>NC_143571.1:36231666-37527500 GCF_054136105.1 Typopeltis vanoorti | reverse complement strand
ATAAGTTTCATTATAATTTATTAGATGATGAAATGCTTTTAGCATACAGAATACTTTTAGGGCAAATGTCACTTTGAACAGGAATGCGATAACACAAA
The DNA here is from genome assembly GCF_054136105.1 of Typopeltis vanoorti. Taxonomy (NCBI): domain Eukaryota; kingdom Metazoa; phylum Arthropoda; class Arachnida; order Uropygi; family Thelyphonidae; genus Typopeltis; species Typopeltis vanoorti. The sequence continues at coordinate 37,527,402 of NC_143571.1, read as the reverse complement.
GCAAAATTTTCTGTTTGCTTTTAGGCAGGCTTTTGGCCTTTTCCTGTTTTCTCTTCGCCATGGAAAGTGGGCTTTCAGAGACTGTCACAATGATGGGTTTTATCCAGCTATTTTGAATTTTCAAAATGCTAAAGAAATGTTCAGTGTATGTGTGTGTGTGTGTGTGTTCACTCTTTCTCAATACGCGCAAACCAGTGCTGGAAGTAAAGACCATTGCCTGCGGGGCTTGTGTATGTGTGACCTGTAAATAACATAAAGGTCATTCAAAAGATAGCGTGCTATGTATTATATTGCGTAACGGTGGAACATTACTGTTCAACCCTCGACTATTTTAAAGAAAGAAAAAAAATATCATTTTAATATATTTTATGATGTAAGAAGCAAAAAATCTACGGTAGTGTTTTTTTTTTTTTTTTAAATTCGGTTTTTTGTCTTCTATGCAAAAACATGTAAAACTTCGGGAGGGAAAAACTCTGCCACCTTCGGTTATAACCCACCTTCGGTTGGAAATATCCTTTAAGGCGCCTTTAAAGGCTCTTGATGTCCAACGCCGAATTCGAACGGAAGTCTGTTTAACCAAACGACATCATCGATAACATTGAGTTATTGAGATTTTCCTTGTACCTCAATCTGAAGACCAACACATGAGCACTGGAAGAACTTGGTTTGAATTCCGCCTAAAACACAAAGACCGCTATAATGATTTTCAAATGAAATTCATTTCTTTGTGCATGTGATTAAGAGGAGGTATAATTCTTAAATGACTGACATTTTGACTATGAGAATATCATCAGAGAATGCAACAAATGATGCCAAAAAACGTATCCCAATGTATTTACCAAGATATTAAATAGTCTTTCCCTATAAAATCCGGTAAAGCCTCTGCATTATGTTCATCATCCTTATCGTTAACATTATTCTAATAGTGTAAATGAGATTCAAGAATTGCATTAGTAATGATATTATCCCGCAGTGGTCATGAATGTTTGTGATTGTGAAAATACTAGTGGTGGAGGTCCGCAGTAGATGGCTTGGTGTACTTGCGGTCAGTGGGTGGATTGTGAGTGGTGGAAGCAGAGTTGTAGAGTAGATGCCCTCCCTCGATGAGTCTTTGGACTCCCTGGAGGTGACAAATAATAATAATAATAATAATAATATAACATAACACATTACATTAATGAGAACCAGACTTGTCTATAATTATGTAGCGTTAAACCCCCTTTAAAATAAATCAAATCCAATTTACGTCATACTCTGTAAATCATATCTTCAGAGGATATAAACGATACATCTACTTAGTCTAAAGTTTCTTATACAGTGCAAAGGGCAATTAATCAATCTAAGCAGTCCTGGAAATCATTTCATATAACATTATTCGTTAGACTGAAGTAAGATGTTTTTATATAATAAGAAAATTATTTATTTTGCATCCATTTTTAACGAACCGTCTGCTTCCAAAAGAGAAAATCGTCATTGCATTTATTTAAAGCTTGGACATCATTTTTTATCATTTAAGTTTAATGAGGTGTTGGCAGGTGACTGTTTTTTGATCAGCTTTCTGATTAATTTTTTCCCTTCGAAATTAGTGGGCAATTTCTTGATGATATAATTAGAAAACTCCTGACAGTCTCAACGTAAAGAGGCCATCAGTTTTATTTTTTTAAAAAAATTCATGTTTCCTTGAAAAGAGGAAAACATTTAAAATCAATTATTTTTAAGATTTATTATCCCAAGAAAAAAATAGAAAAACTTAATTATTTCACCTCTTTTTTAAATATATATCAAATAATGTTTTCAAATGACATTGAATGATAAGTTGTCAGCGAAAGTCATGTAATTAAGTAACTTAATTCAACAAACGTAATTAATAATAGTAACTAAAGTTAAAGTCACCAATGAATAAGAGTAACAAGTCCGACCTGGTTGGCCGAGTGTAGGGTATAGCGTATCCATGACCATAGCAAGATTCGAACTCACCGTAGTCGTGTTTTCCTGAGGTGGAAGATGAATTTCATCTTCCGATATGAGAGAATCTCCCCGCTTATTGAAGACTTAAAGCGACTTGAAGACATTTCATGTTTTGGCGCTAGAGAAAGGTGTCTAGACTGTAAAGACAAATAAAAAGATAAAAGATTAATAAAAACAGGGAAAATGGAAATGAGATTGGTATAAAATTCTAAAAGAAAAATTACGAACATTTTTATTAATTAAATTTATTTTATTTGCAAGTTAATTTTCTCAGTCAAATGCAGTATGTTATTAAAATGAATTGTAGTATAATTTTCCTCCATTAGTGTAAACGAATACATTAGAAAATATCAAACTACTCCTTTGACATTTCCTGATCCGCGTGCTCACCGAGACAATTTAGCTCACTACAATTTAGCGAAAAACTACCATTACATGGCATAACGACAAGATATAAAATGGAATGTCTGACAGCTCAGCAACAGTACAGAAAGAAGTTACAAAGACTGATAATAGGAACGATGTAGGATGCACATTCTTTTAATGTGCGTCTTGTGTAGCGTTGTGAAAGAAATGTATCAAGTAAGTGGAATGAAAATGAATTTATTCAGTAAGCAGAAAGAGGAAAACATGAGTTCTTGAATTCAGGTGCTGAAAATTATCGGACTGCGTAATATCTAACTGCTTTTTAGATCTGTCATTTTTAAAGTGTCTGATAATTTCAACTGACTGAATGGTTGCTTCTCCTTCAATTATTACAGTTCTCCAGAGAAGCTACCTTCACGTTCTGTTTTTGACTTTGGCTATCTGCTGTCTAGCGTATTATTGATTTGCATTTTTATCTCGTGTGTGTTTGGTTTTTCTTTGGAATTAATGTAGGCTCATCTGGGGATACGCGTGAGTATATTAATGACTTCTGTCAAACACGTGTGTTTAAAAAAAAATTGTTTGAACCAAAAGAACAACGTTCAAGAGTTCTACTACAGTAGACTTCGATGTATGTGTAATTAGTTTTAAAAGACATTATTTTTGTTGCAGCTGAATGCATTTCAGAAATAGTAATTTAGTTTAACTTCTCATTTTCCAACGGTGCACCATTTGTTCAAGCAAAGTAACAATTATTATTAGTTCTGTAATTATCTATAAGGTAGGTAACCTCAGTTTGCCCATATATTCACCAGACGACAATTAATAATCGATTAATCAGCCACTTTCTCTTTCCTCAATGGTTCATTTAACCCCTATGTTTGTATAACTGAGTTTCGCTCTCTGCGATTCCCAATTTTACCATTTATTAATTCATACATGGTAAGTAAAGTTCCCTCTATTTTAATTTGTGTTATTCGCTATAAAAATTTCAGTGGCATGCATTATTCTAAAATATTTCGATTATTTTGTTCCTCACTTGCATTTTCATGCTATTAAGTTTATTACATCGTAAATCTGATGTCCAAGAAATGCCATATCCAATTAACATTTGATAGGATGAACTTGTTTTTACGATGCTCTTATTTTAAAATGATGGATTCAAATAAATTAAGGGTGTTGGGATAATTTGTAAAATTAATTTAATATTTTTTGAATTTTTATATATTTTTAATTAAATTTAAACTTTTTATATCATTTATAGATATTTTTTATAAAAGTTATAAAATTATTATAGGCTACATAATTTATTTCAATTAGTTTCATCACTGACATTATTCCATTAGAAGAATTGAAGTTGGAGATCAAATAAAAAGTTTGCTTCATCGAAAATAAGTGTGAGTAGCAAGATTCGCTCCTCCAGAATGGCTGAGTTAATTTCTCTCACAATACACTAATGACCTCCTGTGTATGTCATTGAAAACTATTTAGGGGTATAATCCTAATTAAGCGTGATAATTAGATAATTAATTAGACAATAGACTGAAATCCGCAAACTTTGCTGAAGATGTGGGGCCGCATTCGGATGATGGAAAATTAAATCAAAATTTTTGAATGAAAGATGAAAAGTGAATAATTTAAGTTTAACAAAACAGTTTCGCAAAATTGCTTGAAAAACGATAATTTAAACAAATATAGAACTGTTATTTATAGTCAAAATCCTGAATAATTTTCATCGAATTTATTTTCCTGAGAATTAAACAAATGTTTAATTCTCTCCATAAATAGACCATTGGATCATTTTGTTACTTTTTTCTGTTTGAAACTTTGGCAAGAGTTGGATTCTTATTAAACGATGAAGTACTTCTTTTTTCTTCGGAAACGTTACTGGATGTTTATTTTGAAGCAACTACAAGACGTTCAAGTGTCTGGTGAAACACATGAGTTGAATGGCTCTGATAGTCGTATAACAAATATCCCGCTGTGTACCCGAGGACAAACAGGTTTTCTGCTGTCAATCGCTTGCGCATCTGACAAGAACACGAGGGATAACGTAATCCCAAGAGATATTCTTATCTCCTCTATACGTATAGTGTATGATGACCTGATGCTCTTAAAACATTGGAATGTAGCAAAGTAGATGTTTTATTTTATAAACAACCATAGACTGCTCTTGTTCGTACAATGAAACTTCTATTGTTCATTGAGTTACGTGAGTATAATAGATACGTGGATTCTGGTGATATAAATAGAGAAGCTGTTGAATCAGCTTTGTGGATTAACAATTTGCAAGCAAGTAAGACCACTAGGTAAATCATTGCGTCTTATTTAACGATCGGAAACCATGGTCCGTCACGGAATACTTGCCAATTTTTTTACGAAACTGAAGAGCAAAAAAATCGAATATAAGAATCGATACCAGGCCAAAGGGCATATTTTATTCTTCCTGACAAGCCTCTACTACGCTACAGAGGAGGTTCGGAAGAACGAATTAAAATATTAACTTCTAATTTAAAATGTCGACAAAATATAAATAAGTGATGATTAACATATTAGAATTAAATGCCTACGCAACCTCATTGTAACATTTATGATACTACTTGGCAGAAGAAAGACTAGATTCGATTCTACTTGCTATCTACAGGACCTTTTTAGTAAGCTTTTTATAGCTGGTTTCCAGGTCAGTCGCTCTTCATCACAAGTAGATATATTTTTTAATACTTTTCTTTTTAAATCAACAACTCAAAAAAACTCGAACCCATACGATTTCACACAACGCTACTAGTTAGGATTTGGAACACAATATTACCGTAGTCATCCGAAATTCTTTGTGCGTTCGTCTGTTGACATTACCTAGAGATGGCGCTAACTAATCTTGTAACAGTATAAAAAGTGATAATCGGCTGCTAACCGATTTCAAAAAATTAGGTCTGCAAAGTGTTCCCCACTTCTTTTTTTTAGAATAAAAATATAGAATTTATTTATTTTAATTACAAATAGCGTTAATACCCTAAATTAATATAGTGGAATTTAGAATAAGCATAGACTATAATTATAGTTTAGATTATGATTATACTAAAAATTATTAATCTGCTCACTTGCGAGTCAATCAAAATATTTTGTACCCACCGTTTCATAGTATTTTTGTCTCAGACTACCACCTTGCTTACTGCAGACGTCAACTGTTCGAAAAATATCCATGTTTGCTTTCTACAATGACCCTTACATCGATGGAGTAAGGGCTACATAATCCACGATAACAAGTAGCAGTTTCAATAAATCAATAGGAAAGAGAGATCATGAAGTTCCTAACAAAGCAAGGCTAAACTATGCGGTCAGCTGGCGTTCGGAAAAAAACAGGATAACGAATTATGGATTAATATGATCGCAGATAGGAGCTGATGATTTTGTTGCTTCTCCAGAAAACCCTGCTATTAATAAACTGATGGCTCTATCCAGCCGTTTTTGTTTTACTGGTACTCGATATACTTATGTTGCTAGAAAAAAAATATTGAACAACATTTATCCACAATACTTGTTCCATTTTATGATAAAATTACAAAATACTGTAAATAAAACTGTACACGATGCTGTCTCGATAACGTTCATTATTTCTCCAAATCCGTCTAAGGAATTAATGTTTATGTATATTTATTCTCCTTATTCAACGAAAATAAATCTATAATTATATTGGGATGATTATTATTGTTTTGTATTGCTATTTCAAAACTTTCAGCTTCACTCTAGTACAAATACACTAAAGGTGTCTATCGTGCACGCGTGAACAAAAGGCACAGATTTCGAATGGATTTAGGCAAGTAAGAGGAAAGTATAAACAAACCAAAAACAGTTGGCCGCAAAGTTTATTCGCAGAAAAACAATACAACTGTGGTATTGAATTCTTTTGTTAAGAACTCAAAAGGCACGATGGATTGTCGTGAACAAATCGGAGGTCGAAAATCCCAGTACTATTACATTGAGAAGGTTTTTAACCCTTTCTGAAAAGAGTGCCAGTACAATGGCTGTTTGTTTTCGTTGTATGTTTCTTTTACCGTTTTCAGGATATTTTCGTAAGTGCATTCTTAAGACACAATACGGATTTGCTTCGATTGTGTTTGAATTCTTGTAGGAGCAAGAAATTCCTCTCTCTTTCACTCTTTAAGAAGCACTTTCAAGCATTGCAATGGCAAACACATAAACTTTCATTATTCTTCACGCAATGCTTTGTAAGTAGTCAAAATAAATTGATTTCAAAATCTTTGAAGTCAACGTCTATACCTATACCCAGGATAAACTGGATACATGCCTTGAGTCAATGAACGCATTAAATGAGTGAACAATAGGCAACAATTCTATTTATAGATCAATCTCACCTAAGTGATGTTGGAAATCTGCTGCATCTTTAGTAATGCAAATAGGTTAAGGGAGTCAGATAATCTGTGAACTCTATTCTGAAAACTAACCATAGTACGTTTTTTCAAGTAATTTCATATTTGCAATTGGTGTGGTGGTCCGAATGGGTGATGTCAATCATCTACAATATTAAAGCGTTCGCAAGCATCTGTGCCTCTAATGAAATTTGAATCTACAGCCCTGCAGGTTACAGAAACGAGACGCTGTCCATTTGGCCATCCTACAGACGATTTGGACTGTGCAGATTAGCATTACTGATCATCCTGAAATAATAAATCCATTATGCGGAATGTATTGAAAAACGTATTTGGATTTATGTGATTGTACAAGGAATAAATCTTACACGATTAGGAGTTTAGTCTCTTTGAAATTAGCCCTCCTGCAATGACATTATTCTGTTCTTCATTTCGGTTGCTACTGGCTGTATTTATCACAATCCGGTGTTTTTGTGATGTATTTTTTGCCTCCTGAAAAAAACCATACAGCCAAATTAGGCAAATATGGAAGCTACTGAATTTTAACGCCGTTTTAAACCAAAAATGTTGGATTCGACATGAATCGTACTGAAACATGTTAAATGTTTAAATTGTCGACTAAGCAGTGTCTTTTTGTGGTTTCGGGAAGAAAGTTGCTTATATTTACACACAGTAATACTAAGTAGAATTAGAAACACGAGATAGCAGAGGTTGTCCGCCGCATTCATGTAAGACCCCTTTGTCTATGGAACATCGTAGAGATGAATTTATTTACTGAAAATAGTAAATGATGGAGACTCTTCCCCTAACAATTTCCAAAAGACAGAGAAAAAAAGTTCTACTACTCCCTTTGAGTAATAAAAAAGGGTATTTGGTTATTTATTTATCTTTTAAGCTAGAGCAAATCTAACCATATCTTTCAAGTGGAAACACCGAAGTTCTAATCCTACCTACGAAGTGGGAAACTTTAATAAGAGTTTTAAACTGAAAGTGACAACTTCAACGGTTGTAGTATGGCATCTCAGTTGATTCGAGTTAAGATATTTTATAGGAAAGAAATTTACACGTCTATTCCCCGAACATAACAAGGAGTTTTTTCTTCATATTTGATGAGTTTTAATGCGATGTTTTTTTTTCACTTCGTCCCTCCACACGAACTTGACATTAAAGAGAATAAAATGGAAAAAAAATTAAAACACACGATCTGTTCATTATTATTATTATTATTATTTAAAATTAAAAATGTACACGTTTGGCATAATATGTTCACGAGATGATATTTCATCCTTCTTTTCCTCCAGTGGATAGATTATCTTTCCTTTTTCTTTATATTTTCCAACTTTCTCCTTTCTATTCCATTGCGTGTTTTATTTTCATACTAATAACAAGCACTTCATGAAATTAGTTCTGCATTCTTCCCTCATTTAATATGCGATCCGTCAGTCTTTCCTCCAAAGATCTTCCTACAGACACTGACCAGATGCCTCTGCATCCCTTCTTACACATTCAGACAAGAGTGAAATGAACTCACAGAAGTCATTCTGAGATAGTTATTCATGCATGTATTTGGTTCACGTAAAGGCTGTAAAGGAGCCCGATGACGGGTTGAGTACCGGACAAGGCAGTAACACGAAAGGCAATCCTTAATTATTGACGAATGTCTGGAAAATGCGCTCAGCCAGACGTGTAATGACGCAGACTTGGGCAATTCGTGCTGTAAACAGAACGGATGTCCACTTGCTTTAAATATTGCCGCTTTATTTTTAGCAGGTTTCTCATGACCTTCGTAACCCAGGCGGCGTGCGGAGCACAAGATAAGTCTCGCTTACTTTGTAGATTACCAAGCCTTCCATTCTCTTGTATTCAATTGTTAGAATATTTAAAGAATTTTTTTCTCTACTCTCATGAGAAAAATACAATAGCCAAAGGACAGAATATTCTTCTAGTTTCTGGTGTATTGTGCAGTAGTCAACTCCGCTAAATATTTATGTATCGGGATAGACCAATGAGAGAGTCCAGTTAGTAGTTTTCTTTGCGTTATACAATTTTAATAAATTAAAGATATATGAACTCAGCTCGTGACATCATAAGAAGCGTAACTGCTGAATCATATTAGAGTGTCAAAGAATACAGTAGTGGTTTAAATATATATATATATATATATATATACTAGGGGGTTCATCCCCCCCCCTGGCGCCTACGGCGCCTAACCCCCGAGTTCTGGGCTGGTAAGCCGGAGACAAATAACGTGACATAAAAAAGTTTCAAATTTCGGCTCATCTTTATATATATATAGTTTATTAATCTACATCCTTTGTTAATATGCGAAAGTCTTCATATACAAACAGCTCCTTTTAATATCAACAAATCAACAGAACCCCCTAATAACTTTCCTCTTCCACAGTCCTTAATGGACCGTTGGGTCACTCATGGTTGAGTCATGAATGTCTAATGGGCGATGAATTAAGAGATGGCGCACATCTTGTCTTCTGTCTTCGTCAATATACCCTATGGCTGTATCCTGTATGTTCACTGGTCCGGTTTTCCTGTTTGCGGATGAAAACCCCCAGGATAAACTGGAGAAAGAACCCTGCTGTCCACGCCCAAGACCGGATAACTTGGCTATGGCTGAGGAAAATCCTTCAGCTGCTCACGTTTCTGACGGGAATCGAACCTAGGACACTCCTTCCCCGGGCATATGGTTGCGAAGCGCATAGCCACTAGGCTAATCGCGCGGACCACTAATAATTAGGGATGTTATTTCCACTTCTTCCTAAATTGACATCGCGATATCCTTGCATTTAATTTAAAGGTGAATGAGATAACAAAACCTTCTTTTACATCAACACTTACTCATAGGTGATTATGATACTACCAGTTAATATCTAAGCAGTTGTGCGCCATTCGCAGTGGCGCCATCTCCAAGTTGCGTATTTTGAGGTTTTATATAATAATAATCTATAAAAAAGCCGAGCTATTATATCTGATAGTTTTTATTTCATATTTAAAAGTTTATATTTGTTATTACAGAACTACAGAAGCAAGAAAAAGATCGGAATATAAATCCACCAAGGCGCTAGATAAGCATAAAGGTAAATTGTTTGTTCATGGAGAGAGCGATAGAAAAATAGACGGAAACTAATTGATAGATGGAAAGAGAAAAAAGTGTTAGAGAGTGATAAAGCGACATCTTGTAATATCTTTTTATTCAATGAAGCCACATCACTCACAACTGAGCACCTGGGCTACGCAAGAGAGAAAGAAAGAAAGAGAGAGAGAGAGAGAGAGAGAGAGAGGAAAATAGGTTGCCGCCCACACGCGATATCTGTCTGCACAAGGTGACTTAACATCAACCAGTACAGTGCGTGCTGTGTGTTGACACAACCGCTGAAAGGCGAGGTGTCTGGGAAAGCTATCTCGCTGTTTTAGTTTTTTCCTTGTTCTGTGAAACGTTTCAACAGTTGTGGGAGTGTAGGTTACTGCAACCAGAACTTTAATTAAACACAATCACTTTGCAAAGGCTGCGATCGCATCTAAATGGCTCTTCATACTTTACTGATGAATTGCAAAGAAACTCAACTTTAATAATGCACTAAAGATTTGATACTTTTTTTTTTCATGAGTGGTTTGATAGCTTAAAGTTTTCATGTTGTTTTGAGAATTTGGTGTCCTAGATATTTATCTGTATACTGTTGATGGTCGCACTCGCTCTGAAAACTTCGTTCTGTCAAATGCTTTAAGGCATTTTCATCCACCTTAACACGGTAACTTTCTTCTGCCTAGTTTTCGCATTGCGTTTTCACTTTTCTCATTCTTTTTATGTTTTCCGACTAACTCTTGATACCTATTGGATGGATTGTGACTTTCTTTGTGTTATTCCACAGTCTGAAATTCATAAATTGTGAATATTAATATATGTATATATATATAATATATATATATAATAATCCGAAGCATTGTAAAACATGGAAATATCTACATATAACTTACACTCATTTGTAAGAGGGCGCTTCTGTAAAATACGTTACAATAACTTTTCACTTTATTATGTAGTGTTAATATCAAATAAAGTGAATGGTGTATTGTTCTCTATTCATATTGTTTATTTATCATTCATTATATCTTTCTTTTTCATTTAATCAATGAGCTAGTATAAATATTATTTTAATGCAAAATCAGTTCAACTTGAAAATTTATTATACCACGTTAAGATTTTAAAAAAAAATTACCTTATTAAGAACAAAATTTTCACATCATTTTGACGGATTACAGTTTATTAGATTTAACATAGTTTAATAATTATAATATATTAATATATTTTAATACAATAAGTTAAAAGCTAATATTTTCACAGTTATGAAACGTTTATCATATTAGTAATCATACCTTTTTAACAAATTAACATTCTAACACTTCATGATATTAACACATTATACTTAAATATTCTTGATATTATTAATCATTAAAACGAGACGTGTAGTTTAGCTTTGAACCAACTTTTGGTTACCTTTGAACTCAGATGGTTATTAACGTCTTCGTATTAATTTGCTTTTCTGTCCTTTTCACAAGTATCACAAGAATTCCCTGAGCTCTCCCAATTATCTACAACACCTCTGTGAATAAGCTTTATTATTTTTCGCAAATCTTCACGCTCTCTCTTGCAAAGTGCGAATTAGAAATAAACACTTTAATCCAGAAGAGGATACGTTTATAACTTTAATATGTATATTCGTGCATGAGACCACCGTAGCAAATAGGTCATTAAAATAGAATTTCTCGTTTCCAAGTATGTATACACTATTCCCAGCTATTAAGCTGGGAATAGTGTACCCACTACTTAATGCTATAGTGGCACGCATCTGTTCTTCAATTTTTGTCTTTTTCATAATACTTCTATTGATCACCTTCGTCCTCCCAACGTCCTACAAAACGACCAATTAAAAGGCCGATGTCGGAACAATATGACCCTTGAATGTGTTCTGAGAGTGCAAATTCTCGGGATAAACTGTGAGGCTTCAACAACACATTTCCTGTGTGGGCATGCATAAATATGTCAGTTCTAAACTACTGCCCTTAATGTAAAATTATCCAAGTTTTACGCCTGTATGGCTAATGCTCGCTAATTATATACAAACTACTGCATATTTTGCGACCAAATTTCACTATGGGATACGCAGTTATCTCGAAATTTATGAAATATTTTAATGGAATAGTGTTGTAGACACAAGCGTTGTTAATGTTCGTTCATAATAAGATGACATTTATTTTATGTTGAGTTGAGTAGTTTTGGTAATAGGCGACAATGACACTTACTTGGTCACATATGGGAACTCTAAGTTTAGTCGCAAGATTCTTCGATATTTTATTTAGAACGATTTCCTGCTGCTTAATCAAGAATTAGGAAAACAAGGAAAGGGCGAACAATTGTATCAATGGGAAAAGCCGTTTTGGTGAAGTTTTATTACTTAAAAAAGTATGAGCTAAAATTTAACTGCCGTCACTACGGGGGGGGACTCCCAAGTAAACACTAAACATAAGCAAATCTTAAATAATTACATTACTATGGAATTGTTTGAAATATCTCAGTTAATTCCACAGCTGAATTATATGAAGAAAGAAAAATATTTACATGAGCAGAAACATCATTTAGTTGGCGTACCTTGTGATTGTTTCGAGCGAAAATAATCTGGCCTCGATGATCGAGTGGACCAAGAGGTCGAATGGGTATGGATGTTTGTGATTGTCTTTTGGCGAGGGGTGAACTTCATTGCCAAGTGTGGAACCACAAAAAATAAATATAAATAAATAAAAAATAAAAATAAAACATTAATCCACTCACGGTACGATTTTACTATAGGTTTACAAAACACCTTTCATGGGTGGGTAGGAAAAAAAATAAGATTCACTTGATAGCCTGCTTTTACAATTCAATTCAATTTATAGTCCTTATAAGGACTGGCTTAAATGCTTTTCATCTTCCCCGTTATCTGTAGAGGACAGAGTAAGGATAAGCTGTTATTGGGCTGTGTAAGGCTCTGATCCTGGCAGGAGGGCAACAGCAATAGCAAAGCCTCAGTTAGAACTTCATTGGCTACAGCATTGCCATCCATTACCCTCCCAGGATGATTATCTTCAATTTTTATCTCCTCTCAGGGTTTATTTATGTTACATAAACCACATTTCTATTTAAAGCATCTTTATTTAGATAAATTTTGGTGTATAGAAATAAAACATGAAATCAACAAAATAGTGCAATCTTTAAGGCTAAGTATTTAAGTAAAACTATTGAGAAAGTAATTTTTTTATTAAAATAAATAAATTACAACTAATAATTTATTTAAAGTAAAAGCCAATAGGCTTCATTTCGGCGATGTAAAAACATTATTTAAATTAAGGGAATGTTAAATCCCACATTGTTTTAAAACCGAATAAGAAACTCAAAGATCGGAATCAAAGAGTTTCATGCCGAATAATACGTTTATAGTTACTATATTTGGCAGGAAACTGTTTGATTCCGATCTTTGACGTTCTTATTCGGTTTTAAAACAATGTGGGATTTAATATCCCCTTAATTTAAATAATACAACTAATAAATAAATTATCTTACAACTATCCACAGATATGTAATAACTGAAATTTCTTATGGTAATAATCATTAATACCCAAACAATTATTTTGGTCATTCATTTTGTTAACGGATAATTTTTGCATTCACTATTTATTATTATTATTATTATTATTATTATTATTATTATTATTATTATTATTATTATTATTATTATTAAAGTAAACAGCGATGATATCAAATTAGAAACAATGTTACATCCATCATTTCAGATCGCATTGCATCACTTAACTTTCAGTCTTCATTTGTATTTTGAAAATACAAATGAAGCGAATTTATACTTACACCGCTAAATTTGGATCACCAAAAGTAGAGAAGAGGGAAAAATATACGAACATATTATACGTGGTTTACGTGTGACACCTAAACCTTGATTAAGAGAAGCCACTTGAAATAGTACCAAACAATATTAATCTCCAAGGACACACCGTTTACGTCGTGTTTAAGATTTAGACGATCGCCAGCACCAATTTCTTCACAAGTTATTTTTAATCTAGCTAATGCTAGAGAAAAGAGAAGCTATTCCAAATTGTAAAGAAATTCTGGAATTGCTGTTATGGCAATAAACGATTATGTACACGTGTGTGGCAGAAAAAAATATTTTTTCATTTATCATTTTTATCAATCTGTTGTGATAACATATTACACTTCCTACAGCAAAGAAAAAGGAAAATCTAACAGATTCACCACCAACCTTTGCAGAATACCGTGTTATTTTAAATCAGTTAATTAGAAAATACTAAATAAAGCTATAAGAACCTTACCGGTGGCACTTATTGACATTAAGGAGAAATGTCAATCGACTCAAGGATTATGCAGAAGCTCACGTTTGTCTGATGGAAATTTTCTGAAAAATAAAACTCAATAAGCTGATTAATGAGCTTGACTTAAGATCATGAATACTCAAATTATTTCCATGAATGAAAGAAAAGCGCATTGTTTTATAAACGGCAATATGATTTGTCAACTACATCTGGAAAATAACATAAGCGCAATTAAATATTCCTAATAGTATTTACAAAATTGTATTCATGTAAATTCTCACGGTGTGTCTTTCCTAACACTTTTTCATTCTCCCTAAAAGAAGTTCGTAGCACTCTTTAAGCTTTCATTTTAGAAATCAGCAAGTATCTATTCTCCATCATTCTTCACTGATGCAATTAATGGATGCATTTCTGGCGCATAATTGATGAATTAAAATGAAGTTATCTTAACTAGAGTTTATTTGTGTGTATTCATATGTTCTAAGGTCAACTTCGCTGAGTTTCGAGATTAAAAGCTTGGAGATAGACTGAAAAGTTCCTCTAATCTACTTACTTGAATTTAAATTTTTCGGTTTCTTCTGTAGATCTATCATGTACGTTACCATGCATCTACGCAAGCATTCGTTAATACAACTAGAGTTTTCAGTCACACAAGTTCAAAACGCGTTATTTGATTGAATTGCAGACATTTGGGAGAAGTTCTTTTGTAGATCAAAAATATACCGTTAAACTCTACCGCTTTGCCGATGAACTATTTGCCTGGCTAACATTTTAATTTTTTAAAAAAACATTCTACTGTTGACTCTAAAGTTTGTGAATAAATATCCACTCTAAACTACACTAAAAGGGAAAGATAGAATCGATGCTGTTAACACTCCTTTATTCATTGCATACAATTTAGTACGACCTGTGATCTTCTACAAAACTCTAACAGAAAGCGGTTGTTTATAATAATTTAATCTCTTTTTTTTGAGTTATCCGGGAGAATTTTACTATTTTACATTCAGTTATAAATTCATGGTAGGTGATTTGATATAGTTTTTTTTAAAAGCTGAAACCGGTACTACAACATGTTATACAGATATTTATTTTGAAAAAGAAACTCTAAAATTGACTTCATTTTTGTAATAAATAATATATATATATATATAACATTTTAAAAATTCCGAAAATTACTATAGTAACTAGTCAGAGTACACGTCCTTCATCATGAGTTCCCGCCCTCCCCAAAAGGGTATCTTGCAGTTGGATTTTATTGGTGCTATTTTGATGAGTTTCATGACTGTGCTATTTTGAACTTGTTTATCCATTTCGAAGAGAAACGTAGATTATCCACGATGACTCATAGTGAGATTTATGAAAAGGATAAAATGGAAAGCGCTACGAGTTTAAAAAAATAAAAATGCAATGGGATCCAAAAGAGTACACAAAAGTCACACTTGTCAGCCTGGTTAGCGTATCCACTCTCCAACCAACAGGTCCCGGGTTCGAATCCCGCTGCGCGCATGGATGTTTATGATTATCTTTAGGTGGAAGATGAATTTTATCTCCCGTTTAATTGAGGGCCTGAAGTGGTTTGATTATAAAAATATTTAAAAATTGATTAACAAATTAAAAAATATCCTTAGCCCACCCACAGTACTAACAAGGTACTATAGGTTTGCGAATAGCCTTTCAGGGATGGGAACCTCGTAAAAAAGTTCCTATATATGCCCCGAAAGCTATCATTATGCGATTATTTTAACGTGTTTTATTAATGCAAACGCAAGTTTGCTTAATTAGTGAAAGAAAATAAAATTAAAAACTAATTAAATAAATAAAGAAAGAATCCTTATGAAACTTTGACTCTATTCAGTCTTGTCTAGAGTAGGTTTTTATAAACACCAATCCTTTAGGCAGGATTCAAAAATCAACCTTTGCAGATAAAGTAGAAATGCATTTACCAACTAAGACAAGCAAATGCTTGTAATGTGCAATTTATAATAAATACATTTATATTTGTAACAAATGCCATCGACTTTAACGAATGACCTCTGCCATCCTGGTGGATCCAGGGGTAAACGTACCTATTCTCTAATCAATAGGGCAGGGTTTGACCCCTTAGGGGCCATGGATGTTTGTGAATGTCTTTAGGTGGGAGATGAATCTGACTGCATGGTGTTGGACCATCGCTACCTTTATACGAGGGTGAAGTCGCTTGAAAAAGTTTCATGTTTCTTCTCTAGAGCAGGGTTCCCGTATTAAGTAAAGAAATCAGAAAAATATCAAAAAAGTAAATTAGAAAATTAAAAATAATGACGAAAATCCTTCTCTTGTCCAAGATACTAACGTACCACAAGTTTATAACCTCCTTTTGTGGCTAAGAATTACGATATAAAAAATATGTATTTATATTTCCTGAGCCTCCAGAGCTCCGGAGCTCAGTCAGTATAGACGAAGCCCTTTGTTTTGAAAGACTTGGATTCGATTCCTGTTAGTGACATGAGGAACCTTTATCTGGATTCTTTCGATGAAAAGTGAATTAGCCGGTCTCATACGGGGGGTAAGGGAGTTTTTCACCAGTAAATTCGGGTTCTCCCCCAGAGTAGGCAACTTGTCTGGTGAACACAAGCATCTACAAACGTAGGAGACATGGGGAGGCATAGGGCTAACCACCTTATCCTCGATACAGTTGCTGTTTCCAAGTCTAAGAATAACCTCGACACCGTAAAAGGTAGAAGAGGGAGGTTTAAGAAAGGAAGAAAAATATTTCCAAATTTCTTCACCGAATGTAGAACATAACATACATACTGATCACTTTCTCTTTCATCAGTTGCATCAGTCTTGGGACTGGTAGCTCGGCAGCAATTTCCTCCATTCCGCTCTGTCATTGGCTTTCTTCTTAACCTCCTGGTAACTCCTCAAACCCGTGCTGTCTTTGACTTGGTCAAGAAAGCTTTTCCTTGGTCTGCCTCTTCTTCTTTTCCCTTCTATTTGCCTTCAGTTATTCTTTTCACAAGTCCATCATGTCGAAGGATATGTCCAAACCATCTATCCCTTCTAATTTTGATCGATTTTATTAGAGTTCTTGTTTCGTTTATCTCTCTCAGGACTTGATCTTTTGATTTTTTTTTCTGTCCATTTTATTTTGTTCATGCGGCGCCAGCACTCATTTCAAAAGCCTCCAATCTTCTTACATCTTCTCTGTTAGAATCCAGGTTTCGCATCCATACAGTGCAATGCTCCATATCAATGTCTTTACTAATTTTTTTTCAATTGTAGGTTGAGGTTTCCTGTTAAAATGCTTTTCATCTTAGAGAATTGGACTTTTGCGTTGTTTATTCTTGATCTTATGTCTTCTCTTGTTCTGCCATCTTCTGTTATTAGGCTTCCTAAATATTTAAAGCTTTTCACTTGTTTTATTTGTATCCCGCTGATTTATCTGTATGCTCTGTATTGATAAGGATTTTGCCTGCAACAATGATTTTAGTCTTATCTGTGTTGATTTTCATTTTATATTTTTCAAGGTTATTATTTAGTAATTCTAGCATCGTTTTTAACGTTCTTCTGTTTTCTGCTACAAGGGCTATGTCATCAGCAAATCTTATACACATGACTTGCTCACCATTTATCTTTATGCCACTGTTTATTTTATCTTTAGTTTCCTGAATGGCCTTTTCAATATATAAATTAAATAAAAGTGGTGAAAGTATACATCTTTGTCTTACTCCACTTCTGATATTTATTATTTTCTCCTTATGATTGATCTTAATCCGTCCATTTTGATTTTTGTAAATTTGATAAATTATTTTCCTATCCCTCAAATCTATGCCGATATTAGTTAGACAATTTAGGTGTATTCGCTGGTTTACTTTATCAAACGCTTTCTCTAAATCAACGAAACAAATGTAAATATTTTGACTAAGGTCTAATCTTCTCTCTATTATTGTTCTTAAACAGAGTATTGCCTCTCTTGTTCCTTTATTCTTTCTGAATCCAAATTTGTCTTCATCCAATAGACAATCTGTTTTTGAATAAATTCTATTTTGAATAATTTTTAGCAGAATTTTGCTAACATGTGGGATTAAAGCTATTGTTCTAAATTGGCTGCATTTGTTTGCATTATTCTTTTTTGGTATTGGTATTACGGTTGATTTCATAAACTCATTTTCTCTTTGTCAGTCATATTTGACTGAGATATATTTTTGTGAGTGACTTTTAGGAAAATTGGAAACAATGCAAATTTTAGGATGAATTAGAGAAATCAATCTGGGTAATCCAGTATCGAAAATGAACGGAGGCGTATGACTTAATTATTGGCACAGTATGATATCACGCAGTAATAGTTCCCTTTAGGACCAGCATAAAACAGTGTTTATGCTGATAGGTAACGGATGATTTTGAGATAACGTAAATTGTGAGGATGTCAAACGTCGAAGATTAAATGGAAGTGTGGCAAAGCACACCGAAGAATGGCTTTTACCCTGAAGAGTGGTAAAAGAATGCAGATAAAAAGGCTGACATTACTCCTGGAGAACTACAAATTCTGATAAACGTCGAAAGATAAAATTTCGAATCCTCAAAATGGTTTAATACAAATTCAGATTATTCATTTTATATTTACTCCAAACTAAGCAATTGGGTTTTATGAGTAGCTTCTTAAGTCTATCATTCTTCGCAAAAGTCAGTATACTCCTACCTGCTTCTCAAAATAATTGTAATCCACACACACACACACACACACACACACACACACACACACACACACACACACACACATAGTTGTTTCGTTTTAATCCACGTATGTGATACAGAGTCGATGTCGAGAGCATAACCGGCCCAGACTAATCATAAGAACGGACGTCGGTCGAACTGCACCAGTACAAGCTAATTAAATTCCCAACGGCTTCTTGTTACTGTCCAGCTCGGTAACAACCTCCTCCTAATACGGCAACACATCACCCTAATCGATTTTTCTTTGATTGCATTCCGCATGTTTTTGTTATTGTTTTTTATTGCGTGCGTGTA
Source organism: Typopeltis vanoorti (assembly GCF_054136105.1). Taxonomy (NCBI): domain Eukaryota; kingdom Metazoa; phylum Arthropoda; class Arachnida; order Uropygi; family Thelyphonidae; genus Typopeltis; species Typopeltis vanoorti. The sequence continues at coordinate 37,508,284 of NC_143571.1, read as the reverse complement.
TGTGTGTGTGTGTGTCAATTTGTTTTTATTCGATTCATTTAATTTATTTAATTTAAAACCAGTGTCTTCATAATTCATCTAAAACAAAAAAAAAAATTAAGGTTACTAGTATATAAAACTTATTTAAAGGCTACACTGACTTAAAATCTAAAATTAAATTACACCAAACCTGTCAAAAGCCCGAGTTGAGTCTTACTATAAACAATTACATAATTAATAGATTATTTTATCTGATAATTGTATCCACTAAAGGTTCTAACCTCATACAGCAAAATTACTGTAGGGACAAGACGTACCTCCTGCGATCATTGTGGTAACGAACACTATCACTAAGGAGCATAGTAATTCCCTCGCTTATTTTTTTCTTTAATAATGTCCTGTATGATCTTTCCACTTATTTCAGTTGCTAGTTACAGTTTTAAATATCATTTATATAAAAACATTTGAAATCTTAATTTAATACTAAAATAAATAAGAATATTTAATACTTTTGTTTTAGTCAAAAGTTTACTTAGCATATATTTCAGAAGCCACTGAATTTTTATAATGATGAACTATTTGAGCTAGCTTATTTGATTTTCGTTTGTCAGAATTTCTACGTGAGGATGGTAATGCTGTAGCCAATGAAGTTTAACTGAGGTTCGGCTGTTGCTGTTACCCCCCCCCCCCCTGGGGCGCTGAGATTCGAGAGTTTTGAGTTCGCTCTCTTAAGGTTTTTGCCTTAAGGGAGCAATTTGAGTCTCCGGGGAGAGTGTTCTCCGGCTCGGCCCGCTGAGGGGCTTTGTCGGTGAATGCTTTTCTTCGGAATATGAGCGGTTCTGCTCGGTGGTGGTGTGTGGGTGGAAGGCCATCACTGAGTAGGGCCAACGCTGAGATGGACGGTCTTTCGCCTACGACTGAGTGGCCTAGGGATCGTCCGAATTTTTAGAGACGCCTTTACCTTTAAATAATGCTTCAATATGTTTGAAATTATTATACTCCAGTGAATCTCAAACTTGTTGTTTCTTTCCTTTACACTTAAAAATAAAATTTGGTCCCAAACGTTTTGCGTATGTAAGTTATACTATGGATTTGTACAACGTTATAAATGGAAACAGAAAATTTTAAAATATTTATTAATTCAATTAAAAACAACAATACTAATTCCATTACATCATAATATAAATAACATTTTTTTATGAAAACGTACTCCGAAACAAGAAAAAAATAGTGACAAGAGGGGATTGTTTTACATTTTAGCAGCCTTTTTAATGTCTAGATTAATAGAAGACAGCTAGATCTCCTCATATGTATTTCTGCATTTAACGGTTTGAATTATATGAACAAACGCCACTGTGAACTCGAGAGAATAAGAGTGAAAAACGCAAATCACGTCTTAATATAATTATAAAAATAGTTTTTACTTCGCAGATCACCTGAAGGGATCTTGGAGACCGTCAGGGATCCCCAAACCACATTTTGCTATCCCACATTGATATTTCACCCAGAATGATAATTTGAAGACTTTCATTGAAGATATCTTATTGGTGGGAAGGAGAAAGAATGCCTTTGAAAACATGAAATTTTCTCAATTTTCCATCGTCTATCTTTTTAACAAGATAATTATAAATATTCATCAAACCTGACGTGTGATTACACAGTCCAACACAATTTTTGCTGACTTTTATATGAGACTTGTTTTTACTAATTTGGATGCGCTGATTTCAAATATCAAACCCATTTTTTCTCTATCATGTCAGGTTTTTCTTCTATAGTATTTTCTTTTTGCTAATTTGTACGTTTTTGATAGTTTTAAGGAGGCAGTACTATTTAGAGGATCAAAAAAATCGATTTTTTAATATTATTTTCTGAAAGTATGTACTTTTAAAAATCTGTTCCTTACTTTTTATCAAGAAATTTGAAACCTTCCCGAAGATATAGCCTATTATTCAAAGCGGTGCGCAGATCAGAATCGGAGCGCTCACCGCTCTCGCTTGTTAGTAAACGAATAAATGCGTAAGAATCTGCAACGGCACGTACTGGCGCTTTGAATGCAAGAGAGGCCGTTACATAACTACTTAACAATATTCATTAAAAATTACAAGAATATTTATAAAAAAATAACAATTTTACTTACACATGAGTTTTTTCTGTTTTGGCAATCCCTTTGAATATTCCAACAGTAGTCGGCCATCATGTGAGAATCCCATCTTCCTTGGTACCGATCTTCCATAGTTTTTAAGTCTTGATGAAATCTTTCGCCTTGTTCATCGCTTACAGCACCTAAATTCTCGAGAAATCTATCAAGATGACTGTATAGGAAATGAAGCTTTATACTCATGTTGCAACCTAGGCGCTGGAAATTTTCAAGCATTGTTTCCACTAGATCTTTGTAATTGCACGCTTTTTTGTTTCCAAGAAAAGTATTCGCAACCATCCTAAATGAAGTCCAGGCCTCTTTCTCAATTTCGTTCAGAGAGTTGATGAAATTTGAGTCTCTCATTAAAGTTCTAATTTGCGGTCCATCAAATACACCGGCTTTAATTTTTTCATAACTAAGTCGTGGAAATTTTTCACATATGTATTGGGAACAGTCACTTGTAAATCTAAAGCTTTAACATACTGCTTCATAAGACCCTGTTTGATGTGTAGAGGTGGAAAAATGATTTTTTCTCTGTCGATTAAAGGTTGATTTATAACATTCTGTTCTCCAACATTTAAGGATATTCTAAGAGAACAATGTTTCTGACTCCAGTGTTGGTCTAGCTCGACTATCCCAGAATCATAGAAAACACGGAAACTTTGTATATCCTCTTTGAAAGCCAAGTAAAACGTTCACCATTTTAAGATCCACACAGATGACCCAGTTATGGTCTGTATATTTTAATAACTTCAGAACCTTTTTAATGTCCTCATATGTTTCCTTTAAGTGGACTGAATAGCCAATAGGAATTGAGCCATATACATTCCCATTTGTAGTATAACACACTTGAGACTTCTGCTTGAACTGTCGATAAATAAACGCCACTCATTTGGATGATATTGTACAACACTCATTTCAGTTAGTAAACCTGACACATTGTTACAGTAAACAAACCCACACTCGTGTTTATAATATTGTACAAGATTACTTTCCCTGCTACGATAAATAGTTATCTTCGTATCTTGCTCCAGTAAGTTTTTTTCATTTAATCTTGAAGCTAACAATTCCGATGATTCCTTTGATAGGCCCAAATCTCTTACTAAGTCATTCAATTCCGCTTGAGTAAAACGTTGTGGTCCAGAACTAGAAATTAAATTTTCATTGTCTAAATCAACATCCGGGTCTTGCTCCTCAAGAACATCTGGCATATCCCGATTATGCTCGTTCTCAAGTAAAGGAAGTCCTTTATAAATTGGGACGGCTATTTCATTGGAATGAGCAACTGGTCGAATTGCTGAGTCGAGATTTGGATACACAATTGTTTTCTTATTCTTCTTATTATAACTAGAAGTCCGAACTAAACAAAAATAGCAATCATCTACGTGATTTTTCGGTTCACGCCAAATCATTGGAATACCAAAAGCTAATTTTTGGCGTTTTCTCTTGCTCCACTGTCGTAAATTTTTTACACATGACTTACACACTTTATTTGGAGCCCATGAATTGTCCTGATCTGCAATTTTACGTCAAAGTATGTAAAGTACACTTTCTTAACGAAATCAGTGATATTTGTCCTTTGACTGGGAACAGTAAAGCTGCCACAAATGTAGCAGAAGGAATCTACACTATTGACACAATTTCGAGTAGTAGACATGATGTATTCTCTTCACTGCCGACTAACATGCAATTAACAAGACAAAAAAAACCAGAGACTGTATTGAAACGTTATAAGCGCTCATCATACTTTCACGATCGATTAACGATTGACTGATTTCGATCGTTCTTTGTCCGCTATGACGCATATAGCATTCATTTGTTTTAGGCAGTTGTCATCGCCTACTTTTCATCACCTAAATGTATTAGGTCGGTTATCGGCCTCCCTCGCATTCAAAGCGCCAGTACGTGCCGTTGCAGGTTCTTACGCATTTATTCGTTTACTAACAAGCGAGAGCGGTGATCGCTCCGATTCTGAATTGCGCACTGCTTTGAATAATAGGCTATATCTTCGGGAATTTTTCGAATTTCTTGATAAAAAGTTAGGAACAGATTTTTAAAAGTACATACTTTCAGAAAAGAATATTAAAAAATCGATTTTTTTGATCCTCTAAATAGTACTGCCTCCTTAAAACTATCAAAAACTTACAAATTAGCAAAAAGAAAATGCTATAGAGGAAAAACCTGACGTGATAGAGAAAAATGGGTTTGATATTTGAAATCAACGCACCCAAATTAGTAAAATACAAGTGTCAGATCATAATCAGCTGAAAAATACTTTTTTTTTGTTGGCCAGTGTTATCTTTTCGTTTACTTGAATAAATTCATTCAGAGTAGATATTCTAATGCAATTAATAAAGTAAGTGAGCGAACAAAATTTCTTTAAGAATTGTAGGGTTTTGCTTTCATGGTTAGGCAAAATTATTTAAGAGAGAAAATTAATAAATTAGAAAAAAAACTTAAGGGATTAGCTTCTGATGTAATCCTCTTAGTTCCGATTAAAAGATAAAAGAACCACAACAGGTAACATGTCACCACAGAGGTTCTATTATATAGTGTATACTGCAGTGCTATAACCAATGAAATCATGAGATATAATAAAAGTTTTCTATTTCTGTGGAAATGTGTGCCGATTTTCTGATTATATTCTGCATAATTAAAAATTTTAATATAAAAAAATATTACCTTTCTGCCTATAACAGTTAAAATATTATAAATAAAAAGAAAAGATTTTAGTATATTAAAATGCATAATATAAATTAATATTAATATATAAATTTATAAAATGTATATATTATTTTATATATATACATTTTTAATTTACACAAAATATATATTTATGCATATATAAATTCGTATTTATATATATTTATATATAAATATATATAAATTTATTTATAAATATATTTATATATATTTATAAATTCTTATTTTTATATAATAAGATTAAATAATAAATTTAATTTAATATAATCATTAAATACTTAGAAATGATATATTTCTGAAAGAGAAAATGCCTAAAACATTGTGCCTAAGAAAAGCATGCGGCCAGAAACATATTAGAGTTTCTGGCCACATGCTGATCCATATTAGAGGAAGACGAAATATGGATAAAAATTAGCGGATCTGCTACCACTGGTGAATTGAGAGAATGGTTCAACCAGAGAGTGTATCCGAATGGGCATGCATCCGACATCGTCCAAAATAAAGATATATATAAGCAGGCGAACTTTGTGGTTACAGGCTTACGAAAAAGAAAGCAACTACTGCTAATTGCAAAGACCATCATTACATCAGAAGACAGGAGAAAACTAAAATATACTTTACTCCCTCTTATTTCATACGGGCAGAAAGACGACGGTATGACTGATAAACACATAAAACCGTGGAACCAACATACTTAGTCTCCACAACAAAAATATAGTAACAGTGGAGTGATAATCTGTGGCATGTTTTCCTGTCGCGTCTTATATCTCTCAATAATAGCGAAGTATATCGGAACACTGCCACAGAACAACTGCACATCCTTCATGTTGACCGTTTATCTTGCACGTGATGGGCACTTCCAATAGGATAAGGAGCCATATCGCATTTCCTTCAGGAATGATTACTGGAACATGATAATGACTTTTCTTTAATGGATTAGTCCTCTCGTGGAACATCTCGAGGAGTGGTAGAAGAAGAGGTTCAATAAATGACAGATCCACTAAAGAAAAGTCATTATCCTGTTTCTGGAGGAAATGTGTTTGAGATATGGCACCTTATCCGATTGGAAGTGTCCATTATACGTAAGCTAAATGGTCAGCTTGAACGTAATTGGTCAATAACGATATTCAGGTAGTCCTCACCATACTTCACTAGTATCGAGGGATATTAGGTGTGACCCGAAAACCTGCTACAGACTATATCCCTTTGCACTGTTTTGACTAAGTTTGTTATCCCCTTATAACTTATATTGCTGACCACCATATCACTATCCTTCAACAGGCATGAAATAAGAAGTGACATATATTAGTTTTCGCCTGTCTTCTGTTGTGCGTCCACACCTTCTTGGGTTGATATGCCTCAAAATTTGGCCACTCAGTGCACTTCATTACATGAAGTTATGTCTAACATACATCCTTATATGGTACGTAGAAATAAAGAAAGTTAAGAGCACAGTAACTAACTAAATTCATTATTTTGGAAATCGAAGCAAAACGAAAAAAAAAATGTTTGACATAATGTTTTTTTATCAATGATATATGTCAGTGTTTGATGATATATATCGAGAACAGTGTGGAAGATATCAGTGACTGCATATAGCGATCTTAGCAAGAATGATGTCCTAAATAAATTTACCAGAGATCTGCCTTCACTATTATCCTTCATTCAAAGGCGTTAATAACAATGTCTTTCCCCATATAGCTAGTAACCACCGTATATTATTATTATCATTATTACATAATACCTCCAGAGAGTCCAAGGACATATCGAGGGAAGGCTCCTACCGTAGTATAGCTCTCTGTCTCCACCACTCCACTAACGGCAACTACCTTCATCATGTACACCAGCCCCATTACCGCCGACCACCACTACTATTTTCGCAGACAATCACAAACATCCATGCCCGTGGCGGGATTCGAACCTGCAGCCTTTTTGGCTGGAGAGGGGATATGTTAACCACTCGGCCAACCATTCCGGCCATATATATATATATATATATATATATATATATATAATATATATATATATATATATATATATATATATATATATATGTGTATGATGTATGTAAATACAATACCGTAATATATTTCATACTATGGAAAAATTTGTATTTTGAAGAATTGTAGTTATATGTTACATGCAGTTATATAGAAAATTGGAACGAAATCTATTATTCCCTATGGAGCTAATTATGAAGTTATATTGTTGGTGGTTTTGTATACTCTCCCCTACTATGATTTTAATTGTCATAGACTGGGTGATGAGAAAAGTATCTCATGGAAATACAGGATTACAATGGTTACTTCAAAACCAACTCCACGATCTAGATTTTGCAGATGATATCTGCTTACTTTCACAGAAGCACCAACATATAGAACAAAAAACAACAACACTTGTTGAAACATCCAAAAAAGTTGGTCTTAGGATAAATAAAAATAAAAGAATGTTGATGAAAATAAATGCAAAGCAAAATAAACAAATAACAATAGAAGAAACACAGCTTAAAGAAGTAGAACAGTTTATGTACCTTGGTTCAATAGTATCAATAAAAGGAGGAGCTACTGAAGATATAAATAGAAGGAAACAGCTGACTTATTCAACTTTCCACCAACTTAGAAATATTTGGAAAAAACACGAATTTGTCCATAAAAACTAAAATGAAAATATTTAATTCAAATGTAAAGGCAATACTAATGTATGGATCAGAAACTTGAATGTTAAACAAAAAGATAGTTAACAGTACCCACGTATTCCTAAACAAGTGTTTAAGAATGATACTGGGCATATATTGGCCAAAACAAATATCGAACGAAGAACTATGGCAGAGAACAAACCAGAAACCGATGTTGCAACAGATACGTGAAAGGAAATGGAGATGGTTGGGACACGTGTTGAGGAAAGAAGATAAAATAATAGCAAAACAGGCTCGATTGGAACCCACAGGGTAAGAGAAGACGAGGACGGCCAAGAGAAACATGGAAAAGAACAATACTGAAAAAAATAACAAATAGTAATAAAAGTGGAACCAAATAAAAGCAGAAGCAAAAAACAGAGTCCGGTGGAAAATGGTAGTGGAAGACGTATGCTCCCAGGTGGAGTGAAGAGGATTAAGTAAGTAATTGTTTGCGGTTCATTGTGTCTTCTTCTGATTAATTAACTGCTCAACCTATCAGCTGTTTCTCTATCTCAATCGATATTCCCTAAGTTCAAATATGCATCTTAAAACTGAACCACTTCAAATCGTGAAGACACAATTGGGTTAATAGCAGAATCGGTGTAATCACACACGAAGTGCTTAGCCGTCCAACCTCTCGTAAAAATACGTAGCTGCCACAGTAAACTTTTAATACGCATCCGTCTCATTACATGTTAAGATGCACAACATTACTTCTACTTTCTTTCCCCTTTCTTCTGTGAAACTTGTAATTTTCCTAGATTAAGTGAAGAATGTGTACATCGTTTAACAAGATTCATACACATCAACAAAGTGAGAATGTACAAACCAACAATTATTGGTCTAAAGTACTACCGTTTATTTTTAAACCGGATACATTTCGAGCAAAATACTTACGTAAAACCATTTATTTCTTTTAGATATGAAGGGTTTTGTTTCGATGCCAAAATGATCACTTCACAAATGCAATTAAATGCTCTGACTACTGAGCTGTGATCATCGCACTATTTGCGATGCAACGTTGTGCTGAAATCAATAGAAACTATTTTTATGAATGCCATTAACATCCAACTTCCGCGCTATAAAACTTCAAATTATATGTTTTTGAAAGTTTCATTAAGAAGAGTTTATCTGGGTTAAATGGAATCAATCTTATTTAATTTGACCGAACATAAAAGTTTCAACAGTAATTCCAATAAACAGTAATGAATGCTGCATCTTATTGTGATAAGATATGCGAAATTAAAAGGTGAAAATTATAGAATCCATTATAGAACATAGAACTAAAAGGAAATAATTATATTTTTGACAGTTAATTTAATATAATTTTATTTTATTTTATTTTATTATTAATTTTTAAATTGTTTTAAGTTTTAAATGAATTAAACACGTCGATTAAGAATACTGAGGGGCCAAGGAAAGTTAGCAGCAACTAGAGTTAGCTTAAGGTTTTTCATTTATTTTTCTCAATTGTCATGCATTATAGCTTACATTCCTGGAATATAATCACTTTTTTTTTTTTGCTTACTTGAAAAAACTTTGGAAACTAACCATAGAATTCCATTCTTATTTACTATCTTGCCGTATTACGCTATTTCGAAAATATGCACAGCTATTTTCTTCTTCTTTCATTGTTTTCTCTTTATCCTTACCAGTAAAGTGAAGAACACAGATGAACACACTCCCATACTTGTAAACAATATGACCTTCACGGTGCGGAATTATTGTTGGAGGTTATTATGTTGCGAAAGCCCTCCTTGGCATCTTTCGCTGCCTTTATGTTTCAGGTCCAGCATAGGATGAAAGCGCCGTGTCTTGTCTAAGACTGTTTTAGTGAACACTGTGACTTCAGTCACACTCCGTGAAGAATTTTATATCACTGAGCTTCGCGCCTGTTGCAGATTTTGTTTGTTATGATTTTTACATATTTTTAGATATATGTGTATATGTTCTCTGGCAAGCCATTCCAATTTGTATTTCAATCGGAACAATTAAATGGACTTAGCTGCTTCAATTAATTTAATACTTATTACGTTTATGGACAACAAGATTCAGAGGGTTCTAGTTCGGTTTCAACCGCTACATTTCGTTGGTAAAGTCAGTTCGAACCGATATTAATAGTTCCGCCTGGCTGAAATGAATTTAATGAAGTTTGATATGTGGGATTTCTACTGTATATTAAAATCTGTCGAATCATTACAATTTTGAATTCAATAAAACTATTTGTCGCAACAAACAATTTTAATAAAACTCTTTGTTGTGACATTCGATTGGCGTGAATTAAACAAAACAGAATTATAAAATACATAAGCCAAAAATCTGTCGAAGCGTTTAATAAAACACTTATAACTTTTAAAATACTGTTCAGATTTTTACAAAAGTACCACAATCGGATCGAGTTCTTTGAATAATGTATTTTTATCATAAACAATATTTTTCATAAAAACAATGACAATATCAACAATCAAAAATTCGATTCTAATTAATATAATGCTGTATATAAACAATTATAGGAGATGTTATTCTTAACGTAATGTGCTCAAGTTACAGAATGATGTTTTTCACAGTGAAAGTAACATCTCTTCTAATATGGCATCCATTTTACTCTGCTGCTATTATGGTTATTGGTTGTTGTTAAGATCGACGGATATGTTGTCTACAACAGATAATCGATTGCACATGAAGAAACGATTTAGCTCCATCAACAAGACCGACACGAGATTAAAATTTAACAAACAGGCGGACATAACAACGACATCTCTATTCTGGTTTCAACCCATGCACGCACACAGACACATACAATGAGTGCCACGAGTTCTCGTGAGTATCTTATAATTGATATCTATATTATAATCTAACATGCAACTTTTTTGGTTTCCTTCAGAACAACAAAACACAACAGCCAGATCTTTGTCCGTTTTTGATGTCTTTCAATAGATTTTTACAACATTCTACCCTGATTAGTGACATATATAAGTAAAATGGCAACGCATTAGTCTGCAATATTACTCATATGATGAATTTTTAATCAGCAGTGGTCAATCACAAATCAGCGAATATAAAATATATGTGAACAATACATTTAATCCATTTATTTGTTTAAAAAAATTATTTATTCTTCGATATATTTCGTAGATAACAATGAAAAATGGGAACTGTGTTATAAAAAAAGCCATTTTATTCGACAGGTTGTCGTGTCCAGTGGTAGAAGAGATAATCTTTATGGAGAGAAATTGACTTTGGTCGATAATTTAATAGGACCTTTGACACCAATTTCATCAAAATCTGTTTAACTGGAACTGCACTTATGTACTGGACAAGTTACGGAACATTGAACACTTTCTTGTGATCAGAAAAATTTGCAAGCCGCTTGTTCAAAATATTTATTGAAAAGATTTGTTCAGTACGTTGTCGTATTCAGACACTTCCCAAACTCCATTAAAATTTTAAAGTTTTTTTTTTTTTTTCATTTTTCTAAATTGGGATAACTTATGTTTAAGATAATACTTAAGATATATGACGAGATATGAAATATATCTCGTAATGCACCATCATCTAAAGTTGTTTGAAAAGGTATGTTCACGCTTTGGAACTTAATCCTGGATTTTCTCATCCCTACCTTTGATCTCTACTGGTTTATTTGCCTACTCATTACTTTGAGTGCATATTTACTAAATTAAATATAGTATTTTCTTTTCCATTCCATAAGAAATTCATTACAAGTATGACAAGAGTATTTTTGAGTAAACCATTGTTGAAACATACATAATGTAATAATAGACTTAAACAATTGAAACACAACAATAGGTAAAGAATGGAATATCAGATGCGAATAGAACATGTAAAATGGAATAATAGTCTTAGCAGAAATAAATTCATTTTGTATATCTATTCAAAAGAAAGAATAGAACAAATTGGAATCCTGTCTTCATCAATGAATAAATGGCATTGTATAAATATTACCAATAAATTAATACCAACTCATAATTATTTCCATGATAACTGATTATAACAGTATTATTATATGAAATTTAATTATAACTAACCATATTTCTACCGTTAATTAAACGAAATCGTTGAATTAACGGTAGAAATAGGATTTCCTATGTGCGGTAAGTTCATTTTTTTCTTTAGGCAAGGCAGTTGTGGTGTCGCATATTGCGAAACATCCCACACCGGTTTCCTCATTCTGTACATTAAGATAATAGACTTCCATCTGTTGTTTCTCCAATGTTTACCTTCCTGTGACTGGAGAATTAATGATTTGCTGTGTGCCAATGATCTATGTAGTTGTTTTAAGTGGACTATACTCTTGGGGTGGGGTGGGGTGGGGTGGGGTGGGGGGAGATCACTAAGATTCCAGCCAGTCGGAAGTAAGGAACTTTGACATATTAAAGAAACAAAATTAAGGGATACTCTTTCACATTTAACTTCACAAACTTTCTCTTTCTCTCCATGCTCATTAGTCCTAATTACTCTTTGCTCTAAACATTTCAACAGATTGAAGGAATACACATAAAAAATCTAATTTGGATGCGGCATTGTTATGTAGAAAATTTACATTTAGTAGCATACAAAAATGTTTTTAGTTAACCAATTATAAAGTATAATCATAGCTTTGTTGCATTGTTCACAAATTTCTGCATTAGCAGTACGAGAAGTTTTTTTTTTCTTCTTTTTTTTAATTCCGTTTCTGTTCACAAGTTATCTTTTATCTGCATTTTTATAAAGAACCATTGATCGTAATTTCTGAATCTGCTTCCTTTTTGTTTACTCATTTGTATTTCAATATACAAAACAATTTTTATATCAGTGAATATCTGCACAAACAGAAAGAATGTCGAAAGAGAAAGATGGTAGAAAGAATTGTACAAAGATACTAAGTAAAGATGGCATCTGTAAATTTAAGCAGTATATATATAATTATTCCAATTGTTTGATAAAAGAATAACGGTGTTTCTGAATTCAATTGTGATGACACAAATATTTTTTTAAAACTTCTAAACAATTGATTTATTCCAACTGGTAAACAGTAAGACGAATTCTCTTGTATAGATTAAAATTAAACCAATTGTTGTCATGTAAAAAAAGCGTGCCCTACGGAGTAACAATAGATGCTTCGTATCGTAGTTTTAAGCAATTATTGCGATGTTTAAAAAAAATTTATATCAAACCAGTTGTTAGATTAGGAGAGAAAATATTGTTACGTCACATGTAATAGTTCTTGTATACAAGAGAATCTCCAATTGTTAGATATGCAGGTAATGACGGATTTTCAAAATATTTCTGTATGTTTGTTGTTGCAGGAACTCCAGAGTTGTATGCCGTGGCTGGAGGTAAGATTGGAATGCCATGCAACATCACCATTCCTGCAATAGACGATGACGTCACCCTAATCCTGTGGTACAAAGGCGACACCAAAGTTCCCATCTATAGTTTAGACGCCCGTAAAGGTCCGCTAGCGATAGCCAGACACTTCCCGAGTTCCGAACTGGGTGCACGCGCCTATTTCGACGTCTCTGCTACACCGCCAATGTTGAATATTGAACCGGTCCATGCGGAGGACGAAGGAAATTACAAGTGTCGTATTGAATACCGCCGCTCAAGAACAATGAGCTACTCATTTCGCCTTAATGTTATTGGTATGTGGACCATTCTGCTGTCTTCCATCCATTACTGTCTTGTTCGTTATGTGACCACTTTACCAGATTAATTCTCTTTTTTTTTTTTTTTTTTCAATTGAAGTGTGATGTTTAACTTGATCATTTAATTTACTAAAAGCTTTCATTTGTTTACTTTTTCGTTCTTCTCATCGCACCCTCAAATACTCTTTAAGAAGCTTGAAGTGTCGATGTGACATGCGCAGAAAGATTTGTTCTTCAAAGTCTCGTTTGGTTTTGATGTTTAGGAAGTTCGTTATGGGTTCGCAAAACGAAATGGATGCGAGTACTTTATAGTTGATCCGTGGAGAGAACGGCCATATTACCCCCCCCCCCTCAATTGACCTTTCTTCTTTATTGACCATTGCGTATTTTGATAATGAAACAGATAAAATCAAATTTTGGAAGTTTTTTTTCTTTCCACTTGATCAGACTATAATAAATTTAGTTTAATTCTTTATCCAAGTGTAAACAAACAAAGTTTACGCGTGAAGTATCTTCAGGACTGTGGCAACTCGTGGTAAAGGGGCCATCTTTACCACGAGTTGCCACAGTCCTGAAGATACTTCACGCGCAAACTTTGTTTGTTTATACTTGGATAAAGAATTAAACTAAATTTATTATAGATAAAATCAAATCAATAAAATATATTCTTAAGGTTTAGAACTGAATATATCTGGTGGCATAGCTACGTATAATTCGTAGCTATGCCACCAGGATACGACTGTTTAGTTTCTTTTTTCCCACTTTCTTTTTCTTCTTTAAAAATATGTCACTTCATTATTAAAGTGTCCGGTTTTCGCTTGAGCTAGTCTTAACATTTCGCTGAAATTTCATTTTTAAGTTCGCATGAGAAGTTTTAAGTCTTCCTTCATGCAGTTCTCTCATCACAATTAAAGCAGGTTTATTTCAGCAAATTTAGTCTGAAAAACTACAAAGTACTTCACGTTTAGAAAAATCATACTTTATTGCGACCAACAAATTAAGAAGCTTCCAAGGCTTTCATCTCTTAGCCTCTTTTTATTACAATTCATATTACTTTCGTGGTATTACCCATCATCTGTAGATACTTTTAATAGAATTTCAGCGATTTGCTCATTCCCTCCTTGCTCACCACATGTTTGCTAAATGTTCATTTACGATTTCCATCCGTTTTTCCCCTGTTTTTTTCCCACTCTCTGGGTTTACTGTTACTACTGTGATCCTTTACACATCTATCAAATCACTCACCTCATTTTTTCGTATTTTCCATCCTCTCAATTATCTTCAGTATTGGCTCAGTTATCAGTCTCGGAACCTCCTATTTTGGTTTGAATTGCGTAGAAGCAACTAAGGGGTTGATTTTAGGGGTTGATCCTCCACCCTTTCCATCCAAGTGAAGGGAAATTGCCAGGAGTGTGCAAACCATCTGCCCTTTATCCTGAATAATCCAGATGACTATACTTGTCATACCGACAAAGTCAAAACAGAGTTTCTTTATTTTACTTATGAAGATGTGGCAATCCTTTGTGTTGAAATTCCTCAATATGTCTTGGATGCTTTAATTATTAATCCACACACATTTCTCGTACCGAATCTGAATTCTTACGATCATTATGATTTTCCAAATCTGCTTTAAAAATTCTTTAAAAAGAACGTCAAAATTCATGCTTTTGATAGTCTCTTGAATTCACTTTACAAAAATGAAATTCTAAATAGATATGCGCTTTAATGTATATAATTTATATTAATATATACATATACAGCAATTTTTCTCACTTAAAATAATTTAATATTTTATAAGAAGATTTTTTAATTTAAAAGTTTCTATATATTATATGAATAATGAATTTATACACCATTTTATGAGCTGGAACCGTGCGATGCGGTGATTACTCATACCCTTGGAGGGTAATAGATGGCAATGCCATAGCCAATGAAGTTCTAACTGAGGCTCGGCTATTGCTGTTACCCTCCTGCCATGATCAGAGCTTTAATAGCTCAATAACACCTTACCCCTACACTGTCCTCTACAGATAACGGGAAAGATGAAAAGCATTCTTGCTTCGCCCCTTTAAGCCAGTCCTTATAAGGACTATAAAAATATACTAGGATGAAGATGGATCGACCGTGAGATGTGGTGATTAATACCCTTGGAGGGTAATGGATGGCAATGCTTTAGCCAATGAAATTCTAACTGAGGCTCGGCCATTGCTGTTACCCTCCTTCCATGATCAGAGCTTTAATAGCTCAATAACACATTATTATCCCTACACTGTCCTCTACAGATAACGGGAAAAATGAAAAGCATTCTTGCTTCGCCCCTTTAAGCCAGTCCTTATAAGGACTATAAGGAAAATATATACAGGGCGCTAGAACATCCCAGTCCTTTTTAGGACTTCCAGGATAACAAATGGCAATGAAGTTTTAACTGAGGCTCGGCTGTTGCCGTTACCCAGCCATGACTAGAGCTTTTAGCTCAATAACACCCCATCCACACAGATTTTCTTCATTCAGATGACGGGATGAAGAGTCATGGACTCAGTCCATCGCCCAGTTCTTTTTAGAACTTTAGAAAAAAAAATATGTACAGTATATTGATGAAAATTAGCATTGCTTTCTTATGTTAGTATGCATAAAGTACGTGTGCAATGTTTGTTCTTTAGTGTTTTAAAGCTTACTGAAAAATCAACTTTTGTTATGCAAGTGATTTCGTGAAGATATGTCAGGAATAAAGTAATTGTGGGAATTTTCTAATTGTTAGCAGCAACCTGTTCTGAGACTCCACGATTGCTTGAGTCCTCATCCAGTGGTCCTTCTCGTTTTTGACTTCAGGGAGCGACAAATTCATAATTCCCAATGGCCATTGTTCTTCTCTCATTATGTGGAATATGCCCCTACCTGTTTTAACTACGTGTATCTATCCTCATGGTAAGAGGCTGTTTAGCTGCCATCTGTTGAACAGCCTCTTACCGGAGTCATATTTCGTTTGAAATAATTCATTTTTACAACTTGTTTCTTTTGTCTGTTAGTGAGGATCCGACATTCACATCCATAGGTTATTATACTCTTTATAGCCAGATGGTACATCAACTTCTTAGCTTTCCTTGAGATCTTATTATGACTCCATGAAAAACCATTCAGTGTTTTAATACTGTGGTTGCTCGTGTCTGTCCTGTTCTAAATGATATGTCTCCACTTCACAGTGGCTGGATGTATCCATTATGTAGCCCAGATACGGAAAACCATCCAAGGATTTATGGTTTTTACCTTAATCTCAAAGTCTGTTGCTCTATCACCTCCAACTACGAGATGCTTGTATTTTTAACAGGCTGACTTTCAGGTCCTAATAGCTTTCTCCTCTAGTATTCCACACCTTCCTTGTCCCCTCTCCTGATCATCAGTGAAAAGAGGAGAATGTAGAACTCGTGCTATAGGTACACCCATTTCACGGCATTGCCTGTTACAATCCTCCACGGCCGCATCCAAGTAAATCTTAAACAGTGTTGGTGAATATTGCATTCCTGCTTGAACTTCCTGCTAGTAATAAATTCCACTTACTTCTCTATAATTTAGGACTTTCTTAATGATTTTCGTATAGGCCGATGATATATATGACAAGTTCCACTCATAATGGATATCCTCACTTGCAATTCAACTTTGGTGAATAGCATTGTCAAGACCTGTAATACTTGACTACCACCATGCTTCATCTGTTGGTTGAATATCTCTAAAATGCAGATAAAAGTAATAATAAGAATTCTTGTTAAATACAATACAATATTAGTCCAACACACAATCATTGTCGCTTCTGTGATTTATGAATCTCAGCAATTCTCTGCTGCTACTTGAAGATTTCAGAGGCATCTCATCATTTTCTCTTAGTGACCTTCTTATTTACGTTCATTCAGTATATCTGCACACATAGAATTACTGTTTTTAAGTGTGATACCCTTTTCCATTTGTTTGCGCTGAACAATTACCATTATTGTTCAGCGCAAACTTCATTTCTTTTCAATTATGCTACATCAAACGTAATTTCATCATATTTGAATTCTTAATTGTCTGCTAAAAGAGTTGTTTACTGAAATCTGCCCGGTGCCTTATGGGAGTGTGCAAATGTACTAAATAATTAGTAAATTATCATATTTCCCTAGACACGACACAACACAATCTAATCAACTATACTAACAGAAAAAAAATCTTTTGATGTTATCTTAATCTTAGCACCTAAACAACGATGTTTTACGACGCAGGAAGATTTCTTGTGTTCTATGAATGCCTCAAAGGGATTTACTGTTCTCGAATCTTCCTTTAATTGCTGCTTGTTTCGCACGAGATTCTAAAATGAAGAAGCCACTCAAGGATCCACAGTGGGATGTCTGTGCCGATAAATAAGTTTGTAGCAGCTATCACTGTTTACGGCGTTGAGTGTCGGTGGTTGGCATCATTCTTTTAAAGAAACGACGTGTTGTGGTACTCACCTAGAATCTGCGATGCTGCAGAAAACAGCTGACTAGGCTCTGAGTTTATCAGAAGTGATGCGCAGGCAACAGCTCGGCTGCAGTTTTTATGATGATGATCTTTGCCAAGCAGTTCACACAAATTGCATCCCTTTTCGAGTCTGATCGCAGTTTGTTGGAAGTAAACCAAAGAGGAAAAAAAACTGTAAAAATAGTAAATTTTTGAAGGGAGGAAACAAATGCTTCCTTCTGATAAAATAAAAATAAAAACCTCTCTGATAGAACGGAGTTAATTAAAATTTGGTTTCTGAGATAGGTACTCAAATTTCTTAAGCCATCCTACTTTGGGTTTAAGTCGAATAATTTTAGTAGAAAAATTTGGAGAAAGATACAAAACAAGTTACAAATAACGGAAGCACTGCTATTCATGGTTCAATTGGTGCGATAAGGAGTGACATTAGTATACAGGAAGGCCATTGCAAAGCTCAGCTTATTATACTTATCTCAGGTTATTTCCATATTTATCTAAACACACAACTGTTAAATACACACAAACAATTTTGAAAAAAAAAAAATAAAGTTTTTCTATGCAGCTCAGCTGGTATAGACGGACCCATTAGTTGAAAAAGATCCGGATTCGAATCCTGTCTGACGTGAGGAACTTTTTTCAAATCTTTTCAATCAAATGATGAGTTAACCGGTCTCATACGAAGATGGAAGATTTTTTCTCTCAGACACTTGGGTTTTTCGTTCCTCAGAACAGGGAAACCGGCAACGAACACACAGTTCGTTGGCAAAGTGGGCTGCATTAAATTGCCTCAAGCCAGGAAACGCAATTCGTCTTGGACGGTTGAAAGGGATGGATGAATTATGAGTGAGTCTATGCTGAAGTCATCAATAATGAAGATTTGTTTTCTGTTTGCAGTTCCATAATATGAATAGCATTTGCCTCTTTTTCCAAGAATTGAAATTTTAAGAAAACTGTCATACATCTGTAAATTAAATTGCAAAATATATTCCTCATGGTTGATGTTTCATAATATTTTTTATGTTCTGTAAGTAGTTATGACAGTTTTCGCATAAAGTTATTGTACTATTTAGACGCATTGTCCCAGTCAGTATTCATTATGAAATCCTCTACATTTGGTTTGTCGTTTTTATTCTCATTGCGATGATGCATCTGTTTTGTAGATGTTGTGTTTTCTGGATGTCACCATATTTGCTGTGTCTTAGGTCACATTCTTCTTCAGAGTGGTGAGATACAGAGCAATGCGAGTATTTTTTTTTGTCATTATTCACTATCTGCGATAAATACTTCACAGGTTGACTGATCACTGATACTTGATGAATGTACTTCTGAGTATTTCTTCTCTGTTTTAAGAGTTGGGGTTAATAATACAGTGACTTACCATGTGCAAGTATCTGTGACCGAAGAGAATCATAAATATTTACAGCGAATCTTTAAGAGTATTGAATCTGTTTCTTATGAGATTTATGATGATTTATTACAAACTAAGAGCCAAAAGCTACGAATAGCGTAAGAAAAGAACCAGACAAGTCAAAGTGCTATTGCTCACTTACGTCAAAAACGAGGACATTTGTTAGACACTCCGTCCATTGTGTTCACGACAATGCAGAACCATGTGATTTAGCCTGTCATACGATTTCTGAACTTAGGAACCGGAAACAGTGAGGTGTCCGCCCTTTTCCCTTGACATGAATCCTATGATGCATGACCTCCTTGCGACTAAAATGAAAAAAAAAAAAAAAAACTCTTACCAGGATTGCTATTTTGATCGTAACAGAATCTTGTGCACTCCAAACAGAATTAAAAAAAAAAAAAAAAAAACCGGCTTTATGAATGGGATCTTCCGGTTATCCTGCATGAAAAAGGTTAATCTAGATAACCAATGATTGAAGGAATGTAAGCTGTTAAAAATGACTATATTTCCTCGTAGTTTATCAAAATGATTATATCTATGGGAATACGTATTTTTTGTATCAAAATACACGATCTCTTCCGATCTATTAAGGAGATTAATGCAGTCATCATATCAGTGTGTGTGTGGCTGAACAATTAGAATTGAACAAAATTGGAACTTTTGTGATTTACGTCATTTAAAGCAGTACACGTTGATCATTTCTACTGTAAAAACAAAAATAATACACATTGGTAAGGATTCTTCTCAGTCTAAGAACCTTACCACTCCCACCACATTACGATTATGAAAGATGCTGTTATGTGTTATTATTATTTTTGTTTTATTTCTTATTGATTTGTGGATCTTTTCTCCATTCAGCTCTCCTTGAACTTCATCACCTTCCTGTCACTGCACTTGTCTCTTTCTTTATACCTTAGTCTCATGGGAAATTTTACAAGTCAGTTGGATAAAACGCTCTGACAACATATTGTCATTGGTTGACAAATAAAGAGCGTTGCTCTCTCTCCTTTAGATTGTATTCTTCTCGATAGAAATTCCTATAAACGCAAAAGGGATGTCAATAGAATTATAAACTAACGCTGAATAGAGCACGTCTGTGAAATGTGTACAGACTATTACGAAATACTTAAGAATCTTTGATGCTATATAACCTATGATAAGTATCATTGTACTGGTTTTATTTTCAAGTAGATTATTGAAAATATTCATTTGAATTGTGAAATTGAATTTTCTAAACCTTGATAACTTTATGTTATTCGCAAACAACTTTTAATTCCGGTTATTAGAATTATTTCAGATAGTTTTTGCTAACCGTTTTCTTTTATGAAAATTAAATAACCGAACTCTTTTTTTTCTGTTTTGTGTATATGGCTGTGTTAACCACTATGTCTTTCTATTTCTTAAAAAAATATTTCTGGGATGTTTATAACCTGCAATGGATTTATTGCTTTTTTTCTTATAGTTCCTCCACAAGAAGTCATAATAATGGATGAACATGGCCAGAGGTTACGTGATATAGTTGGGCCCTACGATGAAGGCTCCCTCTTAACTCTAGTCTGCGAAGCTGAAGGAGGTATGTCCAAGAAATCTAATCGTTTATCCAAATCTCGTTCACTTCTCCCTTCTGTCTTGTTTACTTCTTTTTATTCAGGCTTTTGTCTTTATATCTGTTTACTGGCAGTTTGAATAATTAATTAGAATACTTGTATTCTTCTTACTGATACTTTCTGTGACGTTTATTCTATCTACCTACATTGTTTGTTCTCTCAATACACTATTTTGCAATTCTTCTATTGTTTTCACAAATCTCTTGATCACAACAACTTATACCGCTACTTTCCATCGGATATAAATTTCCTCTCTGCTCTGCTCTGTATCCATAAAATCACTCTTCCAGGAATTTCCCCATCCACTATTCCAATTTCGATATTTGCTACTTAAGGGAGATTTAGTTCCTTAGACTCGTTTTAAGTTTCATTCTTAATGCATGTGTCCCTCTTGCTGGGAGATCAGTATGCTGTCGTATCAACGAAATGCAAGATTTCCGCTGTAAATCTTTTCTGCATTTCAATTCCTCATTCTATTTCAAAGGATATGTGAAATGATAAGAACCCGCTTAAAGACCAGTTCGCTTTACCATAAGTCGAATGAATGAATATAAATGGAAAGGGAGTTTAATACTTCAGGTGCATGCTGAGAGATATATATGTAGAGAGAAGGAGAGAAAAGTCACGCTTTGGGTTGCTTAATTCCCATAGTGAAGAAAATCAGATGAAAAGAGTATTTCTTACTTATATCACAAAACTGACTCTGTTTATTTGCGTATCATTTGGAACTTCAGTTATTAAAAAATTCATATGTTTATACAGATTATTTCAGTGATCATTGCGTCATTTCTTCATCATTATCTCATCATCACCTTGTGTTCTTTATATTCATCATTTCATTCGTCTTCATTATTATCATATTTCATTGAATGAAGAACAAAAATGCAAACAACAATTCAATTCGTTTCAGTTATTTGCATTTAAACTAGAAAACAGAATGAATTTATGTTATGTTTAAGAGTCAGTATTATTTTCAATTGTCTTACTGAACTTTGCACTACTTTTTGACAACAGGACATAATTAATATCATCAACACTTCTTCCACTATATTTTATGATAAAGCATCTTGTTAATTCCGAGATAAAATCTAAACTTCTCAATGAAGAAAAGAGGTTAACAACACATGTTTATTGAGAAATAATTATTGACAAATCAAACTCGCACTTAAAGCAATCAGAATTATTTTCGGAAATTAGAGTCATTTCCACAAACCGGCTTTAATTTTCTCTCAACTTTTCTATTTGTTGGTAAAAAATTGTCTCCCTAAATGAAACAGCAGTTTGCGTATCTTCAGAGTAACGTTTATGATACTAGTTCAGTAGAATGGTAGGCACTTTGAACAAGATCAAGATCAAGATAAGATAAGGAATCGTGACGTGATTGGGTGTTTATTTGATGACGTCATTATCGGTGTGACGTCATGAGATTGTAAGGTTAGGATTTTCCCTGGTGGTTATGTGTCAGTGACGTCAGTTCTTCTGATTTGGTTCGCGTATGGAATTATGGCTGATGGTAGAGATAAGTATTCGTGTTGTGATTGGTGGTGCAAGATTAAGATCAAGCTAAGATAAGGAATTGTGACGTGAATGTTTGTTGCTATCAGATAAAGATAAGTGACGTCATTTGTTAGTTGTAAATAAGTGACGTTATTGTTTTGAATGGAAAGGAAAATATATTAGTGGATAAGGAATCGTGTCGTGATTGGTGGGACACTTCTGACAAGATCAAGATCAATATAAGATAACGAATCGTGACGTGGCTGTTTGTTATTATAGATTTTGGAATGTTTGGAATTTCGCTGGGGCTCGCGTCTGTCAGGGATATCACGTGGTGTGTTTGGTTCGTTTATTGCCTTGTGGGTGTTATTTAGAGATAAGAATCGTGATTATGTGTTTGGAAATTACTGGGGAACATATGTCTCTCTGTGATATCACATGGTGTTTTGGTTTGGCTATGGAATTGTGGGCAATGTTTTTGAGATAATGTATTTTGCAATTTTTCCAGGGTGACACACATCCGTCATTGTCATCATGTTTTGTGCTTGGCTGTCTATAGATGGGTGTACTAATTTTCCAATACATTTTGGGGTATTTCTTTCCTGTTAAAGGGTGGGCATTCTTAGAGTAGATTCGTGATGGCGGCTGTGTTTAGGCTTTTCTGAATAATTTAATTATATGCTGGTGTCCTCAAGCATACACTTTTTTTTGCTCCAAAGTTTTCATTATCAGTTGGAGGTGACATTACAAAAATATTATTGGCAATGACAACCCCTTTTTCGAATTAACGTTATCTTGTTTACAAATGTTTGGGTAATGGTGTTTTTTTTTAGTTTACATGAAGAGAAAAAACTAAACGGTATTTTTAAAAAAAAGGAGACTTAAAAGGTCACAATAACCTTTTTGTATGTAGTCTAGAAATTCTAATGATAATTTAAATTTACTTACAGTTTTCCAGAATGATTCTTCTTAATGCAAATAGATATTACAAAATAGGTGAATTTTTATCCACACCACAACACACAAAAACACAACCTTGAAAGAACGAAATTTCTGTAATAACCTGAAAAGCTATTTGACTTTTGTTCCTTAGATTTTCTGTCTGTTTAATGCCTTAGCATTGGGTCATAGTATGTTTTTATTCCCAAAGTGGTGAGTAACCTAATATATCCGCCAGCGATCGGTAATTGTTGTCTACTTGTAAACTTTTCTGAATGGTGAGGTTTGGAATTCTCCTGGTTTTTCATGACTCATGTTCTCCCTTTGATGTTTTGCGGGGTAGATGGGTTGTTTGTTTGTTTACATTTTGTATATCTAGGAAACTGGAATTTATTTCATATGAATATTAGCTCTGTAATATATACTTTGTTAATTTCTATGTTGCCTTTATTTGCCTGTAATATTATTAACAAATTGTATTTACTAAATCTAACATACAGAAATTAAATTAAGTGAAAAAGACAGTATTTTTTTTCTTATTCTTCTGCTTTAACATTTGCACTGATGTTCATAGTGTATGATTTGCCACTGGTGCTTACGTGTAATTTTCTCCATATAACATTTCAAAACAAGTTGAACTATGGTTTTTACATAGTTCAACTATGTAAAAATCATTTCTGTTAGTTCCTATTGACTGTTGTCTTCTCAGCCCGACATTTATATATATATATATTAACACAATTATTATGTTAGATATTCTTTCCAATACAAATATTTATGATCACAACAAACAAGAAATTCATCACCCTTTCAAAGTTTTGAAATTCATGCAAATATTGTTTTCATCATTTCATATCATTTAAATGAAGAACGGGTCTGGCTGTTAAGTTCGTTAATGTTTTTTGGTTTTTCTCTTCCAATGTCGAGTATTATTTGATATATGCATGTTGATTCACTTGTTATCTGTATGCAACGATACCTTTTTATTTATACAACAAACATTTTAAGAGTTTAGTAACTTGATGCGTCAAAATATCTAATGTCCCTTTGTAAATAACAAAATTCTAACAGTCGTACTTTAAGTACGATTGTGTTTTCTAGTCCATTGGAGGTATGTACATATATAATAAATAAATTGTCACTTTTCATGTGAAATATTCTCCACTAAAATGTTGCCTATTAATTTAATACCCATTTCCTTTTGTTTCCAAGAGTTGACACAGCTGCATTGAGTGGATTTTCAAAAAAAAAGCCTCTGGTTAGTTTGTGGCATGAAATTTTACAAGGAGAAAAAAATGTTATGGTCTTACTTAAATTTGTATAACACATCAACGATACCCAATTTGTCCATTTAAATTTACACATTTTATTTAAATAAAATATTATTTACAAATTGTATTTACTGAATCTAACATACAGAAAATAAATAAAGTGAAAAATGCAATCTATTTTTTTTTGTTGTTGTTCCTTAATCTTCTTATTGTTAAATTTGCACTATTGTTCAAAGGTTCTTCCATGCTTGTGGAATTGCCGTCATGTGGTTTTTGATGGTTGCATATTTATTATTTTGAAACCAATCCATATACTTCTGAGTATTATTAAAAACACAGAATCTTTCGTTATGTTTCCAAAAGCATTTAAAAGTACACGTTATGTTTTCACGTTTTGGGCATTCAATTTCATTTAAATCAAGAACAGGCCTCCCTATTAACCTGGTTAATGGTTTTGATTTTTCTCTTCCTTTGGCGAGTAATATTTGATATTTGCATGTTGATTCTATCATCCAATTTCTTAGTTTGTGCAGAGATAGTGAACCAATTTCCCACTTCAGCTGATGGTTATATTTTATTAACCAAGAATTCTGTTTTTTAACTCTTTCAGCTAATTTTTTCCAACAACAAGGTGATTTTGTCAATGCATATCTTACAATAATTCCATCAGGAATACATATTTCTTTATAAAATAAATCTGAAGTCTTATTCAAAAGAAATGGATAATCAATTATAGGAATGATAAACAAAAATTCGAATTTTTCACCCACTGTCGATTTTTCATAATCGTTTTCCTTCATTCTTCTTCTTAAATTACTTCATATGGCACCACAAATAAATAGTTATTTATTATTATTATGACTATTATTATTATTTAAATGATTATTAACTCTGATCTTATATTTTATGTTAACTTTCTGTAACAAAATTCTAAACAATTAGAACTTTTCACAAAGAAATTTTCAAAGAATTTAGTGGCTCACCCGTTATTTTTACATTACCAAACACAAAACACGACAACACAAAACAGGCAGCTGCGGTGGATGAACGATTACTTAATTCCAAAGTCACTCGACTCTATGGCTTTTTCTTATAGTAGTGTTTACCCTTACTATATGCCCTACCATGACCAGTCCTTCAAAAATGAATCTTTTGTGCAGATGACTCAATGACATGCTTTCACATACTGTTGAATATACTGTTGGTGTGTTTTTATCTTACTTTGTGTGGGAAAAGGTAAAATTTGTATATGTGTTATCTGGAGTGTACAAACATTTTTTCTATTACCAAATGTTAAGAGTTAAAGTCATGTTTTGGGTTAATTATCTGCTATCTCTCTGTAAAACAACGAAATTCTAACAGTTTGGATTTTCGATTACGTGAACGAATTGTTTTTAGATAACTCAAACAATGTCAATAGGTAGCATTAGACAATTTCTAAAATAAACAATACATGGATATCAGTTTTCAACACTTTTTTCCTATTTCCTGGCATTAATTTCACAGTTGTAATTTTTTTTTCAATTAATTGAACAGAGTTGCATTAAGGTATAATGTTGTGGATTTAAATATGAAGTTGTGATCAGAATAACTGAATAAAAAATTCACTGTGTAAAATCACAACAACAAATCCACACATCTTTGTTCATTTAAGTTTACAAATGCATATTTTATTAAAAACAATAATAAATAAAATAAAAAAGCGTTTTTTAATTTTTTTTCTTCCGAAGTTATCAGTATCAGTTGGAAGTTAAATCACTAAAGGATATCTGCAAATGAGGAGCTTGCTCATCTCCACTAGGCTGAGCAGATATTTTCTGGAGGAGAGAGGGATGAGGGGGTGAGGGGGGGGAGAATTGCATGGAAGACCTCTGTCACCCTCTTGACTACCCTTTAACTTCCACAACTTAATGCTATTTTTCCCCCTCCAAAGTTATCAGTATCAGTTAGAGGTGACATCACTAAAAGATATCCTCATCTTTTAGTGATGTCATCTCCAATAGAATTAGCAGGCATCTTCTGGAGGAGAGGGGGATGATGGGATTAGGGGTGGGTGGGGAGCATTGCAGGGAAGACCTCTGTCACCCTCTTGATGACCTTTTCACTTTCACCACCTAATGCTATTTTTTCCCATCCCAACAGTTTGGGACATATGAGTGAGAGAAATATTCACATGGTCAAACATCAAAAACACTTTTTGAGGACAAAATACTTCACATAATAAGGACAAATAATACAGAATACCCTTCGAGCCACAGAGATAAGATTTGCCCTATGATGTCTCAAAGTAAGATAATCTCACATCAACATCATATCCAACAGCATGTAGAAACATGTCCGTGAATCATCTGCATGAAATTTTCATTTTGGAAGGAACGGTCACTGTTAAGGGTCAGGTAAACTGTACTATAAGGAAAAACAAATGAGTCAAGTGTCTTCGCAGTTATGGCAATTCGTTCATCCAGTGCAGGTATCATATTGTGTTGTGGTGTTTGGTATCCAGGAAAGTAAAGTAAAATAATGGGTGAGCCACAAAAGTCATTGAAATTTTCTTTCTTCAGGAAAATAGCACGAGACAAAACTCTTCACATAGCTCTAAAAGAATAGAAACCGATTATTATTTTAGAAGACACGCACATTGTGATGTATTTATCCAGAACCACTTGGGAAAAGTTATTCAGGAAGTGGTCTGATATCCTCGGCTACTTGCAAAGAAGAGTTGACTATGAAATGGACCACGGTGAGTGTTATATTCTGAAATGCCAAGATGGAGAACTAATACTTCATGATACAGGAGCTGATGGAAGTAAAGTTTTTTCTATTAGTTGTGAAGAAGCTGAGAGATTTTCACCAAAAATGTACGACATTGATTATCATTTACTATTTTTGGAAACTGAATTACCAGATTTTCCTATCATGGGGAAAATTATCGCTAATCATTTAAATTCATCGATGGTAAAATTTGACTCTCAAGATTTTATCCAATTCGATAAAGATTCTTTATTTTGGGACATGACCATTTTACGAAAGCTGTTTGTGTATATTTGGTGACAAAAGAATACACAGAATGTTTAGGGAGGCATGGTGTCATTTCCAGACTGACACAATATCAAATGTATGGAAGTGTGGTTACCATGGTATCTGATTAAAAACTCTTTTGTGTGACCAGCTATTTTGATGTAATATAACCAAGAAACAGCGAGTAACAAAAATTTTATTCATTGAACTCTTTGGAAAATGTTAAGAGTGTAAACTAAATATTGTGAGATATTTTAAGTAATTACATGTTTCGAATTTTTCTCAGTGAATATACTTGTAAATAGTATTTCAGCAAAATAAAATATGCATTTGTAAACTTAAATGAACAAAGATGTGTGGATTTGTTGCGGTTTTCCAAGTAAATTTTTCACTCAGTTATTCTGATTGGAACTTGATATTTAAATCAACAACTTTATACCTTAATGCAATTCAATTCTATTTAATTATTTTAAAAAAATCATAATTTTGAAATTAATTCCAGGAACGGGAAAAAAAGTGTTGAAAACTGATATCTGTGTATTTATTATTTTAGAAATCGTCTAATTCTACCTATTGACATTGTTTGGGTTATCTGAAAACAATTCGTTCACGTAATCGAAAATCCGAACTATTAGAATTTGGATGTTTTACAGAGAGATAGCAGATAATTAACCCAAAACATGACTTTAACTCTTAACATTTGGTAATAGAAAAGATGTTTGTACACTCCAGATAACACATATACAAATTTTACCTTTTCCCACACAAAGTAAGATAAAAACACACCAACAGTATATTCAACAGTATGTGAAAGCATGTCATTGAGTCATCTGCAGAAATGATTCATTTTTAAAGGAACGGTCAGGGTAGGGCATAATAAGGGTAAACAGTACTATAAGAAAAAGTCGAGTGACTTTGGACTTAAGGTAATCGTTCATCCACTGCAGCTGCTGTTTTGTGTTGTGGTGTTTTGTGTTTGATAATGTAAATATAACGGGTGAGCCACAAAATTCTTTGAAAGTTTCTTTGTGAAAAGTTCTAATTGTTCAGAATTTTGTAACAGAAACTTAACATAAAATATAAGATCAGAGTTAATAATCATTTAAATAATAATAATAGTCATAATAATAATAAATAACTATTTATTTGTGGTGCCATATGAAGTAATTTAAGAAGAAGAATGAAGGAAAACGATTATTAAAAATCGACAATGGGTGAAAAATTCGAATTTTCGGTTATAATTGATTATCCATTTCTTTTGAATAAGTCTTCAAATTTATTTTCTAAAGAAATTTTTATTTCTGATGGAATTATTGTAAGATATGCATTGACAAAATCACCTTGTATTTGGAAAGAATTAGCTGAAAGAGTTAAAAAACAGAATTCTTGGTTAATAAAATATAACCATCAGCTGAAGTGGGAAATTGGTTCACTATCTCTGAACAAACTAAGAAATTGGATGATAGAATCAACATGCAAATATCAAATATTACTTGCCAAAGGAAGAGAAAAATCAAAAACATTAACCAGGTTAATAGGGAGGCCTGTTCTTGATTTAAATGAAATTGGATGCCCAAAACGTGAAAACATAATGTGTACTTTTAAATGCTTTTGGAAACATAATGAAAGATTCTGTGCTTTTAATAATTCTCAGGAGTATATGTATTGGTTTCAAAAAAATAAATATGCAACCCTTAATTTTACTAGAGTAATAAATTCTCAACGATCACCAAATGAAAATTAACTTTCAGATGAGAGTTAAATTGTCAAAAACCACATGATTTCAATTCCACAAGCATGGGATGAACCTATGAACAATAGTGCAAATATAACAATAAGAAGATTAAGGAACAAAAAATATATTGCATTTTTCACTTTATTTATTTTCTGTATGTTAGATTCAGTAAATACAATTTGTAAATAATATTTTATTCAAATAAAATGTGTAAATTTAAATGGACAAATTGGGTGTCGTTGATGTGTTATATAAATTTAAGTAAGACCATAACTTTTTTTCTCCTTGTAAAATTTCATGCCACAAACTAACCAGAGACTTTTTTTTTGAAAATCCACTCAATGAAACTGTGTGAACTCTTGGAAGCAAAAGGAAATGGGTATTAAATTAATAGGCAGAATTTTAGTGGAGAATATTTCACATGAAAAGTGACAATTTATTTATTATATATGTACATACCTCCAATGGACTAGAAAACACAATCGTACTTAAAGTACGACTGTTAGAATTTTGTTATTTACAAAGGGACATTAGATATTTTGACCCATCAAGTTACTAAACTCTTAAAAGTTTGTTGTATAAATAAAACGTTTTCGTAGCATGCAGATAACAAGTATATCAAAAAATACTCCCATCGGAAGAGAAAAATGAAAAGACATTAACGAACATAACAGCCAGACCCGTTCTTCATTTAAATGATATGAAATGATGAAAACAATATTTGCATGAATTTCAAAACTTTGAAAGGGTGATGAATTTCTTGTTTGTTGTGATCATAAATATTTGTATTGGAAAGAATATCTAATATAATAATTGTGTTAATATATATATATATAAATGTCGGGCTGAGAAGACAACAGTCAATAGGAACTAACAGAAATGAGTTTCATGTAGTTGAACTATGTAAAAACCATAGTTCTACTTGTTTTGAAATGTCACATGGAGAAAAATCACATGATTTACACGTAAGCACCAGTGGCAAATCATAGACTATGAACATCAGCGCAAATGTTAAATCAGAAGAATAAGAAAAAAAAATTGTCTTTTTCACTTAAATTAATTTCTGTATGTTAGATTCAGTAAATACAATTTGTTAATAATATTACAGTCAAATAAAAGGTACATAGAAATTAACAAAGTATATATATATATTAGAGCTAATATTCATATGAAATAAATTCCAGTTTCCTAGATATACAAAATGTAAACAAACAAACAACCATCTACTTGAAAACAATAACTGTATAAAATCATTAATCAGGAATGAATAATTTTAGGATATGTGTCATAAGAATTTTACACTAGAAAAACTGGTCGTACTTCCCCCGAACTGATACTACTGCGCAAAACATCAAAGGGAGAACATGAGTCATGAAAAACCAGGAGAATTCCAAACTTCACCATTCAGAAAAGTTTACAAGTAGACAACAATTACTGATCGCTAGCGGATATATTAGGTTACTCACCACTTTGGGAATAAAAACATACTATGACCCAATGCTAAGGCATTAAACGGACAGAAAATCTAAGGAACAAAAGTCAAATAGCTTTTCAGGTTATTACAGAAATTTCGTTCTTTCAAGGTTGTGTTTTTTTGTGTTGTGGTGTGGATAAAAATTCAACTATTTTGGAATATCTATTTGCATTAAGAAGAATCATTCTGGAAAACTGTAAGTAAATTTAAATTATCATTAGAATTTCTAGACTACATACAAAAAGGTTATTGTAACGTTTAAGTTAAAGGATATTACATCCCATATCGTTTCTTAGCCGAATAAGAAACTCAAAGTGTTTCATGCCGAATATTGTAGAAACTATATAAAGTTCGGCGATTCCAAGTGTAAGCAAATACCTGGATACTGCAGCAACTGACCCTTAAGGTAGTGCAAGCTGAGGCAACTCATGTGTAAGGTGGGGCAAGCTCTGATTACTATTCTTGATATTTACCCATAATGTGAACTTAGCTCCTAGGAGCTGTATTACTGTTCTACATTATGAGAGAAGGTCACTACCCAGACCTGTTTTAACCTTATTTAGGTCTCATCAGTGAGTAGGTAGACCTAGTTAATATCAAGTTTGTAGCGAACAGAACTTACAACTCTTCTATGAGTATTGCCGAGAGGTGTTCTAATAAATTATTGGATATATGAAGAGCCAAATGCTTCATTTCGGCGACATATGACTTGTTTAAGCCTTTGGCTCTTCATATATCTAATAATTTATTAAGACACCTCTCAGCGATACTCATAGAAGGGTTGTAAGTTCTGTTCGCTACAAACTTGATATTAACTAGGTCTACCTACTCACTGATGAGACCTAAATAAGGTTGAAACTGGTCTGGGTAGTGACTTTCTCTCATAATGTAGAACAATAATACAGCTCCTAGGAGCTAAGTTCACATTATGGGTAAATATCAAGAATAGTGATCGGAGCTTGCTCCACCTTAGACATGAGTTGTCTCAGCTTGCACTAACTTGAGGGTCAGTTGCTGCAGTATCCAGGTATTTGCTTACGCTTGGAATCGCCGAACTTTATATATTTACTATATTCGGCATGAAACTCTTTGAGTTTCTTATTCGGTTAAGAAACGATATGGGATGTAATATCCCTTAACTTAAACATGTCATATGTCGCCGAATTGAAGCCTTTGGCTCTTCATATATCTAATAGGTTATTGTAACTTTTTATGTCTTCTTTTATTTTTAAAATATCGTTTAGTTTTTTCTCTTCATGTAATCTAAAAAAATCACCTTACCCAAACATTTGTAAATAAGATAACGTTAATTCGAAAAAGAGGTTGTCATTTGCCAATAATCTTTTTGTAATGTCACCTCCAACTGATAATGAAACCTTCGGAGCAAAAAAAATAAAAGTGTATGTTTGAGGACACCAGCATATAATTAAATTATTCAGAAAAGCCTAAACACAGCCGCCATCATGAATGTACTCTAAGAATTCCCACCCTTTAACAGGAAAGAAATGCCCCAAAATGTATTGGAAAATTAGTACACCCATCTATAGACAGCCAAGCACAAAACATGATGACAATGACGGATGTGTGTCCCCTGGAAAAATTCCAAGATATCTTATCTCAAAAACATTGCCTACAATTCCATAGCCCAACCAAAACATCATGTGATATCACAGAGAGACATATGTTCCCCAGTAATTTCCAAACACATAAACACGATTCTTATCTCTAAATATCACACACAAGGCAATAAACGAACCAAACACACCACGTGATGTCCCTGACAGACGAGCGCCCCCAGCGAAATTCTAAACATTCCAAAATCTATAATAACAAACATTCACGTTACAATTCCTTATCTTATCTTGATCTTGATCTGGTCAGAAGTGCACCACCAATCACGACACGATTCCTTATCCACTAATATATTTTCCTTTCCATTCAAAACAATAACGTCACTTATTTACAACTAACAAATGACGTCACTTATCTTCATCTGATAACAACTAACATTCACTTCACGATTCCTTATCTTATCTTGATCTTGTCAGAAGTGTCCCACCAATCACGACACGATTTCTTATCCACTAATATATCTCCCTTTACCAGTCAAAAGAATAACGTCACTTATTTACAACTAACAAATGACGTCACATATTGACAACAACAAATGACGTCAATTATCTACATCTCATAACAATATACACTCACGTCACGATTCCTTATCTTGTCTTGATCTTGATCTTGTTAGAAGTGCACCATCAATCACAGCACGAATCCTTATCTCTACCATCAGCCATAATTCCACATGTGAACCAAAACATAAGAAGTGACGTCACTGACACATATGCCCCAGGGAAATTCCTAACATTACAATCTATGACGTCACGCCGGCAATGACATCATCAAATAAACAACCAATCACGTCACGATTCCTTATCTTATCTTAATCTTGATCTTGTTCAAAGTGCCTACCCTTCTACTTAGATCTCTAGAGGATAGACCAGTACACGTTTGACTCTTGTCATCTGCTGAGCAACTTTTCTTAAGTTTTTTTTCTTCTTCTTTTTCCAACCAATTCCAGAGTCTTTTGAATTTTGGGGCAGAAAATTACTTTTGTTTTCTCCTGGAGAAATTTGGGCTTTTTAATCCAGAAACCTCTGAAAAAAATTGCAGAATACACATGAGTACATGTAAAATACTACTTAGGTGTAGAAAACCCGCTTCTTATCTACCACTTCTTGGGAATGTACATTCAACCTCCAGTGCATATTCAAGATGAATCGAAATATCCGCCTACTCCTTGGGAAAATGAAAACGCATTAGAGTATTATTATTATTATTCAATATCAATGAAATTCAGATTAAACTGACTGGTAGCACTGGCATATATTTCCTCTCTAGCTGTTAGAAACAATTTTCGAGTGGTTTTCATTCGAAAACCGTGAACGACTTTGCTTGCAAAGTTTCCAGATAATATTGAACTGCTTACATGCCGGAAAAAGTGTTTGCAGGAAATTTAAAGAAAAGAAGGGAAGCTTGGCTTGTAGGTAATTGAATTATTTTCCACATTATTTCGCCTTTAAGAAATGAAACTGCGAGTGATATTTCTTTGCAACGGTCAGAGATTTGTCCACTTTTTTTATTCTTTACAAGAAAATCCGCTGGAGTTTAGAAGGATTTCAGATTTCTTGACAGTAAATCTTTACTGAAAATGCCATGTCGAATTCAAAATCTTGTAGGAAGAGATTATCCAAGCTCACAAAAGCAGGATCATCTTCTAAGGTGACTGGCAAGTGGTGTCAAAGGAACTTTGCATGTCGATATTCAAATAGCAATGTAAAAACTTTCTTAATAAAAGTCAAACACTGCATTGCTATGAAAAGTAAAGATTTGTGAGTGGAATATACTGATAAAATAAGCATACCATTTTCTCAATTTTCTGTGCAATTTCTGCCGTTATTTATAAAGCTACATCGACAGCTGACTGACGATAAAAAGATTTTCCATCTTTTTACCTTCAAAATTTCTTATTTCTGGATTTTTGTTCTGTACTTTCGGTACCAATACAAACGCCTTATTTCAATAAGGATTTTAATCAATTAAGAAACCCTATTATCTGCATTTATTGTGTCGATGAGGTAAGAAACTGTTTTTAAAATCCTAGTTTTTCCAACACTTATTAATTTCTTGATGATCACATCATCCTTTCCGTACACTCAGAAGATGTGTGAGCTGAATTTTGTATTACAGCTGTGTCGTCAAACATTAATTAATTTCATCGTCAATAGTTGATCGAATTATAATTAAACCACATTTGATTGATATTTCAGTCATCAAATAGAACCGAATAATTAACAAAGTTCTT
Organism: Typopeltis vanoorti; assembly: GCF_054136105.1. Lineage (NCBI taxonomy): Eukaryota > Metazoa > Arthropoda > Arachnida > Uropygi > Thelyphonidae > Typopeltis > Typopeltis vanoorti. The sequence continues at coordinate 37,473,835 of NC_143571.1, read as the reverse complement.
AAACATCACAAAATCAAAAACTGTCACTTTTTTAAAAGCACGAACCAACAAGATCAGATCGTCTTAACTATTCGATCTTATTATAGTTCATGTTCGGCATGGTCATCAACCATAATGTTTGTGCATACTGTACTTCCTTTAATCTTTAAATTTGTAGAAACGAAGAAGAAATAATAACTAATCCGAAATCTTTCATATGTTTTTGTTTTAATTTTTTTGTTGAAATAAAATTGTGCAATTTACTAGCAAGGAAATAAAAGGAGTAAAATTCAAAACTAATCTTGTCTTTTTTTCCCCTTAGAAGTTTTAGTTTTATTAGAACCAATTACTCTGACAATGAGTAATTGGTTTGTAGTAACCCAAAAGTAGCACTTTTGGGTTACTACAGACTGCAATACTTTACGTAGTTGTTGTTTATATTTATTCTTAAAGTTTCCACTGTAATTCCTTTCATAAGACATTTCACTTATGACCGGCGCCTATCGGTTAGAGCCTTAAATTCTAGTTTCATCAGAACACGAGAAACATTAGAATTTTCATCTGAAGAAATAGTTTCACTTCAAAACGAGCAAATATATTCCTTTTCAACTGATACTAAGTCAAATAGTCTTAGATGGAGGTGAAAGATTCCAGTTTTCCCGCTTTTAGAACAAGCAAACCAGCCGATGAATATTAACACACAAACGAATATAATATATAATTTTATTTGCGTCACCGCAAATTAAATTATATATATATATATATTAAATTTTAAAATAAAATTTAATTTCGAGAGTATTTTGCATGCTTTCCTCAATCACTTGAATATTCAAATCACAACTCTGTAATAAGCCTATCTTAAGTTCCATAGGCCTCTGTTTTGGGCTCGATGCTGTCGTTTCTTCCTATCTATAAAAAGTTTTGCTTCAGAAGGATATGGTGTCAGAGTTTACTACAGTAATTTATTTTATTCTTTTTATAAATATATAATGTTACTCAAATTTTTTTTAAATTGCGTGTGTGTGTGTGTGTGTGTGTGTGTGTATATATATATGGGGAACCCTGTAACCTCTAGGGAGTGCGTCCCCTGGGTGGTCGATAGGGGAGCCCACCATGTATGAATATGTGTGTGTGTGTGCGTGCATGTATATATATATATATATGGTGGGATGGTCCGAATATACTGAATAAGGGGCAATCATCTTGATTGTAAAGGAAATGGCAGTCCCATGATCCCATAGCTGGATCTATCCTCTTCTTCTACTTTGAGGAAGATCTACTATAATCTACTCTTTCCCCTTCAATATATCCTATTCCTCCTATGGGTTAGTTCAGAAGCCTTAAGGTAGCAGCCCTTCCACTGAACTATCCATCGTCAGGCTAGTCACCTGACATGGATAGTTCAGTGGAACTATCCATGTCAGGTGACTAGCCTAACATAATTCTACTTGTAAGCAGACAGAAAAAAAAATAATCGGATTGAATCTATGGAAAACGACCCTGGAATGGAAAAGGTAAAACGAAAATGGAAACGACAAAATATAATACACATAGCAAACTGTAATGTAAGAGGAACAGCATATAAAGAAATAGAATTAGGCCAAATATTAAATGAAAGAAATTTTAAAATAGCAGTAATCACTGAAACAAAATGGAAATTAAAAGGAACCCAGAGAACCGAAAATTTCAATGTGATATACAGTGGAGTTGACAGAGACAAAGCACAAGCAGGAGTCATGATTTGGATTCATAACTCCCTTTCAAAACAGTTAAAACATTATAAATTATGGAATGAAATAATAATAGAATCTAGAATAAAAATAGATAGAGGTTATTTAACAATAATCAGTTTATATGCCCCAGAAGAAGGAAGAAAACAGGATACTATTGAATTTTATAATCAGTCAGTTACAAAATATATATAATAAAACAAATAAAAATGATTATATAATATTAGCAGGAGACTTAAATTTAAGAATTGGAAACACGAAAATTAATAATAATATAGGATTAAATGGAGAACACACTGTAAACAGGAATGGTGAAAAATTTATGGACTTAGTAGTTTATAATAACCTAAAAATAATGAATTCTTTCTATAAACATAAAGACATACATAAATATACTTGGGCAGCAAGAGGATGAAAATCAATATTAGATTACTTCATATTAAATGAAAAGACATCAAAATTTTCGTTAGATGTTAGAGTTCACAGAGAATATGAAATAAGCAGTGACCACTTCCTTGTTAAAATAAAATTAAGATTACACCTAAATGGCTACAAATAACAAGAAGAACAGAAAGAAAATTTAAAACATTTGTTTATAAAACTAGATTATTAAATGACTAAAATATACAATAGCTATATGAACAAATAATTAACCAATATCTAGATAAAATAAAGCGAAATGAAGAAATAGAAATAGAATGGCTTAATATAAAAACGATACTAAATGCAGCAGCAAATGAAAGCTTAGGAAAGACCAAAAAATTCAATAAAAGGAAAATCAGAAGATATGGGATGATACAATCAAATAAATAATCAAAATTAAAAAAGAAGCTTATCATAAATGGTTAAGCAGTAAAAGATTAGAAGATGAAATCGAATATAAAAGAATAAGAGCCATAGCTAAAAGAGAAGTGGAAAAAAGACATAGAGAATCATGAAACAAATTTGTTTTTAATTTAGAACATGATTTATATAAAATAAGACCTAATGTATATAAGATTTTGAAAAACTTAAATGCAGATACCAAAGAAAACATAAAATTAAACACCGAATTGAAATTAAAAGAATTTCTAAATTACTACACAGAATTGTGGGACGGATAAATATTTTAAAAAAGGTAACTGGCAAACATTTAATGAAAATGAAAAGGAAATAACTAAAGAAGAATTAGAAATCAGCCTGAAAGAAACAAGAAACGGAAAATCGCCTGGAGAAGATAGACTTGATTCAGAACTTTATAAATATGCAGGAACAAGATTCAAACAAAGACTCATCATATTTTTAAATAACATCTACTCAACTGGTAACCCCCCAATATAATGGACAAAAGCAATTGTGATTCCTATCTTTAAAAAGGTAGTAGAGCTGACCCTAAAAACTATAGAAATATAAGTATACTAAAATCCTATTACAAAATATACAGCAGAATTTTAAATAGCAAAGTAATGAAATATTCCGAAAACTTTATTTTAGAAGTACAGAATTTATTTAGAAAAGGACAATCATGTATAGACCCGCCTTTTGCCTAAGATTAATAATAGAGAAAAGAAAAGAATACAATTTTCAAACACATATTGCATTTATTGACTTGGAAAAAACATTTATCAAAGTTAAAAGAAGCATTTTATTTAGCATATTAAAAGAAAGACAAATATCAAATAATATTCTATAAGCTATCATAAGTATATCTGAGACTAATCAAATACAAATAAGATTAAATCATGAGCTATCATATACGGGAGAGATAAACCAAGGGGTCCGACAGGATGTCCCCTCTCAGCAACTCTTTTTAATATTTACCTAAATCTAATAATAATAAAACGGAACAAAAATTTCCATCAAAGTGTTAAAATTTCTCCTATTGTGAACTTACACACTCTCCTTTTTTCCGACGACCAAATAATAATTAAAAATTCTGAAGATAACTTACAGAAAGTTATTTAAATCTAAACGAGATAGCCAACGATAATGGTATGATAATATCAACAGAAAAATCAAAAACTATGGCCTTTAAGGGAGAAGATCCAGTAAGAACTAAAATAGTAATAGATAACAAGATCTTATAACAGGTGAATTCGTTTAACTACTTAGGATGTATGATCACATATGAAAATGAAAAAAGATATAAACCTAAAAATTGCAACATATTTAAACCAAACCTAGTTTAAAAACAAAACAGGCTAAAAGTATACAATACATTAGCTTTGCCGGTCTTATGTATCGAAGCGAAATCTGGACAATAAAACAAAAAGACAAACAAAGATTAACAACAGCTGAAATGAAGTTTATGAGAAAAACTGCAAAGTATACCCTATTTGATCACAAAAGAAACGAAGAAATTATGAAAGAATTAAACCAAGAATCAGTAAGAGAAAAAAAAATTAAAAAATGTAAACATAAATGGATGGAACACGTTCAAAGAATGAAAACAGAAAGATTACCAAAACAAGCCTTAAAGTACAAGCCATTAGGAAAAGAAAACCAGGACGTCCTCTTAAAAGATTCAACGATGACTTCTAAGGCTGGAACAGGCCATGCTAGACCTAAATCCTTGACATGCATGATGATGATGATATATATTTGAAACGCACGACAAGGCACTTATTTTATTATATTATTATTTCTTTGTTTATCTTTCACTTTTAGTAACCATTCAGAAATTAAAAGTTCCATTACTGATTAACTTTTTTCTCTTTGGCAAGCGTATTTCATTTTAACTGTTGGATTTGTTTACCTTATTTTTATTCTTAGAAGTATCCTTAAAATTTTTGTTATACGTTTTGTACTGAACATCCTGCTTTGTTCCTCTTTTCAGATATGCCTATAAATATGGAACTACAGAGAACATCCTGTATAATATACTAAAAGGCAACATTAGCTCGTCTATCATCTCTACTGTCTGCTGCTTAAGCATTTCCGCACTCATCTTATCAGGGCCAAGCGCTTTTTTGTTATATGTAATATGGCTGATAACGTGCGTTATCTCTTTAGTTGTTATGACCCTCCTCTTTTATGTCTGACGAAATGGTCCTATTACTATAAAAATATTGACATAACTCCCACATTTATTCTTTATATGTATTAGACCTGGAAAAAAATTCATTTTTTATCTTTAATAATGTTCATTATTTTTTCTATGGTCCTTTTATCTATTTTTTTACTTTACTAAAAATTTGTCTTATGCGTATGATCCAAACGTTTCTATCTTTTGTCAAGTGATCATTTATAAATACTTTTCTCGTTAACTTTTTTGAATTTTAACTTGCTGACCACTATATGTTAGCTTAGTGCTTTCCATTTCTTTATCATCATATTGAGCATATCTTTCGTCATATCCAAGACTTTATTCATTCCCCTCCTCCAAATTTTATCAAAACATTTAATTTTTTAACTAAATTTAGATTTATATTTAGAATATATTGATTTACACAAATGGGAATATTTAATGAAACAAACTAAAACGTATCTCAGTTTACATTTATTGCAATAACTGAACGAAACGAACGAAAAACAATAATAACTAAATGCATCAAGCTCATATAATAAATGACTAAGGAAACATAACGCTTTAAATCAGCAGGTCTGAGAATCATAAATGTGTGATTTAATAAAATTTTACCTAGAAGGGTTTTTAATTTTTGGTAATTTTTAATTATGTGCGTTGCCAAATCCAGATTTGTACGTAAGAATCGTATACAAATTTCACTTTGGTCCGAAAAATTCTAAATAAATAAATGAATTTTAAATATAAATGACTTCTAAATATATTTTATCACGAAAATAGCTATTTAATTTCCAACAAAGTCAATTTGATTCTTCTCCCCGTCCCCAGACGTGTTTCCTAAAAATAAGAGAAGAATTGTATTAACACCTCGTCTCTTAGTTCAGCATTTGTATTAGTTAAACTTGCTGGCTTCTTGTTGAACTGTCTCGTAATATCCTTCCATTCCTACGATGTCACAATATGATGGCCATCCATATTACAATATCGTAGAAATTTTACTTTTTACATAATCTGGAAACTCTACTTTAAAGACCAAATTTGAAACTTTTTCAAGTCTCTGATAAGAGGGTGGTGGTCTCACCTTTCTTTGGGGGAGGGGAGATCCTGGCATACTCTCTGTTATGCCCTCAAACATATCTTATGTAAATCTAAACATTAATTTTTTATATATTTTACAAGGTCCACCAAAACACCTGTTAAGGCACTTTATCCTGTGAATTTTCAGGCTCAATTAAACTGAAATATCGGCCTTTCCCAAATTATCTGTTCATTTAAGTACTACAATAATCGTATCTACGAGTATGACGGACCGTCCTGGCATAAATCCAACTTGGTTGTTTTTTTTTTTATTAATACCTGTTGTTTGCCTAAGTCTACTTTCTATAGCTTTCCACAACTTATTAACTTTAATGTTTCTACTATAAAACGCCTGCAATTTCCCTTGTTCTTATAAACCTGCATTAAGGCAAATCCTCTTCATTCATGTCGCATTCTGTTCTCCCCAATAATCTCATTGACGAGATCAGTTAATTCTTCAATCACTCACACACTTCCACATTTAAATCGGTGTATCGTGTAGTCCTGTAGCCTTTCCAAGGGAAAGATGACTTTTTTCAGTAGGAATCAAGTGTTCCGTGGAAAAATGGAGCAGGAAACTAAGAAAAGTTTCCCTCAAATTCAAATGAGAGGCATCAAATACTTCTATTTACTATCTAAGAATCTGATGCTTCTCATTTCAATTTGAGGAATAATTAATTAGAGCAAATCGAAAAACTATAATAATTATCAAATATATTTTAGGTTAACGAATTGCAAGTTCATTAAGTTTCTTGATTACGACAAATACCCGTAAACCCTCAAAATACTAACGGTACGGACTTCATAGTGGAAGTGAAAATGTTAGAAATAAAATTTTTGTTTAATTAAAAAAAATATTTTTATTTACCGTTCGCTAGCATTCTTATAAAAATAAGGTATCAGGCTATTGAATAAACATGAATGCAAATATTTACCCTCAAGTTTAAATTCGTATATTAAAATTAACCAAAAAAAATAGTCTGTGTGTGATAAAGAACTAGTTATGAACAGTGTCAACTCTAAACTAATCCTTTTCATCATCTCTGTCCAATAGGAGACCATAACATTTCTGAATACACGTTGCTATATGTTTATTCAGTTAAACAGAGAATTGAAGTTTATGGGTAACTTTGTGATAATAGTTGTATACAGACATCTCCCCAATGACTGCACATTAATCTGTGTTTTCGTCTTCCTTTCCACATCAACTGAGTTACTTCTATATCCTCTACTAGGAATTTAATTCTAGTACAGGCCATAATTCCCAAGTATGATACATGGAGTGGATTTTCCTATTATGACTAGGATTAATTACATAATTGGGGCTTGAGTTATGCAATACATCAATAACCACAACTTCGTATTACTGCAGATCTGTTCACGACATGCCCTGCTTGTAAATATCCAATGTCTCGAAAGAGAATATCGAGATAGAAATGTAATACATCCCTAACATATTGAAAATTTTGAATTTTATTGCATGGAATTATAGTATTATTATGATATGGCACTTTATAAGGTGTAGCTGAATTTTTTCTTTTAATTTTATAAACAGAGGAAATTATTCATAATTTAATCAAAATATAAGTAAAATATAAGTTGCATTATTATTTATAATAGAAATATCTAAATAATTTTTGCAATAAATAAAGTTTTAAGTAAATGTCTAAAATAAAAAATAGCAATGTATATCATACTATGAAATGAACAACAGTATGTTGCATTTTTATTGGTTAATTCATAATTTCTTTCATAGGTATACCGTCCCCTGTTGTAACATGGTGGAGAGATGCCCTTTTGCTGGATGACACATTTTCTGTGACAACTCAGGGTTATGTGCGTAATGAACTAATGCTTCCTAATCTCCATAGGAGCGATCTTATGGCTGTGTTTACATGCCAGGCTGCCAACACAAACCTTACAATACCAACATCCAGTTCTGTCACCTTAGACCTAAACTGTAAGCAAAAATCTAATCTTGCATCTTCTGTTCATTATATTTCTATTCATTTTTAAACAGTATATTACCGTACTTTTTGGATTATCCTTTATTATAGGATTATGGAGCAAAATTAAGGGAAAACTTTGTTCGTGTCTTTACATTATACCCTGTTGAATTAAAGTAGATAAAACGTAAAAGGGATAATGGAAAGCTGATTAAACCTACCCTAATCCACTGTATGCTTTCCTGTGGCTCTTCTGTCTTTCTCAGTATTGTTTATTTTTTTTTTCGTACACAAACATGGTATTATCTCAAACTTTAAGAATTTTGTTTCTGTTTAGAGCTAATGCTAAGGCTATAAAAATTGTGCATGTGTAGAGAGAGAGGGGGGGGGGAGAAAGAAGACGTTGGTTCCTCACATAGACCAGAAACATGACAGCTAACCAATGCGAGTATTTGTAACCCGCAGTGACATATTTCTACACCAATAATCCTTTCATCTTGGCATGCTTATACGTCATGGTGGTTTACTCTTACTGTCAAGACAGCATTTCAAACTAGTCGCCTGCTGTGTTTCGCTCTCAGACACCACGGCTGGCTTTTTTTTTAATTGTTTACTTTAGAACCGAAAGTATAAATCCTGTAGTCTGTGGTGGGTTAAAGTGACGGTCTACTGAAACATGCGATTTTTTTTTTTTATTCGCCTCCTGGTGGCAAGCTCACTACTATCATCGATATGAGCTTGAACAGAAACCAACCAGTAGCTGTCAGCTACAAAAATAGAGCAAATTTCAGTTGATGCTTTATAAATCATAGAAATATAACTGATAAATAGATAGAATTCTTCGACAGTTTACACAGCAGTACTTGAATATTAATACAGATAACATAAGAAAAATCATTTAATAAAAGTATATATGTATTAATAATTTGTATACTTTTGTAAAGGATACAACTTACACAGAGGCGGTGCATGCTTGACTATAGAAACTACGTAAAATATTATTTTCATATAGAATGAAGACGTTGGAGGAATAATATAACAACCAGAAATGGTAATAAAATTATAATGAAAAATAATACGGAATTTTCATATTTTACTTTTCTAGATTTAATGAAAAAAAAAAGTACATTTACTTTTTGCTTTGCATTCTTATGCAATAGATTTAGGCAAACTATTCTGTACATCCTTCTAATTTTTCTTCGTTAAGACTCAGTGACTCAGTTCAAGCATAGCCACAAGAGTCCTGTTATCGGTTACAGCAGTACTCAAGAGATTACATATGACAGATTTTTATCTCGAAAATTATTTATTTTTGCTTTAATTCTGATACACAAGTAACTTATTCGGAGTGAAAGCATAATTTCTACTCCAAAGGGAAGCAATAATATTTATCAATAGAGTGGATTTAGTGTTCATCAGCCATACTGCACAGTGGCAAATATTTGTCACTTAGAAAGGTTACATAAGCAGGTTAAGCAGCGAATTTACGGTGGTCTGAAAGAGCAATGGAAAGCATTCTTACCGTACTGACTAGTAAATTTATATGTATATTTTTAGTTTCGTTCTATCAATGTTAGATTTATTACTTTTACTTTCTTATTATAAATTCCTTCACATTAGTTTTTGTTACGCATATATTAATATTAAGAAATCTAGATGCACCAAGATTGTGTGCAATGAAACAAAATTTGTAACTAAACAAGTACGGCAAAATATGAGACATGAAAAAATTCGTTAATTAGACTGAATAAGAAGTTAACTGAACAAAATAATGTATCACTCAAGAACCGTCAGACTTTGAAAACGCCTTACTGAAAAGGAAAAAAAAAAGGAAAAAACCCATCAACATCTTTTTATTTCCCAAAGGGAGAATCGGAACTGTATTAGCCTAACGATTTTTGAAAATCATAATCAGCCACCCGGTCATCAAGGAGAGCTCGATGTTCAAGACTATCGATGATTCGTAAGACTCCATGGAGAGAGAGAGAGAGGGGGGGGGGGGAAAGGGAAATATACAAGTGCTGTCACTTCGTGATTCTAAACTATAATACAGTAAACGTCTGAAATAGTATGAGGTTTACAATTGGTGATTTTCTTGAGATAATGGTTTAAAATTCGAAGTTTCCGGGAGAAAAGCCCAACATGTGCCAACGCCGAAGATCGACTAACTCAAGAACGGGAAAATGGGTTTTCTATTCAGCGACTATAAAACCTATAATAGTCGTTCTTCTTCTGACAGTCTAGCATTCTAGAACAAGTAACGTTTCCAAAAGGATATACACCACTATAATGAAAATAAAAATAATAATTAATACGAACAATTGTAAAGAATTCTTCAACACTGAGTATTTTTGCATTGTTTATTTATAACATTTTATTTCAAATATATGTATCTTTTATTTCATATTATTGGTATTTTTTTTTATCTGTTAAGTGTCTAACTATAGGGTTTCATGTACATATGGGAATGCACATCGAAAATCTGGGGTTTATGGCTTCCTCCAGAGTGAGTGAAAAATCCTCCAAACTCCAGGTCCATCATGCTCCACTGAGACATCTGCTACTTACTATAGAGGGTAGGAAAAGACCCCCAAAAGAGTTTTATCCAATGTACAAAAGTTTCTACAAACAACATCCATATAGCGAAAACAAGGGATCTTAAAAACATCAATATAACAAAAAAAAAACTAAAATAATTTTAACATTATACTTTTATTTCTCAAAGCATTTAAAGCGATGCATATTGTTATAAAGTTCAAACTGCTTATACAATTATAAATCGCAAATATAACTACACGAACAAATAAACTAATTAAAACAACATAATGCAACATAGTAAACTATGCAAGACTACAATTTAGAATCTTTACGGACAATCTTTAAGGTTGATAGACGGTTTCATATAATTTTTATGTCACTTCCACCTACGTAAGACTTTAAACCTATTATGCATTAATACTGTGAGATGTCTAAGGATGTTTAACTATATTTTAAACCGTATTTATTGTATTGTTTTACCATGTCAGAAAACTTTCCATGGCTGGACCAACCATAGAAGTTTTTTTACTTCATGCTCGAAATAAATATTGCGCCAGCGTCACACCGAGCGATGAAATTCGTCTCCAGCCGGCAGACATTGACAGACATCCATGCCTATGATTGAATTCGAACCTCTAGTGCCGCTCTCCAACCATCGAACTCCCGGGGCAACAAGGCCAACAAAATGCTAACGATCCAGATACATTCCTCGCAGAGAACGGAAGTATTGAGTTCAGGATTCAGAAAGACTGTAATTTCTTTCGGGTGATTTAATGTCTCAACGTTCACCTAGAATTCAGGACAAGGTCTTATTTTACATTTTGTGGGCTTACTTTAATTTAAGGAAATCATGAAGGATTCTGGTTCAGAGGAGAAACTTCACTTGCTGGCTTTCTTACAGGATCTTCAGAGTATTTAGACGGTATTTTGGAGACACGAGAGGAGATCTTCCTTGAACCTGTAACCCTTTTGTTCCATATTTGTGCTTAACTTTCACCAGAAGCCAATTGTTTTATTACTGCGTTTTTTTTTTTTTTTTAGTTCGGAGGAACCTACTTTCTTGATCTTGCCTCGAGTACTAATCGGCTTCTGACGTTTCCAATGTTAAACATAACTTTCCTAACATTTCGGGATCAAATTTCTGTTTTAAGTATGACAATATTTTAATCATTATTTGGATTGAGTTGTTTCCTCAATTTTCAATGTTTGTTTTGTTGGGAAGAACAAAACAAATATTAGGAATTCAGTATATTTGCCTCTGAAGGTGGCGCCTTTGCATGAACAGCCCATAGACTCAGTGAAGGAGAAAATTTCTTCGAGCGTTGTATGGATCCCTGAGAATACTGGAGATCTCAACGTTAAGGGGGATTTCTAGTCACCCTCTGCTTTTGTTACTTACTTTATTTAAGAGTCTTTACCTTAGAGTGAAGAGGTTACAGATATGAATTTTGTGCTAAGAAAGATCAGAAGAATTAGTAAGCCCAAGAAGAAAAAATTAACTTGCTTGCTTGCTATCAAAAGTATGGCGAAGTAAAAAGGAAGTCTTTGTGACATAAAATATATCGCCAGACTATTATTTATTTATTTATTTATTTTTTTTTTGTATTCAAGTTCATTATTGCAAACAGAAAAGATATCCGTGTTTAATTGAATGGTTGTAGACCATCTTGAAGTATGGAACATTTGAACGACATAGTGTTTGTCGAATAAAAATAATCTTTTTATCCTGTTATCAGTAAAACTATGAAAATGATCAAGGTTAAAGAAAAAGGTCAGGTCATTAACATATAGGAAGAATAGTGGCGACGTGAGTTCAGGGATACTCCAATATTATTAGGAAGATCTAAAATGAGGATCCATCCACTCCGACACATATTCAACAATAGAGAAAAAACTTGAAACTCAGAAAGGATGGAAGACAGTTCATAAGATGGTAGCTTCATATGTAACTCTGTATGCTAGACCCAATCAAATTCTCTGGAAATGTCAAGGAGACCAACAAGAATTTCTACAAATAGTGACTTGGCGAAAGCTCATCTTAATGCCACATGTTGGTAATAAGATGAGATCTTGTTTACGAGATAATATGTGCAGAGAGTGATGGAATCCATACTGGTGATTACTAATTAACTGGTCGGCCTCCATGTAGTGGAGTTGATACTGGATTCCCAATAATGATGACTAAGTGATGATAGGACACTTAATTTCTGGAAATGGCAATATCAAAATTAATTCAATCATATACATGGGTCATGATTAATAGAATTAACAAAATGGAAAAAAGGCGTGGTGTAATTTATAATAATTCTAAATTTACAAATAATCTTCCACAAAATTGTTATTAAACACAGCAAGAATCCATCGATCAACCATGTATTATGCAATAGACAACAACAAACCACTTCTGTGGGGTTGATAAATACTTCTTCACCGACTCTCGAAGTCTCTTTGCGATGTCGTCTTTTTCTTGCTCCTAACGCTTCCTGAGCTTTGTGATGCTGCCTGCGTTATTGTTCCACAATGTTCCATAATGTTTATAATGTTGATATGATCATAATGTTTCCAAATGTCCCAATGTTTCCATAATATTCCACAATGTTTTACTTTAATAAATTCCAATTTCTCCACAACAGTTAAGAATAACGAAAGAAGAAAAAAAAAAAAGGAAAAGAAAAGAAAAGAAAAGAATTGCCTCAAAGTGAATTTCTTAAAAGACATTAGGTGGCTTTTTCAGTAGATAGTTAAACAATTAACAGATCAACAAACTCGTGAATCGCTTGAAAAGGAATGGTTAACATTTGTGGGACAATAACGCAGGCAGCATTACAACGCTTAGGAAGCATTAGGAGCAAGTAAAAGACGACATCGCAAAAAAGACCTTCGAGAGTCGGTGAAGAAGTATTTATCAACGCGACAGATTAAAGACAAATCTTAAAGATAAATAAAAATACCCAGAGAAATTGGAAGCGTTTTATATTTAATCTGGACAGAAGAGAACGTCACATGCAAAATTTTAAATTCCTTGCATGAAGAAATAAACCAAAAATAAGAATCAATGTGATCGATAAAACTAGATGGCGACAATATTTAATAGAATTTAATAGAAAAAAACTCCGAAAATTATTGATGTCACTTGTGTCAAAAGACTAAGAGACCAGATAATATTCGTACAAAATAAATAAATAAATAAAATAAAATAAATCAATAAAATATAATGTAGAAATGGCGTAAGGCTGACTTTATACTATTTAGATTTATTAACAATTATGGTATATCTTTTCTTTCTGACTTGTTATAGCATTTTAAAATACTTTTACACGTTAATTTTGTCTAATTAAAACTTACTTCTGCCCAGTGAAGCCTCTAGATGTACGGATCACCACATTACAGCGCCCTCTATCCGCTGGCCGGAAAATACAGCTGGAATGTGAATCCACAGGCTCAAGACCTAGAGCGGTGCTAACATGGTGGAAAGACGGGAAGAAAATTCAAGCAGGAAAGGAAAGAGTGTCCGATAACTTGACAGTTAGCACCTTAACATTTGTGCCCACCGCAGACGATAACGGGAAAGTGCTGTCTTGCAAAGCTCAAAATCCTTCGCTCACAGGAAGTACAATCGAAGACGGATGGACGCTCACAATTTACTGTAAGTTTGCTTAATTCCGGTTTTTTACTGTATAATTTTAATTAGTTTTGATTTAAATCTATTTTAAGAATCGTCATGATTTTAATTTATGATAATCTCTATAATGGCATTTTAATTTTCATTAAATCAAACAATTATTTAAAAAATAATGCAAACTATTTAAATTAACGTATTTATAAAAAGTGAAAATAATCGAAATTTACAATATAATTCGATTTCTTTGATTCCAGTGATTCTTTTCTTTAATTTTAGATGTACCGGAACTTAAACTTGCCCTAGGAGCTAACATACAACACAATTCTATCAAAGAAGGAAGTGACGTATATTTCGAGTGTAGTATTAAGGCCAATCCGTGGGTGACAGAGGTAGGATGGAGGTTTGATACGAAGCCGCTGTTTAGTAACACGTCCATAGGTATAATTGTTAGCAATCAGACTTTGGTATTACAGAAGGTTAGGAAAGAACACAGAGGGACCTATCAGTGCATAGCTGTGAACGGCGAAGGGGAAGGTGTAAGTGGCGGCGTCTTTCTTAAAGTAAAATGTAAGTATATCTCGAAAGTTCAAGTCTGAATAGTGTAAAATTTTATTGTAATGATATAAACTAAAGTTAGTTTAATATTGTAGAAGAATATTACAGAGGGTTAGTGAATTTATTGAACACGAGATTCACCATTCATATATTGACTTGTGTATATTCCCTCATATCTTCAGTCTCTGACCTTTGTTTCCACATTTTTAAAAAATTTTTAAGTGTTGTATTCAGTTTATTTTATTAATTTATTAAATATTTTATTATTTAATATTTGTAATATTTATTCCATATTGAATTAATATGTTTATATGCATTCCACCAACGAAAATTCGTGTGTATAAATATAGTAGTGTAATTGATGCATTAGTGATTTGGATATTCCCAGTACGCTTCTTTAGACCAGTGATTTTCAACCTTTTCCACAATACGGCGCACTTAGACTAATTATTAAAATTCTGCGGCACACTAAAATTATATTCTTTTGATTTTTCTGATGATCTGGCAAATAAATAGGCATAATTTTGATTAATTTACACACACAAGAAGAGGGAAGACAGACACTAAAAATAAATGCGCAAATTACGACATTACATTATTTCTTTCAATTAATTTGTTTTCATAAATCTCGCAGTTCACCGGTTGAAAATCTCTGCTTTAGTCTAAACTAAACATTTTACACAATCCACTTCTCTCTTCCATCAAGCAGGATAGTAATTTTAATCACAAAAATCATGAATCTGCTTTGGAATCACGATACTTACATTGCAGGGTGCTAAATATATATTTTTAACTTCTAAATTTTTATTATGGTGTCCTAAAGATTATTTCAATATTTCCAAGTAATTGAAACATTTATATCTATTTTAAATTTTATAGAAAAAATTAAATATAATATCATTTTTATAAGTTAAACTTTTATATACAGAGTGTTCGGGATAAATTTGACATATTTATAATTAATTATATTTTTCCGTAAGTTACATGTATTAACACACACTTCTCTTCATTTAAAAGTTTGGACCCTTCTTCATTCATATACAAGATGTCAGAAAGGATGGATAGCTGGAACCCACCTGAATCATGGAAGAGAATAACTTGTATCATGATGATTCGTGCCCGCCATCAAAATAAGGATATTACGACTGCTGCCCAATGCTCCCTGAATACAGTAAAAACAATCAGGCATGAACTAGAGACTTGCAATGGTGACTACGAGGATGTAGCAAGAAGAAAGATCCCTAGCAGACGATCTGATTGCGTTCGTACAGCAGAATTCCTCGCAAATCTGCAGGAACAGGTGTTGAAGAACCCTGGCATTGGAATTCGGGCTTTGTTCGTGGAGTTGCTAACTGTAGTCAAGCCCTGGATAACAAGGGTAGCCAATGGTAGGCCGTATGTATGGCAGCAGGATTCGGCCCCTTGCCACACCTCTGGGAAAAGTAAATTTCTACGACTTCACCAGTCCAAATGTTTGGCCTCCAAACTCCCCAGACCTTAACCCCATGGATTATTTTGTATGGGGCGCAGTTGAAAAAGACACCAACCACACTTCCAGTAATACAAAAGCCCAGTTAATGGATAAAATTAAAACAGTTTTTGCGGCCCTTCCCAGGGAGACTGTAGCATCAGCTTGTTCGAGGTTCCGAAGCAGAATTGAAGCTGTGATCGATGCTAATGGTGGTTATTTTGAGTAAATCTTGTTGATAGTATTGTAATTAACTCTGCCTGTAATGTTTTTTGTCAATTCATTAAA
Organism: Typopeltis vanoorti; assembly: GCF_054136105.1. Lineage (NCBI taxonomy): Eukaryota > Metazoa > Arthropoda > Arachnida > Uropygi > Thelyphonidae > Typopeltis > Typopeltis vanoorti. The sequence continues at coordinate 37,457,628 of NC_143571.1, read as the reverse complement.
TTTAATAGATACAAAGAAGATTTTCTTTTTCCTTACGAAACTGTCAAATTTATCCCGAACACCCTCTATATATATATATATATATATATATATATATATATATATATATATATATATATATATTTTTTTTTTTTTTTTTTTTTTTTAAAGAAAACTTGCTTGATATGACCAGAAAAAAACATAATAAATATCCCATTATAATATGCTATTCTAATAAAAAAATAATCCGATCTGTTAAAGCAATTTATTGCTTATTTTAGCGTGGTAAACACGAATCTTCTATCAATGCTTTCTAAATACTTATACAAATTGAGAAGTAAAAAATATATTCATATAATCAGAAGATTTCAAATATTGAATTTTATATTGAATAGTTATTTTAGATATTTTACACTAAATACAAGTATTTAGTCATATTTATAACAATGATAATGAACATTATGTGACGCATTATATTATTTATTATTATGTTAAAATTAATATAAATTTTAATGAAACACGATACCTTTTTAGGTAAGGCTACTAATTCGATTTGCTATCTTAATTGCAACATTGTTACTAGTCATTTTAATTAATTTTTTTTTTCATTTAAAAACGAAGTATTTGTACAAAATAATCGTGTTAATAGTAATTTAGATTTTTTTTTTTATTTCTAAAATAAAAACTATTATTGAATTATTCACTTTAAGGCACAATCTATTTATATTTCTTCAAGAGATTCCTAAGAATACATTTATTTCAAGTCACGAACACTATCTTCGTCTTTCTTTTCTGGAAAAATCAAATTAAAAAACGTGATTCAAAAGAATCAAACATCCACAGGGAGGTCAATAGCACGGATTACATCTCTTATGGATAGCCGATGTTTCACTGAGCGCCAGACGGGATTGTTGCTGCGTCATAAAGTTGTGCATAACCGAAAGAAGAAAAGTCATTGTGACGAAGCACGATGATTTTAAAAAGTAAAGGATATAGCACTTAAAGCGTGAACATCTCAGACACCATTAGGGTTTGACAAAAGTTTCAGTGCTTTGGAATGTTTAGTTATTAACATCCATTTTTCGAAAGAAATTAATATTTTAAAGACATATGTAAGAGGATTAGATCATTTCTAATATAAAACCCGCTAATAAAGAATGTTTAATTTATTGATTTTATATTATGAATACCATCCATGAAAGCTGACCTATTACACATTCGTATCGTGGGGGGGGGGGGTAATTTTTCCTTTTAATAATGCTGTCATGATATTTTTATCCTTTCGACAAGTCGTTCAGTTTTGGAAAAAAAAAAAAAACATAATTCGGATCCAGAAACTGTTGGGTTACATTGTTAACCGAATTTCACCCGTTTTTCAATTTTGTGCTGGTTGCCCGTCCCCTCTCCTGCCATTCCCCATTCCTGATTGCGTGTGAGGTGCGTCATCAGATTTCCCTATCCAGAGCATCGTTCCTTCTTCCATCTTGAAATCAAATATCTTCGCTCAAGACAGCCTCTCCTCATCCAGTCTCCTTCTCCTCCGATATTTGTGGCTTCAGTAAATCTGCTCCATAATATTCTCTTCCTTGTAATTTCTTTTGTTCAATAAGGTATTTAATTTTATCCATATATATTTTTATGTCTTATTTTTCTACATTTCTTGTCATTCTTATCTTACCACCTTTTCTTGACTATATGTAAGGATCATAATCGAAAACTGTTCGTCCAGCGACTTAGCTGAAATATCATCGATTATGTTGATGAATCGTTTATATCAACGCTTTCGCTGATAACCGACAACTATTATTCTTGCAAAAAAAGTCTCATTTCTCCTCCCCCCCCCTCTATCATTGGCAATAACCAAATCCTGGAGCAACATGAAATCTTTCTCCTCGGGCTAACATTTGCTGTATTTTTATTTCAGAAAAAAATCTACACATTTATATTTTCCTCACCTTGCAGAAATAACTTATCATTCTCTTCCTCTCCTAATCCCCCACGTTTCTTCTCTGCATAGTTATAGCCTTCTTTTTTTTTTTTACGAATCCTAAATTCGCCAACCTTTAAATACTATTTTCAGATCTGGGACTTGCCACCAAACTTTTCCTAAAATTTTACAGACGTTGAAAAATTTGACTAAGGATATTCTTCTTACGGATAGTGCTGTACTGTAATTAGAAAGATAATACGACATGTTTCTTAAAAAAAGAAAAAAAAATTGAGGTAGCATGAAGAACGGTCCTAATGACATTTCAACAGAAAGTGAGTTAGTCTCGTACATCGGTGGCTGGATGAAATCCTATAAAATAGAAAAATGACCAGAGAATGCATGATTTGGGAAACTTATGTATATGGTAAATTCTATGGAATTCAAATCTGCAATCATGGCTAAACCACCCAAGTGATTCCTTTCTCTTGTTGGTTTTGTTCAAAACGTCTGGAGGAAAATATAATCATCTTCAAAACCGGAAGATTTGGCCACTTTTGCAAACAAATTTTACAAGAATCATGATTGTTTACATAAAACCATTCAACGTTGGTAAACATGTGCATTATGAGCTTTACTTCTGTTCCAGCCAGCGCCCGAGGCTAAACATGGCTTCTTCGGGATCCATTACTCACTTACCTATATTGATCTTTTTCCTTTCCCACATATTACTTCTCTCCCCACCAGTCTTTTACAATTTTGATATCGCTCCTAACACAAAAAATTTTGAAACTTAGAAATTGATGCTGGATGAGAAGAACTGCCGTTTGAGGTAAACACTGAATCACCTGTGACTACACTGAAGTCTCATCTGAAAGGATTTTGCTCTGTTTCCTGGGGGCTATAATGCCAAAATAATCGCTACAAATCGAGGTTTTACAGGAATGTCTACCTGCTGTTAGGTTGAGGAATACATCTATAAAAATGGTTAATACTTCTATCGTTTTCAGTTCTCTATTTTAAGTCGCTGGATGAATGGTATTCGTGGTGAACAACATGGATGAACAATCGATGACCAATTTTAAAAATATACTTTTTAGTGGAAAATGAATAAAAAAAACAATGTTTCTATTGATTTTATTTATTTTACTTATTTTAATTGTCATGTTTAAATAAAATCACTTATTAATTTCTTTACCATAAGGAGAAATTTTTGAACTTGTACTTGTGCTTAATATCAGAGTGATGCGACCGATTCACTGCATTTTAAATCGAACAGAAAATGTACAGGAAAAAAAATTGCTTGTCTGTGATATATCTGTGTGGACTATAATTGCCACAAGTGTGTAGCTAAGGAATCGAAAATAAAAAATCTGTAATGATGAGAAAGAAAGGTGAAGAAAAGCAGAAGAATAAGAAACAGATTATGTTAGTGCAGAAAACAGTTAACAGGTGAGTTTGAAAAAGGGTTTTCTGTTCTTTCTTCGTGTTCCCTCATCAGACTGAGGTTTAGTGAAACAAGAGAGGGATGTTCGTAAAGCACGTGCAGCTGGTACTAGTTCAATGTACTGTAGCGGCAGAGTGATTTTGTGGCTAATGTAGAGAACAGCTGGGTCAGAGGTAGGGTGATGTGGTGCTAAAACTCCACCCGAATGTTCGGGAAGATGCGCTAGCGTCTTATAATGTGTTAACAGCTAAGATAACTTTTTTTTTATTTATTCTTCTATACTATTATGTTAAAATTGAGTAGATTCGGTTGGCCACTCTGATATTAAGTACTTTTCTGTAATTTCAGTAATCTATCTTAGAATAAAAATGTACTAAAAGGTCTTTTTAATATTAATAAATTTGCATTATTCATAACTGGCATCATTATCATCATTTGATGCTTTCGCATAATAACCGAAAGGAGTGTATCAATATTATGATGGCATGAAGCAGTTAATATTTTATGACAGTTAATATTTCATGAAATATTTCTTACATTTCAATTTTCAAAAGAACCCATAACTGTACAACTCATTACATTTTCGTCTGGATCTTCATCTGGGTATTTTACCGATAATTTTTGATTCAAAATTTATTTTTGTGAAGTGTTTTTATCTGCCACTCTGTTCAAGTGATCAGAGTATCTTAAATTAGCTCTGCTTATCATCCTTATATATTAATGATCCTAAATTCTTTTCTGACATATTCATTTCTATATTCAATAAAAGTAAAAATAGATATATAGATATAAACAAAAATAAATAAAATAAAATTCTAGTTCTTGTCTTTACTGTGCTTTGAACTAAGTTTTAAATTTCAATTAATCCTCCGCTTCTTTCCTTGTTAGATGAATTCAAGAAAGTACAACCAAATAAATTCTCGCTTGAAATTTCGACGAATGTAGTTAATTCTTTTGACATCCATTAAAAACCTGAATAAGTCAAGTGCGAACAGTAATCCAATGATTTTTGAATTTATTACAACATATATCTATTGAATACTGCTCCCTGCATATACTTATTTTCGAACATATTAAATTTAAATTCCACTTCCGTGTTCACTCTGTTAATCTTGCACGAACTTTGGTCATCCGAAAAACTGACTGTTCGACCTAGATTAATCCACTTCCACTAGACCAATCTGGTTGGCCGAATTGCGATCGTATCTCCACAGGCACGAATATATCTGAATGTTTTAGGAGGCAAATGATTTTCATCGCCTGATATGAAATACCCCATCCTGCTTCCTGAAGACATTAGGTAACTGGAGGTTCTTCCATATTTGATGTACAAAGTAAACAGGTTCATAACGTTTCCTAGGTGCAACTAACAAAAAAACTTCCTCTCATCAGCAAAAAGAGAAATTTTATTCTTAATAGTTGAATCACAATCGTGTATGAATATAACAAACGAGTATCCTAGCAATTGAATCCAGAGCTGCCCCGTCCCAACCACTTGGCTCTTAAAGGACCACTGCAAAGTCAATGTCCTGTCGTATATGTGCAATTATTTTATCATCTCGGCATGAAATCATCATAGGAGGAGGAGTATCGAATTTCGAGTCTTTGCAATACGCTCATCATGTGAGGTTGTTACCTACACCACATCTAGGAAGAAGGGGGGGGGGCAGGAGAAATGTGCATTCACATCTAAATTAAAACAGTCATTTAAACCTACATATTTAAATATGCTTTGAGAAAACCCGTAGCTTAGTGGATATAGACGTAGCCCTTTGGTTGAAACACCTGAGTTCGATCGCTGTCCAAGACGTGAGGAACTTTTATCTGGTCATCTTTCGACTAAAAATGAGTTAGCCGTCTCGTACGGAGGTAAAGAGTTTTTTCACCGGGTTTTTCATCACCCAGAAAAGAAAAACCGATCCCATAAACATACACACATCTACAGTCATAAAAACATTGTTCCAACTGCAGATTGCGACAAGCCGGCTGTGGTTTCCTATAATCATAGTGGACCCTGCATCAAGCGAGATAAGCGTTGTAAAGAGGAAGAAGATTTTAAAAATGTTTTGAGTGTTTTTGATTACCAGAAGGATCTTATTCTCCTTTTGATTATGCTTCTTCGATGTGCACAGAACATTCAAAAATAAGATTCCATCACAAAATTTTGATTGTCCTGTTATTTGCTAGTAAAGTGTTCTCATTTGATGAAATCTTGGCATCTTAATTACATTCAAAAATTTAAATTCGAAACTTTGTTTATTTCTATATTTGTCTATGAAATATGGATGGATGCATAATATCCTTCATTACAGTATTTATAAAGGGTTCCTTTATTTATCTGCTGGAGTTGTTCCTTCGGAATATTTAATTATTTCAGTATAGCCCATATTTTCTCTTCGCAACGCAAACATTCGCCCTATATTCTTTTGATACGTAAGAGTAGTTTTAAAGAATTTTCCTTCTTCAAGTAAACGTCTGTTCTACTGTTTCCACTGGAACACACCTCTCATTAGGGGGGGGGGGGCTACAAAGCCAAAGTATGCCCTTTGTTTTCGGGCAACCATTATTCACTGCAGACAGACAACACACGCAAGTTGGTGGAACAGCCACCGCTTGCTATCGACTGCAGAGTCAATAGATCACCTAAAACTATCCCCATCTATCTTATTCTCTTCAGATGCCCCCGTGTGTAAAGAGTCTCAAAGTACAGTGTACGGAGTTGCGAGGTACGAAGCCATCAATGTTACATGTGAGGTTGAAGCGGACCCGTCTGACGTCCACTTTCGTTGGTCGCTGAATAATTCTGTCGAAAATCTTGACATCCGATCTTTCTTGTCTAATGGAGCGAGTAGCACCGTGACCTACACTCCGAAGACGATGCTAGGCTACGGGGCATTGCTGTGCTGGGGATCGAACACGATTGGGAACCAGAAGGAACCTTGCATTTTTAGAATTATTCCTGCAGGTGAGTTACTTTATTATTATTTTGTTCGTTAGCCTACTATTAATTTGAAATTTGTTTCTCACTCGGTTATAATAAGCTTACTGTATAAATTGAATTACAACAAACTATATTCAGATAAAAAAATTATTCGCTTAGATGTTTATGGAGACACTGTTTAAATCGACAAGTGAGCAGAAGATGAGTATGCATTTCTCTCCACAGTAAATAGAAAAGTAGAAATCTATTGGTATAGAAAAGCTGGATAAACAGACGTTAACATTAGTTGTATCTATCGCGATAATGTAATCATTAAGTAGAATATTTGTTTACTCAGTAGTTTCTATTATACGGGCATTTTCATTAGATATATGCGAATTCTAATCTAGTGACTAGTGAAAATTATATCGAGTGACACTGTGTTTGTTTATCATAGAAATTCATGCGATTGCTAGAACAATTAGTCTTCTAGGAGCATTTCAATCCTGTTTACAAACATGCATTGTAATTGCCTTGTCGTAAATGACCTCGAAACATGTTTATCTGTAAGACTTTGTAGGTACTACTGATGTTTTAGTGGCACAATACTGTCTCCTTCAAGAGCACAGTAACAATCAACGAAACAAATCTGATCTCTTTAATTTTATAATTTCCAGCTTTTCTCCTTTTTGTTCAAAAATGGAATACTACTCCTTTCCTTACAAGAACTTTTTTAAACCCGTATCGTATTTTAATTTAATCTGATATATTTGCTGCCAAATATTTTGAATGCATTCATTAATTATGACCAGTTACACAAATTTATTTGGTACTGCTAATTTACTATATATATATTTTTTTTTATATTGACAAATCAATGGACGTTTTGTCTGCAAAATAAATGACTTCATCAGGAATGTGATCACACTTTTTAAGTTTGAAAATCCTATGATGATATTGTTGTCCGTCAATGCACAGTATTGTTGGTATATAGGTATTATGACTACTATCGCGATTCTTCAACAGCATTATGACGTCATCGGTATTGTCGATTAAGTTCATTGGCTGCCAAAGTTTTTTGTTGCCTGCGTTTTTGTACAGGCCATCCTAAACTAAATGTATACAATGTGCGAAACCTAAATTTGAATCTCATTGACGTCAAAAATGTTTTTTCTTTGTTTATTTTTTATTTTACAGAGAAAGCAAGAATATTACAGTTTATATATAAATTTTAAAACCTCAAAATCACTTTATAACTCGCTTTATGGTAGAATAAAAGACATTTTAAAAGTAAAAACTCAACTTTGCATATGGAGATTGCATTTATGATATATTCACGAAAGATTCTTATTTTGTATTTATCTATACAGGGCCTCCAGAACAGGTGAAAAACTGCATCGTCTATAACCAGACTATGGTATCTTTGATGGTAGAGTGCGAATCAGGCTACGATGGAGGCATGAAGCAAAGATTCCATCTCGAAGTTTACAACTCCGCTGTGGAACACCTTCAGGTTAACCTTACAGCCTCCGAAAATCCAGTTTTCGCTGTTCACGGCCTGCCAATAGGAACATCATTTATTCTTGTGCTTTATGCCGCCAATGCCAAAGGAAGGAGCAACTCCGTAGCTATCACGGCTAACACTCTTTTACCTGCTGAGAGAAGAAGAGGTATGATATATTACCTCGCCTTTAGTGCTTCGACTTTTCGTCTTGTATGAAGCTAGAAAAGTTTTGGGAAATTTTTTTTTACTTATTCAGCCCGAGACTATTTTATGTCCCAACATGAAAATTGAACACCACAGAAATTTAATATCAAATCCCAGAGAAAGTGTAACTTATTAAAGGGAAAGAAAAAGTAGGTAACATATTTCGGTAAGGATTTTTATATAACGTCGCTTTTAATATTTAATATGTTTCAGAAAGCATCTGTCCGAATAAACAGCGCCTTTGTAGGAAATAAAAATCATCGGTTTATGTAGAACAATTTAAAATGCATAGCTGTGAATTGAAATCCAAACAAAAGTCATTATTTCCTATAAACTTTCATTGCTTCCTTATGTAAAGAAAGAAGCAGTAAAATTTCTCACTACGTTCTGACTTTATCTTTTTATCAATAATACCCGAACACAAAATTTCTAAGTGAAATTATAGTCCAAACATTTCCTTTAGTTTGAGATTAAATGAAAACCAAAAATCGTAAACTAAAGCTCTCATTTGATTTAAATGTATGGGCACCGCAAGTCCTTCTATTCATTGGTTGGCTGCTTTATCGCATAACTCTTCAATTTTAGTTTTCATTTTGATTCGCTAATTGATCCAAGGAAAACAGTCAATCAATATCTGTCAGCATACTTAGTAAACTGCTTTTCATTATCCAGAAAGTGGTGTTCACGGACTTAACTTTTAATATCATTTCTTAATTTTGTATAATAAATACCATTTTCTTTCATTGATCTCGTCGTTTTTTTTTTTTTTTTACTTTTGTTTTCTCAATAGCGGATGAGGATAATTCGACAGTTAGCCCGATCCTTGGAGTATTAATAGGAGTTGTGGCAGTGCTCGTGCTAATAGCGATCGTAGTCATCATAGTGATGAGGAAACAGGGAAGAGAACAAGAAAAAGGTAGGAAATAGACTGAATTGTTTTGTGTCCTGAGTTTACTTGCATGAAGAATGACTTTTAGCTTTGTTTTCTGGACAGTAGAAGCAGTAGGTCTAATGATAATTTCGGTGATTATAGCTATAAGCAATAAATAATAATAATAATAGCTATCATAACTATTATTATACATATATATTTTTAAAAATTCTGCTAGGATGCATTGAAAAGTGACTAATGTATAGATGCAGAGTTCGTTTATGTAGAGGTTTGAAACTTTCTGCAAAAATAATTTTTTATAAATGGTTTAAGCCTGCTTTTTTTTTTCTTTTTCTTTTCTTAGGTCAAACTGTACCGGACAATGTGAATAAGTAAGTATCTAAAGTATCTAAATAAGAATCGCTTATTTGTTGTTTTCTTATTTCAACCTGTACTTTGCATTGCATAGTTTATAATTTTAATTGCTAAGCTTATTATCATTCTTAGAAAATCATGTGATTATTACACATAAATCCATTTTTTTCGCTAGATGTCGCTTCACACCATCTATTTATTAAATATAAATCCATTTCTTCACTAAATATCGCTTTATAAATTTAATGCTTTGCGTTAAACAGAATAATGTTTAACGCTATTTCCCAAAGAAAGTAGTTTCCAAATTGGAAAATTCTAATTGTTAAATTAATCGAGATTACAAAAGACTGTACTGTATGTCACAAACTGCGATAAATAAACCGTGTACATAATGATGACTCATAATGGCTTTGTATTTAATTGTTATGATAACTAATGACGTCACTGTGAAAAAACTTATTGCACAACTTGACATTTTGTTCTTTTCCCGTTTCTTATTCAATTGGTTTAATAATTCATGCAAAATTCAAATTATTTTACATAGCAAGTTTTACCCGCAATATTTTCTTTGTATCGAAGGTGTCAAAATCAGGTTAGAATATATGACGTGCATTTTATTTTTTCATTATATGTTGGTTAAAAGGGTTCAAAAGAAGTTTTCAATCATGACTGCATGCAGAATTGAATGTGCTGAACGAACATCCTGTAGATTCTGTGGGTTAACGAAACGGGCGGGGGAGCTAAAATCACGACAACTTTTCTTTTCTTCTCATTCTATGCTCTGATGTGAACACATCACTCTAAGCAAGGAAGTACGCTTCGTTTTTTAAAGGACGTCTTCCCCACACCTGGATTCAACATTGATTATATTTTAAAAACTCATTAACACCACCATTTACAACAATAAAAGAAACATTTAGAATCAAACTTTTGCAATCCATTTTATCCTTCAGAACATGGCTCTGCCAAGAATATAATAGAACAAGAAGAATAAATGACACAGTCTTAAAAGGATCAGTAAAAGAAATGAGAATTGCGTAAGCTAACAAATTAATATTAAAGTTTAATGTTTAAAATAAAGCTCATGATCATATCAGATCATGTTTATATAATATGGTACTTAACTTTTGTATCTTTAGACTATTTATTTTTACGTATCTTCCTCTCTCAGATGTGACATGCCTCTAAAAAAAGACACAGATGATATCCAAGACTCAGCTGTCGAAAGCCCGGATGTTATACCGAATACCACTGACACAACACAAGGTAAGAAGCTTTAAATTATAATTGTAACGCTCAATTATAATTGTCATAATTTAAATAACTGTTTCCATTGAATGAAGTGCATTAATTGATTCGGCAAATAAGGGAAGCGTTATATCTATTGATTCAGTGGGTTGGTGAATTATAATGAAAGATTGCTCAATTTTATACCTTCATTTTTCTCTAGTTTTAAACCACCTTTACGAACTTACTACGCACTACGAAATGAAGGTTTTTCGTAATCTAGAAAATTTTATAAATATTAATTTGACAAGTGTAACAACTGGATGCTGGTTATTTCGTTTCTAAAGAATTTGGAATAATTTATACTTCATAAGAAAATTACGTTCGTATTCTTATCCATATATTAACCACGTGTGAGGGAATAAAAATTTCACATGTGAAATATTTCACCGCTAGGATACTTGTGCACATAGGCGCATCATGCATTATGAGAATGTTCGATACCCTTCTCATAATGTGAAAAAAAAAATGCTACACTAATTTGACAAATCATAGTGCTATCATACTTCAAAGTCACTCATCCAGAGGGCACAGCTGACCATCTAGTTGACAGTTTGTTACCTTTTATTATTGCTCCGATTTCTTTTTTATTTTACTGAAAAAAAATCGAAATGTGTTTTGGTTGCTTTGTTTTACCTAATTTAAAACACTTTATTTGTTTTTCCAATAGTGATAAAATCTGCGATTCATGCAACTTCTACTGTTTTCCAAGCTTAATTTTTGTGTTACTACCCATTACAATATTAATTTAGGATTGATACATTTGAAAATGATTTACCAGCGAAGTTTGGAAGATACATGTAGTCCTATAGACATCGTGTAACAATGGGGAAATATGACTTGAAGATTTAATGTTACACACAAAAGGCATAACAATAAAAATAGCCTGAAGGTGATATAGAATCAGAAGGCTGCGGTGTAGTGTGAGAACAGATCATGAAGAAAGAATGCTGGAACTAATCCTTTAAGAGAAAGGATGATCAGCCATTAGACTAGACTAAAATTAATAAGGAGTACAGAAAAAATGTGAATGCAACGCATGGAAATTATGAACGAGAAACGAACAGTCTCCTATTACCATGGATGTTGTGTGTTTCTAAGATGGCTAACCACTGTTGAAAGATAAACAAAGGAATCTGGTATCCATTCTTTGTTTATATTTTAATTACACGTTGAAAGTTACTTAATTTAAATTAATATTTTTCTGCAATATACTTCCATGAGTTTCTCTCTTTTAAATAAGTAATAACGCGGGTACTATTTAAAAATAATAATTAAATAATTTCCAGATAAACTGTTAGGCAAAAACAGCTTCATAATTCCGCTTTTTAATGTTCTTTTTTATGTCAAATTTATATGAACACTAAAACTAATGGGGCTGTGTTATAAATATATTATTCGCGTACTCTTGAAAGGTTCCGGCAGGAGTAGAATTTGTGAAGTATTCTTCCTATTTTTAGATAGCAAGCAAGCAGAAGATTAACGGAAACATCTTTGATGTATGTGACGTCATTATCAATACTTTGGTGACACTTAACAATCATTTTTACAAAACAAATGTCAATACAGTGAACTCTGGCAACAGTCGATTAGGTAAAGGTCGATTGGTAGCTTAGCACAATAGATTGGATGTCATATAACATTTGGAACTGTGCCTGCATGATATATTGTTATTACATTTGCATGACTACACAGATAAACTGCATATCAGCTGGCTTGTGAAAGCAACAATAAAAATCTTTTCCATGAAAATATATCATTTTGATAAATTTCCCGTAGCATTTTAAACACATCGAAATAATTTCTCCATCCATTATATGTATTTTATTTTTATATATTTCTTATAATTTTAATTAATTTAATCTAAGAAAAATGTCTTCAACAAAACTGTGTTCTTTTGATCCAGGTTTCAATAATTTTAACGTATGCAAATAATTTCTTCAGCAAACTTATTTCAATTAATAATTTTACCGATAAATCCAAAATCAGTTGAACAGAATCAATTTCAATATGGCGCTTGTTGTGTTGCACAATAAACTCCAATATGGCAATAGTTCTTATAAGAACTGGGCGACGGACTTGAGTCCTTGACTCTTTATCCCGTCATCTGAATGAAGAAAATCTGTGTGGATGGGGTGTTATTGATCTAAAAATCTCTAGTCATGGCTGGGTAACGGCAATAGCCGAGCCTCAGTTAAAACTTCATTGGCTACAGCATTGCCATTTGTTACCCTAGAAGTCCTAAAAAAGGACTTGAATCACCTTTCCCCGCCAAAAAAAAATAAAAATAAAAATAAATAATTCAATATGGCAATCTTATAGTCCTTATAAGGACTGGCTTAAAGGGGCGAAGCAAGAATGCTTTTCATATTCCCCGTTATCTGTAGAGGACAGTGTAGGGATAAGGTGTTATTGAGCTATTAATTAAAGCTCTGATCATGGCAGGAGGGTAACAGCAATAGCCGAGCCTCAGTTAGAACTTCATTGGCTACAGCATTGCTATCCATTACCCTCCAAGGGTATTGGATTGAAAATCAATCACCGACTATGTAAGTAAAGGTGAAATCTCAAATATATATATATATATATATATATATATATATATATATATATATATATATATATATATATATATATATATATATATACGGATACGGACGATCTCTAGTCTCTAGGCCACTCCATAGTGGGCGAAAGACCGTCCTAATCTCAGCGTTGGTTCCACTCAGTGACGGGCTCCCCGACCACTGAGCAGAACCGCTCATATTCCGAGGAAAATAATTCACCGGCAAGTACCCCTCAGCGGGCCGTGCCGGAGAACACTTTCCCCGGAGACTCAAAGTGCTCCCTTAGGGCAAAACCTAAGAGAGCGAACTCATTAACCCAGGATAACAGCAACAGCCGAACCTCAGTTAAACTTCATTGGTTCAGCATTGCCATCCGTTACCCTATATATGTATGGGCATCTCATATGAAATCAAGGACCGTATGTGTAAGTAAAGGTGATATCTCAAAAATATCGGACGATCTCTAGGCCACTCATTCGTGGGCGAAAGATCGTCCAAATCTCAGCGTTGGTTCTACTCAGTGAAACTCGAGTACCGAGCAGAACCGCTCATTCCGAAGAAAATAATTCACCGGCACGTACCCCTCAGCGGGCCGCGACGGAGAACACTTTCCCCGGTAACTCAAAGTGCTCCCTTAGGGCAAAACCTAAGAGAGCGAACTCATTTACCCAGGATAATACCCAGGATAACAGCAACAGCCGAACCTCAGTTAAACTTCATTGGTTCAGCATTGCCATCCGTTACCCTATATGGGCATCTCATATGAAATCAAGGACCGCATCTCACGGTCGATTGATCCCCATCCACTCCAATATGGCAATATTTGGGTATCATCTTATAAATTTAATAATTATTTAGAAAAATTAAAGGTGTCTAATAAATTTAAAGAGCCATTTTAAATTACTTTAAATTATATAATGATATTTTAATGTAAAATATAAATTGGAATTTTATTTTTAATAAAAATAAAATAAATTTTATAAATAAACTGTGAAAACTGCGTTAAAGTCCTAATGACTTCATTTTACTCAAACGAACTAAGAATCGAAATATTGCAAATATAGAAAAATGTAAGTGTAAACTTGACATGTTTCATTTAGCCATGGCAAATTGTTGTTTTTAATCTCTTTTACTTTCTAGTTTACTCCGAAAGTGTGGAACAACCGAAAGGTGAAGGCGGTGGTGGTAGCGAAGCATACGAATATGCAAAACCCTCTGAGAAATCATACGAGTATATTAATAATCTAAGAAGGCAGAAAAACTCGAAGGTAAGATTTATGTTCCATTTTTAAATCCCACGTGGAAATGAAAAGTACAAGGACGAAATCGATGCGGTGAAAACAACGTCAGCTTTGTGCATAATTAAGACATATGGAAGTACTTGTCTTGATGGAAGGGGGAAATTCGCTGAGAGAACGCTACGGATCACCTATTGTAGCGTCTCACTGTAATAATAGTCGGTGAACAGCCACACACGAACTAACAGGGCGTAATGTTTCAACCTTCAACACGAAACCCCACACTCCGGAAACATGTTAGGTGGATCAGCACCGCGTGCGAGGACACACATCAACATCACGGAAGGCCTGATGGTGTTAGGACTGCTTCGGTTATTCAGTTGGGTCTCGTGAGAAATTAGCTGCGGTTTTGCATATTTCCGTAATGCCAGAGCTTTCGTCATTCTTAAGTGACATGAATGAAATGGTTTCAGAGAGAGAGAGAGAGAGGGAGGGAGGTACAAGCTTGTGCTATTTTTATATCCTAGTTTTCTAACTGATATCCTAAATTTCAGAAATTGTTTTAATACATAAAAATTTTCAAATAAATTGCAGGTTGTAATTCTCTTTAAGAAAAACCAAAAGAATAAAAATTCCAAAGATGAAAAAGAGAATCCTGTCGCAAAGAACTTTTATAAATTTCGTATCCTAGACGGGATTCGAACCCGTCTTTTTAATTTATTTATTTATATGGAGTTTCCTCCCTTTTCTCCCCCGTCCCTATTGGGGCGAGTTGAGCCCCCTCATGGGTGGGGTTAAGTGTTTTTATGGCTGTAGATCCGTGTGTGTTCACGGGGCCGGTTTGCCTGCTTGCGGGATGAAAACCCCAGATAAACTGACGGGAAAAAACCTGCTGTCCACGCCCAAGACCGGCAAACTTGGCTATGGCAGATCCTTAAGCACCTCACGTCTGCAACGGGAATCGAGCCCGGGACACTCCTTCCCCAGGCATATGGTTGCGAAGCGCAAAGCCACTAGGCTAATCGCGCAGACGTCGTTTTAATTAAACAGTATTATTCCTACCAACTCGGGAAAAAAGGGTATGAAAGTAAATATTATAACCTTTTCATGGTTAGGTTTAATACATTGTATTTCAAAACACCTCATGGTGCGCCATCTCCGTCGGATTCCTTATTCGATCCCATAAAGGATCAAATCCAGTTATTTCTATCCAAAGTCATGTCATTTCTGATTTCACTAAATTAGTCATGGTGGTATTGCTCCAACCCATAGTTCTAAATAATATTAGAAATTTTAAGCAGTTAATTCTGTTCAAAATTATTCCCGTATGTCCTCTTATACACAAAAATAATCTATGTATAGAAATTGTATTCCTATTTCACGAAAAGAAAAAATATCACTAAGTTTAAAAAAAAAACAACTTGCAAATGATAAAGAAGAATTACGTAGTTCGCATTGCGTTGGGAGATATGGGAATGGCCGTATATTCAGAGATCCTTTGCACAAAACATGCGCTGCGAATATCTATTCCCAATGCGAAAATTCTTTAGCGTGTATCCTCGGGCTGTATATAAAGCAGTAAAGAAATGGGTGGTTGATGAACACCATTAGCGGACTAAATATCTGTCATTTCCTCTTCTGAAGTTTGAATATAAGAAAAAAAAAATGAAAGTATAACTTCAGGTGCTGCGGGTATCGTGTTGATTACCTAATGTTGTCGGCTATCCTCCAAACATTTCTTCAAAGAACTTAAATAGTTGCTTCTACTAATAACGATATATAAGAACTGCTGCAGTTAGATTGAAATCCCTACTTCACTGATGTTTAGAAGAACCCAATACTGTTTATAATATAAAAGATGCTTTTACTATATACAAGACATTAAGAATAACGAAAGGGTAGAGAAAATAGTTCTTTATCAACCCTTGCTATAGAAGCATGTAATGGAAATTTAGTAACGTGTATTCAATAAAAAATGGAAGAGGGCATCATAACATTAAAACCTCCATTTTTATCAACACATTAGCCCATAAAAGTGATCTGTAGATTGTAGAAATTGCAACGTCTTTCGAATACAATAGACATACTTACAATACTACGTACTATTCGAAAAGTGTTTTAAAAGAGTCGGCTATTGCAACTCTATAGTGCTTTTGCTCACTTAACTACGTTAGTATGGGTGTATACCCTGGTTACCTCAAATTACTTTTTCTTTCCATTAAAGAGATCTCCTTCAAATGTTCAATAATATAACGCGATATTGAAATTTGTAAGTGCAAGGTTCTGTTCTATAATAGCTATTAGTAGCTATTCGGACTCATAAAAATAGGAGGTGGTCAGGAAAGAAAATATTAAATTTGGCTACAGAAAAGCAACCTATCGATATTGTGTGTCACAGTGCTTGAAAAATCAATTTCGGCAACGAACCACTAACGCGAACGAACTTGTCTAGAGAGAGAGAGAGAGAGAGTGTGTGTGTGTGTGTGTGAAGTTCTATGGAGTTAAATTGCGTTACTCCATGCAAGTGCTTTGAAAAGGACCTCACTCTCCACTAATCGACAGCGGAAATGACTGGAGAAAAGAAATTCTAAAGGCAATCAGCACAGAAAAAATGGTTCTTCGTCATTAGGGCAATCAATCTTTTTTCATTTATCATTTGTGGTAGAAAAAAAAATTATATTATGTGGCGAGAATCATTTTTTCTATCTTAGCTTTCTTAGATACTTTTCCCGAAGATGTTTTATTAAAGTTTACTGAGAACCTTCTTTAGTGTAACTGGAGGCTAAGCGAAGAGTGGAAAAAGGAAGATCAAAAGCGGTTTAGAAAATAAGTTCGACCTTTAGTCACAAAAAAAAGAGTTCTATTTGTGTCTTTTCATGAGATACCAATCTTCGTCTCAGATATAGAAAAAATAAATAAAATAAAAAATTTCAAAACAAAGAGATAAAGACTCATCGCTTATGATAAATCTAAAAACGATAATAATAAATAAATAAATACAGTAGTATTTTAAACTAAAATAAGATAAATAAAAATATATTTCCTAGTGCGAAACAATTTTATGATATTAATGACAAACAATTTCTTGATAAAAATATCAAATGGTGACAATAGAAATAATTTCGCATATTCTTGTGAAAATAAGAACGTGTGTGTGTGAATTCATAAACATGATCATATTTTCAGTATATATATATAGAAATATCAGAAATATATATCCAAACTTCTACTAAAGTAATATGTTAATTTTAAGAAGATGGCGAACTATGGATGATACGCATGCGTACTTTTAACTTCTTGTTAATAATACTGTTCTAACTGTAGCAGTAGAAACAAGGAAATGGTTAATTTTCTTTCTGTTATATCGAGATATCTGATATTGTAATTATTATATCTCTACTCTATAAGTCTCTAATTTTTATATTTATATATTTTCTAATCATTTTATGTTTAACTGAAAATAAATAACAGTTAAAGCGTTATTGATTTGATTTACAGAGAAACGAAGAAATATTATACGCAGAATTAGCTCATCCAGACATTCAGCCCCCTTTTGTCACGAACAGACTTCACTCCCCCACGAAGTACGCAGAAATCGACTTTCAGAAAAGGATAAGTGGTTTACCGTATAACTGGACGATAAAAAATAACGAAGAAACACCTGTACATCTCACAGATTTACCTGCATCTAGCAAAACGTCAGAAAAAAATAAGGTATGCAATAATGTTCCAATTGATGAATAAATTAGCAGTGCATCTGTGTTTGAGGAGGATTAGTCCTGAGTGTTAACCTTTTCCTTGAATATTGTGTGTGTGTGGGGGGGGGGTTGTAAATGAGCATTGTAGTTCTCATTTCTCATGACTTTAACAGAAATGTGGGCAACAATTCTCTGGAAAGTGTTATCAAATTATGGAAGTTATTCGAATGAAATAGATGAAAGAACGTCTTGTATTCATCTCTACACCAAGCTAGAAACTATATTCGAAACACATCCTTTGCATGATAGGTCAGTTTCTACCAAGAACATCAAAAACGTTCCACCATATTGTAATAATGATGGACTTTGGGGGACAGAATCCCACACTTCTGTAGAGAGGATTGGTAAAAGGGTAGAAACTCGAATAATAGATAGCTACTTCTTGTATTCTATCCCACACTAAGCAGAACCAAACATCTTCAAAAGATTTACCAGATATTTTGGCATCCTAACACAATTTGGTGACTAGTTTCCTATAAACAACTTTCAGGCTAGTCTATTATTCTTCAGGTCTTTGACTTGATAAGCTCTCATGTTTATTTATCTTCTCTAAGGCAATCCTAGCTCTAAGAATTCATCTGTATCTTCATCTACATAATTTATGAGTCTTTTGTTACTTCAGGCATTTATTTTGCTCGTCTTTCATCTGTTTTGTGGCCAGCTCTGCTTTCACATTCTTGAACACGAATAACGTTCAAGAATAATGTCGTCTTCTAGTTATTTTAATAAGGTTTTTCTGTTAATTCTATCTTCTCCGGTCTTAGAAATTTTCCCAATGTTATATCTGTAATCGTCAGTCTTTATCAACGCCTTGATTTCTAATCTAGTTTAACCTCATAAGTTAAAATCGGAAGTTGTCTTAATATATTGTTAATGTTTTCGCTGATTTCTTTCTTGTGACATACAAATGTATTCAAATGACTTCGTGCGAGAACTGCTTTACTTATTATGTTTTCTAATTCTATACTTATTTTGCCATCTTCAGTAAATATTGTGCTTAATAACTGAACAATTTTACTTGTTCTACAGGTTCTCCATTGAGAGGCTACAGAACAAATATTACCTGTTCGAATGTTCACTGATGAGAATGAAGGCTGTTTTCTATTTGTTTCCTAACTAGTTTCGTAGTTTTGGTCTCTTTACTGCTGAAAATTGTTGCAGAAATTACTTAATTTAGTTGAACACTATTCAACACTTTCATCAAGTTTTCTTGACAATATTCTAATCTATATTGAATCTCCATTGAACCTCCTCTGCGTAAACAGTTAAGCTTAATGTGAAAGTGTATTCTTTAATTCTACCTGCCGATTTTCACATGAAGTGTATTATAATTCTATGTATCGCCTGTATTATATCCCATTCACACCATGATATTTAACTTTTTGAACTTTTCGCTCATTAATACTGTATCATGTGCTTCTTCTTGATCTCGAGGAGGATCACACATATAAATATATAAGGAAGATCGACAAATATAAGGAGGATTTAAAGAGGATCTGAAAAAAATCAACTAAAGTTTTATTAATCATCCTTATGTTCCCAAGTTTCTTTATTCTTTATCGTAAGATAAACCTAACTCAGCTTTGTCTTTTAACAGCATTCCCTTCAGAAATTTTAGTCTTGTTTATTTTTAGTTAGTACGTTTGCATAAATATTTTTTGAAAGAAAAGATCTCTGTAAATCCTCTATATCATTCATCTATGACTGGATCTTTTGACAAGGACTGTGACTCGAATTGTTCAAAAAACGCATCCACAAATTGCTTAGTCACTTCCCTATACACTCTATGATGAGATATTTTTTAATATATTTTATGATTTCCGCCCAAAAGAAGCCGCAAAACAAATAGCAAATCAATTTGGGCAGAGATCAGGAGAAAAGTAATCTGCTAATAAAGGTGGATGTTGTGGTCTTTAGGTAATATTCATGAAAGAGTCTTTCATGTTTGGGAAAAGTACATTCTGAAAATTATTAATTCAACTATAAAGGAATGTTGAGTAGCTGTTGTTTGCTCGTTTTTCCGTCTGTACAAAAATGGGGCATAACTGATGGTAGTTCTACTTAACGACGCCGGTGGAAATATCTGTAGAACAGACACAATACCAAAAATTATCTTTTGTAAGACAGTGGCTGGAGGGTGCCTATGAATTAGGGGGTCTTCCATTAGCCATACTTTCCTGCTCCGAACAGCTTCAAGAATTTTTAGAGAGGTCCTCACTCCAAATATGAGAGCAGGGGAATATTTGGGATTTGGACAGATTTAGCCAGCCAGATGAAACTATAACATCTAAAGCCAAAAAATACGATTTTTAAATTTAATTTTTAAGCTCATGATACTATAATATATTTTATATATTTATAGCGGATGCTATAGAAGTGATATGCTTATGCAAGGAAAGACTAGGAGTAAGTGATAATCTGAGAAAGAGATTTAGGTTTAATTATTAATCCGAATTAAGAGGAAGGGAAAGAAGTAAGGTCTATTTTAAGAGACAAAATTGTGTTCTGAAAGTGTCAGTCGACTAGGTTGAATTCACCCCAGCGAAAGATGGTATGACTATCAGGGTTTAGGACGCTGCAGTAGATAATCTTGAAGCTTGAAATGTTCGAGCACTATATGATTGGAACAAGAGCAGGAGTAATGTCAAGTGCTGTCATCAGTAAAACTCTGAATAGGGTTTGAACACAGTGAAAACACATCGTTTATATATTTGAGATGAGGTGAGTAAAATAACAGAATCCCTAGGAACGCACCTGTATTAGTAGGAAAAATGCGTACCCAAAACCCTCCACCATAACAGCAGTTAACGATTTAGGAGAAAACCGACAGTTTACAGAAGGCGAAAGACGGAACATAAAATGGCAAACTGTTGAGAAGTACTTGCTGACAAGCAGCCTTGGAAATATTAAGTGCAACTGCGCCAGTTTCTGTCCAAATTTCTATGGCATTTGATGGTATCTAATGGAGGCGAAGAGATATGCTGTGGATGCTGATGGAATCCATATTGGTGATCACTGATTAGTAATGATGATCTTCGTCATTACTTTAGACAGCACTAAATATGAAAGGAATGGATCTTTAATTTCATCGTTGAGACACTTCTCTCCTGTTTTTTGGAATCAGCAGTACATGTGCTTACTTTCATGGTGTGATGTGGATGTCTGCTAAGTATAATTAATGTAGAGATGACAAACAACAGGCCTTGGTTCAGGAGTACATCGCTGGAGCAGAATTGATGGGATACCATTAAGACCAGAAGTAATTTTGATAATCCTATTGATGAAGAAGTGGAAGGCCACATAATGGATGTGATGGTCCAAGGTAAAGAAGAGGTGATTTGCCTTGATCATCTCGAAGACCTTCCTACTTGGTCTTATTGTAAGTGCCAAATGATTGATAATGTTAATGACTAAGAGGAAAACATTCCACTATAGATGAAACCTGCATACGCTTGTTATCTAGATTATCACGGTTACCCAACAGTATACATGGAAGGAGAACTGGTTAAGTAAAGATCCAGAGGTTGGGTGAGTGGACAGGACTTGGGTTATTCAGGCCATTGTTTATAGCCAATAGCTCAGCATCTCTTCCAGCGCTCAGTCGAACCAGAAAACAGGAGCCATTTGGAGTTGTAGATATTAAAGTCAGAAAATGATTTCACTGTTAGTTGGATTTCAAATAATCGAACTTCCAGAATAAGAGGTCAGAATCAGGTTTCCATTGAGCAAAGTGATGGTATCACTACCTATCAGGTCTAGTTGGCATTTTCTCCAACTAACTAGGGAAAGTGTCCTTTGACTGCAGGATTGCCCGCTGATAGCGCTTGGATCACTCATACACATGACATACGTCATGCACATGCGTATTGCAGTATTAAATACGTTTGAATTGTACACGCACTTAATAGTTTAAGTTTTATCACTTAGTTATTAAATTTTATCGTCGCTTAAGGATTACATATTTTTCGCCTACCTAAGCTAATAAATTAATCTAATGTAAAAGTGACGTGTTTTATGTATTCATAATAGTCACTTGATGACAGTTACTATAATAAATTTTGATTTTTTTTTACCTGGCAGTAAAATCTTTTAATCATTCTATATACAACAAAAAGTTTATAATTGATTAATAATCGATATAATAAATTGTTTATAAAAATAATGTATTTAAACACGAAAATTTCATAAATTATACAATTAATTATCTTTATATTGTTTATATTAGTAACATAGGATATTAAATATAAGACATTTTTATAAATAATCTTATTTTTCTTATAAAATAGGTGATTTCATGGTAATAAAGCTTTATGATTTTGTTTATTTAACACACCATTTTCATAGGACCATAACTTAAATCCTAAAAATAAACCAGCTGTTAAACAATTAGATGCCGTTGATTTAAGGCATTGCGGAGAAAGTTACTTGCCCAAGGAAAAGAAGAGCTTATCATAATCAACATTGTAGTGGTTATTTTGATCGGAAATTAACATTATCTTCTGTATACATGAATAAATTATGGACATGCACAATTTCTATAACGTACTTCTATGATGAAATATTAATAACATAGTTTTATTATATAACATTTCATTCTTCTTTTGTTGTATCTTTCTTTTTTTAGGAGAGGAAAGGGATGAGCGAACCCAGATCATCAACCACACCGTTCTGAATGTAGGACGGATTTAATACAAATTCCGATACTTGCCTTTTCTATGAGAATGAGCGTTTACTAGTGGGATGAGGTTTCGCCATTTAAAAGAACGACGTCCAAATAAATTATATCTTTAGTTTCCTCATAATGTATTCATAAAAATCTCTGTCGTTTCCAAACAAGTGTTGAAGTTTTTGTAAATAAAATTTCCGTATCAGCCTTTGTAAATACAAGTGAGTGGTGTCATTCGTTAATGTCTTCATTTCTGCACTTTTTCGCAAAGTGAAGAAGTCTCAACAGGTCTCTCTAAGGGGATCTATTATGATGACACAACGCAATCATGTCTAAAATCTTGATTTTAAAATCTATCAAAGTAGAGTTTCAAATTTTATAATGATACCTGATGCATAAAATATCGTTAAAGAAAAATTTTAGTTTATAAAAAAACTAACCTAAAAACCGAATATTTCGTACTGGAACACTATCATCATCAGGGTAAACGCACTCTTCCGTTAACATAACACTAGGAAAATATTTATTATATTTTAGTTTTGTTTTTATTTATAAGGAAAACAAAAGAAACTCAAACTTTTAGCAATGAGAATTTTTTTTAATTTCAAGATAAAACTGGTCTATTTAACAGCATCTCAAAAAAATAAACCGTAGAAGTCACACTATTTCAAACCTAATAACATACCTGTTAAGACTTACGACTACCACATCTTGCATACTCTCTTCCTTGATGGCGTCAGAACTATAGAAAGTCTTGGAATGAACAATCGTTGGTGACTAAGGATGGAGACCCACTGCTCTACAGAACTTCCAAGTTAGAGCTAAAAGAACCTCCACTGTTCCCTTTCGGAACTGAAGACGTTAGTGGAGAAGAGGATTTCACTTTATTAATAATTGTTTATTATTTGCACCGAGTTCTTGCTTTATAGCCCAGATATTAACAGATATAAAAATAGTCAGAAAGGGAGAATATACCCCAAGGATTAATTGCTGTTTAAAAATAAATGCTGTTATTAAGCACAGGTCGTCTATATAGTTTTTGTGTTTCTTCTTTAAAATTTTATTTTCTAATATTATTTTAATATTATTTAGTTATATTTGTATATACATATATAAATTTTAAATTAAGAATATAAATAAATAACAAGATGAAGCAAATAACTACGTAAAACAAGAGTATAATAAGGTGCTGTAAAAATACCAATTAATTTTCGTAATAAAGAAAATAGATATAAAAATAAGACCCAATCCAAGTATTTGATGATCATAAATCCTTTCAGTACTATGTTTGTATATATGTTTTATTTATTTATTATGTTTCATTTCAATAACATATTTCACTATCATTATATTTTGTTTTTTCATTCTTTTGCTAATACTTTATAGCTCTCTCTTTGTTACAGACTTTCTTGCCTCGCTATTAAAGAAATGTATGTGCACTCAAATGATGGATACTTATCTTTTTTTATTTATTTCAAGTATTCTCGGTGGTTTAACTTGAAATATCTAGACTTTTCTTTCTTTCTTTTAAGTGGTATATAATCCGTCCTCATACCTCGAGGTATGAATCAATTAAATCTTAATATTGGGCTATTGAGTTTAAAATTGGTACTAACAGTTAAAATGGAAAACTTTTGTTATGAGAGAGAAAAGTGAAATAAGACCATCGCACTGGAATATCAACCTGACGAGTACACAAAGCCCTCTCGATTCAGAGTGTAGTATTTCCACAAACCAATTAACAACGATGTACTTAGTCTCTTGGTGCTACTCACTAATCCAAATAGTCCATTAAAGTTGCACAGAGGGATAGAGATCGAGTGTATATTTAGCAGTTTAGCATCGCTTGGGAGTATTAGCTATAGAGGACTTTATGAACAGTTAAGTCTGCTAGAGCTTAAAGAAACAAATGAATTGTGACTACAAATTTTGTGTGTGTGTGTGTGTGTGTGTGTGTGTGTGTGTGTGTGTGTGTGTGTGTGTGTGTGTGTGTGTGTGTGTGTGTGTGTGTGTGTGTGTGTGTGTGTGTGTGTGTGTGGACAGATCAGGCCAAGTTAATCTGCAGTATGCCTTCTTAGTTTAAGTTTCAGTAATGGAAATAATTGCTAAGTACTGAGTAGACTAATTTAGACATTAAACATTAGACATTGAGATCAAAATCTAGTCTTCCGGAAAAAATAATTTTTCCATCAAATGCTAAGTTATTCTTTAAGTTACTTAAAATACAATATTAAAGAAAATGATAAAAAATTTAAATTTATTTGAAAGTAATATAATTTTATTTTCTTATAAAATGAAACAAATTTGCAAAGAAATTGAAGCTAATTCACCTAAGAAAAGGTCGAAAGCTTTATTTAGAAGTAAACACCATTAGCAACTCTGTTAACTCCTTTGTGTATAAGCTCCTTTGGTATAACAATGCATGATAACGCATTATTATTATTCAGAGAGACCTCCAGGGAATCAGTAACTCATCGTGTGAAGCCACTCTGCTATACTTGATCTTGAATTTATTCGAATTGCTTGCACACAACATCCAATGGCAATCCATTCCAATCACGCACCACGCTATGAGAGAAAAATCCAAATCATACCTATTTTTAGCGGCATTCATTCTTAGCTTCCAAAGATGTTCTTTCTCTACTCTCCATAAAATCAAAAAAAAAAAAAATCAAATGAAATCTTGCATGACCCTTTCAGAAATTTGTAGGTCTCGATCCTATCACCCCTCTTTCTTCTATTTGCTAGTGCCTGTAGTCTACAAATTCTCAGTCGGTCTTCGTAATCAGCATTCCACAATCCTGATATAATTTTAACCCTCTCCTTTGCACTTTTTCCACTATATCAGAATCACAACGGAAACCCGAAGACCAGACCTGCGCACAACACTCCAAGTGAGGTCTTATTAATGCCTTGCAAAGAGGCAAAATTGCATTCTTATCTTTACATGTGAAAGTTCGTTTCAGCACTGCAATTATCTTTTGAGTTGTATTTGCAATCTTTGCTACATTCCCCTGAGCCTCAACTTCCTATTAACTAACACTCCAAGATCACTAAGCCTGATCAGTTTCTTCTAGCATAATCTCACCAATATAATACGTCATTGGATATCTATTCACTCCAAAGTGCATAAGTTTACATCCATTTTCCCATTACCACAGTTCCAGCCTATTTAAATCATTCTGCAAGTACTGCATATTCATCAGCATTCCTGATTACCCTACCTATTTTTGCATCATCAGCAAATAGCTGTATGTCGCTTATCAAATCCTTCCCAATATTCTTAATGTACATATTGAATAACAGTGGACCAAGCACTGATCCTTGTGGTACACCACTTGTTACCTTAAACCTTGCAGACTCAGATCCCAGGTATTCCAGTTTCTGATGTCTCTTCGTCAGCCATTCTCTTATCCACGCTAATATTTTATAACCCAAACCCATATTCTCCAATTTATACAACAGTTCTGTCATGTTGTATTCTGTCAAAAGCCTTAGCAAAATCCAAAAGTATCATGGTGTATCCATTTCCCTTGTCTAGTTCAAGGGTAACATTGTATAGAATGTGAGCAATTTGCTAAAACATGACCTTCCCTTAGTGAACCCATGCTGTTTATTGCAAAGTAGATATGCTCTGTCAACCCAAAGTCTATTTTAAAATTGAAATACTTGTAAAAAGTAAACTAAGCCATAAAAACTAACTACAGTAAAAGGTATCCGCAATGTATATCTCTCATTATGATGATTATAAAATGAGGTTTTCTCTACTCATTCAATTTGATTTTATGGCATCCAATAAAGCGGTGGGGAAATGAATTTTACACAACCAACAATAAATTATATGCATAGCCAATTTCAACATATTACAAAACTGTCTGTTTTTTAATTCTTAACAATAAATTATATTTAAATAACAGTATTGTCTGTCGAACTGTAAACATATCCAACAGCAAAATTAATACTCTAAAATGAGTGTGTGTGTGTTAAAACTTTTATTTCCAGATGGAATGACGGTGTGTATTGTTAATAAGCGGTTGCCAGCCAGGATGCCATAAATTACAAATGCTAAAGCTGCACTTAATAAAACGAATTTTCCCAAGCAGAATGCTCGGAAGATTTTTATAAACAACAAATTCATTTCAGCATTTGGGAAACGCAACTTAATTAAGAATTTCTCTTCCTACATCTTAATATTACCACTACAGTTTTCCTTTCTTTAATGCACTCTTTGTTATGAGCAAACTATTTGTTCTAAAATAAATGATGATTACTAAGAAAACAGGAAATAAAACGCGACAAAATTAAGAAAAGCAGCGAAAAATTATTATCTCTCTCCACTTTAACCATGCATTACACCAGGACTGGTGCAATAATAACAAGATCCTCTGCACTTTATTAATTTTATTTCTCTTTTAGTTGCCATTAACGCAAAACTTTTCTCGCTTAGGCAAAGCTTCAGATAAAAATAACTTGCCTGAAAGCAGGAACTTTCTAAAAAGAATAACAATAAAACCATCGACACAAAGAACATGGCAAAGTTCTTGTTCACAGCATTATAAAACAGAATCAAAATTAGGCCTACTTTGTAACTTATCAGTAAAATACTATTAGGCAATTAATAGTTGCTCGTATTCTGCAAGATTCATCATTTAGGAAATGAAAGCCTATAATATGTCATAAAAACTCGTATTCTGATGCAGAAGGATTTAAAATCATTCTGCCAAGTCTTTGAGTGGGTAAGTCAATTTAAAGAAGGAAGAACCTCAGATGAGGATGAAGAACACTCTGGATATCCATTAATGGTAACAAATAAACAAAGTCTGACAAAACAGTTGCAGTTTAATTCGAAATAGTTACGTTAACTAGCTGTCTTCCCAAATGATTAGTTAGTCTGATGCCAGACTGCCATTCTACTTAATAGAAGTGTTAAATGATTTGATAAATTTCATGTTTGATCCCAAAGCACGGTTTCTGGATAATCTAATCCCTAAGCTAATTCCCATCCACGGTACTAATGTTAATATTAATACATTATAGGCTAACATGCAAATTTATATAAAAATATACGACAAACAGATTGCGGAAAACATTGAAAGATAAATATCTTCCAATTTAAATAAATGCGTCATCTCTAACAAAACTGATGTGTTTACAATTAATTCTTGTACTCTAGTTGTCGCTAATTAATTTCATTGAGACCACTTTAACAGATAGATGGTACGCTTCATCTCAAAGCAATATTCTAATACACGACTTTTAATATAAAGGTAATAGTAGCATGAGAAGTTCAAGTGAATTTTCAACAATTCCAAACTGCAGATGACTCACGTCAAATCAGTGAGATCGTTCATTTCAACCTCATAAGAATTCTTGTCCTTTCATTTTAGAAATATTTATAAGAGATTAAATAGACGATAATGATAGTTATCAAAATTCGGGAATTTTATTATATTATTGTCCGCTTTTAGTAAAGCAGACATTACTGAAAACTTTTAAAGTTCTTTAACAGAATTAGAGAAAGTCGTCGTTCATCATTAAAACGACATTTATCTCTGTAAATTCCCAGCACGTAGATTCAATTGTTGGTTGCTTGCTTGAATACGTTTTCTCTCTCTCTCTCTCTCTCTCTCTCTCTCTCTCTGTGTGTGTGTGTGTGCGTGCGCGCGTGCTCAATTGTCTTAATCAATGCATTATTTATCAGCTCCGAAAGGTTTAATTACCTGCTTCGGCATGCTCGTATCCATTTGGTTTTAAGTGAAATTGTGGCTAAGAAACGCTAGAGTGAGTAATTTAAATGAAGTCTTTCCTACATCGTTCAGTAGATTGGAATTACGTCTAAGAAATTCCTGTGGGCTTTGGAGATTCTCATAAACACGTCAACTTCCTTCAGAGTGCGATATTAATCCCTGCCACCCATTAACGAAAATAGGAGAGACTGCAAAATATTCCCTACAAGGATCTGTAGGTTAGAGGAAAGTAGACCCATGTGTGTATTTTATAGATTTAATACCACTCTCGCACACGGATTGCAATGGATCTGCTTCATTCAACTCTCTGATGTGCGGTAAATCAATGCGTAAGAAGAATTTCCTTCATTGCTTTGATTAGAAAGTGGAGAAAGTTGCGCGACTGGCGTCGTCCACTAATTTCATCTAGAGTAGATGTTGTCCAATTGACTGCCTTGTGGAATTTCTAACCCACCTACGGTTCACTAAACATTACTTCACTTTTCTTTACTGGATATTGAATAATGTAAATTCCTAAACTTAGTTCTTGATGGTAAGAGCTCAATAAAACAACAAAAAATATTAATAATTACATTACTTTTCAGGAGTATTTCAGAAGCATTTTAATCATGGCTTTTCAGTGTCGATCCAGTATTCATTATGTCATTTCTGTAAAACCGTGTCAGTTGCAAAGCAGATCACATCGTCTGTTATCTGCAATGCTAAATCATCATAAAGTCACAGGGAATTAATTTTCATAAAATAAGCTTCATCCTTGATATTTTAACAGCCTCCTTAAGCCTTATAATCCCTGTAAGTAATTAACTGGTTCAAAATGGCTGATCTATTTTATAGTGGCGTCTGCTAACTCTACTAGATTCTCGTCATTTTCCCCTTGCTTCCCATTTACACACCCACATGGGATAAATTTGACATATAGGGGAAGGCTGTAGTCAATTCCATTCCAATAGAACCCGTAACATTCATTCGCTTTTTTTTTTTTCAAGCTGGGTCCCTCGCTCTGATATAAAGAAGGTTGTCAGCGTTTGTGAACCTCGTAATCTGTTCCGCCAATGCTTAGATCAATATCTCTCTCTCTGTAGCCTTTACAACCGAGCGTTGAGAACGAGATTAAAACGCCCGTGCAACGGCAAAGATCAAAGTCATGCTCTGGCAGAGGCACAGGTGACTGGGTAGCCTCGCTTCGTAGGGAAGTTGACTTTATCGGGTGTTTTATTACCTTCCTTCTTCCGTCTCCGTGCCTTATTGGTTTACTCGCTAGAACACCAGATGTGTAATTTACGAATCTTCTGTCTCTTTCATTTTTTTTTCCCTTCATCCCACAAATGAACAGTACATGGAATTAGTTCCTGCGGTTTTTGTGGGGAATGACAAATTCACTTTCTTAAGCACTCCAAGTCTGCTAAAGTATGCATGAGGTATCTGTCTTTGGATACGGGACTGGTGAAGGAAAAAGAGAGAGGGAAGGAACAAAAAATTTAGTTTAATAACGAGCAGTTATCCTTTAATCAACTACACTAAAACAGTTCTTTCTGTTTGCAAATTCTGACATCGAAATTTAATCAACTTCTTTATGCATTAAATGTACACCGATGTAGAAAACATACCAGTATAATAGGTAGGGGTTAGTTAGAATTATCTCAAAAGCACATGGCTGATTGTTTGTTAGTTTTGGATTTACAGCTAAAACAACTCAGGCTTCAGGCCAATGTTATTGTTATTGTGCTGTTATTGGATATTTCCAATAACAGCACATGTATACGATTAAGCCGACTTTATTCATGATATACGAAACAATGGTCTGTAACTGTTTGTCGTGTATATTCAGGTATATCTCAGTGAACTTTAGAAATTGTTCCTTATTCTGGGTTTTCAATTGGGAGAAGAAAAAGAAGTTGCAGAAGAAAAATCTGACAAGTAAAGACAGCACCACGAAGGTTGTTGCTGTATTGGGTTCAGCATTCTTGGACGCTCAGAACAGCATATGGCTCATTTTTGTGATGCAAAAAAACCAGGTGCTAGAAGACCATTGGTGAAGCTCTTTCTGACAAAATGCATCTCGAAAACATTGAAAGAAAGAAAAATCACGATAAACAAGATCCATCATATCAAAGAAAAACATCAATTTTACTTTGGCATTTGACCAGAACCATTTGAAACGTGACGTAGTGTTGAATCGACTTACCGCTGTTTTCGCGAAGGCTTGCTTTGATATTTCACACGTTTCTTTGACCATCTTACCAAGTTTACGACAGAATTCGATGCACACACGTTGTGCCTTCAGCTCATCTATTTCAGAATGCCAAGGAAGAAATAAAATACACTTGCACTTTATATCCGCTTACTAAAACCTGAGTGAAGTTGCCACATTTCTGGCAGATTCCGTTAGGGGATGTTGCTTATTCCATTGTTTTTGTTTGCCCTACAAAAAATTCTGTCCCAAATATTTTTCATCAGTCCTCTTATATTATCTACTATCTGTAATCTACAGAGAATTTACGGACGAACAATATTTCTGTCATATATTTTAGTAATCAGGTGAAAAAAGAAATATATAAGGGAGTTGTTACCATGGAATTCTGTATCAATGGCTTATCGATTGTATGACATCGTTAAAAGACTGCAATAATCCAAAATCAAATGTAGATGTAGATAACATTCTTCATCAATAGAAATATGAGGATGTCATCCCATAAAAAAATGCACGACACAGGAAACAAAGGTGACCAAGGATGCGTGGAATGGTATTATGGATATCTGGAGAATAAGATGTGAAAATTATCAACCCAGGAGTTCGGAATATACTGAGGTTCTGTATAGTAGTAGGACAGGATGTAAAGAGTTTCACAGAAGCTAAGCATCAGCCATGGTGAAAAAAGCGCCGATATATATTGGCGGAAATCAAAACAAAACATAGTCCTTGATATGAAGAGAAAGCTCACTGCATTCTCTTATGATCGGATGGAAATATGAATGAGACGCATACTTGAGAGCACCTTATGTCCGAGTGCCTAACCGCAGGTGTGGCACTCAGTTCCCTAGCTTTTAGATGCGGGGCTGATTTTCCTGATATGTACTCGAACCTATGGTTGTAGCACCTTGTCCACAAGCACGATCACAAGAGATCGCTTCATAAAAGCCAGTAAACTATAATGTCTGAATAATTTCACCATTCTTCCCAAATATGCTGTATACGATGATAGAAAATCAAAAACAAACAAACAAAAAAAAAGAAACAGTTTCTTTTGTAGAAATCACATATGTAAAATTATTCTTAAGAAAGTCATAAAAAAATCAAAACAGAACATGGCATCATATAACAAAAATGAACATGGTACATCCTGCAAGCTTTTAAACCAGAATACTTCCAGTTGTCATATTGGCTCTGATTGCATAAAAGCAATGTAGTGACCGAGTGATGGAAAGTATTCGAAAACATCGGGGTGTGTTATGTAAAGGGTCATATTAACAATATTGATATGATAGTCCTAAGCAGAGTATCTAGTACTAATGATGAGGCAACTGGTTACCAATCCCTGGCTTTCTAATGCATACACAAAGTGAGAATACATACTTCTGAGAGTTACTAACAAAAATTAATAGTACACGAAATTGATTGTAAATTTGAACATACTGAAACATTTGCATTGAAATAATTGCTACTATTAACCAGCTCCTCCTATTAAATGCTATATGTGTAGACAACCAAACTTAATCATGTTAGTTAGAATTTCTATATAAATTAAATGGTTGACTTTTATGACCACAACCATGCACCAATGAACAGTAATGGTAACCTGTGATATAAATGTAAACGGTTCAAATAGAAATCACAACAACACTGTACAATACTTAAACCTATTATCCATTTGTAGCCATTAGGAATGTCATTAAGGAAGATATAGAAATACTATCAGAGTCTTGTGCAGTTATAACAATATGCGCACCAAAACATACCATAACATAAGCAAATATACGATACAAACTATAACCTGGCAGATCATTATTTCAAGTTCTTGGCAATGCTCTGAGTTTTAAAAATAAAGACGATAAAATAATTGGCGAAAGAAATAGAAAAAAAAGTCAAAATCCTTGGATAACACAAAAGATAATTTAATATATAAAAATAAAAGTAATACAGCATATGAAATAATTAATGATAATCAAATAACGCAAATTGAATAGGTGAATCAAAATAACAAAGAAAAACCTTACAATGCACATAAAAACACAAAAAAGAACTTACTAAAGAGACATATTAATATCTGCACAAAATGATGTAAAACAAACTTAGCAACCCATAAATGAGCTTCTAGATTCTACTCTTACTATTTACAACAAAGTACAAACATTATAAAACAGATTATAGACTGGATTATTTTTTAAAAAACTCGTTATATATAGAGAAAAATTTCATATCGATCAAAACATAGTACGATATTTAGAAGAGTAAGCGAACAATATCTTGAAGATTTTTTGTTTATTCACTTATTTAAAGCATTTAATACGCTCGTACACAGACCGTTTTTGAAAAACTAAACCTTATTGAAATAATGATTAATTTGGCTACACTATAAAATGATAACCCTGATAACTTTTGGGAATAAAGAGATGATGCCAACTTCATAACTTTACAAAGACAGAACATAAAATAATAATAACCAAATGCCTATGTTATTGCACATCTATGCTAAAATATGTATGCCTTATAAAAGATTCCAGACGACTAACCATATCACATATAAATACAACAGTCATTATGGAAAAGCCACCAGCAGCTACTATATCCAGATATGTTAAACAAACTATCATTTGAAAATGTAAATCTCGCAAGCACACTTAAAAGGATCTTAAGATACTTTGAAAGAGAAATAGGCTTAATGAAGTACAAGATAAGAGCACAGGCATTCTGGTTCAGCTTCATTATACTCCTAACTATTGTGTGTTCGTGTATGTAGGTGTGTGTGTAGACGGGGGTAGCTCGGTGTGTTCTATTTATCAGATCTATTTGCCAACTCAGCAACAGAAAGTGTAAACAATAATCTATGTCATCCTGAGATGTTTAACACAAGCTTTCAGGTCGCATGCTTTTACATAATACCTAATAAAGAAACAATATCATAAAAATGAAAATATTTCATTTCGTACTACCGCTGTATTATGATATGGAATAAGTGTAAATACTGCACTGTAAATATCCTCATGAGCGACATCATTATTACCACTTACATAGTAGCGTGTTAAGCCTATTTTTGCTGAATTAACCGTTCTCTCCGGTCTAGACATTTTGGCATCACTAGACCTCAGAACGTGTATTGTGGTCTTCTGGACCAACTCGACAGAATAACGTTCCAGAGGTCAGCGAATAAGCGAGGCTGGTGTCGATCAGCGAATGCTGCATTGTACATAATCCAACAAAGATTCAATGGACTCAGATCAGGAAAATAAGGTTTCCAGAGAAGGAAGCACACGGAATGCTTGGATAAGTTCTTCAAACTGACTTGCACAGTACAAACTTAGAAACACGAGATGTCTTGCAGAAAGAGTCCATATCCATCGGGACTAAACATGAGATTAAACTACATTGTCACGTGTAGGGTTATACCTGGTGCAAAATAATTCTCAGCTAAGAATTAATTGTCAAAAGGTTGTTCAGTAAGGATGAGAGGACCCAACGATGACCATGAGAACAATTTCCAATCCAGTATGCCACCTTGACTACCTTGTTTCCAGCCCGCCAATCAATCGGGATGGGCTGAAAGAGGCTGGGAGGGATTATAATGTTTTGGCTCATGAGTGTAGTATTGTATTAAATATATAATCAAGGTATAATCATAATTAGTATAGAAGCTTAAAAGAAGTAAATTAGAATTCCATCTAAATTTTCATTGCACACACACACACACACACACACACACACACACACACACACACACACACACACACACACACACACACACACACACACACACACACACACACACATATATATATATACAGGGTGTTCGGGATAAATTTGACATATTTATAATTAATTATATTTTTCCGTAAGTTACATGTATTAACACACACTTCTCTTCATTTAAAAGTTTGGACCCTTCTTCATTCATATACAAGATGTCAGAAAGGATGGATAGCTGGAACCCACCTGAATCATGGAAGAGAATAACTTGTATCATGATGATTCGTGCCCGCCATCAAAATAAGGATATTACGACTGCTGCCCAATGCTCCCTGAATACAGTAAAAACAATCAGGCATGAACTAGAGACTTGCAATGGTGACTACGAGGATGTAGCAAGAAGAAAGATCCCTAGCAGACGATCTGATTGCGTTCGTACAGCAGAATTCCTCGCAAATCTGCAGGAACAGGTGTTGAAGAACCCTGGCATTGGAATTCGGGCTTTGTTCGTGGAGTTGCTAACTGTAGTCAAGCCCTGGATAACAAGGGTAGCCAATGGTAGGCCGTATGTATGGCAGCAGGATTCGGCCCCTTGCCACACCTCTGGGAAAAGTCAAAAATGGTTGTCTGAAAATTTCTACGACTTCACCAGTCCAAATGTTTGGCCTCCAAACTCCCCAGACCTTAACCCCATGGATTATTTTGTATGGGGCGCAGTTGAAAAAGACACCAATCGCACTTCCAGTAATACAAAAGCCCAGTTAATGGATAAAATTAAAACAGTTTTTGCGGCCCTTCCCAGGGAGACTGTAGCATCAGCTTGTTCGAGGTTCCGAAGCAGAATTGAAGCTGTGATCGATGCTAATGGTGGTTATTTTGAGTAAATCTTGTTGATAGTATTGTAATTAACTCTGCCTGTAATGTTTTTTTGTCAATTCATTAAATTTAATAGATACAAAGAAGATTTTCTTTTTCCTTACGAAACTGTCAAATTTATCCCGAACACCCTGTATATATATATATATATATATATATATATATGGATGCATATAATCTACATACGTTTGTATGTATATGTATTTGCATTCACATAAACAATACAATATGCATATAATATAAATGTAATTGAATAACAAAGTTTGACTGAAATTATTATTTTTTTTTATCTGTCATTCCTGAAAAGCCCTGTGCACTTTCCTTATGTGGGACAGAATGGTTTCTGAGATTAAATGCGCAAAGTTACTTTATAATCATCCTGTATTTATATACAAATGTGATTTGTATTTAACAAGCATTTGTTCTACTGCAAACTGACACAGTCACACGATGGTAATGTGTACATATGCGTACTACATTCCATCATTTCATGTTTTCGAAGGCATGACACAATTTGCTATTGATTTCTAAATAACCAGAGGCTTTATGCTGGACTGTGCGAATTAATCGGTCAGACAGTGTGTCTACAATAGCCCTATATTCGAATGATTAAATGAAATTACATACTGAACAAATATTTCATAGCGTCAATAACTGACACTGTTGTGCTATTCACTAACCGTGCGACAACACGTGACCTCCAAGTGTGACAAAACGATTTAGATATTGTAGCAGTTAAAGGTAACTTTAAGTTCTTTAGATATGATGAATAACAAAGAAAAACACTGCATAATTGAAAACTCAATGTCCTTTACAAAACTTTCAAATATTCTGATATACCAAATTCATTAACTGGTTTTAGAATTTCGGTTTCATATTTAAGGACGATAGAATAAAAAATGTATTATCTTAAAAAATATCAAATTTATTCAAATATGAACGAAAACTGAATAGATATTACAAATTTTGATAACATTTTATAAGATAATACATTTTTGACTGACCTGTTTGATAAGAAGAAATGATTTTTTCTTTTTCATTTCATTTAAAGAAACATTTGTATGGATATGGATAGGGTGTTAATGAGCTATAAGCCCTGGTCATGGCGGGGTAACGGCAATAGCCGAGCCTCAGTTAAAACTTCATTGCGACAGCATTGCCATTCGTTACCCTGGAAATCTCGTTCTCTTCACCCTGAAGACCTACCTCGAATAAATTCTTAAAAGAACTGGGAGATGGACTCAGTCCTTGACTCTTTATCCCGTCATCTGAATGAAGAAAATCTGTGTGGATGATGTGTTATCGAGATAAAGCTCAAGTTATAGCTGGGTAACGGCAATAGCGAGCTTCAATTAAAACTTCATTCCATTCTTTACCCTGGAAGTCCTAAAAACGACTTTTCTTCCTCCAATTCCTCCATCCTCCCTCGAATAAATTGTCCTTATAGTCCTTATAAGGACTGGCTTAAAGGGGCGAAGCAAGAATGCTTTCATCTTTCCCGTTATCTTTAGAAGACAGTGTAGGGATAAGGTGTTATTGAGGTATTAAAGCTCTGATCATGGCAGGAGGGTAACAGCAATGGCTGAGTCTCATTTAGAACTTCATTGGCTACAGCATTGCCATCTGTAAAGGTAAAGCCGTCTCTAAAAATTGGGACGATCCCTAGGCCACTCATTCGTGGGTGAAAGACCGTCCATCTCAGCGTTGGCTTCACTCAGTGATGGCCTTCCACCCACACACCACCACCGAGCAGAACCGCTCAAATTCCGAAGAAAAGCATTCACCGACAAATCCCCTCAGCGGGCCGTGCCGAAGAATACTTTCTCCGGAGAATCAAATTGCTCCCTTAAGGCAAGAACCTTAAGAGAGCGATCTCAAACTCTCGAAATCTCTGCGCCCCTGGGGGTACCAGCAACAGTCGAGCCTCAGTTAAACTTCATTGGTACAGCATTGCCATATTTAAAGGTAAAGCCGTCTCTAAAAATTCGGACGCCCCTTAGGCCACTCAATCGTGGGCGAAAGACCGTCCATCTCAGCGTTGGCTCCACTCAGTGAGGGCCTTCCACCCACAGGCTACCACCGAGCAGAACCGCTCAAATTCCGAAGAAAAGCATTCACTGACAAAGCCCCTCAGCGGGCCGTGCCGGAGAACACTTTCGCCGGAGACACAAATTGCTCCTTTAAGGCAAAAACCTTAAGATAGCGAACTCATACTCTCGAATCTCTGTGTCCCACGGGGTAACAGCATCAGCTGAGCCTTAGTTAAATTTCATTGGTGCAGCATTGCCATCCGTTACCCTCCAAGGGTATTAATCACCGCATCTCACGGTCGATTCTCTTTCCCTTTCTCCCAAGGTTCTCGAATAATTCCTTATATATCATTATAAGGACTGTCTTAATGGGAGAGAAGCAAGAATGCTTTGCATCTTCCCCGTTATCTGTAAAGGACAGTGTAGGGATAAGGTGTTATTGAGCTATTAAAGCTCTGATCATGGCAGGAGGGTAACAGCAATAGCCGAGCCTCAGTTAGGACTTCATTGGCTACAGCATTGGCATCCATTGCCCTCCAAGGGTCTTAATCACCGCATCTCACCTCTCGAATTATTGGACGCAGGACGCAGGACATATATGGCGCAGAATGTGAAGCTGGACGCTTTTCGTATTCTCTGTTGTCTGTTTCTGGAGCATTGATGGGAGAGATTTGTAAGCAATTTTAGCTCCCCGTTGAATGGGCAGAAGTGGTTTCTCGTCGTTGAGTGTTAGGATAGCTTTCGGTCTTTTATGTTTCCAGTGGTCAGTACAGTCATAGTTTCCGGCTTCCTGAATTAGTTGATTTGGATGTGTAGATGTCTTCATAAAGAATTTTTCTGCTAGGGAGCATAGTAATGGAGAGATGTAGGGGATATTTATTTCCCGGTGGATCTCGGTGTTCCTGATGAACCACGGGGCGTCCAGAATCATTCGCAGGCATTTGTTCTGTAATCCTTGTAGCTTGAGGATGTTTGTCTTGGAGGTATGGCTCCAGGCTGGGGAGACGTATATAACTGTGGGACGGATCACTGTGTTGTACAGTAGAATTTTGTTTCTTGAGATTAGTTTGCTGTGTCTGTTGATCAAGGAATATAGCTGGGCGATAACTTTTGAAGCTTTGGTGCATGTGCTCTTGATGTGGCTGTTGAAGCATAATCGCATATCGAGAAGTATTCCGAGGTATTTTGCTTCAGTTTTCCAGGGAATTTTGGAGTTGAACAGGTTGATGTCTCCTTTGGGGGATGCTCATCTTCTTGTGAAGAGTATCGTTGTACATTTCTGGGGGTTTAATTGTAGTCGCCAGTCTTTAAACCATTTTTCTAGATTCAGGATGGTGTCTTGTAGTTTTTTGGTAACGAGATATGGTTGATGAGATCTGGCTAGAATAGCCGTATCATCAGCATAAAGGGCGATGGTGGATGTGAGAGGATTTTGAGGGATGTCTGCCATATAGATGTTGAACAGGATCGATCGGGGCTAGCGGTGATCCTTGAGGAACTCCAGCGAGGATTTTCCATTGGTTTGAGACTATTTCGTTGATTTTGACTTGCATCCTCCTGTTGGAGAGGTATGATTTGATCAGGTGTATCATGTTTAGTGGAAGGTTAGCGATGATAATTCTGTAGAGGAGGCCTTGGTGCCAGATCTTATCGAAGGCCTTTGAGATGTCTAAGTAGACGGCTCCAGTGTGTTGATTCCAATTAAATCCTGTGGTGATGCATTCTACCAGTCTATAGATCTGTTGGGTGGTGCTGTGATTTTGACGGAAGCCAAATTGTTCTTGTGGAATGTAATTTAGTTGGTCGACATGATCTTGAAGTCTGATGAGAATGATTTTCTCAGCTATTTTCCCTAAGGTGGATAGC
Organism: Typopeltis vanoorti; assembly: GCF_054136105.1. NCBI lineage: Eukaryota > Metazoa > Arthropoda > Arachnida > Uropygi > Thelyphonidae > Typopeltis > Typopeltis vanoorti. The sequence continues at coordinate 37,418,464 of NC_143571.1, read as the reverse complement.
AGGCTGATGGGACGGTAATTTTCAGGTAGGTGTGGGTCTTTGCCTGGTTTGTGAATTGGGATAATGTCAACTATTTTCCATGACTGGGGAAAGCGCTGCCATTTGAGGATGGAGTTTATGATGTTTGCCAGATATGCTATGGCTTTGCGTGGTAGTGCCTTGATGACTTGGTTAGTGATGCCATCAGGACCTGGGGCTATTTTGATCTTGATATGGTTGACGATGCCGGTTATTTCGGTAGGTGTGGTAGGTTATAGGGCTTGGATTGACATCGGGACGATTTACTGTGAACCTGACTTTATGATGGATCTTGCATACATGGCTGATGTTTAGGTTCCCATATGCAGGACTGCATTGTTTCTTGCTATGGCTTCGGCTTTGTCAGCATCTGTGTATGCAAGGTGCTGTTCTGCTTGCAGAGGGGGGGGGGATGGATTTGCGCTTGTTCCTGAGGGTGTTTAGGAATTTCCATATGGAATGTGCTGTGGAGATGGAGGTGAGCTTGTTGTCCCATTGTTGGTTCGTGTGCTTTTGAAGAGCTTCTTGGACAGATCTGTTTAATCTGTTGAGGGCTATTTTGTCCTTGGGAGTGATATCTTTTTCTTTGTCTGTTTTTCCCCTTATTAAGTCCATGATTTCTTCCGGGAGACGATTTTGTTTGTGAGTAATCGTGGATACTGTGGCTGCTGTTATGGCTTTATTGATTTGATTGGTGAGGTTCTTTATTGCTGTGTCTATTTCTTCCTTGGCTTTTATATGGGGAACCGGACCAATGTGTTCTGGTAGCACTTTCCTAAGTTTCTCTCAGACAATGGAGTTTTGGGGGGGGGAGGTGATTGGTTTTTGTTCCCTAAGTGAAGTAGGATTGGGTTGTGGTCTGATGATAATTCGTTCAGTGCTTGAATGCTGTGCTGGTATTTGATGTTGTGTAGGATGTCGGCTGTGCCAGTTGAGTTGTGGTGGGTTGATTCAGTGGGTCCTGTTACGACAGCGTTGTTTAATCCTGTGTAGCTGAAGAGGATACGGCCATTTTTTTTGTGGTTCTGCTGTTACAGGAGGGATGTTTGGAGTTTAACTCCCCAGCGACGATAATAGATTCATTTGTGCCTAGAACAGCATCCAAGTCGGAAAATAGCAGGGAGTTGTAGGCGGCGTAGATTTTAAGTCTTCCAGTTGAGTTTGTGTGGACTTCGACACCGGTGAGTTCTAGGTTGGAGGTTGGAGGGGTGTGTATTCCATTGTGCCTGATGCAGTTCCTGATAAATATGGCTGTACCACCACCTCTGTAGTTCAGTCGGTCATTTCTATATAGTGTGTAGCTTCTCAATTTTGACTCGAAAAATTAGTCCTTATAAGGACTGGCTTAAAGGGGCGAAGCAAGAATGCTTTTCATCTTCCCCGTTATCTGTAGAGGACAGTGTAGGGATAAGGCGTTATTGAGCAATTAAAACTCTGATCATGATAGGAGGGTAACAGCAATAGCCGAGCCTCAGTTAGAACTTCATTGGCTACAGCATTGCCATCCATTACCCTCCAAGGGTATTGGATTGACAGTCGACTCGAAAAATTGCTTTTAATTTAATTTATTTATATTTTATTTATTTATGATTATGAATGGTGTCTTTTAATAAATGTCTTTATTTCTGTAAAAACAATTTTAGTTTAATTTATTTTTAATCATTTATTTTTTAAATAAATATATATTTTAATATTTTTATTTTGAAGTGTAGAAAAATAATTTTGCAAACCCATTTCAAGTGTGTGATATGGCGGGAAGAATATATTTAGGAACTACTAGAGACCCATTTTAAATATACTTTCTTTTGTGGAACAAAACGAGTCCTAACAGGCCTATCTTTACAAAAATAATAATCGTTCCGTTAACATCGCTTATATTATATGCGTAATTTTAGTGTAATCAGTTTGTGCAAAACAAGCTAATGAGGAACAAAAAATAATACAACGTCCGTAATTAGGGTGAAAAATTCATAAACATTAATAGACAATTAAAAAAAAGGGATACAATCATCCTCGTGCATAACAGCAATGCATGATCAAGTCACTAGGATTCTTGGTAAGGTGTATTTTCCTCATTCCGTTAGACAAAAAAGAACGAGAACTAAAGTACGAAAATTCAGAGCTGAGACAATCATGACGTATTTCTTTTATTCCCAAAAAATGCCAAACAACAGCTCTTTGGTAGCCATTAGCATAGAAAATTGTTAGTCCCATCATCCTCCCTGGTTCGCAAACGTGATTCTGACGCATTTAACAGAAAGACAGTTAAAAAAACACGGAGAAAAAAGTTAAAATGAAATACATTAGCAGGAATTTAAACATGGATTTTTAATAAGCAGTTTTAATTAAGTCCAAATTAAAAACGTTAACTCAATGAATTTAATTTTCTTTCCCTTCACCTTGAGAATTTACTAAGCGAGAGCTGACTCTAATTACTTTAATGAATGCGAGTAACTCCGGGAAGATGTCAGTGGCTATTTCAGTTTTTAATGTGTTCTTTTATTTGCTCTTCTTTTTTTTTTTTAAAAAAAAAATTGATATTTGCATTTTGCTATTGAAATTATATATTTATGAATGATGATGCACTAAGGATTACCTGTGAGCTCGTCTCCCAAAAACAATTATCATATCATAATTTCAAATGATTTAAAATGCTATTTATTATTCACCATTCATTTCTACAACGATTGTGGAATTAAATCTCCTAATGGGTTTAAATTCACGTAACTCATACTTTATTATGCGTCCTTTAAAATACAGAATTGGCATAAACAATTGAATAATATATTCAATATTATTGAATTGAGGATGTGGAGGAGACTCATCATCAACAGAGCTGCAGAGATTTCAAACCAAATGACATCGCCCACCAATTGGGCGATGTAATTAACATCCTTATCCTTATATAAGGACTGGCTTAAAGGGGCGAAGCAAGAATGCTTTTCATATTCCCCGTTATCTGTAGAGGACAGTGTAGGGATAAGGTGTTATTGAGCTATTAAAGCTCTGATCATGGCAGGAGGGTAACAGCAATAGCCGAGCCTCAGTTAGAACTTCACTGGCTACAGCATTGCAATCCATCATCCTCCAATAATATTGGATTGAATGAATTAATCACCGCATCTCACGGTCGATGTAATTAACATTCATAAATTTAAATATAATTATACATCATACTTAAAAATTTAAGTATGGTGTATAATCAACAGGTTTATTTTTCTTAATTTTATCAAATTAAATTAAAATAAATAATTTTATTATTATAATGCTTTATACATTCTATAATTTTATAAAACCATATTTATTTTTTAAGTTAAGATATATTACATCCCATATCGTTTCTTAGCCGAATAAGAAACTCAAAGATTTTCATGCCGAATATAGTAGAAACTATATAAAGTTCGGCGATTCCAAGCGTAAGCAAATACCTGGATACTGCAGCAACTGACCCTTAAAGTAGTGCAAGCTGAGGTAACTCATGTCAAAGGTGGAGCAAGCTCCGATCACTATTCTTGATATTTACCCATAATGTGAACTTAGCTCATAGGAGCTGTATTACTGTTCTACATTATGAGAGAAGGTCACTACCCAGACCAGTTTCAACCTTTATTGGGGTCTCATCATCTAATAATCTAATATGTTTATTATTTTTACAAAACTTAAATAAATAGTAAGAATATATTTTCCAATTTTTATTACCGATATAATACTTAACTTCGTTATTTGATAAGTTTTATAGTTTGCTCTGTTCAAGATATGTACAGACGTTACACTGATTTAATAGGTTATTGTAACAATAACCAATACTTTCTGCAACAAGATTATAGAAAATCCAACAGAGAAACTGAATTTATAACACGGTGAATGTTGGTGATATGAGTTTGGTGTTATCCATTTATGATATTTATTAAAAACAATTTCGTTATTAACAACAATAATTACTTAAATTCAGCATTTTTGCTTTTATCACAATGGCCAAAGCAGTTATAGATTGCAGTATTTAATGTTAGTTTTGAAAGAAATGTGTCATGGATGTATCCTGAATCAGGAAACTCATGTATTCACTATACATGGTACCAATGTATATGTATAGTTGATGCATGCACGGTACTAATGTACTGTAGGCTGATCAACCAACCTCTCGTGTATGGGTTTAATATTTAAAAAGGAATACATTTCCCCTTACATGACGGATGCCTATCGCCAATCAGTAATATCCTTATAGTAAATGTTGTTCGGCAAGTTGGATAATTAGCGTTTACAATAACGAACAGCAATACTATAAGAATGTTCCCGAACTGATACATAACTACTTGTTTAGCAACTGTTTTATTTACTGTTTTATATTCAGCAGCGGATAGATTAATTTTTTTTTCCGATGGCAATGTCTCTCTCCAATGTGTGTGTGTGGGGGGGGGCGCTACGGCTCAAGAAACTAATCAGTTAACTGTTTTTATTTTACGAGTATTTCGATGAGTGATGTTGAAAAAAAATGGTGCTGCACGTTCTGCATTGTTGAAATTCTTTTGCAAACTGTTGTTAATAAATCCCCCGCCTCCAAAAAAAAAAAAAAAAATTAAAGACGAAGTTCCTATAAACGACAGAAATAACAAAATCAAATGAAGCCATGAGATCAGAATTAAAGGAGCATGACAAAATAATCAAAAAGAAAATATGATAAGACCACTTTAGCTGTTTCGTAACACCCGTAAAATGAACCAAATACAGCCTACCGAACCTGTTCCAGGGAACACAAGCGAAGGAATGCAGATGTGGCATTGATTAGACAGCAATGGAAAAGACATGTCAATAGAAGCTCATCCTGTCTGCTCAACGGAAGAGAAGGAACTTTGACACGAGTATTTACACAATAACTACTAATTCATTTGACGCGTGTCACGCGGCTTGGATAACTCGAGCTCTCTGCTGTCAGTCTTGAAATGGCCTTTGAAATAGATACCTTTAACTTAAAACGTAGAACATGAATTAAACATCACGACTTAACAGCATATAATTTGCATGAACAGTTCGTTGTTTTATATTAGCAAATACCTGCGAAACAGAGAAATTATGTAATGATTTCGATATACTCCGTTCATTAAATGAAAGGCTTACTTTCATTTGAATAATTAGTGACAAAAATGATGGAGAATTGAGTTTGGCCAGTGTCAGTAAAGAAAACTGACTTGCATAATGTTTCGTAGAGAAAATAACCTTTATAAAACATATTCAAATGTTATCATCTAACTTAGTATATTAAATTTATATTAAATAAATACTCTTCTCGCTGTTAACAGTTTTTAAACAACAGCAACTCTATTGATATGATGGGCGAATCAAACTGCTTTTCATATTCCCCTTCATCTGTGTAGAAATTCGCGTTAGTAACAGAGTTTGTGATCTTTAAGCTCGCTCTTTGAAGGCTGTGGGATTAAATGCACTCAGTGGATAGTGAAATGGCCTTAAGTTTTTATGCTTGTAGCTGTCATATTCATCATAGTCTGCAGCTTGTTTGATCATCTGATTTGAGTGCGTGGCTGCATTTCAAAAGTACTTGACTGCTAGAAAGTGAAGAAAAGAAGAGATATATTGGTATCGCTGATGAATCAATATTCCTTTCTGAAGAACCATGGCATCTAGTATCATTCGTAAGCATTTAGTATATTAGATCTTAGTATATCTTAGTATAATGGCTCCAAGCTAGCATAAGCAATTATAGGTCGTATGACCATCTTATAATTTATTTATTTATTTAACTTCGTACTGAGTGAGCAGTACTACTCTTACATTAGTCCCCTAAAAAGGACTCTGAAGAAGGCCGAAGCCTGTACAAAAGAACTTTCAAGAGTATTATCCAACGCTAGTTCGTGTTGTCATATTAGTCATACTACTTTAGTCAAGGCTACTAAAATAAGATCGTGGCATTAAAGAAAGAAGCACCTAGAGAGTAGAGAGTAACCTAGAGAGTAATAGCTTGTTTCTTGTATTTAGTTTGCTGAGTTGGTCGAATCGTAATCCTTTATCTAATTGTATCCCAAGATATTTAGTTTCTGTTTGCCATGGAATTTTATCATTAAACAGTTGAATATCTTCTTTCGGGGATGTTAGCCGTGAAGAGTATGGCTGTGCATGTTTGAGGGTTTACTTGAAGCTTCCAATCATAGAACCATTTTTACAGCGTTGAGATACTGTCTTGGAGTCTTTTGATTACCAGACAAGGTAATCAAAATTATCAAGAGAGATCTTGATAATATTGCAATATCGCCTGCGTATAGAGCTGTGATGGTCGTCATAGGATTTCGTGGATCCATGTAGATCGAGAATAAAAGAGAAGCCAATAAGGAGCATTGTGGAACTTCGGCTAAAATTTTGCGTTGAGTAGAATTTATGACGCCACTAATCTTGACCTGCATTTTTGTGGCTGAAGTGTGATTTAATTAAACGTATCATTTTTAGCTCTGATAAGTTTGTATAAGAGACCTTGGTACCGGATTTTATCAAAAGCCTTTGCAATGTCCAGGAATACAACACCAGTGTGTTGTTTCCATTTATATCATGTAGAAATATATTTGAGAAGTCGATGGATTTACTGAACTGTATTATGGTTTCGTCGGAAACCGAATTGTTCATTTTGAATGGTGTTTCATTTATCTGTTGATTCTTTCAATCTAGATGGGATGCTTTTTTTCTACAATGTTCTCCATTGGTCGGGAGTTATGAAGAAACTGCAAGTCTTTTCCTGGCTTATGTATCGGAATAATATAGGAAATGTTTCAGTTTTGAGGGAAATACTGCTATCTTAGAATTCCTTTATGATATTGACGAGATGGTGTATTATATCTTTGCGTGGGAACAGTTTGATGATTTTGTTTGTAACACCGTCCGGACCTGGTGCTTTCTTATTGTTGAGATGTTTGGTGACTTTAATTGTTTCCGTTTGAGAAGTAGGCTTAATCAGCTCTACGGTAGTTGTGTTTGGGCTGTGCTAAGATGCGTCCGCCATACTGATGACCTCGTAAACGAGGTTGGATATTTATGTTTTCATACGCTGGACTGCAGTGCTTTTCCAGATTGCTGACAACAGCTTCAGCTTTCTCTGCATCTACATATTCAATATCATATTCGGCCTGCATAGCGGGAGAGATTTTTGTTTATCACGGAGTTTTCAAAGCTTTCCATAATTGAGTGATCTTCAGGACTAAGACATGTTAAATTACTTTCTCATCCTTGATTTCTATAGTTTCTGAAAGCTTCTCTAACTTGGTTGTTCATTTTGTTAAGGATTTTTCGATCCTGTGGATTACGTGTGTTGTGATATCTTTTCCTGGCTTTGTTCTTTTCTCTGATTACGTTCATAATGTCATCTGGGAAACGGTTAGACATATGAAGAGTCTTTGTGACTGCTGCTAATCCTTTGCTAATTTGATTTATGAAGTTGTCTGTTGCTTCGTCTGTCTCGTCCTTTTTATGTATGGTGGGCACTGGACCGATGTGTTCGGAGATTACTTGGGATAATTTTTCCCAAGCTATGAAGGAAGGAGATGGGGAGAATTGTTCCTTAGTGCCTAATTTGAGTAAGATAGGGTTGTGATCTGATGACAGCTCATTAATCGTTTATAACTGATACTGATATTTCGTAGGAGAACAATATCCAGAACATCCGGATTGCCCAAAGCACCATGATGAGTAGGTTCAGTGGGAACGGCTACTGCAAAATAATTGAACCTCATATAATTGTTTATCATGCAACCGTTTCTATTGGTCGTTTTGCTGTTTTGTGCTGGATATTTGGCATTTAAATCCCCTGCAATTATGGCGGAATCTTTGTTGCCAAAAATGCCGTTTAGATCTGACATCAGTAGAGTTTTACTCGGAGTTTTAGGCTGCATAGGTTTTAAGTTTCCCAGCATTGTTGGTATAAACTTCAATACTTGTAATCTCTAAATTTTGGGTTTGAGGGTTAATTGCAGCATTATGTTTAATGTAGTTTTTAATATAAACAGCAATTCCACCACCTCTGATATCAAGTCTGTTGTTTCTATAAATACCATATCCTCTTAATTTTGGATTATTTTCTACCTGAGTACAAAATTCGCAGTCAGATATTACTTACTTCTGGGTTGTATCTGACTGCGAATTTTGCAGTTCAGATACAACCAACAAACAACTTCACCAACAAAAAGAATTTTGTTGGTGAAGCCGTTGGCATTCCAAGCGGAGATCAGCAGAGAGTTTGGTAGGATTTGGTTTCTATTCATTGCTAAGTGGGGTTAGAATGGAGTGGGTCTCTTGTAGAAATCTTTTTGTAGAAATCAGTGTTGGGCTGGATTTACTAAAGTCTTGTAACATGGTAGCTAGTGAAGCGGTTATGACTGCAGTTAGATAGGGATTTATTTTGTTCAAGGCATGACGATTTCTTGGAACGTACTGCATCGGTGTAAGCTTTTGTTTAGTTGTAGCTTTTCTTCTGGATTATTAGAATTTATTTGAGTTGGAGGATAATCAGTTTGATTAAAGGGAGTGTAAGTTTGGGAGGTAGTCTGTGTATTTCTCCTCATCGATCGATTTTTGGATAGAAGCTACATCCTCTGTAATTAGCACGATGAGACCCACCACAATTGGCGCATTTGTCAGGTATGGTCCTAGGCTTGGCACAGGAATTAGTTGGGTGATTTTCACACATTTCAGACATCTGTAATCAGCCCAATACAGCTTCTGGGCATGACCAAATTTTTGGTATTTATGGCATACACCTTATTAAGGGGTTATGAACTAATTCTGAGGCCGCAAATTGAAGTTAACTCATATATTTGTTTCAAAGTGTTGTTAATCTCCACTAACATAAGTGGAATTGGCTTTTTGTCAGCTCTGTATCATCTTTATTGGAGTCAAACCATGATTGATAAGATCTGTTGCGATCTCTTCTGAGTTGATACCCTCAGTGATTCCTCTAAGTACACTCTTCAGGTTTCTTTCGCTACTTAGGGCAAAAGTACGATATTATTAGTTTAAATTATCCATAGTTTAGTAAATTTACGGTAATCGCTGACTGTAGTGGGATGAATTTTTATGCCCTCATCTGTATTTTTTGCCCAGGAGTAGGCGATATTTTGACCCTTGATAAGTGGTGTGATGAAAGTCCGCTTGTCCTTGACACGCAGAACGACAGGAACGACTTGGCATATCCTTTATAAGAGTATCATCGTCCCTGTGATCGTCTTTGTGAACTTCATCAGTCTTTCGCTTTTTACTAGCATGTTCTCCTTGAGTTTCTAACTAATGGAACTCCTTAGGTGGGAGATCACTAATTTTATATTTTCACCTTCTATGCCTGTATCGTCACCTTCAGGGTCACTCGTTAATAAATATAAGTTTAGATATCCAGGCCACTCGACCTGAAACCTCTTCAGCAACTTTTTGAAAAGATCGAATGCCTGTTTTCGGTCTAAGTTTTCTATTAAGTCGTCCGTTTTAAGACAAGTTAGGAGAGGAGAGAGAGTGTGCTGCTAATGGTATTGAATAACTGGAGTCAGAACGAAAATCTCGTATGATTCCAGTATTAGCAGCAATTGTCCATATAGCAGTGAGTTTAAAAATATATACGTGAGGTGAAGTATGACTAGATGAAAAACATGGTAGTGTTCTTACAGACCTAGTTGCTAGTGACGATGGAATGTATGTATCGCCAAATCAACCTGATGAGTGCTAAACAAATAATCACCATGGACAAGTTTTATTATCCGAATATTTCTTCGGTAGTAGTAAAATATGAACGGAATGAAGATGAATTTATTGTGCTTTTCGTAACAACTTCCTTAAGCAATGTTTCACAGAAGGAACTCAAGTCAAAGAGTATTAGACCTAATTGTAGAACCAAATGAAGTTTACGTTAAAGACGTGACTGTTCTGCCTTCGCTTAGTGAGAATGATCTTGCAGTACTAACTTGGAGAGGAGTGTGTCTTGCTATATGGATATTTCATTCAGAAAACGTTATGTACTGAACTGCAAAGCTGGAAATTATGACCAACTGAGGAGTATACTGGGTTCGATCTCATGGCATCGATTGTATGATGGGAAGGAGATCAGTAGGATAAAAAAAAAATATGTCAATAATGCAATATCGGAATGTCTTCTTAGAATTTCCAGGGTGGGAGTGAAATGGATGCAAAATCGTATATTGAGCAAGAGATTCTTAAGGGAAAGATTATGTGGAAGGTATACCGTGTACGTAAGGCTGATGTCAGCTATGAAAATTATAAAGAACAGGTCAGAAGATTTCCAACTGTTCTACTGAAAGCAGTGTGAGTGCAAAACTAAACTGGGTTACCAAGCTAAAGACAAACAAAAAGAATTTTTCGTTATGTTGCAAGTAAAAGAAAGAAAGAATTGATGTGAAAGATAAGTCTACTGAACGCCAGTGGTATGTTGATGCAATATGGAGAAGAGAGAGTCCGTTTTGCTTAGAGCTATGAACTTAATGTGTATAATATGGGCTGAATGATACATTGGATGAAGAAACTTATCCAATATGGGGAAGGGAAGTAATAGAGTTCCTGCATAAACTGAGTGTAAATTCGGCAATAGGGAGCAATGGTGTATCATCATAGATGCTGAATGATTGTTCAGAAGAAGTGGCTTTGATTTTGATCTAGTTTTAGAAGTTGAGTTTCAGAACAGAGAATATTCTTCTGGAGTGGAAAGAGTGTATGACAATTCTATTGCACAAAGATTGTGCCAAGACTGATGAGTCTAACTATGGACCTATCAGTATCTCTGAAGTGGGGGTGAAATTTTGGAAAAGTTGGTCAGAGCTCGATTCAGAAACTGGGTTGACAGAGAATCCATACTTTGCAATGAACAGCATGGGTTTAATAAGAAGTCATGTTTAAGCATGTTTGCTCACATTTTATGATAATGATATGGTTGATTAAGACAAGGGGGGGGGATGAAGGCATTGTAGTATTTTTGTACTGTGCTAAGGATTTTGACAGGATATAACACGGAAGGCCGTTGCATAAACTAGAGGAAATAACACTCCATTATAAGCCTTGGATAAGAGGATAGTTGACCGACAGGTATCAAAACGTGGTCTATTTTTATTCAGTCTTTACATTAATGATATTGAGAAGGATTTCGCAGTAGATATTGATGTTTGCTGATGATACAGAGATAAGCAGGATAATAAGAAAAGCGACGGATATCGATTACTTGCAGATTGATTTGAACAGGCCGGAAATGTGGGCATGTGAAAATACTTGATAGTGATTATAAACTTACGCACTTTGATGTGATGAGATATCCAATGGTGTATTATATTGGTGAGATTATTCTAGAAGAAACTGATCTGGATAGGGGTGTTGGAGTTTTAGCAGATAAGAAGCCAAAGTTCCCGCAAAAATTGCAAATACAACTCAGAGGATAATTTCAATGCAACCAACATTGTAAGAAAAACAAATCCTTATTCATTATGCGCTTTTATACAACCTCACCTGTATTATTGTACGCAGATCTGGTCTCGTGGTTTTCGAGGCGATGCAGAGAGAGAGTTGGTACAAAGGAGAGTGTTAAAGTACTACTAAAAACAGGAAAGGCGGATGATATAACAGAAATCTATAAATGATGGGAAAAGGGTTATATAGTATACCTACAGATGGGATTTTTCATTTCTTGGACAATCGCTCGCCTTTGGTTGTAGTGAGTGCAGATGATGTGAATGAACTCAGGAAAAGTTATGATAGCTAGTGTGAGCGATATGTAGCCACTCTCAAAATCCCTGAAGATCGCCAATAAAATTGTCAACTATATATATATATATATTTTTTTCATTTCCAAGAAATGAAAAATGACTGTAGCTACAGTTCAAAGCTAACTGATTTTATAATAGTCGTTTTATAGTGATACGATGTTTCTTATAGTGTTTACTTGCTTTCTATGTTCCCACGCCTGAAGAAGTCGGACAATACAATGAAACATGATGCGTTTTGAATAAATTTAATTCTTATTCTAGTCTCGGTTATAGTCAGTATATATAAATATGATCAGATCCCAGTGCCGAGTTAATACTACAAATTGCTATATATATATATATATATATATATATATATATATATATATATATATATATATATATATATATATATATATATATATATATATATATATATATATATATATATATATATGTATATGACAGAATGATCATTGACTCGGTTAACATACATAGTTTTATGAAAAAAATTGAATGACTAGAACCGAGATTTAATTAAAAACGTTTTAATATAAACACACTACTAGTTTTGGCCTGTAACAGCCTTCTTCAGGTGACATTATAAAAGAAAAAACACTAAACATTGAGGGTTAAAAGACTATGAACATCATAGACAGTCTTTATACATAATTAGCATTAAAACGTTGTAGTTGTATTTGAAGCTGTTCTTTCATTTGTTGCATTGTTGGGAGAGTGCGTGCTTGCTGCATCACGTGAACGCCAGTACATGATTACAGCTGAATGACTATCCGGGAGGTTGTAGCTTAAGTTGTTATTTAGATGAACAGGATTGAAGATGATTTCTCTCGATTCCACAATTTTTCTCTCTATTTCGTCACTGCAACGGAAGATGTTTCTAGATTTTTCCCAGCAGACTTTGTGACTTTGGTTATCATCATTAGGATTAGCCGAGAAGAGGATATGACTTGATAATGCACTTACTCGCTGTCTCTTGTAAGTAACGTCTCTCATGTGTTCTTCCATACGCATTTCGACAGATTTGTCTGTCTGCCCGAAATAAGGAATATCGCAGTCACATAATATTTTATATACGCCAGGGTATTTGAGCTGATGATGACAAGGTTTTGGGTGGCTAATTAAGGAAGGATCTTTGGAAGTGGAGTGAACAAGGTTCTGATATTGTATTTTTTTAAAACTTTTGCTAATTTATGTGAAACAGTACTTATGTAAGGAATAGATATATTGCTTTTGAATCTATCTGTTTCTTCTGAGTGATGTCTGGGAGGATTAAGAAGGAATTTGTTAATGATTTTCTTGGAATATCCATTAACTTCGAAAGAAGTTTTCAGATGGTTCATTTCTGTAAGCAGTTCATTTGGATCATCAAGAAGAGAACGGGCTCTATGTCCCAAGGTGGAAATTATTCCAAGCTTATGAGGAGGGAAATGATGGGATTGACTGTGCAGATATCTGTTGGTATGTGTGGGTTTTCTATATATCGATATTTTTAGTTTACCAGCAGAAGAGCGAGTCAGTTTGACATCAAGAAAAGGCAAGGAATTATCCGTTTCAAGCTCAGCAGTAAACTTAATACTTTGATGTTGGCTATTGAGATGTTCGAGGAAAACCATAAGGGATTCATGTCCATGGCTCCAAACAATGAAGACATCATCCACATAACGTTTCCAAACTTTAGGTGTTAAAATAAAGGAAGAGATAGCCTTGGTTTCAAAATCTTCTAAGTAAATATTTGCAAGAACAGGAGATAAAGGATTACCCATAGCCAGTCCATGATTTTGTTTGTATATATTATCTTGAAATTTGAAGTAACCGGAGCTGATGCAATGTGTAAGCAAGGCTAACATTTTTTTGGATAAACGTAGAGATAAACGAAACGTCCGTTTATCTCTACGCTCTCTCCATCCGTTAATTCCTCGCATATATGGTGTTCCTAAAATCCATAAAGAGAACACCCCATTACGCCCAATTGTAGAAGGTATCGATTCTCCTACATACAATCTTTCAAATTACCTTGCCAAATACCTCAAAGGTTTTTCATGGAAATCACCTTCCTTTATCAAGAACACTACAGAATTTGTTACATACATCAAGGATATTACAGGTGATGAAAATGACATCATGGCTAGCTTGGACATAACTTCTTTGTTCACTAATGTCCCAACAGATGAAGTCCTAACTTTACTCAAGGACAAGTTATCCAAAAAAATGTTAGCCTTGCTTACACATTGCATCAGCTCCGGTTACTTCAAATTTCAAGATAATATATACAAACAAAATCATGGACTGGCTATGGGTAATCCTTTATCTCCTGTTCTTGCAAATATTTACTTAGAAGATTTTGAAACCAAGGCTATCTCTTCCTTTATTTTAACACCTAAAGTTTGGAAACGTTATGTGGATGATGTCTTCATTGTTTGGAGCCATGGACATGAATCCCTTATGGTTTTCCTCGAACATCTCAATAGCCGACATCAAAGTATTAAGTTTACTGCTGAGCTTGAAACAGATAATTCCTTGCCTTTTCTTGATGTCAAACTGACTCGCTCTTCTGCTGGTAAACTAAAAATATCGATATATAGAAAACCCACACATACCAACAGATATCTGCACAGTCAATCCCATCATTTCCCTCCTCATAAGCTTGGAATAATTTCCACCTTGGGACATAGAGCCCGTTCTCTTCTTGATGATCCAAATGAACTGCTTACAGAAATGAACCATCTGAAAACTTCTTTCGAAGTTAATGGATATTCCAAGAAAATCATTAACAAATTCCTTCTTAATCCTCCCAGACATCACTCAGAAGAAACAAATAGATTCAAAAGCAATATATCTATTCCTTACATAAGTACTGTTTCACATAAATTAGCAAAGGTTCTAAAAAAATACAATATCAGAACCTTGTTCACTCCACTTCCAAAGATCCGTTCCTTAATTAGCCACCCAAAACCTTGTCATCATCAGCTCAAATACCCTGGCGTATATAAAATATTATGTGACTGCGATATTCCTTATTTCGGGCAGACAGACAAATCTGTCGAAATGCGTATGGAAGAACACATGAGAGACATTACTTACAAGAGACAGCGAGCAAGTGCATTATCAAGTCATATCCTCTTCTCGGCTAATCCTAATGATGATAACCAAAGTCACAAAGTCTGCTGGAAAAAATCTAGAAACATCTTCCGTTACAGTGACGAAATAGAGAGAAAAATTGTGGAATCGAGAGAAATCATCTTCAACCCTGTTCATCTAAATAACAACTTAAGCTACAACCTCCCGGATAGTCATTCAGCTGTAATCATGTACTGGCGTTCACGTGATGCAGCAAGCACGCACTCTCCCAACAATGCAACAAATGAAAGAACAGCTTCAAATACAACCACAACGTTTTAATGCTAATTATGTATAAAGACTGTCTATGTTGTTCATAGTCTTTTAACCCTCAATGTTTAGTGTTTTTTCTTTTATAATGTCACCTGAAGAAGGCTGTTACAGGCCGAAACTAGTAGTGTGTTCATATTAAAACGTTTTTAATTAAATCTCGGTTCTAGTCATTCAATTTTTTTCATAAAACTATGTATGTTAACCGAGTCAATGATCATTCTGTCATATATATATATATATATATATATATATATATATATATATATATATATATATATATATATATATATATATATATATATATATATATATATATATATATATATATATAGAGAGAGAGAGAGAGAGAGAGAGAGAGAGAGAGAGAGAGAGAAAAGCTTAATATAAATTAAGCATTGCCTTATTTTAAATTGATAACTTTACTCATGTAATAAGACAAGTTACCAATTAATTTAACATAAGATGCAATGAGAAAAGTTAATTATAATTCAAATATTTACTACGAAATTCACTAAAATAAAATTTAAGTAAATAAAATGATGCAGAAATAAAATAAGTAAAAATAACAAGGGAGTTATTATAAAAACACGCTTCTAGTGCCACTTTAGGTTTTCTGCTGTCATTGATTAAACTAAGTGAACGGATGATTCCCTACTTTACGCAATTATTTCCTTAGAAAAAGAGATTCACGTTGATAAATGATTTAAAAATAAACCCAAAATAAAAGCCTTAGTAGATTTTTATTTCGTGTAATATAGCGATGTAATGTAGTGCATCTCACTGAAAAGGTTTAACTTTCCATTTGACCGACGAAACTCCATTAATCATACACAGAAAAAACGAGACGCTTAAAAATCAATTATTTAGAAAAAGACATAATTTAGCGATAAATGAAACCTCCGTTCTAACGTGTGGAAACAGCAGCCCTAAAATTAAAGAGGGAATCCTTTTTGTTGAATTTAAATTTGAAAAGAATAACCAGAAATAAGTGTGTGGAAAGTGCGTAGAAACGTGCCAAGTCGACTAATATCCTGCAGTGATAAATACTTCGTAGAAATAAAGTGAAGATGCACTTTGCTTCGATCTGCAGGGAATAAAGAAATGAAAAACTGTTCTCGTTTTGAAAACACAAATAAGTTGGGTATTGCTGCATCGGTTAATGAATATAACGGTACTGAGTTCTGCAAAGAAAAAAAATTAACTTCAGCTGTATTATCGACGATCCATTCCTTCATCTTATTTAATGAGCTTTTCTAGTTCAACTCGTTAAAAGAATGCTTGTGGATAATCGAGGTAAATTTTCTTAAGGAGTGAGACAGATCATTCAGAAAAAAATAAGATTGGTCAGCTACATTTTTGCGATTCATAGTTGCAGTGTACGCTGTTGATGCTTTCTATTTAATAAAGCATAAAGAAACAGGACTGTTGAATTTTCTGAACATCTCAAAAAAGATGTCTGAGATTTGAAATATGGTCACTAATGCCTCTTCCCTTCATGAATCCCCTCTGCTCGAAAAAGATACGAATCAAAATGCCTTGGAAAAAAGATATTTTCCACTCATCGAAAACTCCGACCCAACACCTCCGTAACTGGTGCATTGAAGAAATTGTTTCTTGCCCAAAGTTGGATGAGATTAGTTAAAAATATAGCCGAATCAAATAAGGCTCTATTATGGCTATTGATTGCGCATGTTCTCTGATCAGTTTGCTGTTTTCCAAAACGATATAAAAATTGTAAAAAAAAGAAGAAAGAAACCTGTCATCACTAAGGAATAGGAAACGTTGCAATATGCCTTAGATTTATTATCATAACAGTGGCAAAATAAAGTATTTCTCCGCCCATAGTACTAATGCATTATAACGTCCAACTTTTAGGAGTGGATGTTACTTTAAAGGTTAGTTACTAACTAACCAACTAAAACTTTAAGACGAGTATTTCGCCTTAAAATTTTAGTTGGAGTATTAGAGTTTTAGTTGGAGTTATTCGAGTATTATAAAGTATGAAAATCACCACAAAATTTCCCAATATATATGTTTCTCTGTTTAAGAGAAAACTATTAATGAACACACACACAGAGTTGATCTGATGTTATTTTATGAGTCTGATCTGATCAGACTCATCCGTTCAGTTGCATAAAATCCATAATGAATCGCTTTTCACAATATTTATTTATATTGTGAATTCAGACATAGCTGAACAACTGCCTGTATTATTTTTTGTTCTTTAGAACAACCATTTTGGGATAAAATTATAATATAGTTAGCTCAACTCTACAAGGTCTCTTCTATAGTAATTGGTTCCTAATAATTCAATGTCGATTTCCTCCATGATTCTGGACCTATATTATAATTTAGTGTGTTGTTTGGGAGATTCATTATTTTTACTACATGCTCCATTATTTTCCTTTCCTATTCAGAGATGATATGAGCCGTTCTATGTATTTTCAGAATTAATATTCATGAAATACTTATTCAGCTTGGAATAGAAGTCAGTCCTATGGAGATGACCCTAAATCTATCCTTCTGCAATGACATACACAATTATTATTATTATTATTAAAGAAAAGAAAAACTAAAAAAGCTTAAGTGAAAGAAAAACTATGGAAAAAAATCAAAAAGTCACCCAGTAACACGCATTTACACACCTTATACAAAAACACAAGAAATCAACTAACAACAAAAATGTAGGGCAAAAAGACATTACTACTTTATAGAATACAAAGACAACATGAAGCAAACATGGGGTGCACTCAACGAATTAGTAACTCGAAAAAATAAAACTTCAGCACAAGATTGTATTGCAAAAAGCTTCGATCAGGACACAAACCAAGAGGAACTAGCAAACTCATTCAACCATGCTTTCACAAACAATATCACACAACTCAAAAAAGACAAACTACCAACAATCAGAAAAAAACACGATGTATTTTCCACCCGTAACAAAACAGGAACTGAAAGAAGCAATCCTGCAACTAAAACCAAAGACCACTCCAAGAATAGACAAAATAAGACTCACTGACCTTATAACACACTTTGAACAAATAAATCCAATACATTTGAGACAGGCATTATTCCAGCCAATATACAAACATTGTAAAAGAAACGATACTCAGAACTACAGACCAATAGCTACCCTACCAGTCATCTCAAAAATTCTAGAAAAGTAACACACACCAGACTGCAGAACTATTTACAGAAGTACAACATCATCATCTCACAAAACCAATACGGCTTTCAGAAAACAAAAAGCACCATCACTTTATTAGAAGACATCTCCGACACAATAAACAAAGTTCTCGACAAAAACAAGTACGTCGTCCTTATACTGCTGTACCTAACCAAAGCATTTGACACACTTGAACATGACATACTACTCACCAAACTATACTCAATAGGTATAAGAGGAACACTGCATACATGGTTCAGGAACTACCTCTCAAACAGAACACAAGTAACAAAAATAGTTACATGTCACAGCCGGGATATACAAATAAAACACGGTGTTCCTCAAGGCACCATATGATCACCCACGCTATTTAACATATATATTAATGATATTCATAACATGGCCATAAGGATTCAAATATTTCAGTGCGCAGATGACACCGCACTACTAGCAATCCACACAGACATCAACGCGGCTCTCTGCAAAGCACAACAAGACCTATATGAAATCACAACATACTCCCACCAAAACGTAATTCTAATCAACGGCACCAAAACACAGATGTTGATAATACACAATCCAAGAATCATGCGCCCCGCACCACTATGGATACACTGTCACACATACCGCTGCATTAACAACAAAAATACCTGCAAATGTCCCGAAATTAAACCTGTAACACATGCAAAATACCTCGGTCTCTATATAGATTGCCACCTTAAATGGACAAAACATATAGAATACCTATATACCAAACTCCGCATGATCGCAGCAAAACTCTTGCAAGTTAAAGACATTATTCCATCCAACATAAAAAAACTCCTATATCACGGTATCTGTGAATCCCTACTCAGATACAAAATAACAGTCTATGCAAACACATCAAACAGCCACCTAACAAAATTAGAAACATTACATAGGAAAATTGTGTCAACAGTGACTTGGACACCTGGCATGCAACAACCGATATCCGACCAGCACATACAGAATCCTGAGCATTAAAAACCTGAAACACTACATGACATTAACAAGGAATTACTTCAACATCATCTTTCGAAACAACAGAGACACATATCGTATAACACGACCCACAACAACTCTCTACATCCCCACACCCTTCAACAACTCATACGGTTCTTTTTTGAGATCACATCAGATACCCACGCAACTCCACAACCTACTAAGAAATTTAAATCACGTAGATAACTACAGAACATTAAAAAACGAACTCTGGAAAATATATCAACAAAGTTAATACACCATTAACACTAACATACACATCACAAATCACCAGCATCCAATGCCGACAACCCATGCATAAATAGTGAAGGCTAAATCCCACTCTCCATAAAAGCTAACCTAAGCTTAGAAGTAGGTGGGATTAATCCGCCTCATTCATCTACACGTAATCCTTATAATCAAATGCGGAAATGTAACAAAACAATCAGTAAATTACATAACAATAAATACTGAAGATACTGGAGATACTGATTATTATGTGATAATATCATTAATATAATGTTACAGGCGTATTATTTAGCCAAGCGAGAAAAAAAAAACTCCTGCTATGTGTATTCTTTATGCTTTGAACTAATTTACGAACTTCAATAGTGAAGTTTGTAAATTAGTTCTTTATGATGAGATTATTAAATCTCGTCTCCTTTTCCTCTTAGATAAATTTACCAAATTACAACTAACCAACTAGTTCTAATAATTAACACTGACACAATCCTTATTTTACTGAGATACGTTTAAGCTCTTCAAAATGTTTGCAAAGGGCCTATTCAGAATCCTTAACTTCCTCCTCGGAAATTTAATCAATGGCGCATTGATCCTACATATTAAAAAGAGAGAAACATATCATATACGGCGCCGGTGAGATCGCTTTTAATCGTGTGTGTAATCTCATATCGGAGTATTTAGCCATGAGGTATGCTGAGGTTCAATTCAGTAGAGCACAGTTCACATGGCTTAGTGGCTGGATGGTGCAGGTTTATAACTGGCAACTCATTAGAAACGATGTTCTTTTGAACATTTCTCTAAAGAGCCGGATATGACAAATTTATCCCTTCAATTTTTATTTTCAATATATTTTTTATTTCGTAATTTTAATTTTGGAAAAGTGTGTGTAGCATCGAGAATGCAATTCTATACATAAAATTATATATCACCCTGATTTTCCTTTAGGGAAACATAAAAATAGCTTCGAAGTAAAACACACCATGAAAAAAAGAAGTCCCTTAAGATACTTACGATAATGAGGTTAAACTAGGGTTAATGCACTTTCTGAAAAGAATGGCATTTTTATGATGAGATTTTTTTTGTTTCTGCGGTCTTTGTAGAAGTGAGTACTTCGATGGGGTTTCGCAGTTTGATTTCACCAACGAGCGCAGAAGGTAAGAGATAATCTTAACTTCCTTTCTAATCAGTAATTAAGACAGTTAATAGAGAATTTGTTGTAAACTTCATTGATGCTATTAAAATCAAAGATTAATTTGATTACATTAGCTATGTATTTAAATAAGTCCGTGGAATTGTAAAACTAAAAACATGGATTAAACTACTAAAATGATTTAATTTTAATTAATCAGTATCGTTACATGAAAATGCTTTGTTTTATTCATATTGCCAAACGAATACTCTGTTACAAATATCTGCAATATACGTCTGCTGTTCTATAGTTCGCTAACTTAGCTTATACTGAGAATTGCCAACAATACTACAGCGAGTGTAGATCACACAGCGAATGATATTATACGCAGGTTGGCTTCTTTTCGTTTGCCTGACTTAATAATAGCTTCATTTGGCCTTTCATAGCAAAGTTTCTCCTGTCGTAGTCCTTTCAAATTACGCATTAGTAAAACAGCGTTCAAAATAATAAATGCATATCATTTTGTTCTATTCGTGTCTGTAACTTGAAATATTAACCTCATCTGGATATAAGAAATTTAATTTTATTAACGGTGATTTGAACTAATTTTACTTTTCAAAATTATGAGTTGTTATTCGGACATCATTTCGTGTCTTCCCTCCCTCCTTCAACTGACTCTCGCGTCTGGATTTGATAGCGCTGTTTACATAGGTTAGGTTAGTTGCAGCAAATTAGTTTCTAATCAGAAACTGTACATTGGTTTCTGTAGATTAGTTTGTAATCATAGATTAGTTTCTGTATCAGCCATAAGGCAGTGGCATATTTTTCCCCTTTCCAAAACTGAGATTTCTCATTCCATAAAGTAGGCATAAATGGCCAGGAAGTGCAGTCGATTGACAGCGGACTACTCCGATAGAATTAACCAAATATCACAGCATTGAGTCTAACACGTTAAGAGAGGACGAGATGATTATCCAGTTCACTTTGCGTTGTGTTTTACACTCATATTAAAAATATGATAGGATTCGACAAGCATTATATATATATTTTTAATCAAATGTCCATTTTTTTCCTAAAGTAATGATTAATAAAGTATTCCTTTCAAAATTTTTCATAGTTTTAGAAGACTTAGTTTTCAATATCTTAAAAATCGCTTAATTAATTGGTA
Organism: Typopeltis vanoorti; assembly: GCF_054136105.1. Taxonomy (NCBI): domain Eukaryota; kingdom Metazoa; phylum Arthropoda; class Arachnida; order Uropygi; family Thelyphonidae; genus Typopeltis; species Typopeltis vanoorti. The sequence continues at coordinate 37,396,604 of NC_143571.1, read as the reverse complement.
TTAAAAAGGTAATTGATGAATAGGTTACAGTAATAAACATCACCATCATATTCTAAAAACCTGCATTCGTGCAATTCATGAATAAAAAGAAAAGAAGAATGGCACAGTCGTAGTAAACGTCCTCTACATACACGGCAAGTAAAAAGTAATAAAAATTGTAGTGGGATATTTAAAAGTCAGCATTTAAAAGTATTATTATTATTATTATTATTATTCATTAAATTGGGAAACTAAATAAGGGTCATTGAATTTCAAATCTTCCTTGGTTCTAATTAGGGAAACGTTGAACGATAACTGATTTATAGCCGTGGGTTTTATTGCCGAAGGGTTTTGAATAGCATTGGATAGCTTTCTTTCTTTCAGAGAGGCACGCATATCTATTTTTAAAATATAATTAATTCAATCTCCTGGCTATTCTCGTCATTCTGTTGAAAAGCGGAAAGCATTTTATTGATAGTTGAAAATCTATTCAACGTAAAGGACTTTTTTTTTCTTCTGTTTTTCTTTCTTTTATGGAGGTCCTATTTTAAGGAGCTGTAAATAGAAAATCTATAAATAGAAAAGCAAACACCTATGAAAAGAACAGAAATTTAAATAGCAGTAATATTCGGAGTATAATCGATAGAAAATTTTGGAGAAAAATTAATCTTGTGAAATATTGTTTAAAATCATTGTAAGGAATGTTACGAAGTCCATAAAGTAGATCTATGAGATTTTATTTTTACTTTTTATTTCCGATGGAAAATGCAGTCGAATTAAAGAAAACTTGTAGAAGTGATAAATGCATTTTTATATTTCGAAGGAACGCTTAATATTTTAAAAAGATTCACCAACTTAATATTTAAAAAGATTCTTTTCCGATTAATAAATTCTCGAAGAAGTAATTTTAGCAAGTATTTCATAAGATTGGAAAAAAAAACTTCTATCAGTAATCGTTGTTCAGGATGTTTGTCGCAAATAATGTCAAAAGGCAACAACACTGTCACAGTTTTTTTTTATTAAAATAATGTTTTTCTTTGTTGCATTACTGTGATATATTCTTTGATTTTGTCTTTACTTGGTGTGTCCATTAGTAGCCCTGAATATATCCCCTGGCCAACAGTCTTTAGAACAGCAGACTTGGGGTGAAGGGATTACTATCAAGGAGTAAACTAAAGTAGGCGATGGTAACGATGCGCCGACTGTGTAACTCAGAACGAAAATTAAACCTCGCTGGTTCTAAGCATCACCGGGTGGTAAACTAGTGTCATACCGCAACTGGCTTTCATCGAATTCTTCGTATTACTTTTCCCTTTATACCAAAGCGCGAAAAAGCTGCCAGCAAACTATCACACATACAAAACTGATTTTCAAAGGGCAGATAGGAGGAAGTTTGCATCTCCTAAAAATTGCAGTCATGTTTTCTGGTTTACTCCCAAAAATATTTGTCATAACTTTTGTCCAAATCTGCTTCCACCTCTTTTGCACTCTAATAGTCCCAATGCTTCGTTACCGAGAGAAAAATATATCTCCTGGCTCCCTACCTTTCCTATAATCCTTGTACAGATCATCTTCGTAAATGTCCTCCTATCATTCCAACACTCATATTCACATAGTATTCCTTTGATCTCTAGCTAGATGTCAAAGGGGAAATTCGTATCCCCCTTTGATTGGTCCACTAGTATCTCTCCTGCTACCTACAATTAGTTAATATTGAAATTGTTACGAAGAAGCGACAAATCCTTTTCATCTAACTTACTATTAGATGGAAAGGATTTGTTCTTACTGAAAAAATGTACAAAAAAACATTAATGTTGAACTTCTCCTCTACCTTGAAGAATCAACTAATAAACGATTGATGGCATGAATTCCACCAACTGTTGCTCAACATGAGATCTTCTTGTTTATATAAAACCTTTGGACAAAAGTCATGGAAAACTAATGTGTTGGGTCGAAAGGAGATCCCGGATGATTTTCTGTCATTTATTCTCAAGCTTTGAAAGAGTTATTCCGTAGACTGGCTACTAATTATATAGTAGCCACTGTATAATACTCCGACTGTATATTACTCCTATCGCAAGTAACTATCCTTAATATCTCTAAAGTATTTGATCATGTTTGGCACCAAGACCTATTAATAAACTTCCATGATATGGTTTGCCTCCTGACTTCCGTGACTAGGCTGCACCCACCTTTTTTTGAACGCATATTACATAGGATGGGATTTTTATCTTCTAACTATGCAACCCATGTTGATGCTCCACAAGGCTCTGTTCCTTTTTTCGCTTCGAATGATACTCCACAAGGCTCTGTTCTTTTTTCGCTTCGAATGCAAAAAACATCTTTGGTGATGAAAATGCAGTGCACTCCTCTGTCTTATTTGACAAATATTGTACTGTTGAAACCACTATAACATCCAGCATATGAACTCCCAGAATCTTAAATTCTGAACTGATAGTTTTATTAATTTCATTGCCAGGAAAACACAGCTCTGTTTTATTTCTCTACAATAAAGAACTCTTTTATTCAAGTTTTCTTTCAACAACACCCATATCTCGAGACAAGATGAGATTTCTCTTCTTAGAATTACCTTAAACTGAAATATCTCTCTTGCATAAACATACATCGCCTGTTCAGAATTCAAAAATTAGTTTTGCTATTTCTCTCAAGACGCTACTTTACTTCCGAACTATTAACTCTATATAAATTACAGATATGTCCACCAGTTGAATAAGCTCTTCTCACATTTGGGGATGGCCCCCAAGAGCTTCCTACAATTGCTTGACTTTGTATCCAATTGCTTGACTCATCTCTCACTAATTCACTCCAGTCTCTTTTATATATACATGGAATTACAGCTGTTTCTATTTCCTATAAATATTTCCACTGTTTATTACCAATTAGCATTAATAATTCCTCACTCGCAAAACATTTATGTTTTAAAAATGGAGCTCCTCAGCTTAGTTGATACGACGATGTCCGATGGTAAAGAATTTAATAAAATGCATTGTCCCATATTAAAGGCATCAATTATTCAATACTCTTTCGCAGTTCACTTCCAAACTCACAGAACAATTTTTATCCACCTTCATCCACTTCTTCCACTGCTGTATTTTAGTCTTTGAACTCAATTTTAACAGTTCCTTCTTTTTTCTCCCTTTCTATCGGTTGTTCCGATATTAAATATCTAGCAATACTCTTATGAATGGGATTACGATAAAACATATATACGAACTACTGTTCATCTAAAAATGTATAATATAATAAGGATTTTTGTTCATATTTCTAAACAAATTAAAACTGCATTATTTTATAGTCATATAATAATAGATATTGTTGTCGTGTCGTGTGGAGTTTTGTTAGTTCATTCAAAATGATCACGAGGTTTGTTTCCATCTTCAATACAAAAAACACTTGGATATTGCAACAAGCGAGTGATGTAACTTCAGATATTACTTATTTGCTTACTATTATAATATAAAATATTAAAAATGGGAGCTCTTAGTAAATTAATGTTATCACAGGTTTAGAAATATACACTGTGCTAAAAATTATCCGGACACCTTCCATTTTTTCGAATATTCCACCGGGATCAAATGCGTGTCGATGCAAGATAGAAAAGCAATGAATGAATATCAAAAGCCGATAATAGCGTACGGCACTTAGTTTTCAGGGATGCTTAGTTTTAAGTTAACTGATTGCCAGCGAGGTATCATCATAGGATCTCCAATTAGTTATTAATCGCTATTTGAGACTGCGATACAATCTGAGTGATTAAGATTGAGAGTAATTTATCTTCACTGATAGTAATGTAATGTTCATGTTTTACTTGGCAATGAGGAAAGAGCAGAGACTCTAAACAGATCGACTGAAAGCTGTGGCATATAGTGAAGTTTAAGGTTTGGTTGTTCTGAATTAAATGGGAGTTCTTAGTAAATTAATGTTATCACAGCTTTAGAAAGAACAAACCAGACGCAAGTATCAGACATAATACATCAAGATACTTGCGTTTGTTCTTCTGGTCGTTTTGTTTGTTTTACACTATGAAAAAACTGACTTTCCGGGACGGGAAACTCTGCCTCCCCCCCCCCTTCTGGAAAGTCAGACCGTGAAAATCATCCAAAGGTTTCTCTGGTTTGAATTGGTGTATTATCCTACAATCAGTAATTTAAAAAAAATTAATTCGAATGGTCTATTAACAGTTTTGATAATCCTGTGTTGCCTACGCTGTGACTGTTCTATGGCAACTACTCCAAAACGGGAAGGCAAAGATTAAAACGGCCATTCCGAGTTCTTATCAGGACCATAGAAAGCACCTTTGAGAATAGTTAGAACGTCGGTTGCAGGTGAATCATCAAATCCAGTTTTACCTCGGGAACTGAATGTCGTTTTGATAGAAAAATGGGTCAAAATACTTCTGTTTATCAACATTTGCTGTACTCCTCACAGTAACACCAAAGAAGAAACACTGATGTCTTTAACAACAGACTGTATTCTTATGCGCATTACTAACCTACTTACTACCTCGTCAAGGTGATAGTATTTGTTCCCCTTTCCTAATAATGCCGTTTATTCAGAATATTTTCAAATTTAAATGTATTAATGAAATATGTATTTACTGAATTTAGAAATCGGTTATTTATCCAAGATTGTTCTCCAACTTATGATTTGTTTTATATAAGTTTGAGATTTTCTTTGATTTCTAATAAGTTTTATTCAATTAAATTTTCCAACTAAGGCATACGATATCTTTAATTTTGACTTTTTAAAATTATTATTTTTTTAATACTTTTTATTGGAATAACTGCTCGAGTCAAGTGAACTATCATGTCGAACTTTGCGCTAGGTAAGAGCCAAATAAAATCTAAACCTCTTTGTCACTTTGCAGTAGATGTAATTACCTTAATATTAATGAATAATGTTTATCTAATATGGCAAACTATTAACTTTAGTTCTTTTTTTTTTATTAAAAAAAAGGAAACTCATCTTGTTGGCGCTAACAATATGGGAACATTTCTTGGCCACATCATTCCTGGTACTTTCTTCATCCTTTTGGCAATATGGTGGACAATTGCATTATGTGACCGGTACGTGAAATCCCGACTGAGACAAGGAAAATCAACGAAATTTGTGTGCAGCGTGACTTTCTTGTTTCCCTTCTCCGGGTGTTCCCACATTCCACTGGAAAGCATTTTAAAAGTAAGTGGTTCGTTTTTGGGAATAACAAAAGAATGGTTAGCTATTCTGGAGACACCATATGACAGCAGTGATTATTACAGCTATTCCCAGCATCTATCAATGTACTTGTTCTTTGGCCTACATAGCATAATCGATATTCTAATATTCAAAGGAATTCCATTTCCGGTCAACTTGGATTACGTCACTTTGTCTCTTAGTTTCATTGTTGAAGGATTACTCTTCTACAATCACTTACATGGACGATCGGCATTGGATTCACATGTGCATTGTCTACTCTGTTGCGTGATCTTTGCATCAGCTGTTGCTTGTTGGTTAGAAATAATGTATCCAGAGAGTGTCCACTGTATAGCGTTTCGTACATTCCTCACTTTGCTTCATGGAACATGGTTTTATCAGATAGCGTTCATCCTCTATAATCCCCTTCCCGGAGGAATACCTTGGGATGAGGATAATCATCTTAATCTGATGCTGGTAACATCCATTTTTACGTGGCACATGGCAACCATATTACTGTTTATGCTGTTAGTAGGGAGTGTTACTTGGGTTCGATACGAAAAAATAAGACATGGTGCAGATGTGAAAAATATTTCTTATGGAAGTATAGTATTTGAGTGATTGATAACAACTCGGATAAAAATATAAATGGAACATCGGAAATCATTTAGTCTATCCAGTTAGGTTTAGGTGTCATATACCAACAAGAAAATGTCAAAGAGTTGCTTCAAAAGAAACTTTATGTTTTGTGTAATTTCACTTTATATTTTGTGTAATTTTTTGTGTAATTGTGAATTTATTCCTTTTAATAGACTTTAAAATAAGATAATTCTTAGTAATATTTTATTATTATTTTTATTTTTATTATAAAATAATAAAACAATTTTTAGTGCACTTAATATATAAAATATGTTTTCGGGATTTTAATAAATAAATAAAAATTATTCTCAAACCAATTTTTATTAATAAATAAAGAGTATACATGAGGATAGTCCTCGCAGTTAGCCGAGTGGCTATATGCTTCGCAACCATATGCCCAGGAAAGGAGTGTCCTGGGTTCGATTCCCGTCGTCGACGTGAGGAGCTTAAGGATCTTTCTCAGACACTGGCAAGTTAGCAGTCTTGGGCTGCAGGCTTTTTCATCCCGCAAGCAGGCATACCGACCCCGTGAACACACGCAGATACAGACATAGGACACCGGGAGGCATAGGGCTAGCCACCTTATCCTCGGGACGGGTACGGCTTAGAATGGCTAAAGATAGCTCCATAACAGGCCAGTAGTCCTAATACCTGAAGGGAAGAAGAAGAAAGACATCAGGATAGAAATGAGAGAGAGAGAGAGAGAGAGAGAGAGAGAAGAATGGTTCCAACATACTAAGAACGCTCTTTTCTGCACGGATGGACGTTTATCGAAGCTCCAAGATGGATTTTCCTTATGATATATAAGAGTTAAAATAAAGTGATATGATACAAGGTATGTACATATGTTAATGATGTGTTTAATCTTGGAGTATAGGCGGTCTATAAGAGAAAAAATGCTGAACTTTATAGTCACGGAATGCAAGTGTAAAAACCAATATGTGGCAATGGTTAGCAAACAGCGTAGTAACTGACTCAGTTAAATTGCGTAATTTTTGAGCAACGAATATATTATCAAGATCATCAATATGACATCTCAATACATGTAATTATATTATGTAATGTCTATATTTAATTGATCGTTTAACATACTAATTGAATGTTGATTACTATTTCAATTGACAATTCGCCTTGGTATTGATTATACGAGATGATTTAAGCATTCTTCATAAATTCTTGTAAAAGCGTTAACATATCTCAAGGGTACAAGTGAGTGATAGAACAGATGAATTTCATCGTCTATTCTATCACTTAAGTTACTTTCAGTTTGTTGAATTTACTCCAGCATGATATGATGAAGCTGCTCTAAATACCCCATCATAAGACGAGTCCAGCAGTAAGCGCTTTAGTCTTCGAGTTTGGAATTCTTTGTGCAATATTTGGTGTTGAAAGAACTGGCACGCAATGAGACGATCTACCGTTCTAAACCAAAGAAGTAATAAATAACTATTTGAGTTCAATAGGTTGTATTGTTCACAACACTTCTATCATGGCTTTAAATTATGGCTTTTGCGATTTTCTGTTTGTAACAATTGAAGCCATGAAGCTATTTTCAGATACTTTTTCTAGAATCTTTGAACGTCTCTCTCTCTCTCCCTCTGTGTGTGTGTGTGTGTGTGTGTGTGTGTGTGAAGTAAAGGAGAAAACCATGTGTGATAATTTGAATAATATATAATTTTTCGTTTTGAAAATGACAAAAACAAAGTCAGAAGAAAAAAGCATAATGTTAATTGAGAAAAATAGGCATCGTGTAAGCAGGAAAATCTTTGAAAAACTTGTATGCCTTAATTTCCATTTTAATCTCTCTCTCTCTCTCTCTCTCTCTCTCTCTCTCTCTCTCTCTCTCTCTCTCTCTCTCCCTCCCTCTCTCTATTTCTCCTGCTGTTATTCGCCCCCCCCCCAAACTCCTTTGGTCGACACGAGGGTAGAATTCGCTGTAGTAAGCATTAATTAAATGGGAGGTTTTCAGGTAATTCACGAGTTGGCTGTTAATGGATTTCTCCAGTGCTTTAGAAAGAGTTGAATAAAGAGGGATGACCGGACGTGAAAACTTTTTTTCTATTTTAGGAATCTAATAGTTATCGGTACATTTCCATACTAAAAGAAAATAAATAAAATAAAGTTGGAAAAGCGACACAATACCACTCACCTCAAAACTATAATTTGTTTACGAGAATTAGAGAAACGTCATGATTAGGAATTTTTTGTTATCAATGATTTTTTTTGTAACTTATCGAAGTCAATGGTGACTACATATTTGTCTTTAAGGTTCCAGCAAATCTGAAATTTCATTTGACAATCGTTTGCGTCTTAAAATCATACCAAATTTCTGCTTACATTTGCTGAAATTATTAATGTCTTCCTGCCTTTAAAAAAAAAAAAATGAATTTCTTAGATGTAAAGCCATGACAGTGCTTTGCCAGAGTCTCGGATAAAAACACTCCATCCAATGATGCGTTTTAACTCTCCTGGTTAGGGATTAAACATGCATTTTTTATGTAGTCGGTGTTCCATTCCTCTCTTCATAACTTAAGGGAGCCCGGTTATGTCTAAAGATATGTGTGTTCGCAGGAAGAGTTTGCCTGCTTACTCTTATATTACATCCTGATAAACAACAGTAACGACAAAAAAGAAAATTGTTTGTATAAATAGTTATTACATAAATAACCAGAGGCAATATATTATACACACTAAATACATAAACGTATACTTTTCTTCTGCGCCATAAGATAACTTCCATTAAGAACACAGCAGATCGGGAAGAGCGCTAACACTGCCACTGTGCTATTTCTTATTAGTTAAAATGTACAAATAAACTTCAGTTTATTTCTATATTCAAGTTAATATGAATATTATGTTTCAATCTTTGAAAGCAGCGTGCATCTGAGACCGGTTAAATTAGCCTCGATGTATAAGACCTAGAAAGTGTTCCTTGAACCCAATTGAAACAGATGGATGGAAACAAATGACAATTTATAGAGAAACTAAAGCATTTTCCCCATTTTTATTTAGGGAATATATAATGTCATCTTCGGAATATCCACATCCTGCGTAAATAACTGCGCACAAAATAATCCAGTGTCGACGTCCCTGGAGGTTTGGTGCACAATCTTTTAATGTGATCTTCAGGGACGAAAGTACTTTACAGGTTGCTTAATGAGAACATTATGTGGAAAAGCCTTCCACCCATCCAATTAGTCACACCATCGTAAGAAAAAAAAACAGAGACAATTAACTTGGAGTGCACTCATTTAAGTTACTTTTCCTTGGTGTGTGGTCATTGTGGTTCTCTAGTATACGCTTCATCAAAACACCACAAAAGACCAGCCCTGTTTCCCCGAAAATCAGCTAACAAGAGAAAAAAAAAAGCGAAGTTGTAGTGCATTAAAACAAATCTTGCGGTGATGTTGAGTAGCAAACAATTCCTCGTTCTTTAAACAAAGGAACTGTTGATTAACATAAATCCTTTAACGGATGATAAAAGTCACTCCTTTCACTAGAAATTTATTTGAAGCTTGCGAAGCAGAAATCTTCCAGAAGTGAAAGATTTAGTTACAGTCACAATGGTGATTTTATAATAATTACATTTCATTAAACATGATTAGATTAAATCATGTTTAATGAATTAATTCTCCTTATATTATTGGCGTAATAGACTGAGTGTAGTCTTGAGAAAACTATCAATTTAATTGTATGAGTTAGTTACGCGTTACTTTTTCTTTGACGCGATATTTTATCGATAATATTTATTTATATAAAATCGTTTGTATATCTTATTTAAAATTGGGAAGCTCAGTTTGGTTCGACGATGTCTTTTTGAAGGTGATAGCTGGCCTCATACGCAGGTGGAAGGGCTTTCTCCTACTGGGAACTCGGGTTTTTCATCCCACATACAGGTAAACTGACCAGCAGAATATACTCAGTTTGCATGTGATGTTGACATAGCTATGAATAGGACTAACCACTTTATCTTGAAAGCATGGCTATAAAATTCAAGTATACCTTGGACGATTATGAGCCTTTAAGGGGTCTTTAAGAACCTTAGAATAAATATATAAAATTGCACATTCGTGCAATTTAAATCTTTATAATTTCAAGCAAATTTCCTCATTTGATAATAGTATTAACTGAGTATACTTTCCCATAATAGGTAATGTTATATTTGTATAAAAAAAGTTATGATAACTTCCCTTGTATTTTCTCTATGAAAATGAAAAAAAAAAAACTAAATTAATTCCTAGAGTTAAAGAACATATTAATATATAATGAAATGTCAAATATGTATGCTCGCACACATACTCAGCGTAGCTAGTAATTGTCAATTCAAAATATTATGAACAAGTTCCTGTTCCTGATTTTTTTTTCTTGAATGTATTCCTTCTATTTGCAGCTTATCTGAACTTTTAAAACCACTGACGTCTACGTTTACGTCAAAATTTATATCTTAATAATATAATTATCAAAAAAAGGAGTTGCCATTACTCTCGGGAATCTACATACTGTGGTATCGAAACTGATATCAGTAAGGTGGGAAATATAATTCATTTTCATTCTTTAAATTTTTTTAAATGTAATTAAGATATTCTTTGTGTATCGGATAAAGTAGATTAATAAAAACCATAGTTGTGATATTCAGAGTCGTAAAGAACACAGATAATGATTCCGGCTAATTTGAGCTCGTTTCGAGAATAAAAATCTGTAATCAGCATACGAAAAGTTCAACATATGTTGCATTATTAAATTCCTGGGTATTGTTATTAGCTGCCAAAAGATTTTATAGCACTATAATCATTTACAGAGTTATTGTTGCATTATGCAGTGGATCATTGTTAAAAGAAATATATATAATGATATCACAACTCATTATTGACAATGAATTGCTAAAACTGCGCACATTTTCGACTTTTTTATTATTAAATTATGATTTAGAACAATTTTAACATAATCTCGAATTTATTGCCATCAATATTTATATCTGTATCAGTCGATATTTTTTCATAACTCTCGACATTGTTATTAAACTTTAGATTTACTTCAGACAATTAATTATAATAATTTCGAAACCAAGAAATTTTATTCCCAAAAACCCCTTAGTAAGGAGAATTGTCTTTGTGGATCGTAGCAGAAATACTGTTCAGATTTCCCAAGAAGTTATTGATTTATTCATCAGGTAATAACTCGTAGAATTATGTGCTTCGCTTATTGCTACACTGCGACTATTAATCCTCTGAGCTGCTTAGCCGGTTGTCTAAATTACTCATAATTTAGTAGATGTATTGGGAGTTACTTTACGTTTATTCCCACTGAGGACGAGGAGTTTCCAGTACACCGCTTACCATACTTATGGTTTAAAGGCTCATATATTCCATTAAATTTTACTGCATTTGAAATACGACTTTTAGAAAGTTTAATTTAATCAAAAATATACACTCCCATGACGAAAGTTGAGTAACACTATCCACTACGCAAACTTCAATTCCTATAATTGAAAAAATAAAAATAACAATAATCAAGCACTATCGACCAATTTTAGACTTAAGTATCGAATATTCTCTTGAGAACAACTTATTCATATTTTCAATGAAAAGTAATATATTTTTCCTACGTATATACATCGGCCGTGAGATCACTGGATGTCAAAGAAATGAAAACTTCCTAAGAATTTTAGTGATTTTAAATAATGTATGATCTTACACTAAATATGCTGCTTCCTGAAGATGGATACTTAGGATATAACTCCAAACTAATAGAATCTATACAATCATTTCAGAATATCTTGTATCTTCAGATGGCTTAAAATATCCTGTATGTACAGACTGCTTAGAATATCCTGAATCTACAGATTCTTCGGAATACCCTGCAGCTACAAATTCTATACAAAATGCTTTGAAGGAACAGAATCTATAGAACATTTTCAGAATATCCTGAATCTACAGATTCTTCGGAATACCCTGCAGCTACAAATTCTATACAAAATGCTTTGAAGGAACAGAATCTATAGAACATTTTCAGAATATCCTGAATCTACAGATTCTTCGGAATACCCTGCAGCTACAAATTCTATACAAAATGCTTTGAAGGAACAGAATCTATAGAACATTTTCAGAATATCCTGAATCTACACATTATTTATTATAAAAATACTCAGAACCAACAGAATCTGTAGAATCATTTCTGAATATCCTGAATCTACAGATTCTTCAGAATATCCTGAAGCTATAGATTCGTTTCTTTCAAAGAATTTTTGTATAGAATCTCTAGTTTCTAAATATAGCCTATACCTTGTGTATTCTAGCTTTTATACTAGGATAAATAGCTAGTATTTTATCCTATACCTAGGATAAAATAGCCTAATTATTTTATCCTAAAATACTTAGGATAGTATTTTATATCTTTATATCCGAATACTGTGTAGCTACTGATTGTTTAGAATATCCTGAATTTAGGATTCTTTAGAATATAAAATACTTAGAGCCAACAGAGTCTATAGATTTTTTTTCCCGAATATCCTGAATCTGGAGATCGATCCATTAGGATAAAAAATACTTAGAACCAATGGAATCTCTAGTCTTTTCAGAATATCTTGAATCTACATATTCTTCAGGATAATCCGACTATCTTTATTATATGTAAGATATTCGGAAGATTCAGAATCATAACTCTCCAGAAATTAATCAGGAATCAGAAAATGGAAGATACTTCCTCATTCAATGATCTGTAGATCAGTAAAGATTTCATCAATAATCTGGAAAATGAATGCTATTTTTTCAAGAAATATATTTTCACTTCCTCGATTTTGTCTTACATGTTTTCAACTGATCATTGATTCTCAAAGAAAAGTTTTTTTTTACTTCATTTGCTGCAGGTTTGGTTTAAAAAACCCATACAGTCGACATTCTAGCGTGGGCAACGATTGACGTTCCAGACCTTTTACAGTTTCTCTAATGGAAATCGATGTGGGAAACGATTCATCACTTCACGCAACATTTTTCATTGTACGTGTTGTTCATAGCTTTGCACTATGGTAACTACGTCAATCTGATTCGTTCCTTCACGCCAGAGCCTTCTATACGTACCCTTGATCGAAATAACTCTTTTGGTAAAGTAATCTATCTGTTGAAGTTTTCTCTTGCCCCTTCCAGAAAAGGATTTCTTTGAAGAGAATTATTGATTTTACGGTAGAACATGGGAGGTAATCTGCTTGACTTCTGAGATGCTGTATGTGTGTGGGGGGATGATGGCGGCCAAGGATTGCTAAAAGTTCCGTCAAACCTCAATATCGGTTGGTCTACAATATACCGCAAGAATACTGTTCACTGAATAGAGATGTTCGATAGTGGAGAAGGCATTGTTTCCATGACTTCCACAAATGTTACACAAGTAAATAGTGTCTACAAACCAGAACTCGCGGACAATATCCATTGTTAACATGAGACAACAATGGATGGGGAACTTCACCTGCTTTTATAAAGTATTGTTTGTTGAGAATCGGACACAGTGAATAGTGATTTTTCTCTCGCCAAAGTTTTGGTTGATAACTGTTTAAGTTATAATTGAAATCCTCACGTATGATTGCGATTATTTTCCTGAAATTTTTTCCAAATACGGTTTTGTTTCTTGATAATAATTAACACTAAAACTAATTTATAAGTTTAAAGGTTTGACACTGAAATCTTTTCATTTGATTACGTTGAAGAAACACAAATAGAAATTGAAATAAATACAAAAAAAATAATAATATAGGATGACAAATAGAACTGTAGTTTTAAGACATTTAAAACTTTAGCTTTAAGACATTTACAGCTTTTTAAATCAGTTTTATATTCGCGCTTCCTAGTGCAGTGGCGAATGTGGTTTGACCTCCATTGAGAAAAGTTTGGATTTAACCCTTTCGAGCAATTGACGCTTTTCTAAGGCTTATTTTCAAATGTAGATAAAAAAAACGGTTTCATGCAAATGCTGATCTCATTGCCTTTGAAAAAATATTTGATTTATTTAAGGTGGTTTCTTTTAGGCTATGAAACTAGGATATTAACACATGCACTCTTGCATGTGTTCTGGAGTCAGTTAGCTTCTTAAAAAAAAACCGAGTATCAGGGACAAAACAAAACCCTCTTGTGAGATCAGCTAGCTCACCTTCTGAAAAATAAATTCCCCTCGTGTTAGACCGGTTCCAATCCAGGTCTTTCCAATCCAAGGATAAATACATACATGACTGCATCCCACAAGTGCTGGTTAAGTGGCAGTGAAAGAAAAACACCCCAAAATGCACAGTTTATCGTTGCTACAACATCTTGTTGGGCAGAACCCACTTTTGAAAAGAAGGATATGTCTACAGTTTTAGTCGCTATTAAATTAAAATTTGGACAGTAATATTATTAAGGAAGCTAAGTTTCAGATAAAAGCTGAGAACTGTTATGTATAATGTTAGAAGTTTGTAAGAATAAAAATTATTTCGTATCCCTTTAAAGCATATTTCAAACAAAAAATAATAGATACGTCCTTCTTTCTTAGCATTTGATTTATAGGAGCCGATGATGATGATGATGATGATGATTTAGTTCCATTTTAATTATAAGAAATTTGATGTGGAAGGAGAATAAAAATTTCCTTCTCTATAATCTGTGTTTATAGAGAAGGAAAGTTATTGATATGAATAATTGTTTACACCGGCCTGAAGGACCGCTGGCTTACTTGGATGTTAGATGTAATAGCACGGATTACTTGTTGCTAGATCGAGAACGTTGAACACAGGCTCACCTAGTTGAACTCGTATTCGGAAGCATAGTTTCTGAGGGATCTCACAAAACCCTCTTGTGAGATCAGCTAGCTCACCGTCTGAAAAATAAATTCCCCTCGTGTTAGACCGGTTCCAATCCAGGTCTTTCCAATCCAAGGATAAATACATGCATGACTGCATCCCACAAGTGCTGGTTAAGTGGCAGTGAAAGAAAAACACCCCAAAATGCACAGTTTATCGTTGCTACAACATCTTGTTGGGCAGAACCCACTTTTGAAAAAAAGGATATGTCTACAGTTTTAGTCGCTATTAAATTAAAATTTAGACAGTAATATTATTAAGGAAGCTAAGTTTCAGATAAAAGCTGAGGACTGTTATGTATAATGTTAGAAGTTTGTAAGAATAAAAATTATTTCGTATCCCTTTAAAGCATATTTCAAACAAAAAATAATAGATACGTCCTTCTTTCTTAGCATTTGATTTATAGGAGCCGATGATGATGATGATGATGATGATTTAGTTCCATTTTAATTATAAGAAATTTGATGTGGAAGGAGAATAAAAATTTCCTTCTCTATAATCTGTGTTTATAGAGAAGGAAAGTTATTGATATGAATAATTGTTTACACCGGCCTGAAGGACCGCTGGCTTACTTGGATGTTAGATGTAATAGCACGGATTACTTGTTGCTAGATCGAGAACGTTGAACACAGGCTCACCTAGTTGAACTCGTATTCGGAAGCATAGTTTCTGAGGGATCTCACAAAACCCTCTTGTGAGATCAGCTAGCTCACCGTCTGAAAAATAAATTCCCCTCGTGTTAGACCGGTTCCAATCCAGGTCTTTCCAATCCAAGGATAAATACATGCATGACTGCATCCCACAAGTGCTGGTTAAGTGGCAGTGAAAGAAAAACACCCCAAAATGCACAGTTTATCGTTGCTACAACATCTTGTTGGGCAGAACCCACTTTTGAAAAAAAGGATATGTCTACAGTTTTAGTCGCTATTAAATTAAAATTTAGACAGTAATATTATTAAGGAAGCTAAGTTTCAGATAAAAGCTGAGGACTGTTATGTATAATGTTAGAAGTTTGTAAGAATAAAAATTATTTCGTATCCCTTTAAAGCATATTTCAAACAAAAAATAATAGATACGTCCTTCTTTCTTAGCATTTGATTTATAGGAGCAGATGATGATGATGATGATGATTTAGTTCCATTTTAATTATAAGAAATTTGATGTGGAAGGAGAATAAAAATTTCCTTCTCTATAATCTGTGTTTATAGAGAAGGAAAGTTATTGATATGAATAATTGTTTACACCGGCCTGAAGGACCGCTGGCTTACTTGGATGTTAGATGTTATAGCACGGATTACTTGTTGCTAGATCGAGAACGTTGAACACAGGCTCACCTAGTTGAACTCGTATTCGGAAGCATAGTTTCTGAGGGATCTCACAAAACCCTCTTGTGAGATCAGCTAGCTCACCGTCTGAAAAATAAATTCCCCTCGTGTTAGACCGGTTCCAATCCAGGTCTTTCCAATCCAAGGATAAATACATGCATGACTGCATCCCACAAGTGCTGGTTAAGTGGCAGTGAAAGAAAAACACCCCAAAATGCACAGTTTGTCGTTGCTACAACATCTTGTTGGGCAGAACCCACTTTTGAAAAAAAGGATATGTCTACAGTTTGAGTCGCTATTAAATTAAAATTTAGACAGTAATATTATTAAGGAAGCTAAGTTTCAGATAAAAGCTGAGGACTGTTATGTATAATGTTAGAAGTTTGTAAGAATAAAAATTATTTCGTATCCCTTTAAAGCATATTTCAAACAAAAAATAATAGATACGTCCTTCTTTCTTAGCATTTGATTTATAGGAGCCGATGATGATGATGATGATGATTTAGTTCCATTTTAATTATAAGAAATTTGATGTGGAAGGAGAATAAAAATTTCCTTCTCTATAATCTGTGTTTATAGAGAAGGAAAGTTATTGATATGAATAATTGTTTACACCGGCCTGAAGGACCGCTGGCTTACTTGGATGTTAGATGTAATAGCACGGATTACTTGTTGCTAGATCGAGAACGTTGAACACAGGCTCACCTAGTTGAACTCGTATTCGGAAGCATAGTTTCTGAGGGATCTCACAAAACCCTCTTGTGAGATCAGCTAGCTCACCGTCTGAAAAATAAATTCCCCTCGTGTTAGACCGGTTCCAATCCAGGTCTTTCCAATCCAAGGATAAATACATGCATGACTGCATCCCACAAGTGCTGGTTAAGTGGCAGTGAAAGAAAAACACCCCAAAATGCACAGTTTATCGTTGCTACAACATCTTGTTGGGCAGAACCCACTTTTGAAAAAAAGGATATGTCTACAGTTTTAGTCGCTATTAAATTAAAATTTAGACAGTAATATTATTAAGGAAGCTAAGTTTCAGATAAAAGCTGAGGACTGTTATGTATAATGTTAGAAGTTTGTAAGAATAAAAATTATTTCGTATCCCTTTAAAGCATATTTCAAACAAAAAATAATAGATACGTCCTTCTTTCTTAGCATTTGATTTATAGGAGCCGATGATGATGATGATGATGATTTAGTTCCATTTTAATTATAAGAAATTTGATGTGGAAGGAGAATAAAAATTTCCTTCTCTATAATCTGTGTTTATAGAGAAGGAAAGTTATTGATATGAATAATTGTTTACACCGGCCTGAAGGACCGCTGGCTTACTTGGATGTTAGATGTTATAGCACGGATTACTTGTTGCTAGATCGAGAACGTTGAACACAGGCTCACCTAGTTGAACTCGTATTCGGAAGCATAGTTTCTGAGGGATCTCACAAAACCCTCTTGTGAGATCAGCTAGCTCACCGTCTGAAAAATAAATTCCCCTCGTGTTAGACCGGTTCCAATCCAGGTCTTTCCAATCCAAGGATAAATACATGCATGACTGCATCCCACAAGTGCTGGTTAAGTGGCAGTGAAAGAAAAACACCCCAAAATGCACAGTTTATCGTTGCTACAACATCTTGTTGGGCAGAACCCACTTTTGAAAAAAAGGATATGTCTACAGTTTGAGTCGCTATTAAATTAAAATTTAGACAGTAATATTATTAAGGAAGCTAAGTTTCAGATAAAAGCTGAGGACTGTTATGTATAATGTTAGAAGTTTGTAAGAATAAAAATTATTTCGTATCCCTTTAAAGCATATTTCAAACAAAAAATAATAGATACGTCCTTCTTTCTTAGCATTTGATTTATAGGAGCCGATGATGATGATGATGATGATTTAGTTCCATTTTAATTATAAGAAATTTGATGTGGAAGGAGAATAAAAATTTCCTTCTCTATAATCTGTGTTTATAGAGAAGGAAAGTTATTGATATGAATAATTGTTTACACCGGCCTGAAGGACCGCTGGCTTACTTGGATGTTAGATGTAATAGCACGGATTACTTGTTGCTAGATCGAGAACGTTGAACACAGGCTCACCTAGTTGAACTCGTATTCGGAAGCATAGTTTCTGAGGGATCTCACAAAACCCTCTTGTGAGATCAGCTAGCTCACCGTCTGAAAAATAAATTCCCCTCGTGTTAGACCGGTTCCAATCCAGGTCTTTCCAATCCAAGGATAAATACATACATGACTGCATCCCACAAGTGCTGGTTAAGTGGCAGTGAAAGAAAAACACCCCAAAATGCACAGTTTATCGTTGCTACAACATCTTGTTGGGCAGAACCCACTTTTGAAAAGAAGGATATGTCTACAGTTTTAGTCGCTATTAAATTAAAATTTGGACAGTAATATTATTAAGGAAGCTAAGTTTCAGATAAAAGCTGAGGACTGTTATGTATAATGTTAGAAGTTTGTAAGAATAAAAATTATTTCGTATCCTTTTAAAGCATATTTCAAACAAAAAATAATAGATACATCCTTCTTTCTTAGCATTTGATTTATAGGAGCCGATGATGATGATGATGATGATTTAGTTCCATTTTAATTATAAGAAATTTGATGTGGAAGGAGAATAAAAATTTCCTTCTCTATAATCTGTGTTTATAGAGAAGGAAAGTTATTGATATGAATAATTGTTTACACCGGCCTGAAGGACCGCTGGCTTACTTGGATGTTAGATGTAATAGCACGGATTACTTGTTGCTAGATCGAGAACGTTGAACACAGGCTCACCTAGTTGAACTCGTATTCGGAAGCATAGTTTCTGAGGGATAGCGGAGTCCAATTGTCAATTCATTTCTACATTATATATATAAATTACAGTTATTTCCTCTGGATGAACAGGTATTGAAAAACACACACACACACACAAGATGCACTGAACTGAATACACTGAAAGAAGTGAACTGAACAAACAAATAGTAAATACAATTAACCCTCGTATAAACACGCTAGTTAGCTTCCTATAAAATCTCATGCGGTGCGAAACCGTGTTATATGGGACTAAGGACCACTTTAGAAAAAGAGGGAATATTACGGTTCTTAATAACAAACTTTAGTAATCCCTACCCGAAAAAACAATCAAATAAAAACCAGAATAATCGTGCAGAAAAGTCATCAGCTGCACATTTCAAAGTCACAATTTTTAAGTCTCAAATAAGCATAAGTTCAATAGCACAGGAACTAACAAAAGCTCTTTTTTCATGCCTGCTAGTGAGTCAACAGCGGGAATTCACAAAAAAGAATGCACATATTGAAAACTTACATCCACAGCATAATATCAGGTTAGTACCCCGCACACATAAAACTCAAAACACTATGTTATGCGACGTTTGCCACAATTTTCTAACACCGTGTTATATAAGTACCGTGTTGTACGAAGATTGCTAATACCCTAACTGTATTGTAGAAGTAAGATGTCATACGATGATTACTTGCATAAATACCACAAATATCTTATTGTAATAATTATACGTTGTGGATGATAGATACATATGTATTAAATTAGTGGAGTTAAATTTGCATTCAACATAACATAACATGGGAGATCCAAAAAGAGTTAGTTTATGGAGAGAGAGAAACTTATTTTGAATGAATAAATAACGATTGTATTGAGAATATATTTATTATTCATTTTTACATTATATTTCTAAAGAAATATGCTGAATAATTAAACGGTTTCATTCTTCACTTTACAAGAGTTCTCAAAGGTGACCGACCACCTTCATTTTGAACATTTTAATCACCTTTTACTAACATTGTGATAGCGCAGGAGAGGTTTAGAACTGCAAAGGGCCTGAAGCGGAAAATCAGTAATGATCAAACAGAATTTGCACCAAAATTTACAAAAAGACGCATATAGTGAACAGTTAAAGAAAAAGTAATTTTCCTTTAAGGCACCACGATGAGTACCACATGGCTTACCTCAAAATCGAGTTCAATGACTGGGTGAATGTCTGGATGACATACATATAATATTTCTTACTTCTTCCCGCTTTAATCTTCATTAAAGAATTCAATATCTCTCCTGCAAATTGATTCATTAAAAAAATGTTTTTCAATGGATCCTGATTTTTAATTGCCGAAGACATTTTTATTTTTTTTCACTATAGTTTCAAATAAAAATAGATGAGTCGCTTCCTTCACACTCACCGCTAATTCCTTAAACACAAAAACTGAAATAACATTCAAAGAGCATGTTCTTAATATGTACTGTATATCCGATTTTGGTTAAGGTGTTTGGCAAATAACTTTTGAACATTTTTGCAAGAAATAATCTTTTAATGTAAGGCATGGAAAAGAAATTCTGAAATATCATTTTAAAACATCTTCAACCTCCGGTGCGCGTCCAGAGTGACCAACATCGGAAGTAACAGTCCTAAATTTGCCTCCTTAGTGTAAGGAGCTAGGACTTGGATTTATACAGGATATTCAGAAGGACAGAACCTTGTTAGCGGAGATCCTGAATATGCCTAAAAATATCTAAAGAAAACGGATACCTCCTCCCTTGTAAAATACCATTTGTTGATCGATCCTCTGTTTTGATTCACTTTCTTGGGGGAAAATGGAGTTAATTCTCTTCACCGTTAGTTCCTCCTGCGCATGCACATATTTCTATCACTGACCCATTTTAAATGTCGTTTGCTTCATCACTCTGCCTTCTTCCCCTAGCTACATTTTGTGTATTGTCAACATCATTTCTTTCGTCAACCTAAGCGTTCTTAATATGAAAGATCGCATTGAACATTGGTGAGGAGTATGAAGGGCATCGCTTAATGTGACAATCTGTCTAACGTACAGCAGAAATGAGAATCGATGTACAGAAGAGACGTTGTCATGGATAATTAGTTTGCCTCGTACACTTTTATTGTTGTTTGTCACTTATTGTACTGCGAGTACTCATGAGAGAGAGAGAGAGGTCAAATTCTATTCTCACTATTGTCACCAAATTGTCCACTGATTGTTTTTTGGTTGCTTGCACCCAGATTTCTTGCCATTACGATGAATAGAGTAACCACTTAAACTCTTGATTTATCTTCAAATGCTATCTGCATTAATTCGTGTATTTCAGTAGCTTCTGTCTTTCATGGTTTTAAACAGAATTTAATTCATTATACATTTATGCATCTTTGCAACACAGAGATGCATAAATTTTGCCAATCTGAGCCACAGAGCAGTATGGTTGCTGGTGGAAATAAGTCACTTCAAAAGATACATCAAGATCGGACTTCCTGCTCAGTTATTTCATTTAGAGAAATGCTGAATGAAGGTTAGTCACTAAGAAAAATAATCTAATTCAGGATTTTTCTCTTTCATCATCTGTATTACTTCCCAGTTGCACCGTTTTATAGACAAGAGTAACTATCTGTAACTATTTAATAGAGAGATGGGAGAAACTTCTTTCATGCATTAGTAATAAATATTCGGATAAATATTATTCAGTAAAGAAATTAGTTGGAAAGAAGTTTTGCAAGAAAAGGAGATAAATGGAATCGAATATGTTCATCTGAGGAATCTCATCAATAATTTATGTTTCTCCCACAGTTATATTCTCCACGAACGTCATTAGTTACGTTTAGTCTTTGCAAGAGACGTAGAAAGTACCTTCCATTATGGCACCAGCTACTGATTATTATGCAAGATCGAAAAATGGTTTGTGTGCGTCTGTGTGCACGGAATTATGAGTAATGAAGATCGCCAAAATAACGCCTCCTTGGCTAACGTTTCCTCAATGTGTCCTTTCCTTTCTTAATGCTCAGTTAGCTTCTGCATGTTTGTAGAAGCTAACTGCGATCAAGAAGCTTAAAATGCGCCTCTGACTTCTATCTTAACTACATGCCTACAGTAACGAAAATAAATTCTCTAGCGTGTAATATTCCCTCATTTTTATGTGAACATAGGATAGGGCGTTTTAATATTTCTTAATGTATACTTTCTTATCTTATTTTTTCTAGGTTTATCCTTTATCTGAAGTTTTGTATATAAAACAAAATAGCATCTGTAATTATTCCTTTCGTATATCCACGATAAAGTCTGAGTGGAATATTTTATATACACAAAACTTCACAGAGCTGTGTTTATATTAATAACAATAATACTAAAATATTCTTATTTAGAATAAGATTGCATTATGAACAAACGTAATTGAAAGTACAGAATTATAATAAAAAAAAAACACATTTTCATTCGAAAAGATTGGACTCCCACAGTAGCTTGACGATTTTTAACAGAACTGAAGACAATATTCAACAAAAGACTTGTATTTTATTAACAATGAAATAAATAAATGATGACATTTTTATCTTTAATCAACACCAAATTTACCTATAATAATATCCATTATTTATAAAAGTAACATGAACTCTTTTAACTGTTCTTAATAATAATGTATTTTCTTTTTAATTTTAAGGAAATATTATTTACACCTTTTTATAATTAGTATTTTCTGTAAAGATAATGATATCTATTTCTGATTGGATGCACCGTGGTTCATCAGAAATTGACAAATTCACCGAGAAACCGGCACTCCATACATCTCCTCTCTTCTTCGTGATCTTGCAGAAAACTTCTTCGTGAAGTCAAGTTCACATTCAAACCCACTAATCGTGCAAGCTGTCAATTACAATGAGACTGATTACTACAAACACAAAAGACCGAAGGCTATTCTTCTCTCAACTGATCATAGCTAACACTACTGCCCTCAGAGGGCGAGCTTAATTGCTCACAAATCTCCCATTCCCAAATAACTCTCATTACAGATAAAGGGGAATATGAAAAGCATTTGTGCTTCACCCATCCTGTCAGTAACGTCAATGGTCAATGGTCAATGGAGACGAGACCTCGTGTGGTTGCCGGGATAAGAATAGCACCAATGTAGCTAATGCATGTCGTCGTACAAGGCGACTAAAATTGGTACCCAGGGAGGGTAATGGATGGCAATGCTGTAGCCCCTGAAGTTCTAACTGAGGCTCGGCTATTGCTGTTACCCTCTGCCATGATCAGAGCTTTATAGCTCAATAACACCTTATCCTTATACTCTCTCCTCTACAGACAACGCGGAAGATGAAAAGCATTCTTGCTTCGCCCCTTTAAGCCAGTCTTTATAAGGACTAATGGAGACGAGGGTAACAGATGGCAATGCTGTAGCCAATGAAGTTTTAACTGAGGCTTGGCTATTGCCATGACCAGAACTTATAGCTAAATAACATCCCATCCACACATTTTTTTTTCAATCAGAAGAAAGGATAAAGAGTGAAGGACTCAGTCCATCTCTCTCAAAAAATCTATTTCTGATTGACGAATTGAAGTCAACTGTATTCCGAATTTGAAAAGTTACGATTGACGAGGACGGACGTGTTCTGTTCTTTATGCTAGATATCTGCATTCTTTTAGGTTTTTACTATTTTATTATCCGAGGTGTTTCGTGATTCTGCATTGCACTGGCTCCAACCCAGCTTGAATTATTACTGTCTCCAACTCTGCACAAAATGTGTACAAGGTCAATGGCCGCGTAGACCCCACCCGCTAAGAGGACCAGTGGAGGATATTTGGTTTATAGGGAGGTAGGTAATTGGAGCTGAGTCAAGTAAGGTCACGGCATAACCCCCCCCCCCCCCCACACACACACACACAACGCTACAACACTTCTTGATTTCTCTTCCACAATTTGCTACTAGTAGACCTACAGGACTGTGCTGACGGTCCCCGGACCTGTGAGATTTCACTTATGACTGATCACGCTATTAACATCATGAGTGAGATTGATCCAGACACCATCATAGAGTCGCTCGACAAAAGGCTGGTACTCTGCTTTTTTAAAAATCTTCTTAAAATGTTTGAGCTGGAGTGGCCCAGCCTCCTCAGTTTATACTCTATGTCTGGAGATGATGATGAGGGCGAAGACTGCCCAAATGGAGGAGAAAAGAGATTTGGTGGTCACCGCTTCCCCCCCCCCCCCTTCGTATATACAGCGATACAATAAACTTGCTTCGTTTTCTTGCATTTGCGGATGATGTCTGTTGGTGAGGGGATATTTAAAACTATACCGGGATATTTTCATTCATCTTGCGAAATAATAGGAGTAGTGAGCAAAACTGTTTATTCCTAGGAATAAAAATTAATCCTTCTATGTTTAATTTCAAGTACATCCGCAGCATTCAATAAAACATTTCTAATTTTTGTTTTGGCGTTTATTTGGAGTATTTTTTATATTGTGTTAATAATATTAATGTTTGATATTAATTTCATTAATTTTGATTTGTACTAAGGACACGTATTGTCTGCGTGTGTGTGAATTCATGTTTCCTCAATGGAGAAACCAGACTTTAGAGGTAGAGCAACGCCAAGGCAGCCAGTACTAAAGGCGAGGTAAGCTACGTGCACTTCGTTACCTTCTAAAATCGGTTTATATGTTGGGTGGGGGGGGGGTGATGGATATCAGATATTAAACTGATTTTGGAAGACGGTAAAGTGCTTGAGGCTTTTTCCACCTTCGCTGTGAGTTATCTGGTATTGTATTGTAGAACCTCAGTCCCCTCGTGGTATCGCGTTAGTGCTGGGTAGAGAAGTAAAATATACTTTTTATTGTGGATCGCGTCAGAAAAGTTTGGAAATCACAGATATAAATTATATCATATTATCTTTTAAAATAATTATAATATAATATATTTAGTATTATTTTACATTAGAAAATACAATATTATTTTATATAAAATAAATAAAAACAATTTTTATACATTACTGCTTATTAATCTTTCGATTTAAAATTATTCCAAGGTTTGCTTTGAAATTCTTTTTTTAAATTCCATTTCTTTTTTAAATGATTGCCCTTTAATAAAACTTAATATAAACGAGTGTAAATTAGTATATAATCCATATCTGTTGTTCATCCAGGAAAAATACAGAAGTGTATGTGTGGAGATCCGAAAGTGTAAATGATTGTTATCGACGTGAGTTGGCTCTATCGAATAAAATAACTTATTCAGACCTTTCTCATATCTTTGGTGGAACTACTGATGATGTTACTTATAACTAGTAAGTAGGTCCTGGAATTCGTTCTTAGTTGTTTTAAACAAAATCGTCTTTATTTTAAATAAAAATAGTTTTATTTACTTTATTTTATTCAATGCAGTCAGATATAAAAAAAATCCCACCCCTGTGAGAGTTGTAATCCCGCTGTGACTCGGACGTTAGTGAAATTATTTAGTTGGAAGATGAATTTCATTTCCAGGTGTGAGACTAACCACCATCCCGCTTATATATATATATATATACAATTAATAAAAAAGTAGACAAATATCCTTAGCCCACCCACAGCGAATGTACTATAAGTTTTACAAAAAAAAATTGTGAGTGGAAGCCACATAGAAAAAAAAGATGCATGCTGAAATCATGGAGTTGAATGTGATTTGGGATACTTATAGTACTCTACTAATAAATTCCCCTTCAAGTTCCTGTAAAATAAAGAATAACCAATGATAACTTGGTAGAGTAATACATCATACCTTGAAACTCTACAATGGGAGAGCACAGATTGAATGAAACCAAAGGTGCTCTGCTAAATCTCAAATATCCTCAAAAAGAAAGTTTGTTGATATCGGGTTGAAACATTGTAGTTGTGAATACTTAATAAAATCATACAAATTAGGAGTGGAGGTTATTCACGAAGTCACAATAAACCAGCTCTGAATTATGGACAATTGTCCTCGAATCATTAACAGATCACATATCAACGGTCAGTAGGTGATAAAACACTGCACAAATCTGGAAATTTTAAATTTTCTGTTACTAATAAGCAAAAAATATATAAATAAAATATAAAATAAAAATTAAGTAAAATATAAATAAAAAATTATAGAATTATAGAATGCGGATTGATGGTGGAGCTTGGGACTCGGTGAAAAAATAAATTCAAAATTATAACATTTTACGAAGTTGAAAATAATTTTTGAATAAAACTATCAAAAAATTATCTTACTATGCAGAAATCGAAACATAACATATAAATAATAATAATATATTGAAATTAGCCTATTTCAGGAGACCTGAATTCTTTCTCAGAATATGCGTTGGTCAGTTTATATTGAAGTGGGAAAACTGCTCACTGCTTTTGTCATCCAGCTCCGGTACTTACATTCTTATTATTGGTTAGAGCAGTAGTTCTTAACCGGTGTTCCCCGGAACACTTGTGTTCCACGAACTGGTTACAAGTGTTCCGCCGGTGAAATATGTCACATGCCACTTTACTACGAAGCACACCAATATTGTTTCAAAAACTAAAGATTATTTCAAGAGATTATTGGACATGCAAGTTAAGCAAGTAAAGTATTTTGAAAAGACTTAAAATTTCTTAAGATAAGGCACAACTTGCATCATATAAGGTAACTGAATTAATTGCTGTAAAATTAAAACCACATTCCATAGAAGAGTCTCTTATTTTACCAGCATGTTGTGAAATAGTAAACATCATGTTTGGCGATGAAGCAAAAAAGGAAATTACGAAAATTCCTCATTCGGACGATACAATAAGTAATAAAATTAAAGATAGGTCAGATGATATTGAGAAAACAGTTGCCAATAAATTTTCCAAACAACGTTTTGCTTTACAATTTGATGAGTACGCTGACATTAGCGGTAAAGCTCATATACTAGGATTCGTTCGTTTCATTAATGAAACTGAAATGTGAATCAATTTCTATGCTGCAGAGAACTTACCGAACGTGCAACAGGACAAGATATTTTGACTCTATTACGTCATATTTAGAAAAATTTTAAATTTCATGGGAGTTGTGTGTAGGAATTTGTATGGACGGTGCTCCATCGATGGTGGGCTCTGTTAAAGGATTTGTTACCCTTGCCAAGAAAAGAAACCCAAACATTATATCTACGCACCGGTTTTTTTGCACAGAGAATCTCTAGTTTCAAAAACATCCTGTACTAGACCAAGTTGTAAATATGGTAAATTACATCAAGTCAAGAACGTTAAAAGCACGCCTTTTTTTTTAAAAAAAAAAACTTTGCATATCTTGGCTTCCATAGATATTTTGCTTTTGCACACTGAAATAAGATGGTTATCCAGGGGTAAAGTGCTTTTCCGAATTTTAGAACTTCATGAATTATTGGCCTTTTTTTCAAAATGAAGGTACAGATACTGTTGTAAAATGTCTTCAAAATGATATTTGGACTGCTAAAATGGCATATTTAGCCGATAGTTTTCATTACTTAAGTAGTGTTAATACAAGTATCCAAGGGAAAAATGAAAATATTTTGACATCCACTGACAAACTGTCAACTTTTCAGAAAAAAAATATCTCTTTGAAAAAAACCGCACATCGGAAAAAAAAAAATACAGTGGATATGTTTCCTTTGCTCCATAATAAAAATATCGAAAGAATTATCTCGGTTATAACAGAACATTTAACAATATTGGAAGAAAAGATTTCAAGTTCCTTTCCTTCCTTAAATACACACAATTATGATTGGATTCGAAATCCATTTGGCACAGTTAATACATCGAGTTGAGAATTTTCGTTACAAGAAGAACAATTACCTTGTCAACGGATCGTACTCTGAAAATGAAATTCTCTGAAATAACTCTTGAGGAATTTTGGATTTTTGACCAAACCGAACACCCAAATCTCTCCACAAGGGCACTGAAAATTTTGTTCCAGTTTTCAACATCATATTTGTGTGAGTTCGGTTTCTCAATATTAACCAAGATAAAAAGTAAAACGCGTGAAAGACTTACTAATATAGAAAAAGAGATGAGAAGGGCTGTATCACATATTAGACCTGATATTGCTGAAATCTGCAAAAGCCGACAAGCTCAAGTATCGCATTAAAATAACTTTTCCATTTTTATGAAAGGCAGGTCCATGCATATTTTTATTGTTAGTTTTATGACCCTAATGCCTTTGGTGTTCGCCAAATTTTTCTTATAATCAAATGTGTTCCGTGACTTCGAAAAGGTTAAGAACTACTGGGTTAGAGTAAGCCTTAAGCTAATTATTAAAAACAGAATAATGTTTTGTAAGCAATGTTAATTTTTTACTTTACTCATACGTACATCACTTGTATTTTTAAGAAAATATCAGCTGTTATTTAAACACAGGTGATATTTGCCAACTAAGAATTTTAAAATAAAAAAAAGTATTCAAATCCAAGCTATTAATCTAGAAAAAAAAAAGAATACTGTATAACATTCGTTGTTATGATGGGACTGTTGACCTAATAGGGCACGTAAGTTGTACAAGGAGTTGCATTTATGCTTTTTCC
Organism: Typopeltis vanoorti; assembly: GCF_054136105.1. NCBI lineage: Eukaryota > Metazoa > Arthropoda > Arachnida > Uropygi > Thelyphonidae > Typopeltis > Typopeltis vanoorti. The sequence goes on along the minus strand of NC_143571.1, from coordinate 37,368,314 downwards.
CCTTTTGCTGAGCTGATAATACCAAATTAAATTGAGTATTTATGATTTTATACTACCGAACTGTTTTATTTTACATTATTACCGATTTCGGTGGATGGTTATGTTTTTATTCATTTATTTATTTATTCTAATATTCTTCTTCTTCCATCAGCGATGTTTTATGCAGACAATAAGCAACTAAATCGCTGGGCGTTGCAAACTTATTTAATTTAGGTTAAAATCCAATGCATGGAAGCAAAGTTTATACAGCACTGATATTATATTATTATTATTTTTAATTTAATTTGATTTACTTTAAAAAAAATTAAATTGGGTTATGAACGACTCATTCTCTACGCCTTTGCGGCAGTCGTGTGTGTGTGTGTGTGTGTGTGTGTGTGTGTGTGTGTGTGTGTGTGTGTGTGTGTGTGTGTGTGTGTGTGTGTGTGTGTGTGTGTGTGTGTGTGTGTGTGTGTGTGTGTGTTCTGCGATAGATTTTGTTCATTTCCTGGATTAAATTTAGTGATTTTTCCCCAGAAAGGCAAAAAAAACGATTACTGTAACAAAAGATCGACTAAATATATCGAATTAAAGAGACTCAGAAAAAGTCCTAGTCAGTGGCGAACTGAGCCTCCGTTGCTCAGTTGGTTGGGTTCGAATTCAGTCTAGTACATAAAGAACCTTCATCGAGGCTTTTTAATCTCCTTGTGAGACAGGCGGTTTCAGGCTTTTATCTTCCAGAAATTCAAGGTTTTCTTTTTCTTCCGGCAAACTTTCTGAAAAGAACAACCCAACAGAAGAATACGGAAATGGACTAACCACTGTATTTATTGTGTGGTATCTGGTTTCAAAAGCCCGGGTTGGTAAGGTCTACGCCCAATCGTAAATCAGAATACAAAAGCGACTAAATCAAATCTATAACGCCTTTCTCCAGACATAACGTTATGAAATCACCTTTATACTACATAGATTTATACACATTTATTCATAACGTATTTAATATTCGCACTACTTCTATACTTAAGGCACCTTTAATTCTGAAAATAAACTTAAAACCATTGCTAATCACAATTTTTTTATCTTTGCTTAAAATATTCATTTATAATTTCTTTATGAAATAGTCTAATATAAAGATACATTTTTAGTTTTGCATACCTTTCTTAGAAGAGGAAAATATTGAAAATTTTCATTCGTTTTTGAACCCTTTCTTAAGTTTACACCCTGATTTGGGAGAAATCAACGGATACCCTCATGGGTAAGGTGCTTCGTGCCATGTAACAATTCATGTGTTTGCAGCGGGTATAATTTGAAGGAATATGATTCTCTCAAGTCAATCCGATCCTCCGTAGCTCATTCAGTATAGACGAAGCCATTTAGTCGAAAAGACCTGGGTTCGATTCCCGTCAGTGACGTGAAGAATCTTCATCTTTCGACTAAACGTGAGTTAGCCGGTTTCATACTGAGCTAGGGCGATTTCTTTACAAGTAAACTCGAGTTTTTAGTCCTCCAGAACAGCAAACCAGCGCCATGAACACACACACATGGATTACAGTCATGAATACGTCACAGCCATATGCCGATTCCGAGTCCAGATAAAATTCTTGGTACCACAAACTTCTGTTTGTGGTACCACGAACATTGAACTCAGAGAGGTATCTGAACATTCTGGACCATGCAATGCTTCCTACTTTATGGCGTTTCTACATCGTATTAAGGTGGGATGCTTTCCACATCTTTCCACACTGCTTGGAAAGAAGTCAATGGACACCGGACAATTGTTCCGCACGGTATGGGATGTCCATTGACTTCTTTCCAAGTAGTGTGTTTCGTAGCTTTGGTATGAAATATTCCTTTTTATTACTCTATGATTTTAGTGTTTAACAATCGTTCAGAATAAGCAAATGTTCAAGAGCGTATCTGGAATATGAAATATAAATTTTCGGTCTTGATTTTTGGACGAAAACAAATGTTTCAAGGCATAATTTTTTATGTGAATAATAAAATTAATATATTGGATTTCTGGATTATAAAATTCACGCGAATAAAGCAAACCTTAACCAATATTGAGCTACTACAACTCAACCAAAAAAAAAAAAAGTTAATAAATTTACAAAATATTACATTTAAATTTTTTTTTAAGTAATGGCATACCTGAATACCCTTAAAAAGATAGAAGAAATCATCTATGAAAATGTAAAATACTGAAAGGATATTTTTCCGTATAGAAAACGAAATGGGGCTGACTGTATTTGGATTATTTTATTGTAATGCTGAAGGTTCATAATCATTGTAGAGATGTGTTTGAGAGGCGATATAGTTAGAGGATCGACAGATACTATGGAGAGGGTAGGAAATGCAAGCGAATTGACTGTACCAGGTGGAATGAATTATTTGCATAGTAATGTAAATGTTTAACACGAAATTTCAGAGTGTTATTACAGACTGTGAAGCATAAAAATAAAGAATAGGATTCTTAGTCTATTGCTCGGGTAAGATAATAGGGAACTAAGAAAGAAAAAAAAAAGAATGATCATGAATGGTATGATAGCAAGACATTTAGTAAGAGATATCTTGTTTATGTTGATTGGTGGGATAAATTTAAGGATAAGAAAGCTATTTGCTTTTTTATCTGAGCAAGAGCCTGATAGTGAGATTATGATAGTGAGATACTGGTTGATCGTTGTTGGATGGCGGAGATAGTTTGTGTTGGCAGAGGAATCATAACTATAGACGGTGGGTCTCCAAATGTGGATTCTCACGATAGGTGTGAGTGGATGATAGTGGGATAAGTGATCTGGTTTCAGGAATGTTGTCACAGTACGTAGTTGGATTAAGGATGCTGTTCCATGTGAATATTAGGAATTCGAAGATAAGAAGGCGGAACTGATGAGTGTTTGAGTGTTCTTGATAAGATAGGTGGTTAGGTTTGAATAGTTGTTTGGATTCTCATCCGATGGTTGGTGTATGTTCACTAATGCCAGAAGCATCAGAAGTGAGACCTTGTTGATAGATATCCTTACAGGGATATAATGCAAGGTGTACAATATATTAAGGGAAGCAAGAAAAGTAAGAAAAGAGAGGGGGTTGTTATATATGAATTGCATTCTACTGGAGATTGCGAATGACGTAATACTGGATTAGTTCAACCAAAGGCTCAATGTGTACAACCAAAAGCTTTGGCGGGTGTGTTGTGCTGTTATAGATCAGGATAAACTGAAGAGGAATTGGAATTGCACAGGCAAATTAACATTATGGATACACAAAGAGCTATCATATGGGTGACTTAACCATTAGAATATAGACTGAAGGAGGAGAAATCATGCAAGAGAAGGGAAAGAGAAATGATAGAATTACTGAGGGACAACTTCCTTAGGGCACGAATGGAACTCTTGCGGTGCTAAAATATTAGTTCTGGTAATAATATTTGAGAAACTAGTCGTAAAAGAGGTAACTACTTTGCCTGCAGTTAGTTGAAGTAATCACATAGTTTCGTTTTGGGAGGCAACGCTGCATGTAAGAGCTTTCACTAAGACCGGATATATTTGGAACTATAAAGTACGTGATTATGATAAATTACGAAGGCGGCTTGCAGCTGTTGCATAGTATGAGAAACTACATGATACAGGAAGTAGTAGTGCATGGGAAGTTCTCATGGGGTTCTTGAAGCAAGCTTAACTGATTGCATCACCAGTTCCACGAGCATTAATCACAGGGGTATGAAATAGATTATTAAAGCTTAAAAAAATATACGGAACCTATATCGGAAACCGTGATGATCAGTCATATGAGCAGTACAGAAAACGTATGCCAGGCAAGGGACAACTATGCTGAGAAAACTGAAATCTGACTATGAAAGATAGTTGAACAGGTCAATGAAAATTCGATGGAATTATTTCGTTACGTAGCGAGTAAAGGGAATAATGGATTTGGTAGGATAATCTTAGTAAACACAGAAAAGACAGAAAAGTGTCGAATGCAGTGAAAATAGCTGCGTTATTAAATGATGTAATTTGGTGATGGATACACTCCTGATAAGCCCATTAGTTCTGTGAAAGAACGAGATGAATCTGGATGAAATGAGAGAGAGAGAGAGAGAGAGAGAAAGAGAGAGAGAGAGAGAGGTGGAAGGGAGTAGAGGTGTTAAAATGTTGCAAGAGCTTTATGCTAACATTGAAGCGGGTCTGTATGGGATATTAGCTCGCATAATAAAGGGGTGTATACTCTAAATTAGCTACGTCCCTCACGTGTCGAGTCTAGACACGAACATGATTCCTGATGAGTGGAAGGAGGACAAGATAATTTTACCAAGCAAGGGAGGAGGTAGAAACGATGCAGCTAATTTAGACTAATCTGTAGTTATTAAGGTATTAGAAAGTCTAGAGGAATCGTATCAAGAGGCTGGAATACTTTGATCATTTATAGAGGACCAGTACAGTTTTGTGAAAGGTAGATTTTGTTTTACCAATCTACCCACATTCCATAGATTCACAGCAGAGTTAGATGAGGGGTCGGAATGGATACACAATGATTCTTTTAGTTTTTGTCAAGGGAACAGAATTCCTAACAAAATGTTATTATACAAACTCAGAGAGATGAATCTTTAGAACAGGTTTGTATGGACTGAAGCTTAGTTAGTTTATCTGCTTTTATGCTTGAACCACTCATGCTCAACTTGTATATTATTGAAGAATTGGGTTGAAGAATTAATAGCCCACAATGCAGAGTTATGCGTTTTGCGTTGAAGAAAAAATGCATAACTTTTCATTTTCTGCAAGGGTTGATGAAGATCATATTAACAAAGTAGAGTTAAGATATCACATCAGATAACTGTAATGTTGAAATTAATACTCTTGGAGGAATAAGAAAGTTATTCTTCCACTTCATGAAGCTTTTATAAGAACAAATCTGGACTACTGTGCTCACATATGGGGAGCACTTGACTTTCGCAGCGATGAGAAAAGATCCAGCACCGGCTAAAACAAAAATCATAATCTGGCTTGTAGAGCTTTGCATGAAGATGAGCAAAGACTGTAGGAGTGTGCGCTTTGAGAAATAGTAGGAGAGAGAGAAGATATGATAGAAACTTAAATGATAGAAATGATGATTACGTGTGGATGAATGAGACAAGTTAATCCCACCTACTTCGAAGCTTGGGTTAGCTTTTATGAAGAGAGAGTGGGATTAGCCTTTACTAGTTATGTTGTTATTGTTTATGGATGGGATGTAGACATTGGATGCTGGTTATTTGTGATGTGTATATTAGTGTTAATGGTATATTAACTTTATTGATATATTTTCCAGAGTTCGTGTTTTAATGTTCTGTAGTTGTCTATGTGTTTTAAGTTTCTTGGTAGGTTGTTGAGCAGCGTGGGTATCTGATGTGATCTCACAAAAGAACCGTATGAGTTGTTGAAGGGTGTAGGGATGTAGAGGGTTGTTGTGGGTCGTGTTATACGAGATGTGTCTCTGTTGTTTCGATAGGTGATGTTGAAGTAGTTCCTTATTAATGTTATGTAGTGTTTCAGGTTTTTAATGCTCAGGATTTTGTGTATCACCATGTGATGGTCGGATATTGGTTGTTGCGTATAAGGTGTCCAAATCACTGTTGCCACAATTTTCCTGTGTAGTGTTTCTAATTTTGTTAGGTGGCTGTTTGATGTGTTTGCATAGACTGTTATTCCGTACCTGAGTAGGGATTCGCAGATGCCGTGATATAGGAGGTTTTTTTTTATGTTAGATGGAATAATGTCTTTTACTTGGAAGAGTTTTGCTGCGATGATGTGGAGTTCGGTATGTAGGTATTCTATTTGTTTTGTCCATTTAAGGTGGAAATCTATGTAAAGACAAAGGTATTTTGCATGTGTTACAGGTTTGATTTCGGACATTGGTTTTTTTTTATATTCAAATTTATTTATTTAAAAAATAAATAAATAATACTTTTAAAATTACAAAATCAAAATTAAGAATTAAATACAAACATTCACGTTAGAAAATATTTAAATAAAATAATTTCAAATAATTCATCGTAATTAATATATCAGATAAGCTATATATCAAAATTAAAAATCAGGATATTTACCATTAATAAAACAAATAATTAATAATCTATATTATTAATTACATTTATTAATTAAAACATAACTTAATTAAGCAACTAATGAAATGTGCTAATTATTTATATAAAATAAATATCACTTTATCCAATCAATTTAATTCAAATATAATTTAATTTTAAAAATTATTAACCAGTATCTCTGGTAAAATTAAATGCAAACTTTTATTCTCCTATAGAGATGCTACATGAAATATCGCATTCATTATTAACTACTGTCTGTTGAAATTTTTGTGCCAACAGTATTCTACACATTCAAACAATAAACTCATTGTGGAATAAGAAACGTTTGTGGATTTTACAACTGAAATTGGAGGTAGTAAGATCTTTTTTTTTTTTAATTTCTCATCTCATATTTCTTTCTCATCTCTTATCATTTGTTCCACATTCGCGTTTTATAAGTTTCTGTAAAGTCTTCCAGGACAGAAAAAGTAAACTTGTTTTCTGTTCACTTGCCTGACAAGCGATGTTATTGGGTGTGATACATAACCGCTAGCCAAAAGAAATCTTAGTGCATCATTCTGAATTTAAGAATATGGACAATAAAACCTTCGCAATCAGTTTCATACGCTTCAATTCTAAATCTGAATTTACTTCATAGTTGCATTCTTAAAAATAAAGCAATTGCAAAGACAGTTCAATACTCAGCGAAATATTTGTATACTAAACTTCACCATCACCAAGAGATAAACGAGATGTCTGCTTCTTCTTTACACACAAACACAGAAAGATGATTGATCACCGCCTTGCTGTCTCTATATAAAACCGTCTCCGTCTTCACAATAGTTTATTTAATATTTTTCATAGTTTTACCTGAAACTAAAAAAAATATTGAGTACAAATTTCACTACAGAAATATTTCTAGATGATTATATTAAAATTCCACAGCAATTAAATGCTCCTAATCCCAATTGCTGTAGCTAGTATCATTGATCGAAAGTACTTGTTGATTAACGATAATAAATAATACTATTTCGCATATATCAAAAGTTATTATAAATCGTGGGAACACATTTTTTTGTATTTCGCACATTAGTAGTAGAACAAATCGTTTCTTAGAGGAGGTAAAGGGCTATTAAACCTTTAGTATAATAAATCTTTATCTGATCGTACTCGCTAGTGCATATTTCACGTTGTTAAAATAACAAAATGTAATACAACAGTTATATTGCTTCTCTTTCATTTCAACTTGGTGTTACTAAAAACCAAATGTCTGTATAGCTTTCGTAATAAATTTGAATCGTACGTGATACTAGTTGATGAAATGGGTTTAGTAGCGGAATCATCGCAAATATTAGACTTCAGTGCTATGTGTACTTTATAAATGAGCCAATTGATTGAAGTTCCAAGTACGCATTGAACATTCAGTGTCACTGCTAGAAAGATGTATCTTGAACTGAATATTGAGAAAAATATCTAAAGCAAATCGAATTATGAATAAACGATTCGTCTCATTATTTCGTTAAAAACAAAGTAATCTAAGCAAAGCAACACGGAGTGGTGCGCTATAATCAAACTTCGATAGACAGTCTTATCTTTATAATCCTTATAAGGACTGGCTTAAAGGGGCGAAGCAAGAATGCTTTTCATATTTCCCGTTGTCTGTCGAGGACAGTGTAAGGATAACGTGTTATTGAGCTATAAAGCTCTGATAACAGCAATAGCCGAGCCTCAGCAAAAGGGTAACAGCAATAGCCGAGCCTCAGCAAAAGGGTAACAGCAATAGCCGAGCCTCAGTCAGAACTTCATTGGCTACAGCATTGCCATCCATCTCTGGGTATTAATCCATCCCCTCATATATATATATATATATATATATATATATATATATATATATATATATATATATATATATATATATATATATATATATATATATATATATATATATATATTTATAGTTATTGAGCTATTAAAGCTCTGATCATGGCAGAGGGTAACAGCAATAGCCGACCCTCAGTTAGAACTTCATTGGCTACAGCATTGCGATCCATTACCCTCCAAAGGTCTAATCTTCCAACCAATATCCACCTCCTATATATATAGTATAGTATATAGTATATATATATAGTATATCCATATAGTATATATATATATATATATATCCACCTCCTATATATATAGTATATATATCCACCTCCTATATATATATATATCCACCTCCTATATATATATATAGTATATATATAGTATATATAGTATATAGACATTCTATTCTTAGTTCTTAAAAGAACTGGGCGATGGACTGAGTCCTTGACTCTTTATCCCGTCATCTGAATGAAGAAAATCTGTGTGGATGGAGTGTTATTGAGCTAAAAAGCTCTAGTCATGGCTGGGTAACGGCAATAGCGGAGCCTCAGTTAAAACTTCATTGGCAATGGCATTGCCATCTATTCTTGTTACTTATTCAATATATATCAATTAATATATATTTCTCTAAAAGGTGTATTAAAAATCGTTATATATCTAACTTGTCTCGCATATTATGTTATAAAAAATAATATATTTCCAAAGATTTTTAAGAATAAATAAATTACCTTTTAAATAAAAATAAAAATTAAGTACTATACACATGGAATTTGATCTTTCTTTAAATACGTTTATAGCACATACAACATTTAGACTCTCTATAAAATTGAAACACATAGACTTCGCTGCCAAGTGTGAGACATAATAAGCAACATATCCGATAATATTTAATGAGAAAAGACAGATAAGTTAAACCAAACTAGTTGCGAGGATGATTATGCAATATAATGTGTAAAGTGGAATATTCATTTCTAAAATTGAGAAATATATCTAAAGCAAAGTGAATAAGTGATTTATTTGATTATTCCAGAAATAACACACTATTTTAAAAAAATTCTATTTATTAATTTATTGAGTTATGTGTTTTCTAACAAGGTATCATTATCATTTGACACGTAGAACGATACTGAATTATTTATCGGCTTAATTAAATGAATTTCAACAAATGATTATGTTGAGCGCTACATTTATAAATGTACTATGCCACTCCATATCTTTTAGAACACCGTGCGTGTATTAATCTTCCGATTTGCGAGTGTTCGTAGCTCGGCTAGTATCGATTCCCCTTTAGTTGAAATGATTTCCATTCGAATTTCATCTAGGACGCGGAGAATCTTTATCAGGGCGTTTCACCTGAAGGTGAGTTAGTCGGTCTCATACAGAAGCAGGACTACCTTTTTCTTTCAGAAACGCAGCTTTTCTTCCTAGATGAGAACTGGTCAGAATACGTTGGTTCTCATAATTTTAGTTCCTTCGACCGTACAACAACAATCCAATGTGTAAGAACTGATCGAACATATCTGAAACATAATTTTGTACGAAGTCTAAATAACATACGTGTTATTTCGATTCATCACCCTTAAATACCCCCCCCTCTTGATTTTATGAAATATTTCCTGCGATTTTTCCATTGTTCCATGAATCTCTAGTAGGACTGCTAGTCTTATAACATCCGTGTTATCTTTGAAATATTTTTTTCTTTAGAGAGAAGAAGAGGGGGTTGCAGGGACTTAAGCTGGTGACTTACGCTGGCGTGGATAACGATGCTCTGCTTGTTTAAAAAAATCATATAAATGTAATAACGCTACAAATATAAATAACGAACGCTGCATTTGTAGATCATCTAGTAAATTAAAGTAAAAATAGAATCTGATCACGTGATTTTTATGAATTGGTATGAAACGCTCAGATAACGAAAAACAACTAAAAATAAAATCAAGACGCGTTCATAATTGGCCTTTTTTTCTGAATTTTTATATCCCTTCAGCCACATCCCTCATACTGATGGTTATAATGCAAATTGTTAAAAGAAGAATGAAGAGCTGTTTGAATTAGTGAATTAATTTTCTGATCAAAATACTACGAATGATTTCCTCTTATTTATTATATTAATTAAACATTTGAAAAATATCAAACGACACAATCAACCAGCGTTAAATGTTGCTCATTAAATTCAGCCATGGCAGTGCTATTTGGTAACAGACAAGAAGACTAAATCTGTGTCACGAATCATTTTCAACATTTCAACTTATGCAATAAAATTTGTTGATCACCTCGCCCGTAATAAACATCCAAAAAATAAATAAATCTATATATATATAAATTCTTTCCATCAAAACGTACCGCAAAAACTAAAGACCTACATATTACTTTTTTAAAGAATTCACTTCGTAGCGAAATATGGTCTCAAGTAAGAACGTAGGCGATAAAGATATTCAATGAATCTTGACTATCCATCAATGCATCCCGCAAATCAAAAGAGGTATTTGCTTGCGTGTTCCGTGCACTTCCAATTACGATATGAAGGTCTTAATAGCTGGCGTTCCATTTTAACAGCACAATCTTTTCGGGTTTGTTCGCCCTTGCGAAAGGATGTCACCCTGCCACAGACATTCCAACAACCATAATAGAAGTATGCGTCTAATTTCCTTCGCTATATTCCCGTCGTCAACATCTCGAAAAGATTTCTGTCATTAAATATTATAGCATAAAGGTGGTTTGTATGAGGACACAGGTGATATTCCACAAATATTTCCAACTTGGAACATTCCTGAAAGTTTTTGCACCTTTAGTTTATTTAAAACTGTCGTTACAAAAAGAACTACGCATGTTTTTTATTCCCTTTCTTTAGAAATTTTATAAGTTTTAAAACAAACATATCATATAGAAATTCGTCACAGACTAAGTAATTTAACGATATATTTGAATACGTGACGTAAGATGGAGCCACAATCGTTTTAGACGCACTGTAAAAAATTATAAAATAACATTATTTATAACAAAAAATCAAGTATTCGGTATATAATATAAAATAATGTCATATACTAAATTAAAATATTTTAAATATTTTATTATTTAAGAAAGAAAGGAAGATGAAATAAGAAAAAAAAATATTAAACTATAAATTTTAAAAGCATACCTTTTAAAAATTAATATAACTTTTATAATAAACGAATGCCTGTACTAGTTAACTACAGGATAATCCCGCGTGGTGGCCTGGGAGAGCATTGGTTCTTGACGTTTGGATGTAAACATTTGTTTCTTTTGTATTCAATTCTGGTACATATAGCAGATATGTACTAGAGTTGAATCCTATCTATCGGAAGCCAAGCTTTTCAGATTTCTTTGGAGATAAGTTCCATGTACCTTAGTTCAATTGAAAATAGTTCTGTCTTTTAAGTAAAAATGAAAAAGGAATCCTATCAACAAAGACATTATAAAGATATACAAGGATTTATGAAATAGTTTTTGGATATACTTTGTGCCCAAGTTATCAATCCTGGAGCATCGTATCTATAATTCTAAAGTTTATTTTCTCTATGATAGGATGTATTACTTATTTTAGTGTCCAAGTGTGTATTTAGTAAATCAAATGCACATTTCTGACACCAGAGGAGCGTCCAAATAAAACTTGGACACTTCCAAAATAAATTAATTTTTAATTTATATTTATTAACACGTTCATTGCCAATCACGCGATATCGCGTGCTGAGACTCCTCGCTTGGTGACCAATCACGCGTTATCGCGTGGACGTCGCTAACTAAATAAAAAAAAAATAATAACAATTTGGCCACCACACGAAATTCCAATTTTCATCTTGACAATGAACGTGTTAAGTCTGTTAATCAGATCTAATTAAACCCTGTGATTTTGTTTGGCTATTCATCTTTATTTAGGGATTCATTAAAAAAATCACGTAGAGTTAACTAGGTTCTTGAGTTAGTACATCACTCTGAAACATTTTCACAGATATAATGAAAAACTAAAACTTGTTTCGTCATATTTGCATTTGACCTTATTTGTAAACGCGTTACCTTTAGGGAATTATGGGTTTTCGGCCATGCGAAAGAAATTCTTGAGTCACACCTTTCAACAACACTCTTTGTTCTGCATTTGTACAAAGTGTGTCGGCTGATGATAGTATGTTTACCAACGTCTCCTCTCTGTTTGCTCTGCATGCAACAGTAGTTCCTAATGTAAAAATATTGGTGTGCTTTCCACTTGATGGCCAATGAGTAACTAGCAGACACGAAATACTTCACTGAAGTGGAAGAAACCACAAAATATTTATTTTCTATGTGCATTCCGCTACGTAGAGTTATATAAATATTTCTTTAAAGGATATATCATTGAAAATTAAACATCTGGAAAGTAATTTTAAGATATATGTAATCGTTCTAATTATCATCGCGATTTTTTTCACCTGCAACATATCTGACAAGTTATTACCGACTTCGATAAACTTTCATCGCTATATTTATTGTTTTATAAATTCAAATTTATCCATGTATGCATTACTGAAGAGTATAAGATATAAAAATAACATTTCGGTCTCATTTATTTGCGCTCGGTTCCACACACAATTAAAATTGCACCAAACAACATTTATCTCATGCATGATTAAACTGAGCACAAACACAGCACACGATGAATGAGCTGTGTTTGTTTCTTTGTTTGCAGACACTAATTTATATAATCAGACGGCAGGAGCTAAGAAAATAAAAATTCGGTCAACAATTACTTAATTTGGTCTCATGCCGAAGTTGTCAGAATGGACGTCTGTTTCCTTGTTTAAACCGGAAAATAGATAAATTCAATTGAAAAATAAGGTTCTCTGAAAAGGGTTACGCATTTTCACTTTCGATTCATTTTCTCTGCGTATGAAAGATTACAAGCAGAGCGTACATTACGTAGTCCAACGGTCACGAAATCCTGCACAAGAGACCAAATATGGAACTTTTTCAAGCTATGTGACAACGGACAACGTGGTGATCTCGTAAAGGACAATGAAATTCGTCTACCATCTAAAAATGTCCGCGGTGGATTCGAACCGATGACTTCATGATGAAACGTCTAGACGCTTGTCATCTCATACCAATCAATTATTTTGATACTTTCTTGACTTTTTTGGTATTCAAGTAGGCACCTTGGCAAATGTATTTGTTGCATAGATGTCATATTGCATTTGTGCTCTTTATAATAAACAATTTTAATCAAATAATAAAAACAGACATCATCTTCCTCCGAGCCTCCGTAGCGCAGTCGGTATACACGAAGCCCTTTGGTCGGAAAGACCGGGGTTCGATTCCCGTCTATGACGTGAGGAACCTTTATTTGGTCTCTTTCGACTAAAAGTGAGTTAGCCGGTCTTATACGGAGGTAGGAGAGTTTTCCCACCCAGAAACTCGGCTTTTCGTCCCTCACAACAGGCAAAACGGTCTCCTAAACACACATGGATCTACAGCTATAAATATTTAACCCCACATGAGGGTGGCTCGACTAATAGGGACGGGAGAGTAAAGGGAGGAAACTCCATACGAATAAATAAATACAATTTTGTTCCAAAAAGTATATATACGACACCACTCAATAAAGTTTTCATTGATTCATTGAAATGTATTTCATATCAACGGTTTTGCTTTTCAGGTTAGCCGTTAAAAATTTCGTTTATCAGAATTTTTTAACAAAAACTCCCTCTTTTGTTAATAAATTTGTCAAGTTCTTCTGATCTCTCCCCCAGATTAAAGGTGTTACAATTAATAACAATAATAATAAATTTCCAGATGTATGCGTTTTTAACTTTGATCACTATAAAAATAGTCGTAGCATTAACAATAAAATTAAATACATTTTATAAGACAAAATTAAATAAATTTTGTCTTATATTCCCAAAGGGAGTAAACAGAATCCCTTTAGCCCTAATTTTTGAATAACCGTCAGCAACCGGTTGTTCACTCTTCAGCTATCTCTGATAGTGAGCTCAAGCAGTCAATGAATAAGGCTTTTAAGGGAGAGATTACAGCAGACAAGTGTTGCCATCTAGTGGCTCTAAATCCTAACTACCAGTCAAAATAACGTCTTATAATCTTTTGAATTCTAACTGATGCCTCGATAACGCAGCCGTTAGCAACGACTGTCTTTGATTCTGTCTTTGAATAACCTGATTTACATTTCAACTTTAGTAGATGAATATTTATAACAGTATTTGAGCTAAAGATCACTTAAAAGATCTCATATAGAATACGAACATGAGGATTTTCCTCCTTCGTAATGTAATCCGGCAGAACACACACAACATTTATAGACTGTACTGCATATAACCCTAGTTTGTTTGTCCATAAACTGAACATTTGTACAAGCTTAGAAAATGTAAAAATTTGCAATGAATACGCGTGTGCAGTGTGCTTAAATATAAACATTTAATTATATAAACATAATTCATAATTAATATAAGCATTAAACTTAGAATTCTTCTGTTGACTTATATTTTTAATTTATTTTATACGGTTGTAGAATTTATCAGAGATCCCTTGATAAATCTACGTAGCCAAAAGTTAGATAGATTGACTGTCGAACTCATGAATCTTTCATTGGAAACTTCAATGTTTCCTTAAATCCCTGATCAACCCTGCTTTGATTTCCTTCCCCTTTATATTTCTCTCCGAATCTTTTCCTTTCAAAGTACGACACAACAAGACGTGATTACCATCATACAAAAGGCCTTGTTTCTCTTCCGGGTTTCACAAATAAACAACATCTGGATGGCCCGCCTGGTACATTACTTCGAAAACCTGCACGCTACGGTACGTGTACCAGATAGAGAGGGGGACAACAAGGCTTGCTCGTGCACCTGTAGTGTGCTACGAACGAGTAATGACCGAGCCACAGTGATTCCATTACACACAATGGAGCTCTTAAGCTATAGAGTTAGCCGAGCTAGTGAAAATCTCAGCACTTATATGTGCGTGTGCGTGCTGTTCGAAACATGTCATGAGTAAGTAGGTAGAAAAGCAATCAAGCGACATTTTACACTGTGCCATTGTTTAAATAAAAAACAAGAAGCGATTTTTTCCAAGAAAGTGCTTATTTTAAATAAAAATCTGTTATAAAATAATAAAGTATATTTCTTATAAAATTGAATATTGAAATAATATTTTAGTTTTCTTTAATATTAATTTAATAACTACTTTTTAACTAGTACACTTTTTTATAATATAAATTTCAATAAAAGTAAATTAAATAAATGGTGAAATGCGGTGATTGATTCATTCAATCCAATACCCTTCGAGGGTAATGGATGGCAATGCTGTAGCCAATGAAGTTCTAACTGAGTATCGGCTATTGCTGTTACCCTCTTGCCATGATCAGAGCTTTATTTATAGCTCGATAACACCTTATCCTTACACTGTCCTCTACAGACAACGGAGAATATGAAAAGCAATATTGCTTAGCTCCTTTAAGCCAATCCTTATAAGGACTATTAAGGTGAAATGCGGTGACCTCAGAACCAGGAGGCTAATCGATGGCAATGCTATACCAATGAAGTCCTAACTGAGGCTCGGCTATTGCTGTTACCCTCCTGCCATGATCAGAGCTTTAATAGCTCAATAACACCTTATCCCTACACTGTCCTCTACAGATAACGGGGAAGATGAAAAGCATTCTTGCTTCGCCCCTTTAAGCCAGTCCTTATAAGGACTAAGGAAGACGTTGCGAGGTGAAGGTAAGACTGGTTCAAAGAAAACTGATGGAAAGAAAGAAGAGAATTGTGGAAAATCTTAAAGCCTCAATCATCTGAAAATTGCAAGATTTCTGGAATGAAGACGAATGGAAAGTATTGCCATCAGGAAGTCTACTACGGATTTCATTTGAATTATTTAAAAGAAAATCATTGATGTATAAAAGAAAGAGCGTTGGCGGAAGTATAGAACCCTGGAGAAGGGCCTCAGCAATGATAGAGAAATTTGATAAGAGGATTCCCCCATCGATAAGCAGTGAACGACCGGGAAGGAAGCAGGCATTCGAATTAAAAAGATCAAGAAGGAAACATATGATGGCAATTTGGTGAGAAAACCTCGATATGTCAGACTCCAACAAATGTCTTGGAAATATTAAAAGCGTCTGTCCAGAGGTGGTAAAGTGAGTGAGGAGTTCCGCTATAGGACGAGAGAGAACGAGAGAATCGATATCGATGATCACTAAATTATTATATAACCTGTAACATGAAAAAAATCTGTCTTAGAAAGAAAAAGAGTAAAGAATTAAAAGAAAATTCTACTAATATTGAAAAAGTCATCATCGAATGTCTTATCACATTAATAAATCACCACTTTTACTCAATTACTGCCTATTGATAAATATTGAAATGTTTTGTACATTCTTCAGATGAAAATCCAGAACCGATGAACTTTTTTCGATGACCAACAAAGATGCGATCATCTAATTAAAAGATATTGGAACTGTTTTTGTCAAGAGTGAATAGTCGTCAGAATAAGAAACTTTAGCCAACAACAAAATGAACACAAAATCAATGTTCCTTTCTTTCTTTCCATATTACAAAAATCAATACCGAGATCATTAGTCCGTTTATTTTTCATTTTCCATTATGTACTCTTTGACAATTATGTCTCTTTAAATATAAAGCAACAAAAAACAAAAGATTTACTTCGTCACATATTAAAAAATCAATTTCTACTAGTTAATGAATAACGGATTATCGCCATACTGAAGTTTTTTGAGAGAAAATTTAAATGGTTTGCAATGGTAAAAACATAAATCAGTTGAGCGAAAGTCACTGCACAGAGAAAGGGGAGAGAATGATTGAAAGAAAGAGAAATATTATTCCCAGAAATAAAGAGACAACTTGTTCCAAAGCCGCTCTTTCTTACTCTGTCTCTGCCACATCTTGCTGTAATGAGTGGAGATACGGCAGATGGAGATATCACACCTTGCAGAGCGTGTTAGCGCACAGCTGCCGCATCACCCAAGCTTCCAGAGAGGTTAATGTGCTGACTTCATTATGTTCCTGATAACACTGTTTGATAATGAGAACAGCATGCAACTTCCGAAAAATTGCATTTTCCGAACAGATGTCTGCATGTTCCTTTAGAGATGTATAGTTCAGTGAAAGTTTGCATGAGAGAAAGAGTATGGACGTCTGGGTTAATAGCGTATGATGTTTGATTAACATTTGACGCAATTATAGTTTCCGTTCGAAAGAGTATCCTATCAAGGTATCGTATTAATGAGAATTCTCATACTACTGCATTCTCGAATTGCACAAGAATAAATATACTACACGATAGTGTGCAGTACTTTCTCTCTTCGTCTAACTAGTTAACAAACGAATAGTTACTGAATCTCGAAAAATGATACCTACACCTTACTGGGGTACAAAAACTAAGACTCGATTGTCATCAAACTACATAGAGAAAGGAAATTAAAAGCAGCATTAATGAAAAGTGACATTTTCACCCTTAAAATAAAATATTCAGAATATCTAGTTCACTATTCCAATTTGCATTATATAAAATTAAAAATGGTGTTTAAGC
The DNA here is from genome assembly GCF_054136105.1 of Typopeltis vanoorti. Taxonomy (NCBI): domain Eukaryota; kingdom Metazoa; phylum Arthropoda; class Arachnida; order Uropygi; family Thelyphonidae; genus Typopeltis; species Typopeltis vanoorti. Next base: position 37,350,862 of record NC_143571.1, on the reverse strand, counting down.
TTGTACAAATAAATTTCTAAAATAAATTTAAATTTAAATTTATAATTTTTCTTATTTTAAATAGATAATAATTTATCCGTCTAATTAATATTAATTAAATTAAATATATTTAGATAACAGAATTAAATTTTAGAGCTATTTTACGTTTTAATCTACCAGTATTGCAAAATATATTCCCATAATATGGAATATCAGAATATTTTCCCAAATTAACCGTTGTTATTAGAAAATGTTTTCCTAATTCAAAAGGAATATTTGGAAACTCCCCTAATTTTTTCTACTACTGCAAATTATATTTTATGGCTCATAATTAAAAGTAAATTATTAGGAATTGCTCCAATTCTTAATTCTATTGTACATCGCAAAATATATTCCCATTTTTCACTCATTAAAAATTAATTAATTAATTAAAAAACTTTATCATTTTATCTTGCTATCTGCATCGCAAAATATATTTTCATAACTCAAATAAAATTTTAGGAAAATTCCCTAATTTTATCTTGATGTCTGCATCGCGAAATATACACTGAAGATTCCAAAGATATGGAGATGGAAAATGTCATCCAGTATTTCAAAAGATACTCAAAATTTAAATTAAAAAAAAAAAAACGAATATTATATTCAGTAGTTATCTTCTCACAAACTCAGTCCATTGAAATGGTAATGAACCTGCTAATGTCAGGAATACAAATGCTAGCGATAGGAAGACACTGAAATGCTAACTCATTTTTGCTGTAGTTCTTACGTGCTTAAGAAAAAGCAGTGACGTCAGCTTAGCCTAGCTTATCTGCGTTTGCTAGCTAAAAAAAAAGACGACACGATCCGAAAACAAATGTGTTCTCGCTCTTCGACTTCGAAATGAAGCACGGACGAGTGTACACTTAAAACGGTAGAATGAGACAAGCAATACTAAGACAGCAGTTTTAACATTTCTCCCTTGAGGTTTATTTTATCATGTGATGTAGCCCATCCATGTTTATTGTGTTTCGCTAGCAGACAGACTCAATTTCGGTGAATGTTTTGACAGGAAAATATAAGCAATCTCACACGAATGAACAACCTTTCCAAGGGGAAATATATATTAGGGACATTTGGAGTTTACGACTGCATGGATACCCATGCGCGTCAATTTAAACATATCGGTGAATCACTTGGTGAAGGACAAACCATCATAGTTTCCTATTTCAATGCTTTAAAAGCGTATATTCACCGCGTAAAGGGATTTCTGTGAAAACCCGTATGTTACGAGAGAACTACTTCATGGTAAATCTTCTTGACATTTAAATGGAGGCTGCTTGTATCGCTTACATCAGACTTCCTGTTCGATTCTTCTCCTTTGTCTTCAATGCGCACAATTTTGCTCGAATTGGTGTAACCTTCATGTTTGGGGAAAGAAAATGTTTTCAAGTAATATGATTTTACAGAAATATCCGCCGGAAGTATTATTTTTCTTATACTATAAGAAATATTTCTTATCAGATTAGAGATTTTCGTTCAAGTTTTATTTTTTTTGCACTTTTTGAATCAATAATTCGTATAATTTAATATATACTGCAAAATGTCTATAAAAATTTGAAAACTCCACTGTACTCCCATATGAATTGATTCATCTGACATTATTTTTTTCAGTTTCATATATTTCTAGATATAAAGAGTAGGATTTTTACACTGACCATTTCTGTTTTCGTCTTTAACAGCAAAAAATACATGGTGATGAGTAATCTAATGAAATTAAAAAAATACACCTTCAGGAATTCCCTTTTTTCATACATGATTATTTGAAATGCCCACAAAAGTGAATTTCAAAAACGTTGTGGATTTCATTAAATGTTGCTTTTAAAACGATTACGAATCAATAATGGAAATATTTTCTCCTATGTTTACTGAAAATAATGCAATAATGAAAAGCACAAACACTGTTGATTTCATTCAATGCTTTATTTTTTTAAAAGATTCAGAATCAACAATGAAAATATTTTTAGTATTTGATTATTCCAAATACAACAATGAGAATTAAAAACATTGTAGGTTTAATCTAATGTCGATAAATTTTGAATCAAAAATATGAAATCAACAAAGGTTAATCAAAGACTAACCATTGTTGATTTCGTCATGTTGATTTTTAAAAGATTCAACAACGAATGTACTTTTCACTATTTAAACAATGATAGCTGAATAAAAAGTTATGATCGAATACAGTATTACAAGCAGAATCCAGATTTTTTGTTTTTTGATAATGATTGTCTTCAAAATAGTAATTGTTTTTTCTATTTTCATTTCTGATTTGTTCTGCTGGTAATCCGTTGATATTTTAAGCCAGCACAAATGAAAGCAATTCTAAAACTGCTCAAATACCTTTTCAATAGGTAAAATAAACATTTATTACATTAATTCTTGGAAATATCGATACATTTCGGTATTGGATTTTCTTGTATGTTATTACTAGACAGCTTTTGACCTACCAGAAAAAAATATAAATGCAATATTTCTGTTCAGACTAAAGAAAACAGCTTTCTTACTATTCCCGGAAGCTTTAATTTTCTATTTCTTATTCGAGATGATTTGTTAGAAATAACCAATTAAAATATGAATAAATACTTGAACGAGTTTATCAGCTACATAGGCGAAGGTTTGTTGCATAACATCTCAATTTATTTTCCTAAACAAGAAATTTTGGAAATAAGAAAAACATTATATTAAAAAAAAAGGATTTCCTTAAAATATGCAAAGTAATAACAGGTAGTAAGTTCTTTCATGTGATGTTTATTTCTAAAATACTCAACTCGTTTTTCTAACTTCGTATTTAACTAGCTCTTAGATATCGTAAGCAGTTAAATTACTTCCTTCTGGAGCTATAAATCACTGATGCGATATTTGTAGGAACTGCCAATACTCCAACATCAAACGGACAATCTTTCTTTTCTTTTGATTTTTTCTTTTTCGTTTTTTTTAAAGTAATTAATTTTCTTGCCAGGAAATTTCTTCATTATTTTCGACATACATCAGTAAAATGTCATCTGAAATTGCTTCAGAACTTCCGCATTAATAAATCACTCACATATATATTAAAAACAGCTCAACACCTAACACTTGAGATGAGAACATTCAATATAATGCACTTCTTTTTTTTACTCAGGAAAACAAATTTTCCTTTGAATTTCCTTATCAAATAAATAGTAGACTAATTTATGAAATTCACCTGGTTAACTGTACTGAGGTTGAAAGTCTAATAAAGAATTTAAAATTATAATTCTCTTCTTTGAAAAAAAGATTATATTTTGGAATAAATAAAATAATAGTTTGAATATAGACCACATTTAACTGAATGATTAATTTAAAAATAATGAATTAATACTTCGGCAAATGAGCATTTGTTTTTCTAAAAACAGCCCGTACTACATGCGATGGTAGAGAAAGACTTCATTTATACTATGCAAATATGGTATCAAAGTTCAGTCACCATAAACTAAAGGAGAAGTCGAATTAGTGCTATGTAATTAAAAGAATAGCAAGATAATTTTTTGTTTCTCATCATGTTGCATAATTGTTGATTTCAAAAGCAACATTTGATGGAATCTACAATGTTTTTGCCTCTCATTGTTGTGTGTATTTCGAATAGTCATATAGGAAATCTTTCCATTGTTGATTCCGAATCTTTTAAAAAAGTGAAGCATTTGTTGAAATCAACAATGTTTATGCTTTTCATTGTTGCCTTATTTTAAATCTTATAAGGGAAAGTATTTCCATTGTTGATTCTTACTGTTTATGAGAGAAAAGACGAAGAAAAGAAAACTGTTCAATTAACAGTAGGGCCCTTTCAGAACTGTACACTTGCCATACTACAAAAACCTGTTGCACTACATGAACGATGGCGTCCGTTCGTCTATTTACTTCACTATATGCTTGACAATACTTGTATATGACACGCATTTGAGTAGTTCATATGAAAGCCAATGAACGGCGCTATCGTCGCCGAGTGTCAACACTTCTCCAGTACTGCATCTGTTAGTCATCTGGATGTCTCGGATAGGAAAAAAAATGTAGAGAAGATGAATAATACAGAATCGAAAGAAACTATGAATGAAGCATGTCAAAGTCAAATAGAAACAACAGTGGTACAGAGGGCATATGATAGGAAATAAAAATGATTAACAATAAAGTTAGCTAAATTATTTATATTTCATTTGTTTCATACACTATAAAATTAATGATTTCTCAACTGAATCACTCAAGAGAGAAAAAGGAGCACGGATTCCCCAAGCATGATGTATTTAGTATAAGGATGGTTTTCAGATGCTATCATTCTGGTATGGGAACATTTATAACCAGCCATTTTCGGCGGGTTATTCTTAAGCAGTTATAATGAGAAAAAATCATCCTAATTTTCCATAAAGGTTTTTCGAAAATAATTTTATGTGTTAAATTTATTGGATTCAGATCTTCAGTTAACAGAATCTTTATAGCAATAGACACGCTACTGTAGACTTAGATAAGCATCAGAAAAAGGTAAAGCATTTATTGAAAAATCAACAATATTTATGCTTTTCATTGTTGGTCTATGGGCCAATATTTACGAAATTGGATCATAAAATATGATTCTTTTACTATATGTTTTGAGTGATTTACCCAGAGTTTCAGCTATTTTCTAGACGCATCAAGCTGCATAATTTCAACGCATTGCACTAGAATTAGCAAAACAAAATCTAAATAGCAGATGCAATAGCTTCATTTGGAAACAGACATCACTCTAAAACTATAAAACTTAAAATAAATTGACCTGTCCTCACTGCGCATTTACAAACACGTAATATAAAGCACTGGAAACCGTGTAGGAAATTGCACAGCAAATAAATAACAAAACTGAAGACAAATTGGATTAGCACAAGCGTGGAAATAATCAGAGAGAGTCGTAAAAAGGTTTGAGATTAAGACTATTAATCACAAGTCTGGATAGGAAATACCCAATTTACAAATATACCGATACTTCTAGTCCCATTAATTCAACTTGAAGATTATTTTTTATCCTGGCGTGATTGCTGCAAAATTTAGTTTAATTTGGTCATTTATTCGATGGGCAAGAATGTAACAACATTCAGCAGGTTATTCATTATCACACCGATTAACTCTTACAGATCCGCTTAATATTGCAGCATTCTTCTGCGTAATTTAGACGATAAAATTTGTCCAACCAATATGAGAATTGCTTAACAAATTTTATTATATATACCTTTCCAATTGTAGAATTTCATTAAAATCGTTCCAGAGAGCCTTATTCATATACGTATAACCAAAGTAATGTGTTTCAAAAGCTCATTTGTCTATTTTATGGTATTAAAAACCTGCGCTTTATTCCCTGACATGTATTGTTCTATTTGTCTGATGCGTCAGGGAGTTCAAACTATAAGAACTGGAGTTCTTATAGTTCAAACTCCAGTTCTTATAAGCCCAGACTACCAACATCTACACAGACATCTTCAATTAACAATACACAACATAAATAAATTTAATGACAGGATAATAATTTCGTCGACGATAGTCAGTTCAGTTAAATCGCACACGTTTTTGCCACTGTGTTTGTTCCGAGCAATGCGCGCTACAAAAATACGATAAGAATTGTGAGATCTCTTTTACGTAATAAAATAATATATTGCCGACATTTCTTCTGTAAATGCAAATCCATCAGAACTATTATTTGGAATGTCAAAAAAGTGGAAATAAAATGATAGAAACAATTAAAAACTCAACTTGAATCTCACATTAGTAAACGTAAATGCGAACGAAACAAACAATGACTTTGTGCTTTAAAGAAACCTAAACAAAAAAGGTACCTTAAAATCAGCAAGAATAATTCTTAAATAAAATGTTTTTCTAGAAAGAAAACAGTATATACAGTCGTGTTATTGGAAAGTCTAGACCTTATTCTTAACATCTAGACTTACGCATAATAAATGCAAATCATATTTAGTGATGATATGCAATTATTTTACAGTTAATACCATTTTGATTACAGCATGAAAACCATAAGTATCAGATAAGTAATATCTTCTGAAGAATGCAGTGCGCATGAGCACTCCAAGAATGTACTAACCCCCCCTTCCTAACAGCTACGACACGACAATAGTAATTTTTACAGATATGGTTGCTGTGTGTGTGTGATTCAACCCATTAACAATAATGCTTTCAATAGTTCTATGTGTTCTATTAATAGAGTTCAACAACAGATCGTGCTCGTGCCAAACTGTTATTACAGTGAAAAATTGGACGTTTCCGATACTGTTATTGTTACTATTTTGAGAAGATGCTTGGTGAAAGCGAATATAAATCTTCCAGTTAATTGACGTACATTATGATTTTAGCTGCAAGAAAAACGTGCTTTACTTTTTTGTTTATGCTAGTTTATTCTGGATTTATTTTAGTTCCTGGATTAAATCCTTTAAGTTAAAGAACTAGAAGACTTTTAGATCGTAATGGATCCAAGTAGTACGACTGAAAGAAATGAGACTTACAATGAAAACGAATTCTCTTCTTATTCCTTCAAGGACTTAGAAATAAATCGAATTATTCTGTTTCAAAGGAAATGACTTAAAACATACTGTATTACCGTGTTTTAATTCAAAAAGTATCGAAAGATAAAAAAATATTATTGAAGTTTTTCTTCAAATGTTTCAAACTTCTACCTTCTGGTAGTCCAAGTGTAGATCAGCGAGAACAATCAGCAGCTCTTTGATCAAATGCGTAACACACTCACAGAGCGGAGATTTTCCCTTTAATTATCTCTGCTTAAGGTGTTCTAAGCAGATGTAAATAGCTACGTTTTTCATACACGCAATGTCACTTTTAAAAGGGAAGGGGCTGATGACTCCTCATTTATACAACGAATCAGTAAGTTTCCAACGTACATAAGTCGGTACGTAGTTTAATCAACTCATGAAACACCTGAGATTGTTAATGAGAGCACAGGCCGGAAATAATTATTGGGATTAGCGTAAGTTCGTCACTAAGCGTATTAACCAAACAGCAATTTCTGAAACGAATTAAACAACTTGTCTCCAGCCTTATTTCGAAGCGAACGAAGTAATGTAAAATTACAGTTAAGAGATAAGGCAACAAAATTAGAATTAAGGTAGGATAATTCAGGTCACTGAATTAACAAAGAAACAGACTGCTCTTGTGAGGGCATCGCACCCTTATCAGAATCGCGATAAATCACAAAAAAAAGCTACAATTTTTATTCCTGTTGATAAAAAATTTGTCACTTTATTTTAACTTTTATCTTCTTGGAAATAAAACATTTACCTTTTGTAAGGATAGCACTAAAATTTTATCATCTACTATAAAACGCAAAATATTTTATCATCTTGAAGGATGATATGCAAATATATGCAAATATATATATATATATATATATATATGCAAATATATATATATATATATATATATATATATATATATATATATATATATATATATATATATATATATATATATATATATATATATATATATATATATATATATATATATATATTTCAGATAAATAAGAATCAGAAATATGTTTCAAGAGAATAAGCCAAAATATGTCGCAAGAGAAGCTGAATAAAAATATGCTTCTGAAGAAATAAGACTAAAAATATACTTTAGAGACATAAAATTCAAAACAATATATATTTCAGGAGATAAGACTCAAACATATACTGCAGGAGAATATAACAAAGTTCTGGAATAAATAAAACTAAAGTCTTGCAACAGAATATGTTTGTACCTTATTATTCTGAAATATATCTCAAGAGAATAAGACACAAAAATAGGACAATTAAACCAAAAACGTTTCGAAAAAATGAGATTCAAAACATATATTCCAGGAATAACTCAAAGCTGCACAGGAGAATAACACCATTTTTCAAGAGAATATGACTAAGAAGAAATATGTTTCAGGAGAATAAAACTCAAAGACATTTTCAGGAGGATTATCCAAAGGATAATCCTCCTGAAAATGTCTTTGATTTTTGATTGTTGGATTATTTTCCTGGAGGGCAAAAACACTCGACATGTTATTAACCGCAAGAGTCAGTAAACCACTACATAGTCTCATAATGTATACATCGTCAACTGTTCTTTTAATATACGCAAGCCGATCATGACAGAGATATCTTTCAAACCTTAATCCTCTCTTTTCTTATTGGGGATTTCATTCATCTGTATCATTCAACAGCGAGTGCAATAGATTTATTTCAGGCGAAGCATTTGTCTGCTCAATAGAAATCGAATGGCAAGTCGATGTTGTTATGACAACCTCAACAAACAAAGTTGTTTTACACTTTCTTACTTCATCTCTTTTTTTTTCTTTTTCAGAAATGTCTTCCGAGATTTTGACAAAGACGGTGCATTATGAGCGTAAAAACATAAAGCAAATTTTAAGGCAGAAAGATATATTTCCCATCGAATGTGTTATAGGAAGAGGTTTCAACATTACACCACAAAAGCCCAATAATTTGTTTCGGATTTTGATTGTTGGATGGATAAAGAAGATGAATATTGCTAAATCGATGGAAAATATAAAGAAAATTATAGACAATCGTATATTTTTGTAGACTTTATTGACCACAATAAAAACGTTGTCCTGTGTTATCTTACAGCAATACCAGCGGATGCGGAAATACACAAAATGGACGAAAGTAAACTCATATAGAGAACAATCCATGTATGTATTCAGTTTCTACACGCACATATTATCGTTGTGATATTTCAGAACAAGGAAAACTTTACTTTATAACTAATACTTAAGATTATCTAGTGAGTTATTCAGGAAAATATTTCATCTTTCCTCATGTTTGAGTTCGCACACACCAAAATTGCTGCTCTTTCATTGAATAATGTGCATCGGTAGGAATCACAAAATGCGATTTAAACTCATCTTGAACCAGACTGACTAGTTGTGTAGGTCACGTGACAGTTTCATTCATGCGCAATAGCGGGTATTTTAATGCCAAAGCAATTCGGAAAATGTGCTGAGAATACTTGAATTGTTTCCGACTGCAGTTAAAGACGAGTTTGCGTGTTCATAATATTTCTTGAATGAATGCAATCGGGCGTAGAAACGACGACAGAAATTGCGTCGTGTCGGTTATCTTCTGTGCGATCTGTCAAGTATTTGTAAGATGTTCGTGAATTATCCAAATTATATACTGCATATAATTTTCGTAAAGAGAAGTTAATCGATGGAACAAATTATAAATGTATAAGAAATAAGTCTGAAAAAGTAAAATATTTGTTTTGGTAAATTATGCTACCATAAGCTGAATTTCTGAGCTATATCTTCCCGTTTTCAACGAATTCTTCTAATATATTTATGAACTAACTGATTCGGTCAGGAACTGAGCAGATTATATACTGCATATAATTTTCGTAAAGAGAAGTTAATCTCTTTACGAAAGAGATTAACTTCTTTAGGAAAGAGAATATATATTTATATATATATATAAATATATATATATAAATAAATATATATATATATTTATATATATTTATATATATATATATTTATATAAATAAATACATATATAAATATGGAGATGAGAAGGAATAGTCCTTTTTAGGACTTCCAGGGTAACAATTGGCAATGCTGAACCGAGGAAGTAAACTGAGGGGTTCGGATGTTGCTGTTATCCTGGGTGATGAGTTTTTGAGTTCGCTCTCTTAAGGTTTTTGCCTTAAGGGAGCACTTTGAGTATCCGGGGAAGGTGTTCTCTGGTACGGCCCGCTGAGGGGTTCTTACCGGTGAATTATTTTCCTCGGAATTTGAGCGGTTCTGCTCAGTGGTCGGGGAGCCCGTCACTGAGTGGAACGAACGCTGAGATATGAACGGTCTTTCGCCCACTATGGAGTGGCCTAGAGATCGTCCGATTTTTTGAGATTTTACCCTTTACTTACTAACCAGGGTAACAAATGGCAATGCTGAACCAAGGAAGTAAACTGAGGTTCGGCTGTTGCTGTTATCCTGCCGAGTTTCGAGAGTTCGCTCTCTTAGGGTTTTTGCCTTAAGGGAGCAATTTGAGTCACCTGGGAAAGTGTTCTCCTGCACGGCCCGCTGAGGGGTTCTTGTCGGTGAATTATTTTCTTCGGAATGAGTGGTTCTACTCGGTGGTCGAGTTTCACTGAGTGGAACCAACGCGGAGATTTAGACGGTCTTTCGCCCACGAATGAGTGGCCTAGAGATCGTCTGATTTTTTGAGATTTTATCCTTTACCCAAACAGTTCCAGGGTAACAAATGGCAATGCTGTAGCCAATGAAGTTTTAACTGAGGCTTGGCTATTGCCGTTACCCAACCATGACTAGAGCTTTTTAGCTCAACAACACTCCATCCACACAGATTTGCTTCATTCAGATGACGTGATAAAGAGTCAAGGACTCAGTCCATCGCCCAGTTCTTTTAAGAACTTTAAGCTGAATATATATATATAGTTTGGCTTAAATGATGACGAATGATTGATATCCTCACCTTTATTTATATAAGAAAATATATATATATAAGATATAAGAAAATATAATATAATATCATCGCTTCACAGGAAAATGTTGTGAAAGGACAATATCTGAAAAATGAGAAAATTCAAGACATAAAAATATAGCAGAAAAAAAAACTACATTAAAATTGTAAACTTCGTAACTCTCTCTCCTTTTTTGCAGTTTTCCAAGAAACTGAAGAAAAAGTCTTTTAGCATTATTGATATACTTTATCCAAAGCTTGAAAATTTATTCACAGAGAGAGAGAGATACCGCTTGTGTAATCAATCATGAAAAGTCCATCACGTTTGAAAAATATATCGTGAAAGCATGTTTCAATTCGAATTTGTACATCGCTAATGCTTTTATGGCGATCACGATATTGCCTCATTTTCTCAACTAAAAAAGGGTGTTGCAATTTTGGCACCTTCCATATTCATTGATCGATCATTTCAAACAATTCGTCACGTGCACGTGGCAAATCGTTCATTTCTTCACACGCCTTGGAACATTACTTATGCTATATTCTGGACTACCTATGGCGACTGGCTGTATTTTCTCACGTATGTTTTACAAAGACAACAGAACTTGTTACAATGTACATTAAAAAGTAAATACTACATTTAAAACATTTCAGAAATTATATTGAAAGAGAAATTTTCTTTCAATCCAATTTTGCGGCAGAATGGCTTATGGAATATTTCTCTGTAGAATTGGATTAGAACAAATATGCACGCCAGGTGCTTTAAGCTTTTGTTAGAAGAATGTACGAGGTCCAATATAAAATATTCGACGTTTAAATAGTCATAACACTAAGTGGCTATAACGAATATCATCTTCCCCTTTCTCACTAGAAATTTTTCTCGGGGGATAGAGCATATCGAGTAATAGATCCATGGAAAATTGAAGCTGCCAGTATCAGAAGAAGTCCATAAGTGAAAGAAAAAATCGGAAAGTTTGAATTTTGTTGGTATCACGCTGTGAAGTTGCAATCACATGAACTACTTGCAATATTCTGTACTACGTGGGAAAAGATGGGGGGGGGAGGGGGAGTCGGAGCATTTCTCGAGTAAAAGTCCACAGGCGTGTGATAAGCCAGAAGCGGCAGCACCTCTTCACTGACAATACACCGAGCAAATATCGTTCTCACTAGTATTTGTACTTATAGAAGCAGTGAATTTATTGTAATACTAAGAACGGATTAGGTATTCGTTATAGCTAGAGAATAGGTTAATTAAAAGATAGGTCTTAATGATTGTCTAAATTAGTGCAGTTGAACAGGTCGGTATTTTTAGGTGTTTGTGTATAAACAGAGACATAAAAATTAAAAATGTGTTAAGAAATATGCAGAAGAATTTATGTGTGGGAGAAGATAAACTATTAATACCAAAACACGCAAACTTCGTCTACATGTGGGGTGCAATGTTGTGTCGTTTTGGCCACAATGGTGATTACCAAGAGAGTAAGATTAATATGATGTTCGATTTCTTCGATACCGGATTAGTTAGTCTAGGAGTATAATTATGGGTTCCTTTCCTCTACATATTCCGGTTTTCCCCTCAGAACATATTTGAGAACTCATGACAACCTATTTGATACATGTGATGGATTCATAATTTCAGAAATATATAGTGTAGTATATGTACCGAAATAAAATAAAATAAATTAAACAATAAATGGATGTTATTTCTTGCGAAAATCATTTTTTCATGCTAGGTTTATGTAACCTTTTTATAATTCAGGTTGATACTTCTAATTAAAGTAAAGAAAGATTGAAAGCAAATGTAATGTTGTAGCAGTAAGCATCATGGTCGAAGATGCGACGCTCGCTGTCTGCACGTCCCTTCACATGAGACTGCCATAGACCGCAACTGCAGCTTGAAAGAACGCAATTAACAGAAAAGTTCACATTATTGGCTTTTTTTGTGATGTCGGAAAGTTGTAGTTCGTAATAGAAGGTGAAACGTTTGCAAGGCAGTATTAAATATCGTGCGCTCTACAATTGAACAAAATTCCTGATTGGGTTTCTGCATAACAATGTCGATGGTTCTCTAACCAGAGCGTGGTTCTCTGTTTTAAGATAGAGGGAAATTAGATCAGCATTTATCTTATCGAATTTGAAGTAATAAGAAGTGATTATGTATACGGCGTCTTGTCTTCTTGTTCTAATCTAATCCAATGTTCCTTTCTCTCACTGTAATATTCTCCTGTCTAATCACCAGCCGCTACTGAAAGGGCAATGATAGGAATAAATAACGAAAATGCAGACACAGCTTAATGAGAACATCCCCGTCTACAACATTTAGTGACTAACATTATCAGCCTCATATATCGCAATTTTTTTTTCTTATCTATTCTTGCAATTGGACAAAGGACACGTACGAGTCATCTTTCCTAAATTACAGTTGACCTGATAAACAATATAACAAAAATACTGACAAAAGTCGCAATCTTGTTGCAAATTCACTAATCAATATGATTTATTAAGACAGTTTAAAAAAAAACTAACTTAAAATTCGATTAAGTACGTTATATAAGTAGCAGCATTACTTTTCAAACATCCACGTGAACTTCAGCGTTTTGGCAGTTAAAAGCTTTTGTAAGAAGACAGAAGCAGATGGAATTGACAGAATTATACGTAAGTGCTTAAGCCTTCAATATATTAAGACAAAACTGCCTTTCCTGTTAATATGTAAATTATATGAAATATTTAAATGTGCAGCTGCGATAAGAATCTCTTTCCAACTCATAAATGATAAATAAAACCTGCCAACAGATCTTTGTCGAAACACTTACTTTAAAATGCAATGTCGCTTACCTATAAATCCGCTTTTAAATTTGTAAACAGAATATTCGTTCATTTCTTATGTAAATAGTGAAGACAGAACTGCATTACTGTATTTGGTTTTACGCAGGGCTTTTAATAATGATCTAGTTGTAGCTCCACCCACATGTTTAATGTTTTATTTACTACCAGCAGTCAATAAAAAATGAATGCTAATCCCTTTCAGAGTTTTAAAGAATGCGACTGGAATTATAAACCTGAATTATACTTGAGAAGAACACGCATAGAAATGTACGTTCTTTCATTTCTGTGTAACGCAGTTCGATTTTATAATCAGAAGAAACGACAGATAAATATAACAAATAAAAACAGATATTTGTCGAAAGCTTTAAATTTTACTTTTGGATATTCAAATTACGTTTCTTTCGTTTTTTTAGTGTTTCTTTCAGGCTTTGTGCATAATTGTAATTAATATTATTAAAATATAAACGCATTATATATTTTATCATATATTTAATAATATTTTATTATATGATATTCCAATATATTCTAAGGATTTCGATCGTTTTTGGCGTCAAGGCCTGCTTTGAAAACTACCTTCCTTCGGTTTACCAGCCACCCTCTGTAACTGAATAGCCAGCTTTCTCCCTGGCCGATCACTGGGTTATGGTGGATGGCACCCTCTCCTCGAGCTTCATCACCAATGCAGGAGTGCCTCAGGACTCCATTCTCACACCTATCCCTCTTTCTCTTATACATAAAGAAACTATTTTCAATCACTACAAATCCTATCCATGGCTTTGCTGACGACAGCACTCTCCACTCATCCTACTTCTTTAACGAACCATGTAGTTCCCAGATATCCCTTACATTGAGATCATCTGCAACCAGTGCCGTAAACATTGATCTCCATACTATCCTTTAGTGGAGCAAGGATAACCTAGTGACCTACAATGCCGCCAAAACGCAGTGCTGCCTTTTCCCTCGCAAAACGGATCTCAACTCACTTTTCTTCATCCTCAGTAATACACACTTCACCAGACAATATGAACTATCTCTCCCTGGACTGACATTTATCTCCAACCTCTCTGGGCACAAACGCATCGCATCAATAGCTTCCTCAGCTTCTGAAAAACTAGTCCTTCTTTTCCGCTCAAAGAGCTGATTTGCGTCTACCCTGCCCCTAACCCTATACAAATCCCAAATCCACCCATCCATAGATACCATTCCCACATTTCAGGTGGTGCACCTAAAACTTCCTTAAAAATTCTTGATGCTGTCCAGAGGAGAGCAATTCGGCTCATAGATGATCCTTCCCTCGCAGGCTAACTTGGTTCTATATCTCACACACGTAATGAGATGTGTCTCTTCTACAGATACTTCCATAGTTATTGCTACAGTGAATTGGCAACTGAACACCCACCTATCTTGCTTCTTCTCTTTCTCACTTATTCTATCTACCTCTGTCCTCTGGAACGGCCTTCCCCATGATGTTTTTACCAATAATTTCGGCCTACAGCTCTTTAAGAATAATTATCACACACACACACACACACACACACACACACACACACACACACACACACACACACACACACACACACACACACACACACACACTTCACTGATGTACTATAGGTTCTTGTACCTCTCATGTGTTGGATATATATAATTAAATGTGGATTTAATTTAAGCTAAATGTGTTTTAAATCCAAGCATTTTAATATTCCAGATATTTTATATATTTAGTTAAATGTTAAGAGTAACTTAAGCCAAATATACTTTAACAGTGGGAATTTTTAATCTCAGATAACATTTAATACTTAGTCCTTATAAGGACTGGCTTAAAGGGGAGAAGCAAGAATGCTTTTTATCTTCCCCATTATCTGTAGAGGACAGTGTAGGTATAAGGTGTTATTGAGCTATTAAAGCTCTGATCATGGCAGTAGGGTAACAGCAATAGCCTTATCTAAAGGTAAAGCCATCTCTAAAAATTCGGACGATCCCTAGGCCACTCAATCGTGGGCGAAAGACCGTCCATCTCAGCGGTGGCTCCACTCAGTGATGGCCTTCCACCTACCACCACCACCGAGCAGAACCGTTCAAATTCCGAATAAAAACATTCACTGACAAAGCCCCTCAGCGGGCCGTGCCGGAAAACACTTTCTTAAGAGAGCGAACTCAAACTCTCGAATCTCTGTGCCCCAGGGGGTAACAGCAACAGCCGAGCCTCAGTTAAACTTCATTGGCTACAGCTACTGCCATTCGTTAATTTAAAATATTAATATTTAAATTAATCTATATATTTATCAAACATGGTGTTTAAATTTTATGAAGAATATTTTGCATTTTTATAAGAAAAATTTAATTTATCTTAAAAATTTCATTATATATTAAAGTTGCAATTTTAAAAAATAACAACTATTAAATATTTCTTAATTTCTTTTCTTTTGAACTATAATTATTTTATGGTCGTTAGAAGAATAATATTACGTTATTAGAATTAAGAAGAATATAAGTAGAGTCAAGAACGACAAAAGTAATCACATTTTAATTAAGAAATTCCTAAATAGTGCTTCATGAAAATTGTTTTATTTAGTCAATTGTCGTATTTCATTTTGTAAAGAAAGGATTTTTTTCTGATTGTTAATCCCCATGAACCTCAAAGTAGCCACAAATGAAGATTTGCTCGAGGAATGGAAAGAAGTGCAGTTGGTAACGTTTTAATTGCGACGCTATCAAAATAAAAAAGACTAAGATTTGTGGTGCTAACAAATTCATATCATAACAGTTATTATTATTCTCTTAGACTTAAGGCTGGTGTTCTTTGTATGAATAGTTGAATCATGAAAGGCTAATTGAAATAGTTCATTATGAAATGTTGCATTCGATAAATCAGAGAGAATTTTATTTTAATTAAACACACTCATAAATAGAGGTGCCTCAAGGGCTCTCTTTAGTAAGAACGGGAGTGGCAAACCTGAGGTGTATGATGCTGGACCATGCCTTACTTTATGTCATATATATATATATATATATATCTTTTACATTCTCTGTACACGCTGTCCGCTACCTTTTTTTATTATTATTATTTTCTTCTTACTCCCCCCCCCCAATGCTATTAGACAACTGCAGGGCGAACTTTCCTATTTTTATTTATAAGGACTTACAGCATCAAACAACAATTAAAACTCAAGAACAGACTAACATTAATAAAAGTATCTAACAATGAAAGTATCGAACAACAATTAAATAGGAACAAGTTAAAAATAAATGTATATAACAATAAGCTCATGTAACAATGTAGCTCGTGAAATAAGTTATATTTTCAAGTAATCATGTAATTTAAAAAAAAAAATGTCATCTTTATCGATAGTTGTGCATCGATACCTTCTATCCAACAGTGGAACATGTTCTTTCCAAAAGCTCCAGGATATGTAGCTTATCGATCGAGTCTCTCCACCACATTTGTTTCCATTTATCAAAAGAAATAATCTCATCTCAACAACCATTAGCTATCCTGAAAGTCGCATTACGTTTTGTATTCCTTTTTAGATGGAGGAAAGGGAAAAATGGGGTGGGAGGTATACCACGGCTAAAATGAAGATAACCTTTTAAAGAGGCCACATCCGTTTATTTCCCGACTTCCCTTCTCAGAACTAGTTTGAGTTAAAATAAACATTTTTCATATCTCTGAGAATAATAAATTTGCAGCAACGCACTTTGCCAAGACTGTTTCCATCTCTAGTTCAACTCCAGATTTCCCACAGAGGAAACATCTTGAAGAGAACCGTAAGCATGCGTTGCGTTTCCCTCAAACAAAAGATGGTAATAAAGATGGTTAATAAATGCGAATTAAAAATAGCTCGTAAGATGTTAAGAGATCTAAGTATTTGCAAATTATACTTAAAATATCGTTAGTTATGCAGAATTCATGTTAGGTTTTTGATGGTGCTTGTGATGCTAATTTGCCGTTCTTCTATTAACTTTCTTTCCCATGACAAGAGAACCTCCAAGAATTCAATGTTTCCATTTGGACGGAAATGACGGCAATAAATAATACAGTGGAAAGGTCTCTTTGCTCAATGATCTTTTCTATTTATGGCAGAGATGGAATGGATTTGGTTCCTGACTTGCGAAGAATCCTGAGGAAATGAGATGTTTAAAAGAATAGCTGCATTCTAAGAAATGAAGAACATCCTCACTAGAAAAGACATTCTCTTGCAAAGGCTAGCAGTAAGTAAGAGATAGAAAGAAGGTGGGTGATGGGTTTCACCACATATGAAATGACAAACATTTAGCTGAAATATGAAACATTCTGCGTGGGCAACAGTTCATTCTGGAAGCAACCTAGTAAATAACAATCTCATTGCAAAGAAAAAATAACACAAATGACCGTTTTAGCAAATTATAGCATTAACAAACCAAAAAAAAAAAAAATATTCTAACCACACAGCCGGAGATTCTGAGCTCTGTTTTTCCAAACGTCTTGCGACTCTTTAACGCCACTGGTAAGATGCCTGTCTCTTATATGAAGAGATAAGTTCCCCAATCATGCAACATGGACGTGGCGACGCACATTTTATATACTCAGATCGTTAACGAAATCTGTATTATACAGACTCAGAAGACAATAATACTTTCCAGGAACTCTAGTTTTTGACAGACATAATGTTACATAATCTTTACTTGTCGTGGGGGTAATCGGCTTAACGAAAAAATAAATCATTGTGATTAGTACTGATATTTTAAAATTATACCAAGTGATTAAGTATACAACTACGCATGCAGAGATGTTTAGATAGATGGTTTGAATTTAATGAAATGGCTTCGATTTCGGAAAAACAACAAATACCAATTAATTGGAAAATGCTGAGTAAATATCCCTAATGCCGGTAAATAAGAACGCCAATAAAAGATTCATTGTGACATAAATATTTGAATAAAATTGGGTATTTGGAATCATCGCTTAATGTGTTCGCTCTTCATTATAATTTCAGTTTTGTATTATATAGAATGGTGTTTAATACAAAATTTGGCAAACCAACTCTAAGATAAACAAACTCGCACACTTGCTTACGTATCAGTGCAGCTTTCAATGAACTGTTCATTGAAAGCTATCAATTAAACTCGAATGCAGGAGAGAAATCCGGTGGCCACTTTAACGATCAAATCACCTACTGATCATTGGTAGAATCCGATGGAATTTGGCACATTCAATTAATCAAATTCTGTCACTGACAACCTTCATCGAGAAATCATGGGATTAATTTAACCACCAGATAACATCCGACTGCATTTCCAGACTGTCAATGGCTGATTCCAGTTTTAAGCCAACAGAGAAATGAAATATGCTGTGCAATATTCATGGAGCGTGAAAAATCATCGAGATATGTAAATGCGGAGTATTTATCCCTCCCTTTCGTAAGTTGCTTTCATTCGTGACAGAAATGTTAGAACACATTTTTCTCCTCGCGATACGGGGTGAAATGGAGCGCGCGCCGTATAAAATGGAGCAGACATATGGGACAGGAGGAATTTTAATATGTGTAGATCTGAAGACTTTGTGCTTTTCGTTCCGACCGAGTGTTGCCACTCACGAGGTGCCAACTTGACTGTTAACAGCCTTCATTCCAACTCTGGTAATGGTTGGTAGTCATACTTTATGCCTACACTGTGCCCGTTTGTATTTGGACCCGTACATAGCTTCAAAGGCCATAGTCATCCGAGCACGGTCGCCTTTATTTGAAGTCGTTTCACACGGAGGCAAAGTGTTTAAGACTTTTCTTGAATGATTGAGCTCGTTCACCTTCATCTGAGAGCGTAAATGGCTTTTGAAGCAATAGTCGGAAGAAAGTTACTTTTATCGGGCCTTTGTCTTAATTTTCGTGGGCATCTAACGTATCAATCGGTAGGGTGGGTATTCACTGTCGGAAAAAAAAAGTTCTTGTGTGTGTGTGTGTGTGTGTGTGTGTTGAAGAACGGGAATACATAAATGCGAAAGTAACAGCTTAACTGTCTGGAGTTCGAGGCGGTAAAAATTGCAGCGTAGGTCAGGGTATATCTGAGAGATGCATTCACTACTAGAATGTGCTAAAATGCAAAAAAAAAAAAAATAAAGAACAAACACTGCAAATATAATACTTGATGGTACAAATAAAGTGAATATTGAATCCAACATTATTTCATAGCCGAATAAAGAAACTACAAGAGTTTCGTGCCGAATATATAGAAACTAAACGTTTTTCGGCGGATGCAAGCATAAGCAACCTTATGGGCAACTCGTAGTAAAGGTGGAGTAAGCTCCAGATCACTTTCCTTGGCAGTTTTATAATGTAAAGCACATCTCCTAGAGGACATGTATGATAAATAAGCCTTTGGCTCTCTATTTCAGTAATACATGATGGTTTGTTTATTTTCATTTACAATCTAGAAATTATTGAACAAAGAATAAAAAAATAAAAATAAATAAACCATATTATACTGACATCGGAGGTCGCAGTATATCTCTCTGATACAATTACTGTCAAATATCACAAACCTTTATACATGTGTTAAACAAAACTGACAGCAAAAAAAAACAAAACAGTGCGGAATATCACTCGTAACATATGAATGTACAGCAACTCATGACCTCCAAACTTTACACTGAATTGTGTAATAATATTTATATTAAATTAAATTTATGTTAAATTAATTAAATTTTAAAATTAAATTAAACATTTTGCATGTATATCTGTCAAATCAGCTGCGAGCTCCAGAGGGTTAAATTATTTCCGCGCCTACGGTTATTATTTGAATTACTACAATAATTTGAAACTAAAGCTTGATAGTCAAAAATTGCATAATCAATTTTATTAAAGTTTAGACTGAAAGGCTTCAATTTATGATAAATAAAATATTATAATCAAATACTGAAAAAAAGAAAAAAAACTTTCGAAAATGATACAAACTCGGGGAGCGTCGATCTTTTAAGTAGTGCAAATTAAGGTAACTCCTATGCCGAAGGGCATTCTTATAAGTTTTTTGATAAATTTTATAATATTTTAAGATTCTTTCTATAAAATATAGTTGAAGCTAAAATATTTTGCATAATAATATCAGAATGACTATTTTCATAATGTTGTAGAGATTCAATATAATCCTATATTAAAATACCAATACTTAATTTTATTGATAAAGCTATATATTAATATTGGATTGATGAGGTGATTAATGATCATGATATGTTGATTACGAATATGGGATTGTGAAGTAGACGTTGATTATCAAAAAAAATGACCCGGATGATGTGCATTCGTACCGTAAGTTAGATGTTATTCAAGGTGATATCTGGTCTTAGAGCTACCGTGGGAACTTGTAAAGACTTCGTTTCTCGTGAGAATTCGCCGTAAAGTCTATATTTTCAAGTGGCGCTGTTTTGAGTGTTGATTTCGGTCTCACGATAGTCCTTTAGTGTGATGTATTTTGTGTTTATACGATATACGGAAGTCCTTGAGATCCAGCTCAGGTAAGCATATATTTGAATATTTTAAACATGAATAATTTAAGTCCCGATGAGTTTATCCAATCGCTGGATAAGAAGCTGGCGCTCGATCTCCTCAAAAAACTGTTGAAGAAATTTGAGGTAGAGTGGCCAGGGTTTCTAAACCTATATTCAGCGACAGACGACTCCACAGAAGGGGACAACTCAACACCAAAGGAAGACGAACCTGATAATCTCTGCTCCCACTCCAAAACATGATACAGAAACCCATGCACGGAAAAAACGGCGGAGACTCAGATAAACGAGGGGATGGAATAACCCCAACACTGACCTCCCCACACCCAAACGAAAATGTTCCACCAATTGTTCTACGGGAAAAAGAACGTTGGACGGCCCTTAGGCCTATTATGCAAAACCACCAAATTGCCTATTCATGGGCAAAAAACGTAGACGACGGAGTTAAAATCCAGCCTGCCACAGTAGGCGACTACAGACTCCTCACAAAAACCATGGATGAGTCAAATATTAAATATCATACTTACTCACTGAAGTCGGAGAAAAACATAAAAGTTGTACTCAGGGGAGTAACAGAAAACATCTGCACAGATGAAATTACTGACGACCTCTGCCTCCACGATCTCCCACCTGTCAAGGTTAGCAGAATGCTATGGGCTGAAAAGAGTCCAATGCCCTTAGTACTCGTTGAGATACCCAAAACACACCAGAACATATACAACATAACAACGATCTGTGGACTGAAAATCACAACAGAATCACTAAAGAAAAGAGCCTCGCCTCGTCAGGCCAGAGCTACAGATGTCAGAGGTACGGACACACACAGAAACTCTGCAGAGCAGACTACAAATGCCTCAAATGTGGGCAACACCACCCCACAGCAACCTGCTAAAAACCCAGAACCTCACCAGCCAAATGCGCGAACTGCGGGGGCACCCACCAGGCAAACTACAGAGGCTGCAGTCACTACCCTAAGAATAAAACAGACAACAAAAGGAAACAGATCTCTCAACCCTGCCCACAGGAACCAGAGTTGACGGCTCCTCAGTTGCTTGACACCCAACAAAAGACAACAAAATACCAGCTCTCACAAATGGAAAATACCAACAGTCTGGAAAGCCACCGTCGAAGCAGGACATACGCCGAAGTATCCCGCTCATCCAAAGATATCCAGCAGGACCAAATTCTTCCAAATATGACAACAGTCATCACAGCTTCATTGGCAAACATGCTTCAAGACTTCAGTAAGTGCAAATATTCACCAAACTCCACAAAACGATTTCTAAAAGAAACTCAAACCATATTATCAATGCTTGTTAATGAATAAAACTAGATTACTCCTAGACTCACTACAGATCGCGGCTTGGAATGCCAATGGCCTAAAAAACAAGACACTGGAGCTTCAAGAATTCTCTCACAGATACAACTCTGACATAATCCGAATTAATGAAAGTAATCTAAGACCTGCAGACGACCCAAAACTGAGATGCTACACACTATATAGAAATGAGCGACTGGACTACAGAGGTGTTGGTACAGCCATATTTATCAGGAACTGCATCAGGCACAATGGAATACTCACCCCTCTAACCTCCAACCTAGAACTCACCGGTGTCGAAGTCCACACAAACTCAACTGGAAGACTTAAAATCTACGCCGCCTACAACTCCCCTGCTATTTTCCGACTTTGATGCTGTACTAGGCACAAATGAATCCATCATCGTCGCTGGGGAGTTAAACTCCAAACATCCCTCCTGGAACAGCAGAACCACAAACAAAATGGCCGTATCCTCTTCAGCTACACAGGATTAAACAACGCTGTCGTAACAGGACCCACTGAACCAACCCACCACAGCTCAACTGGTACAGCCGACATCCTAGACATCGCTATCCTACACAACATCAAATACCAGTACAGCATTCAACTACTGAACGAATTATCATCAGACCACAACCCAATCCTACTTCACTTAGGGAACAAAGACCAGTCACCTCCCCTCCAAACCTCCATTGTCTGGGAGAGACTTAGGAAAGTGCTACCAGAACACATTGGTCCGGTTCCCCATATAAAAGCCAAGGAAGAAATAGACACGGCAATAAAGAACCTCACCAATCAAATCAATAAAGCCATAATAGCAGCCACAGTATCCACGATTACTCACAAAAAAATCGTCTCCCTGAAGAAATCATGGACTTAGTAAGGAAAACAAATAGACAAAGAAAAAGATATCACAACACTCGTGCTCCCCAGGACAAAACAGCCCTCAACAGATTAAACAAGTCTGTCCGAGAAGCTCTTCAGAAGCACAGGAACCAACAATGGGACAACAAGCTCAACTCCATCTCCACATCAGATCATTCCATATGGAAATTCCTAAACAACCTCAGGAACAAGCGCAAATCCCTCCCCCTCTGCAAGCAGAACAGCACCTTGCATACACAGATGCTGAAAAAGTCGAAGCCATAGCAAGAAACCTAGAGAAACAAGGCAGTCCTGCATATGAGAACCTAAACATCAGCCATGTATACAAGATCCATCGTAAAGTCAGGTTTACAGTAAATCGTACCGATGTCAATCCAAGCCCTATAATGCCTACCTCACCTATCGAGATAACCGGCATCATCAACCATCTCAAGATCAAAAAAGCCCCATGTCCTGATGGCATCACTAACCAAGTCATCAAGGCACCCCAGCAAAGCCATAGCATATCTGGCAAACATCATAAACTCCATCCTCAAATGGCAGCGCTTTCCCCAGTCATGGAAAATAGCTGACATCATCCCAATTCACAAACCAGGCAAAGGCCCACACCTATCTGAAAATTACCGTCCCATCAGCCTGCTATCCAACTTAGGGAAAATAGCTGAGAAAAACTATCCTCATCAGACTCCAAGATCATATCAACCAACTAAATATCATTCCACAAGAACTATTTGGCTTCCGTCAAAATCACAGCACCACCCAACAGATCCATAGACTGGTAGAATTCATCACCACAGGATTTAATTGGAATGAACACACTGGAGCCGTCTTCCTAGACATCTCAAAGGCCTTCGATAAGATCTGCCACCAAGGCCTCCTCTACAAACTTATCATCGCTAACCTTCCACTAAACAATGATACACCTGATCAAATCATACCTCTCCAACAGGAGGATGCAAGTCAAAATCAATGAAACAGTCTCAACCCAACGGAAAATCCTCGCTTTAGTTCCTCAGGGATCACTGCTATCGCCGATCCTGTTCAACATCTATATGGCAGACATCTCTCAAAATCCTCTCACATCCACCATTGCCCTTTATGCTGATGATACGGCTATTCTAGCCAGATCTCGTCAACCATATCTCGTTACCAAAAAACTACAAGATACCATCCTGAATCTAGAAAAATGGTTTAAAGACTGGCGACTACAATTAAACCCCCAGAAATGTACAACGATACTCTTCACAAGAAGACGAGCATCCCCTAAAGGAGACATCACCCTGTTCAACTCTAAACTTCCCTGGAAAACTGAAGCAAAATACCTCGGAATACTTCTCGATAAGCGATTATGCTTCAACAGCCACATCAAGAGCACATGCACCAAAGCTTCAAAAGTTATCGCCCAGCTATATCCCTTGATCAACAGACACAGCAAACTAATCTCAAGAAACAAAATTCTACTGTACAAGACAGTGATCCGTCCCACAGTTATATATGCTTCCCCAGCCTGGAGCCATACCTCCATGACAAACATCCTCAAGCTACAAAGACTACAGAACAAATTTCTGCGAATGATTCTGGACGCCCCGTGGTTCATCAGGAACGCCCAGATCCACGGGGACATAAATATCCCCTACATCTCTCCACTACTACTCTCTCTAGCAGAAAAATTCTTTATGAAGACATCTACGCATCCAAACCAACTAATTCAGCAAGCCGGAAACTATGACGGTAATGACCACTGGAAACGTAAAAGACCGAAAGCCATCCTAACACTCAGCGACGTGTAACCATCTACCCACTCAGGGCGAGCTAAAATAGCTCACAAATCTCTCCCATCACTGCTCCCGAAACAGACAACAGAGAATACGAAAAGCGTCATGCTTCACACTCTGCGCCATATATGTCCTGCGTCCTGCGAAGTGATTAATACCCTTGGAGGGTAATAGATGGCAATGCTGTAGCTAATGAAGTTCTAACTGAGGCTCGGCTATTGCTGTTATCCTCCTGCCATGATCAGAGCTTTAATAGCTCAATAACACCTTATCCCTACACTGTCCTCTACAGATAACGGGGAAGATGAAAAGCATTCTTGCTTCGCCCCTTTAAGCCAGTCCTTATAAGGATAAGATTATTAAAACTATGCGACAGGAATGAGGAATTGACCGTGAGATGCGGTGATTAATACCCTTGGAGGGTAATGGATGGCAATGCTGCAGCCATGAAATTCTAATTGAGATCGACTATTGCTGTTATCCTCCTGTCATGATCAGAGCTTTATACAGCTCAATAACACCTTATTCTTACACTGTCCTATACAGATAATGGGGAATATGAAAAGCATTCTTGCTTCGCCCCTTTAAGCCAGCCCTTATAAGGACTTAAAGCTATGACCACATTAAGGCTAATGTGCAACTACCCACTAATAAACAGTATAGTGTAGTATAATAGTATATAAATTATACACCAGAATTCTCCTCTAATAATATATAAATTATATTATACACTAGAATTCATCCTATAATAGCATATGCTTCGCCAGCATGGAGTCACACCGCTGATACTAATATCTTCAAAATGCTGCCAGTGCAAAACAAGTGCCTTCGTATGATTATGGACGCTCCACGGTTTGTCAGAGTTGTTCGACTTCATCGTGACACAGACATCCCCTATATATATATATATTCTTTCCTTCAGTCTCTTGCAGCAAAGTATTTCCTAAAAACGTCTACACATCCCAATCCACTGGTGCAACAAGCTGCTGACTATGATGAAACGGATCTGTACAAACAGAAAAGACCTAAAGCCATCCTGATTTCAAGAAATGATCTATAATCCCCTTGCCCCCTCAGGGCGAGCATATTGCTCATAAACTCTTTTCTTCACTGTATCCATTCAGACAGCGGGGAATATTTAAAACTATTTAAATTTAAAACTATGCTATGCAATATCCAAGGATATTTGCGAGGGATGTAGAAATTACTGCAGATATTACGATTGGTACGAGATCCTCTCATTTGGTGATGTCAAAAAAAGCCGGAACGTAAATTTCTATAATTTGTATTCCTTAAATGTGTAATAATCGAAACATATGAATTAATGCCAGTTGCATTTTATAATCCTATAAACTCTCTCTCTCTCTCTCTCTCTCTCTCTCTCTCTTGAATTGTACTCATAAAAGGGATTCCACTATTTTAAATATGGAAAGATCCAATAAAAGTGACCCGCATCCAAAAATATATTTCAGTTGCAACGATACCACTTAATTTTGATAAGGCCGTATCTTTCGTGAGTGAAATTCTCATAAAAATTATTACGTACAAGACATGTCTACAGTCTACGGGTTAATCCCAGTAATCCTCTGTGTGATAATGAACAAATGTATTTTGTATGAAATATCCAGTATTATTTTCGATGAATTCCTTGCTTAATCGAGAGATGATCACGACCGTGCCCTTAGGTTGGAAATCTCTAGGTTCGAATCCCGTCTCGGATTAGAACCTACAGATTTCCTAGGATAATACACACAATTAACAGAGATGATATTATAGCTTCATAGATCAGTTGCTTCCGCCATAATTCAAAACAAGCTAGTACTATTACGAGGGTAACCATATCTTAATCCACTTAAGGAATTCAAAACGTTTAACGAAAATAATAAATCATAAATAGCCATCAAAAGTTGTATATCCACCCCTGTCTGATGTACTCAGATTTTTTTTGTACAATCAGCTAGCCAATTTAACGATTTGACAAAAAAAAATGAATTGAGAGAAGATGATAGAGTAGAGCACGACGTTAAGCAGTTCTTTGAATGCCACTGTACGATATTTTCGATTCAACGGGATCGAAGTTAGAAAATTTAAGCGGATGGCGCCAGAGTGGAAATTTCCCCTTCCTGTACAATCAAAATCAGGGGAATAGTGGAAGGTTGCTTCCTAGGCTGCTGCTGATATTGCCATTAAGCACTTGCAATGGGCTTCGGAATATCCTCCTGTAAGAAATAAAGTTGGCTCTGATTACAACGAGACTAGAGAAAGACAGACAGACAGAGAGAGAGAGAGAGAGAGAGAGAGAAGACCACACCAAATCTCTTCTCAGTGCCGCGATGGATCAATCTCGGAATGATTAAGTAGTTTATCCCTTCCCCCCCCTTTGAAGATGCCAGAGATCTGATGATGCTTCAATAATACGCTAAGCCACTCCTGGAGAGAAGTCGGAACTCATCGCTCAACAAGAGATGAATAGCGAGTATGATCAAGTAGAAATGTAGCGCGCTAAACTGTAAGTTAAACGTTTGGTTTTTCAAACACTCCTAAATTTTGTTTCATACAAAGGAAGATTGATAACTACATTATGGATTCCTACAGATATGTGGAACCATCACGATGTGGATATACATTGGTGACCTGCTTCTCGAAAAGGAAGCGATGTTGCTTGAGAGTCGACATTCTTCCATGTCGTTCAAAAGTGGTGATTTCACATGCAAATTGTCGCCTGTCATCTCCGACTTTGTAGCAGCCTAATAGCTCCAAATCCAAACAGTGACTGCCTTCGCTGGGCAGGGAAATGTTTGCAGCCATTACGTTGCTATGACATTACGGGTGTCGAATAGCACAAAGTAACGATGGCTTTATAAGATTACTGTGTGACGTATCTTGTAAATTATTGAAATAATAAATAATTTACAAGGTGCCGCGAAACATTTTACTGCTGTGTATCGTTTTGGTGCTGTGTAGTACACGTTTGTTATTTGCTGACTGTATAAGAAAACGATAGTAAGAAATTAATTATAAATACAATGTATTTCGCACGCGCTTTCTCGTACTGTCGTCGAGATAACTTATAATTGTTTCATTGTTTATTTATTGACTTTTGAATCCTGGCATTTGCGTGCAACGAAACAATTTAATGACATCAAATGGTATGATGGAAATCCAAATTCAAATGATTGAATACTTTTAAATATCGATTCTAATTACCAATTATCATTAATCACACGAATTAGTTTTTTAAAACAAATCATGACAAGGCATATTTACGATAGGAATAATTTAATTTTCGTTCAATACAACAAATTAAACTCCTGGACCTTAAAAGATTCCGAAGAAGAGTTCCTACAAGCTGGAGAAGACACCTAAGCCTAATTGTGTTTGGTAAATTCATATTTCTCTAGTGAATATTGTGCTAATAGATTATAATGTTATAATTTTCGACCTTTAAAAGGAGTATTGCAGCGCCCACCCTTTGCGTTCACTTCTGAATATGTGCTTGTATTCAACTAATCTTTTATATAAATCAAAATAGCATTGCGTCAAGGCGATATCAGACACGTTGCACTTTAATTTAGAAAAAAAAATCGCTCTACTTAATTTTCTAATTAATTCAAAGTCATTTATTTTTCTCTACAAAGCTTACTCATGGAGGCATAAGTAAACATGAAATTTAAAATTTCCTATCTTTTGTCCAGTGAGAGGTCAAATTAGTCCTACGAGTAGATTAAGTCTTCCTACACACACACACATACTGCTTTTATAAATCGCTGGGAAACTTTACTAATAGCGAGCATATGCTGTTAGGTGGCAGTGCATTAATTGCGTTGCTTGATTAAAAACCTACACTCACATTCCCGAATTCCATCAAATACAGCTGCTTCTTTCAGGACTTAATAAAGCTACAAACGTTTCCGGAGGCAATATCGTCACTGCTCATATCCAAGTGAACTAGTTTTCAGAGAGCCGTCAACCCTTGAGTTTTCTTAGTACTACTACATTTCCTTTTGAAACTTGCATAATTAACCATGACTTTAATAAAGCTTTAATGTTTCGTTGCGAGACTTCAAAGTTGTAAGAATGTGAATAGCTATGTGAAGAGGAATGAAACTGAATAAATAAATAAATTCTTTAGCATAAATTTTAATCTGAGTTGTTAAAAAAAAGTATAGCCTTTATTTGTAAGAATTGTGCATTTCTGCTGTTTAAATAGATTTCTCTACAAATCAGCTATGGCAGACGAACTAAAATTAGTGCGACTGCGCAAAATAATTTATTTTTGCAGTAATTCTACACGCGGCTAATTGTTGAATAAAAATTAACTGTTAAACTGATGTCAAACTCGTGCCTTCTTAATTTTAATTATTTGATTTGATCCAACATAATAACATTAATGCTTTTCAGTTTAAATTGTTTACAACAACAAAAAGTATTGCATTTTTCTCTATTTCGCTGTTGCTAAGCTAAAGAGAGGAAACATTTCTTTGCCACCTAATGTGACGAACTATCGATAAACGTGCCGAGGGATGGTCGTCGCTTCACATGCTTCTCTTACGTTGACTGCGTTTCTACTTTAACTGTGACATTAGCCTAACTGTCGTTTACTTATGCTAAAAACCTGTCGGTCGGAGTCGCCGAGAAATTCCTCTTCTGTACCGACAAGGATTTCAGCGCTTTATTACCCAAGCACGTAAAACAGAAGCGGGTGCTCACGTATTTTGCAAATTAACCGCAACTTCGCTGCTTGCGATTCGTATAAAATATCAAACGCATGTCTTGGAAAATATCTACATGGGTAAACGTGTTAATTTGCATAAATTACATAAACTTGGCACATTGCTGAGTAAAGTGCATGATTAGTGTTTTTAATAATTTAATGAAAATTCACACCGTACGCATGCAAAGGCGAGGGTCGCAATAGTCACAAAAACACTTACGGCCTAATGAATGTTTATGCGACAACAGGCATCATAATTATGCCACTGGCAGAATACAAATAAATAAAACGGCATTTTTGATGGTATTCAACGATTAGTTAGAAATTGGAGTATTTTTTTAGACTTTTCTTATTAATATTCAGAAATCGAAATTTATGAGGGCTGCATCGGCTGCTTACCCATCCCCCATTATGGATCTGGTTCCCCTTTCCCAATGGCACTCTAAGCTGTAATTTTCCCCAAGTAATCCCGCTTTTCCCAATGGAGTTGATGTCCTCGTGATCTTTATCTCTTTGAGATTGAGATGAAGAGACCCTAAACGTATCTATCTGCTTAAATGTGTCTATCATCTTGCTGGAGGAGACACTAAAAGTGAACAAAAAGTAGGCAAACACATCCCATACTACTACTACTAGGTGAATTTCAATGCCAAGTGGGAAGTTGCTGTTTTGCTTACTTGGGAGGTTGAAGGTTTCGAAACTGTTGTTTCTTTGCAGATAAAACATTTCAGTTTTCTTTTTCAATTCTTTAGTTATATGTTAACACAACTAATTTATATTCTCTCTCTCTCTCTGTATCTATCTATCTATCTATTCTTGTTTAATTCCACGTTTTTCTAGATGTATAAAAATGCATGTATTTTACTGGTCGGTTTGTTCGGTTGCGGGATGAAAAACTGGATGGGAAGAAAACCCTACCCCACCGTATGAGACCGACTAACTCACCTTCTGGTGAAAATCCCTGATAAAAGCTCTTTGTGTCATAGACGAGATTCAAATCTAAGTGTTTTCAACCAAAGGGCTATGTCTATACCGACTGAACTAGTCATCATCGTCATCATCATCATCATGCCTATCAAGAATTAGGCTTAGAGTGGCCTGTTCCAGCCTTAGAAGTCATCGTTGAATCGTTTAAGAGGACATCCTGGTTTTCTTTTTCCTAATGGCTTGTACTTTAAGGCTTGTTTTGGTAATCTTTCTGTTTTCATTCTTTGAACGTGTTCCATCCGTTTATGTATATATTTTTTAATTTTTTCTATTACTGGTTCTTGGTTTAATTCTTTCATAATTTCTTCGTTTCTTTTGTGATTAAATAAAGTATTCTTTGCAGTTTTTCTCATAAACTTCATTTCTGCTGTTGTTAATCTTTGTTTTTCCTTTTGTTACAATACTGTTAATCTCCTAAATTTCTTATGAAGTCTCTTCAGCATCTTTACCGGTCTGGTTTGATAAATATAGTCTCCGTGTGACCAACAGAACAGTGGGTTTGATTATCACCATGGGAGTGAATTTCCGTCATTACGTAGGAGATGAATTTAATTTCAGTGTGAGACCGCCATTCTGCTGTATTAGAGTCTTGAAAAAAAAAAATAACAACTTCCAGGATTATATTAGCATGACCTCACTTAGAGTTCAGTGCGAAATGACTTCTGTCATCCACTTACGACATCGCTCATTTGCAATCAACTGCAGTCTCGCTGAATAAATTACTGTTCCTTTTGCATAAACATCTTATGCTTGTTTCTGTTCCTCTCAGAAACCATTTCGAGTATATTTCTAGGGAAACAAAAGCAAAAATCGAGTGTATTTAAACCTAATTAGTTTCGCTTTTCTCGTCAATGTTCCAACCATCCAGTCTAATAGGTTGCTATAGACTGAAAAATATTTAACATCGGCCACTCCATACATTACATTTATAATTATTCATCATGAATTATAGCATTACATGTTGTGTCTTCTTTCCATCCTCACTTTCTCTCGAAGAACTTGCACTCCATCTGCATTCCTCAAGGCTCTTTATCTTGCTGAAGAGCGAATATTGAAATTGAAAATCAGACTACTTACTTCAATAAATAATGTATAGATAATCTGGGTAAATAGTATCATCTCTGCTGAGATGGCCTTCAAAAGAAAGGAAACTCTAATCGTTATGCTAATTATATTACCTTTTAGTGATCAAAATAAATGCGAAAATTGCCAGTTATTTCAAGTTATTATACGTTTTTGGATATCATTCCCATTCCTTTTATGGAATTTCTGTCCGTTCATCTGGAATTCATCCAAACTCCCAATACATTTTAAATTTGGAGCGACTCAGTCATTAAAATATATTTTTACAATTTAAGGTTTAATCTACTTAAACTATTAAAAGTACTTAAATTCTAATGACTTTGAATCTTAATTTAAAATTTGAAATGAAATATCTTCTTAAAACTCATTGAAAATAATTCATTTTATGTTTACAAAGAACGCCATTGCGAGCTCAATGTACATTGGGCCAGCTCGTTTTCATCTCGGTTATTCTTAATTATTGTAAGGAGATCTATTCTGTACCACAGCGAAATGTCTTCACGTCTTTCTCATTTCTTGATAATCTTTGTATGTTCTTTCACTATTAAACAGAAACTGTCACTGATTATAGCTTTTCTAGTTCAGTCGGGATCAAAAGAATGCCTTTTGGTTCGAAAAGTCCTGGTTCGAATCCCATTTCTCAGGAAGAAGTACACAAGAAGTACAAATCGTTTCTTTAGATGCTTAGACGATGCAGTCGTAATTCCAAAGAAACTGATCTCTGAAAGTCAACTGTGGTTCGTTAAGGATTGCGAACTCATTCGATTGACATACGAGGAGTTCACTTTTTTTTTTCTGCGATAAGAGCGAATTTAGGACTTACGAAAATAAATAAGGCTTCCAGAACAGTATGGAACACAAAACAGAATGGGAAAAGAAAAGAGAGAGAGAGAGAGAGAAATATTGGAAAGTAAAAAACAAATTATTACTGGAAAATAACAACAAAAATTGGCCCAAGTAAATATATACTTAGCACAATAGGCAAATTGCTGTTGAGCTATTAAAGCTCTGATCATCGCAGGAGGGTAACAGCAATAGCAGATAGTAGAGCCTCAGTTAGAATTTCATTGGCTACAGCATTGCCATCCATTACCCTCCCAGGGTTTCATCCATTCTATCTGATCCATCATTCTAGGCAAGTTGCGTTAACACAGTTCATAGATATATATTACTTATTTATTTATCAAAAAGGTTTCGAATTTGAATCCTAAAAAAACAAAAGAAATTATTTATAAAACCTAATATAAACTAAAATGCTCATTTCTTTTCATGAAAAATTTTAAAAAGTAAAATTAAAATATTGAAATGAAATAATAAAAATATAAAAATACTGTTACTGTTCATTACTTTGTAATTGTTTTACGAACATGAACAAATTCTTTAAATAAAAACCAAACCTTCCTTTCATAAGTCTGCATTTTTATTTCAGTAATAAAAGTAATTACATGTCCTTTCGTTCTATTTTGCTGAGCGTGCAAGTCAGGCTAATCTGTATAGTTTCTTTTTTTTTTTTTCTAGAAATCCATCAAAAGATATGTTGAAATTTCTAATGTCCAGATAAGCACCTTTCTTAGGTGTGGGATAAGTGTGTAATACTCGCTGTCCCCCTTCTTTCTTGACAAACATACCTATCAAATGGATTGATTGATTTCACTGGGCTGGAGTGAATCTAGTGTGTGTGTGTAGGTAGGTACTTCAAGCACCACGCGCGCGCCCACACACACAAAGAGAGGAAAGGTTCTGTAATTGATTTATTGCGTGCCGCCAATGTTTTCTAAGAGTTCTTTTGGAATTTGTGAGGGAAATTCTAGATTACCAGACAGTCCTAATGCTAGAAAACTGCTGAAGTAGTCTTTTCTCAAACAAAGCGAGAATAAATTACTACGGACCGAAAAGAATTCCGAGGTGTTATGTTCACTCGGTGGTTATAGTGTGTGTAGAGAGCAGATTAGGTGCGAGATTTTCCATTACAAAGCGCATCAGGCAAGCTGAGTATCGTAGAAACAAGAAAGAGTGCGAAAGAGAAATGAATATACCTTTTTTGTTTATTTGCTGGATAACTAACGTTGCTCGTTTTAATACCAGAGTAACGATATTGGCTACTTGTGATTGATTATAACAATGGAATCAGTTTCTCATCGGTTTAAATAATTAATCTCGTTTTAATTGTTGACTGTAATTGTTAATTCAACTTCCTAATGATACCTTGGTGACTATTTTAATAGATTGTTTGCCAGCAAGCAGTTTGAACAGTTTTCGTTACAAAAATAAAGCTGTTAAATTGTACGGATGTTAATAATTTTCCTATAGAAGTTGGTTCGTTGTTTTGTACTTCCAGTACAGTTAAGGCTAGTAGGTCTCAGAATTTTGTCTGTATGCGGGTCTTTTGTTCATTTTGGCCTGTTTCTACTTATCTTTACCATATACAGGCAACTAAGGGTATAGATCCTGCTTCATTCGTTTCACATATCAGTTTAGTGCATCCTTGACGATGTTTATTTGTTTAAGGGAACAAAAAAACCCGATGTGCTCTATCATCTGAGACAGATTAACTCAAATTTGGTTTCTTAGTGTAAACATTAGTTCACCTGCTTGGTTAGAAATGTGAATATTTTATTCTCTTTCATTAATATGCTGAACACTTTTACAGTTCATATTTCAAAATTACTAAAGTGGTATCTCGCTAATCCGGACTAAAAAAAAAAAAATATCGTGCTCGTTCAGATTAGCGAATCTTCCCCCAAGAAACAACAATAACCAGCGTTTAAGACACAAATAATCAGATTCTAATGTTACATCAATTTAATTCTGTAAATAAATCAAATAACTGATAGGAAAAAAGCTACTGTACTGTAAGGGAAAACTTAAAAAATAATACAGTACACAAGTTTATTTTAGTAAAAAAAATTAGTTTGTATGTATTGTTGAGGATTCTGACTTAATAAAATTGCATAGTTCAGTACACAACTTAATTTGCGTAAAAATATCACTTTCTTTTACACAACACAACACAAAAAAAGTTTCAAAAAATAACACAAAAAAGTTTTTTATTTCTTCGTAAAAAAGTCACTGATTTTCTTTGGCTTCTTGGAAGCTAAACTTTGTCTCGACTGCTTCTTCTCGGAGCTGCATTAGCAACAAAATTTTGTGGAATGGCGTGTCATTCTGCTTAGCACATTCTATACACATATTAAAACTGTCAACTACCTCTTCATGTTTTACTTTTTTTTCTTCGAGTTCTTCATCTTCTAATTCATTCGGTAGCGTTACATTTATAATTTCAGCATCTGATTTGATTTCGAATTCACTACTTGTAATCCATTCCTTAACATCTTTTTGTGAAATTTCAACATTTGGATTTATATTTTTAACCAAATAATGCACGTTTTGAATTTCCTCTTTTCGTGTATATTTGTGATTCATGCCGACAACACAGTACGTACTGTACAGTATAAAAAAGCAAACGTGAACACACAATAAATCAAAATAGGCCTCCAATATGACCGTACAATCGATAGTATTAAAAAAGATACTGTACTGTAATAATAATAAAATAAATAATAATAGTTAAAATAATAATTATTAAATAAAAATAAAGTATACAAAATAATATTACGTAATAAAAAAATTTTTTTTTCTTTCAAACCGCAGTTCGGATTACTGGAGGGTTCGGACTAAAGAGGTTCGGATTAGCGAGATACCACCGTACTTGTTTTTGTGCTTCTAGTAAGTGCATTATGCGAACAAAACTTAACATGTGCTCAATGTCGTTTACTCAATATACTTGACTGAGTAAATGACATTGAGCAATATACTAAGACTTCTCAAGAAATTCGAAAACTTTTTTTTCGCTCAACATATCTTATGCAGATGACGTTGGCTACAAATTTCATTCTATGGCGTGCAAAAAAAAATAATAATAATAATAAATAAAAAATAGGCGTTCATCTGTCGCCAATTTGTGATTTTATTTACATATTTAATTAACAAGTACCTTATAGCAATAATATGCATTAATGATGGAACGGTTATTTTTGACCACAAGAACTATAGGAAAGATTGACTTCTATTTGGATTAATAGGTCAGATTTATTTCAAACTAAGTTATACGAACTAGTTTCGCCAACTATAGCTGTTGGCTTCGTCAAGGTAAAAGATATAGATGTAAGACCACTTAAACGCTAAAAACTGTTACACTAAAACTGTAAATGAAACGAATATAATTGCATTTTTACAAAAAACAGAAAAACAAGTACATCACACGCTTAGAGCGTGTATGATCTCACTTGTTGTTTTGTAGGAACGTTCTATAATTTGTAGCAAAATTTAATTCTGGCAACTTTAAAGATCTAATGAGGGTCTTCCAGATCTCAGGCAGAATTAATCCTTGGTTTCTATTCAGGTTTTGTTTTGAACGAATAACCGTTGTGCCTTCTTTTATCATTCGGGAGCGGAAATCCTCCTCTAAGTAGGGCATGGAGCTTTTGTCCCATTCTTTGGTATGGTTTGTCCTAGAGAAATACAAGGCTAACCCCGATTTGTCTTCTCTATTATTGTTTACGTCTCCTATGCTCGTGCGGCTTGAACTATATTGGCCAGACATCTAGAAGTTTTGAAATCAGGAAAAAGGAACACAAGCAACCTTCGTGTGTTTAGCAACATTACTGCCTTATTTTCATTATATTTATTCAATCAATATATAGCCAAGTGCCAAAATAATTCAAATTTCTTGAATATTTTAAACTTCATAAATCTAGCTGAGAAGTTCTTTACCTCGGAATATAATGAAGCAGAAATCAACAAATATAAAAGACCAAAGTCTACCTTAAGTTCAGTTGAACACAACTAACTTCACTGACCTCAATGGGCGAGCATATAGCTCACAAACACTCCATTCAAAGTTCTTTCATTACAAGACAAAGGGGAATACGAAAAGCAATTTTGCTTCACCCATCTAGCCAGAAATGCTAATGTTGTTAACGTGTTATACCTAGTACGTTAGCGCATGCTGAGTTTTAGAAATTTCTGGAAATTTATTGTTTATTATTATTACAAGAGATTGCATGCTTGCAATATATTTTTTTATTATATATATATATATATATATATATATATATATATAAAACAAACCTTCGAATAAAAGTCGAAACGAGTATTTGATGGTACAAATACTCGTTTGTTTTAAATCGCAAAATTAATATCGTTTCAGAAAGCGATGGGACATTTTGTATTGTTATGTCTTCCTCAGACGACCTGTATAAGCCTCATCTGTCTTCAGGAAACAAAAACTAATAAACATTACCAGACTTCAACCATCTTATGCATTATTTCTCTTTGGAATTTGCCAAATATACCTTTCTGTAGCAATCCCAACACCAAAATAATAAACGTATACACTAAAGTTTAGAACGAAGCATGAAAGGCTTCGATAAATAATGAAAGAATTGACACCAAAATATAAATTTTATGAATTGAAATTTCCTTTGTTTATCAAACCATTCATTTAGGTCCTTCTAATTACATTAATTTAGCAGCGCAACGTACGGATAATTGCATCGTCATTCTCGTCTGTTGTAAAATATTTCATTAATAATTACGAAATAGGGACACGTGATTTAGTTTCTGCAATCCAATTTCTTTGCTTTCTTTCTCTCTGTAATTCATTTAGTATTCGTTTTTTTTTTCTTTTCTATCATTACTTTTTCTTTCTTTCTTTTTATCTCTGTCTTCATTTTTCCTTTAGTTTTCTCTTTCACTACGAAAACAATACAAGCTTCCTAAAAACTATGTAAGCCTGGATAAAGCAATGAAATATGTCTCAATTTATCACTTTTTTTTCATTGGGTCCTTTTAACTATTTTATGAAGTCTGTAGGGACCGGATACAAGTCCAAACTTATAACTATTTTATATTATCATTCTTTACACGCATGCATCAATTTTTCTACACAGCAGAAATTGACGGCTAAAAAGATTCCGATAGTACATTACTAGAGCCGCTCGTCTTTATATCTGTGACGAATCAGTTTATCATAAAAATAAGAGCGGAACAAAACAACAAAACACAAAAGTCTCTCACCAAATAACCCATCATTTTTACGGAAATTCAATATGCTTTCTCACAATTTCGGCGCTAAAAACAAGCAAAAAATGCTTGTTTGTTCAAAATGCATACCCTCAGCATTTTTTCTTTCTTTCTAGCAGTTTTTGTTTTTTATTCTTTTCTCAACTATCAGTTTGCGTGTCTTAGTTATAAATAGAAATGGCACGCGCTTAGATATATAGCCTGTTAGGCGGCTTGTTCCAAGACAATCTCGGCCAGTAACTTGAACCTTATCAGTTATGTTCAGTTTGCTAGAAAAGAGAAGCAAAAAAATAAGAAGGAAAAGGAGACAGCCGAAATTCTTTTGTGTCGGAAAATATACGAGGCTGGAGACGAGAGTGCATTTGACACCGACATTTATCTACTCACTAGTCGCAATTATTTCACCTCTAAAAATATGGTATTCTTCTGAGGAATAGAACAGAACGATAGTGAGACTACAACTAAACATTGTTATTAATTAGTTACATCAAGAAGTTCGTACAAATTAAAGTTAAAAAGTTTCCAGTGAGATGCTGGATTTGGAAAAATAACATTGTCTTACGTTGCTTGAAAAGAACATTTATTTCCAGCAAATGTTTAAAGCTGATTTTTATGTACCAAAAGACATTATTGCAACAATAATACCGTATTATACTCGCATAAAACTATTCATTGTTAATCAACAAATAGTCATCTGCGTACGACGATGATATCATTGTTGTTGTTATTGTCTTTTGGTACAGAAAAATCAGCTTAAAACATGCTCTTTTCGAACAGTGTCATATTCGATTTTTGTTTCGTCTAAAGTTACTGGGTTCTTTGACATGTTTGACATACGCAAAAGTCTTGAAAGCTGTCCATATCGGGTGCAAATACTCAACCTGAATTTACGCCACTAGCTCTCATAATACCTAACATCATAAGATGGATATAACATCTGCTTTCCTGTTTGCACGGCATAAAGGTATCAAAGAAATGAAATTATTTTATCATAAAGGATACTTATAGCACTGAATTCAACGTTAATTTTGTATTTTCATATCAACTTTGCTTACTTTATAGAGGGCGAAGTACATTGGTATTAAGTGCCTTTATTAGAACATCTTGGGTTCGAATCTCGTCCGGAACGTAAAGAACCTGTAATATAGCCTTTTTTTTTTTATCTGAAGTACCTGGTCTCATGAGGAAGGGATTTTTCTTCTGAAAACTCATCTTTTTCTTCTCGTAAGTCTAGCTATGGCGTAACTCCTTTATGCTTCCTATAGGCATTTCTTATAGGTTTCCTGCCTGTAAGTGTAGCTTAATTCATAGTGTATTATCATGTTGACGTCACCACAGCAATGCTAACATGGGAGTTTAGGCAATAATCACGAATTTTGCATGGTTAATTTCACCCATTAACTCAATATTTTTGTCGTATACAGAGACAAACAAGAATATCTTTATTTTTTTGGTAATGTTATTTCTTTCTCCTTTAATTTTTGTTTTTCTACAGGAGTTTGGGGGGAGAGAATACAAGTCAATCTTTAACAAATTCATCCCATTTTGATCAATTCATAACATATTTTAACAAAGCAAACAATAAAAACAGTAATGCAGTTTCATTGTGACGTTAGATGTAACGCAACAGTCACCGATAGTCCTTCATAAATGGTAAGAATACTTATTGTGACGTTTTTCTCCCTCTGCGTATTGTTATCATAAAATAATAATAATAAT
This sequence comes from Typopeltis vanoorti, assembly GCF_054136105.1. Taxonomy (NCBI): domain Eukaryota; kingdom Metazoa; phylum Arthropoda; class Arachnida; order Uropygi; family Thelyphonidae; genus Typopeltis; species Typopeltis vanoorti. The sequence continues at coordinate 37,311,507 of NC_143571.1, read as the reverse complement.
ATCGTGTGCAATGCTTGAAAACAAGTCCATTTTGAATTCATACGGTAGATTCCAGCAATTTTAAACTTTTATTGAATTAGTTCAACGAGAATCTGTGGAGATTTGCATTAAAATAATGACGTACAGACGATGAAAGAACAAAAAGGTTCCAAATTAATTATTTGTAAGCAGAAGAGTGTTGAAAAAGTTGATTACGATTACATCTCCCGCCTTTTAATGCATAATATCTATGGATAAAATTAATTCCTTTCCTTTCCGATGAATAATTAATACCTCATAAGTATTTCTGTGAAGTGAGCATGCCGTAAAACTCATCCACAAAAGAATTTTTTCCAAGAATAAATTATGTTGGTAATGGGATCTATGAAGACACTAATTAAACATCCCCTCATTTGCCATTTATTCATCCTAAAAAATAGAACCGGATAAAATTTGATAATCCCGTGGTAATAATGTCAATCGTACATACAAAGAAAACGATCCTAATTCGATTAAAATCTTATCATATTAGTAAGGCGATAATTCAATAGCCTGATGGCTCATTTCTTAGTTAACAATTAAAAATCCTGGGAAATTCATGTTTAAATATCAAACCATTAAAAAGGGGAATATTTGTCAGTATTTGTACCTTAATAGCAATATCTGATACAATAAAATATCTCAAGGTAGACACCACCAACATTTATTTTATTTTTTTTTTTAGTAACCAGTTTAAAATGTGTTTTCTTAATAAGGTTGAGTTTAAGCCAGCAACCTTCGTGTTTAGCAACATTACCGCCTTATTTTCATTATATTTATTCAATCAATATATAGCCAAGTGCCAAAATAATTCAAATTTCATGAATATTTTAAACTTCATGAATAGTCAATGACCTGTCATATGGCTACATCGGTATCAGAGACTTCACAAAAAGGAAAAAAAATCCATTATACAAGCAAAGATTATATAAGTTTGTATTTTAAGTGCAAGGAACACGAAGCAATGAGGAACTTAATCTATCGCAGGTCTTTTTTCCGGAAGTGAGATGAAATTGCAAAATTGGCTCATTACCGGTGACAAAATAAAGAGATGGATAATTTTATCCGATGCAGAACCTATCTTATATTTATAATGGCAAAATTTCCCCAATTTAAAGGATATTCTGTAATATTATCTCACTTTAGAGACTACTACTATTATTTTTTTTTATTATTTCTTTATTTATTTCTTTTATATATTTATACCGGGTGATCAGTAGTTCTGCGACTGAAGAGTACCGCATCACAAAAGTGTATTTCCTACGCTATCCTTCTGATGACAAGACATTACAAACAATGCTAGATAAAAAGAAATTCCCTACATGCTTGTACACTTCCAAGTCTTTACTCTTCGTAAAACAAACCTAGCCAACTTAATTATGTAAACGAAATCCTCGGACCTACGGCCCTTCTAGACTAGCTTAACTACAAATACAACGTGTTCATTTGAGTAATGATGCTGTTGCTAACGGTTGATCACTTCTTATCCGCTCAGTTATGCAAAATACGACAAAAAGAACATCATCCGATAAACACACGTGAGTGTCATCAAAAAAAAAAAGAAAAAAGAAAAACGTAATTGCCATCAATCCATACTACATGACTGTCAAGTTGCTTGTTTTATTTGGCATGAAAAAAAAGAACTTTCTACTGCGAATGGTATCAAATATTACATTAAATGGTTTAGATATTAAATATCAATGATAAACACTTCTTGATGAGGAGAATGCCGTTCCTCTAAATGCTAAATGTTAAACAAGTTGCGATAGAGGATCGCTGCTATTTTGAGAACCGTTCAAGTATCTTATTATGGAAGTCTGGAATTTCGAACTATTAAATTGCTAAAAGGATTTCCCATTCCATCTTTTTTAGAGTTTAATGTTTATTCAATAAAAGGATGTATGGGCATACTTGAACGCATCCCAATGAACTACTTCGCTTTTCTATAGAGCATCCCTTCAAACTCAGTAGGGGTGAAATTAGGTCAGTTATCGATCAAAGCTTTCATTTCTTTGCTTCTATCCTTACCGACATTCGTTCAGTTTCTGCCTCGTGTTTTGATATCCCGGGTTGAACTCTAAAAATAATTAGCCTGCAACAACCTTTGGATTCATATAATCTGCATTTTTTATTTGATATGAAATGTAGTTTTTTTGTATTTCTATGTATTAACTAATGAGGTCCTTTAAATGTAATTTAGTGCTTTGTTGGTCTCTTCAGTCTTCTGTTATCCTGATTTAAAAAATGTTTTTGAAGATTGTGTAGAAGCGATTGTAAACGCTTCTACACAATCATGAGTGACATGAGTATATTCTATCTATTAAACCGAAATATAAAATTACTTGCAATCAGCTTTAACCAATTTATTTAACCGAAATAGAAGTTCTTCAATTAAACAACGCCAAATTTCACCAAAATCAGTCCAGCTATTACGAACAGTATCATACAACCTACAAACAATCGACAAATTGATTCTAATAGCCGATTAAATATTTACTGAGGCCCGCACTGTAAGGACGTTTTTGTTGCTGACGGTGGTGGTGCTAAGAAAAAAAATCCATAAACATTTAGGATTAACAATGCACGTGTAAAGAACTTGACATGAATTGTTACCCGTCTTTTGAGAATAATGACCTTTTATTAGTGGCAAACATACTATCTTCTTGTTTATCAGTTTATCAACACTATTGGCAAAGAAAGTAAGAAAGGAATAGCTTGATTTCTTCTGCTGTTTACTCCGTATTTCTAATAAATGATTCTTGCTCTATTGTGATGCATGTTCTCGGTGGATGATTGAAAACCAATGGCCTTTGTCTTGCAAAATAAAGAGCAAAAATGAAAGACCATCTAGCCTAGAAATTAAGCCTTTACTCTTCTACAAAGGACCGTTGCTGTTTGTTAATAGAGAACTACGTACAATGGATGTGTACAATGAACGTAAATGGTGTTTCGAGACAGTGGCTTCTTACAAAAATAGAATTCATTTAAACTCTTTGTTGTTGATAATTAACAAGGCAAAAAAAAGTTTTAAAACGCCCAAAGGATGTGAGAGGGGGCTTAATGAGGTACGCAACGTGTTTACTCCTTAACCCCGTTTTTAAATATTAGTTGCAGTTTCGTGGAAACGTTATGAAGTCATCAATACAACTCTGAATCCGATACATCATCACTAGTATTTCAGTATAACTCACATTAATCGTAATCTCAGGTATGATATTTTAAATTCTTCAATAAGAATGGATCGTATTTAATTTTTAAATTACTAATAACATTTTTAATGCTACAGATAACTGCTAAATTCAGAATCCGATGAGTTAATTTTGATTATCGCTTTTACCCCTTCTTTCAATCAGATAAACTCATCTATTGATGAAGACTATCTTGCACACTAAACAAAGACATAATTCAAATAAAAAAAAATTAAAAACTCCTGCTGTAATTCTCCCTGGACGTCTGCTTGTTACGGAAGCCAAATCTCTAAAGACCCAAATCTAAGTAGCGACGGGGAGTGTTTGTGTTTAATTTGTACAGTTCTATTAATTTCTCTTCTTCCTCCTCCCCTATCTCACGGCTTCAAGGCCTTTGTTTTCGCAACGCTAGTTTTTAATTAGCGCGCGCTACGAAATAGACGCTTCACACAATCTAGATGCTTCGTTAGGGAAGAATTAACAGATGTGTACTTTCTCTCTCTCTCTCTCTCTCTCTCTCTCTCTCTATGTCGTTCAAATATCATCACCTAATGTAGCTTGATTTCATGTAGGGCAATGTTATTTTCCCAATGATTTTACATTATTTATTATTCGACAGATGAATATGTTTTATTGGGTGATTTACTAGTAAATGCTAATAGAAATATTTGAAATTTTACTTAATCTTCAAAGAAGTTTTTCTTAATGTTCATCTTAATCAACATGAAATATTTCGTTAAAATAAACCACCAAATATAATCCTTCATAATTTAACTGTTTCAATCAAGATATGTGATTCTTATACAGCCCGTGCGTTTTAACATTGTACGCTTGATCTTAGAGTCGTCTGTGAATAGAAAAGCATAAAAAAATGGACATTTTTATGTTACTCACACCCATGAAAGGATTATTCGCAAATTAGCCTGCCCATGGTGTATCTTGTACCATAGTTAAGTTAGGATTTTTTAATCAATTTTATATGCATTTATTGTGTTTTTAATTAATTTTTACATGGTCAGGAAACCCTGGCCTAGTGACCGAACATGGAACTTTATCCAAGCCACTTCATGCCTCCAATAAACGGGACGGTGGTCTCACACCAGACAATGAAATTCATCTCCTACCTAAAAACAATCACAAACATTCATAACCACAGTGGGATTACAACCCGCCACCTGTTGGTTGGAAACCATTTTATATTTCAGAAAATCTGTTTGTATTGTACTGAAAATTCGAGCAGTAACTAAGGTAGTTGGAAGGAAATATATTTCTAAACATGTGATCATACCTTTTACTGATATGTTAACGGAAAAGTATTAGTTGCATTGTTTTCAATGCAGCCAAATGGCCTTAAAAGAAATTTTACACCCGCTTTATTCTGCGATGACATGATGCCTTGACTTCTTCCAATGAAACTTAGAAACTTTTCATTCTTCACAGTTGCAGGAGGCGTGACATCGTGGGTGGGTGGGTAGACAGGATGTTTCAGACATGCAGCCAGATATGCACACCTTAATAATCCCGCTTCTAGAATAATGCAGCCCTTCAACACCTAATCGCCAATCCGAGAAAAGATTGGCAAATAGATAAGAAGAGGCGCAGGGGCGATAAGCTCTGAAGCCATAGTGCTGATCTCCCAGGTCGGAGAGCATTTCATCAACCCTTCCAACAAGATTTTGTATCACTTCCTAACCACCCTAATTCATTCTTTATATATGAGTTTGTTTCGAGATGTGGAACGTGGACCTGGTTTGATAAACAATGTCTAGGAAGGTTGGTAGTGCTCTAGTAGATAAAATACTGACAATTTCGACAATATGATAGGGCTGCTGATAGGGAAAAGTGTGTCATGTTTTTACATTATCTTTTAAAAGATAATATCCATTCGACAAGACCTTTGAAATGTTAACCTATTCGGCAAAATGACGCTTTATTTTTTCGCTCCTGAGTGATGTCAAACCTTAAAGGAAAGACAAATTCATATTACATTTACTAAAATAGTCGATGTGCTTTCTTTGGTGGGCTTCTCATATTCCAGTGAAAAACACATAAAATAACTAGAAAATACTGGGAAAATATGTACGAGTACACACGTGCGTCGTCGTTATCTTAAGAGAGAGGGTAGCAGCAGCTTTAACCATGTGAGTAACCATTAAGGTGGGTTATATAACACCAAAATCCCTTCCGACTAGATAAGTATCTTCAAAAGAAAGTTGCAGTTTGTTTATGTTATTTGAGTACCCCCCAAAGGCAGGAAAAAGTAACAAAGTCACAAGAACAAGAAATTCCCGTGTGTGCTACACACCGAGTTGTCAGATGCACCTACCAGCAAATCTTGGCTCCACTAGGGATTATTCCCGGGGGTCGAATTATTCGCAAGCAGGGCAAGCCGTCTTCTTTTTCGAATAACATTTGCAGAAATCCAAAAATTCCCCGAGGAGGTAGCTCACACAAACCGACGTTCCATAGGAAAAACAAATTCGACCTGGAATTCCGAACACTGAAATAATTCGTACGAATAAAAAAAAATAATAAATATAAAAATGACGGAGGAAGTAAATTTGTTATGACCAACCGAGTACAGAGGTTGCATCATTCTTGAGAAGTGCAGAGCTGGTGTCGTTTGCTTGATCTCTTTGAAGTACGTGCACCTCTTCGAGATTGTTTTTAGGTCACCGATTCAAATGATCGTCAACGTAGCATGATAATGATATGCAGCGTTTAATCTTTTCGTCAAATCTCCAATACTTTTTTTTTTGTAGAAAGAGACCAGCCAACTTCTGAATCAAAGCCGTATTGTTCATAAATACTGAAAAAAATTATTAAAAATATGTTGTTGTGTGTGAAAAATCGCTTTTGCTTTGTCATTGTTCCGAAATTATACACTTGTATTTTAGTTGATTATTTTTAAATCTAATTGTGACGTAACAAAACAGTTTTATCCAAAATGGAGATTCGAGTATCACTTGATGATTACACCTACGCGGAAGGCTACATTAAACGAAGAACTCTGGCTTAGCTAACAAAATAATGAACTGCTGGTACCAGCTAGTCTTGGATGAATTCTTTCACATCAGTTCTATCCTGATCTACGCAACATTATGTATTGGTTATCATGTGAACTTTCCGATTAGTACGTGTTGATATTTCCTAGAACGGATGATAATAAAACCCTAAATTGATATGCCCAGTTAAGTAGAAGATTAAATCGTAAATAGAATATTCCACCTTCTGTCTTTCATGTAACTATCTCCCCTTTGGAGATAGTACAACGTACCGCATTATTGGTAAGAATATGGTTTCCTAAAGTGAAGTCCTACCTACTAACGCAGGGTGAATTTGCGGAGGGTGAACATTTGGTGATCATAGAGGGCCATGTCTCATGATATAGCAGCAAGATTGTGTCTGCGTGGCCATCACGGACACGAACAAGAAAGAATGGATACAATACCTTCGGAATATTTTTTAACAAAGTGTCGAAATTCGATCAGATGTACATCAGGTGCGGAGTTCTTTTCGATAGCTGTGGACATGCGCTACAGTCTCTTCTGTATGTCATTCAAAATTATCAATGCGACCCACTGGAAGAAATTTGTCCAATGTCATTACTTTGCTCTCCCAAAAGGATACAATCCGCTATCTGAAGTTCTCGGACTACCAAACCTTTCCAGTTTGGCGACATCAGTTCATACATTGGACCTGTCGGCATTACCAATTTATCATCCCCCCCCCACTCCCTCAAACATTTCTCTGTGAAACAGGAGCAACTTCCGATAAATGTCGCTTGAATTATTGGACAACTAGGATCGATTAGAGATTTATCATAGGATTGAGTATAAAAGGAACGAAATGAACTAAAATGCTATAAAAATATCGAGACATTTTTATAATAAATTATCTTAAATAATTTATTTTGCATTATGAATTATTTAAATGACATACTGTTAAAGAAATTTGGGGTCAAAGCTATTAAGGCTATGACATAATTATATTATTATTATTATTATTACAACCCTATTGAGTTCAAGGATGACTCATTGCCGGAAGCCATTCCTCTACACGACACTACACGATCCACTGTCTGCATCACCCCATCTACCACAGACTAAGATTTCTGTCTGGTAATTGCATTCGCTGTCCGGCTTTCCTGTTTGTGTACAAAAAAAACTGAGTTTTCGGATAAAAACTTGTTACCTCCGTGTGAAACTGGCTAACTTACCTTCGGTCGAAAATGTCCGTATGAGCCGGCCTGGTTGGGTTGGCCGAGTGGTTAGCGTATCCACTCTCCATCCAAAAAGGCCAAGGGTTCGAATCCTGCCATGGGCATGAATGTTTGGGATTGTCTGTGAAAATGCTAGTGGTGGTGGTCAGCAGGAGATGGCATTGGTGTAGATGAGTTGTAGCAGGTGGATTGAGTGGTGGAGACGGAGAGTTGTAGAGTAGGTGCCCTCCCTCGATGAGTCCTTGGACTCCCTGAAGGTGTCATATAATGATAATGATGCAGTGGCGCACCCAGAGAGGGGAACAAGGGCCCTGCCATCATCCTCAAAAAAAAAGGAAAAAAATACTAGGAAAATTTCCAAAAATCTTTTCCAATTTAAATTAATTTTTTTATTTATGTTGTGTCGTGTCTTCTATTTCTATACTACTTATGCGCTACTTCATTTGCCCGAGCCAGGCCAGAGGAGATCACGGGTATCATGTATTGGCGATCATTGCAGATGTTCAGTCACAGGTCGTATGCGATACGTAGTGTGTATTTTCAAATCGTGTACTCAACTCAGTTTCCCCTCCCCCCCCCAAAAAAAATTAAATCCTGAGTGCGCCACTGGTATGATGTTTGTTAAATCCGTGTCATCTACGGCAAGTTTGTGTGTTTCTGCATCAGGTAAAAAATCCTTGCAAAGATACTTCGAATTATGAAAATCGGAATGTCCCGAACAGAATACTGTGTGTAGAGGGGGAAGAGTATTACACCACTTGCTGCGCTTTTGTATCAGCAATACAATCACATTCAGATAAACATTTAAAATATAATCGTTGAATATAAAATTAAAATATAAGAGTTGAATGAGTCACGCTCTCGGCTTTTTCTTCTTTTATGAATTAATTACCAAATATTCATGAAAAATTTAAGAATCTGAGAGTTTCCTCCTGTTTTGTCAATCTTTATATTAATATTAAATAGCTAACGTTTGTGATATGTCCACAGATGAAGAGTTAGTACCCTGTTTGAAGTAAGCTTTATGGATATGAAAGCTGCGCGAACTACAACTCAGTATATACAACTTTTCACAGCGACTCGTAATTAATGTGGTGCTTTACAACGTGGCCAAATATGGCCAATGTTTTAACAAAAGCTAACCATACTCTGCATCTGTTCATACATGGATGCGTACCCTGGCAACAGACCACCAGCTGGATACCAACCTTATAAGCGAGACCCACTTTCTTTGTTACAGCGCGCTGTTGAATGCTAGCCGACACACGCCAAGCGGTTCTGACACGAGAGGCATGCATGATTAATATTTATTGCCCAGAAAGCCATATGTTACCTGCTAAGATTAATAAATTTAATTTTCTGGCTTCGCGAATAATAATGTGGGTAGCGAGGCGTGATAGCTTCCTCCACACAACAAAGATGCCATTTTAGGACAGAAAACAAATTCACCGATTATATATTTTTAATGCGCACTAAATATTCCTGCCAATCCAACCAGTTCTTTATAATAAGAAAGAGAAATTTTAAGTTTGTCCAAAAAAATACCTAATAAAAATCAACAATGTTTGCAGCACATACAACATTAAGAACAGAAACAAATTGCAAAATGGTTTACTAAAAAAAAATGTACGTTTTTAATAATACAGCAGCTGCAATCTATTAGTGATTTCGTATCAAGAATTGGCTAATGAATCTTTCGATATAAATGGAAGGATATACTAAAGCGCCATCTATCGAGTTAAAAATGAATCATGCTTAATATTGTTAACTTGATTTTTTTTTTATTTAAAATATCATTGACTATTGATAAATACAACGCTTAAAATGCATTGGAATTAGACAGCTAAGTCATAAGTGCAATTCAATTCCAACAAACATCTATCATTTCATATAGGAAATATATGCGTGATGATAATGATAGCAACTAGGCTTATCGTCCTTGTCGGCTCATAGAGGTGTGCTATCTCAAGTCTCGAAATGCAAATGGCAACTGCAAATGGACGTTGAGTGCTCGTTGTTAATAAGATACTAGTGTGTATTCCACAGATGTGGCTTTAAGTCAATGGAATTAAAGACCGGAATCACATAGACTGCCGCTATAAGGGCGTATAGTATTATTAACAGATGGGTGTTAGAGAAACGTACAGTACAAAGCAGACATCCTCGCATCAACACCCATATTCAGAATGTGCACATTTATGTCAAGTTGGGATATATTGCACAACATCCCTCATATGAATGTCACGTGGACCATAAAATGAGATAAGCATCTCTACAATTGGTTGCTACTATATCCTCTCTCTCTCTCTCTCTCTCTCTCTCTCTCTATGTGTGTGTGTGTGTGTGTGTGTGTGTGTGTTATCCGTTTAAGTAATAATAACGCAGGTAATTAAATAAAATGTTAATTTTTTCTACATGACTTTCGCTGCAAGGCGCTTCTTTTTATTCAAAAAATGGAAGAGTCTATTAAGTATAACTTATTTGCCTGCTGTATCAAAGAAATTACATTTAAAAAAATAATAATAAATTCTCTAAGGCTTTTTATTTCGAAAGGAAACAGACTTAGCTCCTTCCGACATACTAAGAAAAATAGATTTTTTTTTTCTTATGGCAGAAATGTGATATATACAGAATCATTCAAAAAATCACTTTGATTATATATTCTTATATCTGTAATGCTGTAATACTGTAATGTAAGATCTACTCCTGGCTACTGGCTCCCAACTCTCAGCAATACAGTTCCTCCCTCGATTCGCAGGACCCAAGTCTTAAGCAAATTATGGACAAAAATAATTGAAAACAATTCCTTGCCTATCCACCAAGACATTTCCTTCCATACCTCACAAAGACTGAAATCCAGACGCCCTGCCTGAAGAAGTGCAATACAAATCAACGACCAGAATTTCGACCTATACGGGTTATGGGGAGAGTATTGCTTCAACGTACCTCCAATATTCAAATTCCCATTTCAAATCCAACGTCTCGTCTTGACGGCTTCGATCTCCTTAGACATGTATCGACCACTTTAAATCAGATCCGATCAGGACATGGGAGATGTAAACATCTCTTGCATAAATGGAATTGGTCTGATACTCCAAACTGTGAATGCGGAAGTGGGATCCAGACTATCAATCACATTGTACTTGAGTGCCCTATCAACCAATTCCGAGGCACTAAAGAGGACTTTTTAAACTAATCCCTGGAGTGGATCCGGGACTTAAGAATTAAGTTCTGATTTTTAACCTTTAATTATTTCGACCTATTGCACCCCTTTTAATATGATTTTTTACAATTGTTTTATGCAGTTTTTATACAATATGTATGCACTATCATGAGACCTGTACATCATACTCTAAATAATAAAATATCTGTAATTCTATCACTTAGAAGTAACAAGGAATCAAAATGAAAGAAGGATGCATCAGATTTCTTGCTAAGGTAGAAATTCTACTTCTAGCTACAAAACCGGTTCCTTCAGAGCTTGCATAGCAGAAAGCCTGAATAATATATAGATATATTTTTTAATTTTTAGTTAAGAACGCAGCGTTTCAATTCTAATTGCATATGATTTTTTTATGGGTAAGAGGGAAAACTAGCATTTTAATATCTGGAACTTGCCCTAAATGCTCTCTTCATGTGTACGTCAATTAACTCGTTTGCATTACGCTAACCTAAGGACACCGAATCAACAGAAAGAGTGCGTACATTTGCGAAACTATCGTACCAGAGCGTGTGGAAATGTTAGGAACGGGCGGAAATTTTAATCCAGGTTGGATATTTGCAGTTTTAATATCCTTGTAACTTGCAACACTTGAAATAAATAAATGTTAGTTACCTGTCCCTGTAAAATGCTATTTATTTGGTTACTGTCTCAAAAGCAGTTTTAGAAAAAAAAGTAAAGAAGCATTTGGAATGAAACACTATTAATTCTGCAGTTTATTTACTCCGATTTTAATAAATATCAAAGCTACGTTCAGTCTACTACACCGATCATATAAACATATATGACCAGACAATGATGATCCTAGGTAAGTGTTGATATTAGGAAATTTTAAAATGCCATCGAACCTCTTATCCAAATGCCATTTTAAATATCATCAAAGATATTACTAAATGGGAAACGAGTGTGAAATTAAAGCGATTTTTGTCCATCTTTATCTGCAGGAGAAGGTTTCATAAATATCCTTTATGAATCCCATGGATTTTTTCAAAAGAAAAAAAAATTAAAACTAAAATTTAAAGATAAAAAATGAATGGAAAAACTCGTATACGAAAGGCTAACTACTGATGAAAACGATAACAACATTCACCGTACTACCGAGCAAAAATAAATAAAATAAAACTCCAAGCGAGGGCAGATATAGAAGTTTTATTCTTAGCGAACTTTCACTCCTATTAAGAAAGTCTGATGTGTCGCATGAATCTTAGTTCAATTCCCCTTCGCATGTACGTCAGCGCTGACTTAGCGTGTTTGGCGATGAAGGATCCGATCGATCCAAATTCTCCAGAAGCAGACAGAACAACATCGTATATCATCTCACATCTTCCATGCTACAACAGTTCGGTGTTGAATGAAAGCAGGGCGAATGTCTTGCGCTGCGAACACATATTGCGGAACTACACTCGAAGGCTTATAAACTACTCCAAATCTCTAATGAAATGTAAAAGAAGTCCTAAATCCATCTTGGCTCTTAAGTTCCTTAATCCTCTCTCTCTCTCATTCCTCTGTCCCTTTTCGCATGGCTTAATGTTTATCGAGTCCTAAGGATCATTGTCTTTCTCTGTTTCCTTTCCTGTTCTTTTGTTGATATCTCTTATTGCGTAGAATACTAGACTCTGTGTGTGTGTATGTGTGTGTGTGTGTGTGTGTGTTATTTCTCTTTTCATTTAAATTAAAACTAACTGCATATTTCATTCTGTACATTATTGCAAACTTCGGCAAGAGGATGCAATATTTACGTTTTCGTAATTTTCCATTGGATTATGACGTCATACACTCTCATTTTTAAAAAATAAAATTTCATGTCAATCAATTGACATTCAACCTACGTTTCGGCATAATTATAATTAAAACGGCTGAATAATGCTTGCTGCATAGAAATTCGCCGATATAATACAGATAATTGCGCTAATACGAATCATTTCTGATATTAATCCAAACTGAATGGTCGATTTAAGCGGGAGAAAATCTATCACGTGGCTTTTATACAAATTGATTTTGCTTTTCATAGTCTCTGCTGTTGGTAAAACGAGAAGTAATCAGCATGGCTCACATTACTATAATGACAAGTCAAGTTTATTTTCTTGATAAACGCGCGGAACACACTAAAATGTAAAGTAACACCTTAGTGGCATTCCGAGATTATCAGTGTCCTTATTTGACGTCTGACGACTGTTGCCTATCAGCAAGCATACGGGAAAGTTTAAGTTGTACGCCATTAAAACAGATGAAAATCAACTGCAACAATATTTTGCTTGTTACAAAACTTCGGTAATGTAATGTTCTCTGAGCTAACTAAACAATTGGAATTCTGTTTTCCACAACAATACTAAATATTATTGTTGGTTAACTATGAGTCAAATACTGTCTAAAGCATAGGTTCCCAAAGTGGGCGGTACCGCTCCTCAGTGGGCGCTGAAGCCTTCTAGGGGGACTATAGTGGGATCAGAAGCATTTGGGGGCGTTCAAGCGGTCTAGCGGTCGATGGCTCTTTATAGAAGAAATTAATAACATATATTTAAAAATTAATTATTTTCGTGATTTTGCGATTAAATAATCATTTAAAATTTAAATATTGCATTTTAATTCATCTTATGCCTGTCTTACACGATCTATTTTTAAATCAATTTTCTATTTCAATTTTTAATCATTTGAAAATTTACCATGTCAGATAGAAATAGACGTCAATTTTTTATGTCAATGAGAAAATAGAGCATGTATATATGTGTGTATAATAGGTTATGTTTACAGTAGCAAATATATTCGTTATATTTCATTTCAAAATATATATAAAATATATAAAACCCCTTTTCTAATTGATTTGTACAAAAATAAACCCAATTTTATATAATTTAATATTACGAGTAAAATTAATAATGGCAAGAAAGAAATAAAATCGTAAATTTTAGTTAGCCTAGTTAGTACTAACTTATATTGCTAACTAGAGGGAAAAAACAAAGCAAATATTATTCGAAACTTATTATACTGTTTTCTGTGGTTATGTTTTGTAGGTTTGTTGTTTATATCTTGTGTAATTATTTTATTTATTAATTATTATTTATAATTATTCGGACAATGTCGTGGTCGGACGACATTGTCCGAATTTTGTAGGGAAACTTCTTCAAGCGGAATATGGGCTCAGGGGAATATAGCCACTTTTCAAATTTATCAGCTGTGTCTCTCAAAAAGGAAGATTTACTTACATACTGCCAACACTTGGAGGTTCTCCATGCTGATTTCAATGAGCGATTCAAGGATATTCTAAACACGAATATACCAAATTCTAGATTCTTTCTCACATGTAAGCAGAGCAGGATCATCAAATTTAGAAGTGGAACTCATAGAACTCACAACGAATAATTCAAAACTGGATACCAAGGGTTCTGGCTTCAAAAATCAATACCGACACTGTACCCTGGATTATGGGAAATAGTGCAGAAATTTTTAATTGCATTTCCATCTTCTTATTTAGCTGAGCGTGGGTTTAGTGCTGTAGTGGATTTACTATCTAAGAAAAGGAACCGATTGCATATAAATGAGCTTGGCGATTTACGACTGTTTTTAACGAAAGTTGAACCCGATATTTAAACCATTGTATGAAACTGTGCATAATCGAGCATACATTTTACAATCTTTACATCTGGGCTACGTTTCACCAAAATCGGTATAGCAATAACTGTGTTCAAGATGAAGCACATATTGGCCACTTCTTTTTAAAAATTTAACGGCATAAGCAGTAATGTATCATTAGTTGCTATTTACGTCAAAAATATCAAACGGCTTGAACGCGGAAAACTGTTATAATGGGGGAGGGGGGGCGTTACAAAATTTATGTCTTGCAAGTGGGCGGGCGGTGGCCCGAAAAAGTTTGAGAACCTATGGGAACCATTGTAAAGTCTTTACAATGCGAATACTAAAATATCATTAGACCTGTAACTGTTTTACAGCATTCAACTGGTTTTAATAATTTACACAGACAAAATGTATTGGAAAATAAACAGAATAAAATTACATTCGTATGATTGATTTCATTCAATAAATTTAAGTTAATATTATAATTCACGCTACTAACTCTAATACGAGGATGTAACGACCTTTTTTTGCTTTCAAATCACAAAGAGAGAGAGATACACTGTCGCATAGATAGATAATATATAGATATTCATGTCAACGCTAATTATGGCCCAAGTCACATAAGCTTCAATCTATTTTTTTACAAGAATTATTCTCCCAATAGAGTATGTGATGTTACCGACAGTACCGCTATCTGTGGGTAACTCACGTCTTCCCACATAAGTCCAATATGTTCCTACGTACAGCTCAGCTGTTTGTTACTAAATATTTCCCATGGAGTCACGATCATGCTCTATTGGGAAGCGACACAACCCTCCCCCTCCCGCTATAGATTGAACAACTGCTTGTTGTATATAAGCCTCTTTAGCGTGTTGCATATCCTGAACGAGATATTAATGATGACGTCTCTTTTGTATCTCTATAGATGTCAATTTTATGTTCAAATATATAAAGTACTCGGATAGGTTGAAGAATAGCTTTTCTGATGAATCTACCTTCATACATTCTTATTATTAACGCCCCCCTCCAGCTCTTTTATCCATTCTTGAATATTTTCGAACTTTTCCCCATCTAACTGACCAGCTGGCAAAAATGTTTTTCGACTAATGACATTGGTCACGCATTTGCCCAGGAAACAGCACGTGGAGTTAATGAACTTTTGGAACGTCGTGACAGACTGAAAAGGTTAAATGTACCCTTCTATCCGGTGATATTTTTTCTCGGACTGAGACCGTCTGCATTATTTATAAGTGCGTGACCACTCCAGACTAATTTAGAAGAATAAGTCACATCCGTATTTTTCATGATTGCTATATATATGTATGCGCTGTATATGACTAATGCTGTTCTGCGTTATTATATTACAAAATCCAACCATCACTCATTACCCCCTCTGGTAAATACAAAGAAAACTAGCTGAGCAGAAGAGATTCCGTAGGTTACCATGACAACCATTGTGTCATAGATAAATAGAGCATCTGAATTAAACAACGTGTGCAATAGTAGTTTATTTTGTGCTCTTAATGTTGTTTTCCAACAATGCTTCTTGTTGCCATGGTGATGTTACATAACTATGTGTAATATGTTGTCAGGTCTCGTGTGTTCCCAGTGTTATTAGCACTAATGGGTAGATTTGCAAATATTTACATATTGAGGAATGCATGATAGTCATTATGTATATATATATTTAAAAAAATTCTGTTTTAACATCTATTTTCACCTTGTAATTTGTATATATGTTTCGTGGATCAAATATTGTTGTTCTGTCCTAAAGAAATATAAACAAATCGCATTGTGTAGTTTTGGTAACCGATAGTTGGAAATGAATTCCCTTTGTAATAAATAGTGTTTGGTTAAATGTGTAATGTGAAATATTTTTGGGGCTGTTTAGATCTTTTGATGTATGATTCTGGTCACTTAGTTGAGGTAGAGTAAACAGTCTGATAAATCGGGCATTCTGAACTGATATACTTTGTTGTTTCTCTTCTACGATTACAACTGCTAGTTTTGTCTATTGCGTCCGCTTCCAGAGTTTACCGACTGCAGTTTATTTTCATTACTTCATTCTAGATGGAACAAAAAAGTCATTTTGCTTCAATAAGTAGGCCAGTACTTCTTAGCCACAGTATCGATTTCACAGTTGTGTAAATGTTTGGAATGTATTCTATGTATAAAAGCTTTTTGTCTAACTTTCATGTTTATTTATTTGTCACTTTCTGTCGCTTATTTATTTTGCTTGTATTGAATAAACATAAAGATTTCAAATAGCTTTCGAATAGATTGGAGTTCATAAACTTGAACTAGCTGGATACGGTTTAGCAAAATACTGATAATTAATTTAATATTTTATTTATTTTGGGGTAATGTAAATACATAATATTTTACAAAGCAACAAAATTCTAACGTAAACTGTAATTTGTTAAACAATTCGAAAAAAAATCAGAATGAAAGTTTTTAACAAAGGATTTTAATTTAACAAATTTCAAATCCGCTGCTAAATTTGAGTAAGGGAAAAATACACAAAGATTCCTCGCGTTTTATACATGAATTCGAACCTACCTTTTCCACCATAAAATTGCATGTCGCATTGCTCCTTCCGACTAATATTATAAAATTATATAATATTAGATTATACTAAATATTATACTACACTAAATATAGTATAACATAATAAATTTAGTATAATATTATATTATACTAAATATAATATTAGAATTATACTAAAATTTTCTATTATATTAAATTATACTATATAAAATACTAAAATTAATATTAATTCCACTCTAGTTATATTGAAAATAATGATTTCACTTAATGTATGTACCTTGAAATAAGCTGTTACAAGAAACGTAATAAGTTTGCTAATTAATGTTTCCACAAAAAATGTTCATTTAAAGTTTTCCCATTTAAAATAACTATTTATTACTTTCATAAGAATGTGAAATGCAATATTCTCATATATTCTACTTCAAAAAGAAGTACAATTGTCAAAGAACAATGTCGCATTAGCAAATTGTCGACAGCAAGAAGATGAATCATTGCAAAGTAAAGAAAAATTAAATGCTATCAAAATTTAGACGATAAGAAGAATAAGATAGAAAGAGAGGCCTTCAGACAATCAAAAATATTAATTTAAAGTCACAAACCTGGTTAAAAGAAAAGTATAATTGAACACATTCGGCTGTGTTTTAATCGGATTAAAAGCCACGTTTTTGAGACATAAAAATCGCCGGTTGTCGAAGTGTACGACTTTTCTTCTTCTATGAAATCCATCTGGAAATAATGCCAAAAATGCAGCTCTAACAAGAGTTTTCGGGTTGTAAATGGAATGTCATTTATTTTGTGGCTTGACACCTGCAAGTTTAACTCGAAAATCTTCCTTCTGTTTTTCCCTTTTGCTTGCTCGGTGCATGTTTGGACAAAATTTGTCGCTATCTGAAGCCGTTATGAATATTCATTAGTCGCTGGAACAAATCGTTAGAAGGGAGTACGTTGCCTGGTGTCATTAATATGTCTATTCGGTGACAGGAGGCGGGAAAACGGAGTTATCGAACGTTCCCATGGAGTGAGTCATTTGTGCATGGGAAAATGATTCGTAGCTTCGCAAGTATTAAAATTTTTATCGATAAATGGGATTAAATTTTCGCAGTTCAGGGAAAAAGTGAGAATTATTGTTTGTAGTAATACAAATTCATTTATTGCACGGGACGTGAATGAATTAGTTTCAATAATGTAATGACTGCACGTGAACTAAAGGGTCTCATAGTCTTAGACTGGCTGTATGGTCAGGGGCAAACTGCAATCATCAGTACCTAAAACTACGCTTTCTCTATGTGACATATGCATTATCACATAATAATTAATGTATAGTGCGTGCGCATTCATATATTGTTGCCCCAGTGAGGTTTGCTGCATTAAACAATACTCGAGCAACAATAACTGAATAACCATAATAAATTCTGCAAGACTTATGAACAATGTGTTCAGAAAATAAGAATGACCAAACGACTAACTGGTCAGTGTTACTAACCAATTAGCTGTTAATGTTTTTTTACTGGTCAAAAGTCTTTGTTAACTTTATATGCTTATTATGGAAATGCATAGAACGCAATTTCTGTCCATGAGTGGAAGTATAAAATAGCTACTCAACTCTCAGAGCAAAATAAGTTATTGCTTGTATTCAGAATCTGTAATGCTTTGCTCTTAGGGTAATTATATTTTAGAGTATTTCTTCTTCAAGCTCGTCTTCATATGCAGTCTCTTTCATCTGACTGAAACAACGAGTATTCTTATTTGTGTCTCACTCTTGCCGATGCCGACATGTTCAACTCTGAGTGGTGATTTCTGAGATGCACGCAGTCGTTCGTCAAAAGCCATACTTCCATATGCGGCATAAAATCATTTCGGAAAATGCACTGGCCTGCAAACTAAAAGCTTTTTATCATTCTCGGGTGATCATTACGAATACTATTTTATTATTACCAACTTCTTGATTCGTATAACTCTTTAGAGAGAAATTTTTCCACTATTGGTTAGGCTCAACGAAACGTTTAGCGACATATATTGGCTTTCTCTCCATGGAGTAAACGTAATAATCTTTTTTTTTTGTTCAGAACACGTACAATACGAAGAAAGAAAGAAGGTCAAAAAGATGGAGAGAATAGAAAGATGCATGAAAAATGATTAAAATCATACAGAGAGAAAAAAAACGGAAAGGAAGTGTGAAAAAGGAGAGATAGATAGATAGATAGATAGATAGAGAGAGAGGGGGGGGAAGTAAATAGGAAGAAAGGAATAGAAACCTATTCTGGCTGCTTATCACTGGTTAGCATCCTGAAGACCATCCGCCTATTAAATTCTGGTTATCATCGCCAACCTCACAATAGCGTGCAATTGCACAACTGCAAGTGGAAAGAAAAAACGAAGTCGCTCACCGTATTTTCTGTTACGGGATTTGAGAAGGGGGAGTTTCTTATTTTCGAAGGCCATCCTATTGATTTTCAGCATCGGCATCTCCGTGCTCCGGGATTGCTGGGTAATGAGTGCATTTTAGAGAATCTATCAATTCCAAATGGAAATCTTCTTCCACCATACGTCACATGACCCACTGATCGAGGCAGCCAATTTAAGAAGTAATTAGATTCTTTTATTGCCTATAAATGTGGACGACAGATTAAAATTTAGAGACGAACTGATCGATACAGTGTGACGCCGCATTATCGATTCGCTGTAAAATCCCACGTAGTCTCGGAGGAACGGCAAACTCCACGGAGGGAACATCAATATTAACAAACGGGTCCTCGGGCTAGTGCATAACTGGGATGGTTTGGGTTAGATGGAAGAAGATAAATACGCGAACTCTGTTTCCAATCGGTGCCGTGGGAAGTACTGATTATGAAGGGTGCACGACGCGGTTAAAAATAGCGTTCTTCGGTTTAGTTCGGTTGTGAAGTAAGTTTACAGGAATGAAACCGATGAAACGATAGTCGTAAGTTCGACGGTAATAAACCGCTTTGTCAGCTAATTTATTCATACAAAGAACAAATTGATTTAGCAGTTTTCTAAAAAGCTTCCGTTTCTCGCTAATTCTCGTTCTGAATTTTCTAACATGTTCGTATTGGAAAATTCAGAATTCTCAGTAATTTGGGAAATTAGAAAGAGTTTTACAAAATGACAAATTACAAAGGAATTGTAATGTAATTAGAATTCACTTAAGCAGAAACGTTTTCATACAGCGCATTCAAATTACCATAATTTTATAGATCCAAAGAACCCTTATAATAGTTTTTTCCCCAAAAGGAATGTGAGGTAGATAATGTGGTCTCACACCGTGCGGTGAAACTGGACGCAGTGAGATTCGAATGTACAGTTTGTTGACTGGAGAATGGAATATACATCATTTATATCATCATCATCACATCATCGGTTATTCTAACAGGCATTTAACAGCCCACGACATTTCAAGTAGCCTTGAGTTATGTTTAACTCATAGGGCTAACCATAACTCAAGGATAAGATGGTTATCCCTATGCTGATAAGTTTTCTTTTGTCTGTAAACAGCGTATTTCTTCTGGCTGATTTGTCTGTTTTTCAGGCCGAAAAACCCGAGTTTCCGGGAGGAAAAATGTTACCACTCCTTCATGAGCCCAGCTAACTCACCTACAGTTGAAAAGCTCTGATAAAGGTTTCTTGCGTTCTAGACGGTATTCGAACCCATATGTAATGCAAAGAATTTCTTGAACTTCTCCCTCATCTCCAAAGTAGAGATATTCACCACAGCTCAGTGTAAATGCGGTACCATAAGCTTCTTGGAATATTCAAAGCATTGTCTTTAGAACCTCTTGTACACTGGCGAAACAAGCTGACATAAGCCATTTTGGGTACTGTGCAACTAGAATCGTTTTGATAGAATTACGATTGGAATAAGTAAAGTGAGGTGCAGTTTTTGGCACGGAAGCTGCTGTCAATTAAGTCACATTTGATTTTACAAGCGAGCAGTGAAATATATATAGTAGAAAGATCTCGCTATTCAAGATGGCTGCTCTTGAAAAGTGAAACAAAATTAGAAAAAAATAGAAAAGATAAATCTTCGACATTAAAATTAAAAAACAAAAAACATAATTATAAGCTGTTGCGAACAATCTAATTGTTTCTTTGATTGCACATCTTGTCTTACACGATTCATCTCTTAGAAGCCTTCCATAGTCATCGTCTTCCAGCTCCCTGTGAGCCAGCATATATATATATATATATATATATATATATATATATATACGTACACAGAGAAAGAGTCTTCATATCTAATATCCTTCTGTAAGAGTACAAAACGAATTCAATATTATATCCAAAAACCGAGCAATTTTGCGCTCCGTTTTTGGATGTAATAACAGATAGCAATCGGCAACCGCTGCTTCCCAATGGGTACAAAAACATAGCGCTTACGTGAAATGTTTGTTTACTGTTTGCTGCCATTGACTCTCTGTGGATCATTGAAAAAATAGAAACCTTTTCTAGAAAATGTTTGCTGTTGCTGAGTTCTTTCTGTTATTCTCTTGAAGAAAGCAAGATATGCAAACATCCACTTCCAAAAATATTACATAATTTCTTTTACTTTGAGTCAAAGATATTCGAATGTCTAAGGACACATTTTTAAATGATGTTACATTCGTAAAAATAGGTAGGATTTGGGGAAAGTGCTATAATATAGGGTGGAGATTTGTCTAAACGAATGTTATATCACGAAATGCAAGCACTCTCTTACAAAATGTTTATGGAAAATCCATAAACATTTTGTAATAATTGAATAAGGGAATAATAATTGAATAAGGTGTTTTCCAGTTGTCTTCCTTGTTCAATAAGTATTTTCCTCTCTGTAAATATCTCCGCTCATACCCTGGAACTCAGGCCAACATCAGCCCAAAAATATATGATCATTAATTCTACTACCACTCCTCCTCCTCCTTCTCCTACAACTACTAATCATAATGTCTGTTATCATTATATATTTCTATAATTCATAAAATGCTAATGCAGCTATAAACAACTGTAAGAGATGTTATATCCAGAAAAGAAACAAAAAAAAAGTATTGCATTTATAAATTTCAAACTTCGAATTTTAAAATAAAAGTGACTTAAATAACAAGGATGGAAATTATCCGGAAGACTAGTAAAGCAAAATTGCATTCTGAGCTTTCACTAATATAACAAGTCTATTTACAACCAAAATTCGTTGTAAATATCAATTAGCTGATTAATTCAGCGAACATTTTTAATGCGACTTCCACTAAAAACATGTTGAAAACTTATGCTGTATTAGAAATATGGGCGGGGTAATATTTCTTACATATTTTATTACGTTTTTGTAAACAAAATCCTCATATATTTATCAGTATCATACAGTTTGCTATCTAAAAATTGCTATTAGAGATGTCAAATACCAGCTTTTAGTAAATACCTTCCAGGCTGAGATTATACTCACAAGGAGAGATAAATCAACGAAACAAAATTATTATTAACCTTTTAGTTTTTTATATTATTAGCTTTATTTGTGTATAGGATTTATTACAATGCGAATGCCACTGTATACAGAAATAGTATTTAGCTATTGTTGTGGATTAAGGGTATTTTTTTTCTATTTTTATCAGTTTTATATTTTAAGTAATTGTTTACATAGCCCGCTCTCCAACCAACCAGCAAAGGTTGCGGATTCGAATCTCCACGTGGGCTTGGATGCTTATGATTGCCTTTACGTGGGAGATGAATTTCATTGCACATGTGAGACCACCTTCCCGTTAACTGGAGGCCTGAAGTGGGCTTGAACGAGTTCCATATTTAGTCTATAGAGTAAGGTTTGTGGACTATGTAAACAATTACTTAAAATATATGCATAAAATTGATAACAATAGAAAAAAATGGGAGTATTGTTGAAGTTTTCCAATATTTATCTGTGTTGTTTCTTGATTGATTGTTGACTGGTGTGTGTGTGTGTGCATTATTGGAATTTATCTTTTGTTGTTTTCTTGTAATTCCTAGGCAACAATAATAATGAAAAAAATAAACATATAACGAAACCATGGATACAGAAATAGATACGCATTCAATACATTCTATTGTTTGTTTCAATTAACAATATTTTAATTCTTCACAAACAGCACTGATTTTTACTATGACATTTCAACATTACCATGGTAACAGTTACTACCAACGTACTTTACAAAGCTGCGCATTTATCATTAATTGATTGCGTCGAGGAATTATTGTCAAGTACGCAAAGTCTTTTACAGGTGAAAAATAAATAAATAAAATAAAATAAAATTCAGCGAGAATGCGCCATACGGTCTTGATTGCCTTACACTAGCAGTTCAACAGACTTCATCACCTGTCTGAACGAAGTTATATGTGCAACCAAAGTGCTGTATCTGGAATACTACTACGCCTAACTTCGGCGCCGCTATACTCGACCGAATGTGTGCTTGCACTTGAAGATGCCTCCGACTGCCTGATGCGTTCGTTCGCTAGTGTAGAGTAATCGAATGTAACGACTCTCGCGTTCTCCTGATCACTAATATCCCAGCCCCTCCTATTCCTCCCCCCCCCCTCGCACCCTCCGTAACCTTTCCAAGCACGCACAAAGGTTAGCGAAGTTCCTCCCACCGTAGTGGCGACAGCTAAATCCGACCTGTCTCTAAAGCAGAAACATGAATTGGCTGTTACTCGGGGGCTTATGGGAATTTCCTCTTTTCCCCGAAAAGTAAAACCTAGGCCAAATTCCATAAAGGTTTTCGCCGGGGAGGGTTGTCGCCGTCGTGAGTGACGGATCTCCTTCGGAGACTAATTGGATATGCAACATTTCTTCCGTACGGCTATCGGGAATGGGCACATGATGTGTGGCTATTGCGTTAAAAGCAACACTTAATGGGAGATGTCTGCATACATCTTCCCCATTAAGTGTCAGAGCAGTAGTCGGAATTCAAACGTCAAGCCACTCAGAAACATTAAACGGGTAGAGTCCACAATGAATTGTTGGCAATGCTATTACAACAAACAGATGGACGAACAATAATAATGCCTTTAAATACGTTAACGACCCAGAATGCTACTAAATGCGGAGCTAGTGGAATTTTAAGAATGTATTCGGGTCGTTTTAAGGCAAAGTTTGCCATCTCAGTACTTGCTTTCAATGTTGTCTTCATAAACACATCATGTTCTAAACCTTGGAAGATGCTAAAAGACATAAATTGTTAATGGTATCAAAGAAATGTGTTTCATTTTGTAACATAAGCTTTAAAATACGTAAACTCAGATGCCAATCTGTGATAGAGATCAGGTTAAGCCAGTTTTGGCCTGTGTCAGATGAGGTCTTGACTTAAGAAATTCACAGAAACATCCCAAAATAGACTGGTTTAAACTAAAATACCCATTAAGATAAGAGTGCTTTTACTCGGGAATGTATTACATCACTAAGAATCACTCTTCTTAGAAATTAATCGTACTCATTATACACGTGACACAGTTTTGTATGATTTTAAATCACCCGGCAAATGATCACCATCACATACACCTTTGTGAAGTATGTAAAAGAGCCTAAAATTAAATCTTAATGTTAGTATCCATTGACCGATTTAATATTTACATAAAATTGACATTTCTTCATAAATAACAATTATTAATGCATCTAATTAGTGTAAAGCGGTAGGCCTTATTATCCGACTACTTCTACTGTGGAATTAAAAGTTTGTTTTAGAAGTTTATTTAGAAGCTTTAATTGTTGCATCATCTTTCAACCAACAATCGATTTCTCGATGCCAGACGTTTGTCACATACACCTCTGGTAGATTGAAAGTCACCAATGTTGCCAACGCTGACAATTCTATGTCAAGTTCGTTTGGTTGAAATCACGCTTTGTTGCCCACTCAATATTATATTGTGATATCTTTCCGGATCAGAAGGAAAGCAAAGCAAGTGGAGCAGACGTAGGATGAAGTGGAGAAGGGGGGGGGGGAGGAATTACCATACGAAAAGCAGAGGAGAAACAGATGGGTCGGAAGGAGAGAGAATCTTATGAAAGAAAACTACTTAAATCTCTATACAGTACTGGTTGCAATTTACGAAAACGCTATCTCTGGGGTAGATTGCGTTTGTAACCCCTCCCCTCCCAGTGCAAGGAAGAAGAAATGCTGCATCATCATCTTCTAGCGGACACATCTCACACGCGTTTTCTATTACCGGGAATTCAGAACCACACCTTATAATCGAGTAGTGACAGCAACATTCATTCCAAAACCACTGAAAGAAGGTGCTTGCGTGAACAAATTTCTCCACCCCTCCCTCCTCCCTTTTCCTTCTCTTTCCTTTGTTATTCTTTCTTTCTTTCTACAATTGGGCTTTCAAATTTTTCAGTTTGTCTGTTCGCGAAAGGAAAGCAATTTCTTTTGTAATAAGCGAGTTTCGTGTTAGGTTCAAGTAGACGATTGTAGGAAGTGGAGAAGATCTACTTTTCTCCTTTTCATCAATCCACCGGGGAGAATATTTAGCTTGCTTTCGGGCAATGTTGGTGTTCGAGTAGTTTTTGTTCTTCGATAGTCAACGCTACAATGGTAGGGGGGACAATATTGATCAAAAATGAACATCATCTAATCACTAGAGCCCCTTTAAAAGTCTCTTTCACGCATTACTCATCTATAACGTTTATTAAGGAATAGCAATAAAGTTTCTCTCTGATCTACTTCACAGCCTGGGGAAGAAGTCAAGACATATTTGAAAGAAGTATTTGTCTCATTCACTTCATTCTACTCGAAATATTATTTTATTAAATCTTTCTAAGTGACGATATTATTTTTTCAGGCAAAATCGATATACGGAGAAATATGATGGAATCGTAGTACCCTTAGAGACTGTGGTGTTTCTAGAGAGAAAGAGAGAGAGATAATATTGTACATTTAATTTTAAAATATTCAGAAAGATTGATCATAATCTAGGGAACAATTCAGATTTATTAAAAAAAAATTCTTTAGCTCATCGATTTGAGTCATCATAAGTAGATTGCCGAGATTTTAACCATAATGAAAGAAATCCAAAAATAGCAACTGCAATTTTTTTTCTTAAACTGTAAAATTACACAGAATATTTAGAAAAAAACTGAAATTAGGACGATTGCATTCCTTACACATAACTCAACTTAAAATAATCTAGTATTAAATGCTGCTATTATTGCTTATTATTATTAATGGCAAAAATAGGAAAGCTATTAACTCGTGCTTAAGAATGTTTCGCATTTTCTAGATTGTCTTTTTTTTTTTATTTTTTTTTTTATGAATGCAGTTCACTTTCACGTGATTTTAGTTGCATCGTGGATATTTCATTAAAGCAGAACTTCATGTGTGTTTGTTAAGTTGGTTTAATGTATTACAAATACACTTGAGTGTAACAATCTTGGCTAACTATAGCGAAGGTTTCCACAATAATTGCTAAACCTCACGGATAATTTCGCCCAATATTCTCTGCTTTTTGCTTCAAAAATGAGAAACAGTTTCGGTTTTCCAGTTATCTCATTAACCTCTTTAGATTCGTGTTCTTTAGCAGATACCGAATATCAGAAGGCGCTGATTATCGGTAACAAAGACCAATTTAAAAATGGAAACGAACAGAAAAAAATTGAAACAGTGCATTTAAGACTATTTTGAAGCCTCTACCGCAGGGACCAAAAATGAAGATGATGAGGTAGATGTCATCAAAAGGTTTGTCGTACACGAAATGAAAAGCAAATAAACCCGGTGGATATCTGCAATGTTTATAACTTCCAGAATGGAAAGAATGATGAGGGGAAATAACTAAATCAAAAGTAAGATGAAATAGAAAGAAGCTCGCTCGCGAATTAGATTACCAATGATGGAAAGAGTGTGTGAATTCATGGTTTTCGTTTTCTGGAGAGAGAGAGAGAGAGAGAGAGAGAGAGAGTGATGATGATAACATGATGATTCTATTAACATCATCATAACGTCAACGACATCGCTACCTTGTCTAAGTGCTTAGCGAATCCCCCTCTCGAACCCATCAGCTGCGTGTTCGAATATAGCCACGGGGGATGTTTGCGAATGTCTTTAAGTCGATATAAATTTCATCGCTCGATTTTATTCCTCTATCAGCTTATTGGAGGACCGAAGTGGTTCTAACGTGTTGTACTCTAGACGATCAACCTTTCTTGCGTTCTTATTTTTAACCCTCGAAAACTGGAAATGCATGATTAGACGAAAGTCAATGCCATTGCTATTGTTTTTTTTTTGTTTCTATTTTTAGGCTTTTCCTCTTCAATCTTTCTCTTTCGACATCTGTCTTTCATTTTTATCTTCATTTTCTTTATCCTTTGATTCATTCTCTCTTTCGAGTTTATATTGTTTCTTTAGTGACAGAAACAGATTTCCTTATGGTAGATTTAATTAGCAGAGTGACTGATGTCCGTCGTGTGCGTGTGCGTGCGCGTAGGTAAGGGGGATGGATGGGGGTGAGTGTTAAGAAAAGCGAAGACGCACTGTATTGACAAGACATTCAAACTTTTAGAGTTTGTGCTAAGAGCGGTGAAATAGTTGAAACAACTTCCTTTCTAAGGTTTAGCTCTTGAAATTGAATTGTCTCGATAAAGCGTGGTGGTGATCGCTTTCTTCTGTGTCCCGTTTTGTCTCCTTGTAAAGAATGATTGATGGTTTCGCCAGCTATTAGAGCTCAGACCCACTACTATGTGCCAAGTGTTCGTTTTCTCAACACCGGTGTGGCTTGTTATTGACAAAGCAATTCATTTTATTTCCCTATTAGTGAAAGAACGCGAGAAAATCCTTCCTTGGCTCCTCTTACTTTTCCTTGGGCTTATACTTATTATAACTCTCTTTCATTACTTGCTCATTAAACTTATGAATACACCAGGCAAGAGTATGGAAACGTTCCCGTAATAATTAATCCAAAGACGTTTACACTGGCAGAAAATTTGGAATGCATATTAACACCGAATGCGATGGGGAACTCTATGAATAAAATAATGCTCCAGTGCGTGCCTTTCATTGTTTTAGTGTATTGTTGTTGAAACAATACAGAACAATGAAATTATCAATGAGGGTTTCCAATGGAAACGCCACAAAGCTGATTTCAACAATGGAATAGTTCGAGCATAGATCAAGTGTTACGTAAGCGGTAACCATAGCAACCGCCTATAATGTATTTTATTAGTGGGAATTTCATTTTATCGAGACATTAGGAAATCACTTGCGCAAACTGCCCCTCTTTTAAGTCCTGACAGACCATATTCTGTATAGTTATGATGAATCTGATATAGCGATCCTTCTAATTTTCGAGATGGCGGCGTTTCAACATAATGCGACTCGCAATTGAATTAGACAAAGAGGTAATAAGTACCAGATGGTGTTCAGGAACCATAAAGAGCTATATTAACACAGCAATTTCAATTCAAAATTCCCTTGAGTGCGGAGAAATGGTATTGTGTGACAAAGATAGATTATTTTACTGTTAAAGGAATGAATATATTAATGCCAGAGAAATAGTAGGGAGGAATATTTTTGGTACAAAAAGATTACTTTATTGTGTTGTGTTTGTAGTGGGATTTCGGATTTCGTTATAATAAACAACAATAGACAGAAGTGAAGCACGAGAGTAGTTTCTTGGATTAGAGGGAGATAAGTAAGTTCACTAAGTGTCCGTGTGCTATGTCTATCAACTAAATTCTTAAAAAATATATACTTTTAAGAATCATGGCGTTCAGTTCTTATGATTATTACTAAATAAAGGCATAATTTGAAGATTTAGAACGATTCATAACCCTCAACTATTAATCTTTGTTAAAGTGGAAAATGATCAGAGTAAATTTTCGTAAAGCAAGGACATCGCGTAAAACTGGAATTTAAGGGCTGAAATCGTAATCCTGTTTCGACTCGGACTCGCCTCCATAGAATGCACGCAATTAGCAGCCATAAATGCAAGTCATGTAGTTATAATTAGAATTTACTCGGAAGCGTTATCTTCATTTTAATCCCAGTCGAGTAAATCAAAATCGTATTAAATGATAGCGGAATGAATGTGATTATCGGTAGGTGTTAGATGAATTTCATTGTCCGGTGTGAAGCCGCCATCTTGTTTATTGGCTTGGAAAAAATTCCATATTTTTAGGGTTTTTAAATATATATATTAAAAAAATATATAAATAAATCTTGATCTTGGCCTGGCTACGGTACTAATATGAGTTTACAGTCTATGGTGATGGGAGTTACATAAAAATGTGACAAAAATTGTTTCTATCTTAAAAATATCGTTGCATAAATTATTTAAATGAATAATTTTCGAATTCTACCAAGGTGTTTTTTCCTTCAAATTTTCATAGATACTTAAAGAGGTTTTTAATGGATTCATAGTTCCAGGCATATGTTTGCAATCGCTAATTGAATAAAATGTTAAGGTACAGAATTTCCGTTTTATGTCGGAGTTTACTGATTCTATCGCTGAACCGTAAAGCAAAAAGATTATAGAAATTGAACGACTCAACTCAAATTCAATTGCTGCGCCTTTAATATGCCGAAAGTCAATTCATCTTAAAGGCGTACAAGCAATCTTTTTAAGTTCCACCACCACCCCCCTGTGCGTTTCCATGAACGTTGCAGAGATCGTTGGAATCAAAGACTGTTGTGTCAAGTATTCGTTTACAAAAGTCAACGATTCGTTGCAATCAGAGAAAATTTTCTTTCTTCAAAGAATTTGTCTCCGGGGGTGAGATCTAATTCTTTTCTTGTGTCCCGTTTTGCGTTCAATAATACTGTCAAATACTTTACCAGAAGAACAGAGGGTAACAACCCACTTTGACTTGAGGAAAAAAAAAAACTTCAAATAGAAACTGAGGCGCGTGTAAGCTGATCGATAGAGTAAGAAAAATGCAAGCAGACAAGAAAACTCTGGTGCCGATTAAGATCACCCAGTGAAAAGTGCTGCTCTCAGCAAGGAATTCCGTTGTCTCTGAATTCTTTTGTACTGTGTTTGACAAGCTGAAGGAAATCTAATGTACGTTAAATGTTCCTGTTTCATTTGCCAAAAAGAGCGAGCTTATTTTTCTTTTAATGTGTCAGTCTTGGTTGAATCTCAGACGAATTGTATTTCCATTATGACTATTAACTCCCAACCTAATAGTGGCGAATGAAAGATTTCAATTTACTTCAAGGTTTACGATTATGGCTGCATACAAGATCGATATCAAGTCTTCGGTATAATATTCATGATGATGTAATTACATCATCAGACAACCATAAACGATGATGATTCGCATTTGTCATCATTATGGTATGGATGATGATAAGTAATGATGATTAAAAAGTGTATTCATCATCATCATCATGATGATAAATACGCCCTGTCATCATCATCATCATATGATTATCCATTATGATAATATTCATCACGTTATAACGACGACAAATACGAATCATCATAATATCATCTTAATATCATATCATCTTATCATGATGATGATGATGATTAGGAAAGATGACGTGATGTATTTATCATCAAGATGAAGAGAAGAAGATATTATGATATTAAGATGAAAAGATGATATTGTGATGATGATAAGAAATGATGGCGGGACGTATATATCGTTATTATGATATGTTGAATATGCTGATAATATATATTATGATGTGACAGTATGTTATGCGTCACTGCTATGATGATGATGAGGGGTAGAGGATTATGTTGACATGATATTCATCATAATCTTAACAAAAATTAATTAATTATATTAATTTTTGTTATTATAATGAACTCTTTATGTTATCATACACTTCTGTTTTCTTAAAGTTAAAAAATTGCTTTTGGAGAGTTTTGTATTCATTAAAATGTTTATTATTTCGTCTGTAGCTAATCGCCAGCTGGCAAAATCTACTCGCTACATGCGACTGGCCGAACGTATTTGTAGAGTCTCGGATGAGGATATATTAAGCAGGTTAGTGATGATGATGAATGAACGAAACGATATATATCATTAATATAATGATAACTGACGATGGTACGGATGCACATCATCATCATTTATTATCACGATTCGTCATCACAATTATATGTAATGACGATGTACATTATATATCAAAAATCAAAGAATAATTGAAAATGCTGGTGATTATTATAAAAATATCGATAACAATTAATGATGATTGCAGTTCAGTTGCACCTAAATGTTAAACGACCGTCACGCCTTAAGAGATCACTATTCGACTTACTGGAGGGCTGAAGTGACTTGAAAACATTCCATGTTTAGTCTATAGAGAAAGGGTTTCCGAATTATTTAACCTAAGCCAACCTAACATTACTAAATGTGTTTATAGGTTTACAATCTTTTGTGGAGAATTATCTTAAAAAAATGTGATGATGATGATCACTACATCTTCCATAATTAATTCAAGATTCATCATCCGTAGCAAATATATAGATTGCAGTGATTAAATTATAGATGATGCTGATAATCACACAAGATGAATAATGACTTCGTAACGCTATGGTAACGGTAGATGGAAGAAAAATTATGACGTTGACGCTTAGAAAATGATGAAAGTGTTAAATGAAAAGTGGGCTTTACAAGTTTTAAATTTAACCTATAACCTTTACCACATTAGTCTGCTTTTCTAGTTGCCTCCTCTGTTATTTGTTCCCATTGGGATCTGACAAAGTTAATTTTCTGAAAACTTGGCGACCGGCCACAGATGTCTAACAAGGAAGGGTGGTGTGGTGTATATCTTTAATTACGACCACTAAAGAATAATGTGGGGTTTGCTATCACTTGGGAAAAGAAGGTCAAATAATAGCGAAACTTTTTTATACAGGGAGGGAGAGAGAGAAAGGAGAAGGCGGAATTTTTGTCGGCACATTATTAAATCCGGTGAGTATAGCCGATTACAAATAACTCATGTAGTTGAACGATTAATTATCGCTAGAATAATTACTTAATGGCAAGATGAAATGTCTCTGAGAGGTGTCAGTAACGATGCAATACTCCAGATTGCTAGTCTGCCCCTGGTGGCAGCTCCATATATGGAAATGACGTCCATTGCCTGTCTGCTGGTGACATTTGATGATGAATATTCTTGCGCTAATAGAGGTGAGAATGCATTGAGCTCCTCCCCGGATATCTACGTTATTAATTTATCATTATTGACAGGAGGACTTAAATATGTTGTTTAGCGACCTGATCGACATACTTGTGTTAGAGGTGCGTGTTTGGAATTTGCATGGATTCGCGCAATACAGGTTCATGCTTAGATTTGTATTATGTCGGATGAGAGAGAGAGAGAGAGAGAGAGAGAGGTTTGTTTAGCCATGTCAAATAAACTAAGGTCATTATGCAAGCGTTCTCTCTATTCTCTGGCAGAAAAGAACAGAAACTCGAGACTCAGGTAGCAACTTTGTGCTTCTCCTAAAACAACGGGAAACTCTACTCCCCTCATTTTAGATTGGCTAAGTCATCTTTACTTGAGAAGCCCTTATAAAGGTTCTTTGAGTCCCATTTATAAGATCTTTTCAAATGAAGAAGAGTTATCCAGTCTTATAAGCAGCTAGTCAGTTTCTTCCTAGAAGTTCGGGTATTGCATAGTGCAAAACAGACAAACGGGACCGAAGAACACACGCAAAATAAACTCTGACAAAATTAGTTTTAACAAAACTAATTTAATGATCCTTGGTCTTGAGCCTAATGGTCTGAGGTAGCATTTCGTGTTTTTCTTGAAGTGTAATATGATGTCTGTGCGTTTCCATGGAAACTGAAAATGCAAAATACGAATTTTTGGTTTACTGTAAGGGAGAAGAAGAATAGTGAAAGAGTAGATAATGTTGGAATCTAGTAATCGAGTCTCAGATGGGATTTGAACCAGATCTTTCATCTATGGAAATTAATATAAAATTTAAATGAATATTTAACTGAGAAATAAATCACATTTTAAATGAATTTGATATGGAAAAAAAAATAAAAGAAAATGTTCAAAACCGAAGACAAGAAAAAAATGACAGAAATTAAGAAAATAAGCGTGACAGTTTAAAAAAACAAGAAAGTGACAAATTAAAAAACGGTAAAAGGCTGGCATAAGATTAAGATAAATTTTAAAAAAATCTGAAGGAAAAATAGAGAAATAAGAATACAAATGCAGAAAGAATATTTAAATCTTGAGTATCTGTGTGAAAACTATTTCCATAGCAACCAATCCCTTACCTCGGTTACTTTGCTACCTAACAGATTGTTTCATTAGGCATCCAATGACAACAAGGTGAATAAATTTTTCCAACTAGTCCTTAATTGCATGGAAATGCTATAAGAACAATTCTCATTTTCTGACATCGGCTTAAGTAATGGCTGCTTTGAAAATCAGAGAATGTCTTACATACAAAATAATTAATATATACGGGCGTACAACAGGCTGCTGAAAACTAATTAAATGATCCTTGGGCTTGCGCCTAATGTTCTGAGGTCGCATTTCGTGTTTTCTTTCGCAAGAAGCATAATTTGATGCCTGTGCGTTTCCATGGAAACTGACAATGAAAAATACGAATTTTTGGTTTACTGTAAAGGAGAAAAATACTGAACGAGTAGATAGTGTAGTAATCTAATGAATGCTTTGTATTTTTTCCCGGTTATTCTTGAATTATCTTCTTATTTATATTCGGATTAATAAATTTTCTTTCATTATTATTATCATTTTTTCAATCAATTCCTTTAATTTTAATAACAAATTTTAGATTTGCATTAATATCAATGAATCGATCGATTTTGTTTATTAAAATGAGATTTTCTGTAATGCAATTAAAATCGTTTTTTTTTAATCTTTCGGTATTAATTAAAATAAATTTTAACATCGAACGCTAAGTATTTTATCCAATCATTCTCATTTTCTGTACTGCTTAGGACTATTTTTTTGCTAAATTTTATCATTTATCATTCCAATATCCATAATTTATCCCGTTTATTTTTTATATAAAGTCTTGTTCTTTTCGTCTGTAAGTGTTTATATAAATCCCATTGCGTTCTCGTAGAAAAGCCAATTGTTGTTTTTGTATCTTCACAAACTGTAATTGAATTTATCTTCAAAAGACTGCAAACTTCTTTTTTTTTTCTTTTCTTTTTGGCTCGGAGTTCCATAAAATTATTCTTAAAACATCAATTTTGCATAACCTGATTTTAAAAATTCTTCTTGAATATTTTCGTATCTTTCTAAATTGTTTTCTCGGCGTTTTATTTCTTTCTGTCTGTTCAACTTTTCCCTTCCTTCTAGTATCGAAGGTGGAGTGGAAAGTGGGGGGGGGGATGGGAGGGGAAGTAACTCCAACAAGCAACGCTGCTTCTTATGACATTTAACTCTGTTCATAATCAATCTTCTTTGCCCAGAGATGTTATTTATACAAGAGATTTGTGCGAGCTTCTAATATTTCCAACCATTTATTTCGCGGAAAAGACATTTTTCATCCATGCAAATATTTCCAATTAGGAACGTCAAGAGTTGAGAGTTGAGTGCCTCGCCGAAGAGTCACATCCTACAGTAACGTCCATCTTAGGTGGCCTCCAAATGCAATTTCGAGGTTTAAAACTCATACGCTAAAGGATAACCGGAACACAATAAATATAAAGATTGTGTATCGTCGTTGTACGATAGCTGTGATGAGAATTTCATTTTATGATTTAGTGTGGTGATCGTGCTTAGTTCATGTCGTTGCATCAATTTTACTGACTTACATCTCATCTTGTACAAATCTCATTCTCAGAATCGCTTTGTTGATTTTTTTTTCATTCATTTATATCTTTCCCTTTTTATATATTTTTATATTTTGGGACTTGTTTTTTATTTTTTTTTCATTTATTCTAATTGATTTTCAATTGGAGAGTTTCAAAAAATAAGTCACATAGCTTTTAATAAATTCATCATACAAAAATATTTAAAAAATTAGTAAATTTAAATATATCATATTATTTCTTATATTTAGTCTAAAAATGTATGTAAAAAATAAAACAACATTCAAATTTTTAAGAAATTAAGATGAAATAAAATATTAAGAGGAGAATAATATAAATATATTTTAACACCTCTAATTTTTTAGCATGCTATTATTTTAAATAGTCAAATGATGGAAGTGTAATGTCAGGAGAAAGAGGTGGTACATCTTATCCTAAATTCCTTTTTAGGACTTCCAGGGTAACAATTAGCAATGCTGAACCGAGGAAGTAAACTGAGGTTCGGCTGTTGCTGTTATCCTGGGTGTGAGTTTTTGAGTTCGTTCCCTTAGGGTTTTTGCCTTAAGGGAGCACCTTGAGTCTCCGGGGAAGGTGTTCTCCGGCAGGGCCCGCTGAGGGGTTCTTGTCGGTGAATTATTTTCCTCGGAATTTGAGCGGTTCTGCTCAGGAGTCGGGGAGCCCATCGGGGTGCTAGGATGGGGCGGCCGACACTGAGTGGAGCCAACGCTGAGCGGTTCTGCTTAAACGGGGAGCCCGTCGGGGTGCTTGGACGGGGCGGCCGTCAATGAGTGGAACCAACGCTGAGACATGGACGGTCTTTCGCCCACTATGGAGTGGCCTAGAGATCGTCCGATTTTTTGAGATTTTACCCTTTACTTACTAATCAGGACTTCCAGGGTAACAATTAGCAATGCTAAACCGAGGAAGTAAACTGAGGTTCGGCTGTTGCTGTTATCCTGGGTGTGAGTTTTTGAGTTTGCTCCCTTAGGGTTTTTGCCTTAAGGGAGCACTTTGAGTCTCCGGGGAAGGTGTTCTCCGGCACGGCCCGCTGAGGGGTTCTTGCCGGTGAATTATTTTCCTCGGAATTTGAGCGGTTCTACTCAGTGGTCGGGGAGCCCGTCAGTGAGTGGAACCAACGCTGAGATAGGGACGGTCTTTCGCCCACTATGGAGTGGCCTAGAGATCGTCCGATTTTTTGAGATTTTACCCTTTACTTACTAATCATGGTAACAAATGGCAATGCTGTAGCTAATGTTTTAACTGAGGCTCGGCTATTGCCGTTACCCAGTCATAACTAGAGCTTTTAGCTTCATAACATCCCATTCCTTCAGATTTTCTTCATTCAGATGACGGGATAAAGAGTCAAGGACTCAGTCCATCGCCCAGTTCTTTTAATTTAATAATGTGATGGAAAGACACGATACGTTTTGTTCTTTTAAAATGTACAGAATTTTTGTCTTTTAAATCTATGACTGCTGATGATAGAATCTCGGAAAGGAATATCAACCTCTCTTTCAGATATTTTTATTTTATTCTCATTTTATATTTCATACTACTCTTATATTGTATCTTTCTGAATAGTTTTAGATTATTTTTCATGCTTTAAGTAAATTTAAATAACTAGTTTTGTACGTTTAATTAAATGAATTTTAATAACACTTCCGATCGCAATCTAAAAGAAGTGTTCTTTTGTTAGATTTATAATTTTTTATAGTTTCTTTTATAATTAAAGCTCGTTATGATTGATGTATACAAAGTTAAATCCCCTCTTTCGTTCTGACTTTCTTTTTTAGTTTATTTCATCCTTATGTGTCTCTCCTGTTTAATTCACGAGTATTCTGCATTCCCATACGAATACGATTATCTAATGAAATGTAACATTGTGTTTAAGAGGCAGATGATTTGCATAGTCCGGTGGGATACAACAGTGTAACCCTGAACTGGAATGAAAGGATATTATATTTAGTCTCTAGGTTATCTGACCCTTTAAATCCCTGTACAATCGATTTACTGTCTTTCCTGGGTAGGGTCATAATGCTTATTATGCGTCTTTGTTATTTATTATTATTTTAAAATTTTATTATTTTCTTTCTCTGAAGACCATTCTAAAAATTTACATTTGAACTTCATCTTCTTCGTGTATAATTGCGGTCTTATTTTTGAAGAAAAAAAATGAAACATTTAAAGAAGTGAATTTCGAGAGAGTCGGCTGTTTTTAATAAGCCAACATATCGGCGGATTTCCATTCAAAATGTCTGAAATTTTGAGTGAAGTGTGTTGCTTTTAAGAAAACAAAAGTGCACTTCTTCAGGGGTCACATTAGTTTGCTGAGCCCTTCAAGATTTCTTTTTTTTTTTTCCTTTCCCATCTCGAGACGAATTCCGAAAACGTATTTTTGTCTTTCGTTTTCTTAACACGGTCGTTATTAAGGAGTTGAAAGTTACTTTGGTGCTTCTATCCTCTAACCCCAAAAATCAATATCGTTCGGATCTTCAGACCACCCCAAAGTCATAGAATTTAAGAAGACTCAGGTTAAGTGACACCGACAAAAAGGGATCAACTTCAGCAATGAGTGTCGCCTTCGTCTCCGCACACACCGTCTGACTGACGTTTCATCTTTATTCCCCTTTGATTGCTTTCTACTTATCGCTGAAGAGACGAACTTTTAAAGATTCTTTGCCATGAAGGACGAAATTCTATTCACAAACTTTTACGAGAAAAAGAAGAGGAAAAATATAAAAAATAAAAGATTTGAAAGCGTTTTTGGAAATATTGTATGGACCGGGCGTATGCAACGAGATTCTACTTACCTTCTTCTTTCCCCTTTCACGAATGTCTTTATTTTCATCCTAGTCGTTGAGCATACGTTTTCTCTCAAGATCTTTGTGTGTTAAGGATGCTTCGGCATCTTCTTAATATGCTAAAGATCGTAATGGTTAAAATAGGTTTTTAACAAGAAGCGTTTAGACTGAAAAATGTTTCAAATGAATTAATATTAATAAGTGAGTTTCCAGTTCATAAATATACTCATAAATAAACCGTAAAAAATAAACATCTTAATACACGAGGAGAAACTGATATAATAAGAATAATGTGGAGTATTAAATGGTACTCAAAATCACTACATTAGGTATGCGATTAAAGAAATCTAAACGTATCTTTCCGGTTTTCGGATCCCGTTGAGTCTCGTATAATCGCGATTTCAACGTGAGAGTTTCAGCTTCTGATTATACGGATAGTAAATCAAGGAATTTCATTAGACTTTGCGTTCAGAAATACGTGTTAAAACAGTGTGGTGAAAAGTAAGTCAAAGAAAAATGGCTCAATGGTGCTAAAACTATTTGAGCTAACATTTAATAGTAGCAAACGATGCTTATTTCTTAATCCTTTCATATTTTCATACAAATAAACAGGCTAATGCTGCTGTCAAAGTGCTATACTTATCTCAAGTGCCAATCATCTTTTAATTCCTTTAAAAAATATTTTACAAATGAAGACGAAGTAACATAAGTGATGCATATTTGGCTGAAGAAATAACTGAAATTAAGACGTTTGAAGAAACCGATTTAATAAATTTGGAAAAACGAGGAGACCAACGACGTTCATATAATATTAAAACTTTGAATATGTTTACCTTCACGTGTTTAAGTAAATATAACTTTACAGTTTAGTTTTGCAGATCTAAAGTATTAAAAATTCCCTACAATGTTGTGTAAAACAATACGACTACATTCTTACAAGATCGCAAGGGGCACTCATTTGTCGGTGATCTTCGCCATGATACGGATGTCATAATAATTTGCTCACTTCTTAGGTGATCATGTTTAAGGTTTTTCCACATGAATCGGCATGAAAGTAGTATTTCAATCTGTATACTATGAAGCTTAATCGGTTTGAACTGGTTGTAATTACTTCCAGAATTACATTTACGTGTAGACCAACACTTCACTATGCAGGGGTTCGAAACTAAACCCAATTAGTCTTGTAGTCTTGTGTCTGTATACTGCGTGTGCTCTTCTAACAGTTTTCCTGTTTTGGGGAACAAAAAACCGACTTTCTTAGTTAAAAACCCTCCACTTCCATATGAGACAAGCTAATTCACGCTCTTGGAAACACCTGATAAAGGTTCCTCACGTCATAGATAGGATTAGAAGGAGGGGGTCCTTCTAATCAGAGGGCTCTAAACCAAATGAGCTACAGGGGATCGGTTGTAATTACAACATTAATTTTGTTTGTGTTCTCGGATTAGATTGTTATGCAAGGGTTAAAAGCATGGGTTTCTTAGGGGAAAATCTCTTCCACCTCCGTATGAGACCGGTCGATCATCTTCAGTTGAAAAACTCTCTTAAGAAGTCGTTGATATGTATAAAAAGATACACCAAAGGTTACTGAGCAGTTATTAGGCGAAAATTTATGGGAAAATGTCAATGAAGAAACTAGCGAAACAGTTACATAGGAATGTATTAATCAAGTTATAAAAATAAAAAAAAAAAGATCATAGAAGGAGAGAGCTTGTTTAGATTCTTTATGCCAATATAATATGTGCCGTGCCCTGGTAATGTCAAGAGAAGTTGCTTGACATCATCCTATCTGTTTTATTGCATGTGTCTGAAGGTAGACGAAGTAAACAAGAAGGGAAGGTCTCTGTGGAGTCATGGCAAAGTTATCATATTGCTAAAAGCCTCTTCGTCATAGGAAAGGGTCCTGCTAATGTTATAATTCATGAATAAGAGAAAAGTAAATTTAAAGAAGGATGAAATGCATGTAGAACGATGAAAACAGGAAAAAGCAGAAAAATGGGGGGAAATGATAGAGAGGAGAGAAGAATAAAAATAAGATATAACTTTGGAGTAGAAAAGATGCAAAAATCATCCCGACTTCATTTTCTCTGCACAAAGTGCGATCCTGCATATGCACACTCCAGAAAAAAGTCCTTTGTAAAATGTATGCGTTTCCGAAAAGCACGGAGTGTTGCCAACTACGGAAGAGCGTTGATCTCTGCATAAATTATTACCTCGCTCAATAGAAAAATCATAAAAAAATCCAATTCACGAAACTGAATCCGCCAAATAAAATAAACACCGGAATTCGAAATGAGACCGAAATAATTGGCAGGGCTTAAAGGGAAGAAGAGGTGCGAACGGCAGTTGATCATTAACTAAAAAAAACTCCGTTTTTTTTTCTTTCCCCCGCTCTTACTGAATCCCACTTTCATCTCTTTGTGCATCCGCCTTTTACAAAGTGATTAGCTCCGAAAAAAAGTTTTTTTTTCTTTATTTTCTGATCCTCTCGCTTATTAGGAGCATGGCGAAGTTTTTTTTTTTTATTCTTTCTTATTTCCCTCAAGTAACTTAGACTTCATCTCCTTAACGGGATATTCACCTTTACTTGTGAGGCGAATTTTCTTTCTGCTTGGGCTTCTACAACGAGATTTCACCTTCTTTGTCCTTCGGCTCCCGATCAAATAAGGTAACTCACTTTCATTAACTCCAGTCGTCCTGCGTTCAACATCTAACCTTTTGTTTTCAACGAATGTCGCTGCTTAATTACTGGTGGCTGCGTTTGGCAATTACCCTTGTTTGACGTAGAAACATTTGTTATGGGGGATTTGCTTCGTTAATACTTTCTTTCCATTATATATATCGATGGTATTATTGAAAAGATGGTCACATTTAATTATTCAATGCTTCCACCACACACTCATTACAAACTCGGCATCGTCCAAGTGTTTTCTATGTTATGTCACACGATATTCGAAATGCGGGGTTCAGATGAAGAAATGAAATATCGCGAAAGATGAAAGGAAAAAGAGAATAATTCCTTCTCTCTTTCTCTTTCTTAGTGGTTGTTCTTAATGGCTTCGTTTAAATATCTTGTTTCATCATTATGCATAAAGATGACAAGAAAAATGAAAGAAAAAGACAATAATAAAAATGAAACAAAGGGTAACAGAAGATTTTTGTCAATTTATCAGTAATGAGGTAGAAATAATCTTGTCTAAGATTATTATTTGTCTTTTTAGTAAAAGAATCTTAATTGACAGCAAATACGTTATTGCAAAATTAAGGAAATGAATGAAACATAATTGACATCGTTGGTTCAAAATAATAAAATAATGCTATGAATACTAGATTACATTCACTTCGTCTAGTCATTTGAATGATGCCATACTATCGCTGTATAATAATTGCTACAAACGAAAATGATAGAAACGAACATCCAACATAAAAATGGAAAAGTCTGCGAAATCTAAATAAATATGAATGTGTACCAAAAAAAATCGATAAATAAATAATTCTGACAATGGGACAGCATCAAATCTCACAATATATAGAAGGATGATATCATCTCGGCGTCATCATGACGTCACTTTCATGACCAATAGGAAGACTTCATTAAACAACGTCGTCTCTCCATAACTTTATAGTTACATATTATGGATCTGGAAAATCATGGGGGAGAACTTCGTCCAGCAGTGGACAGAACTAGAAGGTTGAAGAAGAAGAAGAAGAAGCTTATGGATCATTTCTTAAATTTATAGTAGCATAATTAAAAAAGACATAACAATTTATATCGATAAATAAAAATGGACAATTTATGTTGAGTCATAATACCTTGACAGTCTTTTTTATTTTCTTTTTAATTTCTTGAGAATAATCGGTGGAGATTGAGTATATAAATAAACATAAAAAATATTCTATTATATATTCAGGCTAGCAAAAACCTATCCAAAAAATATCCACACTGCCTTCTATTACTGAATTATTATTACTGCCAATCACGACTTCACCATAAAGAATAGACAGTGTGAGCATGCGCACTCGTAATATCAGCTCTGATTATCTACTTGAATATATCTAAGTTACTCTCATTAAGATTCTGTCTCCATCAACCAAATAATATAGCTTATCTAATTAAGATTAAAAAGAAAAAGAAACTGCACGTTATACAAATCTTATATTATTCATGAATAATATTGCTCTGCATTAGCTTGGCTGAGAATGATGCATTATAATCTGAAATTACTCTTTATTACCCAACGAGGTCTTTAGGTATTTTTGTGCAAAGTGCTTCTGATAATGCACGCAATTTTCTTTCCTCTTCTGGGTATAATGATGGCCCTTGTAGAATAATTTTTCTGACTACTCACGTAGATTTTCTGAATATAATTATTAAATGCAGACTTCATACTTGTGTTTATGCTTACATACATACTTGCGTTTATGCACTGCCTATTCAAATTATTAGGCACTCAAAAACGAATCTCACGTCAAAATTCTTTGATGGTCTTTTTCCAAGAAATATATAGAAAAGATTTTTAAAAAACAAATTTTAATAAAATTTATTCTTTACAGATAGTATTAAAAAGCTTGTGGACCGATTTATTAAGCGTTTAAAAAAGATTTTCAAAATACCAATAGTTTACTATATTTTATCTCTAGATTTATTTAAAAATAAATTGCCTTCATGGTTTAATGTTTACTATCGCATGTTAATATACGTTTGCCAACGTATTTAGTCTAACAACTTTAAGTAAACATAAATATTATTTTAGATCAAAATAAATAATTCATATTTAATTAACCAATGTTTTTTATTTTAATTATATTAAGAGGACACCAAATTATTTATTTCAAAAGAATAAATAATAAAATGATTATAAATGCCTTTTACTTTCTTAGAAAGCGTAACATCTTCAAAGCGACATCTAGCGAGTCTTTAATTACAAACCTGATGCTACACTGCCTAACTGTAAAATGAACATTAATACAAAATTGTTTCATTAAAGTAGCAAATGCTTTTCACAGACTCAGGTGCAGCTCTTCATGACATCATAAATATTCATAAATGTAAGCCTAATTTTGTACCTAACTCCATTTCTTTATACTAACTACTCCAGTGTATTGAATTGAGACAATCGTCCGTCAGCAACGTATGTGCCAGTTCTTTGTGAACGTAACCTTATTTGAAAGTAAACAGGGTTAATGAGCTACCTTGTAAATCAACATTTAATTAAATCTCCACAGGAGGAAACCCAAGACCTAATATTCATAAAATGCAATAAATGTCTCATATTTTCATTAGTGTTGGGGTATTTAGAATGCAATCTGAATGCAGTGTTTTCTCCCCATTTTCATTGTTCGATGAATACGAGGCTAAAAATAATGAGCTAATTTTGTTTTTCTGCTACGAGTCAATACTGAATTAGTATTACTTCTGCTTGTTAAAAAGAAGCTTAGACATGTTGCTATAGTTTTATTTATTGCATAATTGCAGCTCCGGTGGACGCTAATCCTGATTTATTCCAGCAACTTGAACAATAGATAACTTCTCTGGCTCCAACAGCATAAATGATGTTGTGACAATGTAATTAACGATATCCTTTCTCCAAAGCATTATTTTTTTCGTTTTTCTTTATGAATAGAAGAATACTTATGAAGCGTTTTTGTCTCTTGCATAAAATATAGGAGATGTTTTTGTCAGGACTTTGCGGAATGTTTACTAACTTCGTTATTTAAATTACGTACATAATTTCAAAACCATGGCAGTAGCAGAAGCACAAAAAAGGTTGGAGATTCGAGAATATGCAAATTTATCTTTCTTGTAAAGGGCATAACGTAATCGGGTTTGTGTCTTCTTTTTCTTTTATTATTATCTTAATTAAGTGAATTTATTTACTAAAAGACAGGTAGGAATAGACTTAATAATATCAAAAGCGAGGTTGTTTTTATTATTTTTTTCAGCTCTTTAATAATATTCGAAATGCAAATGTTTAATAAGGTTGGAGTAAAATCAAAATATTTTAAAAATTATAATAAGATAACAGAAACATAAATAACAACACTTATCTATCTCCCCCCCCCCACCCCCCACTCTTCAATTCCATCACGTCAGTGAACTAAAATTGTATACTGCCTCTGCGGTCAAAGTAAAAAGAAGAAGAAAAAAACTTGTTCAAAATTCCACCCTCTCAAACTTCAAGAACTGGAAAAAAAGCGTATAAAAACATCTAAACCAATCTCCTGATTTATATCGAATTCAGAATTATTGGCACAACAACTATAGTTCATCTTAACTGACCAATAGTCAAACCGAAATGGTTTGACCCATGGTCAAACAATTTCGACATCTTGTTGTGATGTGGATACATCACAACAAGATGTATCCACATCTTGTTGTGACCGTGTGATAGAAATTAGCCATGTTGAAATGATGCTCTTCATTCCTCACTCTGTTCAAAATTCTACTTAGTATCCAAGCCTTAGTTTTACAAGAGATGTTCTAAGGTGATCCATGGTAAGCAAACATAAATAAATTAAAATTAAAAAGAAAACATATCGCAATTGGCTTGAGACCAAAACCTCCAGCTTCATACACAGTTTACACGGAAGTCCGCAATACTTACAAAACAATCATTAGTAGTGCTAATGATTTGAAAGGACTAAACTTAGTAACTTACTACATCTACTAACATTTCTACCTCTAAATTTCTCACTCAGTAACTTACTACTTCTACTACATTTCATTTGTTCAGCTATTTGCAAATTGCAAATAAGATCAACCTTTAGGAATGCTGCTTTCATATTCTTTGTGGGGTACCTGACCTCTCTAAAAATTCTTGATGTTGGGTAATTACAGACCCCTCTCCTACAGATTTCCTCCATCCACTGTCTCACAGACCGCCATTTTCTCGTTGTGTGTATTTTTCTTGTCGTCTATTTAGCAGAACTGACATCCACCATTCCCCTTCCACACCATTACTGCTAAACTTATAGGAATACGAGAAACAGCTGCTCGGCTTTCTTTTATAGTTGGAAGGATGACTCACCGCACCTACTCTTCCCATTCACCTTTTACTCCATCTACTTGAGTTCAGGTGAACAGAATTCCGCGTGAAGTATTTTCT
The DNA here is from genome assembly GCF_054136105.1 of Typopeltis vanoorti. NCBI lineage: Eukaryota > Metazoa > Arthropoda > Arachnida > Uropygi > Thelyphonidae > Typopeltis > Typopeltis vanoorti. The sequence continues at coordinate 37,267,125 of NC_143571.1, read as the reverse complement.
AGAATTACACCATGTAGCTCTCCAAAAATAATATCAACAGATTACTTTTATCTTGTTCCTTAGCCACACGCAGAATTTATTTCTATAGGCTTTCCGATCTCTCGTGTGCGAGACTGATATATAAAAATAAATATAACTGATGCATAATAAAACTTTCATTAGATATCAGCGTAAAATTGTTCTCAAAACTATGTTTTCACCACATTCAAAATAAACAAAACGTAAACGGAAGAACACAAATAGTTTATTCCTTAAGTTTAACCCTGTGTTAGTTGATTCCATTTATTTGTTAACAATGATGAGATTAATTTTCTCCAAGACTTACAAGGGCTTGAACTCATGACCTTCCTTTCACGTAGTGCTTGTTTACTAGTAATTCTCTCCGCGGAAGAACTGTTAAATAATGTTATGAGATAAACTTGCTGAACAAGTGTTGTAACCTACTTTGAGAATTAATTAGTTGACTGAGATAGTTACCTATTTTTCTGGGGTACTAGAAATCGGTCCAATAGAGCATTTTTCTGCCTATCGTGTCGTGCAGTAGTTTGATTTTTGGAATGTTTATAAAGTCTTTCTTAATGTAACAATATTCCAAAAATATTTATCAAAAGTAAACGTTTTAAAATATGCATCTTAAAGTTCTTAAAAGAACTGGGAGATGGACTGTCCTTGACTCTTTATCTCGTCATCTGAATGAAGAAAAATCTGTGAGGATGGGGTGTTATTGAGATAAAAGCTCTAGTAATGGCAAAATCATGGCTGGGTAACGGCAAAATCAAAGTCATGGCTGGGTAACGGCAATAGCCGAGCCTCAGTTAAAACTTCATTCGCTACAGCATTGCCATTTGTTACCCTGGAAGTCCCAAAGAGGACTTTCTTCCTTCCCCTTACCCTACCATTTAAAATATGCATTTAACTTTTAGCAATAATTAAAAAGTATATTATATATTTATCAAAAAGGTTTCTTATCTAGAATTTCAAATACTCTTAAATTTTATATTTTTTTCTGAACAAAGTTCCATTTTTAAAATTTTAAATTTATATGACATTTTATTATAGAATAAAATTCAAAACGACTAAAGATTAATTTGATAACTGCAAAATATTAAGTTCCCTTACATTTAATTCAGCCCATACATTGCATTAATTGTATAATACAAAAATATTGAACATGTATTAGCAAACTGGATATCCAGTTTCTTTGTCTAATAGGCGTAAAAATAGTGTTTGACTAAAATTTATATAACTGAATATCATTTAATATATATATATATATATATACAGTATATATATATATATATATATACAGTATATATATATATATATATATATATTCTTTTTGTTAATTCACTTCATAGCCAAAGCAGGTTTTATTGTTTCCTTCATGTCTATCCTATTTTTGCCATAAAAATTCGTTTCATAAAAGTATATTTTAAAACATTTTATTTATTTATGTTATATATATTTTTAAAGAATTTAAATATTGTTTTAAATATTTATTTCTTTAACTTAATTAACCTTTAATAAGCATGATGCCTTAAATAATTCATATACTACTCTTATATGAAGTCATAAAGTATCAATACAGTAAATATAAATTCACTTGGTAAGTACACAGTGCGTAGTTTAAAAAATTGCTGAGAAAGTAACTAAAAAAAACCTCAAATGACACATCAGGAAGATGTCAGACTCTCTCCAAAAATAATTGAAAATGGCATTGCCATTGACACGTATTTAAGTTGTTATAAAGCCAGCTACTTGTTCTAGATTTTTATAATCGATTAATTTTTGTGGAAAATGGTGAAGGAACTTCAATCACCCATTCACAGTTTAACTAAAATATAAGTGTAATAGAACTCAGTTGTTTGGTGTTTATATTGGAGAAATTTCTTGAGTGTAGAATTTATTGTACTAATATGATACTTTTAAACTCCTAATTAACTTTAGTGGTTTAAGAGCGAATGAATAGCAAGACGAAATATTATTATTATAGTTGGTTTAACAACAACAATATTATACGCAGCTTGGATCTGTAATAATTGGCAACATGCCAGAGAAATTGAAAACATTGCAATTGTTGACTTTATAATAATTTAGATCAATAATTTGACTGGTTATGCGGAGTTAATTATCCTATAAGAACATAAAACTCACAAAATAATTTTAATAGAAAAAATGAAATTTTTCAGTAAGATTAAAAAATAAAATAAAATTATATAACGTTTTTATAATGTATATAAATCTATAAATCAGTCCCCCAAACACTGACAAAAGTAGTTCTTTTTTTATATATGGTTCCCACCCACGAAATGCCATTAATAAACCTATAGCACATATGTACCATGGGTGGGCTAATAATTTTTTTTTTTTTTCATTTTTATCAATTTTATATTTTTTGTAATTTCTTCTTTATTTTTAAAAAAGTCTGGAAACCCTCCACTTGGCACCAAACATGGAACGTTTTCTAGGCACTTCAAGCCTCAAATGAACGGGGACGTGGTTTCACACTGGGCGTTGAAATTCATCTTCCATCTAAAAACAGTTGAATACATCCATACCCACGGTGGGAGTTATTTTCATTCATAACTATTTGTTGCGCTACATCTTTGATTCGAAAGAAGTATTAATAATAATAATAATTTTGATAATTTTAATAATGGTGTTACTTTACTTCACTTGACTTTCCAAACCTAATTTCAAATGGAAGGAGTGATGAATTATCACCAGTCTTTAATGTCTCTCAATTGTATGTATTCAAAGACCGCAACATCCACGAGTAAAAAATCCTACCACCTGTTTATTAGATTGGCCAACTGGCCTTCATTTGTAAATGCATTTATTAATGTTTATCGCGCCATTGATAGAAATCAAAACCAATCATTCCATCCAAAGAACACTTAGTGTAATCGCTACATTCGTCCTTCAGCTGGAAGTGGGTTCGAAGCCAGTCTATGACGCGAGCAACTTTATTAGAGACTATTCAGCTGAAGACGAATAAGCTAATATAATAACAAGTGATACGTTGTTCTTCCCTGGTTTTGTATTCCGTAAAACAGACAAACCGGACAGAAGAACACACGCAATAATTGCGTAGTTTCATAACTTTAATTGCTTCAGCCATAAATCAAACTAACTCAATCCCATCGAAAAGATTACATATTGTTAAGGATCTCCCACTAGCTGCTGAGGCTGATGTTTATTTTTGCATCCGATCATGGGCATCTTCGGATTCATCTTCCTGTTCTTTTCACTCTCTATTCATTCATTCTTTATTTCCTTTTTCGCTCCGAGATATATTTATTTGTAATTTTTTAAAAAAAAAAGCATTGTGCATTCTCTCTCTCTCTCTCTCTCTCTCTCTCTCTCTCTCTCTCTCTCTCTCTCTCTCTCTCTCTCTCTCTCTCTCTCTCTCTCTCTCTCTCTCTATCAATCTGAATACATAATTACTCTCGAGATCATTCCTTCGTGTCTGTAATAAATCCATTCCCTTGAATGTAACAACAGACAGTGGCTTTATTTCTTCCTTAACAAAGTAGTCACTTGATGTTGAGATAAGGGGAAAAAGTAAATAAAAAAACATCTCTAAAGGAATTTTCACTTAATAGCTTTACACTTTGTACAATATCGGCAAAATACTTTTCGTTGCACTGAAACAAATGAGCTGAAAAAAAAAAAAAAGAGAGAAAAAAAAAAGAAACAACTCGTCCAGGCTCAAGATACTTCGGTCTTAAGTGATAAGGAAAATCGATTGAAGAGAACGAAAGCCAAAAACTTTTCCTGTGGAAGAGGCACATCACAGTCATCTCTATGGTGTATCCTATCCCTCTGGCAGCAACTCAGCCAAAAATGCATCAGTTTTACATGGGTGAGGAAATCTCAAATCCAACTCTTCCAACGTCGACTGTCAAAGAAACGCATGCATTTAATGGAAGACATTAGGAGTCTGCGCAGAAGATTAGGAAAAAAGAAACAAAAAAACATGAATGATACGATCGCGTTTCTGACACATAATGGTCGTTTTTTATTTCCGTATGCAGACAAGAGGAGCGAGGGAGAGAGAGAGACTACACAACAGCTGATGTATTTGCACGCGCCACTTAGTTTCCAGAGCGTTCTTGGGTGAACGAACCCATATATTTAGATGTGTTAAGTGTTCCTTTTGAGACATATGTTTTCCCTAACAATTCCACGGAAATATAATCATAATGTTGATTGCTTGAGTAAGAACCAAGAAAGGGTATTCTCTTTTGTATAATTCTTAGATGGATTCAGTGAAGTGATGACCTATGATTTTTGCCAATCGAAATATGTATTCCTTAAAAATCTTGTTTGTAATTAATCATAGCTTTTTTTCACTTATAATAGAATATATTATGCATTTATCTCTAAAAATGAATACATTTTCTAAATTAATATTAAATAAATAATGACTTTTTAAACTTAATTTTATTTCTAAAATTAGTTTTAAAGTATAATTTATACACCAATTAATAATAAATTAAATTTTAATATAAATAATTGAAGCTGGGTATTTCTTGGTTGTTGGGAAAGACATAAGAGAAAAAGTCCTTTCCAGGGTAACAAATGGCAATGCTGTAGCCAATGAAATTTTAACTGAGGTTCGGCTATTGCCGTTACCCAGTCATGACTAGAGCTTTTAGCTCAATAATACCCCATCCACACAGATTTTCTTCATTCAGATGACGGGATAAAGAGTCAAGGACTCAATCCATCTCACAGTTCTTTTAAGAATTTAAGAACTTCTTGTTTGTTTTTGACAGAATTTAGATCTCTTTGGTTGCTGTATAAATTCATCATTTCAAACATTCCGTTGAAGATAATACTATTAATCAAATCATATCTCACGAATAGAAAGATGCAGGTCAACAAGATAAATGGAACAGTCCCAACGTCGTATTTTGGCTGGGGTTCCACAAGGATCCTTACTGATCCTGATTCTATTTTCAATCTAAATGGCAGATATCCCGCATAACCCCATGTCATCCATTATGGCCCCTTATGTAGATGGCACGGTTGTATTAGCTACATCACGTCACCCACACCATGTAATCAAACACTTCAAGATACATTCTAAAACTAGAACAATGGTTCTCTGACTGGAGATTGCAAGTTAACCTCACAAAAGTACAGCTACTCTCTTCACTACAAGATTAGCAGCTCCCAAAGGGGGGTATCGTTCTGTCCCCTGCTACTCTACCAGACGGTGATTCGTCCTATAATTACATATGCTTATCCAGCATATGTAACTCTGGCCATACCTCCAATGTTAATATTCTTAAATTGCAAGGAGTGCAAAACAAATGTTTAAGAATGGTACTAAATGCTCCATGGTTTGTCAGAAATGTTCAGATTCATCGGGACACAAATATCCCATATATTTTCTCATTCTTTACTCTCTCTAGAAGCAAAGTTCTTTTCGAAAACGACTATGCATCCTAATGAACTGGTACAACAAGCTTCAAAGTATAATGGAAAAAAGATCTCCACAAGCATAAAAGACCTAAAACCATTTCAATATCCAATTATGCAATGTAACATCCCCCTTCCTGCCCTCACAGGGCCGGATAAATGCTCATAAATGTTTTCCCATCACTTTTTAGGTATCAGATAACGGGGAGTATTGAAATCGGCAAGCTTCACTCTCTGAAACAGAAATGTTCCGATTCTAGTTGTTCCGTGTTTGTTGACAGGCTAAAAGTAAAGCTTAAACATGGTTGTTATAGCAATTAATATTATTAAGCAGCATATGTTTGTGAATTGTCAAACATAACAGAAAACATTTGATGATTTTACTGTAACCATCTACTCGATTTTCAACTCAATCTACGAAAACTTTGGATTACTTGCGGAATTGAAATTCATGTGTTTGAATGAAACAGTGAGCTTATGTTCGTATTTTTGGCGAAATTGATAAACAGTATTCTGACGGCGAAATGTCAGAGCATAAATACAATAAATACATTTTCAACATATTTATTGCGTTTCTTAAGTCTCGTCCAAATTATCTCTATTACATTAAATTTTGGAAAAATACTTTGGTATTATTAATAGTTTCAAGCTTATCTATTAATCATATGGGAAAGTACATACTGAGCAATCTGTCTGCTTTCTTTTACAGTTTAAAAGTTTCAGTATAATCATTTTAAATAAGCTAAAAACAAAGAGACTCATTTAAGAACTTTCAGACTGTGGAGTTAAGGTCCTTAAGGCAGTAATAATACGTAATCATTCATTCAGTTTTTTTATAATGTTAATACCACCCACAAAATGCTATCAGTCTATGATGCATTACAATGAACTACCATTGGTGGGATAAGGGTTAGACAATCCGCCAAATCATTCGGTTAACCAGGCTGTAATTGGTATAAACCACTCTTTAAACGTAGGCCATAATTTACAGCACCAGTAGATTCAATTTAAAATGTTTCCTACTCTGAATTGTATGTTTTAAAAAATTACGTTTTACGTTGTATTTTACTATCAGCCTGATTTAATTTCCTTCAAGCACTTTGTTTTTAAATAGTATTCCAAAATTATCATTTTTAAATGTGCAATATAAAAATTAATTGTGTCATTTAATATTTTCAGAAACGACGCATAATTATTACATTTGTAAAAATGAGAAAAACGACATTCCTGTAACTTTAAATAACTGATGGTTGTTATGGTAACTACAAATTCCATTTCCTCTAACCAAACAGCGATTTCTTTATTTTATTTAAATGACTATTTAAATATTTGATTTGTTATCCAATGAAAAGTACAAGTGCATCACAAAATAATAATTCAGTTCTTTTTTTTTGTTCATTTCTTGGGAAATTAATTTAATGAATAATAAACATTCCACTGGAGTGTGTGCTGGATTCGAAGGTTTTCAAATAACATTGTCGTCAGTGCTTGGAAATTAAAAAGCGGAATATAAAATCTTGCTCTTTTTTAATCGCTAGACTTTTAATCAACCACAAAAGTTACTTCAGTTGGAAAAAAAAAAAATTAGTAGCGCCAATCAATCATCACGTGACAGCAAAGGTAATACGGGGGATGTTCGGTTCCATATCTGTAACTGAAATGTAACTACCTACCGTATCTTATTTGGAAGATGAGTGAACTCTCCACTAGCGTCTATCCGAGACCCGAACAACTATAAATAAATAATGCTTCGTTTGTTCCTTGGTTAATGGAAAGGAGAATTGAAAATGTCCTTTTGGCTGATGAATAGCAAATGAATAATAAATGGAGATACTGAACCGAAATCTGTTTTTCTCGAAAAAAAAAGAAAGAAAGAAAGAAGCGATGCAGTAGAAAGAGACGGACGTTACCTTTAAGTTAAATATATTTATTTATTTTTATCTGGTTTTTCTAGTTTTTCTTGTGGCGCAGATGAAACCACTTTTATGTTTGTTCTTTTTCCTACAAAATTTGCCCGCATAGCATCACAACGTTGTGACAACACTCGAGTATCTTGATAACCTACGGAGAAAAAATATTAAGGAACGTACGGCAATAATAATATGTAATCATTCATTCAGTTTATTTATAATGTTAGTACCACCTACAAAATGCTATCAGCCTATGATACATTACAATGAACTACCGTTGGTGGGTTAGATAATCCTCAAAATCATTCAGTTAACCTGGCTGTCATTGGTATATTTTTGAAAACATATGGAAGATTGTTAAATGTTTCAATGATTTCATGAAAGAGTTTATTTCAAACACCATAAAGAAATTTGTTTGATTCAAACCTAAAATACCACAAGAAAGTTGGAAAACGGTTGTTTATTTAAATAATGTACTTCGGTATAGTATTGACATTTTCCTTTGCTAAGGAAAATGTCAATACTATACCGAAGTATAGTATAGAATTGTCGTGCCGTTTAACTGAATCTTCACGATCACATAGAGATGACAGGACGCTTTTCCTTACAAAATAGACAAAGCCACCCATCAACATCCGCTGATATATTCGACAGATGCAAGCATAGTTCAGATCGAATGAATTCTAAAATTAGGAATTAAGCTGTATTATTAATTATTAGAGCGAAATTAAATAGTGTATACATTATTCGCTTCCATCTTAAACACGCTATTATAAGCAACTTTTTATAGATATTAAGTGACAGATGAAGTCTTATAAATAGTGAGAGATCATTTTTATCTCCCGGTGTGAGATCTCCATTATGTTTACTGGGCCTGAAGCAGCTTGAAGAAATTTCGTTCTTTAGGGTCTCCACAGAACGACATTTCTGAACTGTACATCAGCCCGCTCATATTACTAAAATATACTATAAGGTTATAATAATAATCTTTCGTTGTGGGATTCAGATTTAAAAATGATATAAAAAAACATCTGATCTTTGAACCTAACTCATGAGCTCCTATAACGCTCTATTCGATTCACAGAAAACTAAGCTGCTCTTGCATTTAGTACTAGTTGTTCACAGAAAATTATATCCTACTGATTCAGTTATCGAAATATTTGGATTAAATTTTTTATTTACAAATTTTTGTTTTAAATTTTATTTGAAATTATACACCTTAACTTAGGTTAAGGAGTATAGAAATTATAGAGTACAGAAATTATACACCTTAACTTAGGTTAAGGAGTATAATTTCTTTTTAAATATATTTTGTATGGTATTTTAGTAAAGCTTTTTTTTTTTACAAAAAAAAAAAAGATCATTTGAATCCAGGGCGATTTAAAAATAAGTAAATACACCTTTTCATTTTTATATATGAAAAAAATATATAATTTGTATTAATTTTGATGATTTGACATTGATATATTGAGGGTGGTGAGAGTCCTTTTTAAGACTTCCAGGGTAACGAATGGCAATGCTCTAGCCAATGAAGTTTTAACTGAGGCCCGGAGATATTGCCGTAACCCAGCCATGACTAGTGCTTTTAGCTCAATAACACCCCTTCCACACAGATTTTCTTCATTCAAATGACGGGATAAAGAGTCAAGGACTCAGTCCATCTCCCAGTTCTTTTAAGAACTGAGATTTGATATATTCTCAATAAACAATTATGCTTCAACAGCCACATCAAGAGCACATGCACCAAAGCTTCAAAAGTTATCGCCCAGCTATACCCCTTGATCGACAGATACAGCAAACTAAGCTCAAGAAACAAAATTCTACTCTACAAGACAGTGATCCGTCCTTCAATTATATACGCCTCCCCAGCCTGGAGTCAAATGATACTGGACTCCCCGTGGTTCATCAGGAATGCCCAGATCCACCGGGACATAAATATCCCCTACATCTCTCCACTACTACGCTCCCTAGCAGAAATATTCTTTATGAAGACATCTATGCATCCAAACCAACTAATACAACAAGTCGGAAACTATGACGGTAATGACCACTGGAAACATAAAAGTCCGAAAGCCATCCTAACACTCAACGACGTGTAACCACTTCTGCCCACTCAGGGTGAGCTAAAATAGCTCACAAATCTCTCCCATCAGTGCTCCCGAAACAGACAACAGAGAATACGAAAAGCGTCAAGCTTCACCCTCTGCGCCATATATGTCCTGCGTCCTGCGATTTAATATATTAGATTATTGCTTGGAATGCAAACGGTCTCAAAATCAAAATATTGCAAATCCAAGAATTCGATGATTAATATAATCCGGATATATGATAATATATCCGGATTATTAATTTTTATTATGCAATTGTGCGTTTCATTCATTAATAATTATTAATGAATGAAACGCACCTGAGGCCTGCTAACAAACCCAAAATCAGAGGGTACCAGCTTTACAGAAATGACAGACTTGAATATAGAGGTGGTGGTACAGCCATCCTTATCAAAAACTACATCAACCATCATTCTGTAGCCAATCACTAACCTCGAAATCACAGGTATTAATGTCATCACAAACTCAGCCGTAAACTTAAAAATCTACGCAGCCTACAACCCACCATCAAAACATTACTGAACTCAGATCTGGATGTCATCCTCGGAGTTGAAGGACCCGTCATTATCGCCGGAGACTTTAATGCAAAGCATCCTGCCTGGAGCAGTAAATCTATCAACAAGAATGGCCGCATCCTGTTTAACTACTGAAGTTCCAATTGGCAGTTGTGGCTGGCCCCTCAGTACCAACCAATCACAGTCCAATTGGCTCCTCCGACGTCTCGGATATAGTTGTCCTCCAGAATGTTAAATTACAGTACAACTTGGAATCAATAGTGAATTAACCTCTGACCACAATCCTATTCTGCTTCAACGGGTAATCAGAAGGGACTTCCCCCTTCTCCTCACACCTTCATATCTTGAGAAAAATTATCCAAAATTCTCCCAGATTGCATTGGCCCTGTTCCTCATATTAACTCCAAAGAAGAAGTCGAATCCACAGTCAATAAACTTATTCAACAAATCAACGCAGGCTTATCATCTATCACCTCAAATACAACTGCTTCTAAGCCTAAACTACTACCAGAAGATATCACATGAATTTAATCAGGGAAGAAAAAAGTCAAGAAAACGATATCATAACACAAGGGCACCCCAAGACAAAACATTTCTCAACAAACTAAATACTGCAGTGAGAGATGCACTTAAAACCCGCAGAAACAAATTACGGGAAGACAAATTAGCCTCCATTATCACCCGGTGATCAAACCATCTGGAAACTGCTGAGAAATATCAAAAACAAAAATAAATCTCTTCCCCTCTCAAATCTGATCTAGGCATTGTTCACTCAGATACTGAAAAAGCCTAAACTATAGTAAAAAAAATTAGAAAAGTAGTGCAGCCCTTCATATGATAACCTAAACTTCAATCATATTCATAAAATTCACCGCCACGTCAGATACATGCTGAAGCGGTCCGATACCTGTACCAGCCAACTCACACCTACTTCTCCATCTGAAATGTATGACATTATACAGAATTTAAAGAATAAAAAATCTCCTGGACCTGATGGCATTCCTAATTAAATTATTAAACTGCTGTCCCGAAAGGCCATCGTACGTCTTACCACAATAATAAATGCCATGTTCAGATTCAAATACTTTCCCTCTGCATAGAAGTTGGCAGACATGGTCCCTATTTATAAGCCTGGGAAGGATCCACAGCTGCTTAAAGTTATCGTCCCATCAATCTGATTTCTAATTTAGGCAAAATTGCAGAAAAAGTTATCCTTTCCAGAATTCAAGTCTCTGTAAACAAGTTAAATATCCTTTCTACAGAACGGTTTGGCATTCGTCAGTTTCACAGCACTACTCAACAAATCTATAGACTGATTGAATTCATTATCACCATCTACAATTGGCATCAATACACCGGAGCAGTTTTTCATAACTTGGAAAAGGCATTCGACAAACTGTGGCACTTTGGACTACTATACAAGGCTGATTTTAGCCAGTATTCCATTGAATCTGGTCCACCTTATAAAGTCATTTCTTTGTGGCAGATGAATGCAAGTCAAATTAAATGGCGCATTATCTACCCAGCGACGGATCTTGGCTGGAGTGCCTCAAGGGTTCCGCCTGGCACCGATACTTTTCTCGATTTACATGGCGGACATCCCGCACAATCCAATGTCATCTATCATTGCCCTCTACACTGACGACCCAGAAATACTAGCTAGATCTCTTAAACCGCATCTTGTCACCAAGAAACTGCAAGAAAACCTGCTGAAATTAGAGCACTGGTTCTCCAATTGGAGATTGCAAGTAAACCGTCCAAAGAGCACTGCCATGCTTTTCACTAACAATTCAATATCTCCTAAAGAAGACATCTTCCTATTTAATATCAAAATTCCCTGCAAAGCAGAAGCTCAATATCTCGGTGTACTGCTGGACAGAAACCTAACCTTCAGCCCACATACAAAAGCCTCATGTACAAAGACATCAAAAGTCATAGCACAGCTCTACCCTCTTATCAACAGGAATAGTAAACTATATACCAATATTCAATCTCCTCTACCAGTTGATGTTTTGTCCCATTATTACTTATGCATCCCCCACCTAGAGCCACACTTCAAGCACAAATATCCTTAAACTGCAGAGCGTGCAAATCAAATGCTTACGCATTATTCTAAACGCACCATGGTATATCAGAGATGTTCAACTTTATCAGGACAAAAATATCCCTTATATCTACTCTTTCCTGCAATCTTCACCAGTAAAATTCTTCTCAAAATAGTCTTCGCATCCAAATGAATTAGTTCAACAAGCAGCAAACTACGATTAATCGGATTTCTTCAAATATAGGAGACCTAAAGCCATCCTAGTTCCTAACAAGGATCTATAACTCGCACCCACTCGGGCAGAGCACTTAGCTCATAAACTTTTCCCTACACAGTAACCTTATCAGATAACAGGGAATATAAAAGCATTTTGCTTCACCCTCATAGACAGTAACGTTCTACGTTCTGCGATTTGATATACTATACGTATGAGGATATATTCAATAGCTATATTAAACTATGTTTATAAGAATGCAGTTGCAGCAGTTAGAATAGGTGATGATTTGAGGAAATGGTTTAAAACAAGCAGAGGTAGCAGACAGGGGGACTCAATATCACCAAGCATTTTCATCGCACATTTAGAAAGAGCAATGGATAAAATGAAGGAAGATGCAAAAGGAATATCAGTGCATCGAATGAGAATTAACAATGTGAGATTTGCAGATGATATTGTTATTATTGAAGAACGCGAAAGAGAACTACAGAAAACATTGAAATTGTTAAATGAGGAAGGGGAAAGATTTGGACTTGTTATGAACTTGGAAAAAACAAAAACATTGGTATTTGGTGAAAAGAACATAAAACAAAAGATACAAGTGGATGGAATTGATATAGAGAATGTAGAATAATTCACATATTTAGGGAGTAAACTGACATATGATTTGGACTTTAAAAAAGAAATAAAAATGAAGATTGCAAAGGGAAGAATAAATCTGAAGGCCACCTACACTTTGCTTTTCCAGATCTATAACATCTGGAAAAGTAAAGTGATCAGCCTGAAAATAAACCTAAGAGTACTGGAAACATGCATCTTTTTTGCTATATACTTTATGGATCTGAAATGTGGGTAATAAATAAGGAATAGAGAAAAAGAATTTTGGCATTTGAAAGAACTTGTTACATGAAGATTCACAAATGAAGAGCTTTATGGGAAGATACAACCAAAGGAGAATCTAATGCAGAAGATTATAAAACGAAAGCTGCAATTATTTGGACGCATCTGCAGAATGAGCGAGGAGCGGAAGATAAAGACATTTAGTTTGATATTATGGACGGTGTAAACTGAAGAGGTAGACAGGGGTGTTCAACCCGTCGATCGATCGACCAGTCGATCGAGGAGCGATTTTTGATCGATCTCTTGTGTATTCCTCCTTACTTAGAAATTTAATTAAAACTGAAAACATAATATTTTATTTATCATTATTTTGTATTATTTTTATTTCGCTTTAAGTGTATTGCTATTGTTTATTTATTTTTCGTTAAATTTGTCAAATCAGTAATTTTCTTATAAGTCCGGGTAAATGAATTAATTTCGATCAGTGGAAGTCAAACAGCGAGCCGAGGGAATATGATTATAATCAAAGTGTAAAAACTCGATTGTAGCTTAAATATTCCAAAGCACATTACATCGATTTTTTACTTAGGTTAAGTCCCACGTGAATATTGTAAAAATGTAAACTTTGTTTGTCTCGGTATAGTTTGTATTAGATGTTTTTGTAAATAACTCCTTTGAAGCTAACTGTATATACTGCTTTAATAAGAATATGTTAGGGTAAGATGAAAAGCCAAAACGGCTATTTTTTTCTGGCGAGGTTGATATAAGTTAAGGGGATAAAAATCCCTTATTGTTTTTCAGCCAGTAAGCATCAGGTCACTGATGAGACCTCAAAAAAGGTTGAAACCGGTCTGGGTAGTGACCTCTCCTCATAATGTAAAACAGTACTACATCTCTTAAGAGCTGTGTGTTTTACATTATGAGAAAATATCAAGAACAGTGAGGGATCTTGCTCCACCTTTGCAACGAGTTGCCGTGGTGTGGCACTACCAAGTGGTCACTTACGCTTGGATACGCTGACAGTTCGTCGGTATGAAACGTTACAGATCGTAGTTTTCGATCTTAGTTTCGCTTACTGGCTGAAAAACAATAAGGGATTTTTATCCCCTTAACTTAATATGTTAGGGTGTTAAAATCAAAGCCAATGTTTTTGTCGCCGAAGCTGTACATGGCGGCATTAGAAAGATTTTTATTGAAACTTGTATGTATGAGAAAGGCTTTCAGGCTCTAAGTGTAAACATCTCCGAAGTCAGTCAGAAAGAGTTCAAACAACTTTCCGATGGCCGGCAACTTACAATCAAAAGAAAGCGGAGGAGAACAAATGGCGTGCCGAACTTGAAACTTAAGATGAGAGCCTCATACCGATTCCTTGGGGGGTTACCAAACTTCATGCGAGGTCTCAGAGGAGGCCTAATGAAAAGGGAATGAAGCAAGCAAGACTGAAGGGGTCCCGGTTCCAGAATTGCTGTTAGAGAGGAGGACGCCCGGTCCAGAGTCGCCGTCAGAGAGACTGCCCGGATCCCCGTTGCTTGAGAGGAGTTTCCCGCTTCCAGAAAGGAGCTTCTAGGTTCGAGACGTCGCTAGAGAGAGAGAGAGACTACTCCTAGGCTGTAGACAAGGTTTCAAATTGCTGAAAGGAAGAGTTCCAATTGCCGGAGAAAAGTTTCCAGGCCAGGTTAATGTCAGACATTCACCAGTGAGTTGCGTTTTCATTACAGTTTGATGCATCAAACTATTTCACTGATATTGCTCAGTTAATGGTATTTATTCGCATGGTATTTCCAGATTATTCAAGTAAAGAAGAACTTTTGAAAATTATACCATTATTGGGAAGGACTAGGGAAGAAGACATTTTTCCGGCATTCGATGAATTTGTGAAACAACACAAACTTCTGCTTTTTAAACCTGTGTCAATTACTACTGGTGGTGCTACTGCAATGATAGGTAATAAATCAGGCTTCATTTCATTATGTAAAAACGATGACAAATATCCAGATTTTTCAACGTACCACTGTATTATTCACCAACAAGTACTGTGTAGTAAAAGATTAAACACAAAAGATGTTTTGGATATTACATTTAAAATTGTGAATTCTGTTCGAGGAAAAGCCCTGCAACGGCGGTTATTTAAATTACAGACAGATGATGATAGGGAACTTCTGTTGTACAATAATGTTCGCCGGCTCAGCAGAAGTCAATTTTTAGAAAGATTTCTTGTATTAATTAACGATATAAAATTTTTTCTTGATGAAAAAGGAGATATTTATCCACAATTGAGTGATAAAAGATGGTTGTTACACTTATCATTTTAGTAGATTTCTGTACGAAATTAAGCAATTTAAATTTAGAGTTACAAGGTGGAGATAAAAATTTAATTGACATGTTAAGTTCAATAAAAACTTTCCAACAATACTTACTTTTATTAAAGAAAAATATAAATGACCCCGAATTTAGATATCTCCCATATTTATTAAAAATTTTTGAACAAAATCAAGAAATGCTTCCCTATGATTTAAAAGAATTTATTCGTGAAATAGAATTAGTTGAGGAAGAAATAAATTTAAGATTTAAAGATTTTAATAAAACTGAAACGATTGTATCTTTTATGAATAATCCATTTGAAGAAAACTTGAACATCACAGAAATTTCAAATAAAATTAGTGGGCTGTTTGATATAAACCAAGCTGAAGTAGAACTTAAGATAATAAACATTCAGAATAGTTTACATTTAAAATCAATAAACAATGAAGTCGTTTGGAAGTATGCACATGAAAAATTCCCAATATTAACTGATATTGCGCGAAAAATTCTGTCGTGTTTCGGATCGACATCCTTGTCAGAATCCGCTTTTTCAAATATGACCGTCATAAAAAATCAATTAAGAAACCGAATTACAAATGATTATTTGGATGATTGTCTGCAATTGGCCACTTCTTTATATCAACTATAAAAATATTGCGAGGTCCAAACAATGCCAAATTTCACATTAACTTTTTTTTTTTAATCAACCAGCATTCCCTGTAACTTGTGAGTTTGTATCAATCTATTGTTTTTTCTAACTTTGGTCTTCCAAAATAGAGAAATAAATATTTTATTCCAATATATTTGTTTGTTTGTTTTTTTTGCTGTATTAAAATAATTAAAAGTGATAAATAAATTTTTAAATACATAAATAAAGTTTTTAGTTGTGTATTTTTTTTAGTTGTTTATTTTTAGTTGTTTATTTGTGCGTAATAAGATATCAGGTTGGGGGAACGTGATTTATATAAGAGGGTAGATCGCCGAATAACGTTTTACAGAAAAGTATCTCGCGTAGTAAAAAACGTTGAACACCACTGATATAGGATATACAGAGAATGGATGGATGAAATAAAGGAGTCGTTTGGAATGGGTGTACAGAAACTGCGACATTGTGCACTGGACAAAGAAAGGTGGAAGAAGATTGTGAAGGAGGCATCGGACACCAACGGGCAGTGAGACATGGCTCATGATGATGATGATAACGTATAAGAGTGGTCTGAAAATTTCTCGGCCTAACAATGAAAAAAAAACGAATTTATAATTTCAAAATTATTTTTATTTTTCAACATAATCGCCCCTCCAGCGCCATTATCCCGACCCTGTAGCGGTTCTCCGTAAGATCTGCAAAATACCCCTCTACAACTGCAATCACCTCTTGATTCGAAGAAAAACGCTGACGAGCGAGGGAAAGTTAGTTTTAGTTTGGGGAAGAGAGAGAAGTCAGAGGGAGCCAAATCTGGGGAATAGGGTAGATGTTCCAAAAATTCACTGTGCAGATCCCTTAATTTTCCCATTGCCAAAACACCTTTGCGGGCTGGTGCATTGTCCTGATACAAGATGATTTTTTTATTCTGCGAACCGGGTCTTTTTCACGAAGTTTTTCGTCTGGTCTGGTTAAAAGAATAATATTCCTCGGAATAATATTCGTCGGTTATTGTTTGACCCTTTTCAAGATAATTAATAAACAAAATCCCAAAACACCGATGTCATGACCTTGCCTGCTGACGGCATCGACTTTGTCTTCTCTGGTGCTGAACAACCGGCTTCTGTCCACTGTTTTGACTGCTGTTTGGATTCTGGTGTGTAACGGTGAATCCAAGTCTCATCCATAATAATAAGTCGACGCGAAAAATCAGTTTTATTCTTGTTAAAATGCTCCAAGCACTGTTCAGAGATTTTCATGCGAGTGCGTTTTTGAACTGCCGTGAGCAAGCGCGGCACCCATCTTGCGTAAAACGTTTTCATTTGCAATTCTTCATCCAAAATATATCCTATATGTTCTTTTGAAATGCTGATAGTCTCAGCAATTTCACGCACTTTGACTCGCAGGTCATAAAATACCACATCGTGCACTTGATCAATGTTTTCTGGTGTTGTTACACTTTTTGGACGTCCTTCACGTGGATCATCTTCAAGGCTGGTACGGTCATGTCTAAACTCGGCAACCCATTTCTTAATTGTCGAAAACGAAGGAGATGAGTGTCCATAAACTTTTATGAACTTCGAATGAATTTTTTTTTGGAGCTAAATCTTCTTTTACAAAGAATTTTATAACCTCACGATACTCAATTTTATCCATTTCAAGGGATACAGGCAACACGTTTGCTTCACACAGCTGTATAAGGCAAACTGCTTGATAGAATGACTTGCAATTTGACATGGATGCTTAAGACAGATGTACTAACTTAGAAAAAAAAAATCTTTCCGATAGTGTTCCCATCTATGGTTGAGGCAGAGCACTTTTCAGACCACCCTCGCATACTGTACGTAGTTTGCATGCTATATAGTAATACTAATGAAGAAAGTTCGGATAGTTATTTTGAAAAGTCAGTTACCCAGGAGTCAAGAGTTCCTTGAAGTGTGGCTCCTATGGACATCTGGGAGCGGAATATATAAGAGTTAAATGTTGAAAATTGCAGTGACTCCGGACACACCCTACACGCTGCAGTTACCTTTGCAGAAAGCCAGCAACAATAACAACACGTGACCGTATGGGACAACGGCTGGGAGGTGCATTCAAACCACTCTCAAATCCCCCATCGGTTAATCCAGATAGCACGGATTAACCGATGGGGGATTTCGAATTTCCCTCGTTACTAGCACTGGCAGCTGGTTCTGAGGAGGTGAGATGGGCAGGCTTTATTAAGACGTTGCTTGGAAAAAAGCAAGAAAAAAAAAACAAAATCGTAAAATAGAATCGGAGACTTCAGCCACAAGCAATACTGACGTAGCAGCTGAAGAACAGGCAACACCATCAAGTGCCCAAGAGGAGGAGGGGGGACAGAGGAGATGGAAGGGACAACTGCAACAACCAAATGGAAAAGAGATCAAGCAGAAGAAAATATAAAATAAAATACAAAAAATACAAACGACAGCTAGAAGGGGAAGGATTTACCTCAGGAAGAGCTGTCTCTCCCCCTTCAAAATTTCATCTTTATCCGAAAAGAAGTGTGACAATTTATGAAATCCGTCCACCTCTTCTAATGCAGCAAAAGAAAACAACACCCGTTCAATTTCGAGTACAATCAAAAGAGGATAAATCATAATCTGCTCCCTCCGGGAAACATCTGATGCAATGAAAGTCTCCTCGCTGTAATCGACAGGTTCGGCGAACCGGTATTTTACATAAATAACAAGGAAGGATCTGCTGACACACCTGTGTCAAGGTGCAGTGGCCTAATCTTTCCATAACCGATATATTACCTGTCTTATCAGACTCATTTAAGAACTCCATCTCGACCTGAAACATGGGTCCTCATGAATAGGACACGACACACTTACATGAGACATTAATTGAAGTAGAAAAAGGGGGAGGTTTACCATACTAAAATAAAATTTAACATGACTAACAATTCTCCTTTTCGCGTTACCAATCGGAATATCAAGATTTGCGCTCTATCTCCGCACAGCGCGCTGTGCGGACATTATTTTAATTCATCAGTGCTGGGGCATTGAACATTTTACTAGGAGCTTCCCTTTACAAAGCTATTGGTGTTTTGGAGAGAGAGCAGCGCGAGCGGTGGGTGGTAATCCTTGTTCATCACCCTGTTCTAGAGTTCTAGACGGGTTTTTCAATGTCCAAAAAGATGTTGCAAGACGAATAATTTTTCTAGAATGTTTCGAATAATTTTAATAATCATTCGAGAGCCTCTTCAGAGGACGCCGGGACGACAGGCGACATTTAATGCCTGGAACACAACAAGCATGTCTGAACACCTATGTGGACTTCAACAATGACTTCAATATTGAAACATCAGAAGAGGTTTCTCGAGCTTACAAAGAACGAAAGCTCAGGAAAACCCTATGCCTGGATGGGCTAGGAGTAGAGTTTTATCGGTCTGTTTGGAATTTCATCTTGCTTATTCTGATTTTGATTTTTGACACGTTTAAATCTATTGGACACGAGCCTACTGACTTTGTTAGTGGGTACACGATCTTTTTCCCCAAAAAGGGGAGAGACTTGAATAATGTGGATAGTTAGATGCCTATTTCCTATCAACGCGGATTGCAAGCTGTTCACAAAAGTGGTATGTGATCGTCTGAAATTCCACATAGGAAATGTATTTACCAGCAATCAAGAGTACGCAGTTCCGGGTATCCGATGGGACTCAACCTATTAGTTGAGTCCCATCGGATACCCGCTATAAGATAACTATAAGATAACTTATATCGATATATACGATATAAGTTATCTTATATCGTATATATCTTATAAGAAATAAGATAATGTCTTATTTCTTACACATCCGGGATATAGTGTACAACTTACTGCACTATAATATCCAGGAAAAGTGGGTGTGGCTTCTTGCATAAAGCATCTACAATAGAACATCATCTATTGCCATAAATGGATTCTCTGGACCCATTCCTGTACGCAGAGGGGTTCAGCAAGTCTTCCCCCTGAGTCCTCCCTTCTTTGCTCTTTAGTACTAGAGCCTTTTTTAAAATAAAATTGACGACTCACACGCAGCGAGAGGAATACCGCTGCCCATAGGCTCCAAACAGGGCAAGACTGACGGGTATGTGCTGATATTTTCGGAACCCTTCGTGATTCCAATTCCATTTATATTTTCTTCGGCATACTGCAAACATTTAGCGTGCTTAGTGATCTATCTTCGCGCAAACCCAGATAAAACTAAAATCAAAAGTTTTGGAAAATTCGGCCCTTTCAATCTTCCGTATGTTTTGACACCATTAACCGGGTCAATAACAATATTATGAATTTCCTTCCTTGCCAATCCTGCGCTACCAACATAAAAACTGTTGAATTCCTGTCATGAGAAACTCATCCCTTTGAAACTAAGTTTTCTAGCTTTTAATGGTAACCCTAGATGCACAGGATAGAGTTATTTACAAACAGTTCATAGACTTCTTCTGAAGCCACAAGAAACATAAGGTGCAGAGGGCTTTTCTCAACCTCCCCTGCTCCCATGCAAGGATGGTTTACCCTGCCAAGCTTGAAATATTCTATTTCACTAACCCTGTTCGAATCATAGGACAAGCATTGGCAATAAATCACCCATCTGACCATCTAATGAAATACTTCATTGGATATTTCCTTCCCTTTTTTTTGACCACTGCCCATACTGGACCATGTGTGGATATGGTGCCAGAGTGGTATGGTACTATACACTATGTAAAACCCCAAAAAGATTTGTTTTACAGATGGGGTTCGTGTGCTTCAGCTTAGTCAAAAGCAGCTAGTTGTACCGGAAATTTTTCGATTTCTTTGGGTTTCGAAACGCCTGGGTACAAACGAAGAGGTGCTCTTTACGAATATCAAAAACAGCTGGAAGCTACCTTTTCACCGGAATTTGGCTTAAAACATCGCTTACGGCCGACTTCCAGTGAAATCATGATATTGCCCCCGACCTTCTGATCCCTTCTGCAAAGTATGCCATGCAACTGAAACTGTAGATCACCTCTACTATCCGTCTTCACCAGTGCAACATATTTACCGAAGGCTGGCTGATGTGCATAAGATCCCGTTGCCCATATTTTCTGAGATAGTACTATTGAGGCTTCCCCCACCGGTGAGAAAAAAAAACTAATTTTTCTAATCAGCGTTCTAAAGTATCACATGAAAAATATAAAAACATCTCCTTACATAGGAAAACAATCTACCATTAGATTGTTCGTGCTCCCTCGATTTCTGCAGCAGGAAAGATACCCCTTGGGTGAAGAACGGTTCCTAAGGAGATAGTGTAGACCACCAATCATATGTCGTATTACAGGGAGAAGAAATTAATCTCTAACATCCTTTTTATGATATTTTAAACCCAGATTTTATATTAGTTGTCATTTTTAAAGGTCGAAGCCAGTGTGGATAGTGCTCATTCCCATAATGCCTTTGGATTAGGTGATACCGAGGCAAATAGTAGACTTAGCAGCTTCTGTATGCAAGGGGTCTTCGTGAAGAGAATTCAAGTTCAAAGTTATTTTGCTTACACTTGAGTATATTACAAGAAAATAATTTATTTCAGCAATTATGCATAAGAATACCAATGCTACTTTTAGGGAAGACAAAGAAAATAAGCTAAGATTTCAGGTAATTACTAATAACCTTTTAGGGTTTCGTTTACCTTCAATTAAATCTTTCACTTTAAGAAGAACCGTATTCACTTATAAAGATTATCTTGAACCCAGACAAAGATGGAATTTTCTTTCTGTTCTTCTTTGAGTCTTCTGGTTCATTATTTGTTCATGTACAAAGAGCAAGTGCAGTAACGAAAGCTGTAGGGGAAGTTACTGGCAGTTGGGCGCTTTTGATCTAAGTACATTCCTCCTAAATTGGGTCTCTCAAGACGAAAAGAAACGAGAGGTCACGTAGTGGCCCTACCATTAAACCTACAAGTCCTCTTTTTTTTCTCTCGAAGAAACTGTCTTCAAATAAAAGAAGAGAAAAGAAAAAAAAAACTTTCTAAGACTGTTAACGTTTATTCTGCTGTAGAAAGAAGAGAAAAACATTACGCCATTTCAGAGCTGTTTTAGCTGTTTTACCTGAAGGCATGTAGAATATGCATCCATAATCCAAACGACAAGCGGCTTATGTGCAAAACCGGATTTACTGTGAGCATCAAATGACCCATTTCAGCTACTTTGCCGATAAACAGTCTCCTGTTTGATGCTTCACTGCGTACTTTAGAAATATCCCAAAAACGGTGCATGCACAATGTTCACGGACCATTGCTTTTCATTTCCGTAGCCATCTGTAAATTAGTTAGCCACTTTCGAATTTCTCTCTGTGGTATAAACGGAAGTTTTCTTGTAAGTAATATTACGGAAGCACACACACACACACGCACGCACGCACGCACACACACTGCTTCGATGGCGTTCAAAACTGTTAAAGAACAGATAATAATCATTTTGTATTGTTTAACAGCAAGGAGCGAAATAATATTTGCCTTCGAAATATGCAAAAAGTTTCTGAAGTGACCATCTATAGTTCATAAGAAAGCAACCTTCAAAAACAATGACCAAGAGCACATTCGACTTTTATCTGCAATTTTTGTTTACTTTATTTCTTATTTATTCTCTTAAATAACAGAATAAATAAGAATGAAATTTATTTTTTAATAATCAAAAAAAAAAACAACAACATTTGTTTATTAATATAATTAACGGCTATTTTAGCCTGCTTTTGTTTAGGAGTATCCCTCTTATATTTAATACATTGGCTAACATAACTCAAAAGGGGTATGTATATATTTTAGGGCATTACGGGCGAGTGTAGAAGGCAATTATGGCAGAATAAAAAATGTGGAAAGATTATATACATACCTTGATTTTGGTTTAAAGATGTTGAAGGGGGGGAAGAGAGGGAAAGAACATGGGGATGTACTTGAGACACGGGAAATAAGTTTGGGAACCCGGGTTACTATTAATAATATATATATAAATATATATATATATATCATTCCCACAAAGTTCCGACGATGGTCAGACGATGACCGAAACGGTCCACACCCCGTAAACCCTTGCCCCAGTTTCCACATAAGGATACCCTTCCCCCCCTCTCCCCACAACAAAATAATAATATATATATATATATATTATTAATAGTAAACCAAGTTCCCAAACTTATTTCCCGTGTCTCAAGTACATCCCCATGTTCTTTCCCTCTCTTCCTCCCCCCCCCCTTCAACAAGAGCTTGGATTTAGAAGGCTCTTTAAACCAAAATCAAGGTATGTATATAATCTTTCCACATTTTTCATTCTGCCATAATTGCCTTCTATACTTGCCCATAATGCCCTAATATATATATATACCCCTTTTGAGTTATGTTAGCCAATGTATTAAATATAAGGGACACTCCTAAACAAAAACAGGCTAAAATAGCCGTTAATTATATTAATAATGTTTAAGAGGAGTAGCATGGGAATTTCCCAGAAATTTATACTTAACGTTTGTTTATGTTTATATTATTTTAAAAGTAAATTAAAACACCTTTTTATTACTTATATATGAAAAGTATATTTTAATGGCATTAATTTCGGATGAATCAATCGACTGTGAAATGCGGTGATGATTGATTCATTGAATCCAATACTTTGGAGGGTAATGGATGGCAATGCTGTAGCCAATGAAGTTCTAACTGAGGCTCGGCTATTGCTATTACCCTCCTGCCATGATCAGAGCTTTAATAGCTCAATAACACCTTATTCCTATATATATATATATATATATATACTGCCCTCTACAGATAACGGGGAAAATGAAAAGCATTCTTCCTTCGCCCCTTTAAGCCAGTCCTTATAAGGACTATAGGTTTTGAAGGGGAATCGACGGGGGGGGATGCGATGATTAATATCCTTGGAGGGTAATGGATGGCAATGCTGTAGCCAATAAAGTTGTAACTGAGGCTCGGCCATTGCTATTACCCTCCTGCCATGATCAGAGCTTTAATAGCCCAATAACACCTTATCCTTACACTATCCTGTACAGATAACCGGAAAGATGAAAAGCATTCTTGCTTCGCACCTTTAAGCCACTCCTTATAAGTTTTGATATATATTATAGGTTATACCCCGTGTGGTTGCCGGGATAAGAATAGCTCCACCACAAATCGATGCGTGTCGTAAGAGGCGACTAAATGGATGCAGAGTTTCGAGAGTTTTGTTCTCTCAGGTTTCCTCCGGAATTTCGCTCCCGGTGAGGGGGGGGTGGCTTAGATTTCGAGAAGTTTGCCTGGGAGTGCATATTTTGAATCGCCGGGGAGAGTGTCATCCGGTACGGCCTGGTGAGGGACTTTGTTGGTGGATGCTTTTCCCTGGAATAGGAGCGGTTCTGCTCGGTAGTAGGGGGGATGCCCCATCACCAAGTGGCGCCAACGCTGAGTGGACGGTCTTTAGGCGACTATGGAGTGGTGTAGAGATCGTCCTAATTTTTAGAGTTCAGCTTTACTTAAAAAAAGCCCCATTGTAGCCCATGCATGTCGTACGAGGTGACTAAAATAGGTACCCAGGGAGGGTAATGGATGGCAATGTTGTAGCCAATGAAGTTCTAACTGAGGCTCGGCTATTGCTGTTACCCTCCTGCCATGATCAGAGCTTATAGCCCTATATTACCCTATCCATACATTTTCTTCTACAGATAACGGGGAATATGAAAAGCATTCTTGCTTCACCCATCTAGTCAAAAAAAAAAAAGTTTTGATATATTCTAATAACCCAAAACTAATGTAAATCCAGAGGGTTATAGGTGGCAATGCTGTAGCCAATGAAGTTTTAACTGAGGCTAGAATATTGCTGTTACCCTGCCAAGACCAGAGCTTATAGCTCAATAACACCTCATCCATACATTTTCTTGTACAGATATGAAAAGAATTCTTGCTTCATCCATCTAGAAAAAGAAAAAATATTGATATATATTGCTGAATTTATGTTCCACATAATCCTTCCTAGTGTTTTGCTTTAGAGTGATGAATATTTATGTTATATTGAATATATTGTATTATATCGTATTCTGTCGAAGTGTTACAGGAGGAAACAAAATATTTCTGATTTTTCTCCATTTGAAAAAAAAAAAAAAAAATTCCAGAAAGGATACTATTTTTGTATCGTGCTTTGGCGTAGCAATGTATAATAGCATCATAGCTATTCTTAAATGATCTCTCACCAGAGATAGAAAGGGAAGATAGGCAAACATAATACAATATTCTATGACGTATCTTCAGGAAGATGTGAGAGCATTCTTAATGCAGAACGTGAAGCACTTTAAAATTATTTAGAGAATAATTGACAAGACGCGACAAATCTTAATAAATAATAGATGCCGACAAATGATTAAAAGACGTAAGCATCTCTTTATTTGATTTTGTTGATCTTTCTATGTGGCGGACGTTAAAGAAGGTTGAAAGGATGGAAGATAATAGGATAAAAATGATAAACATCGGCCTTTGTGAAAATACAACCGACAAGCGAGGAAATAATTCGAATAAATAAAAGTGCATTTTGTAACAAATATTTAATAAATTATTTCATATTACTGTTTCTATTTTAATAAATAACACGATTTTAGAATATTCTTGATACAATTGACACAAAGTTCAGTTTTGAAAAATCTCTGGCTACTATCCTCTAACCATTTCTTCTTAGCATGCAAACTCAACTTTATTCCTTCCGTGCCAATCGCGTGCGAAGCAGTTGGCAGTAAAAGCTAACTCCCAATCCTGAAGTTAAGAGAAGAAAAAAAAAATCCTTTCTGTACCTGCAGATTTCTAAAGATCAACAAAATTTTTATTCCTTAGAGTCAGCAAACAGAAAAAAAAAAAAGATCAGCTCAGCGATTTTGTGCATCCCCCCCCCGCTCTAGAAACTTTCTAATAAAAATGTAAATCAGTTTCAACACGTTTTACACATTTCAATAACATGTGGTTATTGCTTTATATTTCGGCTTATCTGTAACGTGGAAAATATCGACTGTGACAACGTGTAAAAAAAAAGGGGGGGGGGTAGTAAAGCGATTAGCCAGCATTACAACTACAGCCATTGAATGTATTGTGACGTCATAACTTCAGAATTCCAAACACGTGGAGCATTGTTGATCTTCGTGCACATTTCATACAACTAAGCTTGTTATTTTCATAAAAATTAAACTTACTGTTAAATGAAATCAACTAATTGAAATTTCCTTCCTTTAAATAGGAAATTAGTTTTACTTAATTAATCAAATACTTTCAAAAGTAGTTGACGTGCATGTGTGATTAAGTCTATCTATAAAATTCACAAAGAAGCTGATTAATTCGGAACGAGTATGTGCAACAACACGGATGTTATGTATGTAGTATACGAAGAAATTCGGACATCATATCCATAGAGAATCGATTGCATAATTTTCTAAATGGAAGATTAAAACACTTCTAAGGACAATCGGATATTCTATGAAAAATTTCAGGCTTTGTCTGCTGCTTACTGCCTAGGGTAGCGTAAACCAAAGAAATATCCATAGCCGTCTAGCTCACAGATATTACGAATAAATAAACCCAAGGTACGGCTGCATTTACTTTCATGAATTCAGCCAGATGCTGATACCCGAAGGAAGATTGATAGATTCATGCCAAAAGGATGCGTCCGCTTCTCAAGTAATGAAACAGAAAACAACATCTTTGTTATATATTTAAGTCGCATTTCTCTCGAGAAAGTAAAAATAATATTGAAGAAAAACTTGAAACTCAAGAAAAATACGTTATATTATTTGATTAATATTTCTTTTTAATCGCTATATGTATATATTCGAAATATGTTTACTTTTGTAGTTTAAAGTTAGCAAATTGGTGCATTTGGCTTCTTCGTATTACATCATCGTCAGCTCTACTGTTTAATTTCTGTACTCTATTGTTGTGCCGTCCATTATTTCAATAAGCATCTAACAATTAAACTGAAGTTAACAATAAGCAATGATAGCAAATAGGTAATTTGAGTTCATCAATATTATGCATGTTCTCATATAATTCTATTTATTTAATGACCAGTAATATATGCTACTGCGCTATTTATAACAGCACTCCTGTAATCCAAAGTTTATTTTTTTATTTCTTATAAGTTTTTAGAATAGCAATATCTGGGATTTGTTAAATTGCATTAATAGTTTGATGCAATTTAAAATAATTGCTTAAGAAAAGTGAAATGGAATTAATTTTTAAAATTTTTTTTTCGATTTTTGCTTTGCAATTTAGATTTTTTTTCTTTTTTTTTTAAATCTCTGTTTTGAAAGATTGAATGGTTTATTTCATTTTGTTTTTCTCTTTCTGTTATTCTTTCTTGTCATTCTTGCTTAGAAGACAACAATAAACAATGATTATTTTTAATATTTTAACAATATTTTGTTTTATTTTCTTACTGTTTATTATTATATTTTTATTATTTATCTTTTATATATATGAAATTTTATATATATATCTATCTATATTTACATATTTACTAGGGGGTCTCCTCCCCTGGCGCCTACGGCACCCCCCCCCCCGTGTTCCAGACTGGTAAGCCGGTTCTCCTTCAATTCTGATGACTCGAGACATAAGACAACAATGTGTTTGTCTCATGAAGGCAAACACATTGTTGGACGTTTCAAAACAATGAAGAGACAAAAAACGTGACATAAAAACGTTTCAAATTTCGGCTTATATATATATATATATATATATATATATATGCAAATTCTCGCACTTTCTCTCTATCCTCTGGGATCTGCGTCCACTTCTAGATTCCGTTATATAACGGTCTTGAAGCTGCGATCCACAACTACACCAGCACGTATCAACTGGATAAAAAGCAATACTGCGAGTGCTACTCAGAGGCGTTGATGACTTCGCATACACACGCCTACATTACACGCAGAAATAAAGGTTTTAACATTTCTGTTTGTCTTCCTTGTTTTATCTTTCGATTTCAATTTCATCCATTAAAATCACTCCACTCCTCTCTCTAACATGCCCGCGCGCACGCACACACACACACACACACACACAAACGCTGTGTGAGTTGATATCTTCTGTTATTTTATTTATTTAACTCGTGGTTCTGACCCACTAAAAGTTCGTAAACCTATAGTACATTGGCACCGTAGACGGGCTGAATTTTTTTCTATTTTATTTATTTTTTATTTACATAATCTGAAACCCTGCTCTAAGAAACCAAACAAGGAACTTCTTCAAACCACTTTCGGACTCCAATAAGCGGAGCGGTGGTCTCACACTAGAAGGGGAAATTCATCTCCACCTAAAGACAATCTCAAACATCCATTTCCACGGCGGGATTTGAACCCGCGACCTGTTGGTTGGAGAGAGGGTACGCTCTCGTACGCTAACCTGCACTTAGGTTAATGTCTTTTAAATCCATCCTTTTTTTTTCTTTCTTTTCTTTATTAATCATTCTGATTCTTTTTTCGTTTCCTCATTCTTTTCTTTCTTTCAATTTATTTGCAGTTTCGAAGTGTCCTCTCCTTTTCTAATTCATTCTCAATAATTTATTTGTATTTTATTTTCTCTCTATCTTTCTCTCTCTCTCTCTTTTCTTATTTTTTTAAATGTTTAAAAAAGTTTTAAACCATTTAAAAGGAAAGCGATATTTTATGGAAAAATATTTTTCCATAAGAAACATATTAATTATACCAGGGATGCGTTATACTTTTTGTTTAAATTACTGCTCGTTGTC
Source organism: Typopeltis vanoorti (assembly GCF_054136105.1). Taxonomy (NCBI): domain Eukaryota; kingdom Metazoa; phylum Arthropoda; class Arachnida; order Uropygi; family Thelyphonidae; genus Typopeltis; species Typopeltis vanoorti. The sequence goes on along the minus strand of NC_143571.1, from coordinate 37,238,389 downwards.
TGTATCCCCTATTCAACATTCCCTATTTTTTTAGGTATATTCATCCGCCTTAATTGTGACTAAAGTAAAGATAAAAAAAAATCTGCAATAACCAATCAGTAGAAAGACTGCAATAATCAATCACAAAAAAAGTTTGTATTAATCAATTAATAAAATAGTCCGCAATAACTCAATTAAAAATTTGCAATAATCCGATTAAAAGGTGTATCTGACCAAACGTTTATTAAGTAAGTTATGACTTATGGCTAAAACGTGCTTGCTGTAACTAATACCTTAAAAAGTCTGCAATAACAGAACGAGACGAAAGAGAAGCGCCAATTTCTACTATACTTTGGTAGCGCAGAATCCGCCATCAAGAAATGGAAAATACTATCTTTCAAAACGTTTTCCCTCTGGCTACAAATTTCTATTAATTTCCATAATGTTCTTCATTTCTTTTTTTTTACTGTATCCGATACTGTTGACTTTCTGTGACGAAGTTTAAGCGAATAACCTACTTCCCTCCATCTGTCCTTCCCCCCCCCCCACCACGAACGAACAATAAAAAAAAAAAAAAAACTCGAACCTTTCCATCGTAAGCCACTGTTCCATCCGAATATGTTAAGGAGACTTATTAAAGTTCCCAGACACATTTTTATTCCTGAAAATTCAGTAGCCGGAAAGTTGGAAGCCTAACATGGGATTTTAATTAAATTTCCTTTTGATGTTTCGTTTGTAAATATAGAGAATGCTCGACACGCCTTCCACAAGGGGTTCTGCCGCTCTGACTCTATCGATCTTTCAAAGAAGCCTTACAGTCTGCCATTTCTGTACTTTATTGTTGTAATTATTGTGATGTATGACTCGCTTCCTTTGCCGCACACTCTTCATCATTCCGGTCCAACTTCTTCAAGTGCTTTGCATAAAGAAAAGATGGCTTTATTTAAAAACTATTCTTTAATTATTTATTATACGTTCTTCACAAAGATAAGAATTACTTCTAATTTAACTCCGGGCTCTTTTATATTGCTGTACGCTACCACCAGGCGAAATACAAAGTATAAATTGTATCCCCAGGAGGCAGTTATAGACCATATGTTTGCTCTCTAATAGTGCATTTTATCTTCCAGGATTTCCGCACAAAGACTTTTTTTATTTTTGAAAAGAGAAATGATTTGAATAATGGACGAGACCCAATACAAAACCTTAATGTCTTAAATTCTTTCAGTGATACGCCAGTGCCATGGATTTGCTCTGAGACATTCAACTTACCCCAACTGATAATAACGTATTTTGTATGTTGGACAATATTTACTTAGTTAAAGTAATGCTATTAACGTTGTTTAAAGTCTGGGTAATTGATGTTTGATTAAATAATACTGGTGGGTTTCTGTACTTTTAAATTGGTAATTGCTCTGAATTTTTTTTAAAGAAAAACGATTAATTTAGCTTTTCAAGAAAAATACCCTTCTGTTCTCGGAAACTGTTATTCGTAAAGATAAAAATATTTTTCCATAAGAAACATATTAAATATGCAAGAATTCCAAGTTAAGTTCTATGAGAAGTATGAAAATTGAGATTTTTTTTCTTCATAATTCCAATTAACTCAATTCAGCCATTTTTCCCCCTTGAGATATTAGCAGGATTGAGATGATTGGAATTAGGGTCGAAGTAACTAAGGCTATGAGACTAATTTATTATTTCTGTTAACTGAGTGGGCTCTTCTTGTCTGTTTGTTTGATTAAAAAAATCACTTGATTAGTTAACTTGAGAACATCCATTCGTTGATTTGCCTGAAAAAACTTATTGATCAACATCATCTCTTCGTCCATTTTATTGATATCTAACGTTCAGTATAAACAGACGTCATTTCACTTTTGAACTTGAAAAAAAAAAAGAAGAATCAAATGATGTTTTTTTCATTCATTTCCTCTGAAAAAAAGAAAAAAAAACGGTTAAAAAATTATTGTGAAAGAGACTCAGTGCAAAATATATCCAGTGAGGTTAAAATCGAGATGTCATTTTACAAATAAGAAAGTAAGGATCTCAAAAATAAATTCTTTATTCACTTTATATCACTTATTATTTGTCAAAGTAATTAAAGATTTCTGTAGTATTAAAAAAAGGAAAGAAAGAAATGACTTTATTCTGGTTTTTGATATTTTCCTTAGTCTTATTAAGAATCTCTCACTGTGTTCATTAATTAAATTTTGTTTGAACAGTTTTAGTAGTTAGATTTTATCACTTTCTTCTTCTTCTTTTTTTTTTTAATAATTTGATCAGTTTAACATGTTCATTGCCAATCACGCGTTATCGCGTGGACGTCGCTAACTAAATTAAAATAAAAAATTTAAAAAAATTTGGCCACCACACGAAATTCCAATTTTCAGCTTGGCAATGAAAGTGTTAAGATGTGCCATGGAAAATTCATACTGAAGTCATACATAACGTGGATCGAAATTGATTGTGATCTAAGATTAGTTGAAGTCCTTGAAAAACCAATGTATATAACAACTAACAGCTTCGAAGAAAATTATATCACACGATATTACCATGGTTTTGTCATATTAAATTGGCCTTGATCAGTGGTCCAGGTTCATTCTGTGTCAACTTATCCATGTATTACAGTTAGTTGGTACATGCAAAAAATTTGAAAAGAGTTACTGACAAGAAGGCAGAAAAATGATCTTAAACTTAGAAACTAACCCGGAAAAAAAAAAGAAAAAAAAAACATTATCAACTCTACCCGGTCTTTCCAACTTATTTTTAAACTGTTTCTGCCATAATCAGTACTTCACCACCAAAATACCTGCATAACTTTCAATGATTCAGTATAACTGTTTCTCGCATAAATTAGTTCTTTCTATTTTAATTAATTTTTCTTATTAAATTCCATTCTTATAATTTTTCCACATTCCACACCCTTTTCAAGCAATCCACTTCACCAACAAGTATTTCTCGAATATCCATATTTCTTAATTTTTTCATTATTCCCACCACCGATTCTTGATTTTCCATATTTTTCCTTTATCTTTTTATATTCTATTCTTTATCGTGTCATTTCATATTTATTATTTTACCGTATTCACTCTTCATCTTTTTATATCTGTTCTTTATCTTTCCATATCGTTATGATTTTCCCACAATTCTCACATCAAAGAAAAATTATCGCTTCCTAGAAAATTACTTGTCAGGTTTAAATGAATAGAAAGAAGCGTAAAAAGGAGAACAAATTTTATCGCTAATCGAAATGCAGTATTTAGGAACTATAAATTTCTTTCTGAATGACTAGTTAACGAAGGCAAGTCTCTTATTTAGAAAAAATGGAAAATGTCTTATTCAATTATTCAAATAAACAGCATTTAATTCGTGACGAGATGCTAAATACATTTTTTTGGTTGATTACCTGCTTAATAACATAAAAGGACCTCATGAAGAAGTATAGTTCTAGTTTAGAATATTAATTTTCTGAAAACGCATAGGTGTGCGATCACGCTAATGATTGTCATTTATGGTTACGAAGATGATATTTATTCTATTCGATAACTGCTAATGCATTTGGTATGCTGATTGCCTAATTGTCTCTTATTAAATATCTCTCGGCTACCCCATCACAGATGTAAAACATAAATAGGTAATGAAATAAAATACCGAGTAATTAAAAAGGTCAGATATGTTGCAAATGATAAATGGCATCGCAGATCTTTTACAATGCATTTTCAATTGTTTGTAATTATTCTAACAATGGCTTACAACAACAGTTACTTTCATCACTGTTGTATTCATAAATATATCACTCCAGAAATAAATGGGATACATTTACAAATAGAAATAAAGCTTGAGATTTTCGGATACGTACAATTAAATTTTAAAAATAAAACAGACTGTCAAATTATTAAGAATTTATTTATGCATTTCTCCAAAGAATGTTATTTGAATGTATTTGAATGTTATATTTTTGCCAATAATATTGCAATGTGTTTTATTAATATATAAGGCAACTAAAATCATGCAACAGATGTATTATCAATTTACAACTTAAGACAGACAGACAGACAGATAGATAGATAGATATAGAGAGAGAGAGAGAGAGAGAGAGAGAGAGAGAGAGAGAAGGAAAACTTCAGCTTCAAATGAAAAACATAGAACAAGTACTTTGTTCACATGACAGGATTCAAACCAGTCATTTTTTCGAACACGAAGGCATCTGTGGATTTAGAATTGTCATGTAGCATTAATTTAATTTTTTTATTAAATGATTTCAGCACTTTATTGATTTTTTTTTTGATTTTTTAAAATTTTTTTTTTCAATCTCTGCGCATAAATGAAAATTATTCAAATTTGAAATGAGAACAATTCTTAAAAGCATAATTTATTAAGTTCACAGAACGTTATTAAATACTTTTGTTTTTCATTTTGTTTAATTCTCCTTTAAGTAGAATAAAGTATTCGATTTGAAACCGACTTTGTTGTTAACCTTTATATAGTTCGCCCACCGATTAGAGGTCCCTCGACACTTCTGCGCATGTCAGAAAAAGGAGAATCCATTTCGATAATAGGGTAATCAATCTGTCTTCTGGGATGTGTTTGTTTATTATTACAGGTCGATAAATTTAGCTTTTCTTTTACAAACATTGTAGTTTTTAAAGTGTAACTATTTTGCTTGTATAACAGTTGGGAAAATGTACGTAGAGTATTAACAAAATTAAAAAAGGTATAGCATAAAACAAAAATTTAACTAAGTTTATTTTTAAGAAAGTTTTCTATAAAATAAAAATAATTATACAGAAAAACACAAATTTTTTCAAATGAACTTAGATATTCTAAACTTACAGTTGAGAGAACTGAGACACTTTAATGTCCTAAACCGATTAATTATTTATGACATGTTGTGACTCTTAGCAAACCCATGCAAAAATACATTGGAAAAAAATACCATTATCAAATCCTTTTAATCTTCATAGTCATCGGAATCGGTGTCCGAATAGCCATCACTTTCACTTACACTGATCACCAAAGATTCGCATAATTCTTCGATAATTCTGGCTCTGTCCCAATACATATTTTCCAATGAGGTGACATGAAAGCAATATTTTCGCCAGTTTTGAACTGTAATACTTTCGATCGCCTATTCTGAAAGCTTAAAAAGTTTTGACATGTCAATATCTCCAGTTACGTTGCGATGGCGAATGAAACTTTTCACTTCTGCCCAAACACATACTCAAAAACATTATTATCGCAATGATATGGTAGTAGCCTCAAAGCTATAAATTCATGTTCTTTGAGCATCGTGTCGAATTTAAATAGTTTAGTTGTGGGCGAGTTTCTTTTGACGAAATTAAGCAATTCAATTTCTCGCATATCTGGGAAATGTTATTTGCAGAGAGCCAATCCATAAGAACTTGCTTCTTATTAGACCAATTTGGAACTTTGTTTAATCGAATAGAGTGATATGAAGCGTTATCAATTATAACAACAGCATTTTTAGGAAGGTTTGGAATCAGTTTTTCTTCTGCCCACTTTTCGAAAATCGTAGAATTCATTTGCCTGGCTTTGTATAGTAAGTTTGAATTCGGTAAAAAAAAAACCATTTCTCCACCCGCACAAAAAATTATGCGCCGCGAGGCATTTCCGGTTTGTAGCACTCCACATTCTTCTTTAGACTGCCAACATTTTCCATAAGTTAAATTACTATCAATCCAAGTTTCATCTAGATACACAATCGGTCTTTGCTCCTCCCTGAAACGACTTATTGCTCTCAAATACTGCATTCTAGATAAAGCAATGTCACTTCGCTGCATGATAAGTTTCCTTTTATTCTGGGACTTTATAAAACAAAATCCGATTTCGTGAAGTATTTTCCTTAAAGTTTCTCTTTTCCAAGGAAAATTAATTTTTTCTTTAAGCACAGGAATCAATTTCGGAACAGTTGGCACTCTTTTCTCGACCACGTAAAATTCGTGAATAGTTCTTCTTATAATGTCTACATCAAAATCATTCAAAGCTATGGTTTCGATGGTTTTCTTTACTCTGGCGCTTTTTTTTTTTAGGAGATTTAAATTTTGGCTTACCTTCACCTTTTGATTCCCTACGAATTATTTTAACAATCGACCCCGATGCAATTGCACTTGCACGTTTTATGACTTGATAAAGGGGAACAAGGAGACGATTCTTTTTTCGCAGAATGCCAGCACATTATTCAATATTCTTTTGCAAGAGCTACTGAAACGCTTAACAACAGAACTTGTTGACTGTACTGGATCCATCATACAAATTAATAATAAAAAAATAATGCAAAAAAGCGACAAAAAAATCAAGCTAGTACTAGTAGCGACAGACAAGAAAGCACGTGATTTCGCATGTTGGCGACCAATTCCTACATCCTTCATTTCTTTCTCCCCTTCAGCATGAATCGACTATTCTTGGCAAATTGCCAAGGAGAGATCTACAAACGGTGGGCGAACTATATTTTGGCTATCTATTTAATCTACAATGTCAGACTGCATTGTATACTTTGGTTTGTTTTCATAATACCAAGTTCTGTTTGTCACAATTCGTCAATATATCTGAATTTATCTACACACGCATTTCTAATGTGCACCAAAATATTACTTATTTTGTGGACCTCGTGAAAAGGATTCGAAAGCAGAAAACTTGGAAGTGAAAACAGACACCTTACCACTTAGTTGGTGATGGTCACATCTTTCATTGTTAGTAAAGTTACCGTACTCTTCCACGTGCCAACCACAACTTATTGTTGTCATGGAAATAGGAAATATAACAGCACATCCGTCTTATGACGTCACGTACCCAACAAATGAAACTACCGTATAATGAAAATGTATACATTTTGAATTGTTACCATTTTAAAATAAGCAGATCTTCCTTGCATAGGTCTTTTGTTTGTTGTTCTTGGCACCAGCGATCTTTCAAATTGTAGTTCACCGAAAGCTGCACCAAACCCTACTAGACTTCTGTCTACTGTGCAAGTCTTCACCTAGCTTAGCTGATTCAAAAGCTCTGGAGAAAATTCTGGAAACCAGCCAAGGCAAACTACTTGATTTTTACATTATTGAACGTTTGGTACGATATTCTATTATTACCTAATGTAGAACATGGCCATGGTCTGCAATACCGTGTAGAAAAGTTGTCTTCTAGATGTAGAAAGAAGGATAAATTCGCAGTTACTATTCCTTTCTTTATCTTTATATTTTTTTTCGCTCTTACTCTAAGAAAAAACTCTACATCACGTGATTTTTAAAACTTAAGGCAAAATATGCGATCAGACTTGGTATGCTAATGGAAGAAAGGCTGAGTCATTAATATTATCGCCTTGATGACAGAGTAGTTTTAGGAGATAATCAGCATTAAATTATGGCCCCGTTTAAATTACTACACCTTAAACCTCAAGCATGTCCGAAACACCCACAAAAAAGTGCTTACGAGGCACCCATTAATAAACGGCTGCTTTAAAATTTTTCTTAAGATGAAGAGTTGGTTTCGACCGTGACGTAAATTTATTCTCTCTGAGCTTTCTTAATTTTGTAAAATTAATCAAATTTAATTTCATTATCGCATAAACAAGATTATTTCTTTTGTTTTCCTGTTTGTTTTGCTAGCGGTTATGACGTCAATGGTTATACTCTTTCCAGAGAAATGCAAGAGGAATATTAGAAATTAATTTCTGATTATAAACGCATAATGACGTAATGAATGTCTCACTTATCTTCTTTCATGGGAAAAACAATTGTTCATTCATAATTATATAACACAATATAATATAATATAATAAAATACAATAAAAACGAAAAAATCACATATGTATAATCAACCTTATAGATTAAACGAAAAATATTTCTTTCAAAAATTATGGTCATAATATTTTAAGAAAGATTATATAATTTAAAAAGAGGTGTACATTTTGCTATAAAACGATATGTTTAAAATAAATATTAATATATTAAATAAATTACTAATAAGTTATATAAATATGAATAAAATAGTTCAGAATATTAATCTGATTAGTGTGTATGTTTGTGAGCTTGTGTATTTTTTTTGTTCGACTAGTAAGTGACATGTATGTTGTGCTATGGTAGATTCTAGTATGTACTAACGACATACTAGAATCTACCACAATGATATTTTCGAAATAATCTGTCTTTATTTCTTGATAAGACTGAATAATATTTCGTCCTGTAAATGCGTATTATATAATATAATCATTTACGTTTGTTTATTGTCGAATAAGATGGTCGACTAGTTTCATTCTTTCTTGAAAGATACAAATAAACTGCGTCTTTAAGAATGAAATAGGCGATTATATTTAATGATATATTAACAAAAAGAAAGACAACAGGTTGCATTTATTTACTAAGTTTCAGTATGAGAAGAAGAAGAAGAGATAATTTTCTAAAACATAAAACAAAGCTAAAACTTGATTATGAAAAAAATGCAATCGGTCACTATGGTAACATTCAAAGAGGAACCGGAAACAACAGATATATATCGCCTCATTGTTTATTTCATGTAGTGATATTTTCATAAAAAAGTGAAATATACTTCCATTAAATATAAATGCAAATATATTTGAATGCGAATACATATTATGGAAAATGCATGGTTGACGCATATTGTTCATATTCTTATAACCCGTAATAACATCTACACTCCATTATTTCAAGAATTGAGTGTAAAATATTCATTCAACATCCTGGATGAGACGTATTTCCCGTTCTTCTGATTTGTTGCCTTTATTGCAATGTGTATGTCCGTATGTATGTGACAGACATGATACAAGTGTCTCCGCATGTGTGCCATTGACAAGCACCCCCAGCCCTGCTTGAAGTCTGTTAGACGTCAGCCACCCGTAAATAGCAAAGAGGGAAGAAACGTCTATTTATTGTATTGTTCTCGCTTCACCGACTTCAGTCCGATGATTCCTGTTGCGGACATTTCAGGAACACTGTTCCTTTTTCTGGATCTCACACATTCACAGCACAAAGCAGAGAAAACTTCCGAGATAAATGGACTGAATAAAACATCAGTATGTTTCACTGTTGGACATCGCATAGAAGTTTTGTAGGAGCCTGCTGGCATTGAATTTCAGTAGCATATGCTTTATATTTGTATTTTAACTCTTTCTTGAGAAAAGGAACTACTACTAAGAATGAAATGTATGGCAAGACAAAAGCAATAGGTAACGTAACATGCATCCATACAATAATCAGTGAAACAATTTTTAATGGTTTAACTCTATTGTTGCATACGTAAATATTCAACTATTAAACAATGCCAGTTCTTTTAACAATAGGATTTCAATTGTTCTTTTAACAATATGCATGACTTTAAGTTTAAATAATGAGCCGTGTTATATGATATTGTTTGATCTTGTAATACAAAATAAAATTTAAAAAACACTGTTAAACAAATAAATGGTTTTTCCCTTATTAATAGGTTTAAATAATACTCTGCTTATTTTCTTAGTTTCAAATAAAATTATTTTAAATCATATAATTATAGAGAGCATCATAAAATTGTTTTTTTGATTTTTATTAATAGAAAAAAAATTGAAGTGTGTGAAAATTAACTATTATTTAGATATTGGTCAAGTGTAGGTGAATAACTAATTTAATTAGTTATTCACCTAATTTAATTTAGGTAATTAAATTACTTATTCACCTACACTTCACCAATATCTAAATAATAGTTAATTTTCATTAATCTTTGTGGTCAAGAATTTACAATTTCTAATTGAAGTGTGTGTTTAAAAAGGAGCAAGTTTGCGTATTTTATTTGCGTTTAAAAAGGAGCAAGTATTTTATCACAGTATTTTATCGAATCAAATCAATTAATAATTTGATTTTTATCAGATAAAAAAATAAATAAAAATTTTGTGCACAAATGCTTTCTACAGTGAATCTTATTTAGCATGGGAGTGACTGTAGCTTGTATGTGTGTTTAATTAATTATCCAGATAATAAAATTAACCATTTTTGTATTCGTCACAGAGATACTTGAGAAAACCATTTTGGAACTTATTGCTATCAAACTCTTCTTCCAAAAAAATCCGTCGGAGATATCGTACATGTTTCGTTTTCACAGACGGTTTCCCCTTGTTGACAGGTAATTTGCAGCTATTCACCGTCTCTTCTCTGCATCCCACGTGCATAACTGGCATGTCCTCTTCTCATCGCTGACATGAGGTATATGCTTCAGTCGTAACCCTCGTAAATAAAATTGAAGTTTATTTACAGATTTTTTTTATTCAATACAGAAAGCTATCCTAACAAAGTTCTACACTGCGAACCGACAACTTCAGTATTTTATCACACTTGGCATCTTTCTTTGAAGATTCCTGGAGATTCTGAAAAAAAGGTTGCCAAAATAATTGGATCAAAGAGAATATTCAATATTGCCACTTCTAGAAATGCAATGACACGGTCACTTTTTACTTCCAGTATAGTGAGAGAATATATGCCTGAAATGATACCATGTGACAGAAAAAAAAAAAAAAAAATTCAACGAGAAATGTTAGTCTATAGAAAAACAAATGGCTGTGTCGGTCATAACAAATACATTTTATTTTTGGTTGTTTTCGTAGAAATCTTGTCAGTTAGGTTTCGTCGTCAGTCTTCCAGATCTGTGAGAGTACCATTAAATGCAATGCTTTCAAATAATGAAAAAAAAAAAAAAACATTTTCTATGAAAATCTCTTTTTTATTCCACAGAGAAAAATAAAAAGTAACTTTTTGTCTTTTATATTTTTTTTTCGACAAGAAAAAACATTGCTTGTTTTTTCAAAAAAAATCTTAGAAAAACCCACCTTTACACTTAGCAATATTTTTAGTTTGATATTATACTGTTTATTTATTCTTTTTTTATTCGCATTCAGTAATTTACACAAATACAGTATAAAATTATGTCAATAATAATTTTCTTAAAAAATAAAATCTAAGCATATAAACAGAAAAAAAAAACTTTGTAATTTGCATTTCCAAAGGCTCTATTGTTCAATTAAGATGAATTTTGTCAAACAAAAGATTTTGTTTCTATTTTGTTTAGAGACAATATACAGTCTTTCACCCTTGAAGATTCTTTACACTATAAGACAGTAAATATATCCAAGAAACGAGTGCTTTCTTACAAGCAGGTGTCATCTACGACTTACCAAAAATACATTAATAATTTCGGATACACTGAGAAGGTGTACCAGATAAGTTAGTCCATGGTCAGCGTTTTCTCCGAGAACATTCAAGAGGCGTTTCCTGAATGAAACAGATTGGTGCACATTCGCTATTATTTTGTTCTGGACGTTAGCGATTGCTATAACAAAGCAAAAGCTGTTCTGGGGTAAGGCTATCTCTCTGGCACTTAACTTGCATCACCTGTTATTTGTGTAAGTCTCGTTATGGTTGGCAACTTGCCAACTCGGAGCACTTCATATTGGTCCAATTATTGTAGTGATAACGACAGAATTATCGTCTAGAAGGAACATATTATCGATGTTTTCAATATGCTGTACTAACTATATATGTATGAAAGACGAAGTGTTGTTTTTTTCTTGAGAGAGAGAGAGAGAGAGAAGTATTGCTTAATTGGGCTAAACAGGTATTTGTGAATGTTGTGTATTGTTTGCATTCGCGATTTCAACAATGAAAATGACCAGTCTAAACAATACGCATGCTTTTAGATTTCAACAATGAGAGATGCCTGATTTAAACTATAAGCATACGTTTATATTTCAGAAAGTAAAGATGTCCGATCTAAACAATACACATTCCCTTTAGATTTCAACAATGAGAGTTGCACGGACTAAACAATTGGCATGCTTGTAGATTTCAGCGAGAAAAACAGTCTAAACTCGAAGCATACTTTTATATACTGCTCAAAATAATTAGGGGATATTTTGGTTTTCTTATAAATTATAAAAATAATTTATAAATGTAACACATTTATTTTAAAATATTCTTAACATGCAAGTGTAGAACACGTAACTGAGTACAAAATCATGTTAAGACTTGTCGAAACGTGTCTTAGCCGTATTAGCATGTGGGGGGTATATATGCGTGGCTTGTTGTGCTCACTTCCACAGTACTACCATGACATCTGGAAGAAAAGTCCTTTTATAGGACGTCCAGGGTAACGAATGGCAATGCTGTAGCCAATGAAGTTTTAACTGAGGCTCAGCTATTGCCGTTACCCAGCCATGACTGGAACTTTTAGCTCAATAACACCCCATGCACACAGATTTTCTTCATCCAGATGACGGGATAAAGAGTCAAGGACTCAGTCCATCTCCAGGTCTTTTACGAACTTTAAGAACAATATGCTCACTTCCACAGTGAATAATTATCACTTCAATTGTAAACTTGTGTCGCCTATCAGCCATTATTTTGTTAAACATGGCAGAGCAACATGATATCTTGGAATCCATGGCTTGGAAAGCCATTGGTCGATTAGAAGCTGAACAAACGCAACAAGTTGTCGCTCAAGCGTGTCGTGTATGTTTATCTCAAAGCGTAATTTCGCGACTCTGGAATCGCTTTCTGGAGATGGGAGTTCGCCGAAGACAAGGTCAAGGTCGCCTATTACACATACACGATCAGTATTTGTCATTACTTGCCAGAAGAACATGCCAATCCAATCGAACATGCCTGGAGTGCTTTAGGTAGGCGCATTTCTGCTCGACTTGTGCCACCATGATCACTTCAAGAGTTCGACATTACTCTCACAGAAGAGTGAGGAAATCTCCCACAAGAACTGTTTGATCGACTTATCTGGTCCATGCAATTAAGATGTACCGCTGTTTTGGCTGTAAATGAAGACTATACACCCTATCAAAAATTAACAAAAGTGATTTTAGCTATTCTTATTAAAATTATTAATAGCGTGTTAAAATTACACGCTAAAATGTATAATTTGTTAAATTTGTAATAAATATCGATTATTTAAACAATATCTCATCAAATACACCTTATCCATAAGTACGAAATATTTATTCATGCATAAATTACCCAATAGTTATAATTATTTGCTGATTATAATTATCCGACAGAAACTAAAATCTCCCCTAATCGTTTTGAGCAGTGTATTTCAACAATGAGATATAAATGGTCTAACCAATACGCATGCTTTTAGATTGCAACAATGAGGGATGCCAGGTTTAATCTATAAGCGTGAATTTATATTTCATCAATGACAGATTCCACATTTCCACTAAACAATTTGCTCTCTGATTAACTAGAAGTTTCAAAATTACTAAATCCTAGCATAAACTACAAGTTTTTTCTTTTACTATAACGTAATACTTGAACTTCTGCGATCTTCAGTTTTTATTTAACTTCATGCATCCTTCTTCAATCAACGTCAACTCAGACCCAATTTCTGATGTTAGTAATTAGTTTGGTTGTCAGCGAATTCGTTGTCCGAGGGGAGGCATAACAATCTTATTTCCGCAACAGTTTTTCGAGATTAGTGAAGTTGTGAAATGCGTTCGTTTTCTTTCTGATTTTCAAGATGTAATTAACTGTCTCTCGACAACAAAGATTTCGTTTTTATTTTTTCATTACCACTTGTCATTTTTGCCTCGAGCAGATGTCATGAAACATCGGTCCTGTCAGAAACATGTTTTTATGTCGCTATATTGGTTAAAGGAAGTCAAATGTTGTCTAGAAACGAATCTATTTCAACAATCCGATTATGAATTTAGGTGTTTCCCCCCCCCCTCCAAGTTGCATTATGTCAATGTAAATAAGCGCGTTTTTCCCATAATGCAATGACAGGTCAATTGCCATTGCGTCATAGCTCCTAAATTCAATTGTTTTCTCAAAAAACATAAAAAAAAACATTATTGACATAAAAAACTGTGACGTCACAGTGTCATTGATAAGGTTTTGTTTGTCAATCTCATTTTTCCCTAAAGTCATTCTACAAAACTTTTGAAGAATATTTTAGGACATTTAATGGGGTTCAATTAATGAGATCTCCATTTAAAAGCTCGTCATTAATTTCTTTTAACTTATGCAAAATGGCTTATGGATATAGCGATCAACTTTAGAAAACTTCATTCAACAAAACAAAAGAGGATTTGAGAAGGAATCAGTTCTAAGCGCTGGTATAGTCCGTTAAAATCGTTTCATTAAGAATTCAAAAGATTACTCTCAATCCTTCTTAAGTCCTTTATTCCCTTGATTTCGAATAACGATCCTAAAAAAAAATAATTGTCATTAATCAAGATCCATGGAGGTAATTAAGAAGTGACTGAAATACTTAGAAAAGAGGGAATGGCAAAAGTGTAGTTTGTGGACTGTCATGGTAATGATAAAACCGCAACATTCTTTTTTCCCGTTTGTTTATGGTATTATTAAAGAATAAAATACCTTGAAAGCTGTTTTAAATAGGAAATTTATCCTTTTAAGAAATAAATGATGGCTATTCATTGTTTGACGATGAAAGCATTGTTGATTTTATCGTATTGTTAAATATATATATTGTTAATTGTTGATGTAATAATGAATACAATGCGGTTGTTTGTTGCTTAGTATTCATGAAATTATCTTAATATTTGACTATTTTTGAAGATAACTGTAGCTGAAGATAATTGCGCTGAGGACACTTTTAAAACTTTACTTACTGGTTATTACATATCGAGAAAGAATACATTGTTAATTGTTACGTATTAAATAGGATATTAGTGGAGTATTATTAAAAGAAATATTCCTTAAAAGACATTACAGTTGACAAAGACTTCTCCGTTAGTCCTATTATTTCCGCTAACAAAGGGCCTGCACTTCGTCCAGTCTGTTGTTGAGCTTGTTGTATTGATCATTTTCTTGATCTAATAAACTTAATTATGGATGCAAATGGTATCATCAGCAAAGTACAATAGTGCTGTCTAACTGAGAACAATACCACAGTAGGATCAGAACTCATTATGGTAACTGTAATAGATTTTTGTGTAATGCAACGATGTTGGCGCTACGTCTGTGATTAGGTCAGTGGCAAAATTTACCCTTGGCAACTCCCGTCTTTATTTTGTTGCCATATCTATTTTTTTTTATTTCTGTGTATGAAAAGCAAATCTATATTTGTGCGCGATTGAGAAAGAAGCCCACAGTAGCCTTAGTTCGCTCTCTTGGTAATGCTCTGATATCGAACCCACTCGACTGTATTTTCTCAAATGGAGATGCTGGGCTTGTCACATAAGTGGAACATGGCACAAAAGTGTCAAGATATTTCCCTCCAGGCAGCCTTTTTTTCGGTTTCAGATTTACGACAAGTAGAAAATTCTTTTTACTTGTTCACTTCCAAATTCATCGAACGCTATGGGGGTTATCGTCCTAGAATTATTTGAAAACTCGAATTTTCACATCGACTCTGGTTTTTCCTTTAATAGAATGAATCACTTTAATGGCTTACTTATGTATTGCCTTTCTCACACATTTCGTTTCTATTTTAGGGTATAAAATATCTTTGACGTGTTCTATCATCAAATTTTTTGTGGGTATTTTTCAGCTACATAATATTAGTGATATTTCTAATATATAAAAAAAATCGCATGGTACACTTTTTTTTTTCAGAGCAAACTTACGTCTGCCAATCTAATATAGAAACATTTAAGCTATCAGATTCTACAGCTTGGTGTAACCGATGTTACACACACACACATACATACACACACACACGTTCACACAATTGCAGTTTATTTACTGAGAGATCACACTGAACGGAATTGATACAGATATTATGAGGAGTTAAGATCATTTCGATATTTATACTTAAAAGTATATGTAAACATAAAATAAAAATTTTATCTAATGTTCGTTACGTATTTAAGTTATTCCAAATGGTTTGCGAACTGCATCTTTCATAATCGAATAACGATCCTAATCCTTATCAGTTGACAGACCACTCTAGTCTGAACAACAATAGAAATCAAAACGACAATAAAATTAGGCTAACAATACTATTGTGCTGCGATTTCAGCAATTTCTATTTATCAGCTGTTTATTGGCAATATTAGAATGATCTTAACAATTAAAATTTTATCTATGATTCACCATGAAGAATTTTGTAATATTTGATATTTAATCTTATACAGAATATTTAATATTAAACATTTCTGAAGGTGTTTAATATTAAAGCCTTTAGAAATGTTTCTGACACCAATTTATTGTCAAATAAAGGAACTGGCTTCATGAATGTTTTCTTTGACACAGTCATTCAGGCTACAGTTTGCAGTACATTTTAGTTTCCTACTGGAATTCTACAATCGTGTTTCTGCAGTCCTGTCATCAACTACCAACAACCTTATATTGATGCGGAATAATTTTACAAAAGGGAAGCTGGACAAAGTAAATATTGTCGATTCCACTGAACATTTCAACACCAGTGATTTTTACCTGGCATGACAGAATTTTCTTACTGCATATCGTAGATGAAACTTTGGTTTTACTCCAAAACAAAGTTTTATCCTCCCTTTAATGCGAATATACGGACGATTAGGTCATGTTCTTTGAAGTAGTGTTTCTACGCTTCTGCTAGTACTTCTCCAATGGAAAACGAAGTTGTGGTCTAATTGTCCAGCACCGATTCCGTATAGAGTATGCATACAGTACCGAACACGATGTTGGGGTGGGGGGACTAGTATATTACCAGAGAGATAGCCTTAAAAACTGTAGGTCGTTGTAATGCATTATGCTCATCATAACTTTCAGTTTGATTTATGGTACGAAATGAAAAATTAACAAAAAAAAAAAAAACAGTTCTTTTGCGGATTTAAAAATTATAGTTCATTTTTATACGAATAATAACTTCCTTTTATTTTCATTTTTAAATTCACAGTTCTTATTCTGATAGCAATTGAACACCGAACTTCTTTTGTGTACCATCCACTCGTCGTCTTTCTCAAATGCAAATTTAAAAAAAAAAAAATCATAAATAACAACAATTCCTCATAAGTTGCTCCTGCTTTATTCTTCCTACAGAAAAACATCTTTAAGCAGTGTAACCAGGAAATGTAGCCGTTTATTGCAAAGATCAATAATGTTTACTGGTACCTTTAGTCCACCCAACGACGTGTCTTTCATAGGCGGAATTTATATAAAATATATTCCAGTAGAGCATTTAACAAACATGTGTAAATAAACGCGCAGTCTCGTTCCCAGATGTCCGTTTAGAGTTTAAATCTCTACACTCGCCAGTATTTGCATTTTCCAATGCATAAACGGTTCGAGTAAAGCAAACCGGTGGTTTTCTGAAAATTGAAATCCATTTCTTGTCATACTTGGGATGGGTTGTCAGCCGCCTTTTGTATCCGACACCTGGGGAATGGAATTCATTTTTATTTTCATATCAATGCTGCTTTTCTATATTTTTTGTTATTTTATTTTTTTGTTTATCAATGCGCATTTAATAGTATTCTATGAATGGATGAATTCAGCTTCCAATGTCCTCATTTCTCAGAACATGTCAGTGCACAAAATCGTTTTGCATCTTTTAATTTTGCCTCCAACCGTGCATGGTGTGAATCCCCACAAAGTTTTGTATGACAGTAAGCAGTGCTGTGATTCGTATTACAGCTTGGCCCGAAATAAAATATTCTTGGCTCCAGAGATACTTCGGTGCAGTCTCACACTTCATGCTAACACTAGTAGGAAAACATCCCCAGGCCATCCAATGAAAATACTGAAATACCACAGGGCAGTAAAAGTAGAATTTGCAAAGAAAATGTCGGGTGTGCGTTTTATACATTTACAGCAGGAAGGTTACGTATTTTATTCTTTTACAAGTTTCCTATAAAATGTATCATTTAAATGCTCTAAACGTTTTCTTCTTTTAATCGTAACAGTAAATGTCAAAGGTATTAAGAAGTACTTGTATAGAAAAATCTTTTCACTCTCTCTCTCTCTCTCTCTCTCTCTCTCTCTCTCTCTCTCTCTCTCTCTCTCTCTCTCTCTCACACACACACACACACACACACACACACTGATTTACTATCTACCTTCACTTATCACTCTGAATAGTAAACGTTCTCAGAGTGTCTTGAACACAGTTAGCATTCTTATTTTTGATTATTTATTGATTTTTGATAAAGTGAGACTGGCCTTTGATTCATAGACGGATTCCCTTGCAGGTTTATCACAGGTAAGTATCCTTTTTAATGATAGAGAGAGAAAGAGAGAGAGTAACTAAGAAATTCTCCTTGGCTTGCTACTCTTTTGTTGAAAGGATGTGGGTTCCAAATCCTATCTAAGACCCCACGAATATATGTCAGGGTTTTATCAGGTATTAGTGAGTTGAAAGTTAATTTTTAGCTCACTTTTAATTTTTCAGTTAAAAGTGAGTTAGTCGGTCACGGATGAAAGTGGAAGTGATTTTTTCTCTTGTAATCTCTGGTTTATCATCCACACAATACACAAACTGTCCAGAAGAAAATCCGTAATTAACAGAAAGAATGCACTGGCTTTTCATAAGTCTTTGGTGCGTCTTATCCGCATTTAGCTTCTTCGGATAACGGAAACAGATCTGAGTCAACCGAAGGTGGAAAAGATCTCAGGTAAGGATGGTAATCATCTCTTAAAAACTTTTGATTGGCAAATTCCTCAGTAATAATAAAACTAATATGATACTGATTTAGTATCCCTTAGTTTTAGAGTTTAGTTTTGTAGAATATAATAACCTTGCTAATTTCCTATGAAGTCAAATCTGTTTTACGGTCAAATACGTGACAAATATGAAAACGTGTAAGTTGACTATTTCACTTATAGGTAGCGCTGCAGTTTGAACACATTTCCTTGGTTCATTACATATAAAATGATATGGGTTCTAGGCAAATTACAGAAAACATTATTATTATTATTATTATACGGGCATCTTTATGGAGTCCGAAGAGTCATTGCGGAAAACCCGGTCTATCCAGACAATCTATCATACCTCTCCTTGAATCCATTAACAAAGTACTCACAACTGACTCTGGCAACCCATTACACTCATTCACCACTCTACAAACAAAAATAAAAATCTAGTCATTACACCCCTAGTGACCACAACTTTATTCAACTTCCAGGGATGACCCTTTGTTCTGGTCCCTCTAGCCAACTGTTGAACTATTTCCCCTGCATCTATCCTATAAAACCCTTTAAGCAACTTAAATGTTTCTATCATATTCCATCTTACTCTCATATAAACCAACTTCTGCAATTCACATATCTTCAATCTATCCCCATAGGAAACATTCCACAGGCCACTCACCATCTTGGTCACTCGCCTCTGAATTCCCTCCACCGCTTCCTCATCCCCAAGAAACCCAGGGGACCAGACTTGAGCACAGTAATCCAGATGTGTACGTATCAAGGCCTTATAAAGAGGAATTGCAACTTACTTATCTCTACTTGTTAATGTGTTCTTCACTAACCAAGTAATCTTATGGGCTACCTTAGCAACCTTAGCAATATGTCCTCTAAACTTTAACTCTCTGTCTATCACCATTCCTAAATCTATAACTTCATCTATTTCCTGGAGTACAATGTGATACACGGCTTGTAATCTTTTTATCCCAAAATGCAAAACTTTACATTACTTTGCATTGCCACATAACGAAATAACGCTTTGGGATTTCCTTTGGCCTACTCGGCTAAATTCTTCTCACAATCTAATTTTGTTTTCCTTGCCATGGTGATCACCTTTCTTGTCTGAGCCTTGTACTGTTCATGAGTTTTCTGGTCACCTTTCTCTTTATATACACTCCACAGCATTTCTTCTTCTGCAGCTCGTGCATAATGATATTACTCATCCATCTAACTCGTATACCTAAGGTAAGGATTAATCCTCCTTACCTTAGGTATACAATTTAATACTGTTTTCTCTAGATGTCCCTTAACAATCTCCTACGCACTACTGACATCCTTACCGTACAGTATTTTATGCCATGGTACAGATTTAATCTTCTTCCCAAGCATGTCATAATCACCTGCGTTGTAGTTCCACAAATACCCCTTCTTGATGGAATATTCGTCATGTTTTACAATCTCCGAAGTCTAGAAGGCATGGTCACTTTCACCAGTTGGAGACAATGTTTACACCTTCGTTATGGATAGCTCTTCTGATCCTATGACCAGGTCCAATACTCTCCCACTCATAGTCGCCTCCATAACATGCTGCCTTAAGTAATGATCTCTCAGTGGGTGAATAAATTCTATTTCCATGTGATATTTTTTCCTTCCAGTCTATATCTCTATAGTTGAAGTTCCCTCCATAATAATCACTCGACCTTTTCACATTGTACTAATTTGCTTATTTTCTCATTGTACTAATTTGGCGATGTATGTCTTCCAGATCATCTGTGGAATTCACTGGCTTATAGTAACAACCAACTGTATATTTTGTCTTACTGGTCTTAATCTCACACCAGATTACTTCAAATGAATAGCCACCCTTTCGCCTGTCTCCTGTTCGTTTTGGTTGCAATTCATCTGCTGTCATCAGTAGTACTCCTCCCTTCCCATCCTATCTTCCCTGAAAATACTAAATCGTTCGCATTCAATCCCTGTAAGTGCATCATCTGCTGTTAGCCAAGTCGCACTAATGCCTATAAGCACTAACCAAAAACTCCTCCCTTCTGTTCCTGATACTTCTGGCATTAGTATGTAGAAACGGTAACATCCCTTTATTTCTGCACGCACCTTTACTTTCTGAATTGACTGCCCTATTCAATATATTTGCTTGAGAGACTAGATTCCTTACTTGGTCTTTCTCGCACTCACTTGCTTCATGGGTGCCTTCGCACAGACTCACTTGCTTCCACCCTAATTGCTTAAGTTTCCCTGAATTTGCACGTCAGCATGCTCGGTGAACAAAGCTCTCTCCCGACACCTAGCATCAAAACCATTTTCGGATTCAATCGATCCGCAGTGTACAAATCCTTCTTTCCCTCAAACAGAGGCCACAGATCCACAAATTCTACATCAATCCTTTTGCACCATCGACGTATAGACTTATTGGCTATCACTGCCCTCCTCCTCAGTTCGCCTCTATCATAGCGTGGCAGGAGACTCACGATCTTCACCCTTCTCGCTCTTCAGTTTTGCCTCTTCCAAAAACTCCTTTACATCTTCCCTCATAAAATACTTCTCGCTTCTCAAATCATCGGTACCAACCAAGACAGTCATATCCTTAGACTTACCTTTTTGCATCCGGATGGCGTGACTAAAGCGTGAATTTTTGCTCCTGGGAAACACGATTTGTCATACTTTCGTTAAGTACTCCCATGGTTATTAAGTCTCCATACATAATTTTCTCCGTAACTTGTTTTTCTTGTTGCCCGGTCGGTCCTTATTATTCTTTCGGTTTACCAGCTTTTTTTTTCAGTCCTGCTTAACTCTTGCCGCTTCTGCAGTTTCTTAATTTCGCACTTTGTCCTATGAAGGATAACATTTAAACGGCGCTATTTCTTTATTTACATCCATTTCGTTCTCCTTTATTTGCACTGCCGCACGGTCGACATTATTAACATTACTTTTCATCTTATCCTCGGTATTTGTTGGGTTCTCGTCACCTAACAGACACTCGCTTTTAAAACACTTAATACATTCTCTCTCTCTCTCTCTCTCTCTCTCTCTCTCTCTCTCTCTCTCTCTCTCTCTCTCTCTCTCTCTCCAGTTTCAATCGTGTACCACCGTTTTCTCTCTTTATATTAGTTTATAAACTTTTATTTCACTGAATATAATACAAATTTTTGACATGCACAAACCTTTCCTAGGTAAATATCTGTTTATAATAAGATTTATAAACACACGATGATTGCTGCGTGTACATAATGCACAGAAATCTCTGTGAACAACATTACTCGTCCCCCCCCTCTCTTGTTCTGGAAATAATTTTTTTTGAAAAAGTTTAGGATGGTCATGCTTCGATCCTAAAAGAAGAACTAAGTTACTCCGCACAATTATGAGGATATCTGTAGTCATACGGTAAGCTAAATCTTGATCTCCATTAAAACTGCCTTTCTGATGTTAGTCAATAAAATAAATTTTTAAGTCAATAAAAAAATTGATTAAGTCAATAAAAAAACTAATCATATCATCATTTGAGGAGAAGCAAAACAAATCATGCGCAGCCTTTATGTGCTACTCTCTTGTAGCTATACTGAGATCAAAGGTTAACTGTTGTTTCTTTCTTATTACGTAGACTACTAAATAGTAGATCTTAGACGCCCTCTTGATGTAACACTAATAAACGGTCTGAGATTCTCTCTCTCTCTCTCTCTCGTTGAATATAGATACTGATTATTAACAGAACACATGACTGAACTAAACTAATTTGAGAGTAAAGTACCTTCTCTACTGTCAGGTGATTAATTTTCCCTGCCCGCTTTTCATCTCCTGCTCGTAATTTGAGTATGGTTTCCGGTTTTGTCTCGCTGTCTGCGTGGAATTTCAATCCTGCACTTGTAACAAGGCAATAACGTCGTCTCGAAGTTAATGAATGCGGGAACAGCATTATTGCTGAAATTTCAGCGACATTGAAACCAACAGTAGAGCACGTGGCATAAATGATAAGTAGGCTAAGATGTTCGGCATCGTTTGTAATTGGAGAGATTAATGTACAGGCAACTAAGGTCGTAAAATGATAGTACTTTGATTTCTTGGATTTTTTTTTTTTTTTTTTTGCCAATTCTGTGTATGAGACTAAGTCTCAGCAGTTGAAAAACGGTTTTAATTCCTCACCATGGAAGGAATTAATATTTACATCTTTCCGACTGAGGAGTAAGGTCCTTTTTACGTGCTTTTCATTACGCTCTGGGCGTGCTGCTGTTGTCGCCCTATTTCTAAATGATGCTTACAGCGTAATTGTACCGGATAATCATAATCAATTATATATTAATGAATTACTTGCTGCCAAATGAATCGATTTATTAATTTCCGTTCTCATCTCATGTTGTTACATCAGTTAGCGTTAATGTTCGTCATAGCACGTTTAGGTTTTTTTTTTTTTTTTTTTTTGAATATTCGGTCTTCCATTGTTTAGTTAGTTTTGTTTCAATATTTCATGGTTTTCTGGATGAACTTTCATAATACTTTTACACTTTCCCAAAAACACCTGTGGCTTTTCCCATCGATGATCAATTTCTTACGTTTCATATTTTTGGTACCACTAAGCTATGCTAACGTAGGCGAATTTCTTTAAAAATATTCTTGAAGTAGTCTTTTTGCTGACTTTAACGATACATTTCATCTTTTCTTTTTTCGGTCGTCATTTTTTTTTTCATTCCTACCAAATAATAAATGAAATAATGGCGATAAAGAACTGTGGGAAGTTACAAGAATTCCCAAAGTCCTGAACTATTATAATAAAAGATCGTTTATTTGGCCCTTTCTAAACGCCTCCTTGGCCAAGAAACCAGTTAAGAAAATAGAATGTATCGTTTTCCAGACGACACACGTACTTACATGTAGATTAATATACTTCTTGCTACCATGCAGAACATCCAAACGTGTATCTTACAGCCTACTTAGATTACAGCTAAGGAATCCTTGCGAGATTTACAGTTTCCATAAAAATTTTGCAACCTCTGCTTTCCATTTAATTACATCCACTTGGCAATTAGGTCGCGACGAACGAAGCGACTGGAGCCATAATGACGTGATTTCGGCGACGTCTTCTAAAAGGTGTATTCTTTCACAGAGACAAGCTAGCCTTCAAGCCATAGTTTAATTCCTTTTAACAATTTCACTTTCGTCTTAGTTCTACTTACACAGTTATGGTTTTGTAACCAACTACATAGTTAACGATCCCTTGTGGAAAAGAAAACGTACGTATAAAATTAGAGTTCATGAACCCTATTTTTTTTTAAATGAAAGATGAAGATACAGCTTTCAAGGGAACGGTTATAAACTATTCTTCCTTGTTCAGAATGGCTAGCATTTCATTATATATACTGCAGTTCAGAGTGCCAACTGAAATTTATTGTTACTTGTTTTACATAGCACAATATTTTGTTCTTTGATTCCAACATATTTTTATATTCTATGCATTACTGTAGTGCAAACCCCATTTTCATTATATCTTATTTAAAGCTAATCTCAGCTGTTATGACTTCGCTTCAGTACCACCACCGTAGTGTCTTTGGGACGTAACGCCCTAACACTGGAAAAAGAATTCAGCTCTACTCTCGTCTTGAACGCCTAATAAAGATTCGTATCGACGAGAAGAATTATCTTCTCTCAATGAGATGAGTATTTATATCTCATACAAAATAAGCATAGATTTTCTTATTCCCGCATACTGGCACATCGGCCAGAGAATACACGCAATTATTTAAAAAGAAATAAAAAAAAGAAACTTAATTTTAAAGAAACAGAAAACGAATCTTAGTTCACCTACGGTACGAATTTACTACAGGTTCACAAAATTTTTCGTCGGTGAGAGCTAAAAAATAATAATAATTACAGAAAAAATATTAGTCAACGATAGATGGCGCAGTATGTAAACGAAATAAGAAGTATACGTGGCGGGCTATCTGCTGTTGAGTAGATAGCCCTTACCGCGATAAATACTTAGATTCCATGGAGGACGACACGTAGCCGTAATATTTTTTTACAATGATTTTTTTAATATAAATGTAGATTTTTTTTCAGTATCAATATCATAGTTATTTTTATACAGCCTATATACATATACACAATTAATAATAATAATTATAACAATAATTGTTTCTTTTGTTTCTTTGTGAGGAATTTCTGATTTCTTCCTCGAAGCTTTGCAGAGCTTATCTGAGGAAGATAATAAATGGCGGTGGTTTTGTGGTTATGTTTCTATACTGACGCAAGCCAGGTGTTGATTTTACTGTTTTTTGGTATGTGCTTGGAAGACTTCAACTTCTATTACACAGTTTAACTCTTTTTTTTTTGCAAGTAGGGTTGGATTTGTACATGGTGGATTTTTTTGTGTCCTTGTAGTATTTTTAAGAGGGGTTTGTCATAGGTTTTTTTGTATGTGTGTGTGTGTGTGTGTGTGAGAGAGAGAGAGAGAGGAACAGGAATTGCTCTAATTTTCGTTCTCGCTATAATATTTATATAGCGCCTGTTTCAGCTCTCTGTATGTTCCTAGGTTTCTGTCGTCGAACGGCATTTTGTTTATCATGTCAGGTACGTAGAAGTTTCGGGTGGCTTTGCCGTGGTGACTGTTGTACTTATATGTTATGTAGTTTGTTGACTGTGGTCTTGTTATCTGATATGTTGTTCTGGTTACTCTATAGCTTGGGCTGTAGTAATGTCTTAACATGACTGTGTATTGGCTTAAGTGTTTCACCTTAAATATTTTGTGTTCTGTCCGTGCTGCCTTGCATAAGTGTGGGTTGTTCCCAGAATATCAGTTTTATCATTTTATCTTGCAACCATTGTAACCTGTTAAGGCTGTAGTCTGGGCAGAATGCATATGATGTGATTGCGTATCTTAAAATGTTTTCACATAATGCTTTATAGATTAGTATTTTTAAGTGTGTCGGAGCAATGTCTTTTAGTTGGTATAGTTTGCTTGCGATTATCCTATCCTATTATCCTAATAATAATAATAATAATAATAATAATAATAATAATAATAATAATAATAATATATGATTTTCATGTTGTGATTGTATGTCAATCTCTTCTATAATTATAGGAATATTCAAACCTTAACGATTAGCTGAGCTAACCATTCTCACACAGTGAGCAATAGAATTTGTCTCGCAAAACAAGTATCCAGAATACAAACACATTGCACCCCTATACAGTATAACACTTTTAGTATAGCGTTAATCTTGCTCTACCAAATTAAGACAGCCATTTATTTGGGAGAGGAAGCCGATTCTTTAAACATAACATATCATATCATATTCCTTGAACAAAACTGTAAAACGTAATAAAAATAATCAAAATATTTCATATTTTCAAGTCAAAAATTTTATTATACTAGTTTAGTTAAAATAATATTCTTACTTTTCAAGAAAACATTATCTTAAAATTTTAAATAAATATAAAAAACGAATAATTCACCTTTAATAATATTTATTACGTTTTAATGCTTGACAAGAAAAAGACAGAAAACAAAACTTGTTTTTTATTAAAGCACCCTATCATACCAAACTGCTTGTCAGTTATTAGTAGTGGGAAATTAAAATATTTAAAAAATACATGTATTCAAATGAGTACAATGAAAAGTATAAGGAAATAGATGCTGACAATCATACATGCAAAAATGTGCATTTCATAATATAATTTCTGTGGAATCAGATCATTCATTATCACAGTAACTGAATCTAAGTCTTTGTTGAGATATCAACTGTAGCCATAGCTTTGTTTGGATATTGCATGGTCTAGCTACAGCGAAATACAGAATAATCGGCTAGAGAACACACGCAATTTACAGACAAAAATACTTGAATACTGTGTACAATATAGGGTTGTGTAGTGGAGTGACTTCTAACGATGAATCATTGGAAAGCGAGATGTAATAATAATAATAATGATAATAATAAATTGATTATGATTACAGCAGTCTTTGAATGGGTTAACCGTGAGGGACAAAAAAAAATGATTTTTGTGACGTCATGACAAACATATTTCATGAAATGAGTTTTGAATATAGTGTTGTGATAATAAAGGTTTCATGTCTCGCTTACCTGAAATATTTCCTAAATATGAATTATCAGCAACTTCCTTGCTTAATTTCACATTATTTTTATAGCAGTTTATTTAATAATTTCTCAATAATGTAATCTCAAGTCTTGAACAACACAACATTATTTTCCTTGATTTTAAAATTTCTGTTATTAAAATTGTAATATAACAATTACATGAAATAATATATTATAATATAATATAACAATTACAGAAAATAATGTTCTTAAAAGAACTGGGCGATGGACTGAGTCCTTGACTCTTTATCCCATCATCTGAATGAAGAAAATCTCTGTGGATGGAGTGTTATTGAGCTAAGAAGCTCTGGTCATGCCTGGGTAACGGCAATAGCCGAGCCTCAGTTAAAACTTCATTGGCTACAGCATTGTCATTTGTTACCCTGGAAGTCCTGATTAGTAAGTAAAGGGTAAAATCTCAAAAAATCGGACGATCTCTAGGCCACTTCTTAGTGGGCGAAAGACCGTCCATATCTCAGCGTTGGTTCCACTCAGTGACGGGCTCCCCGACCACTGAGCAGAACCGCTCAAATTCCGAGGAAAATAATTCACCGACAAGAACCCCTCAGCGGGCCGTGCCGGAGAACACCTTCCCCGGAGACTCAAGTTGCTCCCTTAAGGCAAAAACCCTAAGGGAGCGAACTCAAAAACTCACACCCAGGATAACAGCAACAGCCGAACCTCAGTTTACTTCCTCGGTTCAGCATTGCCAATTGTTACCCTGGTTAGTAAGTAAAGGGTAAAATCTCAAAAAATCGGACGATCTCTAGGCCACTCCATAGTGGGCGAAAGACCGTCCATGTCTCAGCGTTGGTTCCACTCATTGACGGCCGCCCCGTCCAAGCACCCCGACGGGCTCCCCGTTTAAGCAGAACCGCTCAGCGTTGGTTCCACTCAGTGTCGGCCGCCCCATCCTAGCACCCCGATGGGCTCCCCGACTCCTGAGCAGAACCACTCAAATTCCGAGGAAAATAATTCACCGACAAGAACCCCTCAGCGGGCCCTGCCGGAGAACACCTTCCCCGGAGGCTCAAGGTGCTCCCTTAAGGCAGAAACCCTAAGGGAGCGAACTCAAAAACTCATCACCCAGGATAACAGCAACAGCCGAACCTCAGTTTACTTCCTCGGTTCAGCATTGCCATTTGTTACCCTGGAAGTCCTAAAAAGGACTTTAGGTTTACCTCTCAAACTTTAATCCATTATCACAGGAAATGATGCTACATTTGCATTTTTATAAATATAAGTATTACTAAAAGAAAAATAAGGTGTAGCTAGTAACTTTGTAAATTTAGAAAATTATTAAAATAAAAGTAATCTCTACTTAACAGTTTTTGATTATAATAACTTTTTATATAATTTAGTATAGTATTAATATATTATTAACTTTAATATTTGTATAATTCAATGATTAACTGTGCAACAGTGAGTTTTTTGCTCTATTAAAGTTGTCAACAGCGAAAGCTATCGTGTTTATATATCAACAAATGTCATTTTTAAAATGAGAAATGTATTATAATATTAACGTTCTGCACCGCTTAAGAGGGCATTTTGTATTGGAATATGTAGCCGATCGATTCTAGAAGGGATTTGTCTTTAAAGATGAAAATATCAGATTCTGCGTGCGGTTAAAAAGCGTCCGTGAAACCACCTATTTCTGTTATCATTTACACTTCCACGCGACTTCACTGCGGATGCCATACTTGAAGTTCTAGCGTTTCCATAGCAACCGAACCGGATGAAACGAGTGAAAAGCAGCGGTATGGAAGAATGAATTGGTGCAATCGTGTGAGAGCCTCGTTACAGGATTTAAGCCTAAGGGCAAGGAAGAAACTTATTTAGGCTTTTACACGGCACGCTTTCCCACTACTTTCGACTACGAACCGATGATGAGTGCAGTGTTTTAAGACTATTCTAATAAGATATCACAGAAACACATTCCGATTGTATTTCTAATGATAATAAGGATCTGTTTTCTCGTCTAGCAAACTTTAATTAACAGCCTGATCGCAACTGTAATACACGATATGTTTTCTTGCCTATAAAAGACCAATATTGACAGTTGTAGCAAATGCTGGACCCAACTGTGATCATTTTGATGGTATTGGGAATATATGTTTATTAAAACATAAATAATATATTTATTGATTATACTTTTACAAAAAACGAAATTAATTATAAAATAAATAAGGCATTTTATTCAATAAAATCTTTCAAAAAGAAAATGTCGAGTTACTGAGCTAAAAAACGTAGTATCTACGTGGGTGGTCTGAAAAGTTCTCGGCCTCGACCATAGATGGCAACACTGTCTGCAAGATATTCTTTTTCTAAGTTGGTACATGTGTCATAAGCATGCACGTGAAACTGCAAGTCATTCTATCAAGTAGTTTGTTTTATACAGCTGTCTGAAACAAAAGTGTTGTCTGTCACCCTTCAAATGGATAAAATTGAGTATCGTGCGGTTATAAAATTCTTTCTAAAAGAAGGTTGAACGCCAAAAGAAATTCATTCGAAGTTCATAATCGTTTATGGGTACTCTTCTTCTTCGTTTACGACAATCAAGAAATGGGCTGCCGAATTTCAATGTGGCCTTACCAGCCTTGAAGATGATCCACGTGAAGGACGTCCAAAAAGTGTAACAACACCAGAAATCATTGATAAGGTGCACGATGACCGGTTTTGAATGACCGGTGAGTCAAAGTGCGTGAAACTGCTGAGCCTATAGGCATTTCAAAAGAACATGTAGGATATATTGCATGAAGAGTTCCAAATGAAATGCTTTGCGCAAGATGGGTGCCATCTTGCTCACAGCAGATCAGAAACGCACTCGCATGAAAATCTCTGAACAGTGCTTGGAGCATTTTAACAAGAATAAAACTGATTTTGTGAGTCGATTTTTTATTATAGATGAGACTTGGATTCACCATTACATACACACCAGAATTCAAACAGCAGTCAAAACAGTGGACAGAAGCCGGTTGTTCAGCGCCAAAGAAGACAAAGTCGGTTCCATAAGCAGGAAAAGTCATGACATCGATGTTTTGGGATGCTAAAGGCATTTTGTTTATTAATTATCTTGAAAAGAGTAAAGCAATAATCGAGGAATATTATTCCGATCTTGTTGAAAGTTTTGCACTAGGTTATATTATAAATAATTAAACATACCAAGAAATTATATACTTGGTTTAATCCATTATTCAAGTGTAAGCAAACAAGCCTTTTGACAACTCATATAGGAAAATATGACTTCTGCATTACTTCAACCTTGGTATCTCACCTCTGAGTCTGGCCCCCACTGATGAGACCTCAATATAATATAGGTCGAAACCGGTCTGGGTAGTGACCCTTCCCATAATCTACAGCATTATACATGTCCGCAAGGAGATGTGCTTTGCATTATGGGATACTAAGGCAAGTGATGTGAAGTCACACCACCTTTGCAACGAGTTGCCGCAGTCCTGAAAGATACTTCAGGAGCAAACTTCGTTTGCTTACACTTCGATAATGGATTGAACCAAGAATATAATTTCTTGGTATCTTTAATTTATTATTCCGATCTTTTAAATAGATTATACGAAAAAATTCTGAGAAAAGACACGGTTTGCAGAGAAAAAAATAATGTTTCATCAGGACAATGTAGCTGCCCCCAAAGATGTTTGGGCAATGGAAAAATTAAGGGATCTACACTATGAATTGTTGGAACATCCACCCTATTCCCCAGATTTGGCTCCATCTGACTTCTATCTCTTCCCAAAACTAAAACTCTTCCTCGCTGGTCAGCCTTTTTATTCGAATCAAGAGGTGATTGCAACTGTAGAGGGGCATTTCGCAGATCTTACTGAGAACCACTACAGGGACGAGATAATGGTGCTGCAGCATCGCCGCTGGAAGAAATGTATTAGTCTTAAGAAAGATAATGTTGAAAAATAAAAATAATTTTGAAATTATAAATTCGTTTTTTTTTTCATTGTTAAGCCGTGAACGTTTCAAACCACCCTCATATTTAGTCCGTATGTACATTTGTGGATGAATATGCATCCGTGTCAGGTATGTGAAGAGTGATGAACTAAAAGAGCTATGAAGCTCTTTTAGTCTCATATGAAGTAGAGGATTTTTCCTCCTTAATACTACATTGATCAAGATCTTTTCGTGATTCCAAACAACATTCAACGTTTCTACTTTCATAACTTGAGAGTAACGCTGTTTCATTGATAGAGTAATATATGCGTTTAAATATTTCAGCGTTAATTTAAATATGTATATATATATATCTATATATATGTATATAGATCTCAGTCAGTGTATATATATACTCACTGAGATCCGAGAATTAGAATAAATAATGAAATTTATTAAAATACAACATGTTTCATCAGGTGGCCGACTTCTTCAGGCGTGATAGAACATAGAAAGCCAATAAAAAACACTGTAAAGAAACATTGAGTCATTATAAAACACCATAAATTATAAAAATATAAAATCTACTATAAACTACAGTTATTTGGAACTGCAGTTCGGGTTAAAGTTCTATTGCTATAAACCTGTACGCGTGTGATTTCACGAGTGCGCCAATATCTGACAGCAGAGCTAAAAGAGTCAGGCAAATTATAGCTGAGGTTACTGTTTATATGGGGAGGGTCCATGACAATCTCTTTAGACTCGATTATGCGGCCTTCTACCTCGTCGTGGCATATATGCAGGTTTGAAGTTGTTGTCCAGTTTATCTCAATAGAACTTTAACACGGACTGCAGCTCCAGTTCAAAATAACTGTAGTTTATAGTCGATTTTATATTTTTATAATTTATGGTGTTTTATAATGACTCAATGTTTCTTTACAGTGTTTTTTTATTGGCTTTCTATGTTCTATCACACCTGAATATATATATATATATATATATATATATATATATATATATATATATATATATATATATATATATATATATATATATATATATATATATATATATAAATATATAAAGGATTCTGTACATAAATTCGTTAACCAGGAACTGGCAAATAATAAAAGAGAGGGGGGGGGGTTATAGCTAAAAGAAAAAGAAAGGAGTAGATTGGTTCGGATAACATCTATTCATAAAGCTAAAAGGCAGTTTCCCAAGCTCAGACTAGGAAAAAAACTCCACCAGTGAGATTAACAACCGTTAGTATTGCTTCTTCCCTCAAAAGAGATTTGTAAGTTATGTGAGATGAAAAGAACAGGTTCAGCCGGCTTCTAAGAACAGATATCTTAATCTCGTTTTAAAAAACTTTTTTTGGCTAGATGGGTGAAGCAAGAATGCTTTTCATATTCCCCGTTATCTGTATAAGAAAATGTATAGGTTGGGTAATATAGAGCTATAAGCTCTGCTCATGGCAGGAGGGTAACAGCGACAGCCCAGCCTCAGTTAGAACTTCTTTGGCTACAGCATTGGCATCCATTACCCTCCCTGGGTGCCCATTTTAGTTGCCTCGTACGACATGAATGGGCTACAGTGGGGCTATTCTTATCCCAGCCACCACACGGAGTATTTAATCTCGTTTAAAAAGACAAACAAAAAAACATGCTCTACCATATTTTATAAGAGCTGTATAAATAAAAGGTGTATATTTAAGATCTATTATACTATTTAAATTTTAAAATATACAGAATTATTTAATTTCTTTATATAGTATAATATACATTATAGTATATTATATATAAAATATTTAATTTTATTGCAAAAAATAAAATGATATTTTATTTTTTCCTTTTGTTAATTATTTACTATCATTTCGTCGAAAAGATTTGGCGCTTAAATCGTTCTGTGTACTATTATGTGAAAGCTTAAAATACGGATATGTCTTTTGGTCTTTTTTTATTTTTTTTTTTATTTGTTTTAAACACGCTTTAAAGCTTAGTTACAAAGCGAACATATTCTGATATGAATACAAAAAAAAAAAAAAAAAAAATCAGGGATACATTTTGTTGAACACGGTTTAAAACAGATTTACATTTGCTGATTATTGGCTATTATGTTTTGCTTTCTTCACATTTCTGGTTTTATTTATTCGAATCTATCTAGCCAAAACTTTACTTTTTCCTCCCTTTCTTACCCTCGAGCATGTATTTCTTTCGTTAATTTTTCTTCAAACTTTCTAATTAACTATTTTTTATTTCCTTCCACCTGGAAAAATAATGTAATGCTTTCAACGTCGTTTTAATCACACATGAAAAAATTGCATAAATCGGAAAAAGCAAGTGAACTTTTTCCAAAAATTTATTAATAAGACAATATTATAATTCTATTTAGGTGTCTTCTTTCTAGGTACAATTATATAAAATATATTTGTTATTTTAAAATATTAAATTTAATCTTAAATTTAAATTAAATGTACTAAATAATTTTATTATTTGACTTAAATTTTTTTAAAAAGTTGTTGAAAATTTGTAAAATTCTCTTTGTTCTCAATTTGTAACTTAGTTAAAGCGGACATATTCTGATATGAAAACAAACAAACAAAGAAACAAAAAAATCAGGGACGCATTTTGTCGAAACGTTATTTTAATGAATTAAAATACCTCGGAAAGATGGAAAATGTTCATGCGAGTGTTAACTATTTCATTTTCTAAAAAGATATCGTTCGATTTTGGGGGAATTATTGGAATTGGATAGGACTATAGATTGAAAATAAATAAAATGATCACACAACCAGTAACTTTTAGAGAAAGAGAGAGAATCGGATAAAATGAAGAGTTAAAAAAAAAACTGTCGAGCTACTTCTGATCCCTAAATGAGCCACAAGCGGAGAAAATATGGCTATAATCAAGCGCCACTTAGAAAACAGTACATTTGAAGAGCTCGTGCTATCGAGCTATCGGTAACTGGCAGAATGTGCTCCTTTCATTCTTTCCCAATTTTTTGCTACTTTCAACAAACATAATGACTGAGCATTTTTTCCCCAACACAAGATCTGACATTTTCCTGTGGGCGAACTAGCGATGGATTTTTTTCCCCCTCTTTTAGCCGCCACTTCTTTACTATCATGTGGCAGCCAAACCCCATTGTTAAAGAACTCCAGGGACAGCATCCAGTATGTGCTACCGGCTGACAAATGCCCTGCGGAAAGCATCGTACAATTGTAGCGTTGTCGAAGAAACGTTCTCGCTTCTGAATTTGACCCCAAAAATACTTGAGAATTGGCTGAATGCATCGCTTATAATCTTGGATTTTACTTTTAACCTTTATAGCACCATTTAGTCTGTTGATTCTCAAGTAGATAAAGGAATTTCGAACATCAGCTGTGCTTTTAATCTTGGAGTGTCTAATGAATCCTCTTAGTAATTTAAGTAATTTTGTTAAGATCGAAGTCATTGTAAGGTGTAATAATAATTACTCTATTCGTAAGACAATATATAAAAAAATCACGTCTTGTGAACCTAGTTGGATATAATCCCTAGCAACGATAAAAAATAAATTCGTGATCCAAATCTTCTATCCCATATCTGGGACAATGTATCTTACATGGAGCTAAACATAACGAATCTCAAGAAACAAAGCTCGATCCAAAGACGATGAAATGTATCCCGGGGGGGGAATGAATAATAGAAACTTGCTTAACGTGCTTAAAAGGGATTTCAGCCTACTTCCTACAGAAAATGTGAATGGTAATGGTGGGAGTTATGAAAAAGACTAGATGTAATCAATAGTGGATCTCTTAACCTTGTCTGGCTGGGATCAAAAAGCTAGCAAAGATGCTTGAAACTATTGAGTAGTTTTGTAAATTTATTAGAATTAGTGGGGGGGGGGTAAAAAGTGGGTATTTGATTATCATCGCCATGGTTGAAACTGTCCCTCATCATGCATTTAATGGATGCTTCAATAAGAACCATATTTGATTTCGGAGGAGATTTTGGCTGCATTTTTACTCCTCAGAAATGCTTACTTTCTCTGCTCCCCGATACCTATAGAATCCAGTTACTGATGGGATGTTGAAATGCTAACTTAAAAAGAAAGTAACAGTCACTATTCTGTGATGGATCGAAACAGTTTTTAACACATTACAAATTGGTAAAAGGTATATCTGTTATAATAATTGTTATCTGCTCTTTGCGAACAACAGGCTTGTAGATTCCATTAATATCATGGCTTGAATATAAAAGTCTTTAACAGGAAGATGAGGTTCATCATCGGTTAACATAACCGCCAACATACCGAAGACCTGAAATGAAAATTATTGCTCTCCCTTGTAGGCTTCCTAGATTATCTGACTCTTTTCTGAACGTTTAATTTGATAGTCATAAAATTTCGTGATTACATTGTAAACAAGCGCATGTTTTATAAATCGGAAACAAAGTTCCGAATGATCCTCCATATTTTTGATATCCACTATACGTCCACAGCTCATTCACTGTGTCTGAGAAAATAACGGGGTAAATTATCTGTTAATTTTCCATTAAATACATCGATATATGATGCTGGAAAAAAAAACGGATTTATAATTTAGGCAGGATGAAGGTTACATCAAAAATGCTTCTTATCCAAATGCTT
Source organism: Typopeltis vanoorti (assembly GCF_054136105.1). Taxonomy (NCBI): domain Eukaryota; kingdom Metazoa; phylum Arthropoda; class Arachnida; order Uropygi; family Thelyphonidae; genus Typopeltis; species Typopeltis vanoorti. Next base: position 37,203,210 of record NC_143571.1, on the reverse strand, counting down.
CTTGCATGGTATATTATTTGTGTTTTACTGGGTTATCTTTATGTGGATGTTGGAGTTTGTCTTTTTTACTTATCTGTAACGACTTTCTTTTTCACTTTATGTAATGGAGGCAATCTCTAGTGATCTAATGTTGTCTCTATCTATCTGTCAATCTCTTTAATGTCTGAGGATATAATGCAGTTTTCTCTTCTCTCCCCAACAAGAGAGGAAATACTCAATAACTCACTAACACAATCATGCATTGATCATATCAACATACGGGTTCCCATCCATACATATACATCATCAGTAATTAATGTCAAAATTGCCGATCACTACTTTGTCTCAACCGTTTTATTACGTTACCTCCCCCTCCCCCTCCCACCACCACAAAAGTCGACAAAACTCGATCATACTAAAGAGCATTGTCGATAACCAAGTAAAAAATACAGACTAGAATTGCCTACTTAAAATACACGATCCTGTAACATTATACGAGAATTTTCAACTAAAGTTCACAGAAATATACTGTAAAAGAAAATCTATGGAAAAAACTTAAAAAGTCACCCAGTAACACATATTCACAAACCTTATACAAAAACACAACAAATCAACTAACAACAAAAATTCGTAGGGCAAACATACGCTACTACTGCCGAAAATTCGTGGAATATAACGACAACATTAAGCAAACATGGGCTACACTCAACGAAATAGTAACTCGATAAAACAAAACTTCAGCACAAGATTTTATTGCAAAATGCTTCGGTTAGGACACAAAACAAGAGGAACTAGCAAACTCATTCAATCATGCCTTCACAAACAATAGCACACAACTCAAAAAAGACAAAATACCAACGATCAATAAAACACTACCGACACAAAGTCAACAACAAACGATGTATTTTCCACCCGTAACAAAACAGGAACTGAAAGAAGCACTCCTACAACTAAAACCAAAGACCACTCCAGGAAGAGACAAAATACGACTCACAGACCCTTATAACACACTTTGAACGAATGCATCCAATACTTTTGAGACTTGTGAACATAATATTCGACACAGACATTATTCCACAACAACTAAAAACTGCAATAATTACGCCAATATGCACACCCGGTAAAAGAAATGATACTCAGAACTACGGACCAATAGCTACACTACCAGTCATCTCAAAAATTCTAGAAAAAATAACGTACACCAGACTACAGAACTATTTACAGACGTACAACATCATCATCTCACAAAACCAATACAGCTTTCAGAAAACAAAAAGCACCATTACTTTATTAAAAGACATCTCCGACACAATAAACAAAGCCATCGACAAAAACAAGTATATCGTCCTTGTACTGCTTGACTTAATCAAAGCATTTGATACACTTGAATATGACATACTACTCACCAAACTATACTCAATAGGTATAAGAGGAACACTACATACATGTTTCAGGAACTACCTCCCAAACAGAATACAAGTAACAAAAATAGGTACATGTCACAGCCGGGGTATACAAAAAAAAAACAAAAAAAAACACGGTGTTCCTCAAGGCGTCATATTATCACCCACACTATTCAACATATACATTAATGATGTTCATAACATGGCCATAAGAAGTCAAATATTTCAGTACGCAGATGAACACCGCACTACTAGCAACACGGCTCTCTGCAAAGCACAACAAGACCTAAATAAAATCAAAACATTCTTCCACCAAAACGCAATTCTAATCAACGGCACCAAAACAGATGTTGATAATACATAACCCAAGAATCATGCGCCCCGCACCACTATCGATACATTGTCACACATACCGCTGCATTAATAACAAAAATGCCTGCAAATATCCCGAAATCAAACCTTAACACGTGCAAACTACCTTGGTCTCTATATAGATTCCCACCTTAAATGGACAAAACATATAGAATACCTACACACGAAACTCCGAATCATCGCAGCTAAACTCTTCCAAGTTAAAGATATTATTCCACCCAACATAAAAAAAACTCCTCACGGTATCTGCGAATCCCTACTCAGATACGAAATAACTGTCTATGCAAATACATCAAACAGTCACCTAACAAAATTAGAAACACTAAACAGGAAAATCGTGTCAACAGTGATCTGGACACCTTACACGCAACAACCAATATCCGACAAGCACATAGCGATACACAGAATTCTGAGCATTAAAAACTTGAAACACTACATGACATTAACAAGGAATTACTTGAACATCACCTATCGAAACAACAGAAACACATATCGTATAACATGACCTACAACAACTCTCTACATTCCCACACCCTTCAAGAACTCATACGGTTCTTCTGTGAGATCACATCAGATACCCACGCAACTCAACAACCTACCAAGAAATTTAAATCACGTAGATAACTACAGAACATTAAAAACGAACTCTGGAAAATATACCAACAAAGTTAATACACCATTAACATTAATGCAAACATGGAAAAAGAAACATTATAAGTAATTACAGACCCATCGCCACGTTGTCTGTAATCAACCAAATCATGGAGCGCATCGTGCATCTCAAATTCACCACATACATTGAAAAATTTCAAATCATACCCAAAACACAATATGGCTTTCAAAAAAATAAAGGAACAGCAATACTCCTAGAAGATTTCACAGACCTAATAAACGCTGCATTAGATAAAAACAGAATAACATTAGTGGTATTCATTGACCTAACAAAAGCATTTGACACATTAACACACAAAATCTTGTTAACGAAACTAACGCATATCGGAGTTGGAGGTCGCCTACTCCAGTGGTTTAAAGCATACATGAAAAACAGGAGGCACATCACACGTATAGGATCAGCGTACAGCAAAGAGGTACCGGTAATCTGTGGAGTACCGCAAGGAACTGTCCTATCTCCCATTTTATATAACATATACACACATGACATAAGCCATCTTCCCCTAAAAAGTAAAATCTTCCAGTACACAGACGACACGGCCATAGTATCCACTCACAACAACGCAAATATCGCTTACACAAATATGCAACACGACATCAATCAAATCACTAACTGGTTATCCTAAACCAACATATATATAAATCCTGGAAAAACAAAGCTAATGATATTAAAAAAAAACCCAAACCCTGCCCATAGAAACTAAATATCTCACTATCCGACATTCAACCTTCTATACACAAAGCTCTGAACCTGAAACCATAACCATCACACAGGTGAAAACAACACGCTATCTCGGACTTCACTTCGATGCTGATCAAAGTTGGAATAGCCATACAAACTACCTACATACCAAGCTTAGGATAATAGCAAGCAAACTATACAGATTAAAAGAGATTGCCCCAACACACATAAAAATACTAAGCTATAAAGCATTATGTGAAAACATTTCAAGATACGCAATCACATCACATGCATTCTGCGCAGACTACAGACTTAACAGGTTACAATGGTTGCAAGATAAAATGGTAAAACTAATATTCTAGGAACAACCCACACGTATGCAGGCAGCACGGACACAACACAAAATATTTAAGGTGAAACACTTAGGCCACTACGCAATCATGTTAAAACATTACTACAGCCCAACCTATAGAGTAACTAGAACAACATATCAGATAACAAGACCACAGTCAACAAACTACATGACATATAAATACAACGATCACTACAGCAAAGCCACCCGAAACTTCTACGTACCTGACATGATAAACAAAATGCCGTTCGACGACAGAAACCTAGGAACATACAGAGAGCTGAAACAGGCGCTATATAAATATTATAGCGAGAAAGAAAATTAGAGCAATTCCTGTCACTCTCTCTCTCTCTCTCTCTCTCCCCCCCCCTCGCACACATGCAAGCACGCACACACGCGCGCGCACACACACACACACACACACACACACACACACACACACACACACACACAAAGAAAAAAAAAAAACCTATGACAAACCCCTCTCAAAAAACACCACTACAAGGACGCAAACATGTCCAAATCCAACCCTACTTGCAAAAAAAAAAAAAATATTATTATGATGATTATTATGATTGTTATTATTATTTATTCACATAACTGATATACAGTCAAAACTTGGATTTAAGCAACAATTTGACTAGTGATACAGAAAAATTCAGATTCTACCAAAGAATCTAGGAATAGTCCGTCAGGTAGCGTCGTAAAATATGGACTGTTCCAAATAATGCTGTTTTTTGTAGGTCATATGGGGTCACTTCGTTGATGTTTAATTGCTGTAAATAGTTGGATAGCTTCTTTGAAGTAGTATCAAGTGCACCGATAACTAATAAGATGACTTTGGTGTGTTTAAGTCACAGCCGGCCAACTTCGATTGCCAGATCTCGATATTTAGTAATTTTTCCTAGTTCTTTGTTGTTAATGTTGTTATCACTAGGTACAGCGATGTCAATAATCCCAACTTTCGATGTTCAATAATTGTGATGTCAGGTCTATTATTTTCCAAATGCCGATCAGTTTGGATTCTAAAGTTCCAGAGAATTTTTGCTGTTTCGTTTTTTAATACAGTCTCTATTTTATACTGCCACCAGTTATCAAAAGTAGGAAAGCCATATTTTTTGCATATTTCGCCACTTAATCATGGCAGTATTTATAGTCAGTTTGAGCTATCTTGCTGCAGGCACTGATTAGCTGTTCTACAATCTCATCTGAAGATCAGAAGAAAAGCGACAGAAAACAATAACAGACGAAGAAATGGTCAACCACGAAATACGAAAACCAGACTGGGAACACCTGGCATCAGATTCAGCAGATATACAACATTAAACTCACACTGGAGGAAATATATAAGAAAGCTACAAAGAAAGTCAGGATTCGTTCAAAAACAAAACAAAATCCTTCGATAACACAAAACTTAATCCTAATAATACACAGAAAGGACGCTTTATGGAAAGAATTAAAGCGATATCCAAATAACACAGCTTTAAAAATTGAATATCAGATAACAAGGAATCGCCTTACAACACAAATCAGAAATGCAAAAAGAAGCTACTACAGAGACAAACAAACCTCTGCACAAAACAACATGAAACAAACTTGGCATCTGATCAATGAGATGCTAGATTGTGTTCCCAACACCACCGCCTCCGAAACAATAAAACACAGCTTCATGAAAGACGCAAAACCTATCCAACAACTTGCAAATGACTTTAACCAATACTTTGCAGACTCCATCCAAGAACTGCACAGAAATATTCCCCCAATCACAGAACGTGATCCTCCACTTGGACCACAATCAAAACAGACATTATGGTTCCCAACCATAAAATAAGCAGAACTTCTCTCAGCAATACATCAAATCAAACCAAACAAAGGCCCAGGAATTGATGGTATAAGACCTAAGGATATCAAGCAACATGCAACTAGTTTAAGTCCTATCCTACTGAAATTAATAAATAAAATATTTAAAACAGGACAGATACCAAGTATGCTAAAGACCGTCATAATCACACCCATATACAAACACTGAAAGAGAAATTTAATCAGCAATTAAAGACCCATACAAACATTACCAATTATCAATCAAATTATGGAACGGATCATACTGAAGAAACTCACAGAATACACAGAGACTTTTCATATTATCCCCAAAACACAATATGGTTTTCAGAAAAATAAGGGAACAGCAAGCATCTCTCTTGGAAGACTTTGCAGCCTTAATTAATAATACCACCTTAGACAAAAACAAAATTGCCATGGTAGTCTTTATTGATCTAACTAAAGCATTCGATACACTCACACATCAAACCTTGTTAGAAAAGCTGAGGAATATTAGAATAGACGGGCCTCTTCACAGCTGGTTTACAAACTACCTTCAAAATAGAAAGCATATCACACGTATTGGATCAAACCGAAGCAGAGACCTACCAGTAACCTGTAGAGTACCACAGGGAGTTGTACTCTCCCCAACTCTATTCAACATTTACACCCACGATATTAATCAGTTACCACTCAAAGGTAAGATATTCCAATACGCAGACGATACAGCAATAATATCCATCCACAATAACGTAAGCATAGACATTATTATTATTATTATTATTATTATTATTATTATTATTATTATTATTATTATTATTATTATTATTATTATTATTATTATTATTATTATTGAGAGGGCGCTGTGTAGACATACGAACAGTTGCATTGTTGTTTCGCTGGTCCAGTTTTTATACTTTAATGTGGTTCAAAGCCCTGTTGTTAATTTAAAAGTGTCACAAAGTAACTCTTCTTGTCACGATGAAGACAGTGATATATAATTCATCGAAATCTGCCAACTGAAACCCAAATTTTGAGTGTGCTGAAAATTGAGCAGAGTTCACCGTGGTCACTAACGAGCATAGAACAAAGAACGTCGCCATCTTTACAGTTGTTCAAGGGAAGAAAGGTGAGCCATGAAGTGCAACAAGTGCATAAAGGAATTATCGTCCGAGAGAAGTCATATAACTTGCAGGAAATGCCTTAGGAATCTTCACTTTACATGTTCCGGACTTTCAGAAACAACATGGCAACGCAAATCCAATGCCATGCGAGAGGAATGGAAATGCCTATACTGCAGAGAGAACAAAGAAACGCCGCCACCCACGACGCAACTGATTACGCCGGAGGCAGAATCGGACGATGAACTGAACAGACAAAAAAATACCGGTTAATCTTATAATTTGAGTTCCATCAATTTATTACTAGAAAAAGGTTTAGAAAATATAAAAGCCAGCTTGGTAGATCTTGTCAAAGAACTATTTGATAAACAGAATAAACAAATAACAAAAAATTAGCGAATATGAAGAGTTTGTTCAATTTAATAATTCAAAAGTCGAAGAAGTCTTACAAACGGTAAAAGACACTAAAACCAGCATTAACGCACTAACTGATAGGCAGCACAAATTGATAAAAGACACATCTGAACTTCGTCAAGAATTTAATTCCCTGAAACTACAATATGAAGTTTTAAACCAACAACAACATAAAGAAGACCTTGTCATAAACGATCTTCCAGAAACTGAATCCACAGAAAATCTCAGAGACGTAGTTTTAAAGTTAGGCCATGCAATTGACATCCCCCTACAGCATAATGATATTCAGACCATAAATCGGATTCCCAGGAAGAACAAAAAACAAGACTTGCCACGACCCGCACCGGTAATAATCCGTCTGACAAGCAAGGCTACAAGAGACAATCTCATAAAAGCCAGCAGACTGAAAAAACCAGTAGTCAAGGATTTAAATGCCTCGCAAGACAATAGGCCAATCTTTCTATCAGAATCTTTTGAACCAAGCAAGAAAAGAAAAAACAGAAAAAATTATACATTTTTATGGATGAAAGACGGCAAAATATACTTGGGAGAGTCACAGACTTCAAAGTCTATACAAATAAAAAGCTCGGAAGATATAGACAGGTTGCCAGAGTGAAACAAAAGACTCCAACTTAGTTCAATAAGAAGATCTCAACACAACAAAAATGAATGTGAAGCATCAGAAAAATGTAATTACACCAGACTACATCAGTAATTGTACTTTCTAATCGCTTGATGCATAGAAACAACACACACTACAAGCGAGAGGTGTCTTAATCTTGCATATTAACATCAGAAGCATCCGAAAACATTGGTTATTGTTACAGGCTTATCTGAGGAATTACACTGATAATATTGATATATTGATTCTTACAGAAGTATCCATAACTAATGACGAAGCGACTGCTTTCCAAATTCCAGACTTCCAGCAACATAGATCATGCCGCCAAACAAAAAGAGGGGGTGGAATATTAATATTTATCAAACAAAAATTAATAGCAAAAGAAACGGCCTATCAGTTTAAGCATGCTGAAACCCTTTGCCTCGAAATCACTAATATCACCAATAGACAGCATCCCATAATACTAAATGCTATTTACAGGCCACCAAACCTAAACATGATAAAATTCTTGCACGAACTCAATTGCTGGCTTTCAAGCCAAGACATATGCTCAACCTAACACCTAATGATAATTGGCGACATAAACAGAAATATTGCAAACGAAAACCAGAACAACACTGTACAATACCTAGGCACGCTATCCATATATAATCTAATACCAACAATAACATCATGTACTAGAGAAGAAATATTCGGAAATACTATCACTGCCTCCTGTCTAGATCATATAACTGTCCGAGCACCACCAAACAGTTACACTGCATCAGTCATAAAGTGCAAAGTAGCAGACCATTACTTCGCCGCTCTAAACCTGCACACAAAGACAATATCCATGCAATGTCCCACAGAAGAGAAGCGACAGAAAACAATAATAGACGAAGAAATAGTCAACCACGAAATAAGAAAAACAGATTGGGAACACCTGGCATCAGATTCAGCAGATATCTTATACAACAACATTAAACTCACACTGGAGGAAATATATAAGAAAGCTACAAAGAAAGTCAGAATTCGTTCAAAAACAACACAAAATCCTTGGATAACACAAAACTTAATCCTTGAAATACACAGAAAGGACGCTTTATGGAAAGAATTAAATCGATATCCAAATGACACAGCTTTAAAAACTGAATATAAGATAACAAGGAATCGCCTTACAACAAAAATCGGAAATATAAAAAGAAGCTACTACAGAGACAAACTAACCTCTGCTCTGCACAAAACAACATGAAACAAACCTGGCATCTGATCAATGAGATGCTAGATTGTGTTCCCAACACCACCGCCTCCGAAACCATAAAACACAGCTTCATGAAAGACGCAAAACCTATCCAACAACTAGCAAATGACTTTAACCAATACTTTGCAGACTCCATCCAAGAATTGCACAGAAATATTCTCCCAATCACAAAACGTGATCCTCCACTTGGACCACAATCAAAACAGACATTATGGTTCCCAACCATAAAATAAGCAGAACTTCTCTCAGCAATACATCAAATCAAACCAAACAAAGGCCCCAGGAATTGACGCTATAAGACCTAAAAATATAAAGCAACATGCAACTAGTTTAAGTCCTATCCTACTAAAATTAATAAATAAAATATTTAAAACAGGACAGATACCAAGTATGCTAAAGACTGCCATAATCACACCCATATACAAACATGGAAAAAGAAATTTAATCAGCAATTACAGACCCATACCAACATTACCAATTATCAATCAAATTATGGAGCGGATCATACTGAAGAAACTCACAGCATACACAGAGACCATTCATATTATCCCCAAAACACAATATGGTTTTCAGAAAATAAGGGAACAACATCTCTCTTGGTAGACTTTACAGACGTAATTAATACCGCCTTAGGCAAAAACAAAATTGCCATGGTAGTCTTTATTGATCTAACTAAAGCATTCGATACACTCACACATCAAATCTTGTTAGAAATGTTGAGGCATGTTGGAATAGACGGGCCTCTTCACAGGTGGTTTACAAACTACCTCCAAAATAGAAAGCATATCACACGTATCGGGTCAAACCGAAGCAGAGAACTACCAGTAACCTGTGGAGTACTACAGGGAGCTGTACTCTCTCCAACTCTATTCAACATTTAAACGCACGATATTAATCAGCTACCACTCAAAGGTAAGATATTCCAATACGCAGACGATACAGCTTTAATATGCATCCATAATAACGCACGCATAGCCCAAACAAATATGCAACATGACATAAATCTGATCATAGACTGGCTCACGAAAAACTCCATACACCTAAACTCAGAAAAGACAAAATTAATGATATTCAGAAATCCACTGACGCGACCAGTTGATAACAAATATATAACCATCCAACATCCACTTTCCAACATAAAAACACAGAACAGCAAAACCACTACAATCACTCAGGTTGAAGCAATACGATACCTTGGAATTTACTTCGATGCAGATATGTACTGTAATAGCCACATAAATCATCTACACAACAAACTCCGAACAATAAGTGGCAAACACTACAATTTAGGTTTAGGTTAAAAGACATAGTTCCCATACGCCTAAAAACACTAATACACAAAGCACTATGCCAAAATATACTAAGGTACACTATAACAACGTATGCTTTCTGTGCACCCAACAAATTAAATAGATTAATGTCGCTACAGTACAAAATGATAAAACTGATCTTTTGGGAACAAAGAGAAAATAACGACCTTATATACATTACAATGTCAGAACACAAAATACTGACAGCAAAACATTTATGTCACTATGGAGCTTTGTTAAAACATTATTTCGATGCCAACTACAGGACAGTCAGAAACACATACCATATAACAAGACCTAAGACAACTAATTATATCACATATAAATACAATAATCACTATAGAAAGCCCACGCGAAACTTCTACATCCCAGACATGATAAACAAGTTACCTTTTGAATACAGAAACCTTACAAACTACAATAGCCTGAAAAGAGCTCTAAGGACATACTATGAACAAGAAACACGCACCCAAAATACCATACAAACTTAATGAAACACAATATATTCGTTCAGGCTTCCAGTTCTGCGACTCATCAATACATTCCAAGTTATCGCGTGTGTGCGTGTGTGTGTGTGTGTGTGTGCGCGCGCGCGCGTGCGTGCGTGTGTGTGTGTGCGTGCGCTCGCGAATTTCTCAATCATAGATTTCGTAGCGCTTCCCAACACAGCAAAAAAAAACAATAAATAATAACCAACTGATGTCATGCTCAGATAAGCTTACATATAAGCTTCGAGGATGAAAGCAGAGAAATTAGTTCTCATCCAAGATGTCATATGTAACCAAATGCATGTAATGTACGTATCACATGCAAACTAATGTATGTAATGTATGTATTATATGTAAACAAATATAAGTAATGTGTCATATGTAATCAAATGTACGTAATGTATGTAATACCTGTAACAAAAGTATGCAATATAGAGTGATTGTATCCATTGATATTGTATATATAGAGTGTAAAATTGCAAAGAAACATCTGTAATAATCATCATTATGAATATTATAATAATATACGTTGTAAACAGTTATTGTTATTATTATTATTATTTAAAAAAACTTTATGTACGAGAAAGTATTTGGTATGCATAATTGTGTTCATATAATGTATATAATTTATCTGAGAAATAATAAAATTTAAAAAAAGTATTATTATTATTATTATTATTATTATTATTACAGTATTTGAAATATGTTATGTTGTAGCTAATTCCGGCGTCTGCTTGATACCTCCTTTAACCACATGACTAAGCTAGTTTCTGCACATGCGCTGAAGAGGTAGTTTTACATTCCTATAACGAATATGCATGATTATGCCATCTGGGAACAATGAAGGCGACCATGTGTTCCGAAGCCAACGAGATACAATACAAAAGCACGAGAAATCTTCATCACTTTTCCAAACTCCATCTTTTCATGGAAAGCGAAAACCTGTTTAGAAGATTAAGCGTTTAATCTTTCTTTCTTACTCAAAGAAGAAATTTAAATTCCATAGAGCGATAAAAAAAAGACCCAAGAATGTCGTTAAAGTCCAGACTAGCCTATTTTTCTTATTTCATTCATTTCTTTAGTATTACAGAGCCATCTAAAGTCGCTCATTTGAATAGAGAAGCAATCAGGTGAAGAGACAGGAGTTTAATAATAATAAAATGTTTTTTTTTTCTTAGTAGACTGTCTCTAGCGTCGAACTAAACGAGCGTGAATAGCTCAATCAATGGACACACTTAATGGCTAGGACTGTGTATAATATTCCAGTTAATTCTATTTACACCCAACATTAATTATGCTTAACTAGTCTTAATCTATCGTACTCTCTTTTCATTTTTATTAGTGGAAATTCATTAAAGATGCACGCATTTCAATTATCGTCTATTATTATTTCTTAGGGTTTAATAAATGAGTTCATTATTTCTATCATGCATAGATTTTTTCCTTTTGATTTAGGATCCATAGATTTATAAATTATTATTTTCTGTTATGAATAAACTAAATAGGTTAAACTCTATCTCGTTTAAGTTAGTCGGCTGTAATGAATTCAATAAAGTTAAATGTATGATTTGGATCAATGTGGAATTATAGTATTCAGCATACTAAGCTACTGACACGTGACTCGCACAAGCGTTTGACTCAAAGAGGGGAGGAAAAACTTCAGTCAAAATGCTGAAAACCTACAGGCCGCTCTCCAACTAATACGCTGCGAAATCGAATCCTTGAAACCTCGAAGTTCTGCCTAAAACCCCTACCCTCCCAGTCAAAAGGGTTGCGAACGACTATGATATTGATAAGTGGCATGGGTATTGTTCTAAATTACATCCAAGCATTGTTCCAAATTTTACCCTTAAGCTAATGATTAAAAAAGTGAGCGTTTTTGTTAGAGCAGTTAGACGAAGATGCCGTATAAAGGAATCATTATAAACTCTTAAAATTAAATGGCCTATCAAAATGAGTAAGAATAGATAGAATGAGTAACTGGTAAAACAATATCTCCTCCTAAACGAGTCGCGATTGTCAGTGTTCATCAACAAACCTGTCTGCATAACTTAACATTCGAAATGCTTTAGTTCATCAGTGTCATTCTTTGTTTTGGAAATATTTCCTCCTTCCTTTATAGCAAGTACTTTCTGCAAGAATATTCGGGAAGAACTATTAGACTCTGTTTCGTGAAAGCTGATAATGGCATGCTTACCCTGGGGGTCTCTCACCATCTCTGAGCAACACTTTTAGCAGGAAAAAAGATCTATTTCTTACTCATTGCAGCAATGGTTTTCTTTCCGAGCTACTAGGCTAAAAAGGAACCATATATTTGTCTGTTTCCTTAGCAACGACCTTTCGTGACATCTTAGTACTTGAGTGGGTGTGAGAGAAAGAGTAGCACAAGGATCTCTTAGATACGACCAAGAGTTTCGTAATGTGGATTTTTTTTTCTTGTTTCCGAGTGTTTTTGGTATCAAAGTGGAATACCAAACTTCTATTTTTACTTAAGCAACTCTTTTTTTAGCTAGCTGGGCAGAAACACGAACATTGACATTGTTCTGAATTATGTAAGAAAGTGAGATTAAGAGAACTCTTGAAGAGTTTCAAGGGAATTCGTAAGATATACTGGAGCTATAGAAAAGTCAAAGGCTTTAATGAAAATAAACAGAGAGTACTGTTTCTCGATAAAACACCAAACATAGTATAATGGTGTTTTGCGTATCCACTTAAAACCTTTTTGAAAACATTGATGCCACCACATTCGGATTCGCGCCTATCCCTTTTCGTTGGGAAAGTGGAAATTCGATCTATTTATCCAGCTGGAATTATCTGGAGGACTTCCAAATCGAAGTCTAAATAATAATCTCCATTGCAGATCACCTCTGTTTTATTCTTGAGATAAACTTTCTAAACTATTCATTCAACAAGTATTCATTTTCAAAGCTACCAACAACAGTCAGTTTTGTTGAATGATTGTTGGTGAATTATATAAATGTTTCGTCAACAGCAACAAGGAAATATTGTACTCTGACATTCGTAAAATAGGTTAAAAATGAATATGCATTATACCAGCATGCGTTTATTTTCAATGATTGTAAATTTCGTCGCAGACTTCAACTACACATCTACAATAGAACACCAAAAACTTAGTGATCTTTGTGTTTCTTCTTGTTATACGGGTGTCCAAAAGCTAAGACCGAACTACATTTTTACCTGTATATGAAGGCCTTTTCATGGCTGCAGCCAAATGTGAATATAACTTAATTGCCATCACACTAATAAATTATATTACACAAAAATGTGTTATAAATTTCGTACAAATTAAATTGAAATACGTTTTTCACAAAAGTTACAAATTTCCTAAGGACGTGGTTAAGGAATTAACGTACAGTGCTTACAGAAAACTATGTAGAGAGATATTTTGGTATGGATTATGCCCACTTCGCACTGCGATGGAACTCTATCAACATCGTACCATGCTTTGCACCAAGTGATTCAGGAGTTCTTGAGGAAAACTGTCTACTCCTCTTTCAGAGCAAGGATAAGTTATTGTTTGATTTCTGGAGGGGAATTTCGAGCTGCAATGTGTCTTCCTATTGTGTCCCAAATGTGTTCTGTGGGCTTGAGATCTGGGAAGCGTACCAACCACTCGATTCGATTAATATCCTCTGTCTCCAGAAGTATTTCCACTGCACAAGTACAACATGGTGTGGCATTGTCATCCATAAAGATGAATTATTCGCCTAGACCACCACCATGGAACAATCGAGGATGACGTTGAAGAACTTCGTTGCAATATCGTTCACCAGCTATAGTCCCTTTTTCCAGCACTTGTAGCTCAGTGCGTCCATCAAGCATAATGCCTCCCCACACCATGACCCGCCAGATCTATCTCTTTCAAGAACGTCATTCTCGCGATGGTAAGCAGTACCACTTTCACGCCAGATTAAGTATCATACAGAATCTGAGGAAAGACTAAAACGACTCTCATCCGTAAATAGTACATTAGTCCAATTTTTATGAATATAACAACACTTAAAACATTGTCTATGATGAGCTGTGGAGATAATGACAGACTACAGGCTTTCTGGCATATAGGCCTACATGTCGCAGACGTCTTGCCGCAGTTTGTCGATATATTCGCGTACCTGTGCTTGAATGGAGCCGACTTGCGAGCTTAACTGCCGTGGTGTGTCGATTATGTTTTGCTGTTATAACCAAAAAACTGTCTTCATGCTCCGTAGTAAGGGCGCCTCTTAGCAAACCTCTGCAACACATTCCATTGGTTTGAAACGCTGCCCAGAGCCTGGATACAACTCTGTGTGAGATTCCAAACTCTATGGCAATATCAGTAATTCTGCAGTCTGCTTTACGCTTTCCAAAAATCCTTCCCCGAGCGTGAAATCATCTGGTTGATGTCTTGGCGACAATAAAAAAACATCAAAGTTTGCAACTTTATTCCTTCACGAAAAGAGCTTTCTTCAAACGCAGTTCGCTTAGCGCAGCCTTTTGCCTTTTATGCTGTTGAGTGTTACCACGTGACCCCTTTGCTCAATTCGAAAATTTGAATGTGTATCTGCTTTCCACTCGAAATCGTCAATTATACAAATTGCCACAAGCTGATTTTCTGGATTTGCGGTTGTAATCTTCAAAAACTAATGTTCGTCCTTAGGTTTTGATACTAGTATATAAATCTTATGTCGTGAGACGATTCTTGTTCTGATCTGGTGTTGAAGAAAGTTACGGATTGTGTTTTTAATATTAACTTCATAGATATTTTTCTTTCACGGAATTTGCATACCAAAATGGGTTGGAAAACAAGATATACTTTGAAAAAAAGAACGGATTTACTAAAGGGAGATCATGCCTGAGAAATCTGCTGATATTTTATAATAATGTTACTGAGTTGGATAAAGGAAATTGATAAGATACCACATGAAAGGATGTTGCATAAACTAGAAAATCTTGGATTGAAATATAAACTAGTGGCTTGGATAAGTGGGTGGCTTACGAACAGGTATCAGAACGTAGTATACGGTGGGTGTGAATCTGCCAGATTTAAGGTGATTAGTGTGTGCCCCAGGGATCAGATCTTAGACCTGTTGTTTAATCTATATATTAATGACATTGGAAAGGAGCTGATAGGAGATCTTCATTTATTTGCTGATGATGCAAAGATAGTTAGGGAAATTAGAGCTTCTAATGGTATATAATCTAATGGTAAAGTTATGCACTTTGGCGTGATTAAAGTTCCAGCTGCATATTATGATTTTGGGATTATGCTTGGAGTAACTGACGAGGCTAGATATCCTTGAGTTATGGTGGATAGAAACTTGAAGTTCAAAGCTCACATAACAACAATTGCAAAAACAGTTCCGATGAAAATTTTAATGTTTAAAAGAGCATGAAATCAGGTTATCTCTTTACAAAGCCTTGATACTGCCGCACCTGGATTATTTATATTGGAATGAATTTCGATCTACACTTTTATTTCATTCTATTATTTTGCTGTGCACAGATATGGTCTTCAGAGGGATGAAGAAACTGCGGAAAGGCTACAAAGAGGGTGACTTTTATGATATGATAAAAGTCAACATTTTTGAGACGGCGTTTTTGAATGATAAAATCTTTCTTTATATGAAAGATGGGAAGAGGACAAGGAGGACATCCGTGGAAGTTAACTCTGTGTGAGTTTATGAGTTTAAGGGACGGTATGATAGTTAATGTGGGTGATGTATGGTCTCTTTCAACAAGTTCTTGACTTCCTGGAGGTCTAATAATAATAAGAGAATGAGAATAAGACTATGTCTATCACTTTCTGTTTTTGGTTTCAATCGGGAACTATTTTATTCACAAAACAATTACAACTGATATTAATTCTGCACTTTATTTCAGTGTAATCAGACAATAAAGTTTGTTTAATCCTTATTTTGAATGCCTACAAGAGAGAGAGAGAGATGTAACAGTTATTATGAATATACAAATGACTACTAAACAAAAGGAGAAAAGTTACTCCTCAACCAATTCAGCACTTGATGGAGACCCCAAATTGTGTCAGAGGATTTGAACCACCTTCTAACTCCACACCTATATTAAAGGATCCATAGGTCAGAATTCCAATATGTCCTATTGTGAATGCAATGAATTGTCCTAATATATAACTGTAATGTGCTAATTAAATTCTTGGTATTTCAAAGAACCATTTTAGACATACTAGTTCATATATCAAAACTACTTTGCAGAATTAAGTACCTCTTTATAAGATATTTTAGCTAACTTAGTTGCTATACGTTTTGGTGACGATATATGGATGGCGTATGTATAGTCTGGAAATGCAGTGCACTCGTTTTAAACATCCATTCCCATTTCCTCGAATCACGGCATCGCATAAATAAAAATTATAATATAATATAATAATACATTTTGCAGTGTGATTAAAAATAAATAAATAACATAATTCTATTTCAGAGAACCTCTCTGAAACAGAATTGACGAAATAGATTACTTGGAATAGACGAAGCCCTTTGTTCGGAAAAACCTGGTTCTTCATTTGAAAGTGAATTAACTGGTTTCATACGAATCTGACCCAGATTTCATTACAGGATTTCAATTAATGGAAATTTTCAATTTATGAAGGGTGGGAAAAGGACAAGAGAGCATCCTTGGAAGCTGAGAATGAATGCCGCATTTTGTATCGCATACAGAAGGCTTTGATCCGGTTCATCTGAATAAACAAACACAAAAAAAAAAAACGAGAAAGATGATCACACGTCATGTGTAACTAGACAGGTTGCATGTTTTCGCATATTTCCTATTGCTGTGTTTAATAGCCCAAACCTTGCAGATATTAAAGTAGCTAAAAGTTTCGTTTTTTGTTGTTGTTGTATGTGTATTTATGAACAATAAAAAAAACCATATGAGCAAAGTGGATATTAGATCCCGCTTTATTTCAAAACCGAATGTAGAAAAACTATGAGTTTCCTAAGTTAAGTTGACCAGAGAGCTTGCTTGAATACATCATCTTATTCGGCTTTGAAATAATGCTAGACCTAATATATAATTTGCTTATATAATTTTTCATATCCTTGACATATTTTATTGTTTATATCCCCCCCCCTCCAGAACAAGCTCATATAAACAAATTGGCATGAAAATTAGCTATGACCATTATATGTTTATAATATGAAGTTATAACATTTAAGAATCTGCTTCTTGTATGTTACCATTCGTTGATCCCATTCGTTTGAAGAAACCATTCGTTGGTCCCAAGGAACTTTTCCAAATTTTCTGCACCTCTTCGCTATAATTTAAGTAATTTGTTACATACTAGCTCTGGTTTCAAGGGTATTTGGATAAAAAAATGATTCAGTTTATTTTAATCTTTTCTTCATAATTCTTTGCGGGTTTTTTTTCAAAATGATTTGAATAGCCATATAATAACTAAATTATACGATTGCCGCAGTATATATGCAAAAGATTCAAAACAAGTTAGATTAAGTTAGTGTGATAAGGAATGATCTGATTCTAAAATTTCTATTATGAAACACGTATGCAGCACTTTCTTATTTAAATGTTTTTTTCAAACAGTTATATTACTCACATTTGGATCGGATATATATATTTTTAATTTTCTCTGAAGTTGACTCGCCGAAAGTAGTTTGTGTTTAAAAATAAAGTAGAGCAGCGTGATTTTACACACCCAGTGCAATCCTTATAAGGACTGGCTTAAAGGGACGAAGCAAGAATGCTTTTCATTCCCCCCCCCGTTATCTGTAGAGGACAGTGTAAGGATGAGGTGTTATTGAGCTATTAAGGCTCTGATCATGGCAGGAGGGTAATAGCAATAGTTGAGCCTGTTAGGACTTCATTGGCTAAAGCATTGCTATCTATTACCATCCAAGGGTATTAATCACCGCATCTCACGGTCGATTCTCACCTAATCACTTATCAGATTTTTGATTGATCATGGCAAGAGCAAAACCTTTGCGCTTCCTTTGAGCAAAACTCAATCAAAACCAATAACTTGACGTTTTGATTGAGTTTTGCTCAAAGGGAGACAAAAAAAACTTCCATTACCTACTATGCGAGAACGATTAACTCAGCAAAGGTTTAAGACTAAAATTCCTTGAATGATATGAGAATTTAATTAGCATGTGATGAAAATGACAAATCAGTTCTTAAAAGAACTGGGCGATGGACTGAGTCCTTGACTCTTTATCCCGTCATCTGAATGAAGTAAATCTGTGTGGATGGAGTGTTATTGAGCTAAAAAGCTCTAGTCATGGCTGGGTAACGGCAATAGCCGAGCCTCAGTTAAAACTTCATTGACTACAGCATTGCCATTTGCTACCCTGATTAGTAAGTAAAGGGTAAAATCTCAAAAAATCGGACGATCTCTAGGCCACTCCATAGTGGGCGAAAGACCGTCCATGTCTCAGCGTTGGTTCCACTCATTGACGGCCGCCCCGTCCTAGCACCCCGACGGGCTCCCCCACTACTGAGCAGAACCGCTCAAATTCCGAGGAAAATAATTCACCAACAAGAACCCCTCAGCGGGCCGTGCCGGAGAACACCTTCCCCGGAGACTCAAGGTGCTCCCTTAAGGCAAAAACCCTAAGGGAGCGAACTCAAAAACTCACACCCAGGATAACAGCAACAGCCGAACCTCAGTTTACTTCCTTGGTTCAGCATTGCTAATTGCTACCCTGGAAGTCCTGAAAAGGACTTTTTCCTGAAATTCAAAATGACAAATCACGCACGCAAGACGCAAGACGTTGCTGACTATAAGGGCGAAGCAAAATGCTTTTTTATTCCCTGCTATCTGATAAGGATTACTGTGTGAGGAAAAGTTTATGAGCTAAGAGCTCTGCCTGAGTGGGTGCAATTCAGAGATCTTCATTTGGAAGTAGGATGGCCTTCGGTCTCCTATATTTTGAGAAGTCTGTTTCATCATAATTTGCTGCTTGTTGCACTAATTCATTTGGATGTGAAGAGGACACTGAGAAGAACTTCACTGCTGAAGACTGCAGGAAAGAATAGATGTAGGGGATATTTGTATCCCGGTGAAGTTGGACATTTCTGACGTACCATGGTGCGTTTAATATCATGCGGAGACATTTGTTTTGCACTTTCTGTAGTTTGAGGATATTTGTACTTGAGGTGTGACTCCAGGCTGGGGATGCGTAAGTGATAATGGGTCGAATCAACAGTTGATAAAGGAGCAGTTTTATTTTGGTATCCAGCTTGCTATTCCTATTGATAAGAGGGTAAAGCTGTGCAATGACTCTTGATGCTTTTGAACATGAGGCTTTTATATGTGAACTGAAAGTTAGTTTTCTGTCCAGCAGTACACCCAGATATTTGGCTTCTGCTTTCCAGGGAATCTTGGTATTAAATAGGAAGATATCATCTTTGGGGAGTATTGAGTTTTTAGTGAAGAGCATGGCAATACTCTTCTGAGGGTTTACTTGCAGTCTCCATTCCGAGAACCAGTGCTCTAATCTCTGCAGATTTTCTTGCAGTTTCTTGGTGATAAGGTGAGGTTTAATAGATCTGGCTAGTATAGCTGTGTCGTCTACGTATAGGGCAATGATGGAGAATGACAAATCAATTATTCAAGCGTATTACATATACAACAAAAGCAGAAAATTATTAAAGGTGTAATTGATTTATTAATTTTTAAAAATTTTTTTTAAGAAAATTCTTTAAAAATTTTATAAAAATAGGGAGAATATTTTATGTAACAAGTTGTTTAATAAATATTTTGAATTATAATATGAAATAACTTGACGTTTTGATTGAGTTTTGCTCAAAGGGAGACAAAAAAATTCCATTACCTACTATGCGAGAACGACTAACTCAGCAAACTTTTAAGACTAAAATTCCTTGAATCATATGAGAATTTAATTAGCATGGGATGAAAATGACAAATCAAAACGAAGTGCTTGCATTTAGAGAAAGTATATTTTATTACATCGTCCAATGACGTTGTATTCCAGGAACGCCTTTTTATGACATTATTATTATATACCTGAATATCATTCTGTCACCTAAAATACATTAACAAGGATGCCACCTGGTGGAGGACCAAAGAAGATAGAGTTGCATCAAGAATTCGGAGACAAATTAGATTACAATAGAACTGCATCGTTTTTGTTTAATGAGGGATGGACATGACTTGAGAACGAATTTTGCCAATGAATTGTTTTGACAGTCTTAGTGGAACAAAGAAGGTGGAAATGTTACTCTTTCGACTTTAATTTCTGTAACTTTCTGAAATCAATAATGTCGTGGGGTTTTGAATATTCTCTAGCATGTTCTTAACAACGAATGTTATTATTTTAGACAGGGAAGCAATGATAAGAAAAAGAACGTAACAAACTGTTCCCGACAGTGTGCAGTGACAGCTCATCGATTAAAACCACGAGATAGCACGACTAACTTCGGAAAAACACGAAATTGTTATCTTTCGTACTACGGGGAATGACTTCTCGAAGAAATTCGGAAAGAAACTTAAGCTTCCGAGAGGTGCTGTTAGTTGCGCTCCACCAGCAAATCAAATGGACCATGGATACAAATTAACATGCGTTTACTTCGTAACACGACTTCCTACTTAAACTAAAAGCATTGTCATATAATTTTGTGATATTCGCGTTTGCCCAGTCTGACTCGAATAACACGTGCCTAATGGATTTAAAAATGAAGCCGACAATGCCAAAATTAGAATGAAAACAATTTTTGTACCTTCTTTATGAGTGTTTCTGGGCAAATGTTAAATTGCATTAACATTTGCATGTGTAATGCCTAACAAGGAAATATTTCGATCAATTAACTGTATGATTTGAATAGTAATGATTTCATATAAATTTTATTATTATTATTATTATTATTATTATTATTATTACTACTACTACTACTACTAATAGTAGTACTCGTATTTTGACTTGAGGAGTAATCAACGATATCCGGTATATAATTTTTTCTAGAGAAGTCAAGCCACATTCAAGTTACTTTTGGTTATCTCCTTCAAAGTGTAATCTTCTTGGCCGTATGCAGAAGTGTATTGATTCAAGTAATTTCATGCACCAGTTCCAGCAGTTCTTCCATTGAATCACTAAAAGATCTGTTTGGAAATGAGCTCCAAATAACTATTACGTTTCTGTTAAGTTCTTTATTTGCATTATCAATCCAAATCCGATTTAATAAGAATTGAACTTAATACCTAACTTCGGGACACGTGGTATGGCGCGCATTATTCAAATGCGAAATTTAGATACCAGAAGACCATCTGTAGGGCTCATTTCGACAAATTCTGCTGATCTGGTAAGCCGACAGGTTATCATATCGGCTCTCCAACCAACAAGCTGCGAGTTCAAATCCCGCCGGGCATGGACGTATGTAATTGTCTTAAGTTGCAGATGAATTTTATCGCCCGATGTAAGACCACTCCTACACTTGGTGGAGATCTGGTGGCTTGAAAAGTTCCATGCTTGGTATCTTGAGCACTGTTTACGGACTAAGTAAAAAATAAATAAATAAAATTATAAAATGTAATAAATAAAAAAATGGAAATAATACTTTATTAATGTACTATAGGTGTGCAAACTTTCATGGATAAAAGTCACATGAAAAACCTAGATTTTGAAAACATTGGAGATTGATCTCTAGGCAGTGATTTTATCAGAAAATATTCCTGATGCATTCATCATTTTGGGACCATGAAAGCGATCATCAGTGCCTTGATATTTCAAAAGAAATACCATTCAGATGCCTTGGACCGAGCCAACCTTTAATATAAAAATATTAGCCAGCGCCTTTCATTCCCTTATGTAGAATAGGCGAGATCATTATAGTCCTATCGAACATTTGAAGACTGGGCCGGAAGAGTTTAATCGCCATACGTGCTCTCTTACCAAGTTTACAGAACTTAATGCACGCCCACCCACCCACCCACCCACACACATACACACACACACACACACACACACACACACACACACACACACACACACACACACACACACACACACACACACACACACACACACACACACACACACACACACACACATTTTCCGTCATCACATCTATTTCAGAATACTCGCACTTTAGATCAGTTCACTCACGAAAGAGTCAAGTCACACCTTTCATAAGGTTTCATAAGATGACAAATAACTCATGATTACCACTTGGATAAGGTTAGTAGTGTTTGTACAAAAATTTATCCTATATAATTTTGTCAGCAGTCATGTACTTTAATTATCAATCGAATGGCAATTTTTTTAAAAATATTCTATGATATTTTCTCACAGTAGAACATAAATCTTCACTGCTTAATTTATATATTGTGGAAACTAAAAAAAAAAAAAAAATGGAGGAGGATAGCAATATACTTTTAGTTTATTTTCTCGATTGCTTCCCATATTTTAAATATAACGCATTATCAAATATCATAAAATATTTAGTGTTAATATAATTTATGACAAAGTGTTAATACCAATTAGGGTATATCAAATACGAGATATCTATTAGTGTAACAATAATATAGTTCGTTACGTTTGTATTATTTCAATTAAACTTACGAATACATAAATGACATTAATTAGTTTGAAATCAGTGATTATTAATGAAGAGGCCTGGACTGTGATATTCTTCAAACAGGACTACCAAGATATTCGCTACCTAATGATTTCTTTTTTTATATAGTGCATCATTTATATATTTTTACTTATCAAATTTAGAGGGAATTTTGTTAGATCATGAAAGAATGATCGCGTTTCCTTATGCTATAAAATTGTCGTTCTTTCATATTTTGGCGAATTTTTTTCGTAAAAAAAATCTAAAACTTTCCTTCCAATCACAAATCTTACTCTGCTAAGAGTAGCAGCATCTTTTGGATGTTTTCTTTTGCCAGCGGGATCAACATTTTTGCTTCGATTTCAGATAACAGTCATAGAAATGTTCATTCTTCGGAGTTCAGGGTTTCAATGGAAAGCCTGACACGGGTCGGAACAAACTTGTTATCGTCCAAGTGGACCCCCGGCAGATATTCGATACGTCTTTGAAAATTTTAAAAAGTTTCTAAAGAATAATAAGCAAGGTTCATCAGTTTCTACATCTGGAAGGTCAAGAAAATGCCCTCGGAACCTTTTTTTTTCCCGTTTTAGCCCTAAAGAAAAAAGAAAAGCATTAGAACATCGAGATCACTTGCACTAAGTGCCCGAGTTACTTTTACACCAATGGTGTAGAAAGTTTATGGTACGTTTTAGTAAAAAAATAACGGAAGCATATCTTTTTTGCATGAGGAATTGAAGAGCTCTTCGCATTCAGTATTTGAGAAAAAATTATATTTTACTTCCAGTCACTCACGGGCACTGTACAATAAAATCATTCAGCGGGGTGCTTATATACAGTCTCTCTCTCTCTCTCTCTCTCTCTCTCTCTCTCTATATATATATATATATATATATATATATATATATATATATATATATATATATATATATATATATATATATATATATATATATATATATATATATATATATATATATATATACGTATATATATGTTAAAGATACCAAGCAATTTTAAACCTGGTTTTACTCCATTTTTCCCAAGTAAGCAAACAGACAAAATGTCAAGTTTGCGCGTGCAATTTATGCAAGACTAGCTGATCCTACAGGTAGTGCAAGACCAAGACAACTCGTGGTAAAGGTGGAGCAAGCTCTCATCACTAATCTTAACATTTACCCTTAATGCCAAAACACATCTCCAAGAAGGGGATGTATGATGTTTTGTATTAAAGGCAAGTGGCCACTACCCAGACCGGTTTCGACCTTTATTGAGGTCTCATCAGTGGGAGCTAGGCTAGAAATACCAAGATTTAGTAATGCAGAGCTTGTAAGTATTTTACCAAAACAAGTTACCATAAGGTGTTATAACCTTATTAAATAAAAATCTCAGGAGGAGATATAAATGTAGAAAGTATTTTTAACTTGGGTATAGTTATGTTAAAGATACCAAGCAATTTTATGAGATGAGACCTCAATGATGAGACCTCAATAAAGGTCGAAACCGGTCTGGGTAGTGGCCCCTTGCCTTTAATTTAATACAAAACATCATACATCCCCTTCTTGGAGATGTGTTTTGGCATTAAGGGTAAATATTAAGATTAGTGATCAGAGCTTGGCCCACCTTTACCACGAGTTGCCTTGGTCTTGCACTACCTGTAGGATCAGCTAGTCTTGCATCAATTGCAGGCGCAAACTTGACATTTTGTCTGTTTGCTTACTTGGGAAAAATGGAGTAAAACCAGGTTTAAAATTGCTTGGTATCTTTAACATAACTATACCCAAGTTAAAAATACTTTCTATATATATATATATATATACAGGGTGTCCCAAAATTCACGTAAGAAGTAATTTTGATAGAAAACACAGGTTTTTAATTAAAAATTGTAATTTCTTATTGATTCATAAAGTATACAGTATAGGGTTATGCATGGAATAGCCTATCGGGTAAATGGCCTCCACGGCTTTGCTCGCAGATACGCACTCTTTTGTCAAAATTTTCCATGACCGTTTTGCATAAATGTGGCTGAATTTCGTTGATACAGCACTCAATTTCCTCCTTCAAGGCGTGGGTGGTCGTGGCTTGTAGTAATTGAATTGTTTCTCGGGCTGTATGGCATGTGGCACCGTCTTGTTGAAACCACATCCATATCTTGCAATTTAGGCACAAAACACTGGATTGCCATGTCGCCATAGCGAGCACCATTAACTGTTATTGCCTTACCAGCCGCATTTTCGAAGAAGAATGGACCGATGATGCCTCCAGCCCAAAATCCGCACGAAACAGTGACACGTTGTGGATGCATTTGTTTCTCAACAATCACTCGTGGATTTTCTGAACCCCAAATGCGACAATTTTGTCGATTAACGAAGCCATCAAGATGAAAATGAGCCTCATCGCTGAAGATGATTTTGTTCGAAAAATAAGCATCCACTTGTTGTTGTTCCATAATCCATACAACGAACTCTCTTCGCTGTGCGTGGTTATTTTTAATAACCCTGAACTGTCAGCTGTCACGCTGTCTTTTTTTTTTCTCATTGGCAACACTTTACCGCACAAATGGCGCTAAATTTAAATCTTGCATGAATTTTGGAACACTTTGTATATATATTATCACGAGTTGCTTTGACATACATTACAAATAATAAAGTTGTCTCTACATTAACTGTGCTAAAAAGCGGACTGAAGTTAGAGACAACTCATACCAAAGAACTAATGAAAGCATTATATTGAATTTAAATGATCTAATGTGGGGTGCGACTGTGTATGCAAGTCACTCCGTATCAAAGAACACTTGATATGAAAATATAAAAGAGCCAGTGATATTAGTTACTGTGCAGTAACGTATCCAAAGATCAGTATTATATTGAATTAAAGGGTTCATGTGATTGCCATCGTTTAGTATGCGACAATAAATATTCCCTGCCGAAAAGGTGTCGTGAAGACGTTCGATCCATCGGATCACTTGTCTACGTATTGATCACAACAGCGCACATACACGAAGTTCTGCCTCCGCTTGATTTAATGGGAACGGTTGCAGCATTCTAAATGGACTTTTAATGCGTTTCTAACGTGATGTTTTTGCAATAGATCCTCAATAAGTGGAAGAGTTGACCGATTTAAACCAAGTTATGGGAAAAAGTTGTGTTTATTAAAAGCTATGTATTTTATTCCATCGGACCAGATGTTTGATTTATTTATATTTAATTTCTTACATCATTTAAGACACGATTCCAGAAGGGAAAAAAAATCTAAAAATCGCAGGCATAGTACGCCAAAATACAGTTAAGGACAAAAATAGAATCAAATATTGAATACTTCATGATTATATTCTTCGCAAGTAAAGGTCAAGGAATTTTTATAAAAGTCGCTTCTCTGTATAACGTCTGACTATCATCGATTCTTTTCGTCAAACAATAAATACCAAAATATTTAAGAAAAAACTTCAAAGTTCTAGTGGGCGTAATGTACAGAGCAAAATGGTGTTTCGTCCTGAAGCCGTTTGCTGGTTAAACGTGTCGAAAAGTGTTTTTTGTTTTCTCCCAAAAGACAAAAAAGATCCATATGTGATAAGTTCTCAAAATATCATCACCTTTCTTTTGTTTCTTTGGCGTTCCGAGCAACATATGTTGCTGACAGTCTGTCGCTGTGACATATGGCTACGTTTATACACAGCGAAACACCTCGTCAGCTTTTTTCTCTTCTGTCAGGCTCAATGTTCTGATATTGATATCGAGAAAGTGTGTTCCTGGACGATAAGGAGCACAATGTTCAGATAAGTGGATTTGTGTTCGGCTGGAAAAGGATCTCACACAGTGTAAAAATGGGAGATTGTTGCGTCGATGAATCGGAACAATGAACTGAGCCGATGATATTTAGTCAGTTTGCAAATCATTATCAGTATTAGTCTCAAATAACAATGATTAAATGCGTAAAAAAAAAACAGATGTTACACTCATTGTTCAAATAACCATTGACGCTAATTTCGTACGTATTGTTAAACTAGGCACATTGTTTAAAAATGTGACGTATGTTTTCGTATTGTTTAAAATGAAACCTTCTATTATTGTTTAAAAATGCAATATCTCTTTAGATCATTGTTTAAAATATAATCTTGTTATTTTGGACAAAATCCATGTTAAAATGAACATCAGTAGAGTTCTCTGAAAACACAAACACACAAATATTCAAGATATTGGACTCAAGGTCGTATAAGTATTGTGGGGTTCATAAACATAAACTTAGGTTCGAGTTTTTGTTTTAAAATTCTTTCTTTTTTGCAACATATAAGTAGATGTTTTTGAGGCGAAACACATACGATGGAACAACTAGATATTATTTAATGTCATTAATCCGTCCAATACATAAGAAGATCTTTTCGAACTCCATTTATATAATGTATAGTTTTTGGTGTATTGATCCTGAAAACATCATAAAGGAGGGTTGCTAAGTAGCTATTTTCTTAATTAAATGGATCCATTTAATCTAATCACTGATTTACTATAAATCACAATATTATTTAGTTTGTCTCTATTCAGATGTGGAGTTACGTTCATAGGTAATAGGCCATATTACTTACGTCAGTGTTGATTCATTTTGTTTATTATTCGAGGAAATATAATATCGTATATAAGAAATGTGATCAAAACTCATTTGGAGATTTGACTGCCAGATGACTATATTGTAGTTAATACAAAACTCCTTCGCTAGATATAGTCAGAGTACACTCTGCTTTTGGAGAAGTTTATTGACGAGTTCGGACAAAAGAAAATATGCCGCGTATATCAAGGATATACGCGGCATCAAGGATATACACCAGCAACTAGTTAGCTGATCAGTTCGGAATCTCATTGGATTATTCCAAATATTTCAAAGTATTTTCACACATGATTAATTATGCACAAATTGCAGCAAATGCTAAAAAATGAAATGTTTGGCTCAAAATCCTCCATATTGAGGATTTCTAGATCCGGAAGGCTATTATCACAGTTACATAATTTTTCTAAAATCACGTTCCATTTTATTTGAGAAAATATGTCTTCATAAAAATAAAATTAAAAAGCTACTGTTGGAACCATAATAATTAAATTACAATAAAAACAAACTATATTGCAAACATATTACAGAAACATAATACAATTCATAAATTATTTCATTTTACTTTAAAATTATTAATGTTTTGGAGAAAAAAAAATTAATATAATATATAATATTTTAGTTTCCTTATTTTTATATAAAAATTAATAGTACAAATTTTAAATAAAAAATATTTTTTTAAAATAAAGGTAACGAAGAAGTTATAAGTAATATTATAAACAGTAAATTAAAAAATATGTAGAAATACATTTGCAAAAAAATGAACAATTTCAGTAAGTATTTTGACGCAAATGTAGTTTGAAATATTTATTGCTCAAGATTTTGCCTTTTAGCGAACATTTATGTCATGAAATATACTAATAATAATTGAAAAAAAAATCAGATAAATACTTCAAGAGATAAATACAACATTGCTCGCACAACTAAATTTCAATAAACAAGGGAATTTCTCTTTCGCAAATTTTGAGTAGGTCGGTGGAGGGGTTATTTGCTCAAATAATTAATCATAGGAACACAAACTGTTTTTTTTTTTTTAAGAAAAGCAGGTCCTGCGTTGAGTTTTTCGCCTCAGTTTATTAAATGAAAACGTAACACAAAGAATGAATAAATACACGTGCTTAATTATTTGTTCTTCATTTCCAAGTTCTTTTCACAAAATCCTCATTTTTCAAGTTAGATAAAAAAAAAACTAAGTCATTGTTTAAACTATTCGCAATAAAATCGCGCATTATGAGTTACATTTTTAAGTTAACAGAACTAACCAATTTATTCTAGAGACATCTACGAATACAGCATACGTAATCAATTTTTATGATACTTCTTCAGTACCTGGATCATTTCTGCTTCTTTAACACGTGTTTAATATTAAATTCAGTAATCTTCTTTTCAGGAAAATTTTAGTCTAATTCATCTCTGTAAGGCGCTTTCACGGTTCATATAATCCTACCACATAATAAAAGTTAAAGAAGAAGAAAAAAAAAGAAAAAAATAGTCTTCACAACAGAAACTTTCATACGTATTTTCCATTGTTATTTTCTCTATGGCGAACGTCATTATGACCACAAAAGGCAAAAACGGAGCAGAAATATTATATTCACTATTTCCTAAGTCATTGGAATCTTGCTGCTGGCTTCTGTCACCCAGAAAATATGGGAAGGATTACTTTTTTCGAAAATGTGAGATTAAGGTGTGGAGCCCACCGTACGTAGCAGATTTAACGACCGACATTTGTCTCCGAGTTCAGTTAGCGCAGGTTTATCCCGAAATCTTCGTCTTCCTGAGGATTAGGTGAGAGTACCATTTTTCTTCTTAACAGCCTTTCTTGTGGCCACCACAACAGCGTCTTGTATTAAAGAGATTAAAGCTTAGCTTATAATTTAAAGAGAGAACGAATGCCCTTGTGTGAGTGTTCTGTAGTTGCATATACATATATATGTAACATCATCAATTATACATTATTGTTTATATTGTTGACACAACAATTAAGTTTTATACTTTGTCTATTCACTTTTCAATTCTTCACAATGGTCAGTAAATATGAAACGTTTCCTAACAATCCCAAATTGCTTAAATTAATTTATTGGCGTTATCGGCAAACTGTTTCTTACCTTATACTAGCGATTATTTTATTTATATACAAAATCAACACAAAAAAAGAATCATGTATAGAATTTTGTATATTTTCCAAATTCTTTGCAAAACTCTCAGTTTAAGCAAATTCCGAAATAAAGATATTAGTTTTATTATATATAAAATAACATGAAATATTTATTTCTATATATAATTGAAACGGACGGGGTTGGGTAAGGAGAATTCCAGAGGGTAACAGATGGCAACAGCCGAGCTATTGCCGTTACCCCGCCATGACCAGAACTTATAGCTCAATAACACCCTATCCATATATTTTCCTCTACAGATAACGGGGAATATGAAAAGCATTCTTTCATCACCCATCAGGCAAAAAAAAAAAAAAAAAAAAAAAATTGAAACTGGAGTCACGTGTACTTTATCTAAATTTAAGTTAATATTTTAATATTGATTTTTTAATTAAAAATGCATAAATCATTAAACATTTCTCAATATAAAATTTACAATTAAAATTATGTGCGTTACTCATAAAATCTGAAGTATTATATATATATATATATAATTTTAACTTTTGAAGGATTAAAGTTAATGGGAACTCATACTCTCTTATGTAAGGATTGAAGGCAATTATTTCTATATTCTAAGAATATAATATAAACTTTTAAATATTCATCATCTTCCTCTCCATCAGCCTAAGGTGGTTTGATGCTACCATGAAAAATAGTATCAATCTATTTGCAAAAAATTATTTAAATTTCTGTAAAAGTTCAAACCATTTATATCTTAATGCTTTCTATCTATTTTCTGTCTTTCCTTCTACGCTTCCGTTTTGGAGAATTTGATGAAACCTTTAAATAATCATTCGGTATGCACATGTCATACCTGTGTAAATATTTTTCTCTGATACTTGTTGTTATTAAAATATGATAGTGTATTTCTGTGATCTCCTGATGAGTTTTTATTTCAGTCCATGCTGCTTTATCTATTTTCCTCAAACAGTTATTTTCAAGAGAACCGTGTAGCTTAGTAGGTATAGACGAAGCCCTTTGGTCAGAAAGAACTGGGTTCGATTCCCGTTAGTCAGGTGAGGAAACTTTATCTGGTCTCTTTCGAGACTAGATAAAGACTGAAGGTGATTTAGCCAGTCTCCTACGGAGGTAGGGGATTTTTTCACCTGGAAACTCGAATTTTACGTCCACCAGAACAGGCAAACCGGCCCCATGAATACACACACCTACAGACAAAGGACACATAGGGCCAACCCCCCTTATCCTCGAGACGGTCACGGTTGTGAAATCCACAGCTAAAGAACCTCAATGGTTTGTGGTATCCTTATATATTAAATATGTATACGATTATATTTTATTTAAAATAATTCTCTTATTTATGAAAAATTTTATAAAAATTTTAATAATTAGCAATTATATAGAAAACTACAAAATTGATTTTTATGTCAACCAAACAACCACCTAATGGGGAGACACCAGAAGTTAGAAACGTGTCGCTTATTATGCCATTTTTGACAGCGATTATCATCATGGTGGGTTCAATACTCAACGCACGAGAGTGTGTACAAGGGAATTTTAAGTAGGAAGTTATCATTTAGTGTTCAGTATGATAAAAATGATTTACATATTGAAACGAAAAATATGTTTTATAATAACGTATTTTTCGTTTCAATATGTAAATAATTTTAAAAAGAATCAAAGTTGAGAAGCTTGCAGAGGTGAACTGCATACCTAAATATTCAAATATTATTCAAGAAAAAAACACGAATTAAGCCTTGGAGACAAGTAGCAGAACTTTGAAGAAGACTTTGATTGATTCAGCGATAGAAGCATGTGGTGAAGTTGTCTACAATGATAGAAAAATCATAACTCTATGTTGGACTCAGGAAATTAAAAAAGACAATCTTGGAAAACAAGGAAATGTGAAGAGTTACTAACAAAGCAAGTCAACATAAAACCCATGAAAGAATACAGGCAGAAATATAAAAATTCTAAGTTCTATAAATGTAGCTAAACAAAAGTTATGGGAAGGCTTTATGAAAAATCCAGAAGATAAATAAATTTTTTCAATAGGAATGAATAACAGGAAGGCTCCAATGGAGCCTTCCTGTTATTCATTCCTATTGAAAAAATAAGAAATGGAGGAAATAGTACTGTAAAAGTAACCAGAGATTAACCGCATGAAAACTGGAAATCCAGGTATGATAAACGTTTGAAGTAATTACTCTAAAAATTGTTAAATGAAACAAGAAGTGATAGAAGACTCATAGAAAACATCCAAGAGGAATGCAGCTATACGTGTGAATATTTGAGGTTGAAAATATCATTAAAACCTGAATATGGAAAGGCAGCTGAAGTAGATGATATTCAATCCGAAATGCTCAAATATGGAGGCATAAGTTTTACAAAAACTGCGCTACATAACTCTGGTCAGAAAGTCTGGTCGAATGATGATCGGAGTAGAGCTCTCACAGTACCCATCTGTAAAAAGGGAGATAAAACTGAATGTGAGAATTACAGAAATATTTCTTCTCTGGGCAAGTATACTTGAAAAGATGAGAAAAACTGTAGAAGGGGAATTTGGAGAACAACAAATTGGATTCAGGCCAAATATAAGTTGTCAAAACATATTTTTACTTAAGGACAAATAGTTAAAAACTTATGGGAATATGACAAGGATCGGTACTTAAGTTGTTCAAAACATTACAATTATATGGTGTAAAAGGAGACAGCGAACAATACCCACTATGCATTTGAGTTGTACGTGTCAGAATGTGAGCAGAGTAGAGGGTCAGCAGGTAATTTTGCTGACCTTCTAATACACCTAGAATACCAAGATTTAGGTTTCAACATATGAAATCTGAACAATATTGGAGTGCTGACAAATGGCAGGATAATTTAGAGGAAAATTGTTGATTGGAAGTTAGTAATAATTGAAAGTTAGTGGTATAGTAATATCATAGAGTTCTGTACGCTCCTTTGAGGTTACGCATCAGGAATCTGATGATAATAATGAGGAGCACTCTCCAGTTAATGATAAGGCAGATTAAGGATAATATATCGATTAAGAAACACAGAAAGACAGACGTACATAAGTAACGCAACGGACATCATAAAAATAGATAAAACTGGCAACCAAAAGACTACGAAAAGAGAGTAAATAAATAAATAAAAAAGTTTAAACTAAATCGCACATAAAAGGATGAAAAAGACAGTGACGGACTGAAATTTATAGCATTCACTTTTCATTGCTTTCTCCTGTTTACCTTTATCAGCGGATGTCTGTCTCTCTTCCTGATGGAACTCTGTGCACACGGAGATCATTGCTAACTACGGTCACCACGTACTGTGTGCATGACAGAACAGACGTGCAAACACCTGCGTTCCATCAACGTCAGATAGCCGATCCCTGACAGCAAAGATAACATGTGTCAGATGTCAAGTTACGCACCGGTAACTGGGCAAAATGGAACGAACAATAAAGGATATTTAGAGGTACGTATACATTATTTCATAACCATTTCGTGTAACAAGCACCCAAAGTTCAACGCAGTTTCCCAACAATGATAAACGGCTATAGATTTACTCAACTAACAATAAAAGGACTATCGTTGCTATAGCAACGAACAGTGAATCGCACCCTGGCTTTTAATATTATGTATAGTAAAGAAGCTATCATACTGGCTCGTATTGGTGAGTTGTATCTCCCCTACAACGCGATCTATAACTTTTTGATCCATGAACTACTAACGATACTCAGATTACCTTGAAATTTACCATGCATGGCAATGTATCTTCATTAGTTGCATGTTAGATAGAATGGCAGACAGGAGAGTAACGCCCTCTTTAGTAAAAGACAATTATAACCTATCAACAATTATGATTGTTGCAATGTATGAGTACATCGTATTTTATTATTTCTGAATCATTCGATAAATAAATTCTCCCTTTCTTTATATTCATGTTATATATGAACTGCTACTATGATATGATCGACGGGGAGATTGTAATGGACTGTTGGTAATCTGCTGCGGTAGGTAACAACAGAGCTTATGGTCATCGAGCGAACTGAGTATAGTATAATTAACAGAGGTGCCATCTAGTAGATAGTTCTCTCCTATTTCATTATTTGTAAACAATGTTTGCCAAAACATCAAGGTTTAGTGGAATTGTCCAACAACGATACACTCTTTCTGTCATTAACACCTTACACGCTATAGAAATTCATAACGTGCTTCGCTACAATTTATTATTTTTCCACAGTAGCCTGTACTAGAACCTTTGAAAAATCGTAAACAGGTCAAGATGACTTCTCCAATAGTCTGTATGTTACAATCTTTAGAGTTATTTTAATGTCTGTCATTGATTTTGGCGGTTACTATGACTACGAATTTCTTTGCAGGACTTGAAGTCGTCGTAACATAAAGTGCTGCTGTCTGAATGGTAATTTTAAGCTTTACGAACGCTCATCTAGAAGATAGAATAGTCAAGAACGGAGAAGTGTGTCTCCTTGACTCCTCCTTCTAGTTGAGAAAGAGTTTTGAAAGGCCGTAATCAAAGAACTTTTGAATAGCTTTTATATTCCAATGTTTTGAACATCTTATATCTTTCTCACCTATTAGGTAGAGTATATCTGTATGATTCAAAAACAGTCAGTAAAGAGGGGGAAATTTAAATGTAGCAGCAAATTGCCGAATTATAATAAATTATAATTCGTAATGAATTATTATTATTATGACATCCTCGTAGAATTAATATTATCTCGGTTAATAAATATACCAATCGCAATTATATTGCAGAAACAGGAAAAAAAAAGGATAAAATAAAATTCAAACTCCTTGTCTGTAACTACCAGAAAGCCAAACCTTGACACCTCGCTGTTCACAACGTTAAGCAAGTTACGCTATAATCAACGATTTTTTTTTTTGGGGGGGGGGGGGAGATGGACTGAGGCCTTGACTCTTTATCTCTTCATCTGATTGAAGAAAATGTGTGGATGGGGTGTTATTTAGCTATAAGCTCTGGTCATGGCTGGATAACGGCAATAGCAGAGCCTCAGTTAAAACTTCATTGGCTACAGCATTGCCATCCATTACCTTCCCTGGGTACCCATTATAGTCGCATCGTACGATATGCATGGGCTGCATTCGAGCTATTCTTATCCCGGCCACCACACGGGAAAACGATTCTTCATCTTATCTTTCTCTAAATCAGAGTAATTTAATAAAAAGGTGGCACACCGTTTGGCAGCTCCTATAGGAGGAGATGACCTTGCTAATGCTTCTGCCTGGTATCGCCACGTGGGCCTGGCTCCCACTGAAGAGACCTCAATAAAGGTCGAAACTAGTCTGGGTAGTGGCCCCTTCCCTTAATGCATAACATTAGACATATCCGCAAGGCGATGTGTTTTGCATTATGGGAGATACTGAGATAGGAGTGTTGGTTTCTTGCTCCACCTTTGCAAGGAGTCGCCGGATGTTGTACCACTTTACCCCAGTCCTGAAGATACTTTCAGGCGCAAACTTTGTTTGCTCACACTTGGATAAAGGATTAAACTAAATTTATTATATATTATATTATATATATTATATTATATTAGATTCTTCCTTATATATCCTTATAAGGACTGGCTTAAAGGGGCAAAGCAAACATGCTTTTCATATTCCCCGTTATCTGTAGTGGACAGTGTAGGGATAAGGTTATTGAGCTATTATTAAAGCTCTGATCATGGCAGGAGGGTAACAGCAATAGCCGAGCCTCAGTTAGAGCTTCATTAGCTACAGCATTGCTATCCATTACCCTCCAAGGGTATTGGATTCCTAATTCTATTAGATTCTTATTATTGAGCTATTAAAGCTCTGATCATGGCAGGAGGGTAACAGCAATAGCCGAGCCTCAGTTAGAACTTCATTGGCTACAGCATTGCCATCCATTACCCTCCAAGGGTATTGGATTGAATGAATCTCCCACTCCTATTAGATATTAGATTCTTCATCTCATTGTTAGATTATAGTAATTATTTTATATGGATTGTTTAAAGGTGTATTCTGTATTTTAAAGGATATTTTAAAACTGCCTTAAAAAGATTAAATTATTTTTATATTTTATTGTTTCTAATAGTATAAAATAGTTTATTTAGATAAATTCTATAAAATTAGTACGAATGGTTTGACATCCGTCTCAAACTCTCTAATTGTTAATGCAGATGCTATTACCTAGGTGAATACAATAATGCATCAATGTCAATCGAACTACAGATTAAAAAAAGATAAAATAAAAAAGACGAATTTAAACTCCAGATATAGTATCCCATAGAAACTCAAACCTAATAACTCAGAATCGATCATGGTTTATGATTGTCAATTGATGATGATGGTGAACCAGAAAACCAGAATTTCTAACAGTGCGAAACATCCCATCTCTATATAAAATTGGTTAACTTAAGAATTTCTTGAAAATGGCTTAAAATATTCGTAAACAGATGCACATTATATGAAATTTCCATAAATGAATATGCGTAGTAAATATAGTATGTAAATATGTTATTGATTTTATATTATTTTCATGATGGATTATATTTTTCTGGCTTCGACTGTTTTGTAATAGATTTTCCATCCGTTAGAAGATTCAAGTATCATATTTAAGTGAATCAGTTCAGAAATAAGACGTAACTACAATTGAATAGATAAAGAAAATAGCAAGATCTCTTAATCTGTTTTATCAAAAAACTCGGATTTTTAAAATTTAATTAAAATTAAATTAAACATATTATGTAATTGAATACATAATATTAAGATATGTTTGATACATTATACAGAAAGGTAATACAAGTATTTAGATTGTGATTAACATACTCTAAAATCAGTTTTAAGTCATGTATCAAATGATTTTTTTTACTAAGATTCCACTTGCCTGGAAGAAAATATGGTTAAAAACGAAATATTATAATACATAATAAATAAAATGGATAATAAAATGAATTTTCGTAATGTGTTTCCATGCAACTCAATATAAAATTATTCATTAAAAAATTATAAATAAAAAATAAAATGGATAATTATAAAAGAGATGAATTATAACAATTATAGAAGTTAATGTTATATAGAAACAATGAAACAACTTTCAATGATTACACAGCCGGTAAATTCGTTTTAAGCTCCCGCTGTGCACTGTTTCCTATCTAACAATGAACTTCAGCATTCCACATTCTTATTATTTTTCCCCAGTAGTAAAGGATTTCTAAACTTTCTTGGAATTCTGTGTGTAATAACAACCCTTTTCTGTGAGCAGCTTCTCTCATCCGAGCTAGGCGTCATTTCCTTTTTCTTTTTATCCAAATGCCACCTATCAAAGAGCGTGTAGTTTTATAGCACACTAGTACAACTATTAATAATTTGAAATTTCAACATGTTCTAAAGACAAAATATGGAACATTTTTAAGTCATATATAGCTTCTAATAAGCAGAACGGAGGTCTCGCATCGGATGATGAAAATCATCTAAGATCTAAAGAAATTTTCAGGATTGCGCCGTATAATATGAGCATTCGGTAGCTTTAAGCATCTGTTAGTTCCGTCGATTCGTTATCTGTTTTTCTTTTATTCATCTTAATCGAAAAAAAAACACTTACGAATAAATTAATTGGATTATGCTTAATTTTTAAGACTTTGAAGTGGGAACTATATAGTTATGTTAATATCTGTGATGAAAGAAAGTATCCATGTCTGTAATTGACGTATGTGTGTGTGTGTGCATTCTCGGACTATTTCTAAATCTGCAGTCGAGTTTACGGAAAAGAAAACTCTGTTGCTTTCATATGAGCGTGGCTAACTCGCCAACAGTTCAAAAGTGCTTCATGAAGATTTCTTGTCTCCTAGAAAGAGAATTTCAATCTAGAATTTTCACTCAAAGAATATCGTTACTCGCGTATCCGTGACGGTTATAAATACACCGAGATTGATCGATTTAATGTCTTCAATTTGTAGTTGAGATCAGAAAGAGTTTTTAACCATCTCCACGAACGAAAGTTATTATGCACACTTAAAACGAGATTTGCAGCTATTCAAATGATAAACGTTGTATTTTTGGACCCCCTAAGCAATACACAAAAACGTTTTAGGATTTATATCACAATGTTAATTTTGAAACCATCTGTCACAGAAAATTTACCAATGGTGCATTTTTATTTCCCTCTAAACATTAAGAAAAGCATTAATAACAGTTCATGGTCAAAGAGATTTTCTTCTTTTGTTCTTTAATATCATCGTTGATGGTCCTGATCTACAACTCAATTTAAGGATCTCCTCTAACCTATCGATTATAGTGTGGTCCGTCCTTGTAACCCACGTAATGAATGTTCATGACTCTCCATCAGTACTTGTATCATTTGCTGCACATTACATCCATCACTGGTCTCATTCCTTTTTTGTCATTTGTCTTGTGCCTTGTATTCTAAATTCTAATCGTTCTCCAGTGACAATTCCTCTTCTAACTGATTCATTGATTTCTATTTGGTTGTCGATCTATTAATGATGTTCCGTGCCTCGAATCCACGGTGAGGTAAAATAGATTTTGCAGTTCATGAGCAATGGATGGCTTTTACTTTTTGTCATTATTTGTCCAAACCCTTTTCTATGTTATACCTTCTTATAGAATTATATGAACCCTGGGTCATAGCCAGGGTTCTTATTCAAACGCATTTAATTCCCTCTTCCTAAGTAAGGCACATTTGTTCTATTTATCGTCATCATCATCATATTCCTGATATGTACCCTCAAGGGGGTGTACAGGGTATGAAAGAACTACATGAAACTTACATCGTTATTAACTTCCTATCAACAATTTTCCTCCAAATCAGTCTGTTACCTGTCAAGACTCCAACACTGTCAGGGCTTATATTTCTGTCTTCTAAGGCACTTTTTACCTTTTAAATCCACCTATATCTTTCCACTGGGACTTTTTCCTGCCAACCTAGCAGAGAACACTTGTTTTGCTAATCTTTCCTCGCCCATTCTATTTAAGTGTCCATACCACCTGAGATTAAGCTCTGCTAACACATTCCTGGATGCTGACAATGTCAAGTTCTTTCCTAATATCCTCGTTTTTAATATGATATCGCCATTGATGCCATCTGTTCACGTCATTAATCTTTCTCAGGACTCTCATATCTTCGGTCTCTAGTCTTTGGTCAAGTGTTTTACTTCTAACTCAGCTCGCAGATTCATCAAATTGGCTTGAACATTGTCTTGTATACAGCTAATTTAAAATAATATAACTAATATACTTATTCCTTTCTATCATACCAGTTTTATTGATTCTATTGTCTATTTCCATATTTAATTTACCATCTTCACTAAATATCGTGCCTAAGTAGCTGAAATGTTTTACTTGTTCTACAGGTTCTCCATTCACAATGCAGTTGACATTTTCAGTGACTCTGCCTATTTTCATTGTCTTTGTCTTTTTATTGCTGACCTTCATATAATATCTATTACAACAGTTATTCATTTTAGTGAATCATGCAGACTTTTACTGGATTTATTTACAAATATAACATCGTCTGCATAAAGTAAAGGGCTTAGATTAACATCTCCAAATTTGATATTAGGTTTAATACCACTTTCCTTCATAATGTGATCCATATGGAATCTATATTATAGATGAATAACAGAGGGGATAATGTACATCCTTGTCTCACACCAAATTTAACATTAAACTATCTTTCTGAACTTTTTTCAGTTCTATCTGATGACTTACAACTCAAATAAAGACTAAGTATTTCTTTATATAATGCCCCACTGACAAAATACAACTGCAGGGATTTGAATAGCTTCTCTTTTGGCACCTTGTCATATGCTTTTTCCGTATCTATAGATCAATTAGTAATCGCTAATATACAGCATTGTTGCAGAGAGGATAATTCGAATTTGTATTAACTACAACTACATTGTTGAAATTTGTGAAGAGAATCTTGAACAAGAATGAATATAGCAACAACCTATTAGTATATCATCTGTCCCAGGATCAATTGTTGTTTTTCAGTTGATTAGCATAGTTGTGTACGCATTGTTGATATCTGCAAGTATCACTGGACAACAAGAAACGAGAAACTCCGCTGCAGCTGGAAATAATTCGGTAGCAAGATGTTTGAAATAATAATAATAATTTTTATAATAATAATAATAATAATAATAATAATAATAATAATAATAATAATAATAACAGATAAATAATCCTGTTGCAATGCCGCTTCATTTTAAAACGGGAAAAATATCCTGACTATATTGTGATGTGATAAAATATCGAAATTTTCTAATTCACAACATATATTAAAGAAATGTACATATAAACAATGAATTTTCTAATTCACAACATACAACATATATTAAAGAAATGTACATTTAAACAATGAATATTACATATATGACAAACATAATTTAAAATGATTCAACAATAAACATCCTGAAATATGCATTTCTACCATAATCTTCATTGAGTATCTTTCGAAATAAAAAATACTTACATAGTGTGCAATAATCGATATTGTTATAATAAAGTAACATTACTGTTACCTTATTATAACAATAAAAGGTATATTAATAAATAAAAGGTGTATTAAAATTATTAAAGTATTATTTTTTTTAATTAAAATATTGTAAAATAAAGCTTAAAATTTTATAAAAAAAAAAATAAATTTCT
Organism: Typopeltis vanoorti; assembly: GCF_054136105.1. Taxonomy (NCBI): domain Eukaryota; kingdom Metazoa; phylum Arthropoda; class Arachnida; order Uropygi; family Thelyphonidae; genus Typopeltis; species Typopeltis vanoorti. The sequence continues at coordinate 37,162,790 of NC_143571.1, read as the reverse complement.
TTAGTATAATAATAAGAAAATTTGTAATTTTATAAATGTTTCTGTTGAAAGAAACGTTATCTGAAAGTGTATAGAACTGGATTGAATTCTTTTTCTCTCACAGAGTTGGCTGAGGTATGAAAGAAGGAAAAAAACAACATTGGATTTTTTAAAAAATATAGTAATTTTAAATGAAAAAAAAAAGAAAGGAAAAATAGCTTCTTTGTCTTCAGTATAATATTTAGGCACAGGGCATTACCGTTCTTTCCACCAAACCTTGTAATGAACTCTTCAAATCTAAATGTGTGGCACGCTTTTGCCCTTAGAGAACCTTTTACTCGACTCATTATATTTTCCATATGCCTGCTGCCTAACGTAAAGAAGGCTGAATATAATGTTACCAAAGGCTGTTGCATACGCACGTACGCACGCACACATGCACAAACTCGTATGTGGAGGTTGGAGAGAAAGATGTTCCGCATGCAAGATTAATATTCATTCCCTGCAGGGCCATATGTTACCCGCTAGAATTAATAAATTAAATTTCTGGCCTGGCAAATAATAACACATGTAGCGAAGCGAGATAATAATAATCCTAGAGAGCATAGATGTTGATTTAAAATAGATAAGGAAAGTATTCATTCTTGAAGCAACACTGTTTTCATTTCGGGTATCGCTCACTGTTTCTATTAACATGATTCTAGGGAAGTTAGGAAGGAAAAAATTTAATTTACATAACGGGGAAAAAAAACCTCCCCTCCTAGCGTAGTGTTACTGCATCATTTTTGATAGCAACGGAAATCCTGATAGGAAGCTGTCGTATTTACTAAAAATAAAATAATAAAAGAAAAACAGCTTCTCTTGTTAATGCTTATATTCCACGCTCAGCTATACTGACAGCTGTTTGAATTCAGCCTCTTACAATATTTCCAAATCTTATTAGAATTCTCCAGTAATCTTATTAGTGTCGTTGAAAAGTTCAAGGACGTGGATAAATTCTAAGTCAACAAGTCAGTGAAGAATGAATTCTTTTAAGAATGTTCTACCACCTCCATTAAGATTTAGAGTGAAATAATTTCCGTGATATTTCTTCTTTTATGCACACTGCGTGGTAGATTTCTTATTCAGGAATTCTAAAAATAGGGAAAATATGCAAAAAAACGGCTGCTGTATAAAACGGCATTCAACGATGAGTACTCTGTATTTGATGCCGATCGAAAAACGATAGGAGGAGGCTCTTGTTGACCGACGAAATGTTTAGGGATTATTAGTAAGTCTGCGGATGTTGTGTATTCTCATTGGCGAGAGGAAGTTTAGTTGTATTAGGAATACGAAAAAAACTAAGTTTATGTAGAAATATATAATGTCAGTTAAATTAGTGTGCTATCCGGCTGATTTTTTTCTATTAGCATTTTCGTGAGTTATAAAAAAAACTTTCACTTGCGTATGGCTGGATAATTTATGCTTCCCTGAAAAGCTCTTTTAATTTTTGATATATCGGTCCCGCACATTCACGAAAAATTGTCGGACCTGTTTATAGCACATCACGGCTGTGTGTGGATAAGCGATTAAGAATCAAAAAGGATATGATGATTTGGTTTGTAACAACTAAAGGTTGTAGTCCGTAGCGAAAGCTGTGTGAGTAAGACTGCTCAAAATATGATGGTAAAAGATAGGAAAGAGGATAACGAGAAGCTAGTTCAGTGTGTTTGGAGCTGAACAGAGGAATGATGTTGACCAGCAGCTCATGTGTTTATTGACTTCAGGGAAAGTGAGAATGGTGTTAACCGGTTCAGCGGAGCAACACACCCATGAAAATGCCTGTAGAAGAGAAGCCATCAACCATTTTTACAGAGTGGTTTTTGGTGTGCCACCTCATGTGAGAACAATATTTTAAGGGAGGATGAATTTGTGATTATAGTTTTTCATAATAATCATTAAAACGGTCCGTACGCTTTTTTTCTTCAAAAACGAAGGGATGCCCTCTCAAATGTTCCTTCAGTTTAGGGAAGAGAAGAAAGTTAAATGGAGTCAATTGGGGTTGTATTAATAGGTGGTTCAAGAAGACATTGAAATCAAAGGAATTACTTGAATTGCTGCAGTCGTGGATGCACCTATGTAAGACTGCGCATTGTAGCTTAAAAAAAGGCTGCTACATAACAAACTCTTAGAAACTGTCTTCAGGTTTTTGCGATGTTGCTACGTCGAACTCAAAATTCAAGTGTGATATGAATTGTCAATGTCTTTGCTATCCCAAGCTTGCATTGCGGATACGTGCAATCAGAATAGGGATTTTAAAATAAGGAATACTGATCGCTCCACACACTGATTCCTCAACTAGCAAAATTTCGGATGAGCGAAAGCAAAATGGAAACATGGTTTACTTTTCACTCCCTAACTCGGTGTACTTTGTGAAGAAAAAAAAAAAATATTCAAATGTTTCTTCTCCCTTCAGTATTTCTCTAGCAAACTCCGAGCAGAACCATTTCATTTTCGGTCCAGAATACATCATGCGTTCTTTTCCTTCCTTACTTCTAAATTTTACAAAAAAAAAAAAAAAAAAAAAAAAAAAAAAAAAAAAAAAAAAAACATCTTATAGGGAATATCAAAGAAGACAAGAAAAGGAAAACTTCCTGCTGTTCTCTTTCCGGTTTCTTAGCAGTTCACTTGGGATCTGTCCTTTTGATGCTCGCTTCAAGATACAGCTTTCTTACCGGACTTTACTTATCTCTAGTGGGGGCGAAAATGGTCACAGAGATTTGCGTTCTTTGGTTGACGTCAACTTTGAATAGAGTTTACTGACAACGGGGATTTTTTTTTTTTTTTTTTTTTTTTTTTTTTTTTTTTTGTGGCTGAAAGCAACGGCCAATCCTGGACAAAGCGAAATTCTAGTTAAGCTTATGCCTACAATGTACGATAGTGGGCGCACTCCTTGTGCTTTGTGTTTGTTATTTTTGTTTCTTTTTTTCTAGAATCGTTATTACAGTGTGTCATCTTACTCAACGTCTGCTGTCTTCTCCTTTTTTGCTTCTAATTAGGAAGCGGTTGTGATATTTACTCCGGATTTTTTTAAATTCCCTAAACAATAGTAAGTTATGGGCATGCATATGTTTAATAATCAGCTACATCTAAAATGTTTACGCATTACGTAACCCTCCCCCTCCCTGTTCAGCTTCAGTTTTTAGCAACAATAATTAAAGTATTCGTTCAATTCATCTTGCAGCAAACACTATAGGCTTTTCTGATGTGATAAGGTTTTAATTTAGATTAAAATGATGTAAGATAATCAGACTTGAACACAGAAGGTTTTGGAATAACCGCTAACATCGTTCTACTGAATGGAATGAACAGAACCTAGTGTTGTCATGGAAACGTACGTTGCATGCATCTGTTTGCTTTAAATGAAACTTTTCCATTATATGAGTATATTATTATTTATTTACTAAATAATTTAACTAATGGTTGTAGAACTCTGTACATAATTCCATTCATGACAAGACGACATTTTAATTTTTTTTTTCCTAATTAGTTTTTGGTTGTCTAATTTTAGGCAGTGCAATTTTTGCTATCTGCGATTTGGATTTTATTAGCCTCCACAAACACCGTCATGAGAACAAATTCATTCCACAGGCATAACAATAAAACAATGCCATAACAATAGCTTCTTTTTACATTTGCACTGTAGGTAGTTTGTCTGGATCCTATATCATGTCGTATTTCTTGGCATCGTTTATCCTAAAATGACCACTTGAAACCAAATTTGAAGTTGCGAGATAATTTTAACAACTATTCTAAGTACTGGACATATTTTATTATTCTAGTAAAATCTGTCCAGCTAGAAATTAGGGTTTTGGATGAGTACGGACAGACAAAAAATCATATAGATTCTTGACATTCTGTTAAGTGCTCCTAAAATGATATGTACTATCATTTAAAAAGTGTTCAATGAATGACACTCGATATAATTTTTAGATTTATTAACATTCTAGCATTAATTAGGGAGTGTAAGAGTAAACATCATCCTTACATATTCATTAAGCACCTGACGAGAAAATCAGTCATCCTTCCTAAGAAAAGAAAATATCTTCGAAATGTTTACAGTAGATGCTTAGGTTATTGTAACCGTTTCATGCATTTATCTAAAGGTGGCGACATAAGACAAGAGATTCCCTAAGGAACAGCCTGACTGACACTGCCTGAAATATATATTGACAATCATTAATTAGTCTGGCTGTTTAGATTACGGCAAAGCAACTAAAGCTGTGAAGCGAGTGTATTAGGCCTATCAATTGTGTTAGGCCGGTAGTCGGATGGCATATAATGAGGAAAGGAAAAAACCCTCCACCTCCGTATGAGACTGCCGGATTTGCTTTTAGGTGAGAAGCCCTTATTAAGTTTTACCGTTACAGCGGGAACAGAAACCGGTTCTTTCCCCCCTTCCCAACCAAAAGACATTTTAGTTATAGAGTGAACAGTTAACCAGGAGGCGATCTTTAGACAGTTTAAGAATAAACTGCCTAGACTCTTGAGACTTTTGCAGTAAAAATACAAAGAAAGTATTTTAAACTATTGTTTTCCGTAAGAGATATTTGTAATAATAATTCCGTAATGTTTTCTATAAAAGCTACGAACCTATTCAAACAACATAACAAAAAAGATTTCTTTTGCCACACCTAGTGCACGGGTATTTACTTAATGCACACCTAGGTGGCACCACCAGGTAAACTGAAAAGTTTGGACAGTTGCTTCACAGTGATCAAAACACTCACAAGTGGTGAGGCCGTCTTTTGAGAATGCCAGCCAATGGAACGACTAAGCGGTTGATATGATTGATTACCTGCCAGATCACACAATAGTATGCACCTTCAGTGACGTACACTGTTGAAGGTGGTCTTTGTTCTTCAAGAATGGGGAAATTCCGTAATAAAATAATGGAGTGCTGCGTGTCGTAAGAATGCCATAGAAATAGTTCCGCTTTTTTTATTATTTTACAGTATTAATGACGTCACAATTTCTGAATGTTTATTTAAAACATCTTTGGAAATGACATTCCACGTTTGTGAGGATTCCATTAATTTTTAACGATAAACAAAATTCGGAGAGTAATTAAAGTGCGCGTGAGGTTAAGTTGGATGCCTTTTCCGTCGTTGTCATAAAGCTGGTTGATTGATGAACCGATTGGAAGATAACTAATGAGAATTATCAATTCGGCAAGTCCCACTGGGATGATGAGGGAGAGAGAGAGAGAGAGAGATTTAAAATTATGCTAAGCTACTGCATAATCCTTTAAAAGAATAACCTGAAAAACAAGATATCTTCAATAGCTTGTTTTATAAATCGATTTCTTTTAGTTATAAATTCTAACCAATTCGTTATAAAACTCAGTCTTTTAGTAGGGTGTTTTCTGTATAATAATTTCATTCGAGAGCCTACTTTTTGGATAAATCATTTCCGGATAGATCACTTCGCACATTTTTGAGGATGAATCAAACTTGTTCAATTGCTTATTGAAAAATAGCAAAATTGGTATAAGTTTAATTTTGGCGCATCATTTGTTCGGTTTATGTAAAAGAAAATAAATATTATGAGTTAAATGGGAGTAATTTAATTTTGAAAAGTGAAACTTTTTTGTACCGAAAAGAAATTTAGGATCAGAGTAAGGAGATCATTTCTAGAATGTCACATCCCATTTAGATAGATAGTTCTGAACTAAAAGGGACTGCTAGAGTTCCAGCAATCTGAACTTAGCTTTTTGATGACAAGTATTTGTAGACCGCCATTTTTTTTTTTTTTTTTGATTTAGGCAGTCTACAGATTTGTTAAGGAATACTTAGACTTCCTAAATAATTTGATTTAGGAAGTCTAATATGAAAATAAAACAATAATGGTATTAAGTTGTTTGATTATAATGAATATAAAAATGAATACGATGTTGCTTCCGACTTCTCTAATTATAATGATATTCAACTGTTTTGACAAACTCTTTTACTCTCCTTTGATCCAACTGTTCGTCAAGTTCCATATTTGCTTTCCCTCACTTCATAAGTGATTTTTTGGCGTTTAGTGGTAGTTCAATAATTTGTATTATTAAAATGTGGTTATTTTAGATTTTCAGCAATCAGATGCAGATTAGTTGCTAGGTAATTGGACTATATATTGCATCATTACATCATATATATATATATATATATATATATATATATATATATATCATGAAATTTTTTACATCATTAACGAAAGATCAATGACATTAAATTTTCATTTTTTTAATTGCTATGATCTAAAACTTTACCTCTGCCTAAACGTCTGATTGTCCTTAAAAAACGATTACGTATTTTGTTTTCTGTTAAACGATTTTTTCAATTAGTTAAAAATAAGTAATTGAAGACGATAAAAGATAAACTGATGCCTTGAGAAATAATTTCTGATATATTCCATTCAAATTACATAATGATTTTTATCAAAAAAATAAGTCGTTCTTCCAAAATTTTATCTGCTCAGTAGCAAATTCAGACCTCAGAATATACAAGGTCAGCTTACTCAACAAAGAAAATATTCTCCGTGAATTGGGAATTCCTAAAATTTTTAAACGATTTCTCATTAATTTAGGAATTTTCCAGATATTCCAAAATATCAAATTCCAGTTATTTGGATTGGCTTGCTTATGCGCTATTGAAATCTAAGGAACTTAAGATGTGCTGTTTTTCTCGTCCAAATATTTTATATATAAAACAAATGGAGAGCGAACAATCGGAGGTAACTAAGAAGGAGATGAACTGAAAGGAACTGGCAAAAAAACAGAAGACGAGAAAACAAAAATGTACGTAGACAACAATATTAAAATCAACAGTATATTGACAGCAACAATGAAATCAACACCATTTGGACAATAATAGTAAAATCAACAATAATTATTGCGTGCAATAGAGAAAATAGCGAAGAATGATGCTAGCTAACAGCAGGGGCGAATGCTGGTCTTGAAATTCACGCTTGCTCTTGTTATCATTCAGGGAGTGAGAGGTGTGAAGTCTGATTAGCGGAATAATGAATATTAAAATGAATAATGAATAATAAAACTATATATTTAGAAATTTATGTACATTTAGTCATACAAATACAACATTTATTTTACAAATGATATTCTACTTGTTTAGCTACTTGAATACAAATTCTACCCTACGGTTCTTCTTTATGAACTGGTCAATAACATCGTCATAAAACGTTGGCTGTAACTTACGTTTCCCAAGCAACACGCACACTTGTAAAGGCTGGCTGAAGCTCACTGGCTAGAGCTACTTTGACTGCGTATGGCCTTATGTTTAAGACTACGTGAACGGAGCGGAAATGGCTGTGCGGGCGCATGAAATCAAGTGCTGCAGCTACGACCTGGAAGCTCCCACAACCGAGCAAGGTAGCTTTGATTAGACGAGCAAGCATCGGCCTTCGATACACAACGCAAAGCTCAATTATTGCCACGCAAGCTTAAGACGTCTTCTGTCTACAAAAATAAAAGCCTAAATGGAATGCTTATAAATACATGCATTTATTAACAAATAAATATTACTTCTTTCTCAATTAAATAGGCTTGCGCAGCAAGCATGGAGAATTCGCTTCTGACTAACAGAACATTTTAGTCTTTAGGTAATGGACTGGTGTCCAAAACCAAAGGACAAACATTATTTTTGAAGATCAAATGTTCGAATCGCGCTCATAGGGTCACGTAGTAGCATTCAACAGGATAAAAGCCAAAAGGCTGCGCTAAATGAACTGTGTTTGAAGGAAGCTCTTTTTTGAAGGATAAAGTTTCCAAACTTGGATGTCTTGTAATGTCTCAAAGACATCACTACATGATTTCAGGCGAGGAAGGATTATTGGAAAGCTTAAAGAAGGACCGAAAGCTTGAAGAATTACTAATATTGCCAGAGAGAGTTTATAATCTCACATAGCGTTGTATCCAGGCTTTGGACAGCGTTTCAAACCAATGGAATGTGTTCCAAACGTTTGCTAAGAAGTTACCCTCGCTCCACCACGGAACGTGAAGACAGAATTTTGATTATACCAGCAAAACGTAATCAATTCACCACGTCAAGTGCCTTGATAGCTTGCAAGTTGGCTCCACACAAGCACCATTATGCGGATCTCGACAAACTGCGGCCAGACATCTCGACAAGACCTGTGGTCTGCGTTCCTTTATCCACAGCTCATCGTACAGCACGCGCGTTTTCCAGTGGTGTCGTATCCTTAAAAATTGGACAAGACACCAATAGGCTAATGTACTCTTTACACATTTTAAACATTCTCGCGATGGTAAGCAGTACTACTTTCGCTCTAGATCAAGTATCGTCTAAAGTGTTTTCTCTGATTCTAAACGACGCTTGATCTGGCGTGAAAGTGGTACTGCTTACCATCGCAATAATGTTCTTGAAAGGGATAGATACGGTGGTGCTAGGGGGAAGGGGATTATACTTAATGGACGCACCGAACTACAAGTATTGGAAAAAGGGACTATGACTGGTGAACGAAATTGCAACGAAGTTCTTCAACGTCATATTCGATTAACTGAAATAAGTGGCCAGCACGCTCCCCAGATCTCAACCCCGTAGAACTCATTTGGGAGGCTTTGCTCTGAAGAAGGAGTAAGCAGTTTCCCTCTAGAACGTGCTAAATATTGTACTACGTTGTACAAGCTGCAATATAATTATTCGTATGATGGCAATAAATTATGTCTACATTTAGTTGTATTCATGAAAATGTTTTTTATACAGGGAAAAATGTAGTTCGTGCTTAGGTTTTGAACAACAGTGTATTACGATGGCGTAGTGTAGATGTGAGCGAAGTGGAAACATAACATCATTCTTCATTTTCAAATTCAGTATTGATGACAAGAAGCCTTCCAAGAAGGCTTGTATATGGGATATCAAGAAGCTTTCCAAGAACTTATGAGGGTATCTTCCCAGTTGTTCTGGGAAGATACCCTCATCCATCTTATGTTTTTTTATCATCGTCATATAGTCGATTCAAAAACGATACTCCTTCTAGCAAACAACTGACTAATTTGCTCAACTAGGCGCTGTCGATTAATCTTTGTAATAATAGAGAAAGTTATGAACAATCACTTTATCTGGATTTTTATTAAACTAATCAGTGAACATAATAAACTGCTTTTCCTAAGATACCACTTTATTTTTCTTTGCATTTTAATAAGTTCTCTTCTTGGACTGATGTTGCACCAGAGGCCTTTCCTAACACAATCACATCGTATCCACCATCTCTTCAATCATTAATATTCGCTCTTCTTCATATTCGTTTGCTCAAGACGCTATTTCTTGCTGTATAGTGAGATAGCGTTTTTAAAATCCCGAATATGTTCTGCTTTGGAATACTGTTCTCATGTTTGGAGGGTGCAGTGAAATTTTCCCTAAAATTTCTTGAATATATCTATCACTAGCTGCAATTACTCAATATCAAGTCAGGTTTGAAATCTATCGAACCAGTTCTCTTTCTCTTCTTTCATTCTCTCTCCTTTTATTTTCTAGAAAAGTCTGATGTCAAATATAATGTATACGTTTAGATACTAGCTATTCAAAAATATCAATAGATTTGTTTTCCTTTATCAATCCCTTACTTGAACTCGGTTCTACTCTACTACAATGACTATAGGGTTGGTAAAAAAATAAAATAAAAAATCATGAAAAACAACTATTGAAAAAAAAATTGACAATTAATTGAGAATAAGTTACATAATTCATTTCAACAATGTATACTCGAATAATAACAATCACAATGAAAATTGTTTAACAAATGAGCATATGTTGAAAGTTTATTTTCACTTGGTTAGACTATAATAAATTTAGTTTAATCCTTTATCCAAGTGTGACCACTTGGATAAAGGATTAAACTAAATTTATTCAATGAGTATATGATTATTCAATTGTCTTGATTATTCAATAACTTTCCACTTGCGAAACATAGCGGAATTCAGAAGTACTATTATTATAAATTTATTTAATCCTTCTCAAATTTAATTAGGTACAAAGTCGATAAAGGTGAATAGTATAAAAGATTACTGCACTAGGAAATTTTTGCGAATTTAAGAAGCAAAAAAATAAAAATAAAATAAAATAAAATAAATCCAAGATAAAGGGGAAAAAACGAAGCACATCAAACAAGAACGGGAAAAAAATAACTTTTCGTATCAACATTGAAAGTGGACATGTATTGAAAAGGAACTGTTTCCCCACAGCAAATAGCATCGGTAAATTCTTATAGAAAAGTAAATAAGTTGGTATTATCGAACGCCACAGCAGATTCGGTCTTCTACGGTGCTAGAAAAATGAGACAAGTAAAGGGAGTAGACACCGAGTGGAAGGACAATGTTTGAACAGGAGAAGCGTACAAATGTGGAAGGACACTTTTGCTATTAGGACGGAGTTTGCATTTAAATTATTTCTCTTCGATTTCTATTGTGAGATGGTTGTGTTTACAGGGAATAGCCTGAAAACTTGCATTACGAAGAGCAGTTGAGTTTCGAGAAGTAAATATTTGGTGATGCTCAAGCTAATCTTTTAATCTTAATCAGCTTTGCAATAAATCCATTACTTTACTTTTACTTACATTTGTTGGACTACATTTACTTACATTTAAATGTAGTCCAACAATTGTTATTATGCTTACTACAATAATAGTCGAATGACGTTGTTCGTGATAGACTATTTGCCAAGCAAATAATCGAGATTGATTAAACTTACTGTTGCGTAGCAGTTATTCTTTAGGATAATATTGTTGTTTGTAACCATAACAACTTATTGTTGAAGTTGTGAAAATAAATTGTAGAAGCACAAGAAATAATATTGAGCTCATTGTTGTTCAGGAAAATATTTTACTCATTACCATGGTAACCGAGACTGGAATTGAAACTGAACTATAGGATGTTGAAAGTTTATTTTACACTTGGTTAGACTATAATAAATTTATTATAGAAACTATAGGATATTTGTAGCTGGAGATAATGTTTCCATTGTACCGGTATCAATATAAATGTCCAAAAATCATCGAGGAAATTTTAAAAGCCTTTTAGTACTGTCCAGTTTATCATACCGATAAACGAAAAATAACTGAGATGACTAGAGACAAAAATAGCAACAATTAATTCGCCTCTGATTAAATTTTTTAAAAAAAATTATTATTTCAACATTAAATATAATTCATTATCTAAAAAAATTGGAGTTTATTTAAACAATCATTACTGATTCAAAACAATATTTAAAATAATTATATTTGAAACACAGCTAATATTATTGACGCTAACAATATTGAGTGAAATAGTACACCGAGGCAAAACTAATTATTTAGCCCACCATTGTTGATTAAAACAATTACTGTGACATCCAACTAATTATTCAACGAATTTCTGTGTTTATTGAAACACTACAACAGCATGGCGCTCACTATTAATATTGCCAAAATGACAGTAGATGATAAATAACACACAAAATTACATTGGGCACCTAAGAGTACCAATTTAACTTAATTGATCTGAATACTACAGAGAAATACTCTTAAAATTTAGAATCGGCTAAGGCTAGCCCATATTTTAAGCTGCTGTCAGTAATATTTCTGTTAGCAACAGCAAGAAATTTATTGTGACAAGAGGAGAGGGGATGACTAATTGAAGGAAGAGCCAGCATACCAGGCTCTTATCGTGACCCGCATAATAAACACATTCGAAATAAGAAAGCTTTGTGCATTCGAAGTTAGTAAGGTGTTTATTAGGATGCAAAATGTTTTCTGGTAAATTTTATTTGACACGTCAATGCCAGCTGCTATCCAACGATGCAGACATTCCGAGGTGTATTATGCACTGTGTCGAATAGCGTTTGCGTACAGCATCACATTTCTCCTCAAGATGTCATGGATAATTCGAATACTGTAGTGAATATATGTGCAGTGACTGCTTCACCACCGGACCCATGTTGACTTATTTACATGACTGGATGTTATGCAAAACTTTAAAAGATATTTGCTGACAAGCGAGACGATAATAACAAAATAAATAAAATTAAAAAAGTAGGGACGTGAAAAAGTATTCATGCCATTAAATAGAATCTAAATACGACGCCACTGTAAACAACAAATTATAATTAGTTTAAAATAATTTTTAAACATTTCTGATACATTTTTAAAAATTGAAGACTGGCAATAAATTAAATGAAAGACGTTGGTGAACTCCTTTCAATGTTTGCTTTAATTCCGTGGATAGAAATGTTTCTAATCCCATATTATAACATTGGATACTGGAATTTATTAAATAGAAAATGGCTTTATTTTTATGCTGTGTCATAAAGATTACATTTCTCTAATAGTGCAGAGTTGAAAGCCTTTTAAAAATATAAAGGATTAAATTAGTAAAATTATTAGTATTAGTAAACTTTAAGATCACAAATCAGCTCGTTTTCACGAATAAGCAATGAGCAACAATGAGTCTACTTATAACATTTAATTATAATATAATTATAATACTGTAATTACAAATGTTTAAATATTTATGTTATTTTATCATTTTAGAAAACAATCTATACAGTTTATAATGCTAAATTATAGTTTACAATTAAATATAATTCATTTTATTCTTTCTTAAAGAAATAAATAATTATATTGATAAACACTCTAAACTTTGTGTTTAGAGTGTTTATCAATATCATCAGAATACAAGAAAACTTTTCATGTATATAAACATATTTGTTTTAACTTGCTATTTTGAAGGTCCTATGGTAAGTTTATAAACAGCTGAAAGGATTGTAAAAACGTATGGCTTTTAGGGGATACCACAAAGCTCCAGAGCCTCTGAACACTTGTATTTTTAAGTTACGTTACAGGATTAATTTACAACTGTTTACCTATATCACTAAGAAAATTTTCTTTCAATGCTTTGTAAGACTAATTTAGGCTAACATCCGGGACTTTGGTAACTAAAAATATCTCTGCACTGGAATCGACTATAACTGCCATTGTTCATACACAACAAAAGAATAGCTTTTACCGACAGGAGAGAAACGAGTTTGAATTAATCCTTCGTTTTGTTTTACTTTGATCTCCCAACTACGTAAAATGTAGAAGGTTGCATTTAATTAATGATGGCAAAATAAACGATAAAGAGCTTAAGACAGAAGGACAGGTTACAATAGTCACGTTGTGTCTGTCATTGTGTTTATCACATTATAAAAAAGAATGCCTTATTCTATCAAATTTATTTAACAAACATCTTATAATAACGCAACGAAACATAATAACTCAATGAATTGGTGACGTGAGTGTAGAGAACTAAACGAATGAAATGCGACGTTAAAAAGGGGTAAAGACAGTTGCCAGATGGAAAACATCTTCAAAGCATTGACGGAATTAAACATTCGTTGAAGTGTTTATGAAAATAAAACAAAAAAAAACCGACTGTAAGAATAGTAACATCTTAGAATGATCTTTGGCTGATGTAAATAATCAGATATATTAAGAATTGCAATGATCTAGTAGGGTATACGTTTCAAAGAAGCTCATATTATACGAATTGTACGAAGTCATTCTCAAAACTGATGCATATCGTTCCATTAGAACCAGAGAAATATTCCTAAGGTTATCATTTATCACAAAGAAATTTGGGTTTTTTTTTTTGTTTTGTTTTGTTCTTCATAAATCAGACTTAGTATTTGGGAAATATACGCAGTTTGTTCGTGTATATCCTCTTAAAAAGAGATAGAAGAAATTCATAATCAAAAGGAACTAATAGCCAATCTCATTTCCCTTAAACACGTTTGTCCTTAATGATAAAACCTCTAATTCTTCTTTTAGGAAATCGGCGGAAGTTGCAATGGCATCCAACACAAACAGCTACAAATAACTGGGCTTTCACATTGATCCCAGTCGTAATTTGTCATCCGAACATCAACAGTTGGTTCAAAAACAGTACACACCCTCCCCTATTGAGTAACATTAATCTTCTATTTCTACTTCAAAAACCTTGAAGTCGTAGAAAAATCTGTGATGTGAAGAAAGTCACTAATCAATCGAGAACCGGTCTGTGATTAACGACATTCTTACTGGTTTCACTCTCCCTGACACACACACACACACACACACACACAGAAAAACTGCCAGCAAAAACGTGTTTCTGCAGTGTTCAAAGCGACACTGCATCCATTTGCACTTTGAACTCTTCATTTAGTTTTACTACACTTTCCCTACGAAACTAACTTTCTCCGTCAATATTCTCAATGAACATCATTGTAAGATTCCAAGCAAATGCCAGTAATTTTTCCAGTGTATTTTTTCAGTATCCGTGCCTTACTTGCAGTACTGCTTCACAGTAGGTTTTGAACTTTTGCGAATAAGATTTTATATAAAGTGGCCCTCCATTATATTTCCATCACAACTTTTGCTACTTCTCTGACATAACTCACCAAAATAGTGGACTGTAATACAGTTTTCTTTTTTTTAAAAGAAAGGTTGAGCAATTACGAGAATCACATGCCAGCGGAAAACCCCAAACAACCACTGAATATCATAAAAGTCAAACATTTAGTTGCTAATAGTTGCAAATATCCATAAATGCCTTACAGATAAAATGGAACACCTCAAGGTTTCAGAATACACGAAACTTCATGCATTAGAGTTTTGCAACCAAATATTCTAAATTGAGAGAATATATTTTACGTTATGGATTATAAATTTCTAAACTCGAATGCAAATATCTCGAAATGTCTGGAAGAACAAGATTTATTGATAATAAATCTGTATTTTAAGAGTTAGATGCAAAACGTAGTAGATGTATGTAGAAATTTCGGCGCTGTCTTGCTGATATTTTAAGCACAGGCATTCGAGACATTTTCTCCCTTCATTTATGTAACGGAGTAAATTTCAAAGGCGTGCGTGGGTTGCTTAAAGTATTGAAATATGCTAATTCTCTTTATAATTAAGGTATTCTAATATTTTCGGTCCAGTAGTATACATTTCAAAATTACATGGAAATTACAAGAATGTGCTCGTCTTGGCTATTCCCAGAAGAAAATACTAAAGCAAGCAAACGAATCTCATGTACTTGTTATTATCACTTATATCAGCATGACTAACTGCACAAAGTGCTTCAACTCTCACGCTAAACGAGAATTAGTTGTTGACCAGAGTTCAACAAAACATCCAAATGTTTCCGTGATATAAGCAATGAAAATTCCATTTGTCTGGTAAGTCAGTCCATTTAAAGATTATTGATTACTCCGTTTATTATTATCGCAGGTGCAAATGTGTGTGCAAGTGTGTGTGTGTGTGTGTGTGTGTGTGGTACGAAGCTTCTAAGATCAGTGTGATTTTTCTTTTATTGATTATTTTCTTAAATTATTATTACTTTTTATGTTGGGCCCATATACGAGAGGTTGGCTGGGATGGGAGAGGAGGAACTTGTTAACATTCGATTTAAAAGCCTGTATATTGTATTCCTTGGGAAATGCATCAGGGGGGGGGGAGGATTGTTCCACAGTACAGCAGTAGCAGGGATGAAGGAGGAGGAAAAGAAACTTGTTCTGTGGGTTTCAAGGTGTATTGTGAAAGGATGTTGGAAGGTGGCTGTACGTGTTCCAATGGGTTTAGTAGAGAGTGGGGAATTATTGATGCTGTTTCAGATGGGCATTTTCCATGAAAATATTTGTAGAATATACAAATTGCAGAGACTAAACGTCTATATGAAAGTGGGGGAGTGAGTTGGTAAGAGATGGATCATTTATCAGTCTAATTGCTCTCCTCTGTATTGAGTCAAGCATTTTGAGGGAGCTTTTAGGAGCCCCACTCCAAATATGAAAACAGTATTCGATAGCTGGGCGGATTTGTGAGTTATATAGAGTTAACAGTTGTTTTGAAGTGAAGTAGCGTCTTGAGCGAAAGAGAAATCCTAGTTTTTTTGGAAGCTGAGGATGCAATGGTTGTGATGTGTTTATGCCATGAGAGGTTATGTCATGGTAATTTCGAGAAGAGAAATTTCATCTTGTCTGGGAATTTGAGTGTTATCAAAAATAGTACTGAGGGAAAATAGTCCTTTTTTTGTGGGAAATAAGACAGAACTGGGTTTTACTAGCGTTAAAGTTGACGAGGTTATCTGTAGTAGATGCATGTAGAAATTTCTGAGATGTCTTGCTGATATTTTAAGCACAGGCATTCGAGACATTTTCTCCCTTCATTCATGTAACGGAGTAAATTTCAAAGGCGTGCGTGGGTTGCTTAAATTATTGGTGTATCTTTAGTATATTATAGTTTTAATGGATTTCTGTATTAGTGTGTTTAGTAACATGATTGTAGATTATTTTGAAAGCGTGGTATACGGTGATTCTGCGGATTTATGGTGGCCAGTTGTGTTTTTACAGAGTGATATTGAAAAGGATCTGATAGGAAATATTTTATTGTCTGCTGATAATACAAAGATAGTCAGAGCAACCGAGAATAGTATCCAACACTTAGAGAATGATTTGAATAGGCTGGAAATTTGGGCAAATTATAATGACTATTAATTCAATGTTTTTAGAGTCTTGTCCTTTCACAAGGCTTTGATATGACCGCACCTGTAGTACGAGTACCGTGCATATGTTTGGTCTCCTGGGTTCGCAGGGGTATTAAGAAGCCGTTGAAAGGGTACAAAGAAGATCTACGAAGAATATCGATATTTTGGAATGGAAAGTATGAAGACAGATTGAGAGTATGTGGACTGTAGACGCTGGTCAATTAACAAAAGAAAGAGAAATAATGTGATAAAGGTACATAAACTTTTGATTGGGTGTTTAGAATATTATTTGATGGAATTTTTCATTCGTAGAAGACAGAAAGAGAACACGGGGGGGGACATGTATGGAAGTCAAGTGTGTTCATGGTTAAGACAGGAAAAACAGTGACTTTTTTCCTTGCAGAGCAATGAGTGAGTTAGTGGTATAGTTTGTTTTTGAGGTAGTGAGTGCATCTAGTGTGAATGAGTTTAAAGGAAGGCATGACAACTGATATAAGTGAGACTCGTCTCTTTCGATGAGTCATTGGCTCCGTGGAGGTCTCAGATAATAATGATATTAATCTTCAGAGCTTATTTTCAGTTGAAATTTACAAATCATTCTGATTTTTGATATTCTTTGTTTTCAAATATTCTTCATAATTAATACTTATTAGTATGGCGTTCATTGGTGTCGATCTGGAAATGTTCGAAACAACTAAGAAGTTTTTCTTGATATCCCATTTTTCATCTGAAGGAGGTAAGTTAGCTGTATTATAAGGATTTTTCCTGTTGGAAACTCGTGTTTTTTATCCAACAAAATAGTAAACTCTTGAGAGAACTACTCACAATTTACATACATAATACACTGGCTTCATTGCCGTAGTCACTTCTTTCTTAATTCCGAACAATAAGTCACAATTTATCATTTCAAAAGGCATATCAAAAACAAATGACCATTTTGTAGTTACCGAAACCGTAACTACCAGCTGATGTATGTTTATACTAAAGTAAACACACACACACACACACACACACACACACACACACACACACACACACACACACACACACACACACACATACACACACACATATACAAAAAAAAAAAATCGTAATAACTTTTCACTTCAGGGTAAAGCTGTTACATTTTTTTTCACTTTCAAAATGTATATAATACAGTGTTGAAGAAGTAGCTTATTAGATTGCAGTTTAGCAAATGTGAGTTGCTCATTTCGGTCAAGTAGGCTGATTGCATTTTTCTTTAAATTTATCTTGATGGTGCATTTGCAAGTGGAATCAGTAACGATAAGGGAAATTAAAAACCAATTTTAGTTTACATGTTTTGTTAAGAATCCAGTAACTCTAAAAGTTTGCGTGGTTGCATTACAGGGTTGTTAGTAGCCGTGTAGGTATTTTAGCACTACATGGTCTTCCATATTGGATGTTCGAGTATTTACAGCTTGTTGTTCCTTGCATCTTCATAAATATTTGCTCCCCCCCCCATCCTTCTCTTCTTCTTGTAGTAGAAGAAGAGAAGGATGGGGAAGAGGGGATGCAGCTTAAAGGCTGTGAGATTAAGTGCAATCAATGAATAGTAGAATGGCATTAGGTTTTTTATGCTTATAGGGATCATATTCGTTGTAATCTGAAGCTTGTTTGATCAGTTAATCGCCTTTGCAAAGTACTTTCCTGCTAGAGAATTAAGAAAATTCTGATGAACCATCTACTATCATACGTAAGCATTTGTTTTGTGCTCTTTCGTCTTAGGATGTTAGATTTCAAAGTATCGATTCCAGCTGTGAGCATACACATTGCTGGTATCACCATATGATAAATCTCATCTCACAAAAAATCATTTATCCTTATAAGGACTGGCTTAAAGGGGCGAAGCAAGAATACTTTTCATATTCCCCGTTATCTGTAGAGGACAGTGTAGGGATAAGGTGTTATTGAGCTATTAAAGCTGTGATCATGGCAAGAGGGTAACAGCAATAGCCGAGCCTCAGTTAGGACTTCATTGGCTACAGCATTGTCATCCATTACCCTCCAAGGGTATTGGATTGAATGAATCAATCACCGCATCTCACGGTCGATTGATTAAAAATCATTTACCTATGCAAATTTCATATATACACTATATATAAATAATAAAAGAGTGTACTTATATATTATTAAATTTTTTCTAGATTATTAAAAGATTTAAAACATTTTATACTGAAATAGAAAGAATTTTATATTTGACATAAAATGATATTTTAATATTAATCTTTTGCTCAAAAATAAGCAAACAAAGTTTGTTCGTGTTTATCTTAACAACTAGCCTACTTGTATGGAGAAGTTCTGGACTTGACAGTTGCCTTAGTATTTCATAATGTAAAACCATTAGTGGGAAGGATCACTAGCAGACTATATTCTTTCTATATTATACATATTTCGGAATATTTCTTCATTGATGAGATCTTAATATAGGTAGGAACCGATCTCAGTAGTGAACATCTCTTGCAACTGAATAAAAGAATTAAAATGAGAATATAATTTCTTGTCAAGTATAATATAAACTGTGTAATTTGGAAATTCATTTGGAAATAAAAGTTTCCAAATGAATAGTTCGTAAAATAATAGTTGAAAAATAATACTCCAACAGTAATTAATAATAATATTAAAATAATAATATGATTCTAGTAATGTTAGAGTTAATAGGTGTTGTTTTATTAATTTCTAAAATATTTATACGCATGTACAATAAATATCTCGAGTGCCATTCAAACAAATTCAGCACTAAGTGTTACATATATGGTTCATTTTCTACATTGGGTTTCAATTAAATTTTTTAATAATACTTTGATGCCTTTATATTATGTATTTACAACACATGCTCATCTAACATTAACAATTTCTGTGTAATGAATATAATAATAATAATAATAATAATAATAATAATAATAATAATAATAATAATAATAATAATAATAATAATTAACTTTAATTTTATTATTCATAGCTACTTATTTACATTATATACATGTATACATATCGGCATATAAATACTTTCACATAAATTATACGCACATCTACATTGTAATCTTATGATTACAATGTAGATGCGTACAATTTATATACATACAGCTTTAAGCATTGTTATAGTTAATAATATTTTATGTTAGTAGGCATTGCTGTTTAATTTATTTATAATTCATATTTATAATTAATAGTTTAATACAATCAAGAAAGTAAAAATAAGTATGAATATTTTTATTAACAATAATAAATGGTAGGGCTTTCTGTAGTTAATAATTAATGATATGTATTTGCATTTAATAATAATTTAATTAAATTGTAGGTACTGATGTATTTTTAACTAATATAAATACGACTATAAAGAATTGATTTGTATTGGTAATTCATAAAACTGCAACGTATACTGGTAGCGTCGATAAGTTATTTCATTTAATAATTTTTTTCCTTCTTTTTAGGAAACTGAAAAGATTTGAAGCAGACATTTTTCGTAATTCCCTTACGTTAAAAAAATGAATAAATAAAATAGAAATGATTTACACTATTTCTTTAAAAAAAATCGCTTTTTTTAGCTTAAATATCTCATTTACTTTCCATACGCACAAAAGCCGGTTTTATTTCTCGATGACTTTTTTTAAGACTGATTCACGGTTAGTCCTTCTATCGTGGTTGAATTTTACGAGCGGGCTACAAATACTATCGACTAAGGCCGGAAGTGGAAACGTATCCTCCATTGAAGTTTATTCTCATTTCCTTTTTTTCGCAGCGACCATTTTTCGTTCGAAATTCAAAAGCTCTTTTCATGGATAACCACCAACACCGTTGCCCTTATCACACAAGAAGTGGGAGGTTTGATAAGAGGTCTAACATCTCTACGTTACAACGTAGCCCCCCTAAAGGGCCGAAGAACGTTAGAAGAGATAAAGTCTGATTAGAAGTTGCCTGCAACGATTACTGGAGACATGAATGAATGAATTATTCCCAGGAAACGATTTATAATAATGGAATCGTTTGTCATTCAGTTCGCTCTGTTAGATATGCCATTATGGGCTGTTTATGTAATCGATTATAAATAAATATGGTTTAGTTTCCGCCGAGTGAACAGTAAGTGGTGAAAAGCGGACTGAAAATAGCTTCCAGATGTGTGAGTTGCTGATAACCTTGTTGCTTGCCAGCGGCGAAAAGGTATTTTTGCACACTAGAGGTATTTTTTAAGCAAACATCTCTCTTTCGAGCACGGATGACAATAACCCATGCAGGTTGTAACACGATAAATGAAAATATCAGCATTAAGCTTAAAAAAACTTTAAATCGTTTGTATATTATTATAAAAAAGCCTGGATTCTTTATATGTTTCTCTTTATAGTCCATTGAATTGAGTTTTCCGCCAAGTTGGTTTCTTATTTATGTTATTGTCATGCTTCGATGTTTTAATATTTATTTACTTTCTAATAGTGTGTTTAATATAACAGTAAAGTTTTAAAATATTGAATTATTAGCTCTTTAAATGATATTCACTTTTCTGACTTCCCTTTGAGAGGGGGATGAGTAGAATTTTTCTTTCGCATTTAGGACTAGGAAGATACCTTCTCCGTTATGAAGTTCACGGTACTTAAGACTTTCTCTTGTATGTCGTTAAAAAATACATTAAATTCTGTCTTAAAATTCCAGGATGATTTATTTCTATTTTTACATTTTTAGTTTATTTTAATTTGGTTCTCTCAAACCGAAGATTGGTTGGATAATCATTCCATAGTAATGTAGCGATAAGCCAATGTGATTTCTTATTACCTTTCTCATTCAAAGTATGTTATGTCTATAGATTTGTGCGTGCGTGCGTGCGTGCGTGCGTGCGTGTGTGTGTGTGTGTGGACTCGGTCGAAACCAACTGAGTTACCGAAGCTTAATGCGTTCAGTAATTACGATAATTATTAAAGTTCTATATTCATGAATTTTTGAATATTTTAAGACTTAAAAAAAATTCAAACTTTTAAAAAATTCTTCTAATTCTTCCGCTATCGGAATAACATATTTCCTGATCTTCCTGAGACAACATTACTTCAAAATTGCTATTACTACTACTTCTTTCTGTCTCTCATATCTCTGCCCACCTGGTTGGCCGAGCGGTTATCATAGTCTTATCAGCTCGATATCTTGGAACTGATATAACTTTCGATATCTTTATATCTAAGAAACTTGATATTAAATTATATCTTAGTCATCAGTTGCCATGGTTGTCAAACCTTTTTTTCTTTAATTTTTATTCATGTTGCCACAAAGTAATCTAACTGGCATCTTCAGTTAATTGTTACAATGTTACTAATGATGACCTCATCGACATTTAGTGTAATCAGTTATCACAACGATGTACCTGTTGTGATGTTTATCAGTTTTTACTGATCGTCAGCACTATTATTCAAAATATTAGTGGAAAAAATAATACAATAATGAAAGAAAAAGCTAAGTTGTTAGATTGAGTGGGCGGACTAACTCGAACAATTCTTTCGATAACATGAAAGTGATTTTTCACTCAAATCTAAGCTGCATTATTTAAACTATCAATATTATTCTTAAGAATTTACCTTAACTGCTGCTACAGAAATCATAATAGTTAGTAAAATAGTCAGTTAAAGTTAAAATTCATTTTAAGGTCAGTTAAGGTTAAATTTCCTTTAACTAAAATATTTCATTAATAACTTTAATGTAAAAGTGGCTACGCCTAATACGTCAGTGTTATTACTGCAAATCTCTTTAATATTGTTTCAGTCAACAATTCTAGAGGTTAATTGTTTGCTGATAGAGCATAAATTAGCATAGCCGAAATGACTTGTTGTCGAGTATCCAATTGTTATCGACTATTCAATTGTTGTTGATTATTCAATTATTGTCGATTATTCAATTATTGCAAACAGAAAATGCCATTATTAAAGGAGTTACTTTTGGGAATTATTTGTTGCATTATTTCATGAATTGTTCTGCCCTCGTTGAACAGACGTAAACTATCGCTCGGAAAAACCCCAGAAACATTTCCTTGAGCAATAAAGGTAATATAGAAGAGACAATGAACAGACAGATTTTTTTTTCAGTCAGACAGACAGACAGGAAGGTGCCAGCTAATTCAACAGGACATCCATCACCTCCAGGAATTGTTACGAAGAAAAGAGGGATGTTTCCTCTCTTTATGTCGGAAAATATAAAGAAAATTGGCTTGAAGAACACGACATCTTTCGTGTACATCTTAGAAGCTGTCGGATCTTAGGGCGACCATAAATCTGGAGAGGACTAAAGAAATCCCTAAGGGCCAACTTTTCCGAACATGCTTGTCACAAAGTGACTTTCTGTATCAGCTTTTAGTGGCAGTGAGAATTCGAAGGTGATTAATGTGTCGTTATTCTTATTGTCTTCGCTGACCAGTCAGCAACCATCAAGAAATAAAGTTGAAGTGTGGATACGTCTCAAACATTTCGCTAGAAAGTGACTGCCTATTTTACGATAGAGAGAGAGAGAGAGAGAGAGAGAGAGAGAGAGAGAGAGAGAGAGAGAGGTTAGGTTAGGCTAGGTTAATTTTTCAAACTTGAAAATTAAAATTTATAATTCTCAAGGTCATTTCTCGGCCAACTGAAAATACAAGTGTGGATTTCGTTGGTTAAAACTGGTTTATGTTTTGCCAATTTCTTGTATTCTCAGATCAGTTTTGTTGTTTTGCATGCAGAATAAAAATCAGAGTTAGTTGTCGTGAGAAGTATTTCCACTTCCATCCGAGACTGGATTACTAAAGTTTGAAAATTCCCAGAAATCTCTCTTCTTGACGGCATTTGAACTTAGTTCGAATCCCTATTTCTGAGAAGCGAAATTTCTGTCTATAAGAGAATCAGCACGTGTCACATAAAATTAATAGGTTTTTCCCGGTTAAAATTTTAAATAACCGAGTACCACTTAGTCATGCTAAAATGATAAGTGCTGTCCATGGACCAAACATTGATCAAATGAATCTGATTATTTTGTTCTAAATGGTTTTCATTATTGTTCATGACAGTTCGTATAATCAGCAAACTAAGGAGATTCAGTAAAATCATGTAATAGCTTTGTAAGAAACATGACGAAAGCATTTAAAGCTCTCTTTTCGAACTCTGCTCTTTCAGGCGATTATTATTTTAGGTAAGGATTCTAGTTTAGCGCTCTTATACCAAAGAGGGTGACGGAAAGTTGAGAATTATTGCAATAGTGCTAGTGAAATACTTCAAGTAGAGTCGTAGCCAAACAAACAAACAAATAAAGGCAATCAGTAAACCCGAATGTAGCATCTTGTTCTTTGTAGAGACGAAGGACTAATCAACAAGGAATCTGAACCAAAAAAGGAGATTAACACGCATAGGTCAATGAGTATTTTCTCCCATAATCCTTCTTTTCTTCTTTTTTCCCCTTCTGTTTATCTGCTATCGTTTTTCATAAGAAGAGACACGCAGGTAGTAGATATCTTAAAAAATTAGATAAAAATATACAACAGAAAATAAACACACACGTACAGAGAGAGAGAGACTTAAATATAAAACATTTGGGGGGGAGGATTTAAAATTTGGAAACGGATTTGAGACAGGCACATCGGAATAGTTTTTTAGGCGAACGATCTCTATCGAATTACATGCGCAAGCAAATTACATTTCCGGTGACCTACTTGCCATCAAGCGAACCCCCGAAGGTTACCTACATTAATCCTTCTTCCTTCACTATTTTTAGAGAATAGAAGGCAATTTCATTTTTACGCTCTGAAAACAGAAAGGGTGTTTCCGTCTCGAAGCTTGCGACCACATTCAATTTACGAGTGCTGATATGGCGTAACGAATGGCTCCCTCAGGGGCAAGGAAGGCGTAGACAATAATGGCTCTCTCTCTCTCTCTCTCTCTCTCTCTCTCTCTCTCTCTCTGTGTGTGTGTGTGTGTGTGTGTGTGTGTGTGTGTCTTACACTATCCGACTACGATATGGCGGAGGTGAATCAAGGAAGTACTCACTGATTTCACTATTAAACCTCAACGAACGTCTCGTCTATAGTGCTCGAGAATAAATCTTCTTAATGAGCTCTTTGGAAAGCAATCATTTGAATGGAATTCAGCACAAGATGGAACTAGAATTTAATTGTTTGCTATCCTTTTTCACGCTGCATGTATAATTTTTCGCATGCGCTCTTTGCTGAGATAAAAATGCCGTTAGAAGCAATAAACATCATTTCGAGTACAACTGTGACAAAAATATTGGAATAAACCCCTTTTTCTGTCTTAGAATAATAATAATAAAAAAATTCTTTCTCTTAAAAACAATCGACTACTTTCTGTCCAGAAGTTCCGGTTCTTGGTGATACGCTGTTCATTTAAGACTTCAGTTCCTTCCGGTTTCTGAAGTCACCTCTGTTTCAGGTCATTACCTCGTTCGGAGCGACTTCTGTTTGCTCCCAGGAAGGAAAGGACGTTCCACGGGTGTGCTTATTCATTACGCTATTTTAAGTTGTCGTTCACAGCAATGCAATTTATTTTTCTTCTGAATTTTTTCTTACTTTCAAGACTTCCGCTTACATCTGATTCATCCAGTGGTCATGAAAAAAAAAACAGCGTCAAGAATGCACATCCGCCATTATCTTCGCGTGACCTGTTTCTTCTAATTTATCTGATGTTCTTATGCATGATGTTAACATGAAATGTTCTTTTAAAAGATAAAGAATTAATAAAATCACTTGAAAATGACGACATTTAAGTTATGTGTATACGAATTTTATCAACGCTATTAATTCCTGCACGAGCATTCTAACCACATTCAATCCAGAAAATCTCAAATGGTGTCCAACGTCCCCCAAAAGACTTTTACTGGGAAATATGGAAGATGAAAATATGCTCATCTTATAATATTTTGTTGATTTTTCAGCTACTAAGGACCACCAAGACTGACTGAAGATCCTTAATCTTGTCTCAGAAATTTGAACTTTCTTACAAGGCTTCTTTTCTTCATTTGCATGATAATCCTACCCAGGAAAGGTTATAAGCCTATAGCATATCAGTAGTCTACGTGTTTTAGTGATTGGATAATCATCCATCCCTTATTCAGAAAACAAGCATTATACTTTCTTCAAGCCATTTCAAGTCTGCGATAATCGCATACTCTTGGTGGTTATCCCATCCATCAGGCTCTAACAGGCAATTAAGCGCAAACGACCTTCCAAGTATCCTTGGATTTCCTAACCGTAATACGAGGTAATATTCTGTTAGGAAATTATGCCAGTGTGCTCTACTGGCCGATTTGCCTACTGTGAGGGATGAAAAACTCGAGTTTCCGGGAGGAAAAACCCTCTACCTTCGTATGAGGTCAGCTAACTCACCTTTTCGTCAAAAGAGACCAGTCCTCACGTTATGGACGAGAATCGAACCCAGGTCACCGACTGAGCTACGGAGGCTCTATATGGTGGTTGTAGCAATCTCATATTGTATAAATTCATATTACTACGTAAAGACTTAGACGCGTTCATGCCACTGAGATACAACTCCATGTCTATAGCCTTGAACGTAGAGACGTATCCACTCAAGCAGCCAATCAACTATCGCCGGATGATGACAGAGATCTTCACATTAATTTTTAGATATAAAAGACACACGGAAAATTGAAAAGGAAAAAAAAAAACTGTCCAAAACATCGAATTAATTGTGATTGTAGACAAAGCAACTAAGATTGCAAAGTCAGTGCATTGAGTATGCTAATTGCGTTCGCGTGTTCTGCAGCTGCTTCGCCTGTTTAGTGGGATAGTGAACCCAAATTTGAAAGAAGAAAATTGTCATCTCCAGTTGAGACTAACTCACCTTCGGTTGAAAAGTCCTTATATGAAAGTTCCTCGCATCCTAGACGCGTTTCGAACCAAAGGAATCGCCAGCACCGACTGCGCTACAGCGATTCTTCTGGAAATGAAAACAAGAAGAATGCTCACATCAGGAGTTAATTTTGCAACTGCTGGCAAAAGTTAACAGAAAACGGTGGAAGGAAGCGGTGCTTAATTCCTCAGCAGTGCCTTAGAGGAAACAATATGGAGCGAGAGTTATTGATCTACTTAATCGGGATCAAACGACATGTTGAAGACGCCATAACGTCGTTTCTTATGAGGAAGTGTGTGAGGTTCATCACCGACTAAGCAAGCCACCTAATGCTGCCCAATTGAGAAAATCATTGGAGATAGCATTATTTATTTGAGCGGAAGAATCCGACCAACGATAGGAATGCGTCGACTGTTAAATCTGTGACTAGTTATAAACTGCTTCCCCAAGCATCTCTCAATAGGGTAGCCTGTCACATAAATTTAATTCCCGGGCAAGCACGCGCAACATTTGCGACACCTTTCAGATACAGCAGTCGGTAGGGCAGTTAATTTCCCCCCATTGGCGCTGCGATTCAACTAATAAATTGGCCTCATGCTAGCAAAGAATTTTCCTCTCGGGCTATTAGCTTACTTGTGATCAGCAGCCAGTCTGACAACGAAGCCCTTCTGAAACCTCCCTAATGGTTTTGTTGTTTGAGCCGGAAACGTGAAGCTGTGACCAGATAAAACATGGATAAAACAAAAATAAAAAAAACCCCAATTCCCTAGTAGAAAGGATGTGATTAAAAGAAAGAAACAATAGAATGATGATGTGGCATTTTAGAGTGATCCTCGCAAAGTAGATTGTCAGAAAATGCACAAATAAATCCGAGTTTTCAACATCAAATGCAAAAAAAAACAAAATCCAATGGAATATACGAGTATTGTTGTAGCAGGCAAGAATAAGTCGATGTTGGAATGACGTCACTTTAATACAATATATTAGGTTGGCAACAATCCAGATGCATTCATAGCCATTATGTGCAACTACAATGCCGTATGTTTATCATCATTTGTTTTCCTAGTTATGTTACTCAAGTGAATCGAATGAATCCTGCAATTAACATTACTTCTAAGCATTTGCCATGCAAAAAAGCCTTAGTTGTTAAATTAAGTAAAAAGCGTGATCTTGTCCATAAACTTTATTAGCCACGATTTTTACAAATAAGTTAATTTGTGCATTACTAATGACATCTAATTGTGTTTCTTTTCCACAGAAGTGTTGCTTAGGGTTTCTCATTTCAGTACTTTTGTCATTTCCTTGTTTCTCTAAATTACTCTGTCACACTTCTGGCTTTCAGACTTAATAAATCGTTCTGTTTTGCGAGACAGAATGTGTGACATCCTGATGAAGAGAACTGTGCATGTTTGCACAGTACATTAACCTTTCTTCTGATGTGAAATTAGTTAGCTCGCTGGAGAATTGCGGCGAACCCTTTTAATATCAGTCGAGGCAAACACCGTCTGACTCCTAAAGCGTTCGACACGAAAAGTTTAAACTTTGAAAGAACTGCGTCGGTAACTTAAGTACTGCTGTTATTATGCAGTGGTTTAGAAGTTCATTTTTCGTTCGTCATCTTTAAAAGATTGCTAAGATGAGCTTCTCATGCACTAATTTGTTATAATTTACTAAGTGCCTTTCATTATGTAGACTTCATTTAGACTCTCACTGAATAATATGAAGGTAATTGTAATAGCGCTACGTAATGAACTACATTTTATGATAAGCAGGATTAAATGTTATACTATGTTTTAGCAGCATTTTTTTTCTAAGAGCATGCTTGGCTAATATTCTAATATGTGGGACTTTTGAACCAGTGTACTCCTCAACTGGTTGTTGTTGTTGTATGCACCACTGGGTATTCAGCTTATTGATAATAAAGACTGTCTTTTATTATCGCAATTCTTCGTCTTGGAGCTCATAACTTACCCTTGTGAAACTTTAAAATAATATACATTTTATATTACACTACTTCACTACAAGTGAAAAGTAAATACTGCATTTTGAAAAGCTTTAAAAAAGACAATTTTTATCTCTTTTTAAAGACAATTTGTTAAGAGGAGCTACGATTTGCTCCTCTAAAAATCAGGTAATTAGAAGAGCAAACATTGTTGCTTCTCAAATTTTTTCTAACAATGAATTTATGTATTGTTAGAAACACGGGAATTTTGCCTCTAAAAACAGGCATTTCGACCAGATTCAAAGCAACAATGCGATCGCAAACAAGCCTCAGTTTTGACAATGTAATCTAAAATTATACGAAATACACTTCAATAAAAATGCAAGCATAATTTATCGTTTAGATCTAATAACTATAGATACAATCACAACTATTTATCTTATTTCTTAATTTAAATATTGTTTGTTCAGAAAAGTATCTGTTATGTAAATAAGAAACTATTTCGGGCTTCAGAAAAATTTTATGCAGATATTTAAATAAAATATACGAAAACATTTTGGTTACTTCGTATCAACGTATTTGTGTAATCTCGGAATATTGTTATTGTTGAAATAATTGGCTGCCCAAAATCCTTTTGCAAAGTTATCAACTGTGTAATCTTGTTTTTTTATGCATAACCATCAAACGTTTGATTTAATAAATTGAATATCACAGATAGCTCTAGTGATATCGGCGCTTATAGATTGTAATAGTAAGTCGGTAATATATTCTTTGTATATATAAAAGATGAAACAAATGTTTGTATTATTTTGAATCTACTCGGAAATTTATTCACCTAAAAGTTGATTACTTAAGAATATGCATGTGTTGTATTTATTTCAATTACACACGGTATTTCTTGCTTTACATTTGACTGATTTAATCCCCGATTCGAGCCTTCACTGGTGATCTTCTTTATTGCTACCAAGAAAAATCTAGAAGCAATAAAGTATTGAAAAATTAAGACTCTTCAGATTACTGTAATTGGTCCGAATTCCACGCAAGTATTTTTACACATATGGAACTAATATGTGCCGGTGGTCTCGCGACGTTTCGTGTGTGTGTGTGTGTGTGTGTGTGTGTGTGTGTGTGTGTGTGTGTGTGTGTGTGTGTGTGTGTGTGTGTGTGTGTGTGTGTGGCAGGGAGGGGGGAGGGTCAGATAAAAACAAGAAAGCAA
This sequence comes from Typopeltis vanoorti, assembly GCF_054136105.1. Lineage (NCBI taxonomy): Eukaryota > Metazoa > Arthropoda > Arachnida > Uropygi > Thelyphonidae > Typopeltis > Typopeltis vanoorti. The sequence continues at coordinate 37,133,277 of NC_143571.1, read as the reverse complement.
CTTGAATAAGTTACAAACTATCTCCATTTAATAGTTTTATCTGTAAGTTGATTATCTTAATGAGAAATTAACACATTTTCATTTAGTCTGTATCAAAGACAGAGATGGACATTGTTGCTTGGCAACGGCTGATTGTTTACATGCTTATTAGCGAGAAAGAGAATCTAATACGACAAATCAAGACTAAAAGAAAGCTACTTGGGGGGGTTGGCCGAGCGTATTGTGTACTTCCATTAAGCCTCTTCAGCATCAATGATAGTTGAGTCTGTCATGTATGGCAAGCATAATAACTTCTGAACCGCAACCCACCGGTCTGTTTTTGTTCTTGACATATCCCAATTTCTGCTTTTGCCAAGTAAGGCGGGCTAAATTACGTTTTTCCCATTGCACGTTCTTCAGATCATGAGCAGATGCCTGGTAATGACACCCTCCCGAGCAACCATCCCGTACTGGTCGGTAATAAGGCCTTTAGTCACCGTACACAGCAGACATCTTTTATTAGCCTCAGAAGAAGATGTACTGCCAAGTGATTACTGCACCTCGCATAGCCATGCACAGATCCTACGTGCCTGGCGGAGATTTCTTCTCATAATTACTTTCCTCTTTAGTTCGTACGTTTTGTTTGTCGCTTTGTTTCCTACAGACACTCACGTAGCTTACTCCTAATCTCCTACTTTTCCAATTGCCATCGTTTGCAGCAGTTTAGCTTACGACCAACCAAGAATTCGGGAAGTATAATAGAAATGGATTGTGGGATCAGAACGATGAAGTTCGATAGCGTAGAAATACTTATGTAGACCAACAAAAATATATCAACTAAGGAGAGATATAAGGAACTATGCAAAGCTAATTCTGCAATATCAGTAGTCGGATTGTTTCGAAGAACAGTTTACATGTCATCTATAAATCACAATGGTTTAAGTAGTAACTTATACTGATCGTTATTGAAAATCGTTAAGTAGGATAGGTAGATGTGTCACTTTTGTTTTAACACTACTCGACAGAAGGGCGAATTACTTTTCATGTCTTGGCATGCCCATGGCTGCATTTTGCCGCCCTTGCTTGAAAGTCATTGAGCAGAAAGAATACTAAGCCATTTATCCACTGAGCAAAACCAGTTAATAGAATAGTTATTTTATCTCAATCAATGGATTAATAAAAGTAATAGTAGACGCCACCAGTCACTAAATACAGCTTCAGAAGCACACACTTCGCTCTCTACGTCATGATAGCAATATGTGGAATACGGCATAATAGTAAAAAATGCACATTCATGCAAAATAGATGTATATTTTCTTAATACATTATCCATCTATTCATTACTATTTCACAATCTATAAGTGGGTTGCAAGTTAGAAAAAAACCCAGACTGTAATAGATATACCACGGTCTATTACAGTCTGATACTTGCATTATATATAGAAAAATGCTTTAAAAAGGAAGAAAGGGCGTTCATCTTCTTGTTTCACTTTTAAAAATAGTTGAAAGAACTTTGAAGAGCCTGTCATCCAACTACTCTCATCTCAGTTGTAACTTTAAACCTTTTTCCTCTAAAGACAGTAAACTCCAGTTTATTCGGTTGTCATGTAGTTGTCATCTTATAGTGATTTTGACATCCCCTTTTCTAAGTTTAGCGGAGACAATATGTTTCTCAGACAGCATTACTTCCCAGTGTATTGAATTTCGTACAACTCAATAAATGATTGAATAACTGCCGAAACTAGTTTCACCGGACCCAAGATTTTTCTTAATCGCTATAGAACATATAAAATTCGTTATAGTTCCTTTGATCTCGTAAAGGTGCATCATCGTGTATCAAAATTTAGCGTTTCGGATGTACATGCGTGTTTGATGGGTAAGTAAAAATAGTAGACTTAATTCTAGTTCAACATTTTTGCAGAGTTTCGCTTAGAGGTTATGAAATAAACATCTCCAGATCAAACGAATTCACTGAATGATTTCCGATTAGAGTCAGGAAATGCTTAAAGCCTCAACTCCGATTAAAACTTAATGTGTATGCTGCATGTAGCATGCAATTTTACGTATGTATTTGAATATCTGTGAATCAGCTGGAACAGATTTTTAAAGATGTTTTCATTAAGAATGAATTCAGCCATTTTCCAATTTTTATTCCAATATGTCAATTAAATTCTTGTTCGTTACTGTTCATTATGATATAATGGGAGTAAACGACCGAATATATCTTCTCTGATAATGAGTTTATGCATCATCCGATTTCAGATGAACGCCCTTATAAATTTTCCTCGTCTTATAGATAGGATTCTAACCCCACCTTGTGTCTAACAAAAGATAATGTGTCGTTTTATTCGGATTCCTGTAGAGAGTAACTTTTTTTAAGAATTAAAGTTTAAATGGTTTAACAAACACGTTGCATGATTTGTGATTCGACAAGATACATACATGTATCACATGGCTTGCAATATACCTATAGAAGAAACGATGCGAATATTTGCTATTTTGGTTTATATCTTGAAAATTTAATTTTTCATATCGGAAGCACTGAAAGAAAATGCATCAAATTTGCATACCAGTATTTTAAAACCATATGATCTGACCTTTTCTTGTAGTCGCAGCGCCTATGACATTTCTCAATCATCAGCTATTGAACTCTCTGTCCATAGAAAGATGCATTCATATGTTGGTTCCTTCCTTTATTAATCCACTGACGATGGTATGGTGTGGAAAATAAAGATGAAACAAAAGACGTGGTTTCTTAAATAGGCAAACAATATAATAAAATACAAAAAATTAAAAAGATAATAAAAATACAACGTGCGACATACTTTCAGTTTGCTTAATAGTTGAAATATTCTTCTTGATGAAAAAAAGTGAATACATGATGCAGTTCTAAAGGTACACCAAATATTTTTATATGATTATATTATAAATGATTGAAAGTTGGCTTTTCTTATGGGGTAAAGTCCTTTTTAGGACTTCCAGGGTAACGGATGGCAATGCTGTAGCCAATGAAGTTTTAACTGAGGCTCGGCTATTGCCGTTACCCAGCCATGACTAGAGCTTTTTAGCTCAATAACACTCCATCCACACAGATTTTCTTCATTCAGATGACGGGATAAAGAGTCAAGGACTCAGTCCATCTCCCAGTTCTTATAAGAACTTTTCTTATGGGTTATGAGTAAGAATCGATCGTGAGATGCGGTGATTAATGCCCTTGGAGGGTAATGGATGGCACTGCTGTAGACAATGAAGTTCTAACTGAGGCTTGGCTATTGCTGTTACCCTCTTGCCATGATCAGAGCTTTAATTTAATAGCTCAATAACACCTTATCCCTACACTGTCCTCTACAGATAATGGGGATGTTGAAAAGCATTCTTGCTGTGCCCTTTTAAGCCAGTCCTTATAAGGACTTTTCTTATGTGAAATATTAAATTGGTAATGGTGAGAAAAGAGGAGGTAAGTCCTTTTTAGGACTTCCATGGTAACGGATGGCAATGCTGTAGCCAATGAAGTTTTAACTGAGGCTCGGCTATTGCTGTTACCCAGCCATGACTAGAGCTTTTAGCCCAATAACACCCCATCTACACAGATTTTCTTCATTCAGATGAAGGGATAAAGAGTCAAGGACTCAGTCCATCTCCCGGTCCTTTTTAGGACTTTTCTTATGGTCGTTTTGTCATTGAGAACTGAAAGTCGTATTGAAATTATTTAACCACGTCGCCGTGAATATGGATAAAATACATCACTCCTGTACACTTCGTATCCATCATATATTTCAATGTAATATCAATGGTATTACAAGTTTAATATGCACTTCGCATCCGTTGTAACCTGGACGTATATATCTATCTATCTATCTATCTATCTATCTATATATATATATATATATATATTAATATTAATAAAGCAAATTAATATATATATATATATATTAATAAAGCATTTTCAGAGTAGGGCTTATCCTACATTAGAACAAGTACAATTACTCCTCGTGCTAAGAAACTTTCACGAAAAATTGGTCAGGATATCTTATAACTGAATAAAGTTAAGCCATTGTGCGATCTTAACGGAAAAGAATACAACTTCTTCATTTTAGTAATATAATAAATAAATAATTATGTCAAAAATACACAGATTTTTACACTTTCCTAAACAGTCTGCATTCATGTAAATAAACAAAACCGGCATACAAGCTATTTAAGTAATATTGCCAGGAGCGTAGCAGTAGAGTGGAGCAAGAAGGATCATTGTCATTTAGTGTAATGTTGCAATATCTATATATATAGAAGGGGATTATTCATACGTCTTAATATGTGTTTGTATGTAGTTTTTAAAAGCTTGGGCTACCCAACTACAAAAAAAAAAAAAAAAAATCAAGACACGTATGACTTCTGTTCTCGAGTTTGTTCCAGTTATCTTATCTAGTCTCGCTTCGAAAATAATATTAATGAGACCTCATTACCAGTCAAAGCAGGATTTAGGGTGTCTGACTAATGACCTCTCTGGTTACAGCTGTCTAGAAGGACATCACCATGGAGATACGTTAAATGGTAGGATGACTGATAGCATCCAAATTATCAGTGCAACATGGTTGCTGCCATATTTCTGCTAGTTTATTCTGTCCTGCAGTTAGAAGTACTTGAAAATTTAATCAGAAACCACAAGGGGGGTTACCATATTTTGCTGGAAAAGAAGACTCCCTTCCCCCCGACCCCCGAAAATATGCATGTTTTTCTGTTTATGTTAACAACAGTACATGCATCGTGACAGGATGATGCTAACGATATGTCTGCATAATAATACAGAACTATACAAACGCCCTCTTTCATAAATGAAGACATTCTTATCTTCATTTATGACAGAGGCTGTACTGTTGAATATAAGGACTAATATTCAACAGTAAGTGCTCGGTCATATGAGAAAATATTATATTTCCAAAACTAAATGAAATCAGTTTACTCTTGAGGGATCATTGCAGTAAAAGTAAAAGACAGAGCACAACTATAAAGTCTAAACATCTGACGCTGCTGCCTACTGTTATATATTATGCCACAACGATAATCAAAATAAATAAAAAAATGCGAAAACTTAACAGGATTCATTATTTATGAAACAGGATTCAACGTATAAGAATCCTGTTTCATAAATACTTTCGAAGTTCCATAGTAAAACATTATACAAACAAACAAAACAAGAATATTCAAATTGTTAAATAAAAATATTCAACAATTTCAGCTGCTGTGCTACTACACGCCGATCAGAGTTTTATTTCATATTTTATGTGGAAAATATGGTTGTTTATATAACAATAGATCACATTTGGTTTGCCTTGGGAATATATTGCGATTTTGTTTATGTTAAGGGAATGGGGTACATTCTCTCTCTCTCTCTCTCTCTCTCTCTCTCTCTCTCTCTCTCTCTCTCTCTCTCTCTCTTTAAATCTGAATTTCTTGTCCGGTCTCCTTTCCTATCTTACAAAGTGACTATTTCCTGTTGACGTGATATTGTTTTTGTTTCCGGAACATGGAATTCAATTTTTTTTATTTACCAAGCGATATTTTATTCCTCTGATAATTACAGCAGTTTTCTATATTTTCAAAGAAGTGTGCCACAGTTGCTCGCATGGCCTTATTGATCACGCTTGGTGTTTTCAGGTTAAAGAAAGATTGGAGTGCAGTTTTCGAGTGAAAAATAAGCTTTCATCAATTTTTTTCTCCTTATGTTCGCGTTCTTTTTTTTTTTTTCTAATCTCTGAACGCCACTGGTGCACAAATTCACACCCGAAGAACTTTCAATGATATTTTCAGCTTTTGAAGAAATTCTTTCGATTATATTCACAGTGTGTGTCTAGGCAACGATTTTGCTACTTTGAGAAGAGCTGAGTTTTTTTAAGAGAATAAAGGGGGAAAAAATATTTCCCTTTAGTTTTTGCGGTTTAGATAAAAACGACTACCTCTTTAACGTAATCACTAAATTAATTCCTAAAGAGAAATATCCAAAGAGAACATTTGTTTTCTTTCAGATTCTAATCGCCTTTATAAAAGTTTGATAGTCAGATGAGGAACGATTAGTAAGTACAAGAACATCTTGGGATTTATTGATTGGTTTTATTCAAGACAATGACTTGTTTTTACACTGACAGCCATCACATTTTTTTTTTAAATTCTTCCTGCAGTTTGAAATATTCGATAGTAAACCAAACAGTATTGTTTAGCTACGGTTAAAGTAAATATACGAAAGAATATTGATTTAAAAGTTCGACGAAATGGATATTTTTATTTGTTTTAATGAAATTATCAAAACAGTTACCGTTTTGTCAAATGGATGATAGGATTGACGGTAGAGAAAATTTATATCGAAGGCATTTGAAGAAGAAGGAAATTATAAGAGATGATAAGAAGCGTTCAGGGCAAAAAAGAAAAATATTAAAAAAATAATCTGCATTTTCTGGTCAAGAGAAAAATGATTATTTTATAGGAGAGTTAAACTTCTCGATCGGTACTGTGTAATTAAATCAAATCATCAATATGAATCTTAAGATTTCTTAAAATTGAAATTAGAATTAAACCGAAATTCTATAATATTCTATTATTTTTACTTTTTCTGTTGTAATGGCAAATGTGGGAGCAATAGGGAATTGCTCTCGCTTCCACACAAAATGCAAATCAATGGGAAAATTCACTAAGTATTTTATTGTCGATGCTTCGTGATCAACCGCTAGCTGCATGATGTAACTTTTCTGAGGGAACTCACCACATTGGGTTGCTGTCGATATCCCGTCAGGTTCGTTGGAATCGTGATTATTAGTCTATTAATCAGGATACAAATTGAAATGTGTTGAATGGCGTTTGTATTCGAGAAGCTTATTATAATTGCTACGCTAATATCAAAACAAATGCTACCCACTCTTTAAGATACATAAGAAATTTTCACAAATCTCATGCATAATAAATAATATCTAAGAATTCTGTGATTAACAAAGACTATATGGGATTACTTATTCTCTTGAGTAACGGATGGTGTCAGTCTATGGATCTTAATGACTGTAGGACTCCAAACTTACAGCCAGTATTACTTGCTCGTCTTTGTTATGTTGGATGGTTGTTTAGATTTACGCCCGAAACAACGAAGACTATGAGACCGATGCATTTTATCTTTAGACTTTGTATGTTCTTCTGGATGTTTTGCAGGGTAAAAAAAACAACGTTTCTTTGAAGAAAACTCTTCTCCTTCCATATGATACCAACTAACTCACCTTCAGTTGAAAAGTCCATGGAAAAATTCTTCGCCTCATTCTAGACAGGAGTAGAACTTATCTTTACTGTTTGTTACGCACTGGTTTTATGAGCGGGTATTCCAAATAACTGGCCCGCCTGGTTGGCAGAGTGATTAGCGTATTCTATCCACTCCCCATCCAAGAGGCTGCAGGTTCGAATCCCGCCAAGGGCATGGATGTTCGTGATTGTCCTCCTAATCGTTTTATCATATGTACTGCTGTAATCTGTGTCCTGGTGTAGTATGACTTTGATGTCGTTGCACCATAAGAATCAAATCAAATCAAGAATTCAAGTAATTGGTGACCTTTCCAGTAATAAGCTTGTTAAAATCTAGTTGGTTGTCTACCACTGTTTTTATTTAGGATTATTGCAAGTCAGTCTGTTTAGTAAAGTATGTTATGACATTTTGGTGTGGATTAATTATTATGGTTGATGTTTTCTACTGTTTTAGGTTTTCTTATCCATTAATTATCGAGTTAGGGTAATAAAGGAACTTCAAGCAATACGGAATACCATACAAAATGGAATTCTTTATTACCCTAAGTTGCATATGAAATTAACTGTCTGAATTTTTCAACTCATTTATCATTTATATAGGGTTCACTACGTTTTATCCTGTTTTTATCCAAACTTAAAATAATAGTAATAATAAATAAAGAATAAAATAAAAAAGGACAAAGACAATCCACACAAAAATGTCATAACACACTTTAATCATCCAGTGGCACCCATCCGAAGGAAGAAATGCCGAGACGACCGAAGAGAGGGTGGAAGGATGACCTAGTGGAGACGGCTGAAGAATGTTGGCATCGGGAAGCCTTCAATACAGAAAAATAGGAGAAAAGGGAGATGTTATAACCAAAAATGGTTATAAAAAGGGCTTAGAAGGAGATGTTTTATTTATTTCCATCGCTGCGTGAAGAAATTCACAGAACCGTTTGAATTTCATCATAAGGCGATTCTGTCACCTAGAGTCATTAACAAACACCACCTATGAGTTGCTTCTTGGCTAACAAGATCGGTAAATATAACAAGAGAGGGTGGGAAATACTGCGGGAGCTGTGAAAAACGTAAGGATTATAATTTATAATCCTTAATAAATAACTATAATTTAATCATCACTCTGATGAAATTTTCCTCTCTTTAATGCTTAGCAATGTAACATCACGCGGCTCGTTCTACTTTTGAATGATCAATTGTTGGTATTCCACCTTGTTAAAAACTGTTCCTTTGTAACCACTGAAGATAGTCTGTTATTTTCAGAACTGAAATATTTGGCAAATATTAAAATATTCTTGTGTAAACGTGTCTATAATTCATAATCATAATGTCACAAGTGTCTCTAAAGAGTAAAATGAAAGTATATTTGTGTGAGGAAGAATAATTTCTATTAATCTTCTGGCATCCATCCATAAATAAATAAAGCAGTACAATACAAGGAATAAAATAAGAAATAAATGAAACAATGAAGACATATACATACCCCGAGATGTTTAAGTGAAAAATGTATGAAAGAAAAAAAATGTTAAAAAAGGTAACAAAGAATAAAAAAAGGCAATACATATCAAATATTTACGAAGCGTATATTCTGTGGTAACGTATTTATTTATAATATATTTCCTTGTAGAGAAATTACTCCCAATTGTTACTGAAATTAGCCAAAAGCGACAATCAGTGATGTAATGTTATTGGACTAGAAAATAGACTTCCAGGATTTTATTGAATATTGTTCGGAAGGTTCAAATATAGGACTAAGGAAATTGACACCACCTCAATAATCTCGACAACAGATGTCTTTCCACAGGCGAGTGTTATTTCAACGACACACACAAACACAAAGAGAAAATATCACTTGCAAGCAGCTTCTCCCATCCATATCCAAATTCCGTATTTTGATCGCAAATATATCCAGAGGAAAATAAAAAAAAAAATTGACATATATAAAGTTGATATCTTAAGGCTAGCAACTGTCACGTATATGGCGTTTATATAACTCACCTTGACATCTTAAGAAAGTTGTGTATTCCCAAGAAAACAACAATTCAGAGAATAAAACGAAACATGACTTATTATAGGATGTCAACTTTGCGCATCTGTCGTGTAAGACTTGAATTACCATAAAAAAAATTAAAACACAGAAGACATCGTCGAGTTCTCGCTGAGAATCGAAAGAAATAAAATATTAAGACTAATATTAAAGTTAACCCTAAGACAAGACAGTATTATATTTCTTAGAGAACCACAAGAGACAACAATACAAGATATTTGAAATGTGCAATTTTGAGATATGAAACAGGAAATATATTAAAATATTCATATAACTCGTTTATATTTCTTTAATTAATAATATGTGCGAATTATTCACGAATACCCTTTCATGCGTTGACATTTTAAAGATATATACTATGAATGTAGCTTTAAAAATGAGTATAAAAGATGTGCATTTATCTTCAAACTACATCTTATGAAAGCTAGGATTCCGGTACCTTTCTTTTGGTATTTCCACTTCTGTATGCTTCACTCAAAATAAATACATGTTTTTCCTTTCTAGATCCTGTGATCGAATGTTTTGTGTGTAGCCAAGAAAAAAAACGCAATAAAATAAATAAAAAAACATTACTACTTTTTTGTGAATTCGAAGTATTCCGATATGCTATCATGTATCTGTGAGTGATTGATGTGTTGGCAGGAAGCTATTTGCTGAATGTTTTGTTCGGGAAGTAAGCAATACTCTCTGATGTGACAGCGAGATAATAGACTTTGAAAACTTTATTTACCATTATTGACACATCACCAACGAATTCATTTATCACTTACCCACATTATTTCGCTTTTGTCATTGCAGGATAGTCATTGGACGTAACGAATGTTCAAAGCGTGTTTTTCAAAAAAAAAAAAAAAAAAAAAAAATATATATATATATATATATATATATATATATATATATATATATACATAAGTCAGTCAACGGAGCATGGATTATTGAATCATGATTCTATATTCTTCACACGCTCTTAAACTTTGCATGCTTTGAAAAGTAATATTTTGTATCCCAGGATAGCATTGAAAAATATCTTTCAGATACTTCACCAAATCAAACGCATGCACACTGAAGGTACTTAATATCCTCGGAAATGCGAGTTAAATAATGAAAATGTCCTCAAATTTCTTTTAAGATTAAAAGATCGAGAGGAAGGACAGATTGAGAGCGTAATGGGTAAAGTTTATACACGAACGAAGTCAGTTAGATGGGACTTCGATAATGGAAACTTGAACTTGCTCTGAACATCCAATGAAACAAGCTGTACGCTGTCGCCCCACCTAATGACAGACATCCGTACATCGTTAGCACAGACAAGCCGGAAGAACCCGAAGAGAAATTAATCAGCAGTCTCTAATAACAGATGTCGCATTGATGGTTGTGTAGTACAATTATTTCCTGTGCTAAACAGCCTTAGCGAAAGACTTTTTTTAACGTTCATAAATCTTAATCCGTATCAGGTGGCATGGGAAACGCTAAACCATTGCTCAAATTATGGAGTTTTAACCACTAAAGACTCACTTATTCAATGGAATTTTCTGTTATTTCATTTGAATAGGTTCCTATGGAAATCACCATTCGGAAAATGAACTCATGTTGTCTGATAGCTGCCTTTTTATTTCATCTTACAGGATCGTTTATTTAAAAGTCGAAAAATAAAGAGTTAAAAATGATTCGCTAAATGTTTGGTTGGTGAGTTCAAATATTTAAAGACTGACTTGTCTAAATACTAAAATTTTCAATGAATGAATATATATATAATATATATGATACTTTTCATGATTTTGAAAGTAATAATCCTTAACTAAGGGAATGAGAATAAATCATATCAGCAGAATAAAATAGAATATTATTACATTTGACTGTACTTTTCACAATGATAGCTACAGCAATAATAACATGGACGCAGGACATATATGGCGCAGAGGGCGAAGCTTTTCATATTCCCTGTTGTCTGTTTCGGGAACAGTGATGGGAGAGATTTGTGAGATTTTAGCTCGCCCTAAGTGGGCAGAAGTGGTTATTCGTCGTTGAGTGTTAGGATGGCTTTCGGTCTTTTATGTTTCCAGTGGTCATTACCGTCATAGTTTCCGGCTTGCTGTATTAGTTGGTTTGGATGTGTAGATGTCTTCATAAAGAATTTGTCTGCTAGGGAGCGTAGTAGTGGAGAGATGTAGGGGATATTTACGTCCCCGTGGATTTGGGCGTTTCTGATGAACCACGGGGCGTCCAGAATCATTCGCAAGCATTTGTTCTGTAGTCTTTGTAGCTTGAGGATGTTTGTCTTGGAGGTATGGCTCCAGGCTGGGGAGGCGTATATGACTGTGGGACGGATCACTGTCTTGTACAGTAGAATTTTGTTTCTTGATCTTAGTTTGCCGTGTCTGTTGATCAAGGGGTATAGCTGGGCGATAATGTTTGAAGCTTTGGTGCATGTGCTCTTGATGTGGCTGTTGAAGCATAATCGTTTATCGAGAATTATTCCGAGGTATTTTGTTTCAGTTTCCCAGGGAATTTTAGAGGTGAACAGGGTGATGTCTCCTTTGGAGGATGCTCGTCTTCTTGTGAAGAGTACGGTTGTGCATTACTGGGTGTTTAATTGTAGTCGGCAGTCTGTAAACCATTTTTCTAGATTCAGGATGGTGTCTTGTAGTTTTTTGGTTACGAGATGTGGCTGGCGGGATCAGGCTAGTATAGCCGTCTCATCTGCATAAAGAGCGATGGTGGATGTGAGAGGATTTTGAGGGATGTCTGCCATATAGATGTTGAACAGGATCGGGGCTAGCAGTGATCCTTGAAGAACTCCAGCGAAGATTTTCCGTTGGGTTGAGACTGTTTCATTGATTTTGACTTGTATTCAGCTGTTTGAGAGATATGATTTAATCAGGTGTATCATGTTTAGTGGAAGGTTTGCGATGATAAGTTTGTAGAGGAAGCCTTGGTGCCAAATCTTATCGAAGGTCATTGAAATGTCTAAGAAGACGGCTGCAGTGTGCTGATTCCAATTAAATCTTGTGGTGATGTATTCTACCAGTCTATGGATCTGTTGGGTGGTGCTTGATTTTGACGGAAGCCACATTGTTCTTGTGGAATGATATTTAGTTGATTGATATGATCTTGGAGTCTGATGAGGATGAAATTCTCTGCTATTTTCCCTAAGTTGAATAGCAGGCTGATGGGACGGTAATTTTCAGGTAGGTGTGGATCTTTGCCTGGTTTGTGAATTGGGATGATGTTCAGCTATTTTCCATGACTGGAGGAAGTGCTGCCATTTGAGGATGGAGTTTATAATGTTTGCCAGATGTGCTATGGCTTTGCGTGGTAGTGTCTTGATGACTTTGGTAGTGATGCCGTCGGAACCTGGTGCTTTTTTGATCTTGATGTGGTTGATGATGCCGATTATTTCGGTAGCTGAGATAGGCACTATAGGGCTTGGATTGTCATCGGGACGATTTACTGTGAACCTAACTTTACGATGGATCTTGTATACATGACTGATGTTTAGGTTCTCATATGCAGGACTGCATTGTTTTTCTAGGTTTCTTGCTATGGCTTCGGCTTTGTCAGCATCTGTGTATGCAAGGTGCTGTTCTGTTTGGATAGGGGGGGGGGGATTTGCGCTTGTTCCTGAGGTTGTTTAGGAATTTCCATATGGAATGATCTGCGGTGGAGATGGAGGTGAGCGTGTTGTCCCATTATTGATTCCTGTGGTTCTGGAGAGCTTCTCGGACAGATTTGTTTAATCTGTTGAGGGCTGTTTTGTCCTGGGGAGCACGAGTATTGTGATATCTTTTCCTTTGTTTGTTTTTTTCCCTTATTAAGTCCATGATTTCGGTTTTGGAGACGGTTTTGTTTGTGTGTAATCGTAGAATACTGTGGCTGCTGTTATGGCTTTATTGATTTGATTGGTGAGGTTCTTTATTTCCGTATCTATTTCTTCATTGGCTTTTATATGAGTAACCGGACCAGTGTGTTCTGGTAGCACTTTCCTAAGTTTCTCCCAGACAATGGAGGTTTGGGGGGGGAGGTGACTGGTCTTTGTTCCCTAAGTGAAGTAGGGGGGAGGGAGGTGACTAGTCTTTGTTCCCTAAGTGAAGTAGGATTGGGTTGTAGTCTGATGATAATTCGTTCAGTGCTTGAATGCTGTACTGGTATTTGATGTTGTGTAGGATGGCGATGTCTAGGATATCGGCAGTGCCAGTTGGGCTGTGGTGGGTTGGTTCGGTGGGTCCTGTTACGACAGCGTTGTTTTATCCTGTGTAGCTGAAGAGGATACTGCCATTTTTATTTGTGGTTCTGCTCTTCCAGGAGGGATGTTTGGAGTTTAAGTCCCCAGCGACGATGATGGATTCATTTATGCCTAGTACAGCATCCAAGTCAGAAAATAGCAGGATCTTAACAGGGGATTTGTAGGCGGCGTAGATTTTAAGTCTTCCAGTTAAGTTTGTGTGGACTTCGACACCAGTGAGTTCTAGGATGGAGGTTGTGGGGGGGGGGAATATTCCATCGTGCCTGATGCACTTCCTGATAAAGATGGCTGTTCCACCGACTCTATAGTCCAGCCAGTCATTTTTATACAGCATGTATCCTCTCAGTTTTGGATTGTCTGCAGGTCTTAGATGAGTTTCATTAATTAGGATGATGTCAGGGTTGTATCTGTGAGAGAATTCTTCAAGCTCCAGTGTCTTGTTTTTTAGGCCATTGGTATTCCAAGCGGCGATCTGTAGTGAGTCTGAGAGTAATCTAGTTTTGTTCATTAACAAGCATTGATAAGATGGTTTGAGTTTCTTTTACAAATCTTTTTGTGGAGTTTGGTGAATATTTGCACTTAATGAAGTCTTGAATCATGTTTGCCAATGACGCTGTGATGACTGTTGTCATGTTTGGAAGAATTTGGTCCTGCTGGATATCTTTGGATGGGCGGGCTACTTCGGCGTATGTCCTGCTTCGACGATGGCTTTCCAGACTGTTGATATTTTCCATTTGTGAGAGCTGGTATTTTATTGTCTTTGGTCGGGTGTTAGGCAACTGGGGAGCCGTCAACTTTAGTGCGTCTGGGCAGGGTTGAGAGATCTGTTTCCTTTTGTTGTCTGTTTTATTCTTAGGGCCCCCACCTGGCAAACTGCAGCCTCTGTAGTTTGCCGGGTGGGGGCCCCGCACTTTGCATATTTGGCTGGTGAGGTCCTGGGTTTTGAGCAGGCTGCTGCTGGGTGGTTTTGTCCACAATTGAGGCATTTGTAATCTGCTCTGAAGAGTTTCTGTACATGTCCGTACTTCTGACATCTGTGGCACTGGCCCGACAAGGGTCTTTTCCTTAGTGGTTCAGTTGTGATTTTCAGACCACAGATCGTTGTTTATGTTGTATATGTTCTTGTGTGTGTTGGGCGTCTCTACGAGTACTAGGGACATTGGACTCTTGTCGGCCCGTAACATTCTGCTGACCTTGACAGGTGGGAGATCGTGGAGGCGGAGGTCTTCAGTTATTTCATCTGTGCAGATGTTTTCTGTTACTCCCCTGAGTACAACTTTTAGGTTTTTCTTTGACTTCAGTGAGTAAGTATGATATTTAATATCTAACTCATCCATGGTTTTGTGAGGAGTCTGTAGTCGCCTACTGTGGCAGGCTGGATTTTATCTCCGTCGTCTACGTTTTTTGCCCATGAATAGGCAATATTGTGGTTTTACATAATAGGCCTAAAGGCTGTCCATCGTTTGTTTTCCCGTATATATATATATATATATATATATATATATATATATATATATATATATATATATATATATATATATATATATACCGCCAATTGTGTATATATATATATATACAATTGGCGAAGAGAATGGGCAAGGGCCGGAAAATTGCATCAAAATTCAAAATTTGATAGCGGAATACAAAGAAGATTCACAAAATCTAAAACTCACTAATCACCACTGAAATCAAAAACATTCTTCGCAACAACAACAACCATCATGCCGGTACTCATCTTCCACAAAACCGGCTCAACTCTCCAGCAATAATAACATTTATATTATAAATTATATGGACTGTCTTAAAGGGGCGAAGCAAGAATGCTTTTCATATTCCCCGTTATCTGTAGAGGACAGTGTAGGGATAAGGTGTTATTGAGCTATTAAAGCTCTGATCATGGCAAGAGGGTAACAGCAATAGCCGAGCCCAGTTAGAACTTCATTGGCTACAGCATTGCCATCCATTACCCTCCAAGGGTATTGGATTGAAGTCCCCAATAATAACGTCCTTATATCCTTATAAGGACTAGCTTATAGGGGCGAAGCAAGAATGCTTTTCATCTTCCCGTTATCTGTAGAGGACAGTGTAGGGATAAGGTGTTATTGAGCTATTAAAGCTCTGATCATGGCAGGAGGATAAGAGCAATAACCGAGCCTCAGTTAGAACTTCATTGGCTACAGCATTGCCATCCATTACCCTCCAAGGGTATTGGATCAAGCCCCTACCATATCCCAATAAAATAACTTAATTTGCTTGATATTTATTATATATTTATCCTATGAAAATATTTTAGGTGTTTTAAAATTTTCTGAATTTTTTACATTTTTCTAAAAAAAATAATTCTATTTTACTCAGTTTTCTTAATTTAAATTTCAAATGCTTGTAATTTTAAAATTTCTTAGTTCTTAGGAGTTAAATTATCATTGAAAATCAGTTAGGATAAGTCCAAAGAAGAAAACCTAAGTGATCTAACTTATGATTGTATTTATCCATCATATCCGAGTTTTGTTTGGGTCATTGCCTAAAATTTATCTTTCAAAATAAAACCGAAATTGCTTTACTTTTCTATTATTATAGAAATTAAATTAAAAAGTGCATTATAAATGATTTCATAAGGAAACGAATTTTCTAAAACTAGAATATTGAGATTTTTTTCAAAATTCAAAATTGAACTTTTAGTTCGCATGAACCATACGGAGACAGAAACCTCTTTAATTATTCCCACCAGCTTTCGATGTCAATGCATATACGATGGGTGGTGGTATTTGAAACCACTGCACTCACTAGGCTTAGAAACGATGCATCATAAATCACCGTGTCACTCTGAGCAAGCACCATGTGGTTGGCAAAACAAATTATAGACACACACCACCAATGATGATTTCATAATTGATCAATTCCTGCTTGTCTCTCACTTGCCTTCATGTCCCCGCACCCATTTTTTGTTGTTGTATCGGTTTTTTCGTCATTCTTCCTTGCAATGTTCTTCCAATGACTAGCATCATTTAATCAATGTGGCCTAATAACCAAACCAGTAACAACAGGATTTTGTCTGCAGTCAACAAATAACAAAATCCATTACTACTTAATCGTATTGGGCCAAGTTAGGTTGCCAATTAATTATCTTCTCTACAAATCAACATCGTGAGAAAAAAAAAAAGACATCCGTTTTTTTTATCTATTTTTTTCATGATGAAGGAAATGTCACAAAAGTCTAACCTTTGACATTTATTGTTAAACGCAGCCGCCAACGGAGGAAAGTCACATGAGAAATGCATGCGGGAGAAAAAAATATACAGAAATAAATAAATTTTTACACCCTTAAAATCTTGATACTTTATGATCATGCCAGGTGCAAACAAATAGAAAGAGTTTATATTCAAACCTATTCATTAGCATAATTACAATTTTTTTTTCTTCGAAGGAGAAATATATTTTTTAAAGGAATAAACTCAAACGAGTGTGGGAAATTTAATTTCAATTTTAGCATTTCTTAAGTAAGTCAATTAAGAGAGGAAAAAAACGTTCTTCCCATCAAAGAATAATCACTTTATTTTCCAATTTAAACGAACGAAACCTCAGACGCGGAAAACATTAAAAGCAATTTAATAATTCCCATTAAATAAATAGAAGCGGACTATTAATAAGGAGGTGCTTAAATGGCATCGCAAACAAATGCTCCTTCTTGGACACTTAACGAAATTGTCTTGCCAGAATGAATTAGCTCGTGTTGGTCTGCTCTCTCGTGGGCTTTACCGGATCTCTCACTCTCTCCTCCCTAACAAATTAACTACTTTTCTCTCTCCTTCATTATTTCTATTGGTCTGCAACACAAACGTAGAAATATTCAGACAGCGCGGAAACACCTTGAAAGCAAACAGTCTTTTCGAAATGAGTCTTGAGATTATTTGTTTATTGTATAGAAGCGGGAATCTAAAAGTAAAGAAAAGAGTACAGAGAAATAGAGAGATTACAGAGATGAAACCAATTTGCGAGAATACATTTGATCCTGTTGAAATGCCAAATCCCAGCACAACGGATCGCCGACACTGCAAATTCATCAACAGAATTGAGTCAAGTAACGAGATGTTTCCAACTGCAGATACAATCGAGAAAAAACTTAAATAGGGAATTATTTAATTAGTTTATTGAATAATAAATATTCATTTAAATTAATAAACACGTGAACAAATTTCTATGTATGTGTGCGCATATAAGCAATTGTTGGATACTTTGAACGTCGGCTTCCTACCATTAATATGCTGTTTGAAAAGTCACATTCTAGACAATGTTCATATCACTGAAATGCCATTCCTTCTATTAAGTGTCTCTTCACTAACAGACACACACATTTTTACAGTCTAACTGCAAACTTATTAAACGTATTCTTCTTTCCCTTTTATTTCACTGCTTCCGTTCGACTTAATATCCTTCCCCACGAAGTATTTTCCAACAACTTAAACTTCAGCTGTTCAACAAGAAAATTAATACGGTCCTTTCTCTCCTAATCCTTACCTCCTTACCCACCTATAACATTACCGGGCTATACGTTCTGCAATCACTCTGTTCTGGAAGAGCTTCCACGGAAATAAACTAAATTATTAAGGTATTACTTCATTTTAATCAACAAGTTTTGTTTGTAATAAATTATTTTAAATATTTATTTCATTAATATAATCCTTTTAACAAAATATATTCGTTAAAATTAATTCCTTTACAACAATTTATTTTAAATAGGTTATTTCTATTAAATGTTTAATATGTTGATGGTGAGTTTCTTAGTTACCAATTTATTAATTCGCATATTTAATTAACTATTGTTTCGTCAATTATTCTCTTGCTTGCATTTACAGGCATAATATCCGGTATTTGTCGTACCATCTATCCAACTAGGATTAACATAAGACAACCTTGTATTATCTCAAAGTTGGTATTAATTTAGAATCCCTTAAATACTCTCTTCACTTGACAAATCCCTTTTTATTTTTACGGTGCATATTCAAAATTTTAATCTTCAGAGATAGATCCTATCTTCCATATACCGAATAAATTTTAATGTAACGCACATTCTGTGTGTGTGTGTGTGTGTGTGTGTGTGTGTGTGTGTGTGTGTGTGTGTGTGTGTGTGTGTGTGTGTGTGTGTGTGTGTGTGTGTGTGTGATAAAGAGAGAGAGACGCTGTATTCTAATTAAAAAAGCACTTATATAGTTTAAATATTTCAGTAACATAATCTGCTATAAACGGAGTATTGTTAATTACTCTATCCAACATTCTAGTGAATAATAATTCTAATTAAGAAACAGAAACCATATCGTAATTTATTAACAAAAATGCTAATAAATTCTGATAGGACTCATCGACGGAGGCTGAAATCAACCGCATTAACAGTCAGACTTTCTCTTAAAATCATTCACACTAGATGCATTCTGTACTCCTAAAGGCAAATTATTCCACTCACTCACTGCTCTCTGAGAGAAAAACCCAGCTCTTACCCCTTTCTTGACCGCGAACAAACTTAACTTTAATGGTTATCCCCATGTGCTCTCCCCACCCTCCATATAACGAAACATTTCATCAGTTGATATCCTATAACATTCATTCAAACGTTTATAGACCTCTATCATATCACCTCTCTCTTTTTTGTTAATCAGTTAATCAGAGTCTGTAATCCACATACTCGCAATCTGTCCTCAAAATCCAAATCCCATAATCCTGATATTATCTTTGTAACTCTTCTTTGTACCCTTTCCACAGCTTCTTTATCCCCCTTGGAACCCCGGAGACCAAATCTGCGCACAATAATCCATTTGCTGTCTTACCAAGGCCTTATTTTGGAAGTAATTTTGCCTCTAAAAAAGCAAAAGAAGCAAAATTCCTTATCCTTACATTTCAAGGTTCTCTTCAACATCGCAATTATCTTCTGAGTTGTATTTGCAACTTTTGATATCCGACCTTTGAATTTCAAATTCCCATCCATCATTACACCAAGATCCCTAATCTAATCAGTTTCTTGTAGCATAACCCCTGTAATATAATATGCCGATGGAAATCTCATCACGCCAAAGTGCATAACTTTACACTTACTAACATTAAACTGATAGCCATTTTCGTTTGCCCAAATTTCCAGCCTATTCAAATCATTTTTAAGTGCTGAATATCAGTAGCATCCCTGATTGCTCTGATATTCAGAGCAATCAGGGATGCTACTGAATATCAGATCTACTGAAGATCAGAATTCAGAGCTATCTTCGCATCATCGGCAAACAATTACATATCTTCTGGTTGTTATTGTTGTTATATTCCATCGAATCGTTTTCGATTCCTGGTGATTCTATGAACATACATTCAACATTCAGATCTGTCCCTGGCCATATCTTTCAGAATTTCCAAACGCATTCCAGTTGCTTCTTTAATTCCATGCACCCATCTAATTCTTGGTCTTCCTCTTCTTCTGCTTCCATCAACTTTAGGAAGCATCAGCATCTTCTCCAGACTGTGATTTGCTCACATAATTTGTTCGAAGTATGACAGTTTTTGCTTGATGATAATAGCTTCGGGGGAGCAATTTGGCTGTATTCTGTCTATCACTGGTTTATTGGTTTGCTTTGCAGTCCATGGTATTCTTAGTAAGCGTGTCCAAACCCATAATTCAAATGCATCTATCTTCCTTCTTTCACTCTTTCTCAGGGTCCAACGTTCACATCGTACAATACCACAGGGAATGCCATTGCTTTCACGATTCTGATTTTTGTTGCGAGGCTAATATCTTTATCTCTAAAGATCTTGCTTAAATTTGTCATTTCTTTCCTTCTGAGTAATAATCTTCTTCTAACTTCTTCAGTAGAATACCCATCTTGATCAATTCGGGATCCTAGGAGCACAAAATTGTTAACTGCTTCCATTTTCTCTCCATCTACTTCAAAATCCTTAAGTTCATATGTTGCCATATCTTTTGTCTTTTTGAAGTTAAGTTTAAGACCATATTTAGCACTTTCTTCTTTAACTTTCATAATAAGTTCCTCCAAATCTTCTTTGCATTCTGCTAGCAAGGTGGCATCATCTGCATACCTCAAATTATTAATATTTCTTCCATCAAGTTTAATTCCAACTGAAGACTCTTCCAGCCCTGCCATTCTTAAAATGTATTCGCTGTACAAGTTGAACAGGTACGGAGATAAAATACATCTTTGTCGCACCCCTTTACCTATTGTGAAATACTTGGTTTCTCCAAGATCTGTTCGGACAGTAGCTTCTTGTTCATAATAAAGATTCCTCAGAAGGATAATGAAATGCTCTGGTACAACCATTGTTCTTAACACATTCCACAGTTTCACATGATCTACAGAGTCAAAAGCCTTGCTATAGTCAAGGAAACAACGGTAGACATCCTTTTCTATTATCCATCTCACATTGGCAATTTGATCTCTTGTTCCTGTCTGTACATCTGGCATTTCTCTCTCTTCATGAATGGTTCCAGTCTTTTCTGAATGATCTTAAGTAAGACTTTATTGCATGAGAAATCAGTGCTATCGTTCTGTAATTTTCGCACTCTCTTGCATCGTCTTTTTTCAATAAAGGTATATAAACTGATTTTTTCTATTCCCTAGGCCATGTAGTTGTGATCCAAATTCGCTGATATAGAGTTGTTAAAATTTTAACTGCCTCTTCTCCCAGGGAGCAGCTCAACAGGTATTCATCTCCTCCTGGTGCCTTCTTTCTGGATAGCTGTTGCAGTTTCCACCTCTCTTCACTCTCCAGTGGTACTGGCTCCTGTGCATAATCCTGCTCTTCAAATTTCTCAGTAATTTTGGAGTCCTTTCTGTAAAGGGCTTCTGTATACTCTTTCCATCTTTCTTTGATGTCTGCTGTTTCTTTAAGATATCCTTTGTGTTTACTTTTCAATATTGTTACCTTGGCACTAAACTTCCCTGTTAGTGCTCTGATCTTTTTGAATAGATCTCTTGTTTTTCCTTTCTTATTTTGGTCTTCTATTTGTTGTCATTCCTGGTTAAAGTATTTTTCCTTATCTTTTCTGGCTTGTCGTTGAAACTCTGCATACAAATGCTATACTTCCTGCAAATTTCCTGTGGCCTTCATTTTCCTCCTTTCCTGGGCAGTTTCGATGGCATCTTCTGACAGCCATTTAAACTTCTTTTTCTTTTTATAAATTGTTGCAATATTCTTCTTTGCTTCTGTTTTAATTATATCTTTAATCTCTTCCCACAGTTCATCTGGTTTTCCTTCGCACAAATTGATTGTGTTGAATCTGTTCTGTATACTAATATTGTATTCAGTTGGTTGACATTTGTGTTGTTTTCAGTTTCCGTAGTTTCACGTGTATCGTAGCCACTAATAACTCATGGTCTGTTCCACAGTCTGTACCTGGAAACGTCTTGACTGAATTTCACTTCTCTATCTTCTTTGTCCAAGTATATAGTCAATTTGATTTCTGCATTATCCACCAGATGATATACATGTGTACAATTTTCTTTTGTGCTGTTTAAAGTAGGTGTTAGAAACAAACAAAGAATTCTCTGCACAAAACTCAACTAGTTCTTCCCTGCAGTGTTACGAATACCTAAACCAAAACGACCTGTTATTCCTTGTTCCTCAGTCTCTCCCACTTTTGCATTCCAATCTCCGATAAGTGGCCATAAATCTCGCTTACTTGCTGCATCTATCACTTCTTGTAACTTGCCATAAAATTTTTCAATGTTTTCTTCTGGTGCCTCTGTAGTGGGTGCATGCAGATGCCTACTCACTCTGAGAGAAATGATTCTGTCACTCACTGGATTATAACCTAATACATACCTAGCCATCTTTTTTCCTGAGTAAGAAAAATACTCCATTTTTACGACTTGTCTCATGTCCTGAGTAATACACCATATAGTCCCCTGACTGAAAATGGCCCATTCCTGACAATCTGAGTTCACTTATTCTCAATATATCCAGCTTCTTGCACTCCATTTCCATCTTTATTATTTCCAGCTTACCTTCGTTCATACTTCTAACATTCCAAGTACCAATCCTGTGGTTTCTTGGGAAACCACAGGATTGGATTTTGGTATTGGAACTTGGTAGACCCTTCCTAATGTCATTAAAAATAACTGATGCCACCACAGGACTTCAGAAATAAGAGCGTTAAAGAAATAAAAAAGTTTTCTGGGGGAAAATGTCCCAGTATAATGAATAATCGGATATTGTGAACAAAAGAGCATCGTTTGTTCATCAAATTAAGCGTTTAACAAAGAAACCAGGTATGGAGTTTGTGAAGGAAAAAAAAGACAAATGATTTAAGCAAGCTTATTAGGATTAATTTAAGAAAGAAAACCTTCTGAACTCAGATTTAATCTGCCTGTAATAAAAAAATTGAGAGAGAGAGAGAGAGAGAGAGAAGGATCTAAAAATAAATCTAATGTGTTTACAGATGTCAGAAAATTATATATACACAACGAAGATATTTTTTCCATACACACACACGAGCACTCCCAGGACGACAAAGGGATACACGTGGATGCTTCCTTCGCATTAATAATTTCATTGCTTTCTTGGTAGGACCATCTAATTATCTCCAAGTTGATATTAATTTAGAAAGTCTTAAATACTCTCTTCACTTGACAAATCTCTTTTAATTTTTACGGTGCATATTCAAAATTTTAATCTTCAGAGATAGATCCCATCTTCCAAATACCGAATAAATTTTAATGTAACGCAACGTGTGCGAGAAAGAGACCCTGTACTCTAATTAAAAAAAGAAAAAAACATTTACTTTGTGTGCCAGGGAAAAAAGTGCGATGGAAAAAAAAACATAATTATAAAGTATATTACATTTCTCGCAGTCTTAACATAAAGGGTAATTGTCACTGAATTTATCTGCAGCTACCTCAGATTTAAATAATTGAGTGTGCCTTACGCTTCTGGTAACATTAATTAATGAAGATGGTCCCAAACAACGCATCTGTATTATGTCGCGGTTATGAGATCTTAGAGAAAATATTACTGAAAGAAACAGAAACCGGGAATTAAGAGTTTTATCTTATGTGAGGATTTTTACAATAATGCAGTTATTTCTTTCTGTGACGTCTGCGCCAGACATGAACTGAATTCCAGGTGCCAACAATGCTGTGAATCAGATCATTGTTTAGCTACAAATGGTACTCTGTTAAAGGCTTACTGTATGGAGAACTTAACAGTTATTGGCTTATTTATTGATCGAAGCTTATGAGGCGAGTATATCATGTTACTCATTGCATGTGCTCCCCAGTGGAAAACCTGGTTGCGGTCATTAAAAACTCCGGCTTTCCATAGAGCAATTAACTCGGCTTCAATTAAATAACCTCATTTAATAATAATTCAATAAAATAAAGTAAAATCAACTCAGGAATAGATTTTTAAAGCATGCACAATATTTATTTAGGGGTTATTAGAAAGTGAATTAAATTATTCTGTATTAAATGTGTGCGATAGAGAGAGAGAAGGTCAGATGACATAACGTTATTTCTTTTTTTTTTAATCTGCTAGTCTCCAGATGAAGGACCTGCTTAGCTTGTTCAGTATCAATGCCCTTTTGGTTGGATCAGACATGGGTTCGAATCCCATGTAGGCTGCGAAGAGCCTTTTCTCGTCCACATAACGCCCCTTTTATGGATATAACAGTCTCCTTTGTAGAAATGGTAATGAAATTTAATAATAATAAACTTAGAGTAACAAAATTAAGAGAAATACATCCAAATGACAATGGGCAGGTCATACTGCAAGCAGTAACACTCACTCAATAATGGACAAAGTGGATATTTGAATGGTATTACATAAATGGTAAGAGAACTGTAGGAAGATAAAGATACAGGTTGAAGAGAAGGGATAATGAAATGGCTGGAATTTTGAGGAGGATTTCGTCCAGCCATAAAATAAAATGGTTAATGAAGATGACGAAAATGTAATTTATAATGTTTTATATAGTCTTATGTGACAGGTATACCACATTTGGTCTCCAGAGGAGGGATTCCGGTTTCTGTCTCCCCCCCCTTTATCCGTGTAATTAGAGTGATTCCCTTTAAGGCCACCATACATACTTAGACCCGTAACTTCTTTCAGTTCGAGGGTACATCAGTTAAAACGTTGGTGCCTCAGTTAGTGCACGGGTTTGAACCTATCAGTAACGAGTCAGCTAACGCATACTTCCCGTGCCACATACTCTGCCAAGTTGTGTCTGGAGAGAGTGTCCGTGCAAGGATATGCGAAGCTGGCATTGTTGAGGACACGTTATGTCAAGCAGACTCCCCTCTCACTGCATGTCCACACTCTATGCTTCCATTAGCCATAAAAAACTGATGCGAACCTTACAAATAAATACAGTGATATTGCTACAAAAAGAAATCTCCCTCAAAAATTAATTCTAATAAAAAATACACAACGCAAACAATCACTACAAAAACCATGCCAGAATTTTCTCATTAAAACTCACTTTCACATCCACTTCACTAACATTAACATTATTACTTCACTAGCATTAACATCAACATGATGACATTCATTATCACTTACAGTCATCCAGACCAGTCTTCCTACTCTTGACAGAAAACCAGCTAAATATGTCCATCTCCGATGTCCAATTTATACACTACGCTATTCCTTTCGCCTCTAGGTTGGCATCTTTGTGAGATCAGATTGCATACCAGAGAGTTGTAATTTAGTATCCCCTGTTCTCAATCTCCTTTGGTTACCTTGCCTCGTCTATTAACATTCGCCTGCTGTATTTACCGTTCTCCACACACTGATAACCGGTCAGACCTCTTCACATTGCTCTCCATAAAATTCGACCATGTGTAGTCCAGCCATCCAAATAGTGAGGTTATCTAGGCGACATCAATATTCTTAATTCTGACTGACTGACTTTTCCAACACCACTGACCACGCTAAACAAGAGGCGTAAATCTTTGCCATAAGCAATGAGCTAACAAATCTTTTCATTACCTACACGAATTCCTAACAATCTTTTCACTCACTCACTCAATACTTTGGATCTCTTTTTAACCAGTTCCCCCTACAAACATATCGTTTAGGTGTCCTCTCTGAGAGAATGTCCTTCCTCATGCATCTCTCGACCTCTCATCCTTTAACACTGCAGAGGAGTCAAATAGGATGCTCTATGGAACTTACACGTCAGACACCATGGAAAAGTGTCTGACCATAGCTTCAGTTCATCCGACCCTAACACTTACTCTAAACGAGTCACAAAAATGATTCTCACCGGGATGAAGACCTTCCTATCCTATTCAATCCAGAATCCTCGTCCACTTTCCAAGCCCTGATTCAACATAAGGTGTATCAGAACATTTGAAGAAAAAAATTCAGCTTACCGCAGGTGGCGAGCATTAGCATTTTCATTTAATACTTTACCCATACCTGAAGAACGCAAAAAATGCAGAACAATCATCAGCCTTGCCTTCTCGTCCCTTACTAAGGCCGTTCGACGAAACTTCTGCTCACCCGCACTACCACCTTTCTCTCATCCTGATGCCACCACTATTTCTTCACTCAAATATAAACCTGACCGCCTAGCATTACTCTTTTCTCAAACTTTTGCCTGTAAACTTTTGCATTAATGATAAAGGCAAATTTCCTCCTACTATACAGAAATACCTGCACCAAATGTCTCCAGTAGTTTTTCGAAAAAGTATTAAATAATTTGGACACTAAAACTTGGACATATCTCTATTTATTCTCAAACATTGTGCTCCAGGGTGCCATCACATATCCAGCGTATTCCAATAAAGGGAGATAGAAATCGACCCCCAGACTACCTACCAATTGCCATCCCCTCAGTACTCTCCAAAATAATGTAGAAAGCCATCAATAGCCAACGCCTCCACTACTTAGAGCCACACGGATTAATCAGCGACTACCAGTGCGGATTCCACCATTCAAGACCCACAGATAACTTTGTAGCTTACATCGCCCACCACTGGACACGTATACCATGGAAAGATTCGGAGAAACTTCTGCTCTTGCTCTTCATATTTCCAGAGCGTTTGATGGGTCTGGCATCGAAGTCTTCTAAACAAACTGCTATCCTTTGGTTTAACTGCACGCTCTACCTCGGTTGCTAGCTTCCTATCTCTCTAATCGTTCACTGCGTGCCATATTTGATGACTTCGAGCTTCACTACAAATGCAGGAGCACTTGAGAGCTCTGTCCTATAATCTGCCCTTTTTCTCATGAATACACGACCTACTCGCAGTCACCACTAATCCCATCCACCGCTATGCAGACAAGAGTACTACTCTCCATTCATCTCACTAGTAATACCAGTGCTATTACTAGTGATAGTAATAGTAGTAGTAATAGTAATATAATAATATATACTATATTAAGCATACAATAAATTTATCTGCTCACAATACAATATATTGTGAGCAGATAAACCAAGCATCAAAATCATCTTCAAACAATGTCTTAAACATTGTTCTATGTCAGGGGTCGCCAAAGTCATTTGCCCGTCGACCCCTTCAAGCGTTTCTTGACTTTTAATCGACCCCCCTATATTTTACTATTACGTAATTATAATAGGACAAGCAAAAAAAAGACGCTTATGTGAGTTTTTAGATTGTTTATTTTATAGCTACAGTGTTTATTGTATGTTTAATATAGTATATATTATTATATTACTATTACTATCACTAGTAATATCAGTGGTATTACTAGTGATATTAATAAACTACTGGTATTAATATCACTGGTATTACTACCAGCGATATTAATAAACTACTGGTATTAATATCACTGGTATTACTACCAGCGATATTAATAAACTACTGGTATTACTACCAGCGCTGCTCAACTCTTCAACATAGAGAAATTTAGTTCGTGAATGAATAACGATTGAATTATAATATGTATGTTGATGAATTTTAGAACATTCACGCTCACTTGTATGTCGATGCGCAAAAATGAGACTGGGATCGAATACTTGTAAGTATCAGTAAATAAGAACCACGCACGTGTTGCAATCTCGCTCCCACTGCGCCGGCCGGCAGGAACCACCAACATCCGTTTATTGGTAAATACGTCATTCTGGCCTACTTGATTGGCCTCCGTAACTATTTTCATGACTTTACTCCATCTTACAGGTCCTATTCATGGACCTGTAAGATGAAGGTACTGATCCCAAGATTCACTCTTAATTGCGTTGTCATCACCTCCATGTCTTTTGTCATGGAGGTAATCCAAGTTAACCGAATTAAATATTACCCATACAATGATGTCTTATATTTTTCTGTTGACCCCCAATCGACCCCTGAGCCCGAATCGACCCCTTTGGCGACCACTGTTCTATGTATTATCCTTCAATGCAGGGAAGCCCATTTGGTGTCCTTCAATGCTACCAAAAACAATCTTGCCTCTTCTGTCGCAAAATAAATTTCAGCTCAAATTCCCTTAACCTCAGTAATTCAAAAATTACCAGACAAGATCAGATCTCTCTCGGACTAATATTTACTTCCTGTTTCTCCGGGAAAAAACACATTACATCAATAACTTTCTGAGTATCCAAAACACTAGGCTTTCTACTTAGTTCAAGATGCTATTTTACACCCAACCAACTTTTAACTATATACCATGCTTAGAATTTTATTGTTACGATTGTGACAGTGTTGACTGTTACGATCCATCTCTTCAATCTCTACTTCGCAGACACAGTGTTTAACTCTGTGTCTATTCTACATCTACTTCAATGGTAGATGTAGAATGTAGAAATAACAATAGTTGTAACTCAGGAGTTACTTTGGCGTGCAATACTTAAACACGTCCTCTTCCCCAGAATTACTTATATTCGCCTTACAATTATCTTGGTGTGCACTACTTAAAAGACACGAACTCTGATAAGGATTCCTGGATAGAGTTCGTGTCTTTTAAGTACATTAAACATAAATATTATACGTACGAATGTTTCACACGTTACTTCTTCACTTTCATTCAATTTTTTAATACTGATTATCATATTTCTCTCTCTCTCTCTCTCTATCTCTCTCTCTCTCACCCCCCCCCACCACACACACACACACACACACACGCACACACAATCTATATTATAATACAAATCGTCAAATGGATTTCTTTCGTTGAAGTTTTTAAAATCTATTATGCAGTTATGAAATGCAATATTTATTAAAATATTGCATTTGGAATTTGAACGTTTCACCCTTTTTTTTTCTAAAAAAACATTCTTAGGCTTCTTTATGACTTTCTAACCTTCCAGAAATATTCCCATTTAGTATACACAAAATACCATATTTCTCATCTCCCTTTCTATCCGCTAAAATGCGACATAACTTAAAGATGACCCCCCCCCCATTATTTATCCTACTTCGTCCCACCAAGAACTCATTTTTGTGTCACGTTCATCATTTGCAGTTTATCGATCCCAATAATAATAAAAAAAAAACCTTCATTTGTCTAAACAACTAATCTCACTTTTATAAAGCGAAGCTAATACCAAAGCGATTATATGTTATGCCACCAATGGGACAACGGGCTCGTAATTTTCCCTTGTTTAAGAACAGCAATTAAGTTTTATTCAGAGCCTCCCGGAATGGCCTTTTTTCATGCATGCATGGCCATTTACGATGAAAGGGATTAAATTCTGGGCCTCCACATAGTTGGCATTTAGAAGCCTCGTGAGGCTAGTGGTGTATTTTTGAGATAAAAGTTAGTGAATGTATGAAATATACTCTCGACACGAGGTGCTTAACTAGATGGCTAAAGTATAGTTGATCGATTGCGTTCTAACACCAGCCGGTCGATAGGAATAGGAACTTACGGATCAATGACAGTAATTGCATTTGAGTGGGAATTAACCCGCCAGTCAGCACATTTTCTACGCAATGGATGTCCCAATATGTGTTATCTGCATAACACTTGGCCTGCTTGAATTGTGTCATAAAAATGCAATAACGGCAACTGAGTCTCAGTAATAATACCTTATTATTGAGTAGTCTTTCCAGCGGAGTGCATTGGCATTCTCTGGATTCATCTGCAAAGGCTTTTATTATAGGACGAAACCTTCCAACTTCATCACACAGTTAATTACGTTACGCAGTTATTATTGTGTAATTAAGTCAAATGGTTGGAATAAGTTACTTCTTTTCAAGCTCGGTGCCTACCGATTTGACTTTAACATATGATAAACAGTAATAAACTTCAGACTTTGGGAATATTTAAGCATTATTTTACTGTTTTTATTTAGATATGTTCTTCTTTATATTCTGCTAATTAAGTTTCTCACAATAAAGCACGTTCCACTGAAAGACTGATAATAAATAAAATTGAATAGCAACGTTGTGTGATCATTTCAACAATATGTTTTTAATGTATGTGATTATCTGGTGGGATACTAAAACAGTTGTTACAATGTCAAAAAAAGTATCTGTGTTCGATTGTGCTATTTCCTTATTATTTCAGGGGATATTAAACAATTGTTTCGCTATCAATAACCATGCTCGATTATTGCTGTTCCTGAATATTTTAGTGGAATAATAAAGAAATCGTTTCAATGTAAGTAACTGTGTGTTCCATTGTTGCTGTTCTTGGATTTTTCAACAGGATACTCTATTACAGCGCTTCCCAAACTGTGGGCTGCGGCCCCCTTGGGGGCCGTTAGTTTTGTTGAGGGGACCGTGAAATAATGAAAACAAATTTAAAATGTTTTAAGACTAAGTGTGTGCCATGTCAAATGTGTATATAAGATGCTAAAAATGTAATATTTGTATTTGATTTTTGTAATATTCGCTGTGTATGTTTTGTACTGAATATAATACAATAAATATTATAATAATATATGTCTGTATTACGATTTTTTTTTATGGGGGCCTTGAAATGTTTTAATTTTTCCAAGGGGACCTTTACATTCATAAGTTTGGGAAACACTGCTGTAGTAAGTCTTTCCATGTCAGTGACTGTTCGATTTTTTGCTGTTCCTCAATATTTCAGTGAGATACTAAGACAATTGTTGAATTGTCAATAACTGTTTTCTATAGTTGCTTTTTCTTAATATTTCAGTGGGATACTCAAGTAATTGTTTCAATGTTAGTACTGAAATTCATTGTTGCTATTCCTGTGGATACAAAAGTAATTGTTTCGGTGGATTAAGTGAGTTGATTGTTTGCTATTCCTAAATATTTCCGTGAGATACTAAAACAATTGTTGCAGTGTAAGTATCTGTGTTCCATTGTTGCTATTTATGTATATTTTATGGGGATACTAAAGTAATTGTTTTGATGCAATGATTGTGTTTGCTGCTCTTTGATATTTCAGTGGGATATTAACGTAATTGTTTCAATGTTAGTATCTGTGTTCATTGTTGCTATTCCTGTATATTTTAGTTGGATACTAAAACAATTGTTGCCATTTAAATATGTGAGTTTCATTGTTGCTATTCCGGTATATTTCAGTGGGATATTAAAACAGTTGTTGCCATTTAAGTATGTGTATTCCATTGTTGCCGTTCATGTATATTTCAGCAAGATGAGTAATTGTTGCGTCAGTATCAGTTTCACCGTTCCTGTTTCTGTACATTTCAGTTGGATGATAAAGTAATTGTGGCTGATTGTTTCTTCCTGAATCTTTCAGTAGGACAGTAAAGTAATTGTTACTTATTCAGTTATAGAAACTATGTGATGTGTTTATATTTCACATCATACATTATTCGTATAAAGGGACATGAATATGTATATAAATATTAATCTTCCTGTGGTACTGGAGATTCGTTTAATAGAATATAGCTCAATTTTCTATTATTGTTTCTCTTTATTTTTCATGCAGACTGCTTTGAGAATTGATCTGTCATCCATCTGTACAAAACTAAATTACATATCTGCATTTTTTTGGTGTGTAAGCCTTTCTATTGCTTATAACAAAGGGATTGCTCTTAATTGAGATGTTTAAAGAGTTCCTTATGTAAATGAAGTGAGATAACCGAATTCTAACCTCATCGGCCAAAGGATAAATTAATTGTTAGCATATCATCCTTTCGGGTTGTTCAGTTGGAGAATTTAAAAATTAGCTGCCACTAATCATACTTTGCCTTGCTTAATGTGTGTGTGATTATCTGTGGACTAATGCAATACTAAAATGATTTTACAATCCTGAGTAAGATATCATCGTTAACAAGACACGTTCAAGGAAATGGCGTAAGGATCATTCTCGCCGACTCAAGTACTGTTTCAATAGCTAAACGATTCCATTAAAGTATCGTTTTTTAACTCTGGAAACAGCGATGTGGCGACATTTGAATGTTCTCGTTAGCAGCAATTTTGTAATTCTATTGGAATTATGTAAAATAAATATCCGATTTTGATGGCTCAGTAAATGATAAACTTAAGGAAATGTTCATAAATTTTCCATTGAGCGCACACTTCTAATAATGTTTTCATTTAGAGATAATTCAACATATGATAAGAATAAATCCCATTGTTGAAATGTAACACGAAAAACATAAATTTATATGATAATAATGTCTTTTTATCAGGTTCAGGCGCTTTTCAACAATAGGTCGATTTTACACTCTTAATGCGATTAATATGAAAGTTAAGATGGATTTTATTTATATCTTTTTATCAATATCACTTATTTACAATATCATCATTAACAAATGATTTTTATTAACCTACGTAGACTAGTTAATGAACCGAGTTTGGTATATTTGACTCGTTTTGTGTAATGAATACAGTTTTTAACAGAGATGGGTGTGGAATGATTAATTTTTGAATTTCTTATGAATTCATGTCATTTCTTTAATTCCATTCTTTAGAAAATCTATGCCTTTAGTTGTGTATTTAAACCAAAAACTAGACTACATTAAACATGAGCGCATGCTTTCCAACTTTCTTCCCATTGTCTTCACCTCAACACTCTCCATATTGTTAGCGAAGATCATAAATCAACAGCTTTTCTCTACTTGGAGACCCGTCAATGAATAAGATATCACCAATACGTATCCACTACTCTCGTTCTGCAACAGTATTTCTCATTCACCTACCCACCTTTGGACACGGGCTTTGGAAAGATTTGGATAAAATCATGTGTCGGTTTTAATATTCCCAAGATATTTGATCATGTCTGGCATCGAGATCTTTATATTTTTCCTTCTGTTCTTGACTGGATTATCAATTGCCTTGTAATCATTCATTTTAAATGTCATAGAGGCTCCTCTCTGATCAGATTTCTCTATCACTGCTGGATTACCCCCAGGATTCTGTGTTCTCGCCTAATCTCTTCCTTCTGTGCATCCGTGACTTTTACTAATCTCAAATATTATTGATG
This sequence comes from Typopeltis vanoorti, assembly GCF_054136105.1. Classification (NCBI taxonomy): domain Eukaryota; kingdom Metazoa; phylum Arthropoda; class Arachnida; order Uropygi; family Thelyphonidae; genus Typopeltis; species Typopeltis vanoorti. Next base: position 37,100,413 of record NC_143571.1, on the reverse strand, counting down.
ACTTTGTTCATGCCGATACATTGCATTCTTTAGTTAAACATTTAATCTCCTGATTGTTCTAAAGTGGGGGTGCAGATAATTTAGCGAATTTCAATGCTAATAAAGCAAAGTCCTGCCTTATTACGTAGAAAAAATATCCTACTTTACTCCGATCTCTACTTCTTCTTGTTATGCTTTTTATTTCAAGACACATTCTCTCCTGGTCTTCTAACACTTTTATACATCCCAAATCCTATCAACCGTCTCAAATTGAGGATGAGTATCTGAAACCTCCCTTCCGATTCCCGATTATACAGAGAAGAGCACAAGCTGCCTAATAGACGACACTTCCATCTCTTTCTCTCTCTCTCTCTCTCTCTCTCTCATGCGTGCACGCACAGAGAGAGAGAGAGAGAGAGAGAGAGAGAGAGACTCCAGTCACTTTCTCCTGGAGTTTGTGTTTCTTCACTATTCTTGTAGGTACTCTCAATGGAGATTGCACAGCCACTACCATTCCTCCTCTTTCTTCTAATGATGTAAGGATGCAAACTGTCACCGGTCAATATCCATGAATGGCGTAACTTCCAAGATATCAAACCATTTTCCCATCTTCTGCTTTTATTCTATTTTTCGCAGTTCTCTGAACCAGCTTTCCTCATGCTGTTTTTCCCAATGAATATAATCCTCAAGAAACATATTCCTTTAAAATGTGTCCGTTAGTTTTGTTCACACACACGACATTGTTGTACTGCTTTCATTACGTTTCATGCTTGAAATTAATATTATATCATATTATATTAATAACTGGTCCGCATCGACAAATTCAAATATGATATTTTGAAAGAACTTGAAATATTCTTTTTCTATGAATTTTTCAAACTTCTTAAGAAGAACAAAGTTCGGTAAATCATCAAAGAAAGAAGAAAGAAAAGTAAGAAATAGATGGCCCTGATTAAAAAAAGGAGGGGAAAAGATCACCCAAAGATTACCAATTTATTGATAAATTCAAAATTTTAAGATCCCTAAAAGCGTATGTAATTCACTTTAATATACTGACATCTTTTTAAAAAGCGATATTTACAGGGGATAGCTGAGAGTGTATGCTATCTACAAGCTATCGCCAGAAGGTTAAATGTTGTTCCTAATGTAAATAATATGAATGTAGAAATTAAATACCCGAATTGTTATTATTGGTCTGTTTGCAACTATTATGGATCGTTGTTTTTCAAAAAGCCATAAACATCTGAAGACATACCATACTTTACTTCCCAAGCGGTATTTCCATTTACAATTTTCTGGCTATTATTCTGAAAACAAAGTTTCCTAAACAAAGGTTATTACTGTGCTATTGACATTTATTGTGGTTGAATAAAACATTATAATAATCCCATTCCTTAATTTCATTTTCTTTTTTGCGTGTCGAAAAACTCGTTGTGAAAAGTGGTTATCCGAAGCTGAGACAATAACTTCGGTAAATTAAAAGAACGATCGATTATCGATAACGTTGATACAAAAGAGAAGAAATTTTTCCTTATTAAACCTTAGTCAATACTCCGTTCATAACAATCTGGAATTTTTTTTAGCCAAGCAGCAACTGGCCACAAGAATTCCCATCGATTGAGATTAGAAGAACGAGTGGCCTGATGAGACGAACAAGGAAATCATTAAAGCGATTCCAAACGACAAAAGGATTTCAATGCGCCGCTTAAATTAGCTGAATCCGATCGATAGGCCTAATAACTAATACAAAGATATTGAGTTATGAAAGAAAATGTCTGGACATTTTCTCAAAAAAGACTTCGAACAAATGGCGTTAAATGCATAGAAATATATAATGAGATGGCCAATAGAAGGAAGCTGGATGGCATTCCTTTGTCTTGCATTACCATTATTCAAGAAACTGGGAATAATAGCTTGAATCCGGAAAGAAGGATGAGCAAAGTGAACGTATTTCATATATTATTATTATCATCATCATCTGAGGGCCCCCAGGGAGTCAGGGACTCATCGAGGGAATATATTTACTCACTAAGGTGTGCTAATTATAATAATAGACATATAGTCGGAAACATCCAGCATGTATTCATTTATTGTAACGAATATGTATCAACACTAACAAAAGTACACTTCTTTATACTGATAGTTTATCATAAAGTATATTAATATACAGAACGCGAGACGTATATTAATACGTCTCATGTCGATAGGGAACGATAGAAATAATTCTTCCTATCAAAACCGGAATTAAATATGGAAAAGGATCCCAGACAAAATCATTAAAATGCTCCTTACAAAGTATTTATCGTCATTCATTTTGTTTATTATTTATTGATGTGAAACTGAAATGGTTCGGAATTTTTTGTAAAAGATTCCCAATTCCAATTCTAATAAGAATCCTTTCACTCCGAGTATACAGATGATAGGTCTAAATAATGTATAAACAGACATTTAGTTTAGCAATAAATGCGTAGCTTTTTTTGTACATTACTGTTAAAATGGATACTTTTGAAATCTGCAACCAACTAACTTTGTTAACATTACGATGTTAACTGCTGGGAATTGCTTCAAAGATGTGTTGGTGAAGTTGGAAGTTGTTGGTGATGTTTCCTCCAGAACTGAGCTTGTGTTAAAAATGAACTCACTCTTCGACGTTAAATTAGTTAGTGAAATATAGAACATTGGAATATTTAAGATACTTTTTCAGTATTTCTTCACTCAATCTACAGCAGTAATACAACTCTTATTTGGTTACTGAATTAGCAAAGACATAAGTAGACAATAAAACAAAATGCACTGTTATATTTTTAGCGGTGGTATGCATATCTATAAAAGTATACCTACTCCACACACACACACACACACACACACACACACACACACACACACACACACACACACACACACACACACACACACACACACACACACACAAAGGATTCTATTCACGTGTTCATTTCTTAAACAGACTGAATGTTGTAGTATTTGTGGACGACAAAGTCAGGAGATTGATGGACGAATGATTATAAAACTAGAAACGACAGCTCAATAACTTTCGTTTGAAGTTGGAAAGTAGTACTACTCTAATACAATAGCAGAACTCGTATGAGAACTCTAATCATACTCGTATGATTAGAGTGAATTTTTGAGAGAGAGAGATAGGATTATTAATCAATCATATTGTCGTGAACGGATAGCATCAAGCATTCTTAGAGAATTTTAAGTGCTCTACTGCAAACGTGTGAGCATTATTCTAGAATTTGGTGGATTCAGTTTTTATAGTGTTAACGAGCCTCCATAGCTGAATCAGTTTCGACGATGTCTTAGGATCGAAAGACTTGGATTCGAATCCCATCTTGGACTCGAAGGACATTTATCAGGGCCTTTTAGTCGATGGTGAGTTAGTGGATCTCATAAAGTTGCGCAAGGATTTCACTACCGAAAAGAAATTCTGGTTTTTCATCCCGCAAAACAGATAAACCGGCCAGAATAACATACGCAATTTACATACATATGATACTAATGAAATAAGAATTACCCATCGTTATCATCCAGACTCGGTTTCGAAAGCCTGCGTGGTCTACGCACAGGATAGTGTTAGTAGGTATAGAGGTGAAAAGTAGTGCCTTGAGTAGATCCTTCTTTATGTACAAAGAGAAAAAAATACGAATTTCAATAACATTAGGTTATGCATTATAAAAAATTTGTGTGTGTGTGTGTGTGTGTGTGTGTGTGTGTGTGTGTGTGTGTGTGTGTGTGTGTGTGTGTGTGTGTGTGTGTGTGTGTGTGTGTGTGTGTGTGTGTGTGTGTGTGTGTGTGTGTGCTGAAGCCGTACCGCTCTTCATATTTCATCCAATTCGGGTGAAGCATATGAAAAGCGAATCGAAGCTTTCATTTGTATATTTTGAGCTATTCAAGAAACGTTTTGGACCTCTGACATTACATACGGAAAATGCCGTCTGCATGGAATGTAGTCTTCAAATGCGCGGAATCCTGTACAAAACTATTTTTTTAGCTAAATGTTCTGTGTGCATGATGATGATGGTGTGTCGACTTGTTCTACTGTGGACCTACCCGACATGGAAACGAGGGGAAGTGGGATATTTATATCAGTGCATTGTAGCATTACGTGTTTTTCTGATTATTGTAGAGGAGGAGGAAAGAGGTTTCGTCCTGTGCAGTTGTCTTGGTGTATTAACATGACTCCATTGACTTGCAATAGAAAATTGTACACGACATCTCAAGTACTACGTAGAAAATTACTTTTTTTCCCTTCTGACTTCCAACTGTCCGCATCTCTTTGAAATGAATAGAAAATCCATTTAGAGACAAAATGAGAAATGCGACAGAAAGTCGAAAAATAAAGAGTTGCGAAGAGAAATGCATCGCCAGACTTAATGAGCCATGAACCAAAGATAAAAAATGGCAGAAAGGAAAAACTCCTGTGTTGCCATTAACAACAGAATCAATATTTGTTACGTGCATTAGGAAATGCGGCTATAAAGAACATGATCTCGATGCTGTAATATTCAACTTAGATATTATGAAAAAGCTATTAACAAGATTGCTTTAATTGAGAGTTTATAAAAAGAAAGTAAAATAAAAATAAAAGTCTGTGGAAATTATAGAAAGAAAAGTGAATCGAGTTTTCTTCAAAATAAATGCATGAATTATTCAAATGATAATATTAGATAAATCTCGGCGACAGTGGGAGAGATGAGGTTGTTCAATTCGAAAGCTACAGTCTACTAATTATCCTGATCGTCGAATGCAATGCGTCTGAATTTATTTCGATTTTTAATCACTTTCCTTTTATCAGTTCTTTATAAATGACTATTTTTAGATAATTATTTGCTTTAATAAATAGTAATATTACATAAATTATGTAACGTAGTTTACCGTTTTTTTGGCTGTATATTGAATACAAAATATGAAAATTCAACTTTCAACTTTATCGGCTAAACACGTTCATTGCCAATCACGCGATATCGCGTGCTACGAGTCCTCGTCGTGTGGTTGATCACGCGTTATCGCGTGGACATCGCTGACTAACTAGAAGATAAATAAATAAAAATTTGCCCACCACACGAAATTCCAATTTTCAGCTTGGCAATGAAAGTGTTAAAGGGTGAAGCAGATGCTTTTCTTATTCCCCGCTGTCTGATGGGGAAAACTGTGAGAGGAAAATATTAATGACCCTGTTGCTCGCCCTGAGTGGGCCTGAGGATTAATCATTGAGGTTGCAGTTTAAAATAACTTTTGGTCTTTTGTACTTGATGTAATCTGTTGCGTAGTCATTTGCAGCTAGTTGAATTAGATTATTAGAATGTTGAAAAGAACTTAGTTACTATAGTCTGCATGAAGGTATAAATATAGGGGACCACTGTGTCCCGGTGAAGTTGCACAGTGCGTATGAACCATGGTGGGTTCAGGATTATTCTGAGACATTTATTCTGCACACTCTAGTTTGAGGATATTAGTATTAGCAGTATGACTCCAAGCCTGAGAAGTATAGATGAGTAGAGAACGAATCATCAATTTATATATAAGTAGTTTGATTCTCGTGCTCAATTTGCTGTTTCTGTTTATTAGAGGATAGAGCTGTGCAATGATTTTTGATGTCTTTAAACATTGAGACTTGATATGGGAGCTGAAAGTCAATTTTCTGCCCAACAATATGCCAAGATATTTGATCTCAGACTGCCAAGGGATTTCTGTGTTAAACAGGAGAATGTGTCCAGTAGGAAGCATTGATCTTCTGGCGAACAGTACGGCTACGCTTTTCTGAGGGTTTATTTTAAGTCGCCATTTGGTGAAATGTTGTTCAATTATCTGTAGATTTCCCTGCAGTCTTTTGATTGCCAGGTGCGGTTTTAAAGATCTGGCTAATATCGCTGTATCATCTGCATATAATGCTTTGATAGATGACAGTGGGTTGTGCAGAATATCACACATATAAATGGAGAAAAGAGTTGGTGCCAGTGGTGATCCTTGTGGGACACCAGCCAAGATGCGTTTTTGTATGGAGAGTGTGCCATTTAACTTAACTTGCATGCGCCTATCATAGAGGTGATCTGATCAGGTGAACCACTTCTAATGGTATTACAGATGTTATAATTTTATATAGCAAGCCGTAGTGCCAGATTTTGTCGAATGCACTGGCTATGTCAAGGAAAACAGCCCCAGTGCATTGACGACAGTTAAGTCCCTTTAACATATTCTACCACTCTGTATACTTGTTGTGCGGTACTGTGAAATTGTCGGAATCCAAATTGCTCCTCAGGAAGAATGTTTAATTTGTGCACTAGTTCTTGGAGTCTGGTGAGAATGACTTTCTCGGAAATTTTGCCCAGGTTGGAGATGAGGATAATTGGTCTGTAGTTTGAGGTGATCGCGGGTCTTTTCTAGGTTTGTGGATTGGAATTACATCTGCTAGTTTCCAGTGGGAAGGAAAATATTTGTAGTGTAAGATGGAGTTTATAATATTAGTCAGATGCACAATAGCTGTGTGGGGTAGTAGTTTTATCATCCTGGTTGTGATTCCATCAGGTCCAGGAGCCTTTTTGTTTTTAAGCTTCTTTATTATGTCGTATAATACTACAGGTGATGTGGGTGCAATTTGACTAGAGCATGGGACAGAAAGTTTGAGCGAAGATCTGACATGCCGATGAACCTTGTATATGTGATTGAAGTCGAGATGATCATATGAAGGCTTGTATTGCAATAATAGAGATGTTACCTATTGCCTCGGCTTTGTCTGCTTCGGTAAGGATAAGGCCAGTATTTGTTTGGATAAAAATTCAAGGACGCAGGACATACATGGCGCAGAGGGTGAAGCTTGACGCTTTTTATATTCCCAATTGTCTTTTTCGAGAGTAGTGATGAGAGAGACTTGTGAGCTATTTCAGCTTGCCCTGAGTGGGCAGAAGTGGTTACTCGTTGTTGAGTGTTAGGATGGCTTTCGGTCTTTTATGTTTCCAGTGGTCATTACCGTCATAGTTTCCGGCTTGCTGTATTAGTTGGTTTGGATGCGTAGATGTCTTCATAAAGAATTTTTCTGCTAGGGAGCGTAGTAGTGGAGAGATGTAGGGGATATTTATATCACGGCGGATCTGGGCGTTCCTGATGAACCACGGGGTGTCCAGAATCATTCGCAGGCATTTGTTCTGTAGTCTTTGTAGCTTGAGGATGTTTGTCTTGGAGGTATGGCTCCAGGCTGGGAAGGCGTATATATGTGTGGGACGGATCACTGTCTTGTACAGTAGAATTTTGTTTCTTGATCTTAGTTTGCTGTGTCTGTTGATCAAGGGGTATAGCTGAGCGATAACTTTTGAAGCTTTGGTGCATGTGCTCTTGATGTGGCTGTTGAAGCATAATCGCTTATCGAGAATTATTCCGAGGTATTTTGCTTCAGTTTTCCAGGGAATTTTGGAGTTGAACAGGGTGATGTCTCCTTGGGGGATGCTCGTCTTCTTGTGAAAAGTATTGTTTTGCTTTTCTGCGGGTTTAATTGTAGTCGCCAGTCTTTAAACCATTTTTCTAGATTCAGGATGGTATCTTGTAGTTCTTTAGTTACGAGATATGGTTGGCGAGATCTGGCTAGAATATCCGTGTCATCAGCATAAAGGGCGATGGTGAATGTGAGAGGATTTTGAGGGATGTCTGCCATATACTGTAGATCTTGAACAGGATCGGGGCTAGCAGTGATCCTTGAGGAACTCCAGCGAGGATTTTCCGTTGGGTTGAGACTGTTTCATTGATTTTGACTTGCATTTTCCTGTTGGAGAGGTATGATTTGATCAGGTGTAGTGGAAGGTTAGCGATGAGAAGTTTGTAGAGGAGGCCTTGGTGCCAGATCTTATCGAAGGCGTTTGAGATGTCTAGGAAGACGGTTCCAGTGTGCCGATCCCAATTAAATCCTGTGGTAATGTATTCTACCAGTCTATGGATCTGTGGGGTGGTGCTGTGATTTTGACGGAAGCCAAATTGTTCTTGTGGAATGATTTTTAGTTGGTTGATATGATCTTGGAGTCTGATGAGGATGATTTTCTCAGCTATTTTCCCTAAATTGGATAGCAGGCTGATGGGATGGTAATTTTCGGATAGGTGTGGGTCTTTGCCTGGTTTGTGAATTGGGATGAGATTCAGCTATTTTCCATGACTGGGGGAAGTGCTGCCATTTGAGGATGGAGTTTATGATGTTTGCCAGATATACCATGGCTTTGCGTGGTAGCACCTTGATGACTTGGTTAGTGATGAAGTCAGGACCTGGGGCTTTTTTGATCTTGAGATGGTTGATGATGCCGATTATTTCGTTAGGTGAGATAGGCATTATAGGGCTTGGATTGACATCGGGACGATTTACTGTGAACCTGACTTTACGATGGATCTTGTATACCTGGCTGATGTTCAGGTTCTCATATGCAGAACTGCATTGTTTCTCTAGGTTTCTTGCTATGGCTTCGGCTTTGTCAGCATCTGTGTATGCAAGGTGCTGTTCTGCTTGCAGAGGGGGGAGGGATTTGCCCTTGTTCCTGATGTTGCTTATGAATTTCCATATGGAATGATCTGCTGTGGAGATGGAGGTGAGCTTGTTGTCCCATTGTTGATTTCTGTGGTTCTGGAGAGCTTCTCGGACAGATTTGTTTAAACTATTGAGGGCTGTTTTGTCCTGGGGAGCACAAGTTTTGTGATATCTTTGTCTTTGTCTGTTTTTTCCCTTATTAAGTCCATGATTTCTTCCGGGAGAGGATTTTGTTTGTGGGTAATGGTGGATACTGTGGCTCCTGTTATGGCTTTATTGATTTGATTGGTGAGGTTCTTTATTGCCGTGTATATTTCTTCCTTGGCTTTTATATGGGGAACCAGACCAATGTGTTCTGGTAGCACTTTCCTAAGTTTCTCCCAGATAATGGAGGTTTTGGGGGTGACTGGTCTTTGTTCCCTAAGTGAAGTAGGATTGGGTTGTGGTCTGATGATAATTCGTTCAGTGCTTGAATGCTGTGCTGGTACTTGATGTTGTGTAGGATGACGATGTCTAGGATATCGGCTGTGCCAGTTGTGCTGTGGTGGGTTGGTTCAATGGGTCCTGTTACGACAGCGTTGTTTAATCCTGTGTAGCTGAAGAGGATACTGCCATTTTTATTTGTGGTTCTGATGTTTCAGAATGGATGTTTGGAGTTTAAGTCTCCAGCGACGATGATGGATTAATTTGTGCCTAGTACAGCATCCAAGTCGGAAAATAGCAGGATCTTAACAGGGGAGTTGTAGGAGGCGTAGATTTTAAGTCTTCCAGTTGACTTTATGTGGACTTCAACAACGGTGAGTTCTAGGTTGCAGGTTGGGGTGAGTATTCCATTGTGCCTGATGCAGTTCCTGATAAATATGGCTGTACCACCACCTCTGTAGTCCAGTCGGTCATTTCTGTATAGTGTGTAGCCTCTCAGTTTTAGATTGTCTGGAGGTCTTAGATGAGTTTCATTAATTAGGATTATGTCAGGGTTGTATCTGTGAGAGAATTCTTGAAGCTCCAGTGTCTTGTTTTTTAGGCCATTGGCATTCCAAGCGGCGATCTGTAGTGAGTCTAGGAGTGATCTAGTTTTATTCATTAATAAGCATTGATAATATGGTTTGAGTTTCTTTTAGAAATCTTTTTGTGGAGTTTGGTGAAGGGTTTGACTTACTGAAGTCTTAAAACATGTTTGCCAATGAGGCTGTGATGACTGTTGTCATGTTTGGAAGAATTTGGTCCTGCTGGATATCTTTGGATGAGCGGGCTACTTCGCCGTATGTCCTGCTTCGACGGCGCCTTTCCAGACTGTTGGTATTTTCATTTGTGAGAGCTGGTATTTTGTTTTCTTTTGTTGGGTGTCAGGCAACTGGGGAGCCGTCAACTCTGGTGCCTGTGGGCAGGGTTGAGAGATCTGTTTCCTTTTGTTGTCTGTTTTATTCTTAGGGTAGTGACTGCATCCTCTGTAGTTTTCCGGGTGGAGGCCCCCGCAGTTCGCGCATTTAGCTGATGAAGTACTGGGTTTTGAGCAGGCAAAACCACCCCACCTCAAATGTGAGGTTTTTGCCCACATTTGAGGCATTTGTAGTCTGCTCTGCAGAGTTTCTGTGCGTGTCCGTACTTCTGACATCTGTATCACTTGCCCGACGAGGCGGATTTCTTTAGTAGTTCTGTTGTGATTTTCAGACCACAGATCGTTGTTATGTTGTATATGTTTTCGGTATCTCAACGAGTACTAGGGGCATTGGACTCTTGTCAGCCCGTAGCATTCTGCTAACCCTGAAAGGTAGGAGATCGTGGAGGCAGAGGTCTTCAGTAATTTCATCTGTGCAGATGTTTTCTGTTACTCCCCTGAGTACAACTTTTAGGTTTTTCTCCGACTTCAGTGAGTACGTATGATATTTAATATTTGACTCATCCATGATTTTTGTGAGGAGTCCGTAGTCGCCTACTGTGGCAGGCTGGATTTTAACTCCGTCGTCTACGTTTTTGCCCATGAAAAGGCAATTTGGTGGTTTTGCATAATAGGCCTAAGGGCCGTCCAACGTTCTTTTTCCCGTAGAACAAATGGAGGAACTTTTTCGTTGTTGGGTATGGGGAGGTCAGAGTTGGGGTTATCTTCTTCCATCCCCTCGTTTATCTGAGTCTCCGCTGTTTTACGTTTTTTCCGAGCATGGGTTTCTGTATTATGTTTTGGAGTGGGAGCAGAGATTATCAGGTTCGTCTTCCCTTGGTGTTGAGTTGCCCCCTTCCGTGGAGTCATAGGTTTAGAAACCCTGGCCAATCTACCTCAAATTTCTTCAACAGTTTTTTGAGGAGATCGAGCGCCAACTTCTTATCCAACGATTGGATAAAGTCATCGGGACTTAAATTGTTCATGTTTAAAATATTCACATATATGCTTACCTGAGCTGGATCTGAAGGACTTCCGTATAGCGTATAAACACAAAATACATCACACTAAAGGACTATCGTGAGACCGCAATCAACACTCAAAACACACTCGAATGACAATGAACATCGCGACTTGGAAATATAGACTTTACGGCGAATTCTCATGAGAAACGAAGTCTTTACAAGTTCCCACGGTAGCTCTAAGACCAGATATCACCATTGATTAAAACTAACTTATCTAACTTAGGGTACGAACTCACGTCATAAATCACCAACCATAAGTCATTATAAATTAATTCCATATCCCGATCACAGAGAAATCGGATAAAAATTCAACCACGTATGCAAAACTCTAATGCTACTGCTATGAATTTAGTAATATGGTGTTATTGCAATCTGAATGGAAAATAAACCCTAAGCACTGAAATTATTGATTACTCCTAGAGAGATCTCCTAAGTATTTAAGATACAATAATAAAATATACTACATGTTACTAGTAATCTAGGAATACCAATATAAGGGAGAAAACTGTGGAATTTGAAATTCATTTCTCCTTCACTGCTTAATGTGCTATCCTTATCAAAGTTTTCGGTTTAAGATGGTAGTAAAGGGGGAAATATGAATTTGCTTTATAAAACCGGATAGAAGATATCCTTCTAGAGAAAATGTTGATATAGTGGCGCTTTAATTTTAAAATGAGGGGGGGGAAGAAAAGAAGTGTGTGTGTGTGTGTGTGTGTGTGTGTGTGTGTGTGTGTGTGTGTGTGTGTGTGTGTGTGTGTGTGTGTGTGTGTGTGTGTGTGTGTGTGTGTGTGTGTGTGTGTGTATACACACACTTCTTTTCTTATTTTATATATATGTGATGGTACGGACGACAAGCCAAAAGTCCTTTTTAGGACTTCCAGGGTAACAAATGGCAATGCTATAGCCAATGAAGTTTTAACTGAGGCTCGGCTATTGCCGTTACCCAGCCATGACTAGAGCTTTTTAGCTCACTCCATCCACATAGATTTACTTCATTCAGATAACGGGATAAAGAGTCAAGGACTCAGTCCATCGCCCAGTTCTTTTAAAACTTTAAGCTGAATATATATATATATATATATATAATATGTGTGTGTGTGATCATAGGCTTTTGTTCGGTTGTTGTGATACATTTTAAACATAGATTTAATGACTTCAAAAACCGAGATAACTTATAAAGATTTTAATGAGAATAATATGACTAGTTTCGGCTTATAACAGCCTTCCTGAGGTATTCATAAAGGAAAAGAATAGTAATAAACATCAAAGTATCTAAAACAACTGGAAATTACAGGTAAAAATTGCCACACATAATTGATACATAAAAAACGTTGTATTTTTTCAAGTTGTTCTAACAGGCGTGCCATTGTTTATTGCAAGTGTGCGTGCAGGCTCACGTGAACGCCAATATTGAATAACTGCAGCATGGCTATCTGGGATGTTATAAGCCGAAACTAGTCGTATTATTCTTATTAAAATCTTTATAAGTTATCTCGGTTTTTTAACTCATTAAATCTATGTTTTACAATGTATCACAATAACCGAGTAAAAGCCTATGATCACATCTATAGCCTAAATGACGAGGCGTCTCTAATTAACATACAAAGGAATTTTAAAAAAACATTGAAGAAAATAGGATTGAAAATAAACAGGTTAGTTTTCCTCGAACGTTGTAAGTTCCATTCAGTTTTTCCCAATTTCATCTCTTTTCAAGAAAAGATAACAACGGAACGCGCTAAAAGAATTTATCGTAAAGCTAAGATGGATCTCTTCAGCGAAAGAATTTCAGACACAAAACGTTGTTTAGCTTTTTTGTTCAGCACTAAAAGATCTTTAACTCAAAATCTTGAAGAAATTATGGATAATGTTAACTTACATGATTTTATCATTAACAGTGAAGCACAAGCCACACGAATACAAAACAAGAATAAATATACTCTTATCAATAAATTTAATAATCTAGAAAGGATACAAAACAGATCTGGTCATAGTGAAGCCCGTATTAATCCTGAATAAGTTATAGTGATCAAATCTTCTCATACTTTAACGGATGAGGAAACGGATATTCTTAGCAAAGGTCTCAATTTCATTCCCTCACCAAAATTTATCCCTAAAGAATCTCTTCTTACAAAAATAGAAAAGGCAAGTTCACTCATTCCGACTCATTTGGCGAAACTTCTTCGTATTGAATCGATTTTCATTATCAATAATGCTAAACCTCCAACAGATAATATTTTTCTGGCTGAAAGACAAGCCCTAAAAAAATCTAAAACAGAACAGTAACATTATTATTTTACCTGCGGATAAAGGCAATTCCACGGTCATCCTCAACTCTGAAGATTACCACAAAATGCTTCAATTACTTGAAGATAATTCGACATATTCAATTTTTCAGGAAGATCCTACAAGAGAATTACAAAACCGTACAAACAACTTGTTAAAGACTACGAGTGAACTTCCTCATAATGTTCTCCTCTCTTTACGCTCTTTACATCCTCTTATCGCACGCATCTATGGAGTTCTCAAAATACATAAAGAAAACATCCCTCTTCTCCCAATTATGGAAGAAATTGACTCACCTACGTATAAACTTTTCAAATATCTAGCAAAGCACCTCAAGTGTTTCTCCAATAAATCTTCATATTTCATCAAAAACACCACAGATTTTGTTTCTCATATAAAAGATATTCCCATCAATGAAAATGACATTCTAGCAAGTTTTGACATTATATCTTTATTTACTAACGTTCCTACTGGCGAGGTACTTACATTACTAAAGGATTATCCAAAAAAATGTTTGCTTTATTAAAACATTGCATTCATTCTGGTTACTTCAGATATCAGGACTCCGTTTACCAACAAAAACAAGGCCTGGCAATGGGCAATCCTTTGTCCCCAGTTCTAGCTAACATCTTCCTTGAAGATTTTGAAACGAAAGCCATATCTTTCTTCACATTTAAACCAAAAGTTTGGAAACGATATGTTGATGATATTTTTATTATTTGGAATCACGGGCACACATCTCTCAGAGATTTTTTTTCATCATCTAAACATCCAACATCCTATTATAAAATTTACTGCTGATCTAGAAAATAATAACTGCTTACTTTTCCTGGATGTCATGCTTACACGATGCTCTGAAAGATTAAAAATCTCTATACAGAAAACCTACTCATACCAATAGATATCTGCATAATCTTTCTCATCGTTTTCCACCACAAAAACTTGGAACTATATTTACTTTAGGACACAGAGCACGCTCTCTCTTGAATGAACCAGATGAGCTACAAAAAGAAATAAATCACCTCTCTCTTATCTTTAAACAAAATGGATACTCTAAAAAAAACGATTAAGAAATTTCTTCTGGATCCTCCTAGGCAGTGCACAACAGAGACTATTAATTTTAAAGGTCTCCATTCCATACATAGCATTCCAGCATCTCCATTCCATACATTAGCACAGTCTCTAAAAAATTAGCTAAAGTCCTTAAAAAATATAATATCAGGACGTTCTTCACCACACTTCCTAAAATCCGTTCTTTAATCAGCCATCCAAAGCCTATTCATCACTACCTAAAATATCCAGGTGTATATAAATTATGGTGCGATTGCAATATCCCTTATTTTGGACAAACTAACAAATCTATTGAGCAACATATAGAAGAGCATAAGAGAGACATCTCTTACAAAAGATCTCATGCAATTGCGTTATCCAGTCATGTTTTTTTTTCAAATAACCCTAATGATGATCAACAAAGCCACTCCGTTTGCTGTGATAGATCAGAAAATATTTTTCGCTGTGAGGATGAGTTTGAGAGAAAAATTGTAGAATCAAGGGAAATCCTGCTGAACTCTGTCCACTTAACAACAATTTGAGTTATAACATCCCAGACAGCCATGCTGCAGTTATTCAATATTGGCATTCACGTGAGCCTGCACGCACACTTGCAATAAACAATGGCAAGCCTGTTAGAACAACTTGAAAAAATACGTTTTTTATGTATCAATTATGTGTGGCAATTTTTACCTGTAATTTCCAGTTTGTTTAGATACTTCAATGTTTATTACTATTCTTTTCCTTTATGAATACCTGAGGAAGGCTGTTATAAGCCGAAACTAGTTGTATTATTCTCATTAAAATCTTTATAAGTAATCTCGGTTTTTAAGTCATTAAATCTATGTTTAAACACACACACACACAAGATATACACGTATATATATATATATATATATATATATATATATATATATATATATATATATATATATATATATATATATATATATATATATATATATATATATATATATATATATATATATCATGTAGTTCTAGATTTCTCAAAAACTACATTTATGCGATTCGGAAAAAAAAAACATTTTTCTGTAAATTCGATTTATTCATGATGCTTATGATAATATTATCTTTAGTATTTACTTTTCCGTAGAGGTATCTATTTGATTTTGTTTTCTTTTTTATATTTTAAGTTATATTTACTGATGTCTACTAATGCTAATGTTGTCAGCATACAAGGATAGATGCTGATATAAACTCTGCTGTTTCGTTCTTTTGGTGATAGAGTGGAAGTGGGAGGAATAATTATTAGAGATGATCTTGCGCTGATTCTATAGAGAATTACATGAGAATTAGACTTCTGAATATATTTTTTATTTTTTTCTTTACTTAATATTTTTCTACTTACTTTACTTATTTTATATAATTCTTTTTCCTAGAGATTTTCTCAGTAATTAGACGGTTGATGGATACAAAGGGGAATTAAAATTCTTACTTCAAATTAAACACTTCAACTTTAAAATTTCCATACCAGCGAAATCTGTCAAAAAAAAAGAATTTTGTTTACTTTTAATGCATATCTGAGTAGGCAATGCTTGCATGGAACATCGAGAAAGAAATAGAAAGATAAGAGTGTTTATGCCAAGATGTTAAGACCAAGGCAATTGAATTTTTTCTCTTCTTACCTGTGTGCAGGATATTTGTGAAAAATGCTGCACTGGAAGAAACACATCGATTTTTTAAAATTTTTGATTTTTAAAAATGCGTTTTTTTTTTGTTTTTTAAAATGCATTTTTTTTCTTATTCAATCATTCCAGTTCTTTTCAAAAAATTTATTTATTCCATAATTTTTTTTTGCATTAAGGTATATTGAAATAAGTCATTGTTTATTAAATTTAGAAAAGAGCATGGGAAGAAAGAAATCTCGTACTGTCAGCGTCATTTTGAACTCTTTTTCATGCGAGTTACTTTTCAATAAAATAAAAAAGGGGTTAAAATTAATCGTCTATTTAAATATCGTTAGGAATTTCGATATTCAATCACTTTCTGAATACTCAGATATGAAACTCTGATATTCACTGGATGTTCATACACACACACACACACACACACGCGCGCGCGCGCGCTCGCGTAAAGATAGAGAAAGAGAGATCTTGCAGTGTAGAGCTCTACTCAAATCCAGCTATGGGCATGAATATTTGTGAAAATTTTCCGTCTCTAGTTAGAAGAATCTTAATCTTCCCATAATCGTTTTTGCTTTCTTCTATGAGGCTAAAGTATTACGTCTGAAAATTTCGTGTTCTGCTTGCTTGTTTTCCTTTACTACGGGATGAACAACAGGGTTTTAGGAAGAACAGCTCTTCCATCACCGTATGAGACCTACTAACTCATCTTCGTTTGAAAAGCACGAATAAAGATTCTTCGCGTCATAGACGGAACCCAAAAGGAACTGTTCATACCGACTGAGATATGAAGACTTTCCATCGCCCGTATGAGGTCGCCAGCCTGCTTATTAGGAAAAAAATCTATATTTACTCTCTAGAGCAGGGTTTCTCAAACTTTTCATACGATGGAACACTTCACAAATCCTGAACTTTTAACGGAACACCTTGCAAGAGTCGAGTATCGTCGGTCTCGTATTCAATATAAAGCTAAGCGCACACTATCACTGCAGCAGGCTGTATCGCATCGCATCGCAAAAACGGGACAGCGCACACTGCAGGCGTGCCGGGCCGCATCGCAGTGACCTTGCTTGTGACCGCACGTTTCCTAGAACAGATACCTCCGTACTTCACTCACGCTCGGAGGTGTCGACAACCGCGGGAGACTGAGTCAAAGCCAGCGCGCGCGCTTGCCTTAATAACACAATCCACACACAAAGTGAGGAGCGCCTGATTTTCAAACATGTTTTAACTTGTCGTAGCATTTAAAACCATTCCAAGCTCATATTAAGTTTGATAATTTTATGAAAAGTTTTCGAATATTATGAAAAGTTTTCCTAACCATGAAGGCACGACAGTTTTACAACTTTTCATAAGTGAGTTTCTCATTACAAAATAATAAACAAATAAATAAATAATAAAAATAAACGGTAATTATCAGAACCCATGGCGCATCCTTTGGGAAGAGTAAGAAGCGTCGTCAGTTGAAGGCGTTCCCAAGATGTTTCAACTGGACTACAAGAAGTGATAGCCATTTGGGTAGAAGAATGGAGTAAAATACTTTTATTCTTACATCAAAATTTAATAGATATTCTAACCAGAAGAGCAGCATTTGAATCGTGGCCAATAGTTGTCAACGCTATTTTGAGGATTGTGGAAATAAAGATTTTGCGAAGCATCACTCAAGATGATGCATCATCTGATGCTGTTCAATGTAGTGTGCATCACGTAACATAGACGTGTTTTCCCATTAACCTACTGTTATTGTTGCCTTGCTTCCTATTACGATGTTTTCTGAAAATATTATTAATGTTAACTATGATACAATACACTTATTCGATCAAATAAAGTTACTCTTCAGTGGCTCTCTCTCACAAATGCAAATCTGAACCTATTTTGAATATATTCGGAATATGATAAAAATTCTGAATATATCAAGTGTTGTATTGATTAATTTTTCTAGTTTAATTTTCATATACTAGAAATAAAACATGTCGTTGCTGTTCTGCTGAATTACGGTCACAAACTAAGACAGTATTATATCTGTAGTTAAAAGTCTTGCCATTTACAGGATGAAAAATCCAATTTTTCGGAGGTATATTGCTACTTGGTATGAGACTGGCGAACGCACCTTCAAGAAAAACGTGAGCATCCTAAAATATGTATTTCAACTCACTGTGATGTAATTCATGGAGGATGTCAGAATGCAGGTGATGATTTTGTTATTCTTAATTTTCCCATGTGCACATCAAATGCATGTTTTGAGTAATTCAACGAGAGTGAAAAATTTACGTCAGAAAACTTGTTCAGTCGCTAAACATACTGGCTGGTAACTGAGTACGAAGTCAAAATAAGATCTTTCTCAGGCCAACAAGTGAGGGTTCGAATCCCGCCATGGCCACGGATGTCTGTAAGTGTTTTAAGTGGCAGATGAATTTCGTCGCCCTTGTGAGACCCCACCACCCCATCTCACTTATCAGAGGCTCGACGTAGCCTGAAAAATGTTCCACGTTTGCTCTCTAGAACAGATTTTCCGAATTATATAAAAAAGGTATAAATAAAAATAAAAATACGTGAATAAAAAACCTAGCCCATCCACGGTACTAACGTATCAAAGGTTTCGTAGGTGGAATTTACATTAAAAAAAAAATCTTAGTCGTATGCCGATTTTGTTTTTTTTTCGTTTGTCATCTTTTTTCTCTCTAATAGTTCAGAAATGCCACTTACGCTATTCTAGTAAAATAATAATGTAATATACAAAGCGCCCTCTAGTGCGCACTTCTGTTAGAAGATGAATTCTCCAAGAGGGAAAAAAAACTCTAAGTTCTGTAATGATGTTACGAACTATATGACTGTAGACATTTGTTTTTAAAGGGGAAACTTCTGATTCTTTTAGTTTTTGTCATTTCTTTTTTTTTTTTCGTGTAAGAACAAGGAAACTGTTGTTCCTCTTGATCTAATTCGATGTAAGATGCGCTCTGTTGTTTTGTTTCCTTTAACAGCTGTTAACCATGCTTCAAGTAACAAGAATATTCAAGAAGAAAGAATTTCATTTGACTGACCTTCGGAGCACACTTTTTTTTTCTAGAGAATTCTTTCCGTTCACTGATGGCGTTTACTAACAGAATCGTCTTCGGAGTGAAACTCTGGATAAACGATGTCTGCATGAGCTTCGATATTACTCAGCCTTCGTTTTCCAGCTGATGTACTTTTATCATTTTGGTAGAGGCATCACCAAGCTAAAGTTTGTCATTATTTCATGCCTTTTTTCTCAAGTATATTTCGACATTGAAAAAGGAAGTTAACTTTTCGGTCGAAAAACAAAACAAGAGTATGATAGGGATCTGTTTTATATTATTATTAAGCTAACTTCGTCATTCCTTCTGGTTTGTGAGGTTACCCATCGATTAATAAAGGAACATAAAAAAGGGGATACTATCTTACATTTAGTGTACAGCTCAGCGGGAAGTCGACGTGTACGTTGGTTCAAAATTAAGACCACAGTTTAATAAGTTCGTGTTATTAGGACTTCATTTCATGCTCTTTCTTGCCTAGTCCTAGGACAGAATACAATTTTTAAAAAATAATTTGATTTAATTTTTAATTTTAAATATTTTCGGTTTTCTATATAGAACAAGAAATTTCTGTTATACATGGAAAACGACTGACCCATTTCTCATCTTCCTCCCCCAACAAATAATATATAACCAGTTAAGGAGAAGGTGAGACGACACTTGAAACACGTCATCATCATCATCATCATCATCATCATCATCATCATCATCATCATCTTATCCTGTAGGCTTAGTGGTCTGTTGGGGGTACCAATTCATCTCTTGGCAGGCCTTCCAGGAAATCTTCATCTAGATGATGATGATTTATGGTTTTAATAGCGCAAGACAATAAAGGTCATACTACTCCATTTCAAGTTAAGTACACAAGTTAAGATAACCACAAACATCCATATCCACGGCGAGATTCGAACCTGCGACTTGTTGGTGGGAGACTGGGTACGCTTACCACTCGGGCAACCAGGCTGGCCTTCATCTAGAGATGTACTGAAGAACCTTTCCAGGTATCCTGGTCCTTTCCATTCTCTTTATGTGTTGCAGGTCAGTCGACTGGTTGGTTGAAGCAACTCCAACTGTGACGCCAGAAGCCAAAAAGTGTATTCTGTCTGTTAATCGCATATGTTCTTATGGCCAGAATTTGTCTGTTTTGCCGTATGAAAACCCAAGATTCCAGGAAGAACACCTACCACCTGTGTATGAGACCAACTAACTCATCTTCAGTTAAAAAAAACCTTGAAAATATTCTTCTCGTCCTAGCCTGAATTTGAATCGTTATATGCTATGCTGTAAGTGTTTTGCCTATATTGTTGGTGTTGCAGGTATTATATTTCGTTTATACATTATACATTTGTTTTTCATCTAGTCCAGCAACAGATATCCTGCAATTCTCATAAATTTCATTTCATCTGTTTAAAGTGGTTGCTCATCATTTTCTAATAATCCAAGCTTCGCTCCATTGGTCTTCCTAATGTCTTGTATCCTCTTATTCGAATATGCTTCTGTACTTTTGTTAGATTAAAAACTTTATTCCAAGTTATCTACTGCACTTTTGAATTTTATTATTAATGTCAATTTAATTTTTTCTTTGTAAGTCAGGCCATGCCCAAGAGAGTTAAAGCAATTTATTTGTTCAAGCATTGTATTCTCAATACATATTTTACGTTTAATAATTCCTTTCCTTGAATACGATAATTTGGATTTTTACGATTGAGATTTCTATATTCATTTTTCAACAATTATATTTAAATTTTACCCAGAATATTGCAATTCATCTTCATTATTAGCTAGGAATACCTGCTCATCTGCGTATAACAGTGTGTCAAATGTCAGGTCCTAATTGGAAGATTTCCATTAGCTATCAGTTTTCAATGTCTGACATTAATAAATACATTGTACGAATATGGTGGTCTTTACTGTATCATATATAGCTACCTTGCATTTGGAAATTAGTATTTGAAAGCTGACGAACCTACGTATATTAAATATTAAAGGAAAGGTTTTCGTAATTGTGGAGTTTTTTGTTTATTATTACGAAAAAAAAAGTCAGTTAATTGCGAATAACATGCGATGCCTCTCTTCCATAATTATATACAATTACTTAACTACATGATAATATAATCACTTAATATAATCACTTAACACAAATTGAATAACGAATAACGTTTCTGATGAGTTGGGTGAATGCTTTTCATGCAAAAATGCTTTTCATGCAAAAATGCTTTTCATATTCCCCTTTGTAAAGGAAGAACCTTGAACGGAGTGTTTATGAGCTTTAAGCTCGCTCAGTGAGGGCAGTGAAATTAGATTTGTTCACTGGACTTAAGATATGTTTTCGCCTTTTACATTTGTAGCCAGGAGAAGATAATATAAATATAGAACTATACAAAAATGCAGGTGAAAACTTTAATGAAAGACTTATGAAATTTTTTAATATGGTTTGGATGTCCGGAAAAACCCCTAACTCTTGGAAAAAATCACTGGTTATCCCAATCTATAAAAAAGGAAATAAAGACAATTGCAATAATTATAGGGGAATTAGCCTGCTGAATACAGGATATAAAATATATGCAGGAATATTAAAAGAGAAACTAAGTAGCATTGTAGAAAACATTAAAGAAAAAAAAACGTTGCAGAAAACATTACTAGAAGAACAAAATGGTTTCCGAAAAGGCCGATCCTGCATAGATCCAATTTTTACTTTAAAATTATTAATAGAAAAGAGAAGAGAATTTCAAAAAGAAACACGCGTGGCCTTTATTGATTATGAAAAAGCTTTTGACAAAATTAGTAGACAAAACTTGTTTAAAATATTAACCGGTTTAAACATACCAAACCATCTTTTACAATCCAATCAAGAAATATATACAGTAAATAAAATAGCAGTTAAATTAGAACACACCTCAGAATGGAAAGATATATCGAGAGGAGTACGACAAGGATGTACCCTCTCACCTCTGCTTTTCAATATATGTATAAAATAATAACAATCTGGAAACAGCATAACCCATTTGGTATACAAATGACCCTGCAAATGAAGATAGATACACTACTATTTGCAGATGATCAAATAGTATTAGCTACATCAGAAGATGACTTACAAAGATCATTAAAATCATTACATTAAATGATATCTCAAAGCAATATAATATGACAATATCCAAAGAAAAAACAAAAATAATGGCATTCAAAGGAGAAAACCCAATAAGAAGTAAAATAGTGATAGATAATAAAATACTAGAACAAGTGAACACTTTCACATACTTGGGATGTGATCTATCATACGAAGAAGAAAAAGACATAGACACTAAAATATCAAACTTTGTCAAAGTAAATGGCATAATAAATAATATATTTAAGCCATCCCTGGTACAAAAACACACTAGAATCAGACTATATAATGTCTTGTCAATCTTGAGAAACATAGACCATGAAAAGGAAAGATGAAAAACGAATTCAAACAGCAGAAATGAAGTTCCTCAGAAAAACAGCTGGATATACCAAGTGGGACCACAAAACAAATGAAGAAATCTTACAATCCCTGAAAATAAAACCAATTAATAACTACATAAGACAGTATAAACAAAAATGGCTAGAACATTTAAATCGAATAGACAACAGCTGACTACCAAAAATATTATACGGATACAAAATAAGTGGAAAAAGAAGAATCGGAAGACCAAGAAAGAGATGGCATGAGACCAGAACAGGCCACATGGCCTAAATTCCATGTTAGGAAGAAGAAGAAGAAGAGAGAAGACATTTGTAGCTTTCAGCTTCATTATATTCCGAAGCTTCCTTGATTAACGGGTTTGGGTGGTTGCTTGACTTGGTAAAGAACTTCACTGCTAGATCTTGAGAATGGAAGAGATGTAAGGGATGTTGACTTCTCTATGGATCTGGGAGTTTCTGATAAACCAAAGGGCATCTAGAATCATCCTCATGCACTTGTTCTGTAATCTCTGTAGTTTTTGAATATTTGTATTAGCAGTGTGGCTCCATGCGGGGGCGGACACGTATGTGATGATCGGTCTTATTACCATCTTGTAAATTATTATCTTTGTTTGTGTATCCATTTTGCTTTTTCTATTGACACAGGGTAGAGCTGTGCAATTACTTTCGATGTCTTCGAGGCAATGTGTCTTATATGATTGCTGAATTGGAGTTTTTTTTTTATCAAGTATCACTCCAAGATATTTGACTTCAGTCTGCCATAGAATCTTAACTTCCAAAAGATGAATGTCCTCCATACTATGGATTTTCTTTCTGTAAAACAGTATGGCTGAGCTCTTTTGGGAGTTTACTTGGATCCTCCAGTCTGTTAGGCGTTTTTCTAGTATATGTATACTGCTTTGAAGTCTTCTAGTTGCCAGTTTTGTGCTCAGAGATCTTGCCATTAATGCAGTATCATCTGCATATAATGTAGTGAATGTTGTTCTCGGATTCAGAGGGATGTCTGCTATGTAGATTGAGAAAAGGAAAGGGGGGCCAGAAGAGAACCCTGAGGTACGCCTGCCAAGACCCGGCGTCAGGACGAAACCGTTTCGCAAATCCTGACCTGCATATATAATATCTGTCTTTCAGGTATGAGTGGATTATTTTTATTAACTTGATTGGCAAGTTAAATTTTATGAGTTTATAAAGAAGGCCTTGATGCCATACTTTGTCAAACGCCTTCTCAGCATCGATGAATGCTGGGAAGCTGTATGGAGTTTCCAAATATAGCCTTTTGTGATGATCTCCACTAGCCGGTGTACTTGTTGAACTGTGCTATGGGTCTTGCTGAAGCCAAACTACTCGTTGGGCAAAATTCCTAACTTATCTGTTTCTGCTTGAAGCCTTATGAGCATCACTTTCTCTTTTCACCTTTCCGAGGCTGGACAACAGGCTGATAGGTCTGTAGCTTTCAGGAAGTTGAGGGATTTTTCCTGGATTCTTCAATGGCGTGATGGTGACTGTCCTCCAAGCAGTGGGAAAATGCTGGTATCTAACAGTGGCATTGGTAATGTTGACGAGATGGACTATGGCCTTTCTTGGAAGTAGTTTTATTATTCGGTTGGTTAGCCATCTGGGCCTTAACACAAATTCTTAAGTTCTTAAAAGAACTGGGCGATGGACTGAGTCCTTGACTCTTTATCCCGTCATCTGAATGAAGAAAATTTGTGTGGATGGGGTGTTGTTGAGCTAAAAAGCTCTAGTCATTGCTGGGTAACGGCTATAGCCGAGCTTCTGTTAAAACTTCATTGGCTACAGCATTACCATCCATTACCCTGGAAGTCCTGAAAAGGACTTTCCTAACACAAATTACATCCTGCACCTTATTAATAATTAATATGATGAGAGATATTTAAAGGTTTATCAGATATTTAAAAAATTTTGATAACATTTAAAATTTTTGAACTGAATTTTAATTTTTAAATAAAATATTAATTACATCATTATTTAATAAAAGGTTATTTTATTACCTAACATTAAATTACTTTTACTATGAAAAAAAAAACTGTAGGTTTTAGAAGTCATGCAGATTTATATACATTTATATAAATCTGCATGACTTCATTCATATATGCACATATATTGAATAGATTATAGGCATTTTAAATATGATTTTCTGAACAGGAATATTTCGAAATAACTATCATAATTATACAGTGGATTCCGGTTAATTGGGACACATTGGGAATAGAATACTTTGTCCCAATTAAGCGGCTGCTCCAATTATGCGAAATTTTATGGAAAAAGCTAAAATATCACAAAAAGTGAAAAGATCTTTAAAAATAGACAAACTTTGTATATCCTTGTTAACCACGTTTTTATTAAAAAAACCAGATGTACACATATGTGTTAGTATCCCTAAAGCAGTTAATTATACGTATGTATCGATCAAAGAAGCATATTTTCGTTAACAATTATTTTGGAAAAAAATTATCGAGTGTACTCTAGCGTGTTCCCTTTCTAGACTGCAACTGAACAAAATCAGCTCAGATATCTAATTAAGATAAAGGACTGTTTTCATTGTCTTCTCGCATAAAGTAGCATTGGAATTTAGCAATAAATTTGCAGGCTTCCTAGTTAATCACTCGCTCATGTTCAGGTGTATCATCCTCATTGCTTTCTTGTCTTCCGGGGTCTTTAGGTGTTTTGTTGGAATTTGTTCAACACTTGCATTCATACAATCTTCATTTTCATTGTAATATTGAAGGCTATTGTCAATGCATAAAACCTCTTAGTAGTTTTTGATGTGTTGCAGTTCCAGAATGATTTCTATTTCATTATCAGTCAAATTTGGCATTTCCAGGTCTGAATTTGTAAAAGCACAATGACCAAAGCAGTTTTGAATTGTTTTGCTGCTTATTTCTCTCCAACCATCTGCAACAAATTGCACCGCCTGTGAAATGGTAACCTTTGGTTTGATTTCTTTGGCCGTTGAGGATGACGTCAGTAGATTGTTTTCAATTTTTTCAGGCGTATAGTGTACCACCCTTCAGCGATACAATGCCTTCAAATACTTCGATGATTCCCATGTCCAGTGGCTGACTGCACCAAGGACGTGGTGTTAGAAGGAAGAAATTCAAGTTCAGTGTTTAAACAATTTAATTGAGGACGTGCCACACAGTTCTCCAGAAGAATACAAAACTGGTAGAAGATACAAAAGTGGCAAACTGTCGATTCTGAGCCCTTTAAAACATCGAGGCTTGGCACTTTTTCCAATAACCAACAGCTTATGTTTCACTTCCCGACATGTTACAGTAGCACAACACGGTAACGCGATCCATTGCTTTTTTTTTTTTTGAACCTGACAGCGCTGTAAGTTTATAGCTCAGGGAACCATCTGGTATGGCACGGTAAAACAGACCTGTTTCGTCAGCATCATAGATTTCATCAGGACTAAATTTATGCAGCAATTCGGGTAAGTTCAGTTGATGTCCACTATTCAGCCCTCGCAGTATCAGCAATGTCCTTCTCACCGTGTGCTTTCTTAAATTTTATTATCATGCCTGGTTTTTCATCGCGATAACCAATCATCTGCAGCTTTAAAGCTCACGTGACCAAACTTTCCAGCTAACTGTTCTGATTTCTTTTTTAACATTTGACCACCATCCATCGCGCGATGCCCATTCTTCTCGCAATTTGTCTTGATAGCCTAAGAAACTGCGATTGTAGATTTTGGAACGTCGGTTATCTCTGTTAGCTGACAATGACTGGTGTTAGACGATTGACTTTTTATTTTGTCGAGTAAGGCGATTTTATCTGCTAACGCCAGATCTTTCCTTGGCATCTTGATAGTTATAAAAACAAAAACAAAAAATAAAAAAATTAATTACTACAGTGTTTGTTACACTTTTTACTAAAACATTAACCCACACCTGATTTAATCAAAAGTAAGTAGAATCGTTACACTGTCAAAATACGCGCGTCCTCTCTAATCTGTTTCCCGGCGATGACTGACATCAACACTCTCTATGTAACTCACCACACGTGCACCATCTACAGCCACTGTCCCGATAAAGCGGCAAGTTGGCCCAAATGAACGAAGCAACTTTGGGTTATATTCTCGATTTGTTTCAGTTCTTCAGTATTTGTCCCAACTAAACGGCTGCCATAATTAACTGGAATCTACGGAAAGATTACAAGAAATATCTTAATAACAGCTTTGACAATTTTACACAATTTGTTGAAATATTTTATGTAATATATTTTAAACAAATGACATCGCTCTATGTTTCCACAACACATAAGTTATTGAACTTAAATATTAAAATTTAAATATTAATGACTTAACTGAATAAAGGAAATGAAAAAAAAAAAACGAACAAACTAAAACTGAGAATTTCTATTTTAACTTTTATGAACGTGTCTTGTAGACACGTCTTATAGACCCTCCACAACGCTGGTGGAGTTGCTTGACTTTGCTTTAGCGCTAATCTAAAACAACTCAGCTTTTTGTCTAAGCTTTTCTGCCGCTTCCCAAATCCCTTTTGTAATCTGCTCACTATCCCTGCTGTAATGACCAGGTCGTTACGGAAAAGATAGTGGACAACCAGCGGCTTTCTAGCTGAGCCTATCGATTATGAATAAAAGTAAAATAAACTTCTGCAGGCTGGTATTTTATCTGAGATATCAAGGATGCCATATGTTTATTCAAGTAGTCAATAATCTGGCTGTTGGTCGTGATGTTTGTAGATGCTGTTACTGCCTGATTTACTGACTATCTCACTTAAAATTAGGTAATTGTTTGTTGCTTAAAATGGAACACATTTTCAGCAACAAACCAAGAATTTAACCTAAAATATATTTTACAATATTAAAAAGAAAAGGTGTCTTATAAAACTCAAATTTTAAATTAATAATATCGATATTTGTAGTATTATTACATAGGTTTCTTATAAAGAAATTATTTTTATATTAGTTTACATAATTTTAAATAAAATTTATGCTGATTATCACAAATTAGTCTATAAATTTGACCTTTGCATCTCGAGCTGAAGCTTACAATTAGCAGTACTACCAGATGGCGTTTCGCTCAAATTTGCTGATATTTTGCATCATGTCTACCAAATCCTTGAGTAAGAAGAGAAGAGGTATTCGTTGCCATACATTATTAACACCTTGTTTCATGGCAATGATGTCAAAAATAATTTTATCAGTCATCTGCCTGACTTAACTACATAACTTTTATAAAAACTAAGGCAGGACAAAAACCAAAGCTCAAAGAGGTACCAGCACCTTAACACTTGGGAACTTTATGGAAATTAATAACTCATATATTAGTAACCATCATTAGATGCTTCCATTAGGCAATTTATTATCTTGTCACAACAAGTGTTTGGAGAAAAGCGTTATCGAAGCAATTAGGTGATTACATAAATAACCATTAATTACAGCCAGGGCTATTTTAAACATCATAAATAACTTTCCCGTATGAAATATGCGCTCTTTATGTCAATAGCTACAGAGAAGGGAGTTTATTTTCCACCAATTCACCCTCATGTGGCTTCATTAAGTACTCCAGTCTCTTGCTCTTAAACGATGTAGTTGGAAGATAGCGTAACTCAAACATGTCGAGTAGAGATAATAAGTTACATAAGAATGGATCCATTTTCTAAAATTATGATTAATCGAATGTGTAATAGTTAAGGATTAGCTGAGTTATTTGAGTGTGCGGATTTATTTTGTTTTCATAATTGCAAAATAATTTATTAAGTCCTCTTTGTTGTTCGTTTAATGATCCAATACATTTTTAAAAGGACGTCTTCAAATTCCATTTGAAAAAAATTAATTTAAAATATTGCTACAATTCCGTATCCTTATCTGACCGTGCTTCATCCATTATTTATTAATGATATATTATTTTATTTATTAGTATCCATTATTCATTAATTATTTATTATTATCCATTATTAATTACTTAATTATTATTATCCATTAATAATTAATTATTATTATCCATTAATAATTACTTAATTATTATTTATTACTACTCAAAGATTTGCGAAGGTCTTATGATATTATATTTTGGTTAAAGCTTAACTGTTATTTTGCCCGACTTGTTTTTAAAGTATTAATCATTCCACTAGCTAAGAGAACTTTCTTGACGATATTTTCATTTTGCATTCAGTTCATCCGGGATTTCTATCGACCTCAGTTTCTAACATCAAGAGTTTCTAAGTTGCAGCTTTATCTTTAAAAATTCACGACATTCACCTACGTGTGTCACGAAACCACTTCTGGGCTGGTTTGCGAGCTACTCGCACCTTCATTCAAGAGCTTCTCTGGGGTCTGATAAAAAAATGATTTAGTCATACTTCATAAAGAGCGTCGGCTGCTCATTGGTCAGTATTGTATTTTAAGTTTACTTGGTCGTATCTTGTGCACAGTGTCATCTGTAGAGTTCCAGTTCGTGAGCCCGTTACCAACTATAGACCTGGGAATGTTTAATTGTTGAGTAATAGCACGTACGCACATTTTCCGTAAATGATACCCAATTAACATTCCCCCACTGCGTACTCGTCCTTTTGAGATACATGATCGAACTGACTAGGAGAAAACCAGTAATCTCCTTTCTAGACATAAAATTTATATATTGGGTGCTTGGACTTTTTGTTAGACATGTATATGGTGGATTTAGAATTTAAATGAAAAGCGATTAAACGTACATAAGAGGAGAAAAATGAAGGAATAGACCTTCGCCAATATTCATAGAATAATCTACCATAAAAATTTCACTTTGTTGATTAAAAATCTTATGAATTTCGTGAATGTTGATCTCTCCCTCTCTGCAATCATCATGCTGTTCTTTTGTTCCTTTGGCTGACTTTATACGTTAAATTCTAAAGCAAAAAAATGGATTTAGCAACACCAACATGATTATATTTGTGGAAATCATATTTGCTATAAACTTACTTCGGGTCAAAACTCTTTCTCATTGCCTACCTACCCAAATAACAATTTCTCCTTCAGCACGCACTCTTATTTTACAGCCGTAACTCCGTTCACGGGTTAATCACCACAACTCACAATCGAAATGGAAAAGCGCCCCCGTGGGAAAGCCAGTATATCGATTCCCAGTTACACAATGACCACGTAATCCGAAGAAAGCCGGTGACACTACTCGATAAGTGGAGCCACATATGAACAACAACCGTCTGTCATCTTATCTCGAAATGCCCAAGAGAAAAGATTTGTAATCAAACAGACGAAGATTCCAATTGGACATTAGGCTTAGTTTGTGACGCAACTAATACAACGGAAGAATAGGAAAGCAAACTTCGATTGAGTTTTCATTTTATTACAAATCTTGACTTTTTCCATAATTGAAAAAAGACAATGCACGAGTTCGCTACAAACAAGAATTCTTCATTTTAAAGGAAAAACAAATTCATATTTTAAAGATGAAAGGCGTAAATCAACTATTGAAAAAAATGATACCAGGTGGCGTTACTAATCTTACTATGATTTTTTTAAGGTGTGAACGGAAGGGCTTAATTTCGTGACGTTTCCTGCGATACTGAGTTCAGATGGCACCGAACGAATGTATCTTTGGAAATTGTCATGAGTTATAATGGGAACATTAAGCAGAATGATGGCTCGGCTCTTAATGGGATCACAAGGTTATTGAAGATAGATCATCCAAATGGCACATTCATAGCAACCACCCTAAGTGCGGATATGAACGCAGGATAACATTCATGATCTCAGTAAATAGTTAGTGTACCCCCCCCATGGCGCTCACAAATGGCCAGTCTTCACAATCTTTCACACCAATCATTTGTCATTTTTACTCGTCAGTTGTTCGAAGTTAATATCCACTAAAACTGCCTGAGTGGGTTACTTATAAAAATAAAGGTGATAACGGACCGCCTAATCAACCATTCGCCTACATTGACAAGCAAGCTAATTAACCCCCCCCCTTTTTTTTATGTATGTTTGATTTTTTTTTTCAATGCTGTAAGCTTGGTAAGAGAATATATAAAATCTTCTCAATATGTATAATAGTTATGTATAGTGGTACATACAATTAGCCAGTGGTGAAGGGAAGGGGTAACTGTAACGCACAGTACAATGCATTCATTATGAGTAACTTGCTGCTAAGAATATTTTGTCTAAAAAATGAATCCGATAAATATGGAGCTGAATATGAGAAACTCTATAGCTTGGACCCTGACATTTGTTTATTTACCGGTGTTTGAAAGAAAGCAGTGCCATTATTCGCATTAATATACTTTGCACTGTTTATACAAACTATGAAGAAATAAATTAATACTTAATTGTTTATTAAATATGTGGTGTTCTTAAAAGAACTGGGCAATGGACTGAGTCCTTGACTCTTTATCCCGTCATCTGAATGAAGAAAATCTGTGTGCATTGGGTGTTATTGAACTAAAAGCTCTAGTGGTAACGGCAATAGCCGAGCCTCAGTTAAAACTTCATTGGCTACAGCATTGCCATCTGTAAAGGTAAAGCCGTCTCTAAAAATGCGGACGATCCCTAGGCCACTCAATCGTGGGCGAAAGACCGTCCATCTCAGCGGTGGCTCCACTCAGTGATGGCCTTCATCCCACACCACCACCGAGCAGAACCGCTCATATTCCGAAGAAAAGCATTCACCGACAATGGCCCTCACCGGGCCGTGCCGGAGAACACTTTCCACGGAGACTCAAATTGCTCCCTTAAGGCAAAAACCTTAAGAGAGCGAACTCAAAACTCTCGAATCTCTGCGTCCCAGGGGTAACAGCAACAGCCAAGCCTCAGTTAAACTTCATTGGTACAGCATTGCCATCCATTACCCTCCAAGGGTCTCCACCTCTCCAAACACAGCATTACCCTTTGTTACCCTGGAAGTCCTAAAAAGGACTCTCTAAATATGTGGTGTTAGTCGTTCTTGCCAATTTTGAATCTATGTTATCTATTCTCAAAAAAGGTGAAAATTTTATTTGCATATATTAGAATATATCTTCCTTAGAAACTAAAAAGCTTAATAAATTGCACAGATAATTAATTATTAAATATAATTGTATAGAGATTTTAATTATTTCTTTATTTACTGATATATAAACATATTTCTATTATTCAGCAAGAGAAAAATTATTATAGTAATTAATAATAATTCTTTATTTGTTAGCTCTAGTTTATCATATCTTGTCGATATGATGTTGTCCACAGACTGTTTGATTCGTCATTAACTAACATCACTGAAAGTACAGAGAGTATCAGTTTTATGCTACATTTATTTCTCTTCATCTATTTTAAGTATAATGTTTTGTATTTTTTGTTAATATTCCAGTTTTTATTTGTGTCGAGGACACTGTTTGTATTATGAACATCAACTTGCTAATACCGTCTTTAAACTTTCAGTCGGATAAAAAGGATTTTTAAACTTAAAAATACACGATTTGTATACTCCAGTCTTGTTAAGAAATAATTGAAACTAATTAATGAACAATAAAGCAATATTCATCGTCACTACTAAAATTAATTTTTCTCCTTTGTAGTCTATAGGTATCACAGATCGACTTGATTTGAAGATTTCACTTCATTGTTTGTTTGATTATAATTATTTCGATTTTTATTTTAGTTGGCAAAGATTAAAATAAAATAAAAATTAAATTAAATTGATAAAATCGTAAAATAAAAATAAAACTTTCCTGCAGAAAAAAAAAACGGTGAAATTACAAAAGTTAATAAAATGAATTAAAGCTATTGCTGATAAAAATTTAATCATTAAGGATATAGAAATACCTGAGGAAAGGGATTTTACTAGGAGAGAACTTATAATGCCGACCAATGGAGAGCAGGCAAAAAATGAGTTTTGTTCGGCATTCTATCAACTGCCAATAATTGAAAGTATAGGATGCAGTTGATTTTATTTTTGTCTGTTGATATTTGCATTGCAAAAAAATTTTTGCGCTTATGTTTACGGTGTATATTGCATTTTGGAGTTCATCTTCACTTCTTGCTATGATTATGTGATCATCTGCAAACAAAAGTATATAGATATTAATTAATAGTGGTGACATTGAGTATCCTTGACGAACCTCTTTGTTTACTGATTTTCATTCTGTAATTTTTCCATGTATTCTTACAGCTATTTTGGTTGTTTTGATATATGTTAGTTACTGCAGTAAGCAGCTAATTGGAAATGGTTAGATTCTTGAGTATGGTCCAAAGTTTGTTCCTCAAGACTCTGTCAAAGACTTCCTGGTATTCTACAAATTCTATGTGCGTTTCTATGTTGTAATCGTAATGTTCTTTCCATTACGATTTTTAATCTAAAAGCTGGGTCAATATTACATGATCGTCCTTTTTGGGAGCCATTTTGTTCTTCACGAGGTTTACCTTCTACATATACGAAATTCTACATATATGATTTAAGTTTTGAAGTTAATATTCGTGCATGTAACCAGTATTTAGAAGATTTATTCCTCTGTAGTTTTCGCAGTTGCATTTATCACCTTTTTAATATGTTAGGATGATAATTGCCTCGTTCCAACTTTCTGGGAAATTCCTTGCTGCCAGATATTGTTAAATAATTTTAAAAGACGTTTGATGAATAGGATATATGCACACATAATAAGTTCTATATTTATTCTATCTTCTCCAGGGGATTTTCCTGATTTTCTTTGCTGTGTTGCTTGTGGAATTTCTTGTGATGTTATTTCTTTCGCTATATAATTAGTAGTTTATTATATTAGTAGTTAGCATTATATCAGTTTCAGATCCATTACTATCTTGCTATAAGTTTTGGAAGAAGACCAGTGAGGTGTTCTCTTTGATTATTTCAAGTTTCACTTTTTCTTTTACCTCCTTGTTCATATTTCTTAGAATTTTGTTTGCATTAAGCCTCTACAGTGTAAGATCTCTTTCCAATTTTGCTATGAATTTATTCCATCTTTCTCTATTCTTCTTCCGACATGCTTTTTTGCTATCTTTTGTATTTATGTAATTAATTTCTGCTTCTGGTAATTTTCTGTTTATCCATTGTTTATGTGCTTCTTTCTTGTCTTTGATTATTGCTTCAATGTTTTCATCCCAGTTTCTTGTTCCCATTCTCTTCTTCCCTTTACTTTTTGTTCCGAGGCATTCTTTTGCTGCATTTATTAATATATTTTTAAATTATTCCATTCTAGTTCTATATCATCATTTTCTTTTATTTATCATTTCTTTTTTTTTTATTATCTTTGCTCTAGGCTTACATTTATTCTTTGCGAATAAAGGTAGTTAATACTTTTATCATCTAACAGTTGAACTCTAAAAGATCGCTGGAGATTTCTCTTAGCATAGATTTAGTTCATTTAAACCACCTCGGGGGTATTCTTAATTTTCCTTGTAAGAGATAATGATCAGATTCTATTTCTGCACTTCTAAATACCCGGCTTTCCAGTATCATGTTAGCTGGTTTCCTATTAGCTATTATATAATCCATTATTCCTTTAGGTTTCTTGTTTCCCAAGTGGATTTATGGTAATCTTTATGCTTGAAAAACGTATTTGTAATCTTTAAGTTACTATATGTGGAAAGATCTCTAAATCTGTATCCATATTTAATGGATACAGACTTAGAGAAGGTAACGAACAGAACAGGTTTCCAAAAGTATACTTGAGTACAATGTCAGTGAATGGGATTAAGTAGATTTATTATAAACAATTTATGAGACAGAATAGATGATCTCCCATGATGGTTTCTGAGTCGATGGTGATTTTCCAATAAGAATGCGTAAATTCACATGATAATTTTAAATGGTAGTAATTAGCTTAAAGTTCTGCTGACTACAACACATAGTTAACGATCAGTTCATTTTTTTTATTATTTGTGTTGTTACTTTTACTATGAAGTGCATTAATCCGCATTGTTCAAGTGATGGCTCTTCACAACATTTTAAATCCGCATTTCCTTTAACATGCGAAAAGACTAAATTCTGCTAAAGTTTGTACCCGATACACAAGGAATTTGCTGTTGTGCTACTCCTAAAAGATTCTTGAGACATACAAGTGAGCATTTACCAAGCCTTGCCTTTCATTGGGAACATTTTAGATTTAGATTTTGTTAGTTATTTTTGAGTATTAGCAAAATCGATGCATCAACACCAAACTTTTTTAAATAAATATAAAAGTTTTAAACCTAGAAATATGTTTATAATAGGAAACATTTTAATTCACCTTTTAATATAAAGTTAACATCGCAGCTGATAAAGACGCTAACAAACAAACTTTTTTAGTATTTTTTTCGCAAAATAAAAAAACAGTATTGGGATTTTTTGAGAACAACTTTCGGCATAATATTTTGACCTCGTTGCATATCTTGCTTTTTTAAGATTACATCGAGATAGCTGAGCCAAAAACGCAATATATATATTATGTCTATAGACTGTGTGTATTCTCCAGCCAGTTTGTCTCTGTCCTAGGAAATCCTAGGATCCTAGAAGTAAAATCTCTATCACCACTTTCGCAGGAGGTCAGCTGTTTCAGATTCGGAATACTCTTAAATATTTCTCTCATCTTATACGGTTTTCTTCCAAAGAGCATCGACTCTTCTGACTTTGGTATGGAGGTGCATCAATTTTGATAGAAATAATTGCTAATTGTTACTTTTATTTTTAGAGTGCTTCTGTCACTCTTAGGTGGAAAACATGTTGGTTCGAATTCCGTCTACCACTCAACAGAACAACAGAAAAAGAAGAATTTTATATGGCGGTGAAAGGGATTCAGTGAAGAAACGTGACTTTTTTCATTCTGTAACACAACCAAACTGGCCACAGAACACACGCATTTTAGAGACGTCATACGTTAGCATAAATAGCCTTAGATTTTTAGATGTTCCCATCAAATATCAATGCATGTCGATTAACTTTTGGATGATGAAATAATTCGCTAGATTTTGATAAATATAAATAAATATAAAATATTTAAACCTAGAAATATGTTTATAATAAGAAATATTTTAATTCCCCTTTTAATATAAAGTTATATTATGCAAGCTAACGACAATACATGATACGTTTAGCCTTCGAAAATATTTCAAAACGTTTCATCACATAATAATTGTTTTATAAATTATAAATTTATAATTTATTAATTTTATAAATTTTATAAATTAATAAAATTTTTAAAATTTATAAAATTTATAAAATTTATAAAATTCTCTGAATAAAGAATAAAGAGCCGTGGACCAAAGGATGTAGCAGAGGCATGGCAAGCTGGCTACATTATTATGCCAGTAACTTTCATGAGCAGGAGAAAATCTACAAACCGAGATAGTGCTACTGCGTACGGGACAACCGACGCGCCTACTCAAAGACCACATAGAGTAGGTGAGAAATCAGCAATGTGGTCAGCCAAGGATGTGAAACATGTAGCCACCCTCAACATAAGATCACTATACCGACCTGGAAAATTACAATTAGTCCAGGAAAATTTAAAAAGACTGAAATGGAGTATTTTAGGTTTATCAGAGACACATTGGTGCGGAGATGGATTCATGGATTTACCAGAAGGAAGACTGTACTTCTCAGGAAGAAAAGATAACATACACAAAAAAGGAGTTGCATTACTAATTGAAAAGAAACTTACACACTCAGTAATTGAAATAAACCCGGTGTCTCCTAGAATAATAACAGCCAAACTTCAAGCAAAAGAAAAAGGTCAAACAATTAAAATAATCCAAATATATGCACCAGACAGTAACCATTCAGAGGAAGAAATAGAAAATTTCTATGAAGAACTACAACAGGAAATAGATAATCCCAAAAATAGAGAACTCATGATAGTGATGGGAGATTTTAATGCTAAAATAGGACAGTTCACAGCAGACAAGAAAGATGTGATGGGGAAATTTGGATACGGAGAGCTTAACGACAGAGGAGAACAATTACTCCACTTCTGTAAAGCAAACGATCTAATGATTACAAACACATTGTCCTATCAATACCCCTTTAATAAATATACATGGACATCCGCAGATGGTAATATAAAGAACTGCATAGACTATATCATCATAAACAAACAATGGAAAGATCAGTAAATAATGTACGAACA
The DNA here is from genome assembly GCF_054136105.1 of Typopeltis vanoorti. Lineage (NCBI taxonomy): Eukaryota > Metazoa > Arthropoda > Arachnida > Uropygi > Thelyphonidae > Typopeltis > Typopeltis vanoorti. The sequence goes on along the minus strand of NC_143571.1, from coordinate 37,063,956 downwards.
TTAAGAAGCTTTCATTTCGACACTGACCACTAAATACTAACTGCCAAAGGGAAGATAAAATTGAACAGGAAAAACAATTTCAGAAAAGAATAAAACGTCAACCTATCAAAACTAAAAGATAGCTCAAGCAGAAGTCGATTTTTAGAACAGATGTGCTTGAAATTAAAACCCTCCATCTTACAGAACAGCGGAAAATTCTGGGAAGAAGGAAAAGAAACAGTGTTATCAATTGCAAAAGACACTCTAGGTTCCAAACCCAAAATAAACAAACAGTGGATAACCCAAGAAATCATAGCTACCATAGAAGAGAAAATAGAGGCCAAGATACTTGTAAACCAACAAAACAATGAAGAGAATAGAGAAAAATACAGAGCACTAAAAATAAAGTTGATAACCTATACAAAAAAGCCAAAGAAAAATGGTTAGAAGAAAAAGCTAAGAAATGCCAAGAAGCATACCAACAAAACAACCTAAAAGTCTTCCATGATACTGTAAGAGAAATTACAAAGGAATTCTCAGCAAAAGCAGTAAGAATGATGAACAACAAGATGACTGAAACCGGGAATATTGAATATATAAGAAAAATCTGGTCAAACCATTTTAAGACTATCTTCCACCAGAGAAACCAGAGAAACAAAACTACAATGCCAACAATAGAAGAAAATAATGATCACCCAAAAATTTTACAAGAAGAAGTTAGATACGCAATAAAACAGATGAAAAACAATAAAGCACCAGGCATTGATACTATCCCTACTGAACTGTGGTCATATGGAGGCAGCATATCAATAGAATATTTAACAACCCTATTCAATAAAATACTACAAACAGGAGAGATCCCAGATGACTGGAGAACTGGAAAGATCATCCCAATATACAAGAAAGGAGACAAAAGAGACTGCAGAAATTACAGACCAATCAATTTACTCCCTCACACCTATAAAATATTCATAAGAATTATACAAAATAGATTAACAAACACCTACGAAGAAATGATAGGCATAGAACAAGCTGGTTTCCGAGGAAACTATTCAACAATAGACCAAATTTTCACATTGCACCAACTAGCAGAACTCAGCTGGGAAGACCATAAAGAACTATATTGTTGTTTTGTGGACTTTAAACAAGCTTTCGATAACATCAACAGAGAAATCCTTCTCAAAATTCTACTAGAAAAAGCAATAGACAAATATATAATACAATTTCTAATAAAATATTACTCTAAGACAAATGCAATAATTAAAAAGGACACACTCACAACAGAACCCATAGAGATCCAAAAAGGAGTAATGCAAGGATGCCCATTATCCCCATGCCTATTCAACATATATCTAGAAGAAGTTGTAAAGAAAGCAATAGACAATGAGCCTGGAATCAATGTCAACGGTTTAAACATAAATAATATCAAATATGCAGATAATCTCGTTCTTCTTGCAAGAACCCCAAATGCACTACAAAAGTTGATCAACAAGCTAAATGAAACCTGTAAAACATATGACATGACAATAAATATACAAAAGACAAAAGTGATGAAAATAGGGAGGAACAGAACTACCATCTCAGCCACCCTAAACGGAGAACAATTAGAACAAGTAGACAACTTCATATACCTTGGATCAAAACTAACAGAAACAATAGATGAACTCAAAACAATCAAACACAGAATAGCGATAGGATGGACCACCATGGGAAAATTACAGAAAATCTGGAAAACAAACAAGATATCTAAACAATCCAAAATCAAATTATATGAAGCAATAATTATACCAACAGTCATCTATGGAGCAGAAGCGTGGACAGTTAAAAAAAGAGAGGAGAAAAAACTGCTGCCATTTGAAATGAAATGCTTAAGAAAAATAAATAGAACAAGTTGGATAGAAAATAAAACAAATATCACAGTCAGACAAGAACTATTGTATAAAAAGACAATAATAGAAAAAATTAGAAAACAACAACTGAGATGGTTTGGACACACTGTACGCATGGATGCAGACAGACTTCCTAACGTCCTAATCAATACTTTTCCAACTGAAAAAAGAAGATCCGGAAGACCAAGAATTACCTGGCTGAAATTAATAAAGAACATCTCGGGATGCAGAACATATAAGGAACTTTTTCGAACAGCAAGGAATAGAGAAGACTGGAAGATCCTGCTCAAGAGAAGGCTCGACCCGTCTTAGACGGAAGAGAAGAAGAAGAGAAGATAAATGATTTTTTATTTTATATTTTATAAATGCTATGCCTACGATAATTATTAGATTGATAGAAGTTGGATAAATCATTTCTTCTTTCTGCAGACTTCAACGTTGTTCTACAGTATTCGATGGTTTGCGTGACTTATAAAGAAAAACACAAACCCACATGGAAACAAAATTCATTACAGTTTTCAGGTGTTTATTCACTTTATTTTGCAAACAGCTAAAACCACTTTCATTCTATTAACAAACCGGAAAGTCTTACATCTGTGCTCTTTACTCTTTCATAATAATTGTCTGATATGAGCTCTTCGTTTGATTACACTCTGGATATCCTTCCATTCGCGAGCAGAAATGCATTTGATGGAAGTTGACGCAATCTATTTATTGACCTTAATATCGGCAGTGACAAAGATGGATATTAGATGCATTTTAAAACGCACAAATATGACAAGCTCGTCGCTCGTGTTCTGTTTTTAATAATTCAGCGGTCTTCTCTATCACTAACATGTTCGAAGTTTTCGGGAATTACAATAGTTATAAATCTTACTTCACTGTGCCATTTGCGATGCAACGAACTCGGAGACAACCTCAAAAATCTGTATTGGAAAATCGAAACGGTGCCTATCGTGAGCGCGTGTTTAAATTTGTCAGAGGCTCAGTTTTTATTTATTTTTATTTTTTTGTGTGTGTCTGAATAACAAACCGTTCGGGTATTCGCGTTTTATTCAATCAGATCTCGTATTTCGACAAAACATGAATACATTTACCGAAGAATTCAGATTTCTCTTTTTTCTTTAGACTATAGAACATAATTCTCCTCCCCCCCCCCTTCTCTCTCTCTCTTTCTCTCTTTGTATCTTGTGGTAAACGTGTTTGGAATTGCATTTTAAATGACTCCGGTTTTTTTTTTTTCAGAAAAATAAATCTACTGCTTTCGAAGCATCCATCGAATATGAGACATATCGAACTAAACTAAAAGATGGTGAAGGAATTTAAATATGTATTTTCCTGTTTTTATCTAAATGAAAATACAGTCTGTGCAGTTCCCTTTCTAACTGTCAAATATTCGATTTCAATTCCAGTTACTTTTTTTTTCGCGAAAATTTCAAAGATGCTTTTTTCTACTTATTACTGAATAAGAGTTAGCTTAAGTAGTTGAATAGGTTCGTTTCTCTTGTAGTGAGTGCCTCTCACATAAATCATTCTCTGCACACATCACAAGTATGGAGATAATCCAGCAGTGCTGGCTTGGTTGAGCTAGTGCATAACTTCTTTGCAATCTAAATAACTTCGCAATCTAGTATTGGCAGAGATGAGATGGACATCATCTGGAGAGATCAATGGATGCGAAGTAATATGGTCAGGACATGACACCATGCACGAAGCAGGAGTTGGCTTCCTTCTTAGCAAAAGAGCTCGAGAGGCACTGTTATGCTACAAACCAGTTAATGAGCGAATCATAGTAGTCCAGATATATGCACCCACACCTGACAGCACAGATGAGGATATTGATTTATTCTACAAAGATCTGACAGAGACAATAGAAACAATACCAAAGAAAGATGTGCTAATTATTGAAAGAGATTGGAATGACAAAGTTGGAATAGATAATGATGGTTGGGAAAGGGTCATGGGAAAATATGGTTTGGGGGAAAGAAATGAACGAGGTGAAAAATTGTTAGAATTTGCTGTGGACCACGAGATGATGATCTGTAACACAAGATTCCAACAAAAGGAGTGTAGAAAATGGACGTGGCGATCAAATGATGGGAAAACCAAAAACATGATTGATATGATTACGATTAAAAGAAGATGGATAACATCAGTACAGCAATGTCGAACTTTTCAAGGAGCGGATATAGACTCGGACCATAGTTTAGTGATTTCAAACATCAAATTGAAATTAAAAAAGAAATATAAACCCCAACATAAGAATAGAAGAGATACAGCACGAATAGGTGAAGCAAAAATAGGAAGAAGGTACAGAACAGTGTTAGAAGAGAAACTTAAAAGTGTAGAGAAAGAAAAAAACTCGAATTTAAGAGTGAAAAGAGTAATGAACGCGATAGAAGATGCAGTTGAAGAAACAGTACCAGAATAAGAGAAGATCAAGAAGAAATAGATTACACAAGAAACACTGAAGTTAGTACAGGAGAAAAGAATGTTGAAGATAAGAAGGGATATATCAGAACAAATAGAAGAGCAATATAGAAGAAAGTGTAACGAGGTGAAAAAAGCAGTCAGATTGGATAAGATGAAATGGTTAGAAGCCCAATGCAACAATATGGAACAGTACTATGGAGAGCATAAAACAAGGGAGGTATACAAAATGATCAGAATCATTAATAGAAAGTGGCAACCAAAACAGACCACAATTAAAGATGAAAAAGGCAAAGTATTGATGAATAAAGAAAAAATTGCACAGCCGTGGACAAAATACTGTAGTGAGTTATATGAAGAAAAACTTGATTCAGATAGCATTGGGAAACTCACTGAAGAATTGAAGCAGATATCACCACCAGGTAATGAGCATGATATGGACATTTTAAGAGGAGAGGTAGAAAAAGCAATAGGGCAGCTAAAACACAACAAGAGTCCTGGTAACGATGACATTACTGGAGAAATTATTAAATATGGTGGTGAAAGTATGGTTACAGAAATGCACCAACTATGTAATATGGTATGGAAAGAAGGGAAAATTCCAGAGGACTGGGTGAAATCAATATTAGTAACATTATATAAGAAAGGAAATAAGCTAGAATGTAAAAATTATAGAACAATTGCCTTGATAAGTCACCTTGGTAAAGTGATGATGATCATATTGACAGAAAGATTGAGAACACAATTGGAAACATACCTCGCAGAAGAGCAAGCAGGATTTAGGAAGGATAGAACTACAATTCAACAGATTTTGACAATGGGTTAATAACAGAGAAAGCTAGGAAAAAAAACAAAAACATATATACTTGCTTTGTTGATTTTCAGAGAGCATTTGACAGTATTGACCAGAAAGTGACATTAGCAGTGCTAGAATCCTATGGAATTGATAAACTAATAGCTACATTAAAAGATGTTTATCAGAATGCAGTTGCAGCAGTTAGAATAGGTGATGATTTGGAGAAATAGTTTAAAACAAGCAGAGGTGCTAGATAGGGTGAACCAATATCACCAAGCATTTTCATCGCACATTTAGAAAGAGCAATGGACAAATTGAAGGAACATGCCAAAGGAATATCTATACGCTGAATGAGAATTAACAATCTGAGATTTGCAGATGACATTGTTATTATTGAAGAAGACGAAAGAGAACTACAAAAAAAAAACACTGAAACTGTTAAATGAGGAAGGGAAGAGATTTGGACTTGTTATGAACTTGGAAAAAACAAAGACAATGGTATATGGTGAGAAGAACATAAAACAAAAGGTACAAGAGGATGGAAATGATATAGAAAATGTAGAACAATTCACATATTTGGGAAGTAAACGGACATATGACTTGGACCGTAAAAAAGAACTAAAGATCAAGATTGCAAAGGGAAGAACAAATCTTCCCTTTGCCATGGATAACATCTGGAAAAGTAAAGTGATCAGTCTGCAAACAAAAATAAGATTACTGGAAAAATGCACATCTTCAGCGGTGTACGGTACGGATCTGAAACGTGGATAATAAATAAAGAATCAAGAAAAAGAATTTTGGCATTTGAAAGAACTTGTTACAGGAATATTCTAAGAATAGGATGGGTACAGAAAATCACCAATTAAGAGCTCTATCAGAAGATACAACCAAAACAGAATCTAATTCAGAAGATTATAAAACGGAAGCTGCAATTATTTGGACACATCTGTAGAATGAGTGAGGACCGGAAGATAAAGACATTTATGTTTGGTATTTTGGATGGTTTAAACAGAAGAGGTAGACCATACAGAGAATACAGAGAATGGATAGACAAATTAAAAGACTGGTGTGGAATGGGTATACAAAAACTGCGACACTGTGCACTGGACAAAGAAAGATGGAAGAAGATAGTGAAACAGGCATCAGACATCAACGGGCTGTGAGTCCATGGTTCATGATGATGAATCAAAATAATAGAATGTGAGACGAATCCGAGCATGTTTATAAATGTCTTTAGGAGGTAGATAAATTTCTCCACCAGCTGTGAGAGTATTACCCTTCTTATTATTAAGGAACCTTAGTAACTCAGTCCGTATTGACCATTTCTTCTGTTGAAGAGACCTGGGTTCGAATCTATGTACGTGAATCACTCTTTTAAGGGTTTTTCATTTGAAAGTGAGGTAACCGAAGGAGTACGCTTTTTTTATCCTTGAAACATAAGTTGTTTTGATCCTGCAAAACAACTATACCAACATAAGACAACTGTAATTCTGAACAGCGAACAATTCGTATTGAAGATCTGAAGTGCCTTTAAAACGTAAACTATGTTTTTACTATAGAGCATGATTTGTTGATTATCTTATCTACCCTTTAGTCCCTCTCAGTACTAATGATGTAGGTTTACATTTCGTGTATGAGAATGAGGGAAAAATTCATATAAGATTCCGATAAAGATATAAACGGTAACTTAATATAAACTAACAAACCAAACCAAACATAACTATTCATTTCATAATGATCAAGAAAAACGCATCTAAGCTATAAACGGATTCATTCGCTCTTTCTCCGACAAACAATTGAGTTTTTACCGTTACGCGAATTAAAGTTTTTTTCCTATTTATTTATTCTTTTCAGATTCTTCCATGCGTTGTTTATCTGGCTTGAGTATAATTTTGCCTTGCTTCTGGAAACCTGCTAAAAGTTCCTAAAGAGTTAGTTGTTCTTCTTCTTCATTCATTACTCCTACCTCCTCCTGCGTAACAGTTTCCCTCTATTAGCATCTTCTATAAACGGTGGTTCTTTTCCAAGTTTTCTCCTATCTCGTCCTCGGCTCTTCATATGCCATGATTTTTCAGCTTTCCTGAATAGGATACATGCAAAACAAAAACAGCATGTAAGTATTATAATGTGCTGTCGTGTGCGAAAGACTTCGAGTATTTCATACTGTAACAAGCACACCATCGGTGATAGCTTTTCTTCTAAATAAAAATTCCTTTTTGAAGTACATTGCCCTTCATACTATCAAAAGGTTTCTGTCGCGTTGGGATGGGCTCCTTCAAGGAAAAAGATGCATTTTTCCTGTTAGTTTGCAAGATTTTGCATGATTTAGGAAGGTTGCGTAAATTACCGCCCAACGTGTCAGGCTAAACTTTGTAGCAGTGACAGCAAAGATGAGTCTCTAGAGAAAGAAAACGACTGTTACAACCCACCTTACTATGTTGGAGGCGCACAACCTTACCTAGGGCGGAGCTCCGAGTTTCAAGTAATAGTTGTTTAGTTAGTACGTCATGCTGGGTAGTTTGTGACCTTTCAGAAGAGTAAATTTTAGATGTAAGGAAAGAATAAAAAGATAGAGAAAGTTCTGTGTAGAGTGATGAGATATATGAGATTGCTCAATGCAGCCATTTGGCGTCTAAGTTTAAAGGTAAAACAATTTTAGCTTTATTTAATATGTACAATGTTTACTGTAGGGTACTGTTTTATTTAGGGTTTATTTAATGGGTATAGTCGTCTTGTCTCAGTAAAAATTTCATACGACTCTCTTGGAAGGTGGCAGACCTGCTATTTAATCAGTTTATATTTCATGGATTAACCTTTTTGTTCGCAGTTATTTTTGTGATATCGTACTTGACACATAAACACTGCTTATCCTCCCCCCCTCCCAAAAAGAAATTAAAACCCCTACCTCAGTGTGGCAGAAGTCTAATGTGATAATAATGAAAATTATTCGGAATAATCTGCTTGACGCTTGTAGCAATCTCTCTCTCTCTCTCTTTCAGTGATGAGGATAATAGATATATGTCGGAACCAGGGGCGGCTCGTGCATAGGCACTGCGGAATTGCAGCACCCCCAATTTTTCTCTATATATAAATATATTTATTAATTTATTTATATTTTCTTGTAATATTTAATTTTATCATCAACAATCCTATACAATTCTCTTATTTTGTATAAAAAATAATAAAAATCCATCTTGTAGCACTTAGGAGGGCGAAGGACGCTAGCAGCGCTGTGTTTACCAGTGTCATATTGCTACGCGCGCAAGCATATGCACGTCAAGTGAGATGCGAGCTATTCGCGTAATGCGGCACTGTCCGTCGAGCAGTTCCACTGTTGTTCATATGCAGTTTGTGCCAGTAGTAGAGTGTTCGTAGTGCTTATCGTGTTTACTCCGTCTCTTTAAATATTTGGACATTACAATTAAAGACATAACATTTGTTATAGTTTTTATTTTAGAACATTATTGGGATTATGATAATGGATTTTATTTTTAAGTAATTTTAAATTATACTAAACTATAATTTTATCGATATTAAACAATATTTTTTCATGAAACATAACAAGAAGAATATTTTTATTTTTAAGTAATTTTGAATTATACCAAACTGTATAATTTTATCGATAATAAACAATATTTTTTCATGTTTAATTTTTTTTTAAATTTTTACCATAATTTTGATATTTTATCCAAACCCGTATACACTGTATTTACAGTGTAAATACAGTGTATACGTGTATGTATATTTCGAAAGTTGCAGCACCCCCCCCCAGGATTTCAAGCCACAAGCCGCCACTGGTCGAAACACTATTTAGTATATCCAACAGATTATATGAGATCTTTTCAAAACAGCCATCGTCTTTGTGGTAAAAATATAAAATGGTAGGACAGTGGTGCACCCAGAGGGGGGGGGGGCAAGGAACCCTAGCACTCCCCAAAGAAAAAGAGAAAAAAAAAAAAACACTAGAAAATTTTTAAAAAATCTTTTTCTAATTAAAATTCATTTTTTTATTTATGCTTTGTCGTATCTTCTATTTCTATGCTACTTATGAAATCGCCGTCACATAAGGTGGAAATACCCTATAGCACTCGGGAATCACGGCCGCTGTGAACACAAGGCGAACGAAGTAGTGCTCTGGCGGATCGAGCCCTGCTTTGTTTGTCCCAGCCAGGCCAGAGAAGATCACGGGTATCATGGATTGGCCATCACTGCAAATTCTCAGTCATAGGTCGTATGCGATGCATAGCGTGTATTCTTAAAATTTTCTACTCAACTCTCCCTCCACCGCAAAATTAAATCCTGAGTACGTCACTGTGGTAGGATATACGAGATCTGTATCAGTAAATTATCAATGAACCAGTCAGTGGTCTTAAGTATCAACTCATAGAGTATTACGTATCGAACTCCATTGCCTACGTTTATATGGGAAGCTATTCGTGTACAAGTTAACTATTATTCCCAAACTGTTTGGACTTGGTTTGCACAAAATTCATCGTAATTGATTAGTAGATAGTTCGAGGACTATGGTAAAGAGTGATCAATTACAATGCACATTCTTCAAATAAAATATTTTAGTACATCAGATGCTAGAAGAATATTTTACCAGCGTCTGTCGTTCCATCTGCTGTACAGCGTCAGTGTAATATTATGGTATTACACTGACACAGAGAATGTATCTGTTTGCAAGTAGGACGATATTGTAAATCCTGAAAAAAAGAGGAATACCAACTATTATTATGATACAATGAAGAGTTCTGTGCCTGACGGATTCATAGAAAGAACACCTTTAGGAGTACCAACATGATGATGCACGCTATCTAAGTGCTAATGTGTTTTTGCACATTAGCACTTAGATTAATGCCTAAGTTCTCCATGATCCTTCGGAATGTTAGCAGGATAATGGAAGAGTATTACAACGTGTTTTGGGGAAATGCGAATGAAAGGTTAAAATTCAGTTTTTTTTTTGGGGGGGGGGGGGTGTTCAGTTGATACTGATTGAACTACGAATGCTATAAGAAATACGATCACGTTATTAATTATGAAGCTGTTAGATAGTTGTGGCATGAAAGATGGTATAAATTCTCCGTTGATAGAAAGATGTTTCATTGGCCATATATATTCAAGCAGTTAACGATGGATTGGCCGATACCAAGGAAATAAATCTATTACAAAGTTTCACGTGATATTAAAAATAAGGGGTGAATGGTGTGCTCGTCTATTTAAATTTAGAGAGAGAGATTAACAAATGATAATTCAACCCCCCCCCCATGGTCAATGTAAACATATAGTAACGAGTGCAGTAACTGGATCTAGTAACATTGATGCAGTAGGTAAGTTCTAGAAACACAGGAGTAAAGGTTTTGTTTTATCTTTTAAACATTTGGAATTTATTTGATTTGCTCGAAAAGTTTGAACTTCGACGGGTAATGGGATACCATTTCACAAATCTCACTGTTATTTCGGTGACACAAACTCTCAATGGCCACCGCTAATGTATGGAAAATTAATTCATACCGAGGTTGCTTTTAGGAACTTCAGGTCTTGTGCAGATACATGAGTAGTCATTAACATAACTACAGAATAGAAATGTTGATTTTGCTCCTTCCCCATCACATGATACGTGTAAACCCACGGATTTTTTTCCATTTCTTGCATACGTTCATGAATCATAAGGATAAACTCTAAAAAGTGTTGTACTACAAACAAACTCACTTATCCGCTAATGCCGAGAAGCTCTTCGACAAAAAAAAAAAAAAACGGAATCAATTTTTATGATCCTCAGCGTACAAATGATGCTGGTGTGATCCAGTCGTGTGTCTTTTCATGGTATTTTCAGAACGTGCTCCTGAAATGCTTATTTCAAGTCATTATATCGTCCCGTGTTCTTTCTGACTTAACTCTCAATTTCTGTGTAAACTTCATAGAACATCTAAGTGTGTTTTCTTGCGCAGTGTTGTCCTGTTGTAATGCTAATGCATCTCTGAGTGTTGTATGTTGTCTTGGGTATGATACTAGAACTTAAAGACGTTCTCCTTAGGCTGTGCTCACTAAACCTTTCGTTCTTAACTGCTACGAGCTGCCGAGAAAACAATTAGTTTTCCTCGCTCAAATCCATGTCGTTATTGATTATGCAAAACCACGTTTTCCCTCTAAGCCTTCCTGCAACATCTTATGTAAAATTCATTGCCCATTAACCAAGGGATGCTCCCTATACCACATTTTCATGTTTTCGGAGACTTTTTTTTCTTACTTTTTTTTAAGAGATTTGCTTTTCAGGCCACTTGGTAAACAACCATCTCTTCCAAAAACCGAAAACTGTTTAATCCAACGTGTAACGTAATTTAAGATAGTACACAGGAAGTCAGGCGTAGGTGAAAAATGAACACGAAACTTTTTACGTAAGAATAGCAGCGCATAGTAGACTAAATCCTACCAGGAGATGCACTTTAAGGGAATTGCCTACATTACGCATGCTGATAAGCAAAAGAAAATAAAACTGAACAATGATGATATATATTAATACATAATAGATATTTATTTATGCAGTAATTGTAGTCTATTTATACATAAATAGATATTTGTCTCGATTTATTTCCTTTTCCTTTTGCTTTTTTCATTGCCTTATAACACTTTTCCACTTTCTTTCACTTTCTTATCTTCTTTCTGCATTATCTAGTTTTTTTTTTTGTTCTCTTTATACAGTTTCGGTCCAGCAAAAAACTGCAGACGGAATAAACGGGAACTCTTCAAATATTTAGAGAAAAATACCCAGTTTGTAATCTTATCTAAATATGAGCTAATTTGAGTTGTTTTGAATTATGGTTATGGTTCCCCAGATTATATCTGAAAATTTTACTCCCAGTTAGAGCGTATTTAATATATTCCAAGAAGGAAGACGGTGAAGGCATCATCGAATTACCATAACGATAATAATGGAGTATTCTTGAAGATCAATGTTTACACTATTTGAAAAATTCGCGTTATTAATGATTATGGATTTCACTGGTGTGGACCCTATCGCTCCTCCATAGCTCTGTCACAAGGAAGTTGCGACATCTACCCTTCAAGTAGAAAAACGTGGGTTCGAATCCCTAAAGGATGACAATTATCTATATGTATTTTTTTGTTTATTTGCATTTGCGAATAATCAGCCATAATTCACGAAGCATCTAATACACGTAGACTTAAATTGTTTCAACTGTCATTCCAAATAATCAAAATCATGCCAAAGTCACAGTTCGTCGAATTGACATTTTAATAACTTCAATATACATTTAGACCATTGAGAGGAACATTTGGCAAGCTACCCACCTGGGGACTTCGAAATTATTGAAATCTATAACTTTATTTTAATAAATCATTTCTTACGTTTAGAAAAGTCCTCTAAATCTGTTATATGCAGTAATTACAGTAATTACTTAATTTATTCGCAGCTCAGTTCCAAACTCACCTGCATTAGTATATAAGAATTGACAGCAGCGTCCTCAGTTGAGATTAATCTAAGATGCTTCAAAATTTCGAGAACTTTACAACAGAATGGTTCACAAGTGGTTCTATAAACATTATAGAACCACTGTTTTCCTAAAAATACAGATGTATTTTTAGGAAACGAATATCCTTCAACACATGGTAATTTTATTACCATGTGTTGAAGGATATTCGTGTGGGGCTGAATCAATCGACCGTGAGATTCGGTGATTGATTCATTCAATCCAATCCCCTTGGAGGGCAATGGATGGCAATGCTGTAGCCAATGAAGTTCTAACTGAGGCTTGACTATTGCTGTTACCCTCCTGCCATGATCACAGCTTTAATTGCTCAATAACACCTTATCCCTACACTGTCCTCTATAGATAACGGGGAATATGAAAAGCATTCTTGCTTCGCCCCTTTACGCCAGTCCTTATAAGGATAAGGATATTTTTGTTAAAATAATAACTGTTTCAAATTCAATTCTAGCGTCTTTCTCTCTAATCTTTCATGTTGAATGTTATATTAAATATGAAAGATTACATTCAATTTTAATTCCCTCTCTCTCTCTCTCTGTTTTGTTTAAAATCATCTTAGAATTTTTTTCATGCTTGGCAAGTTTCTTCCAACAACAACAAAAAAAAAAAAAAAAAAATCAAAAATGCATGTACTCAGAGTTCATAAATTATGGAAGGTCTTAAGATTGTTTAATTATGATTTTTTAATTTAGCCTTTAACTGGCTCGGTAAGTGTTTACAGAGAATAATTTTACAAATGTTTTTTTTTTTCATTTTCTTTTATATACATAAATAGTCATGAACTACACTATGGTGACGAAACAGTTTGATAATTAATATCGGGCCTAACTTCTCTGAAAGTCCACGCTATTTTATTTTAATTTTTTTTTTTTTTTTTTTTTTTTTGCATTAAGCTGTGTAGGAACCGATAATTTGTGTTTGATACAAGAAAGACAGACAGATGCAAATATGTTCTGTTTGCAGTTCCATTCTGAAATTATCAATTAATTTTAATGCACCGACGCATTAAGAATTTCCAGCAAAAAAAAACAAAACAAGAACAATCATGTATTCACAGTTTTTAATTGAATACATAATTTATTCTCATCGTTTTCTAAGTAGGAAACGTTCGTTATATGATAATTAGCTGCATGGGCTCGTGTTTCGCGAGAATGCGTAAATAAATGTACATTAGTGAACATTCACCATAATAGTGCATTCCTCACATTCTTGTGAGTGTGCAAACGCTAACAAAAAAATAAATGGGTAATTTGCTTTTATAGTAGTTTTAGGAAACAGGACACAATATCCGTTTCTTGCACAAAGTAATTCGAATGCTGTTAATATGCTACTCACACATTATCAACGTTCAATGCTCCTGCTTTTAATTAGTATATCAACAATTCAGAATGGCATCTGAATCATTAACAACCAGTGGAGAAGCTGACTTGGGCTCTTTTGGTGTCTCTTGTGCTTTTTTGTGTTTCCTCAATTAAATGGTTCATCCATGAGCATTGTGGACAAAGAACTTTGTTAATAAAATAGTATACATTGTTAACAGAGTTCAAAGTTTTTGTGGCTCAAAACACACACACACACACACACACACACACACACACACACACACACACACACACACACACACACACACACACACACACACATGATACGATTAACATGACTCACTCTATGCCTTTGTCTTAAACAGTATCCACTCTTATATGTCTATTCTTCGAAATAAATATATCGATTTCCTATCATTGGGAACTTCAACGTATAGTTAGTTACTCTGAAATCAAAATTAACAGAAGCAGTTAACTGCATTGATAGAACTCTCTCGGTATAACTGTTATGTAGTTGTTGTTTTTTTTATATGAATCCCACTTATAGTACATTAATATTAATACCTTAAGTGGACTGAGTTAAATAATCCAAAAACTACTCTAGAAACCAAACATGAAATTTTTCAAGCCACTTTTTTTTATCCAGACTCCAATAATGTAGGTGTTGAACTTCCATCTGGAGATGAAATTCAGCTAACACCTAAAGACATTCACGAAACATCCATGCTCCGGCTAAGAGTCAAACCCACAGCCTGCCTAGTTGCAGCAGATATGCCATTCGGCACTGCAGTTGTAAAATCAATTTTATATGAAACAGAGAAGTAGGCTGTTAAAATGTAGACATATATTAAGTTCCTTTTTCTAGTTGTACAATATTAGAGTAGTGTAGTTAGAGGAGCATGAGAGCTTCTCATTGTAAGTCTATAAAGTGAAGCATGAGACAATTTTTTGAGTAGAAGAATCTATTTGCATTTTCTATTCTTCTAATAGTTTCTGTAACAGTTATTGGTTAATCCCCTATTCCTTTGGATTTGGTTTCAAACGCTTGCATAGCGATGTGTATTAAAAGGGAGTATTAAAAGGACTGTTATCATGTGTAGCCAGACAGTAAGACTTGTCTTTTGTTCCAAAGATTATTTACTTTGTTTGTATGATAACCAATGACTGGCTTTTTTCTCATTCCACACAGCTATCCGAGACTAAAATTATTTGTCTTTGTGTTGCTCTGACCAAACATCAGTCCAATGAGATTATCTTTGGGAAAATATCATTCTTAAGTAGGTATATCATTACTAGAAATTATTCTGTAACTATATAGTTTTTCGATAAATTATGTTATAAAGTATTATTACCACTAAAAGATCTAGTAATAAAGAAATTACATAATAAATAATTATTATACTAAATTATGTAAATGGTGTGATTTAATTTAAATTATTGTATTTATATTTATTGAATCAAACGCTATTTTCACAGTATTACACGGGTAATGCTTTTCATTACCCGCCTAAACGAAGCTGTTATAGATTAAATTGCAAGTAGAGAAACTTTTTCCCGAAGCCATTCCCAATTAGTCGACTTCGGAATGAGCAAGTAGAATTTCATCGGAAACTCGGGTTTCTATACTCACATATCAAATAAGCGACCCCTGAAATCACACTATTAATAATATTAGTGTTAGAATTTATTCCTACGAGATGACAACAGTTGCCTACCATTCTCTCTCTCTCTCTCTCCCCTGAAAAGCTTTCATTCATCGATAGCTTGAACTCACTATCAATAAATGATTGGAGTGTGGAGACTGGTCTTCTCACCCTTTTATTCTTCACCTTTGGAGAATAAAATGCATTTTTTTAGAATTATCGTTACAATCATAAACATGAAACAGTAATATAAATAAAAAATACTTTACGGGATCAGAACCACGATGAACAGTCAGCAAACGTTGGTCATTGACCATTGTGGGTAATGGATCGAGTTCTACACTCTTTGTCATTTTATCTACACTGGTGGTGGTAATGAGGGTGGGGGGGTGAGTTAGTGGACACTTGGTCTGCTCATGGCACTGGATCTACGAGGATTAATTTAAGTCTTTTATATTTCAGGATATCTTGAGGACTGCTTCACGGATTAGCTGATAATAACGGCAGTTGCGAAAAATTTTATGAGGAGGTTTTATGTACAATTATATATCTTGGAGATATGCATGGCTAGGAAACTAGCTGTTGGCTATTTGTAACGTTAAATGGCATATACAGGGTGTTCGGGATAAATTTGACAGTTTCGTAAGGAAAAAGAAAATCTTCTTTGTATCTATTAAATTTAATGAATTGACAAAAAAAATTACAGGCAGAGTTAATTACAATACTATCAACAAGATTTACTCAAAATAACCACCATTAGCATCGATCACAGCTTCAATTCTGCTTCGGAACCTCGAACAAGCTGATGCTACAGTCTCCCTGGGAAGGGCCGCAAAAACTGTTTTAATTTTATCCATTAACTGGGCTTTTGTATTACTGGAAGTGCGATTGGTGTCTTTTTCAACTGCGCCCCATACAAAATAATCCATGGGGTTAAGGTCTGGGGAGTTTGGAGGCCAAACATTTGGACTGGTGAAGTCGTAGAAATTTTCAGACAACCATTTTTGACTTTTCCCAGAGGTGTGGCAAGGGGCCGAATCCTGCTGCCATACATACGGCCTACCATTGGCTACCCTTGTTATCCAGGGCTTGACTACAGTTAGCAACTCCACGAACAAAGCCCGAATTCCAATGTCAGGGTTCTTCAACACCTGTTCCTGCAGATTTGCGAGGAATTCTGCTGTACGAACGCAATCAGATCGTCTGCTAGGGATCTTTCTTCTTGCTACATCCTCGTAGTCACCATTGCAAGTCTCTAGTTCATGCCTGATTGTTTTTACTGTATTCAGGGAGCATTGGGCAGCAGTCGTAATATCCTTATTTTGATGGCGGGCACGAATCATCATGATACAAGTTATTCTCTTCCATGATTCAGGTGGGTTCCAGCTATCCATCCTTTCTGACATCTTGTATATGAATGAAGAAGGGTACAAACTTTTAAATGAAGAGAAGTGTGTGTTAATACATGTAACTTACGGAAAAATATAATTAATTATAAATATGTCAAATTTATCCCGAACACCCTGTATATATATATATATATATATATATATTTTTTTTTTTTTTTGTGTAGGCAGAAGCTGTGTGTGTGTGTGTGTGTGTGTGTGTGTGTGTGTGTGTGTGTGTGTGTGTGTGTGTGTGTGTGTGTGTGTGTGTGTGTGTGTGTGTGCGTGCTTTGAAGTCCAAGCCCTTATCTAGATGAATTTCCATTTAGCTGTAGATTGCTAGGAAGTTGAGGGGTGGGGGTTCGAAACATGTGTATTACAATTCCATGGTTACACGTCTTTTAATGAAGAGAATTACTTTTTTTTTCCGTATTGATATCGATTCGATTTCATGACTAAATCTTCTAAGTCAAGGAAAGCGAATTGGTTTTTTTAATAACTAGCCTGCGTATTATTGATCTAATTGTTATCGCTGTGTCATCAGCATAGAGAGTAGTGATAGTTGAATGCACGCGAGACATGTCAGCCATTAAGATGGAAACTACCAGAAGTAGTTTCCATCTCTTCTCTGTAATCACCGTGTTTCATTCATTTTATCTTTTTATTTGCAGCTGTTGAAATCCGATTTCATGAGAACTGGCGGGAAATTGGTTTTGAATAGTTTGTATAGTAGGCCATAGTGCGAACGTTTGTCAAAGATTTTCGCAATTTAAATAAATAAATATGCCTGAGTGTTGTCGCCAGTCAAACCCTGCACTGATGTATTCAACGACTCTGTAAACCTGTTATGTCGTACAATATCCTCTATGGAAATCAAAATATTTTTTTTATAAATTTTGTAATTCATTTTCGTTCTGCCGGAAAGACTGGTCAGATGTTACCATGAACGTTTCATTTTTGTGAACATGAAGAACCATATTTTTTGCGGAAAATGATGTGGAGCTTCGTTTTCCATTGTCGGTTCTGAAAGTCTTTAACGCATAGTGAATAGGAATGGTTTTTCGGGTGTATTGAATTATTGTTGATTGACTGGCACCATAGTTTATGGTAGTAGTGGCGCTTTTTTTTTCACGGATGAGATGTTTAATTTCTTCTGGAAGACGGTGAGAATGTGTTCCTGTGGGGGTAACAGCAGTGGGGGGGGGTAACAGATGATGGAACAGTTGGAAGACTGTCAGGAGACAGAGCAGTTAGTTACTGCATTTTCTGAGCTTATGATCAGGACTGGACCAAGAGATTCTTGAGTAACAGGAAGTTGATTCCAGTAATCCGAAATGATAGTGTGCTCTCTGCCCAGATGGAATATGACAGGGTTGATCCCAGATGAGAATATTTATTGCACATATTTGATCATTGTATGTTACATTCGTGTCGGGCTTCGAGTGGACCAATGACTGCTGTATTCCTTCCGGCGGTGAATTCGGTTGTGGTGAATACCGTAATGCTTAGCATTCAGGTCTTTTGGGACTAGTACTGTTTGGCCTATGCCTAATACTTGCCTCTTCTAACAAAACTCTATTTGGTAAGTTGGTAAGCAAGAGGATGAGGATAATACTAGCGTGATACTGTACGGAAAATCCTTGTATGCAAGCAGTTTTCTTCCTAATCCGTTCCAACTGATGATCTGTAGTGAAGAGGACCTTTTATAGAAATTGGTCATCAGACAGCGTAGAATGGATTGTGCATCAGAATAACAGCAGTAAAAGGTAATACTGAATTTTATCAGCATTTACCATAAGGTCGCTTTCACTAAGGCGGCGATGTTCGTTTTACTGAATTCTTGATTGTCGGGACGTACTGTTTCCTTCGAAGCCAAAGCCTCCGCAAATTCTTTAGTTGCTTGTGTAATTCTAAAATATTGTAGGAAGTGGTGGCACTGGGGTTTTTTGCACCTTGAGAACTGTTTTTCGATAACTAAGTTACAAACGTCTTGAAAGTCGTAAAGGTGAAATTGATCCTTCTTAATTTCAATCAAAATCAGAGGCAACGGTGTTTCGTTCGTCTTATGCATATGGCTAACCTTGGGTTGAAGCCGGCATTGAAGTTTTGCAAGAATCCCTCCGCTGGGTTTACATTCATTCAGTGACTCTTCGAAGCACAGCTTTAATGTTTTTCTCACTTTTAAGAGCGAAGATCCACACCTTCGCTATTGTCATCAAGGGATGCTGTTGTCATCAAACAATCAAGTAAAATAACTGCAGTAGGTAATTCGTACACCTTCATATGTATTTATGGATTTTAAAAACTCGATTTTAAGGAATTTAATAGCAGATGCAACTGCGGTCCAATTCTTTTTTTTCACAGACATAAATAGTAGTAACTTTTAATCCTGAATTAGCATTAATTTTAGCATCCATCGGAGTTGTGTTGTGATTATTATTACCTTCCTTTTTTCTATGTTCTTATTTTATGAAAAAGTTTATAGTTTGATCCCTCAACTCGAGAAGTCTTAGTTGAGGGCAGAGACACCAACTAATCAGTTACCAGCAATATAGATTCTGCCACTTTTGATCCACAGCCTATCTTCCCATGTTCACCACCCACCTCTGGACTCAAGCCATGGAAAAATTAGGAGAAATTCGTGTGGTAGCTCTCAACATTTCAAAATTTGATCGGGTTTGGCACAGGGGCCTACTTAGCCAAATGTGCCATTCTAAAGTCTGCCTTCTCTTTTCTCTCTCTCTCTCTCTCTCTCTCTCTCTCTCTCTCTCTCTCTCTCTCTCTCTCTCTCTCTCTCTCTCTCTCTCTCTCTCTCTCTCTCTCTCTCTGTGTGTGTGTAAACGAATCGCTTTCTCACTGGTCGCTCACTACGAGTCATGGTGGATGGTTTCCTCTTCTCAGATTTTCCCACTAGTACAGGAGTGCCTCGGGATGCTGTACTCTCACCCATCTCTAAGTCTTGTAAGAGGTAAAGAGTGGATGAGAGTGGATCCATAGCTTTGCCAAGGACAGTGCACTCTATTTCTCCCTTTTATTTGACAAGCTTTTTAGAGCTCAATTGTTACAATCCTCAAGATCCACCAACAGGAATCTGAACTCATATCTCTTAGCTATATTTCAATGGGGTAAGACAACCAAGTAGCCTTCAAAGCCACCAAAACTCAGTCCTGTCCGATTTTTCTCTCAAGAAAGATCTCGCATCCATCACCTCCCCTTACTTTCGTTAATGCCCAGGGATCTAAACAACATCAGATTTCCCTTTCTGAACTGACTTGTATCTCCAACCTTTCCTGGCAAAAACATCATCATCCGTAGCTTCTACAGCAACAAAAATCCATGGTGTACTTTTCCGCTCAAGACACTACTTCACACTTCTACAGCTGATAACTCTATACAAATACAAATCACCCGACATAAATTTGGGCTGGTGTACCGAAATCCTCTCTAAGATTACGCGATTATATTCCGAAGATATATCCAGCAATGCTATGCTATAGCAATGCTGGAGGAATGGTAGCGGCCAATTCAGTAGTTCTCTGCTGAATTAGTCGCTACCATTCCTTCAAAATCATAAAAACAAGAGCTGCTACTAACCAGTACTCATTTATACAGATGCTTCCAACTCTTTGAACCACTTCCACTTTCTTTGCATCCGCTTTCTTCCATTCGTCTGTGTTCTTTAGAACAGCATCCCTAACTCTGTCTTCCACAAAGAATACAATCTCCTTCATCTTTTCAAAAATGTGAACAGATTCCTCCTTTTATCTTTTAACTCTCTTGCCAATGCACGACACGGATATGCTATTGGTCTTGTGCTCTTTCGTGCGTAATGTGTGTGGGCGGGTCAGATATATATATAAATGTAAACTGCGATAGTGTTTGGGATATCTTCAAGACTAAATTCAATGGTTTGGTCTTCTATTAGTTAAGCATGTACCCACCCAAGTAATCTGGCCTCAGTTAATTCAGCTAGCTATCGGAATTGGGCAAGAGCTTGGTCAAAGTCCGACTCCTTTTAATATCTCAGATCGCTCATTCCTGACCCGTATACGCTAATAATAAATCGGAAAATCAAGGAATAATATTGACTCACCTTACATAGGCAGAAAGAAGTATACGCAAATAATACTACACATGATGAGCGTTTTCGATAATCACAACTCTTGAATTAAGAAAAATCGGAAAATTACTGACATCTAAAACAACCAAGATCCAAAGATGTGACAAAGGAATTGAATAAACACCACACTAAAAAGAATATCATATCGTACGACGAATGAATCGAATTAACTCCGCGTCAAAAGTTCCTAAAACAACTGGGAGATGGACTGATCCTTGACTCTTTATCACGTTATCTGAATGAAGAACATCTGTGTGGATGGGATGTTATTGAGCTAAAAGCTCGAGTCATGGCTGAGCAACAGCAATAGCTGAGCCGCAGTTAAACCTTCATTGGCTACAGCATTGCCATTTGTTACCGTGTAAGTCCTAAAAAGGACTTTAGGCTTCTAATCTCCGCGTGAAAAGTTCTTAAAAGAACTGGGAGATGGACTGAGTCCTTGAATCTTTATCCCGTCATCCGAATGAAGAAAATCTGTGTGGATGAGATATTAATGAGCTAAAAGCTCTAGTCATGGCTGGATAACGGCAATAGTCGAGCCTCAGTTAAAACTTCATTGGCTACAGCATTGTCACTCAGGAAGTCCTAAAAAGTACTAGCCCTCACTGCTTTCCCCGCGTCAAAAGTCCTTATAAGGACCGGCTTAGAGGGGCGAAGCAAGAATGCTTCGCCCCTTTAAGCATCTTCCCAGTTATCTGTATAGGACAGTGTAGGGATAAGGTGTTATTGAGCTATTAAAGCTCTGATCTCAGGAGGGTCACTGCAATGGCCGAACCTTATCTAAAGGTAAAGCCGTCTCAAAAAATTCGGACGATCCCTAGGCCACTCAATCGTGGGCGAAAGACCGTCCACCTCAGCGGTGGCTCGCTCTACTCAGTGATGGCCTTCCACCTACTACCACCACCACCACCGAGCAGAACCGCTCAAATTCCGAATAAAAGCATTCACGGACAAAGCCCCTCACCGGGCCGTGCAGGAGAACACTTTCCCCGGAGACTCAAATTGCTCCCTTAAGGCAAAAATCTTAAGAGCACGTATACTCATATTAGCAATGGCCGAACCTTATGTGTAAGTAAAGCCAGCTCTAAAAATTCGGACGATCCCTAGACCACTCAATAGTAGGCGAACGACCGTCCGTCTCAGCGTTGGCTCCATTCAGTGATGGCCTTCCACCTACCAACACCACCGAGCAGAACCGCTCATATTCCGAAGAAAAGCATTCACCGACAAAGCCGCTCACCGGTCCGGGCCGGAAAACACTTTCCTCGGAGACTCAAATTGCTCCCTTAAGGCAAAAACCTTAAGAGAGCGACCTCATAATAGCCCCCACCGGTTTCAGCCTTTTTTGTGGCTTCATCAGTGAATAGCTAGACCAAATTAATACATTAGCAATGGCCGAGACTCAGTTGGAACTTTATTGGCTACAGCATTGCCATCCATTACTCTCCTTACAGTCCTTATAAGGACTAGCTTAAAGGGGTGAAGCAAGAATGCTTGTCATCTTCCCTGTTATCTGTAGAAGACAGTGTAGGAATAAGGTGTTATTGAGCTATTAAAGCTCTGATCAAGGCAAGAGAGTAACAGCAATAGCTGAGCCTCAGTTAGAACTTCACTGGCTACAGCATTGCCATCCATTACCCTCCAAGGGTATTAATCCAGTCATCCATTACTCTTCAGGGGTAGGCCAAAAATAATACTCAAGCTATACTAAAATTAGAAAGGTGTATTATCTATTTTTTTATAAATTTCCAAAAACTGCTTATTTATTAGTATTAGTTGGTTTTTGATCTTTCTTCAAATTGTTAAATAATTAAACTTAATAAAATTTTAGCAACTTAATAAATAATGTTATAAGAAAAAAATCCACAAAAAAGTTCAAGTAGGTATCTAGTTCTGACCAATAGGAGTCGATACTGTTCTTATTGGCTGGTACTGCTTACAGTACTCAGAAGCTTTGAAAATCTGTGCTAGGGTATACAAGCAACTCCAAAATAAAATCCCACAATTATTTCAACTACACGTAGAAATCTGCATTCTCGGAACTGCTGCCCACCCAACTGAGGTTAAAAACAACGACTGCATGGAGAGTTGCTTTCTGAACAAGTCTGCCTCTACTGCATCCTGACAGTTTTATGATATTGGTCCTTACTCCTTCCAATGCAATAACGTGTTGGCCATTTCGCAAAGCAATCATTGTAAACACATGACGTGAAAGAACAGCATCGAAGCATGCAGTGGACCCCGGCGCATTTGAATCCTACAGAACATTTAAAGAGCGCAGAAATACGACATGAAATAACTTGGGTACATAAATAATTTGCATCACAAACGCTGCTTCTTTCTTACCATAATGTTCTTTAACAGCAGAATCGATATATGAGTTTACGAGTCATAAATTATAATAAATTTCATAATTTTTGTTACAAATTTTCATAATTTTATTTTACATATTAATCAATCCTGAAAAACGTAGCTCATATTGAATTTTGCCATTTGTGTAATCTGCGCATATTTTCATTGCTAATTTTCGAATTCCAACCTTATGTGGATGAAATATACCTAAAAAAATCGAACTCTATTCCAACTAGAGCAGGAAGTACAACAGAGCATATATTGTGCCAATTGTGTCTATCTGTGACTTGTTTGCTGAGTTTGAGTGTGTGTGATGGCGTCTAAGTGCTTGACTGCTATTGACTGGAGACAGGAAGAGATACGTGCGGTATTTGTATCTCGGTGCATCTGTTGAACTATCTAATATCGTACGGAGACACTTATCTTGCACCCTTTGTAATCTTTGGATGTTAGATTTTGCTGTATGGATCATTTGTTTATAAGTCTGCAGTTTATTTCTTGCTATTAGTGTAATACGTCGGTTGATCATAGGATATAATTGCTCGATTGCTTTGCATTCGTACAGGCGAGTTTAACGTGATTAGTGAAATGTCGACCACTGTCCAAATAGATGTCGAGATAATTTGTTCATGTGTGCCATAGGATTTTAGTATTCAACATCTGTATGTCTCCTTCAGGGAATGCTGGAAGCTTTGTAGTGAATACAATGGCTGAACTTTTATTGGGTGTTTACTTCTCAAGTCTCCATTCGATAAATCAATTTTCTAAGGTGGTGATACTATCTTGGAGTCTTCTGGTTGCCGAGTGAGCGCGGAGATCTTGTTATCATTGCTGTATCATTTGCATATAAGTCTATGATGGTCGTAGGATTTTGACGGATGTCTGCCATATAGATAGAGAACAAGAGTGGGCCAGTATGGAGCCTTAGAGTACTCCAGCTGAAATTCTATGCTGAGTGGATTTCATGCCATTGCTTTTAATTTATATTTCCTATCAATGAGATATGATTTGATTAATTGCATCATGTTGAGTGGGAAGCTTTTATAAGCTTGCACAGGAGTCCTTGATGCCAGATTTTACCAAAAGCCTTTGCATCGTCCAAAGCGTGCAGATTTCCAATTGTATCCTGGAGTGATACATTCAACAAGTCGCCGAGTTTGCTGTGATTGAGACGAAATCCGAATTGTTCATTAGAAATGATATTTCCTTTATCTCTTTCTTCTTGTAGGATAATTCTTAAGTTAGGATAATTCTTTCTGCAGTTTTTCCCTGAGTTCTGTAGGAGAATGATGGCCTATAATTTTGAGGGAATTGTGGAACTATTCCTGGTTTATGTATCGAGATAATGTCTGCAATTTTCTAAGGTGGAGGAAAATACTGAAATTATCTTGATCTTGACCAGGTGCATTACGGCTTTGAGCGAAGAAGTTTAATGAATTTGTTTGTGATTTCATCCGGACTTGGTGCTTTCCTGTCCTGTTTTTCAGACATTTAGTAACACTAGGGATTTCAACTACGATAGTGGGACGAATAGCTTCCAGGTTGGTGTAGTGGCTTAAAGTGCGTCAAACATACTGAGGAATCTTGTAGATAAATTTGAAGTTTGTTTTCATATACTGGAATGCACTGCTCCTCGAGATTGTTGACCAGATCCTCAGCTTTCTCAGCATCTGTGTATAAGAACCTCTGATCGCTTTACATTGGGAAAGTGCTTTACGGTTGACCGTAGAACTTTGATGAATTTCCATATTTAATGATCTGTAGAATTGAGTGATTTGAGTGCCTTTTCTCATTTCTAGTTCCTATCGTTTTTAAGAGCTTATCTGACTTGGTTAGTAATTTTGTTCAGAAAATTTCAATCTTGTGGGGGTCCGTATGTTATGATAACTTTTCCGAGCTTTGTTCTTTTCTCTGATTAACTGCATGATTCGGGCATCGATTTAGTTAGTGGTCATTTATAGTATATTTCGCTCAATATTGGCATTTAAAAAGTATTATAATATTTTATGTAAATATTCAAAATAGTATAATCATTTAATAAAAGTTTAAAATGGTATTTTCATTAAATTGGAATTAATCTGAAGTTCTGTAATTATTTAATAATATTTATTCAATTTTATATTACATTTTACTTGAAATAATATTTTATATGATTTTTGGTATATACTAATTTGGTAAATACAGGAAATTAATAATATTTAAGATAACAATAGTGCTTCCGACCACTTTTATACGACAATGTCAGCCACCAGAATGGTTAAAGTAATTAATTGAACAAAAAGAATCCATGAGACTTCCATGAAAATTAAATTTTCTTTGGAATATCTTAACAGCCAAATACTTTACAGTGTTTCTATTAACTTAATGGACAGCATTTAATTATTCTATGTCATTCTGAATTTAATATACGAGGTGTGAAGTTTACGTTTATCAATTATTGAACATTCTATCAGGCTTTTTTTCGCAAACAGTTTTTCTTTAATGTAAGGTTTTCTTTTCTTATGTTTCATCATCATTTGAAGATAGTCGCTCAAGACGTAAATCGATTGTCCTGACCTATTTGTTTCCAAATTACTGGTATTTTGCAGTTAAAGAGTTAATGAGTAAAAGAAGAGGAAAATAGCTAGTTAACAGCGTGTCTTATGACATGAAGTTAAAATAATTGTTCCTTTTATGTCACTCGACTCTCATCATCATTATCATTTAGCTAAGCTACACCTGGAATTCGACCTCGAATCAGTTGATCGAGATGGCTTTTCTCTTTAAACACCTGATACCACCCGCCTTCAACGACATCAGAATAACATGAGCACAAAGTAAGCATTCGAAGTATTCTTTTGTTTTCAGAGAATATCGCATTGGTGATTAGGAAAAGGACGTGATTTGTTTAAATTTTACTTGGAAAAAAAGTGTAAGATTTGTTTTTCGTAAACAGTTGACATTGTTTACGAAATAACAGATATTCTGCTTGGATTAAATATATAATTCCACAAAAAAAAGTTAATTTAGTAGGTTTTATCAGGCAAACTGTACTATCTCGGATGTATATGGTCAGAATTTTCTTCGTATAGTTTGTGTTCTTTCCTACTGAAAACCGGATACATTAAGAAACAATTACAGATATGTAATGGACTCAGTCTGTGTGCATTATATCTGTTATTTATACAATAATTCTTAGCATAACTAGAAATGTCTTGTATCTCAATGATTCCGTCTAAAAGCAAAGAATAACAGCAAAACTTTGTCACAGGGGCTACATCTGGTTTTGGCCTACAAAGTTCTGTAGGATGTTTTCTCCAAAACCTTCTACACAGTTTCCTCTAGGTCTTCAGAAACTTTTTCATGAATATTCTCATTGCATCTGTGTCCATTTTCTGGACATTACCAGATATTATCATGGATAGTATTCAATATTTTATTTTTTTGCTTACTTATGCATTTGAATTACTGATTCTTCATGTCCTGCACAAATAACGCATAAGCCAAAACATTATGACTACTTACCTAGTAGGATGTTGAGCTTCCTTTAGACAAGATAACCACTTGCATTCATCTTGGAATTTACTCCAATAGATCATGGAAGGTGCCCTGGAGTATTCCGAACATATTTCGTGGTCTAGTGGAAGGACAGTGCCCTGACGTATTTTTAACCTACTAGATAGAATAATGTTCCAGACGTCAGTGACCAACCGAGTCACTGGCGTCGATTGGCTGATGCTGCGTTTCACAACATCCCGCAAAAATGCTCCATAGAATTCAAATGGAAAATCAAACGGTCAGGAAGCTCACGAAATGCTTGCACGCTTCGAAACTTGCCCATTGAGAATCTCGTGACACGGGGTTGTCGTGATAGAAGTCTAGATTCATCTGGCTACATTGTCCCCACGTAAGGCAATATCTGGTCCAAAACAATCCACAGATAACAATCGGTCGAGGTGCACTCATTTGAAATGAGAAGATCCGGTGATGTCCATGAGAACAATTCACATACCAGGACGTCGCCACCATCTGGTCTGTTTCTGGCCATAAAGAGGTTGGGTGGTCATAATCTTCTGGATACTGAGTGTATTTATTATTGGCATCAATTCAAACCTTACTTTTTAAATAATATCAGTAAAATAAACAAGATCTCTTATCGTATGGTCTAAATATGCATGAATATTTAGACATCCCACGTATTTTTTTGCTGGTCACACATCACACGTTGTGATGTGTGACCAGCAAAAATGATCAAATTTGTATACAATACAATTACTCAAATTCTATTGTTTGTTTGCTTGCTTTGCTTTCTACATAGAAATGTACATGATAATTTGATTCTTCGGTTAATTAACAAGCTCAGTATTCAGTGCCTCTTCTATCCGTAATGTGTTATTCCTGATACAAGATCCTCTAGAAGGAACTGAAGAAGTCTAGTTTCTCTTTCCATTCTGTGACAAACAACTCTAAAAATCAAGATACGTGAAATAGCACACTGTATTTTCTTCTAAATCTATTTATTCTTTTGAATAATATTGGAATGAAATTCACTGTTTAGTCGATTTTCCTTACATCTACCGACTTAGAAAGAACATTATAGCCCCAGATTATATAAAATCGTAAAGCTCCTCCTCAATATTTCTGGTATTTTTTTATTTGCTGTGATGCAGTATTTCCAGCCAGGCTGTATTATTTAGCAATCTATTTGCGTATAAGAATATTTTTCGCAGTTTTACTTAAAGAAATGCAGATGAATACTCAGTTTCACCTGAATATCAAATATACATTACATCATTCTTTCTTTCAAAAATCAATATATATATATATATATAATTTTTTAATTTGGGGATATTGTATATTAGGATAACCAAGTTATTTTATGAACTTGGTTATTTTAATTCCTAATCCCAAGTATGCAAACAATTAAGTTTGCGCCTGAAGCAAAGTTCAAGTCTAAAGATGATGACACCAGGGCAACTCATTGTAAAGGTGGGTAAAGCTCCGATCACTATTCTTAGTATTTTCCCATAATGTAAAGCACATCTCACTAGAAGATGTATACTGCAATGCATTATGGGTGAGGTCACTACCCAGACCGGTTTCAACCTTTTTTGAGGTCTCCTCAGTGAGTAGCTAGACCCTAAATGGAAACTTAATTGTTTGCATACTTGGGATTAGGAGTTAAAATAACCCCAAGTTAAAAAATTTATTACACCTATGTCTCCTCCAGAGATTTTTATTAAAAATAAAAACACCTTGTTGCAAATTCTATAGGTAAAGTTGATAAAGCTCCGTATTACTATAACCTTTGGTATTTAGAAAAATTTGGAGTGGATTATACCCTTGGAGGGTAATGGAAGGCAATGCTGTAGCCAATGAAGTTCAAACCGAGGCTCGGCTATTGCTGTTACCCTCCTGCCATGATCAGAGCTTTAATAGCTCAATAACACCTTATCCCTACACTGTCCTCTACAGATAACGGGGAAGATGAAAAGCATTTTCTTGCTTAGTCCCTTTAAGCCAGTCCTTATGAGGACTATAAGGAACCTTGGTATTTAGGGTCTAGCTACTCACTGATGAGACCTCAAAAAAGGTTGGGTAGTAACCCCACCCATAATGCATTGCAGTATACATCTTCTAGTGAGATGTGCTTTACATTATGGGAAAATACTAAGAATAGTGATCAGAGCTTTACCCACCTTTACAATGAGTTGCCCTGATGTTGCACCATCTTTAGACTTGAACTTTGTTTCAGGTGCAAACTTAATTGTTTGCATACTTGGGATTAGGAGTTAAAATAACCAAGTTTATAAAATATTTTAATGAAAATGATACAACTAGTTTCAGCATTTTATAGCCATCTTCAGATATTCACAAAAGGTAGAACACAGTAATAAAAAATTGAAGTTACAAAAAACTGAGAATTACAGACAAAACATTCGATACATAATTGACACAAAAACGTTATAAATAATATATATATATATATATATATATATATATTGTATATATATATATATATATATATTATTTATATATATATATATATATATATATATATACAATATATAATTGTATATATATATATATATATATATATATATATATATATATATATATATATATATATATATATATATATATATATATATATATATATTCATATATTATTTCTCTGTCCTTTTCTTTTTATATCATATCAAATTCCTTTCTTTCTTTCTTTGACATAGAACATTTAAAACCTTATAGAATGCTGTTCTTACATCTTCTTAATATTGTTTGCACCTACGTGGCTGAAGTTTGGCATCAGCTATCGAAGAAAAGGAAGAAGCAAAAATAAATAAAGAAAAAAGAAGCTCTTGTAGCTGTGTGCAGTAGTGATTCAGATAAATGATGGTGCATATCTCACAGTTGGTGGTCTGTTCTTTATCACCACCTATGATCCACCATATCAAAAGATGCGTTATTCATCTTATTCAGCTGTCATAACCACAACACTCCAGAGCACGGTGAGGAGTCATTCCAAGAGTATTGCCAATAATAAAATCTGTTTCTTATTTGATAGCTTCCTAAAATTTTCAGACGAATAATTCGACGATAGGTGAGTGGAAAATTGAGTTTTGTAATCATAAGGAGGTAATAAAAATAGTAGTTTAATTTAATATGGATTTTTTCTTTGTTGATGAAGACTAGTGTTGTTCCGGGACGACAGAAAAAAGGAAAATAAAAAATAAAAAAAATAAAGAAAAATTTATGATCACGCATGCGCAGGATAAATATGACATACACTTTTCTACAACAAGAGTTGAAATGTTTGAAATCATTCCTTCTGAATTAGCAGGAAATGTTACATTTGTAAATGTAGGGTATTGAAACAGGTTAGAATAACTCCCTGGATTTACAAAGTTTAAGAATGCTGAACTTGATGGCATTGATGAAGAGGGGAAAATATGGATGTAATAATAAAGTTAAATATTAAATTTTATATGCTCTGAAAAAAATTTAAATACTGACATTTTTTCATTGTACAAAGCTTTAGCGCAGACTTACCTGGAATAATACAAACAAATATGGTAGAACAATCACGGATGAAGACGCTGATTTGCTGGGGATACAAAGGATTACAAGAGCAGTAACTGGAACTGATGGCATCATTATGAACGCCAAGAGAAGTTTGCTCGCTGTACTTATTAGACGCAAGACACGATACGGATGTATCGTGTTTCAACAATACAGCGAAGAATATATTTTAATTCGGAAGGATTTTGAATAGTTGAAGACAAATATACAATAAGTTAGGCTTATAAAATCAAGAGACAGAATAAGAAGTCGAACTTAAGAAAATGTAAGTTTGCGCCAGGAATTGGGAACAAGTAAAATAAATCGCCTGAAGATACTCTGAAAAATTCAAAAGTAGATAAATATTTATTGAAGAAGGGATTGGGGAAATGATAAGAGACAGAATAACATAAAAGAAAGATATTTCAGTAGAGGTATTTGATATAAAATATGATACATTCCTGATAGAGATTATCAGGAATTATCAAAAATTATAATTAAGGAGTGTCAGAGTGCTGTCATAAATATTCAATTGGTTTAGAACTTTTCGTGAGTGGGATTCATCTTAAAAATATTAAATAAATTCCAACAAAATTCTCGTTTCTAACTTTTGACTCCGTCCTTTTCCATAAAAGTTTGCCAATTCGCGGTACAAACATACTGTGGTTTTTTTTTTCAACCATTGGTGAGTTAAGAAGTATTTAAAATATTAAGGCTTGACTTTTTATTCTTTGGAAAATAAACTCAATTATGGCTGCATTCCACTCCATATCTCTTTCCTCCAAGAAAGGAGTACTATGAATAAAATTGCTTAAATAAAAGAACCTTCACATATCTTAGGAACGCATCAATACAGAATTCAATAAAAGTGGAAGTGGAGAATGAAAGAAATAAATAAACTCTCGTCTGGGAAGATAGACTCGGTTTATTTTTAGATTTCATTCCTTTTATTTAGACAGACACTTTCAGCGTTCTATTTCACTCCTTTTATTCCTTAAACGGCATGTCCGAAAGAACATGAAGTAGTTCGCTATCTTTCTTCAGTAATAGCCACGAACAAGTCAGTGAAGTGTGAACGACGTTTATAAAGAACGATTTTAAAAGGCGAAAATGGCAATAAATTGCACACAAGGACACAAAGACATCGTTTTGAAAATAGTGTCGTATACAGCAGTTGGATATCACACTGCATCCTTCTCAACCTTTTAAGTTTGTTTCATCGAACTCATTGTACGTAACACAACAGTAAACCAAAACTTTCTTTTAGGTTGTATATGACGTCACATCCGATAACGACATTAAATATTTTTCTTTTATTATTTTAAAGAAAAGGTGTAAACTGCATATGCAGCGTATCTTTTATAATTTAGATTAAATTAACTCTATTTTTTATACATTTTATATATAATATACAATTATTCAGATATGTTTAAATAATTTGTCTGTTGTTTAATAATACATTAGGCTTGGTTTGTGTTGTGTTTTTTTTTTATTATTAATAAACACTTGAATATAAACATAGATAATAATAGAATAACATGATATTTTAGTAACAATTAATGGTTGTATTACTAACAACGTTAGTAAGCAAACGTGATCACGTTTACTTGCTAAAATGCAAATACATTATCGTAGTTACCCTGTGCTTATAAAGAAGCTTATCTATTTGAATTGGATATAATTGCTTCTCTGCGTCTTGTACGTCGGATCTGATTTCTGACAGAATCAGCTATTATTAATTGGTAGATGTCAATGATCCTTGCAATTCTGGGTGGAATTTCATTTAGCGTTTTGGGAATGTAATTATATAATCTCCGAGTTTATGGCTTGCACAAGAGTTGGTCATCTGAGGAAAGCGATATAACTAACAACAAACGTATTATTAATTTTCAATAAAAGTGGTAATATGAACTGGGATTATATTACTATTCATATAATATAGTATGCAATTAACTGACATAATAAATGCCATAATATACCAGTTATTTTTCATATTCTCTTTGCTTGTCTTCCATTAGTTTTGATATAGCATCCTGATAAATCATAAATTGGTAAGTTTTCCAATACGATACTTTTACCAAACTATGTTTTATCAATATTGTGTTAAATGAAGCCATAAATAAACCACTAACATCCTGTTTAAAATTTCATAAATAGATGGCGGTATAAGTATTTACCGAATGAATTGAAGATCTTTCATAATAGATCTTTCATAAACGCATTAGCAATATTAATGTCCACAGTATCCTGGCAGTGTGTATCTCCGTAGGGGGGAGGTTAACAACAGAGCTATTTAGTTCTTGAATACTGCTAATATCATTCATCAGTCTCTTGTTAGCGATAAGCCTCGGAGCACAACGCTGCCATCTGTTAAAGTCAGAGTTGATGCAGGAAACTAGGATGTGATGAAGACATATTCT
Organism: Typopeltis vanoorti; assembly: GCF_054136105.1. NCBI lineage: Eukaryota > Metazoa > Arthropoda > Arachnida > Uropygi > Thelyphonidae > Typopeltis > Typopeltis vanoorti. The sequence continues at coordinate 37,031,074 of NC_143571.1, read as the reverse complement.
CATTATTCTGAGCGGTGCTTGATATCAATATATTATGCTCTGAGTGAGGTCTTTTCATGATCCATTGCAATTTATCCTATGAATATACATCAATGAATTTGCTCTTTTGGATCATTTGTCAAAACAACTTCCGGAAAGAGAATTTCTGCTTTTTTTTAAATAAGAGTTTATAAACCCATTCTTGTTCGTAATTTATTCCTGTATTTCAATTATATAAATAAGGTTTCGAGTTGAGAATTCAGTCGAAAATAAAAAGATAAAATGATCGAAGATAAAACGTAAATTGATATTTCAATGTTTGATTTTGCTTTTATACGATGATGGTGTATTTGGAGGTGTACATAACGTTTGTGTAAAGTAAAGATAGGCCGATATAAAATCATCCTACTTTTACTGTCGACTAAAGATTATATTTTTTCCATTGTAACCACACACGGAATTTGATAAACGTAGGTTTATCAAATTCCGTGTGACTGCAACTTATTCTATTTTGGATAAACCTGCCGTTACCTTTGAAATACATTTCAGAATGCCTGTCTTACCTAATTGATTATTAAACGCCACGAGTCTGGCTTACTAGGCAATTAATAACACTGACCACAAGATTATTTGGAATGATGCAAAGTTGCTACATAGAAACGTCTACAGATTCGAAGAATGTTGCTTATATTCTTCTATGTTGTCCCAACCTCAGTTTATCTCCCATTAGGTGGTAGATGAATTTCATCGCCCGGTGTGAAACAGTATCCCGTTTATTGGAGGCCTAAAGTGACCATAAAAAATTCTTAGTCCACAAACTACAAAATGTACTATAGGTTCACTAATAACCTTTCGTGGGTGGGAACAAAAAAAAAATCTTTACTGTGGATATATCTGTTCTGTTATTTAAATTTTGAAATGGTTTTGGAAAGTTCGTCTGGTGAGTTTTTCTATTACTGAGCAATCTTTGAGAAATGAGAAGTATAACAACTTTCTTTAAATCGCAAACTGACATATCAGATGGTGCAAGAGTCAAAATTGAGACTGGAATTTGAAACATATTCTGTAGATTAACATTTCTTGTCGATCCTTAATAACTTTGTTTACTTTACTCATCAGCATTTATAACGTATACTTTGTATAATGATTTATGGATTAAAAAAAAAATCTTCATTAAAAGTTAGGCCTAATATCAGCGATATGAAAGTAGCTCGGTTAAGCCTAACAAGAAATTAGGCACGTACAGCCATAATTTAAAACTGTATCTGACGAATATTAAGACTTCGATAAGAAGTGAAATTAGTAAACTGGGAGTTTTATGTGCCTTCACACCTGAGATACGATCCAATCTATCTAATAGCTGTTCTTCAGATTCTTCACATATCTTCGAGTGCACTGAGTTGTAATTAGAAGATAAATGTTCTAATGACACCCTTGTGTGAGATTGTGATATGGAAGATGATAAATGGGAACCATAACACGAATAATTGTTGTTTGTATACACTAATTAAACGTCCAGACACATAATAACGGTGTTCTTTGCCCGTTCTTGCTATAACAAGATCTCTTTTCTCCTTCATGCCATAACAGTAATTGCTCCTAAATAGCTAGCCATATAATTAAAAGTAATTTCACTACGTCTCAGCTCTGTCGTGAGCGAAGATAGGTACAGCCTCCTTCTGTACGGTGTTTCTTTCCTTGCTTCCGCTAAAGCATAATATTAGAGTTAATTTCAGACAATTTTCCTCTAATTTACATCTAGGATTGACATCATCTAGCTCCAGAATGATCTGCAGGATATATATATATATATCAAGTCTGCTGTTGCTGCTTTAATGTGACTACGTCGAAGTATATTTTCTGCCAAATAATCACCACACTTCAAATTTATATCTTGATATGCATGAAAAAAAAAAGTTTCTTGCGATATCGGTAACACGTCAAGTATCCATATACGATTTAACTTCTGTTTTTTTCTTTTTCACTAATAACACGACCGAGAATAAATATTTAAGTTAGAAAAAAAAGTTACAGATATAAGGTTTCATTTTAGATTAAGATAAACTACATCAAAATAAATGAATAAAATCTATAGATATTAACATAAAAAAATAATGCAGCTGATTATAATATCATGACACAATTGTCACTTCCATTATCATTTTTGTAGTCCTGTATAGTCCTTATAAGGACTGGCTTAAAGGGGTGAAGCAAGAATATTTTTCATCTTCCCCGTTATCTGTAGAGGACAGTGTAGGGATAAATTCTTAAATTCTTAAAAGAACTGGGCGATGGACTGAGTCCTTGACTCTTTATCCCGTCATCTGAATGAAGAAAATCTGTGTGGATGGAGTGTCATTGAGCTAAAAAGCTGTTGTCATGGCTGGGTAACGGCAATAGCCGAGCCTCAGTTAAAACTTCATTGGCTACAACATTGCCATTTGTTACCCTGGAAGTCCTAAAAAGGACATCGCTTCTAAGTGTAGGGATATTTTCGAATTCAATATACATCTATATTCCTTAAGGAAGATTAATACTGGTGTTGTAATTAAAATATTAATAACTTTAAACGAATACTATTTCATTAAAGTTTAATTAGTCATCTTTCTGAATAAAAAAATATGTTCTACTGTATTTTATTCCTATAATTTTCGGATACAGGAAAAGAATGGTATTTTTCGGTGTTAGGATACTATGTTATTAGCAGCCATTCCAATCATTTCTTTTACTAACTGTTTGATCAAAGAGTAAAGAGCAGAGGGTCTATTTACTTTGTAACAAATAGCGGCAGAGCATTCGTAAGCTGCATATTTTCTGCTTTGCTAAGGTCAAGAAGGTGGGTGAGTATTTCAATGTTTTATGAGGTTACTGCAGAATGCAAGGGAGGGGGGGGGTCATCTATGTGGATCGACTATAATTGCAATGCAGAGTCGTTCTGCATTTCAGTGACAATTCACTTCATAAATTCTGTTGTTTTTACGCAGGTCTGCTGTTTTCTTTAGCGAGATTAATAAAATACATTTTTGTATTACTGTTTAATTCCTTTTTCGTTCTTTATCATTTAGGAAATGAATGAAGCTTGAAGATTTCAAGCTTCATTCATTAGGAAATGAATGAAGCTTGAAGATTTCAAGCTCATTCTGGATGTCTTGTGGGATATCTCTTTTCTCTTTAATGCTGTTATATATTTGTTTGAATTGTAAATGTTTTTGATGAACCGTATGTGTAATATTGCACTGAAAGTGAGGACAATTGCTTACATCGATGTTATTTTGGGATATTCAGAATTTTAATGACTGATTATGATGGATAATTGTCAGGATTTAAGAAGTTGAGATACGCATGCATATAATTTCATCCTTAGGTAAAATGAAAGGTATTGTAATATTTGTGTTCCATCTACATATAACATTCAATAAGATATATTTAATGGTAGGCAAAGCACGATGAGCGTATCGCAAAGTTTGGAAAGAAAGAGATCAACTAGTTGTAACACTGTGATCATTTATTGGATCAGTTACTTGCTTATAAACCTGACATTCTGAGCTAAAGTAATTCGCTGAATTCTTTAAGTCAGTCGAAAATAAACGCTAAATTTCCTAATACCACAACCACAAAAACAACTAAGAAAATTAACTTCACATTCGGTCATACTACTCACTATGAATTAACTACGCAGTCCCGTACTACTATCTATATAATGTTTATGAATATATACCAGAATCCTATGACTTATTACAAGAGACGACTGAGCTGAGCACGCAATGCTTCTGTGAAAGCAATTCACCTGCTCATAATAAACAATTCACTAGAGGCTACAGAAAATCAGCAGGAATAGCAATAATAAACCCATGCTATCCACTAACACTTAATAATTAAATCAGTCAAGAATGGAGAATTACAAATTACAAAATTGACTCTTTCCGGATATCACTGAAAACAAAAACGATGATGAAGTTGAACACACAAAATTTATAAACTAGAATGACTGATTTATAAAATTTGATTTCTTGTCAGTGTAGCAGATTTCTGCCACTACAATAGTGTATTATCCCAAATCTAAAAAAGGAAAAAAATGCAACAAAAGGAAACTTAGGGTTCAAATAGATTTAACATTATTATGGACAAACGCTAACAAGAGCACTCCCCTGTCGTGAAATTAAAGGAAAATAAATTAAAATAATCAGCTTCCTTAAGAGGTTTCTCAAGATCCTGTCAACTCTAGTTTGCCAAATCCTAACAATCTGGAAAACGTATAGCTGCGAAAAATTCGACAGACCTTTTTATAACACGTTCTTTACTTATAATGCCGTGTTTATCACCTGATCTTAAGTATTAATTAAACTAAGTAATGGAACAGGCTGTCTCATATTCACGCAATATGGCAACAAATAACGGATGTAAAAAGAGCAAACTGCTTGAAAAGAGCGCTTTTGAAGTACTCAATATCATTTTAATGTCTTGAGCTTTGAAAAATTTCTTGAGAGTGCAGCTTCCTGAATTGTTGTATTAGGTTTCCTGAAATGATTAATTTAATGTTAATTAAATGTTTTTCATAAATATGTATGTTACTACATACAAATCAATGTGCTTTTTTCAAATTTAAAATGTGGGTTGAAGTGTGGGCTTCCATAGCTTATCTAATATACATAAAGACAAGAGTAGTTTGAATTTTTGCACCACTGGGTTGATTTCCTTTAGTTCCTGTTATGCCGAAACTGTTGCCTAAACAGTTTCTCATAACAGTTTGGGCTTATATAAGGCGAGTCGTTTATTGTGTGATTTTATATTTCATTAAATATACTTGTATGCTTCATTAAACAAAAATTACAACAACAACAACGTTACTGGCTTGCTGGGTGAAGCATAAAATGCTTTTGTTTTCCCCTTTGTCTGTGTCGAGAAGCTTGATGGGGGGGGGGCTTATTCTCGCACATTGTGAACTATAGGATTAGCTCTGTTCTGCTGAGAGCAGGATTGCCTTGGGACTTTTATGTTTGTGATAGTCGTGTTCACTATAACTGGAAGCTTGTCTGATTAGTGGATTGGGATGAGAGTGTGCCTTGCTGAAGAACTTTTCCGCATGGTCATGAAAGAGGGAATGAATGTGTGGAGTTCCGATTTCTCTGTGGATCTGCGTTTTTCTGACGAACCATGGGGCGTCCAGGATCATCCGCAGGCACTTGTTTTGTATACTTTGTAGTTTCAAGATGTTGGATTTGGATGTGTGACTCCATGATGGGGATGCATATGCCATTACTGGTCGTATTACCATCTGATATAGTAGCAGCTTGTTGCGTGTATCCAATTTGCTGTTGCGGTTGATCAGGGGGATACAGTTGGGCTATGGCTCTGGGTGTCTTTGTGCCTATGAGCTTGATGCGGCTGTTGAAATTTAGTTTTTTATCTAGCTGTACTCCAAGGTATCTGGTTTCTGTCTGCCATGGTATCTGTTTTCCGAGGAGTTGAATGTTATCTTGGATAAAAGCTTTGCGTCTGGTGAATAGTATAGCTGAGCTTTTGACGAGATTTACTTATATCCTCCAGTCCAAGAACCATTTCTCTAGCTTTGTGTTGGTATCCTGGAGAAGACTGATCACCAGGTGTGAGCGGAGTGATCTTGTCATTATGGCTGTGTCATCCGCGTATAGAGCTGTGATGGTAGTCCTCGGGTTTTGTGGGATCCCTGGGGTACTCCTGCCAGAATTTTGCGCATAGTTGAGATGGTGCCATTTATTTTTATCTGCAAATAAATGGCACCATCTCAACTATGTTAGCCTGTATGAGTTTGTAGAGTAGGCCTTGATGCCATACCTTGTCAAAGGCCTTGGCAACATCCAGAAAGCCCGCAGCTGTGTGTAGGTTCCAGTTGTATCCCTGTGTGATGTGTTCCACTAGTCGGTGTATTTGTTGCGTCGTGCTGTGTACACGGCGGAAGCCAAATTGTTCGTTTGGTATTATTCCTAATTTGTCTGATTTTTCTTTTAGTCTTGAGAGGATGATGTTTTCAGCAATCTTTCCTAGGTTGGATAGCAGGCTGATGGGACGGTAGCTTTGCAGAAGTTGTGGATTGTTTCCTGGCTTTTTATTGGTACGATGTCGGCAGTTTTCCATGCAGTGGGGAAGTGTTGCATCCTTAGTATTGCATTGGTTATGTTAACCAGGTGCACAATAGTCTTTCGAGGAAGCAGTTTGATGATTCTATTTGTAATTCCATCTGGACCTGGAGTTTTTTTGTTGTTTAGATGTTTTATGATGTTGGTTATTTCCATTGGAGTAGTGGGAGTGATGCTGTCTGGCTTGTCAGTTGTCAGCCTTAAGGTACGCTTGATCTACTGGTGGATTTTATAAATGTTGATGATGTTTATGTTGTCATGTGATGGGCTGCATTGTTTTTCTAGGTTGTCTGCTATTGCTTCTCTTTTTTCTGTGTCAGTGTGTGCAGTTCCGTGTGCAGTTTGCATGGGGAGTAGTTAGTGGGTTGCGTTTGGTGCGCAGGCTCTTCAGAAATTTCCATATTGTGTGATCTCAACCATATTGTTTGAGTGATGATAGTTTATTTTCCTAGTCCTGATTCCTATGGGTTTGAAGTGCTTTTCTGACTTGGTTGTTCAAGTTGTTCAGAGTTTTCTTGCCCTGTAGGGCTCTTGTGTTGTGGTATCTTTTCCTGGCTTTGTGTTTTGTTCTGATTAGGTCCATGATGTTTTCTGGGAGCTGTCTGGTCGGGTGGTTGTTTGGTTGTGGTTTTGGTGACTGCATCTAGTGCTTTTTTTGATTTGGTTTGTTAGATTGCTTACTTCTTCATCTATTTCTTCTTTTTTGTGGATGATGGGTGCATGGTCAATGAATTCTGGTAGGATTTTGGCTAGCTTGTCCCATGATATGAAGGTGTGCAGGGGAGCCAGTTGGTCTTGCGTGCCAAGTTTGATCAGGATTGGGTTGTGGTCAGATAATAATTCATTGATCGTCTCTACTTGGTACTGGTAACTGATGTTTCTAAGGATAGCTATGTCGAGTACATCTGATCTGCCATGAGGGCTGTAATTAGTGTGCTCGATGGTTCCTGCTACCACAACTGAGTTGAGTGTTGTGTAGTGTGTGGCCACTTCTGTTGTTGATGGTGCTGAACCAGGCTGCTTGCTTGGGATTTAAGTCTCCTGCTATGATGTGTGGTCTCTGGTGCCAAGGATGGCATCCAAGTCTGTTGTCAATAGAGGGTTGCTTAGTGAGTTGTAGGCGGCATATATCTTGAGGCTTCCTGCATTGTTTGTGTGGACTTGGATTCCTGTAATCTCTAGGTCGGTGGTCTGTGGGTTGGATATGGCGTTGTGGTGGAGGTACGGTTTGATATAGATGGCAGTGCCTCCCCCTCTGATGCTGAGTCTGTCCGTTCGGTACATTGTGTATCCTCTCACTTTTGAGTTGTTAGCAGGTCTCAGGTGAGTCTCGTTGATCAGCATTATGTCAGGGTTGTGTCAGAGTGCAAATTCTTGTAGTTCTAGTGTCTTGCTGGTGAGGCTCGGCGTTCCAGGCGGCTATCAGGAGCGAGTTGGGTTTTACTTTAGTTTTATTCATTGTTGAGTGCTGTCAGGATGGAATGAGTGCCTTGAAGGAATTTCTTCATGGAAGATGGCGTAGGATTTGTTTTGCTGAATTCCTGAAGCATGGTAGCTAGTGAGGTAGTTAGAACTGATGTAAGGTTGGAGCTTGTAAATTCGTTGGAGGAAGTATTCTTGGATCGTGCAAAATGGTCCTTAGTCCTTATAAGGACTGGCTTAAAAGGGCGAAGCAAGAATGCTTTCATCTTCCCCGTTATCTTTAGAGGACAGTGTAGGGATAAGGTGTTATTGAGCTATTAAAGCTCTGATCATGGCAGGAGGGTAACAGTAATAGCCAAGTCTCAGTTAGAACTTCATTGGCTACAGCATTGCCATCCATTACCCTCGAAGAAATATATCAATCATCGTGTAAACAATAAAAATTTTGGTATGAATCAACATATTCATGCAATATTAATATAATATAATTTTTCTACTGGAAAAATTATATTATATTAATATTACATGAATATATTAATGCAAACCGAAAATTTTATATAATGATTTTCTTAAATTAAAAACGTTTCAGCAAACTTGTAATATTTAATTTATTTAGTATATTATAAGAAGCATTATAAAAAAAAAACATTTTACTCATTTGGTGCGATATTTACAGTGTTAAAATACTAATGTAATATTTATTACTATATTATACATTGAGTGGCCACTTTATTAGAAATACCATTGGATAGAATATGAAAATAGACCGTTCCTAAAGGTGTTGATTGATGAAAACAATTCCGGAGTGCACGGTTGATGGCAAGCTGTCATGGATGGGATACAGGACCAAACGACAAACTCTAGCCAATGCTGTCAGCTAAGAACAAGACTATGCGGCTTCAGTGGGCACTTAATGGCGAGCACTAGATAGGTGACGAATATAAAAATCGTTTATCTAATCTGATTAATTCCACTTTATGCTATATCATGCTGATGGCAGAACTACAACATCGTCACTGATAATGTTCACTTATTCATGGCTGCAATTTAACCATTGTCAAATGGGCACTTTCAGCAAGAGAATGCGCCGTGCACAAAGCACGTAGGGTATTGGAATTATTCTGATCAACCCAATAGAGCATTTCTGGGATGAGATGGAACGAGCAGTCCGATGCTGCAACAACTGGGCAATGCCATTGTATTGTGAAAGGTGTTGACAAAAATCCCAGTGGAACATTGTAGGCATATTTTAGTTGAATCAATGCCACATGAAATACAGGCCGTACTTAAGGCAAAAGGGGATCCCACTCGTTATTAAATGCTGTTCCTAATAAAGTGACCACACCATGTATATTAGTGAGTTTAAAGATATTAATGCAATATTTATTATTATATTATATTAAATTTGGCGCAATAAAAAGGCACCAAATAAAATATATTTGGTTTGATTAGTACATTGGTTTGATTTGAATTTTTAAAAACAAAAGTTTGTGTTCAAATACCAAAATCATTAAAGAGTTAAAACTAAGCTCAAAAATGTAAACATTGTAGCAAATTGCAGTGATAAAATTTCAAACATTTGTCCAAATATATGACTCTATTAAATGCGTAGCAAGCAACAGGAACAGTTCTTATTTAAAAATATTCGTAAAATTATTGGGACAATCTTTTAGCCTCTAAATATACCTTCCATTAATGCCTTACTCTATAAATATTTCAGAGCTTTTAAACTGAACAAGCCATTCGGTTATATCGAGTTGTTGGTCATCTGCCGGTTAACTTCAAATCCAGAAGAGTAGAGTGACTCCTGGGAGATTTAAGTCCTATGCAATCAGTTGTGATATGGCAATGGTTGAATGCACTTCCTACTTCACTTCCGTCACTACAAGAATCTATTTCCCAAAGGCTATTTGTAGAAATGCACTCGCTAAAGGTTAATCAATTGATAAAAGGTCAACAGAAAACTTGCTACATATCTTTATGTTCACAATGTTATTACAGAAGAGTAATTTGCGACTTCGGATGCTCAATGATTTGCGAAGTGATGCACCCAGATGTATTATATATCTGATGCAATTAGTCTTTTCGATTCTACCTCCATTCCACAAGGACTCTTTTCCCGTAATGCTTCATTAACGTAATACTAAATTTAGGCTTAGATAAGATTTGATCCTCTGTACATCAAGACAAAGCTGGCGAAGAAACACGCTTGTCTCAGTGAATAATCGCCCTTCTATAGAATTTTGCGAAGTTACCTTAACATAATTAATGTAATTCAGTAAGAGGAAGTTGAGCAAACACAAGCAGTGCTTATTAATACAACGATTGCTCTTATTTTAACTCTCCTTAGTAAGAATAAAAATTGAACACGATGTTGATAATGGATACGTAAAAAAAAGATCAAAAGTTCAATCAAACCTTTTGAGGTTTATTAGCAATTATCAGGGATTCATAGGATCAAATTTTCGATCCTATTAAGAGAAGCGTATTAAGAAGAATTTAATACAACAGAATAAAATTGGCGTAAGTCTTGTCATTTTGATGTATAGAGAAAGGAGTTGTTTTAAAATATCGCACCGATTATAAATGCTCGTATCCCTAATGCTTCTTTAGAAGAGCTAACAAATCAAACGTAATACGACAGAGAGAAAAAGAGAGAGAGAGAGAAACATAATATTTCTTGCTGAAACAGCAATTCTCCTGCCAGTCGTAGACTTTGGTGCGTTCAAGAGTTAAGAAAAATGACTACTTCTCAAGAACAGGTGCAGTTTTCAATAAAATGACCAATTATTTTATCTCTCTGAGGTCTCCATAGCTTATCTCAGATAAACATGCGGCTTGTTTATTTTCTGGCGGTACGCAGTACAGTAAAATAGGTAGTTACTTTATGCCAATGAGTAAAAATAAGAAGGCTGAAGAAGCAGAAATTGTCGAATCTACTTGTGATACTGTAAAGCAGAAAACTACCACCGAAAATACACTTGGTGAAGAGGATCACGAAACCAGGACTGAAGATCCACGTGGTCAAAAGGAAGACGATTCTGATTGGCCCCAATATTGGACTCTTTTGCAGAAAAATGTGAGGGAAACGAGTGACTGTATGTCAAGAATAAAATGTTGGGCTGTAAAGTGTGTCGTGATGTACGAAGTCTTGCCGTCGATAAACACATGGGAACTCAAATTTCAGCGGAGTGGGCAAATGGTAAAATCAGTCATTTTGGAGAATCTCCCAAACAACAGTTAATGTCATTAAGAAAAAAGATTTACAATCATAAGGAGAGTGCAGCGCACAAAGCGTGCCAACAAAGCGAGACGACGAGGGTATATCGGAGGATCTGCTAAAAGTGTGGAAGTTGCTGTAATAACATCTTCATGGTGAATACGGGCACCTTTTTTCCCGAAAAAAAGCACTAAACATGCATATAGAAAATATGTCAAAGACTGTGTTTGCTTTCCAACCTTAGAAGCACTTGTTCTTTAATTAACAAAACATTTGAGGTCACGTTATCAGTCGATACGTAAATATACTACTAGAGAAGTGGGCATATGGAATACTTGTAATCTGAAATATTTAGAATGAAAACCCTACACTTGATTCTTTCTGTTAAATGCTTTGGATTGTTGACTAGCTTCAGATTTATTTATTTCGTATGGGTTCCCTCCTTGCTTCTCCCATCCCTTAGAACAGGTTGAGCCCTTCCTAATGAGGGATTAAGTATGTATTTTGTAAGTGTAGATCAGTGTATGTGTTCAGGGGGACAGTGTGCCTGTTCTGAGAGACGAAAAACCCGAGTTTTGGGGTGAAAAAATCCCTTACCTCCGTATGAGACCTTCTAACTCACCTTTAGTCTAAAGAGACCAGATAAAGGTTCCTCAGGCCATAGACGAAAATCTAACCCAGTTCTTTTCGACCAAAGGGCTTCGTCTATACCGACTGAGCTACGGAAGCTCTAGCTTCAGAGATATAAGCATATGCATTTATAATCTGTCATCTTTTTATGCAAATGTCTATATATGTATAAATGCTTTTTAAGGAACGAAATAAATTCCCTAAATCCCCCTTAATTATTCAAATATCAGTGTAATATTTATTAGTTGTATATGAGAGATAAGAAGTCTTTGGGCAGTTTCTATAATCTACAATACAGTGATGATCGGATTGTGAAACAAAACTGAACACTCACCGTAACAGAAATATATTCTTCAGAATCAATAAAATGAATATCCTTGACTATGACACAGTTGAATTATTGGTCAGTACATTGCATAATCCAATGTTTAACCTTGGGGAAGCATGAGTCAGAGAGAGAGAGAGAGAGAGAGAGAGAGAGATATCCTGCTGATAAAACACGTAATATTTATAGAAATTATTTTTAAGAACTTCGATAACATCTTCAACATGAAAGATTAGATTATCATTGTGGCGCTGTTTAATGTTACTTCGCAGCAGAGGTCAAGACAAAGGTCTGTTATGAGTCTTTTCCTGCTGGATTGTCTGCTTTACTAGAGGACATACTCTGTCACTTTAATGACATTGGCTAACGATCTTGAGGTAAAAACACCTTAACGTTCCTTGTCTTAGACCGAGTTCAAACTGTGGTCTTTTCAATCATCTTTATGACTTTGAAGTACTTTATAACCTAGTGGTAAAGAAGGCAATGCATGGAGATGATTTAAATAGCTTTCCTTTGAAGGGTTGAAATCAATGATTATTTTTGAATGATAGATGGTTTCTTGTCCTGCATATTGAAGGTTTGAAGTGGCTTAAAAATCCGTAGTTACTGTCTAAAATAGTATTTCCTGATTATATAGCTTTAACCAGTGTATGATTAAATTACGAGTGGTTTACAACATATCGTGAGTGACACCCGCATAAAATTGCATAGAAATAACATCGATATGTTTTGAGTTCGTCATTTCTTAAGTTCTATACTGTTGGTAATATTATTTCCGTGAATAATAAGGTGTGTGTTCACAGCACTATTTTAATACTATTTTTATTCATTTTTCTATATATTTATACGATTCTTTTTCCTAAAATGTACACTTTTTCGTCGCAACATATGCAAGAAAGTTTCGTCTTTCTGAATGCTTTTCCTTAACACTCCCTCACTTGGAAGTATATGACAGCTGGTGAAATTGCTAAGATATGTTTCGCAAAACACCGGCATAGCCACATACTGCTGTAATAGCTATGAGAATCACGCAGCCCCTTGGAAACATATGGTTTTCTGTGTATTACCGATACAGAAACACCAGGATGACAAATTGACCTTGCTCACACTGTCTTCGTTTTGGTACGAAAATCCGAGAAATATATTCGAGGATAAATAATGAACTGCAGGCGAGGGAATTTCCTTTTCCAGTCTTCGATGTACTTGTAGAAGAAAAAAGAAGAATAACTGATTGGTTTTCAGACAAATGGACAATTCTTTTGTGCCTTTTGAAACCCGGGCTAATATTTCCTTTGCTGGTAGCAGTTTTAAAAATCTGCAATAGTAGAAGATAAAGTTTTATATTATAATTTTCTCTCAGGAATTGCAATTTATTTATTTAACTTAGATAGTTGAAAATATGTTATTATTGGTATGAATAATAGTGTATTAATATCAAAGATCCATCATTAACACAGCAACGAAATTTGCCAAAAGTTCTTTTATATATTCAACCGTAATTTTCTAAACTTTCCATTCTTAATATGCATCTAAAATAGGCTAAAATGTCCATTGTTAACATGCATATGAAATAGGCTAAAATGTCCATTGTTAACATGCATCTAAAATAGGCTAAAATGTCCATTGTTAACATGTATCTAAAATAGGCTAAAATGTCCATTGTTAACATGCATCTAAAATCGGCTAAAATGTCCATTGTTAACATGCATTAAAATAGGCTAAAATGCCCATTGTTAACATGCATATAAAATAGGCTAAAATGTCCATTGTTAACATGCATCTAAAATAGGTTAAAATTTCCATTGTTAATATGCAACTGAAGTAGGCTAAAAGTTCCATTATTAACATGCACTCAAAATAGCTAAAAGCCCTGTTGTTAGTCTGAAATATTTGGTTCAAACATCTGGATAGTGTTGGATTTATCCGGAATGTATTTTCATTAAATTGCAACGATTATTATTCATTGTTAAACAATTAAGTTGTTGGCTGCTCCGAGTTATGTTTATGCTTTATTTATCTGATATGTAGCATGTGTAAGAGATAAGGTCCAGATGCAGTACAGATGCTGTTTGCATACCTTGTTTAAATAACATTTTCCATAAATGTACTATAAATAATCATTTTATTTCTTTATCCTTAAATAATATACACAGATATCAGCCGTCCTCATGTTTTGTGTAATAAAACATACATGAATGTTTTTTGCTGAGTTGTCCATCCCCCCCCCCCGCGCGCTCAAAGCAGACTTTTCTGAATATCTTATTTTTGTAAAAAAATGTGTGCGTGTACTAGTTCTGTACTTGATCAGCTCGGGAGAAAAATAATGGTTTGAATTTCAAACGAAGAGATTTATAAAGGGTTGTTAGTATTCCGCTGGCTATACCTAGTCTAACAACGTTATGTTTGTCGGTGACATGAAGAAAAAAGACGCAGAAGGAGATCAGGATTTGGAAATGTTTTTTTTTTACCTTTCGTTGGATTTTTTTTTCTTCGAAACATCCCATGCATACTAAAAATGTAATAGTGGAATATATCATTTCACATTTTACTCTTGTCATCGGATTTCTGGATTAAACTGTACAGATACGAAGATATCTTTTACAGAAGGTTCACCAATTTTATATGCGAAACTAATAGACTGAATAAAAAATTGGTATTTTTGATAGAGACACAAAACAGCATTTCGTCGAATACGCAATTGCATATAATTTCTTATGTAAAAACCACTAATGTAAGAATTACAATTTATTCTTGAGATAAAATATCTCTAAAGTGAAAGATTCGGACCCACATATTTTAGAAACGTTTACATTTATCGTATTATTAGGACATTTATAGTCCATCTTTAATTGTTATAAATAAAAACACCGAAATGTCTAAACCTATGTCGTAAAAGCCATAAATAAATGTATATGCGAGTAAAATATCGTATGATTTTATATTATATTAGCTTTCGAACTGCACAAGTATCACCATCGTTCAAACTAAGGTTTATACGACAATCTCATTTTATTGAAATAATTCAAGTCACTATTATTACATCATCACATTTCCTCTAGAAAAAAAATGAAAAATAACAAATTACATCGCAAAAATTTTAATATTTATCACACTTAGGAAGAACGCAAATATATTTCCACGCGTGTTTGTTCTTGAAAGTGATTTTTCTCCGTTAGTAAGTTTGCAAAATACACAACAGTCGTTAAATGAAAATACCGCATTTCTTAAAAATTAATTACACCCAAGTGTAAAATGTATTTTAATATCTGACCCAAACAGAACCTTGGTTTCTCCTTTAACGTCATCTAAGAAACGAGACAAGCTTAGCAAAGGAAACACATAAGTAACTAATAAGTAGCTAATCTAAGAAAATATTTCACATTTTAATCACAGACCTACTTTCAGTTGACTTTTAATCCCCATGAATTCCCATAATTCAGAGAAACTACAAGATAAACAACGGTGTAATGGCAAAAAGAATTCAAACCATAAAAAGGTTAAGCCTAACTTACATAGATTAACGAAGAAGAAGAAAAAAAAAGACACTCTCGCTGCATATTAATGTAACGATTTTTTACTTAGTTAATTATGCTTTTATGAGCTGCTAATTAGGAACCGTTTAAAAATACTACCGGTAACAAATACATATAATTTTGACACTTAACAGAAAAATAATTACGTGCTACAATTTTAGCTAATTAATTTGTTTAAAAAAAAAGGCTCTAGAAAAGAATACCCTGAGAGGTTTTGGATTTATTTTTACATCCTTTTAGTCTTCGTAATTACAATCAGCAATCGATTTTTGGTAATAATGGCAGTGGAACAGAAAATTGGATTTTGTTAAGAAGTAGATTAAAGTCCTATTTAAGAAAGCCAACTGGGTGATTACCTTTCCAATCGTCTGGGTGTATCATCCGAGGCTCTACTTCTAAGTGAAATATTACACTTAATTGTTTGTTCTATCGTTGTTAAAGGCCTACACTCTTCTTATTCCGTAGCTGTGACGGAAAAGTTGCGAGAATCAGTGTAAATGCAGCCAGCATTGAACGTGTGATCGCGAGAAGGGAAAGAAAAGTGGGGGATAGAGAGAGAGAGAGAGATATTCGTGAGACAGATTGACAAAAGTGATAATAATTAGAAAAATAAACGGATATTGTATTGATGGAAAGGTACCTGCTCCCGTAATGCACTGGCCAAATAGAGATAGCTTTGACAGATGAGAGAGTAAACATCATATTGATTCAGGCAGGCCTAACGAGAGTACTTCAGAAGTCTGTAATTGCCATCAGCAACCAATTCCAGATAGAAATAGGACACGCAAGAGGAAATTGGATGTTGGAAGGTAGAACAAAAGTTCTGAGAATGTCAACGGCGCTGATTACAAAGGCCCCGTATACGGGCATGGGATGGAATTTTACTCTCTAGACAAACGAGATGATTGCAAGGAACTCTGCGTTTTGTAAGGATGGAAAACCTCTATTGATTTAATCGAAATGCTTAATAGAGAGAGCTCCTTCTTTCAAGGAGGATTTCGTTGTTGTTTTTTTATTTTATACAAAAAAAATTAAATTTTAGTTACCGATTATTCAAATAATAAATTTGGCTATTAGAATGTATGCCTCACTTCCTGTTTTTTGTTAAATTATTATTTTTCGCGCTTAATATCTTTCCAAAATAGTCGCATGATTTTAAATGTTTAACCCGTTACCATATTAATGATAATGTCATCTTTCATGCACATGTCCGTATCATTATCACGCTAACAGTTCTATGTAACATTCACACAATCAATTATACTTTTTATTAACTGCTAGAGCCTCAGTAGCACAGTTGCTTTCGACGACCCCCCCCCCCCCTTTGGCTGGAAACACCAGGATTTGAATTCATCTAGGATGCAAAGAACCCTTATCAAAGCTTTTTTCAGTTGAATGTGAGTTAATCAGTCTCATACGGAGGGTGTTAGATTTTTTTAATGAAACTCGGGTTTTTTCGTACTTGGTATTAGCGATCTGATTGCATTACTTCCAACTAGGGAAGGCATGCTTCTAAAGTGGAAACTCACTTCGCCATGGTCTCGTTTGTGGAAACATGACATACACAGGAAGATTTAACAATGAATATAATTAATTTTATAATATAATATAATTATTATTAATATTGATATAGTTAATTTTATAATTAATTATATTAATATTCCGTAGATACGACATTTAATATGATAAATATCTATCGAAATATTTAAAAAGATTCAAACTAGTCACCTTAGTATATTTTCTACACATACTCATATTATCCAATTGAAAGAGATTTTAGTCCAAACAGTTAAACTGGCATAGAGAAATAGGTTTATAGTTCATCAGCTATATCCTGTTTACTCAAGATGCCTGCTGCTGCTGAGGCATCTTGAGTAGACAGGTTATACTTTGGTTTTCTTTCTCTTTAAAATGTTAATGCTACAGAAGTAAACAAAAATCCAGTTTATTATTAACTCTGATAAGTTTTAGAGGCCTAAACATGTCCACGAGGCTTTAAAGTACACTCTCAGTATTAGTATTTTTCAAGAACCCGAAATATTGTGATAAAACTTACATTATTTTTATCTATTGATACTTGGACGTTCTTCTTCTTTTCCAGTTATATTTAGCAGCTTCTTTTTTTTTAAATTTCAATAGGCGCATCCTTTACACTTCCTATCCAATCTTTGTCCTTTTATATACTCGTTTCTTTTACGCTATCTCTTCCTCATTTTTACTTATTTTTATCCAGAGATAAAATAATACGATTCAAAACCGTTTCCTCTCTGGAAATCAAGCAATCGATTTCAACTCGCCAAAATACTTGAAGAGAGATAAAAAAAAAAAAAAAATAAAATAAAAAAACTACGGCAATCTCAAAATAGCACCTGGGTCTAATCGAAAAGATTTCTCTTCAAGTTCGAAGACTACCTTTAAAATTTCTTGGCTTGTAAATGCTTACACGGACAGCTCCGATATCGGCTAGGAAAGTGAGAGAGAGAGAGAGAGAGAGAGAGAGAGAGAGAGAGAGAGAGAGAGAGAGCTGAGAAAAAAAAAGAAAAGAAAACAAAACAAAACAATAAAAAAGAAATAATTTCTGTTTTTATTTCTGAAATTCGATTTATCTGCACTTCCAAGTTAACAAATGAGTGAAACCAAACAAGCAATAAAAATTGCGTCAGAATGGGAATTCTCGAATGAATTTTATTAAAATTAAAATTTTAACTAACAATAAACTTTTAAATTTAAAATAAAGTAGATATAAAAATAAAACAAAATTGATCTTTAAATTTATTTTAGAAATTATATTAATATTATACCAATAGCTTTTTATTTCTCGTAATTGTGTTGTATATATTAAAACACCTGTTTATTTTTAATGTAATATACATAATTAATTCTATAGGTACAATTAAAGATCCCAGTGTGGTGGCCGGGATAAGAATAGCCCCACTGCAGCCCATGCATGTCGTAAGAGGCGACTAAAATGGGACGAGTTTCGAGAGTTTCGCTCTCTTAGGTTTCTTCTTGAATTTTGCTACCGCTGAGGGGAGACTTGCCCTAAGAGAACATTTTCAGTCTCTGGGGAGGGTGTTCTCCGGCGTGGCCCGTGAGGAGCCTTGTCGGTGGATGCTTTACTCTGGAATATGAGCGGTTCTGCTCAGTGGTGGGGGAGCCCGTCACTCAGTAAAACCAATGCTGAGTTGAACGGTTTTTTGGCCATTCGTAGGGAGTGGTCCGGGGGATCGTCTTAATTTTTAGAGAGGGCTTTACTTACATACTAAAATTGATATCCAGGGAGGGTTCCCATTTTAGTATGTAAGGGCGACTAAAATGGGTACCCAGGGAAGGTAATGGATGGCAATGTTGTAGCCAATGAAGTTTTAACTGAAGCTCGGCTGTTGCTGTTACCCTCCTGCCATGATCAGAGCTTATAGCTCAATAATACCCCATCCATACATTTTCTTATATAGATAACGGGGAATATAAAAAGCATTCTTGCTTCACCCATCTAGCAAAAAAAAACTAAAGATTCACTCACGGAGGATGATACTGAGGTGAACTCCAGGGTAAGGGATGGCAATGCTGTAGCCAATGAAGTTTTAACTGAGGATCGGCTTTTGCCGTTATCCAGCCATGGCTAGAGCTTTTTTAACTAAAGATTTTATCTATTAGCAAATATGTGTTCTAAACAATGATGGTTTCACGTTTATGACAGCGTTTTCTTATAATATTGGACCGAAATTCGGTAACGTTCAAAAATCATCTTAATAGTAATTTCGAGATCTTACGTCAGCGAGGATACTATTAAGACGTCTCTTAATGATTAGATAAGCCATGTTCTTTATAAGCGCAATACCAACCTAACTTGGATAACCAGGTCCACAAAGCAGCTCAAGAAAAACCATCAAGTAATACCTGAACAGCAGATCACAGCAAATCTCATGTAAGTTACTTATATAAAATGAGAGTTCATTTCCGATGAAATCAGATACAAGCATCTAATTACATATAACCTTTATAAAGAAATTAGTAATTGAGACCAATATACTCAACTTATATAATATTTAAATATTAAATGTAGTTTAATAGTACATTAATATTATTATATTATGTATATACACCACATATAATTAACCATATATAATATTCTGGAAGTACGAGATTAGAGAACGGAAACCGAATTTGTAAATTGTAATAAAACTGTATTCACAGTTTGATCGGAGAAGTTTCTTTATTCTTTGACAGATATCGTTACCATTCGTCAAACATTAGTTGACAGTGCAGTTTCTCTCCTGACACATTTTCACCGTGAGTGTCACCATAAAAAGAATACATGTCATAAAGTTGAGATATAAATCCCTTATGTCGGCACACAAAGAGACTTAAATGTTAAGTTGTCATGAAGGTACCGGGTAAGACGAACTCCATAAAGAGCCCAAAGTAAGCCAATGGTATCTGTGCCTTGTGTTATGGTGGTAAATCCCTTTCCATCAATAAAGGATGCCAGAACGTCCTCTTTTTTTTCTGTTTTTGCTTTACAGTGAACTGAGGCCTGTATTACTTGTGAAAAGTGCAAACATGTCTTGAATTCTAATTGCATTCCTTATCGTAAGCCACCAATAAACAACTGTTTTCATTGGGAAGAAACGTTTATAGTTTGGGTGATAATTATTAATGTCTATGCTTGTTCCTATCAGAAGTTTGTGTGTTTTTATTATATCTGCGTACTGTAGTCATTTCATTTTTTGATAACAATAAATTATGTCACAGAAACAATATGTTGAAATGTAATCATTTAAATTCGTAAACTTTTTATTATGTCCAAATATTAGTTAGTCCTAACAGTGTGACTAATAATAATAATAATAATAATAATAATAATAATAATAATAATCACTGCTAAAATAACTTTTTTCTCGATATCAAACTTCGTCGATGTTTGTCCAGCAAGTAATCCAGCAAGTCTTAATTATGTGCTGACCTTCTTTTACAGGTCCACTTTTACAGGATCATATTGGAATGGGCTAACGTTAGATAATTTGTACACTCCTCTAAAAACCAAATATGGAACTCTATCAACCTACTTCAGGCATCCAATAAACAAGATGTTAGTCTCAGACGGACGTCACCTGTCACTTAAAGACAATTTTGGGTTATTCACTTGGATAACCAGACTGGCTGACATCATTTGCTCTAGTAATAGTTTGTCTCAAGGATATGACAGCATTCACTCCATCTCTCGCAATGATTTTATCTCCAAAATAATTCAGTAGGTTCAACAAAAAAAAAAAAAGACGACACAATTTTCATTTGATACGTGAAATGCATCTCTGAAAATGCGTTAGATATTCAAAATAGGCTCAATTTATGCACATCATTTTTATAAGAGAAATAAATCTTCCATCCTACCTATGCTTGAAGGTAAAAAGTCTCTCTCTCTCTCTCTCTCTCTCTCTCTCTGTCCAGGTGTTGATTGAATATTCGTGGTTTTTACAGGCTGAATTATTATTGGCAAAATGGACATCCCACTGACTATTGAAATAAAAAGAGAAATATCACGTGATTACATTTCATTGTCTTCAAGAAGTCCAATCTAGCTTACCATACCTTATTAATGACCACCTAATTTCAATTCTTATTTTTTCCAAATATGATTAATTAAAACTGCTTCTCTCGTTGATCAAATCTTAATAAGAATGATTTTGTTCCTATATAAACGATAGAGAAACGGGTCATTTGAAATACAAACATTAATATATTTTCTTTTAAATTATTTATTTGGATTTTAATTCAAAATTTATCTTTAATATTTTCATTTTATTACTGTTAATATCCTCATTTCCGATTGCGTACATTAGTTTACACACTGTATGATATTTTTCATTTTTAGCAGTTCCAGTTGGCTTTATGTTAGTGATTAGACGTTTCTAGTCATTACAGCTAAAGAAATATCACTCAAAATAAGTATTTTGGCAATATTAGTAATATATAATAATTATTATCCAATTTCTTGTCTTTGTTTCATTTATCTAAGTATTTTCTCCAGGATACATGTAGCAGCTCTAAGTTACTATCACTTTTTTCAAAGTATTTACTAGATAATACCAAATTATCATAATACTATAATTCGATCTGTAATGATCGATGTCTGGACCAGGGGCTTAACTATGATACAGCGAAATCATGCAATGAGAGGAAGATTCAAAATTAAATGGGCCGAAGTATTATTACATTTAAAAAATAATCTCATTTACACTGCTTTGTGGAGGCTATGAAACGAAACTTAGCATCCATATTGTAAAGATGTAGAAGGAACGACAAAATTAGTACAACACATGACCACTAAGAATAGCGCTACTGTCTATGAATGATCAATTTATTAATGGCTGGTTACAGCTGTGGTTCTTCAATACGATATACTCCATCCAAATAACACGATTTTCTTTAACACAATGCAGCAGTAATGTGTTCTTTAGCCAGAATCAAAAATCAAAGGGAGTGGTGTTGGGTGAACGAAGATATGATACTGTTGAATAGCCCTTACTAATCACCTTTTCACAGTTTCCCGAATTGCAGCTGTGGCATTACTCCCTCATGTAATAGAAGTTCATGGTTAATGCACGCTCTAATAAAACCTAAGAACATTTTGTTATTCCAGTTGCTTCTTCCTTTATGGCCAAAAGCATGCGAACAGTATGAACATTTGAAACAGCACAGCGCCACTTTGTCTCTTGGTGGTGAAATCCGGTACAATTTTAATATTGTTATTATTATTTTATTCTGCACGTTCTAGACTATTTCATCGCATTACTTACAATAACTGAAACTCCAGACAGCTCTAAGTGAGGATTATTTATTTATGATAACTCTTTGATTTAATAATTCAATTTTTATCTTTTTTTTTAATTTAAAACTGCTTTATTGTTAAAGCGGTGCTTCTACAGACTTTAGATACTTGTTTACACACCGAGAAAAAGGTTCAATATTCGATTATCGCAACCTCCTTTCCCTTCACTTCTTGGCTGCACTTGATTCGAAGTAAATATCAGTATTTATAATTTAATTCATTTTTTTCAAAGGTTACTCTCTATCTTAAAATCCTTTCCGATCTGTTGTGATGGGCATCTTAAGCTCAAGAAATAAATCTTAACCGTCTTAACTTCTCCCAGGAGAATTTGTTACAACCATTAACCTAGTATTACCTAAATATTACAACATGCTCGTTATTAGACAAAACGACTTTTGCAAAAGGTCGAAGTCATTGTTTTCTCAAAGATAAAGCTGGAATCAGAGAGAGCTCAAGCGAGACGGAAGAAACAAACAGTTCTACACGAGATTTTCGTTTCTTTCCGCTTCAACGATGTCTCTTAAGTCTTTCGAGTCGTGGGCTGCTTGTCATAGTCAGAACATAAGTTCCACACGCTTCAAAGAGCATAGACGAGTGAAGCAAATGTGCCTTGCTAGTGACATTTATGGTTTTGGTCATATCGATGGAGTCTTCTAAATTTCAAACAACTCCAACACATTTCTGATTACTTTGCTATTGTTCTTTGGACAACTCATAAAATTTTAAGGACTCCAACGGTTATTATTATTACAACTGTTGTATCCAACCTGAAAAACATTTTGGCACAGAAATAACTCTTAAAAATAATGTCGGTACGAGCATTTTGATGACGTCCTAATAGAATAAAAAACTGTATGGTCTTTTTTTTCCCAATGATAGACGAATGTACAATTTTAAATCCTAATTTTTTTGGACTTTGGTAAGATACTGCTCTTTGATTTTCACCATCGTCAGGATTGCGTGAATTCCAACCGCATGCTTGATATACGAAAGAATGCTCGTAACTCTAACTAGTTTATTTCTACGTGCTAATGTGCCTTACAGTTGATTTTACTGAGTTACAGGATTTCAAGCCATTAGTTTCATACGGATAAAGACAAAAACTATCAAAATAGGTAGAGCGTAGAAAACATTTCAACAATTTATACAGAATTTTTAGTGTAAATGGCAAATTACATATGAAAATAGACAACAGAATTAGTGAAACTGAAATTGTAAAAAATCAACTGAATAAATAAATGTGGAATAAGAGAGAAATCAGTGAGAACACTAAAGTAACTTTGTAAACGATAGTTTTCAAACCAATGTTAACTTGTATCTAACAGCAAGAGCTTTCGTAGGTCATTCAGTATCGACGATGCACTTTAATTTGAAAGAACTAGGTTTGAATTCCTTATTAGACACGAAGATTCTTTCTCGGGGATTATCTGGTCTCATTAAGAGGTTACGAGGTTTTTTCTTCAGGAAACTCGGATTTTTCATCCTGTAAAATACACAATACGGCCACAGATAGCATAGCAGACAATGTAGATACGAATAACCGCCCTATTATAAGCAGTAATGAGGTTTTAGGAATCAAAGTTACTTGACCCTGATATGTCTTTCGGCCTAATAACGAAAGAGAAGATGGGATGGGATGAGAGTGGCGTTAGAAATAAAACAGTTGATCAAAGACTAGAGATTACAGATATAAGAATTCTGAGAAAAATATACAGTAATCAGATGGTATCGGTGGAAGAATCATATTAAAAATGAAGATATTAAGGAAGTCACTTGAAATTATTTACATTCGCACCTCTAGAGATTAGTTCTGCTCGCATAAAGAGAATGGGAGAGAAAGGTTAGCAAAAAAACATATTATGATTTCCGATGCTAAGATAAACATAGAGATCTAAGTGTACTTAAGCAGTTAGAAGTGCCTTAGAAGACAGAAATATAAAGTCTGACAATATTGAGGTCTAACAAATAACATATGAACTTGGAGGAAAATTTAGGAAGTTAGCAATGATGGACACTTTGTTTACCAAATGTTTCGCTCGTCGCACGTCATAATATCAAAAGGTCTCCTTTCATGATAAATATCAGAAATTTGATCATGATGATAATAACGAGTTTCTTCCTTGAGATAGATAGACAGACAGAGAGACAGAGAGAGGGAGACGTTTACGTAACTGCTTCATATATGGGCAAACAGAAATCGAATTATAAGAGGTCTAGAAAAATTCTTTTGGTCGGAATAATTTATGTCCTTCATATGTAAATCTACTCATGGATGTTATCTCGAGATTAAGCAGTCCCATAATACAATGAAAACGTAAATTCTAATGAAAAAAAAAAAAATATATATATATATACTGTATATATGTTAAAGATAACAAGAAATTTTATACTTGGTTTTAATCCTTTTCCCAAGTAAGCAAAACAAAGTTTTTTCGCGTGAAATATATTCACGTCTAAGCTACTTGTATATAGAGGCTAATGACTTCATATCACTCGCCTTAGCATGTATCCCATAATGAAAAGCACCCCCCCCTTTTCGGGCGTGTAATGCAATGCATAATGGGAAGAGCCACTACCCAGACTGGTTTCGACCTTTATTGAGGTTTCATCAGTGGGAGCCAGACCCGGGAGACATACCAAGGTCCTTATAAGGACTGGCTTAAAGGGGTGAAGCAAAAATGCTTTTCATCTTCCCCGTTATCTGTAGAGGACAGTGTAGGGATAAGGTGTTATTGAGCTATTAAAGCTCTGATCATGGCAAGAGGATGACAGCAATAGCCGAGCCTCAGTTAAAACTTCATTGGCTACAGCATTGCCATCCATTACCCTCCAAGGGTATTAATCACCGCATCTTACGGTCGATTTTCACACCAACAACCCATACCAAGATTGAAGTTATACAGAAATCTTATATAACTCATATAGAAGTAGCCAAAAGGTGCCAAAAGATTTCATGTCTACAAATGACTCTCCAAGCGCTGTATTACAGTCTCTCTCTGTCTCTCTCTCTCTCTCTTCATTTCATAGCTAAGCGATGCTATTACTTTAAAAATTTAGCAGATGTTGCATCTGAATTAAATATTGCGTTATAAAGAAATAATTTATTATATGTAAAATGGTAATTTTCCCGCAAGGAGTATTTGTTTATGAAAGCAGATAATCTTAGTATCCGTTTTTTTTATTTTCTAAGTAATATTTTCTTACATAAAAGAGAACCGTTTTCATATATTAAATTGCTTCGTACAAGTTTATGAATTGTGTTAGTAAACATCTTAATAAATGAGATTACCGTGTTAGCAATGTTCTACCAGTAAGATTCTGCAAGATTTCATGTCTACAAATGACTCTCCAAGCTCTACATTACAGTCTCTCTCTGTATCTCTTTCTTCATTTCATAGCTAAGCGATGCTATTACTTTAAAAATTTAGCAGATGTTGCATCTGAATTAAATATTGCGTTATAAATAAATAATTTATTATATGTAAAATGGTAATTTTCCCGCAAGGAGTATTTGTTTATGAAAGCAGTAGCAATTTAAACTGCACCACATATGACATTAAATCTCTTTAAGTTTATATTAGTTGTGCAAGATTATATGACGAAGGAATGGGCCTTACGTTGGGATCTCCATTTCCAGAAATCTATTAGGAATCGCCATAATATTGGATATTAACTGTGGAACAAGGTTGTGATACTGGACTTGTTTATAGTTGATCCATACGAATATTTATCTATCGGAAGTGGTACGATTGTGGAATGCCAAAGATGATAATAATGACTGGGCTGTGAATAATAGAACTAAGTGGGCATACGGACAACACCTTCCCTGCAAAAGACAAAGTTTGACCAGTTTGTGTATTTTGTAGCAGAGAAAACACTATCACTTTTTAAGAAAGGCTAACTCAGGGTTCGAACCTAGTTCTACATCGCGTAATTAAAACAGTTTTAAACAGTCAATACATGGGTAGTGTACAATAATTCTCTTCTTTTTAAAGAAGAGAATGAAAATTTGTACAGTACAGAATTGTTAATCCTACTAAATGCTCAATACCATAGCCATACTATCTAGGAATTCGTCTTGCATTTTTTTTTGTATCTAATAAATAATATGAGAGTACTATTTGCATCTCCTAGTGACAATCACAAACAGTTGCTACTTCAGTTTATTATTGGAACAGTTTAAATTGCAAATATGCAGCTAGTCGTACACAAGTTTTCCAGAAATAGTTCGAAGGAGGATGTTGGGATTGATGATGATGACACCGTCGTCATGGTTTCTACCTCCTTCTGCATCATTGATTTGATGTTCACTCCGCTGATACAACTAATGATTCTCTTCGCAGACTACTGATGCCATTGTTGTCATGGAAACGAGCTGGACGTGCATTTCAGAAAAGTTCAGAGTTTCCGGTCGGTTATATTACGAAATAATAGTTTTAAAAAAGTCGTGTTCATATTTTGTTTTGCATAAATACTTTCTCTGTTCGAATATGTACTTGCGAAGGCTGCATTACATGTGAACACGTTGCTATTTAAAAGGTGATAGAAGTGGTAGATTTCAAATTCAGTGAAGGATACTTTTATCGCCATCTAGTGGGAAATTTTAACCCACAACTGATTGATAATAGTTATTACCAGTTACCGATATATAATGAAATATATGTATGTCAATATTTTTACTCAAATCGCTTTCAGCAAATATTTGAAAGAGTTCTCGTTTAGTTTTTCTTAATCCTAGGATCATGATGGAAAAAATTTGCTGTGCTTGCGTTGTCCAGGAGACCGTTAAATAAAGATTCACAGCATCAATAAACAAAGAAGAGCACCAACATACACAAAAACTGTTTAATGGCGATAAAATATCAAAATTAATTTTCAGACGGTGTGTAAACACTTCTCTTGGTGAACAAGAGTGCAACGAACTGTGAATTGCCGTTTTTGTGGGCCCATTATTTTGATAAAGTGTACTCTCCAAATACCTCCCGGTAATGGAATAAGGTTCAACATCCTCGTTCACAGTAACTAGAATATAAAAAAGGGCATCTCTACCGATGAATCTAATGCCGTTAATAGAAACAAACACAAAAAACTAGCAGTAGAATGCGATAGGTGAATAAAAGATTGAGAAAGTCTCATCTGTTTTTGAAGTAAATACTCTATGGAACTTTTTATTTGCATTAATATTAAGAAATATAATTCAATATATGAGTTAGATAGATATTTAATTTTAGCGAAGATTGTATTATTGTTAAATAAATGAAAAGAAAGTTTGAGAATGTTGTTCCTGTCAAAAACATTTATTTACAAGTAGCTGGAGAAGACGTTGGTGAGTTTGTCTTATAATCAAGTATACAGTTTTGAAACAAGCCGATATTGGAAAAATAATTTTTTTCCAGAGCATAAGAATAGGTCATTCTATTCAGATATGTCTAAGTGAGATCATCATAATCAATGGTTCTAATAAGCCCTTAAGTAGCAAGACGTTCCATCTATCTTTGTAAGGTCTTAAGCACTTAAGAGGAATGTTTTCTTTCATAACCATAACTCTGGAATGAAGCTGTTAGTACTATTACTTGTTATGCGTAGTTCGTATGTAATTGGCATGTGTTCTCCCACCGTTGTCTGACTTCAGAAGAACTTTCCACTTCTGTATGAAATCTGTTAGCTTCCTCTGCGCATTTATTCAGCTGCTAATGCAGGATCCGCATGTTACATTAATGCGACTTTGTTAGTACAACGCCCAAGCTAGCCGCTGGAGGGTAATGTACTTTTGATTGTAGCAGCGTGTGGTCACGGATCCGGTTTGCCTGTTCCGAGGGGGAAAAAACCGCGTTTCCTGCATAAAAACCCTCCACCTCCATAAGAGACCGGTTAACTCACCTTTAATCGAAAGAGACCAGACAAAGGTTCCTCACATCACTGACGGGAATCGGAGCCAGGTCTTTCCGATCAAAGGTCTTCGTCTATACCAACTGAGCTACGGAGGCTGTTGTATGAAAATTGTTAACATGCCTTTGAAAAGCTCTGATAAAGTCCAAACGGAATTCAAACACAGATCTTTTCAACCGAAGGAAATTGTCAAATCCGACTGAGCCACAGAGGCTATCGTATTAGTGAGGTACAGCTCCTTATTCTCCTAATTTCGTGTGAGTATTCTTGACAAAACCAGCCCATTTTATAAAAGAAAAATATTATTTCGATTAACTTAAAATGCATTTATTTTAAAGCGAATAAAATCACAAGTGCATATGCTAAAAATGAATTTCCGATCATGACAACAATATAAATCTTTATATCTTTACATATTTTTCTCCATTTATTTTATATTTTAAATTTATATTTCAAAGTTGAACTTTCATGATGCATTTTCAGTTAGACAGTAAGAGTATGTTAGGCATATTCTGTATGCATCAGTCAAGGTTAGACATGTGCTCTATACTGTTTCTATAAAGTTAAATGTCCCTCTTGGATTTTATTAATCAATTAATTGAAAAATTCAATAATTTCTCGTACAGAAAATTGATGGAGGATGTACGGATTCAAAGCTACTAGGAAATATTCAAAATAAGCTCTCCACGATGAAAATCATTGAAATTGAAAGCTCATCTGGCTGAAATTATGGCATTTCAATATACCATATATTCAAATGCCATAATTTTGTGCACATAAATGACTTTTTACATGTTTAAAAACGCATCGAAATGGTTTTCTTAAAATATGCAACACTTATTTACTTTCTTCAATTTTTAAATTGTGCAGCTCAATTTTCATTTGAATTTTTTCAAATTTTTTCACGTTGTCTAATTTAATTTTTAATTGAAATTAAATTTTTGAAATGTAAATTATTTTCAAATTTGAGTTTAATATTTTAAAGTGAAATTTAAATTTAAAAATTTTTAATTTTTTTTAAAGTATTAAGACTTTTAAGTTTTATTTTCTATTTTAGTTTTTTTTTTTTTTTTGAGTTTTAGATTTTTTATTTTTTTGTTATTTTTTTTTTATTTTTGAAATTTAAAATTTTCAAACTTTTTATGTTTTAACACATTCCAAAGAAAATTTAATCGATAAATAAGTCTCAAATCCGTAAACTGAATTTGTCGGAAAGAAGAAAAAAATAAAATAAAAGATAATAAAATATCACAAAGGTAACTTTTTATGTACTTAAGCAACGCATATTAGCATCACAACTTCGGCATTAATAAAATCTTAATATTACTGATCCATTAGATAAAAACATAAAAAATGCGTACGGTTTATGGATACCGTAGCTTTCTGTATATGTATGTATGTATGTGCCCATTTCTGTCATATTACTGGTTTCCTAATGGCCACACTGGCACTGTAGAAAGAAAACAGAGTGACCTCCCCGTTATTTATCACGCACCTCTTTTCAGGGGAGCTCTTTATCCGCATGTAACACGCATTTTCGGACATTGAAAAATGACTTCATGAGTTATCCATTACGATGTCATCGTTACTTACAGGTTAGTGAAAGGAACACATATGGAGTCGCCTTCCCAAATGCATATTTAGGGCTGCATTTGATACTTTTTCCCATATTTTATGAGCACAACATGACATTTGGACGATCAGATATATTTATTTATATCACACGTATCGAAATCATTAAAATATATCACGTTACAGGAAGGTATGGGTTTTAAAATTTCTTTTTCTGTTTTTTTTC
Organism: Typopeltis vanoorti; assembly: GCF_054136105.1. NCBI lineage: Eukaryota > Metazoa > Arthropoda > Arachnida > Uropygi > Thelyphonidae > Typopeltis > Typopeltis vanoorti. Next base: position 37,001,330 of record NC_143571.1, on the reverse strand, counting down.
TACATGTATTCAAAGAAGTGAAGCAATAAGAATTATTATTTTATCGACATTATAAATTGATATAAAGAGACTAGCTCTTCTCTCGTGAATATCTATAGTATAATATTTATCTCAACGTTGGGGTCTACTTCGAAAACCTGTGGAAATTTCTGTAAGAAATAATTCTAAACTTTCTCTATTATTAACCTAAAAATTGTGATACTTTTTATCCTATTACTGGACTTTTTTTTATTCGTAATGACTCTCTTTTTTTATACTTACCATAATAAATCTGATTTTCCTTTCCGATATTCTCTTGAATACCTCGTGGGATATCAGGGCCTATAAATATCGCAGATTATTATATAATCTCCGATAATCACCTTTCTTTTTTCGTTCTAATATAAATGCTGACATATCCACGTAATATGCGATAGATTTACAATCTTTTTTTGAGTGCGAGCATTGTAAAAACTAAAAAAAAAAAAAAATACTTTTCCAATTTTAATTCATTGAAAACGTTGGAGTTGTTACGTTTGCTAGAATTTAATTGTTATCAACAATTAACACAACTTTTACACGAGCATTGCCAGAAAATTTGTAATTTGTGCATGAAATTCAAAATGTTCGTTTGTCAATTATCCTGAATATCCTGATTTTTTGGATTTTTTTTTTCTTGAGGACTGATATAGTGAAATTTGGTATACAAATAAAATACCATAAGTCAGTTCTTACTTAATTTGTTTTCATTACACTTCCGCTGGGGTTTGTAACTAAAGGAAATCACAGAGTAATTATTTTGTTCCTGCTCTGTAGAGATTCCATTGATTTTTATGGCAATCTTCAAAAATTATTGGATATTGTAATTTATAAAATTTATTTGTGAAAATTTACGATTTTTCTCAGCTAATATTTTGTCTTCAACGGCATTTAACTAAGAAAAAAGAGCGAAAATAAATACAATTACAGTAAGAAAACTTTCATTTTTCTGATTTTACTGTTCGCAGTGAGGAAATATTTCTATTTCTTGTATTGCACAATCATTTGAAGGAACGAATATTTATGTTAGGTTCCCGGATGCTTCTATTTGAGAAGTGAATTGAATGTGATATTTATTTTCATAAATCACGTTTGCTGATGATCTCATACACAAATATTTCGATGCCGGTAGTCCTAATATGGAGTATGCAAAAAATAATTTTCCATTTGTTTGGCCATTATATGCTATCGATATAACATTCGAAGGAATAAAAAAAAAGTTTATTTTGAATTATAACTAAACAGTCAGTGGTTTGTCCGTCCTTTATTTGTATTTAATGTTGCTTGGGCAAGAAAGCATTTTTGATATTCAATCTGTAGCCACTTCCAGATTTCTCTGAGCATTCCCATATCATTGCTTTCCCATTTGTCGTATTGGCTATGAAATGAATACTTCTAGGAGATGATGATTTATGACCTTCTCTGGGAACACAGCATATGGTGGCGTTTGTGAGAAGAAAAACAAATAAATAAGTAAATTGAGGCTTCACCTGTTTCATAAAAATTAAATATCTATTTGATCGTGGTGCTGTCCTCCCCCTGTGAAGTGTTTGTTAGTTAAGGGATGAGATGTAGAACATAATCTTCTGGAGTTATCAAAAATAATGAGGAAAAACGCAATTGCAATGTCTTAGTTTGAGATCATCCTCCTCTCTTTTGTGTGATCCCTTTTACATTGTTTTTGGACGTCTTAGATTTGGTTTAGTATGTCGACTGAAGAAACGAGCCGACAGAAGTACCTAAGACCAGCGTTGCATGTGATTTTCTGTTTGTTTGCCTTTTTGGGAGATATTATTTGTGTGAGATCAACTAATTCATTCCCAGCTAAAAGTCCCTAAATTATTCTTCGCGTCCTTGATGAAATTCAAATCTATGTCTTCTGAACCAAAGGGAAAATGTTGCACGGTTTGCGTAATTGACGTAGATGCTGAATTTTGTACGTCAAGCAGCCTGCAATGGGTTTTTCAACCTCGAAGATATAACCGACCTTCATATATTCGGAAATAGTTGTTGAACTGTTGGACATGCTTAATATTTTAAGAGACATTTGTCCAGTCTATAATAATACTTCTCAGGAAGTTTAGTATTGTGATCTTTCATAGCATCACGAATATCAATTCAACTTGTTTGTTTCACGCATTCAGATATGTTCTTAGATTCAGTTATAGAACAGTTTAGTCTGTACCACCTTTTGAGAAAAATTATTTCAACCGAATTATTATTAACATCCTTTAACGCAACGCTAATTTTGTATCGAGATAAATGCACTGTATATAAACATTTAAATTTAAGAATCACTTTGGGGATAAAAAGGCTCACAAACTAAATTCGAAGTTTTCTTGGTTCGTTTTTTAAAACTGCTCCTATGAATTCGTAATATTTTGTTTATTTTTCTAAAATTTCTAGTTAGTTCCTCCCTCCACTTCGCACTAGAATGTCTAAGAAGACTTTCTTTGTACAAGAAAATGCCCGTGAAATGACAAGATAAAAGAACACTCAGCCAGCACGTTAAATTCATTCGAGTGTAAATGTCTGGAATTATCTCTCCAGAAAATGTCCTCGTGATAATTTTTCTATTTTCCTGGTGAACCCAAAGGAAATGAAACAGCAGTTTAACGTTTCTTGGGGTGGGGGATGGGGAGGGAGGGAACGGGTTTGTAAGGACCGCAACATCGTTTCCAAAGTACGAAGGCGCGAGTTTCAAGTTGCGACCGAGAATTTACACAAATGTTTGCCTGTCACTGAGACACTTCTGCCATTCACAAAGGACTCCAGAGTTTTCCATTGTCCTTTTTCTCCCCACTCTTCTATCCATCAACAATGTTCAACCACAGAGCAGCGAGTAGCGTTGAGACTAAAAGCATTTCTGAACAGCCCTCGTTTCTGCTTGAAGCACTCAAGAGCGGTCCACAGGGGACGAAAACAGTCCAGATTTATTTGCCTACTTTAGCAAACAGTGTGCTATTTCCATTCCCCTGCAACTCGCTAGAAGACATTTCTCTGGATTTATTTTGGTGCAGATAAGAGTCTCTTAGGCCCCTTCTTTCTCCCTCTGCAGGGACATCTCCAGTTGTAACTTAGAAAGAGAGAGACAACGAGCCACCGTGACCGGAAAGCTTGAACTGTTGCTACATTCTTTACTCCTTTCTTATCAGCCTAAAAAAGACTTTCTACAGAATGAAACAACAACAATTACAATGAACAAAAAATATTTTTTTAATATTTAATTTTTACGGTACATTTAAGTTTTTATTTATATTTGTTGTGTTTTTGCGAAGGCGTAGTTTTTATTTCAAGGGGGGGGGGGGGGGAAGATACCGCAAGTAAAACAACGTTCCAAATATTTTAACAACTTTCGCAAACGTGATCTAACCAGTAATGTAAAGTTGCAGTGGGGGGGGGGGGGGGATTGTAAAAGTTCTTGTAGAAAAAGTATTGTTATTAACAGGCGATTACAGTAATTGTTTCTAGATGCAAGTTTTACTATTGTAATAATGGTATTATGATAGAACTGTTTCTTATAATAGGTTAGTCATTGTTATTAAATGCATTGTTTAGAGTTATTTTAGAGAAATAATGTGCATTCTCCTAAAATAATTCAACAATATGTATGCTTGTAGACAATACTGTATTCAATTAATATAAAAATTTATAAAACTTTCTGTATTTTTATATTAATTCCAAGTTTATCGTAAACAATGATCGACAAAAAATATTACCTCCTATTTATTTTATTATTACCAGTGCTTGAGAATAGGAAGAAACAAAACCAATTTTACAGTTTTCTGATTCGACCACGCAAGGTCAGAACGTGATCAAACGACCCAGTAACCTTTAAGGCGAGTACGGAAACTAGGGATAGCATAATCATTCCCCTTGGCTACAAACAGAGACACCTTGTCGGTTTAATTAAGATCGCTTTGTTCTTAACATACTTAAATGATCAACCGCTCGACTAACTGCTCTGACTTTAGAGTTCGAAGACTCCTTGTTTGCAACTAACGAATGCTGAAGAATGGCTACTTGGAGAACAGCAATCAGGTGGGTGTAGTTCTTTTACATACCATAAAAGCATGTTAATGTATTTTGAGTACATTAAGTATATTACGAATTTTATAAATTCACCTACAGATAATTATCTGATGAAGGTTATATTACTGGAAGTCGAAACGTTCGTGATAAGCACGCCTTATTTTTCTGCTGATATCTGACTTGGTTTATGTGTTTTAGTATCTTGTCGCCATTAAAGTGAAGATGGACTTGTCTGCCTGCGATACCATCATAACATCTTGCTTATGGAGCGTGTTACAATATTTGATCATCTTTTATTGTATTTTTTTCTCGTTCCAGGAGACTTTCTTTATTCATTACAACATGTCTTGGATTATCTGCAAGCGTGTCGTGCGCAAACGTCCCATTAATGTCGATCACTACCAACAATACAAGTGCAGTAAAGAGAGGTTGGAGCCCCGAGCTTCCGAAGCTAACATCTCCCAAAGCAGACCGTAAAGTTGGTTTATTGCCGCTACTCCTGTATTCTGAAGCCGCTCAGCTTTTGCTGACAAGTGTAGCGAAGAAAGGAGTGGAAGTAGCAGATAACTTGTTTGATAAAGTGGAGCCCCAACTGGCACAGAAAGGTACAGTGACTCAAAGACCAAATAATTGTATTTTTTTTACAGATTGTCTATCGGTTATGCATAAATAATGTGTGCTTATCGTGTCAGCGTCAATATTCTTAGCAGATAGCCTTCGTTGTTCGCACTAGAATGCATAATTTAGAATAAAATGCATTATATATATAATGACGTAACACGCTATCAGTAGATGACAGCCCTGATTGTGTTTTAACATTTCTATATATTACTAGTGTCTATTTTATACCTCTGAAACTTTCTTCTCTCTGTTGCATTATCTGAGACCTCCCTGCCATAAAGTAACTGTAAGATTGTAAAGTAGTTTGCAAGGAAGAGGTTGTGATGTATTCATAATTAAAGAAAAACCTAAATCGTTAAAAATACGAACTTGTATGAAAATATCGAACAGCTCAAGAGTGTAAACTAGATAAGTTAGAATATATAATCTTTCGGATAGCTCCGGGATAGAAACTGCTTTTGATTTCTGATCTAATATTCAATCCCTATCTTCTGGTGGCTGATCCGGTTAGTAGGCATCAACAGAATAAACTAGTATGAACTGAAAATTTTGAGCTTCGCCATCATCAGATAGATTATGATGTTATGACATAATCAGATATTATTTCACTCTATTAAACAAACCCCCTACTGTTTTCGTCAGGGAACTAGGGTGAAGAGTTAAACGTCAGCTAAAACAACCTGACAACTTCCGGATCAACAAAATGGAAGATGGGTACAACCAATGTAAGAAACATCCATGTAAAATATATTATTATTAGAGAAATACATTCCAACATCAACATGATTATGTTATTAATGACAATTCTAAAACAAATCAGATAGATTCTAGCAGATAGTGATCAGAGAAATGAAGGAGTAGGTATAGAATTCAACACTAAACACGAAACTAAGCTTCTTGAAAGGCAGGGCAATTGCTTGCAAGTGATATGGGTAAGTAATTAGATAACATAGTTTATTTGTGCCTATGGTAACACAAAAGATTCAACAAGAAGTGGAGGGATTTTTAGAGTCATTGAAGAAGGCAGCTGACAATAAAGAAAAATATGTTGGGGGGGGGTAGAAAAATTATCTTATTAGCTAATAAGAACGGTAAAGTACCTGATGGATTTCTGTTCAGATTATGGACTATTTATTATTAATACCATGTTACAACAAAGATGAGCATAATTTCATATGATGAGAACACACAAGAAATGAGAAGTCTCGTGGATTATGTTATTGTTCATAGTGATGTGTTCACACTGGTTCAGAACAAGACTGCTATACAGAAGATTTGAAGTAAGACGTGATCGCCATTTAATTTTGAGCGGAATGAAATAAGTATCACATCGAAAAGAAGAATAGATATGCAAATTTTAGAAAGATTCAAAGTTGAGATGATCTGACGACTCATATATACAAATATTATTGGAGGGAAAAAAATAAAATACTTTGAAAGCAAGAACCGTACCTTAGAGACACTGTGTTGAAATCTAAAGATGACCCTGGTTCTTCCAAGGTGACGAAGCACTCCACAAGGAACAGCACAGAACAGAATTTAATGGTATAAGCCGAGTAGTTATAAAGGCAGTCCTGTAAAAAAAGAGACTGGATCGAAAGCTGCTCGCATTCATGTAAACTTGGAGGATAAATAAAATATTTCAGCTATTTAGCTAACATCATATTAAAAATATTAGGAAGCAGAATGGTCTTATCGATTAAACGGAATATGAGAGGAAAATACAGCAAAATAGGTCCTTGATTCAGGAGAGATTAAAATCCTGATTTTAGTCTCACTCAGTCCTTGATATAAGATTCTTATCTTAGTCTTCCCCTTGGTTTTTTTCTTCCTCTCCTGACCTCAAACACCTGGTGATGTAAGACTCTTATTGCAGTTAGAAGTGCTTTAGAAGAAAGAAATGTGACTACACTGGAAACATGAAAAAATAACAGAGTAGTTTGGAATAAAACTGTCGATAGGACCCTAGTAATAATGCAAACTTAATTATATAGTAAGATCATGATATTCTGTCCCCCACCCTCTCGAACAATACACATAAGAAATTTCATGATAATGATCAATTGCATCATAAGCAGATAATGCGAGTATATTATTGTTTCAGAGAGGAGAAAAATAACTTGCTTGGATAATGTTTTGGGTATTTCAGCAATTGTTATAATGAAACTGTTTAAGTGATAGTTAATGACGCTTGTTAATGGCTTAGCAGAGGATATGTGTATTTTCTCGAGTCAAAATATTGCAGAGCGTATTTTTGCACGCTTCTTCTGATATCACAATTTGTGATTTAATCCTATCAATATATATTGTATACATTGCTTGGAAAGAAGTCAATGGCCACCATCCTGTGAGGAATAAACAGCCATGACGTCTACCTTAATAAGATGTAGGACTTCCTTTCGCTGCGATGATTACAGCAATCCTACAGGACATAATTTCCAGAAGCGTACAATAGCGATCAACGGGAATTTTGGACTATTCTTCCTGTAGGCATGTAATGAGGTCTTGGACTGTTGTGTGGCGGACGTCCCTTGACCTCACCGGAAACTCAAGTTCATCCCACGGATGTTCAATAAGATTGAGATCAGAGCTCCGTGGAGGCCAGTCAAATGTGGAGACGTTCATGTGTACAAACCACACAGTTACAGCAGCAGCAGCCTTATTGACACAGCGCATTGTCTTGCTGAAAGAGACAATGGTCAGTTCCGTAGAAACACTAGAAAGCGTTGCATTGTCCAGAATGCTCAGATACCTCTTGGAGTTCAATGTTCGTGGCACCACAAACAGAGGTCCAAGACCCAAACAAAGAAAATCAGGACCATACCATTACCGTCACCTCCGAATTTCATAGTTGGGGTTAGGCACTCTTTGAAGACACGTTCACTGGGCATCCACCACACTCACACCCGTCTATCTGCTCGGTAGATGGTGCAACGTGATTCGTTGCTCCATAACGCAGCTTTCCAAGTCCCACTGTACACGTTCTTGCACCACTGAATACGACACCACCTGAATACTACAATAGAAACGTATGTTGTGAGCCTCGGTTTTGAATGTTTTGTTTTTTGTGTGCAGATTCGTGTTCCAATCCATGCCTAGAACTCCGCATTTAACGTGCCGGTCGACGAATGCCTATTTTATCTATTATCCTTCGCAGCACCCTAAGGTCACCCTCATTGAGTGTGGTGGGTTGTCAACTGCGAGTAGCACTTACAGTACACTTCTTGAGCTTCCATTTCAATATGGTATCACATATTGTTGATCTGGAATGATCCAATGTTTCAACAATTTGCCGAACAGATAGGCCTGTAACATAGTATCCTATCATACTTCTTTCAAACTCCGTCAGTTCCCTTCTCGGAGTCATTTCAACCGGACATAGTTACACTGAGTTGGGAGCATCATATTTCTACAATTTATACCGGCTACAAGTACGTAACGACTCATTACATGGCACGAAGCACCTTGCCCATGGGATTGTCATTGACTTCTTTCCAGCAGTATATGTGTATTTCTTTAATATATTGACGTATAAACCGAAGCTGGTAGAGATGTGCACTAATAGTTTTTGTCTTTGTTAACTTTAAGCATTAGAGGATTATTTTTATGCACACAAATTTCCTAATACTATTATGAACGTTTGTTTTGTTCCATTGTGATGTTAATAAAAGTGATCGTTTATTGAAATGTGCTCTCTTAGATATTTAAGTGATGTACTCTTGTCAAGTCTCAGCACTGAATTGCCTTTATACACACTAATGTATTTATACCTTTATAAACATTAAAAAAGCCAGGAAAAGAAATAGCGGAGAAAATGTTCAGCCTCCATCTACATTTGATGTAGATGGAGGTAGAAAACGCTGCTTCTGATAGATGGAGCTCTATGAAAGTTTTCAATAGTCAGTTACTTCATCAGTAATCTTCATATAGATCGAGAAAAAGAGTTATGGCCTTGGTTAAAGTGGTAATTTTAGAACTGCGGTTATTCCACTTAATATCTCTTGTTTGGGGTCGATAATTTGTTGCTTGAACTGATATCTTCCAGGCCATTACACTATGACCATTGCAACAGACACCGCTTAGCCGTACATTAAAATACGCCAGGCTGGTGTGAGTCCTTGTTAACATCACGATAGCAATATTTTCCCGTCATTCCTGTGTTACCAAACACCGGTGACGTTAACGAGCCAACAGGGGAGTAGGTTTCCCGCGCACAGGTTATGACCCGTTAAATCAAGTAGGCCTATAATTTCCACGCCAAGAGAGACGCGACTTATAACCCAGAACCGTGTTATTTGATTAACAAGTGGGCAGCGTTATTCGGCGAAAGGGATGGAAACAGCCAAGGAAATTTATTTAAATCTGCACTTAATTATAGCGTTTACGGACGTCCGGTCATAATTCTTAACCTATCAGAAAATATCCCCACACGATTAATGCGCAGGGATTAACTCCTTCTCTTTAAAAGTTGTTTGGTGTGTAGATTACGGTAAAACAACTTCGGTTTTCACGGGATGGTATTATTTCGGTAAATTGTGTGTGTTCTCGGACTGATTTGCATGTTATGTGGAAGATAAAATCCCCCATTGGAAATGTTGCTGCTTTCCTTATGGAGAAGGTCAGACGGTGAAGGAAGAAATTTGTGATGTCAAAATGAATGTTTTCAAAGATGTTGAAAGAGTGGAAAACTAAAATGTATCGTTAAACATAAATACATAAATAAATAAAATTAATAAAATTAAACTTCTTATAATCCTTCAGATGTACTATATGTACTATCAATTCTAAAACTATTTATTTATTTATTTAGCGTATGGCTCACACATGAAAAGTTACATTACATTAATCCTTAATATACATGTACGTAGTGATAGACATATGTACGATAATAAGGGCATAATACAATCATAAAAGAGACACTCAAGAATAGGTTACAACTGAATGTCTTGGTTGATTATCCAGTCGACTGCAGTTGGTGTTGTATGGATGAAGTCTGACAGGTTTCCATTGTATGAAACGTTGGGCACATTCTACTGTAATACGATTAATTGTCTGGCGGGGTGATCCACATTCGCACCTGGGTGAAACAATCATGCCCATTTGTAAAGTTGGTTTTCACATCTGCCATAATTGGAGGATTCTGTTAAGGGTAGACCACGTTTTCCGAGATAGATCAAAACCCGAAGGCTTCTGTGTTGGGTCCACTAATTCATGGAAATCCTTCCCCTGTTGAAGTATTACACCAGGACTCTTTCCACTTCTCCTTCATGTTAAAAGTTGTCTGCGCAAAGTTTTTTCGCTGTTAAGATTGGAGGGTGTCTTGACTTTAAGCTGTTTATTTCTAAGGGTGGGATGTCTTCGTGGATTGGAAGATTTTGAATTTCCATGATTTTGCTGTATTCGTGTAGAAGAAAATTGGATCTGCAGAGGTGGGATGTTGCTTAGAACTGGGAGCCAGTAGGTTGGGATTGATTTCACAGTTCCAGAAATAAGGCGCATAGTGGTGTTAAGCTGAGTATCGACCAAGTACACATGGGCGCTGTTCAGCCATACGGGTGAGCAGTATTCAGCTGCAGATTAAACGAGGCCAAGAGTAGTGCAGCGAAGCGTTGTGCTGAGGCATCCCAAGTTGTTCGGCATAGTTTTTGCAGTATATTGTTTCGATTTTTTAACTTGGATGCCGTGTTAATGAGATGTAGTTTAAAAGATAGAGTTCTATTCAAAGTGACGCCCAGATATTTTAGGAATGAGTTGTAGCGCAGCCGTTTGTGGTTGAAGTAGATCATCAGTTCTGGTTATCGTTCAGATGGAAGCATGAAACTTCTGTTTTGCTAGGACTTGGGCATAATCTCCATTTTCAGAAGTATGCATCTAGCACTGCAAGGTCATTTCTTAGTATATCTTACATTTTAGTAAAGTTGGTGTGTCTGTTGACTATAGTAATGTCGTCAGCGTAACAAAACTTCTTGGAGGCTGTATCAGGCAAATCTGCAATGTATAAGGTAGAAAGGAGGGAAGCCAGAACTGATCCTTGTGCTAATTCTTTATCCAGTGTTCTTTGTTCTCGTCCATAAACACTTGGAACAGGCGGTTACTAGCATGTTTTCAATTAGGGACTGCACGAAGTAACTTGCAAATTGCGCCTTGCCTTCAGACTGCATCATAAGCCTCGGTAAGGTCTGCAAAAGCTACACCTGTTTTCTGGCATTGTTCTTGAACACTGGGACTTGTTCTAACTTATCTTTGGGGCAATTCTATTGAGAATGAACCTTTCTATGAGCTAATAAGAGGCGCTAAGAAGGGCGATTGGTCGGTAATTTTCTGGTTTGTTGTTGGTTTTTTCTGGTTTTAAGATGGGGATAATTTGTCCTCTTAAACTCTTTCCGGAGCCTACCAGTGTGGAGGATGTCAGAGAAGAAGCAAGCCAACCACTGTCGAGCTTTTTGGCCTGATTTCAATAGGAAATCAGGAAGAAATTCTATCGAAACCTGGAGTCCTTCCTTGTTTCATATCCACTATAGCAGTGTCAATATCTTCAAGAGTGAAAGGTCACGAATATAAAGGGTCTGATGGTCTGTTATTTTTTCAAATATGTAAGTTTTATTTTTATTTGAAGTGTGTGTTGTTTGTCCTTGGCGGTATATCTTGATGTGTTGACAATATGTGATGCATATTGGTTAGGAGAAATAGCTGATTGTTCCCAGACAGTCAGGATGCCACTACCTAGTTTTCTTAGAAGGCTTCATGCTTTTCTAATGGGGTGCATAAAATCGAGCCTTTCTACTGTCTCATTCCATTTCTTCTGTCGGTTGTTGTCAAGACTGTGAATGAGTTCATCTGCAACGTAAGGGTCGCCACACTTTAGATATTCTTGATACACGTTATTACTATCATCGTCCCATCCAGGGATATACTCCTTGCGGAAGCCTTTTGGTATGGTCTTCTTATCGACAGCTAAGACAGCTCCCACGAATCTCTTGTAATTATTGCTTGTTGGAGGAATCCAACGGACACATTTGTTAAGACAGGTAGCAAATATTCCAGTCGACTTTCTGGAAGTTCCAGTAGGGATGTTGGATGGATCTGACAATGGATACCTGCAGACCTACCTTTAATATAATTGGTCTATTTTGGCTTCACTGACAGTTGGAGAGAACTCTTCTCGATGTAGATAATTGTCGTCCGTTGTTGTCGTGAGTGACGAAGCAGAGGTCAGGGTTGTACTCCCTGTTCTAGGCTGATGACCGGAAGGAAGATTCATCTTTTGCATCGAAAATTAGGTGCATGTTATGAATTTCTCTCCATTCATTGTTGGAAGCATATTTCCATTGTGTGTGGTGGCTGTTGAAGTCACCTATATGCATCCAGGGTGATTCTGCACTGGTAAAACTTACAGAGGGCCACAGGAGGACGGGGAATTTATACAGGTCGGTAATGGTTATGTTCCCTATCTTGGTTGTCATCAAATGCACGCCGCTGACAATACTTGTTGCAATGAGGTGGGAATCTTCTAGGTTACTACGTACATAAGTAACTTACCATGTTACTTATGTTACTTACCATGTTACTTAGCATGATGGTAAGTGGTTCCAATGAAAATGTCACCAGGAATTCCACCCCTGCGGTGGAGTTGGACCTAATCCTTACGGTGAGTCTTTTGAACAAGAATAACGTCGACATTGTTGTCATCTAAATCTTTGAGAGGTATTCAAATTTTGCTCTACATATACCCTCAACGTTAATTTCGCAAATTCAGACGACAAAGGCAAGATAACTAGAAATATTGGACCTGTTGTCCGAATTTGTCCAAGTGCACTATGAGGAGGCAAGCTAGAATTACACCCCTGGAATTGCACCCCCTGAAACTATATACCTATTCGATATTGATACGTAGTCTGATTGCTTGCAAAATAACTAAGATTCTGAATTAGTGCTCATATTAGGTTAGGGGATCCTTTGCATTTAACTGTTCGTCGATATACGCAAGAGACGCTTTCTTGAGAATGATCGAATAACTCCAGATGAGTTCAAATTATAATACTCATATTCATGTATATTTACGAGCTATGACATATAATTTTAATTAGCATTTATTCCGGGATGTTAATTTTCGTTTAGATATTCGTCACCCCTTAGTTTTCAGTACCATAACATGTTCTTGAAAATACATCACAGGATTAACTTTATTTTAATAGTTTCTGAGCGGCAGTTTTCTATTTAGGGCCAAATGCAGAAAATACGCCTCATGTAAAATATATCACACGTACCTTCTGTTCGTTTGCAAAGGTCCTTAGTAGAAACATTTGCTCGTCTGCTTCCATTTCTCTTTCTATTCCAGGTGGTACCACCACACAAGCAAGACAAAATCAAAATCGAACTCTAAAATAAAGCAGACCTCCTTAGCACCACCAACTCGAACTTGTCATAGGCACACATTAATCCAAGAGGTCAAATGTCATTTAATGACAATAACAAAATATCTATGAAACAATAGAAATATATGAAATAATTTTATTAATACAGTATATAAATTATGTATCATTGCATAAGTGTGTTGAACTTTCTATTTACAAAAAAATATTTTGTAAGGAGCTCGTTTTAAGCAAATGTAAAGACACATATCAAAGTAAGATGTTCGTTCTAGCAGATAATCGCATTGTGTACAAAAAAAAGTAATTTGTGATAGATAAAAAGATCAGAAGCATTTATGAAAAAGATGGATTATCCTGTCTTCTTGCTCTCAATCTATCTTTTTTTAAGTCTTCTTTGATTCCTTTGTATTATATGTAATTTATTTGAGATTTGATTCTAATATGAGATTTATGGCTTTCATGACTGCGATTCATTTCAGGTATTCGCTTGTCTAATGATGATCCTGCAGCTTATGTGGCAGTCTTTTCCAAGCTTCGACCGCAGGGAAAAAGACTCGCTAGACAAGCCGTTGCTTCGTTGGAGGCTACAAGTTTACTCTCCAAACAGTAAGGCTTTCCCTTGTGTATATGTGGATGCTAGTATTATTGCATGGTGTTGAAACGGGTGACTACAAGCATACTATGTTTAAGAAAATACGAACCGAATCGCTGTTCTCCCCTCTGAGATTCACTTACATCGCACTTAAAAGCATTGAATCTACACGGAAACGGAACCTGAGCGCTTTCAGTAAAATTGAATAAACGTAGTATGAATGAGTAATAATTCCCAGTTACATGTCATCAAACAACTAAATTGATGAAAATGAGCACCTTGAATTCGATAATCTCTCTCTCTCTCTCTCTCTCTCTCTCTCTCTCTCTCTCTCTAACCGGGTTTTCCCTAGTCTCCACTGAGGTTATCAGTTATCTGTATGGATCTGAGTGAGTTTGAGCTCATTTAGTCACCTCTATAAATATCCTATCCGCATTTTTCAGCGTTAAAAAAAATCATCGCTTTCAACTTCACTATGCGATCTTACAAACTATAAGATTAAACAATGTATTGTTTAAATTAATGAATAAATTTAAATTAATTAATCAAAAAATGTTAATTAATGAATAAAAAATTTTAATTAATGAATAAAAAAAATTCATACTTGACAATTTATTTATTTTTAACAGATTCGATTTAAACAAAGACCAGATTACTCATGGCTTGCAAAATGTTGATGTTAGCACTACGACATTAGGCGATGATTGTCCTTACTGGTTTCTCAATGAACCTGTTAGCTTTCCAGAAAATAACCTTAGATATAGAACTGCGGATGGTAGTTATAATAATTTGGATAATCCCTACTGGGGACGTAGTATGACTTCCTTCGTTCGGTTTTTACCAGCTGACTATGCAGACGGTAAGTTATGCAACATAATATAGTATATATTATAGGAAAAATACGCATGATACTGATATAAAATATAAATTTTTTACTATAAAAATTATCTATTATTTATAATTTTTATTAAGTAATTAAATCTTTTATTAATTTTTAAATATTTTAATTATTTTATTAATTTTTGTTAATACACCTTATTTCTTCTTACATTATAATTATTAATAATTTGAAAAAAAAATTTGTTTCACTAAGCCGGTCCTTATAAAGACTATAAGGATACTTGTATTGTGATTTGTATTGTTTCACTGAATATGATTTTTAGTTCACTTCATTGTAATTTTTTAAGGCGTGTCTGAACCACGTGTGATGAAAAACGGATCTCTTTTACCAAGTGCACGGCTTTTAAGTTCTTCTCTAATACAAGATGAGAATCGACCGTCCTCTAGAGCAACGTTAATGCTAATGCAATGGGGACAGTTCATAGACCACGACATCACTCATAGCGCCAACACCGTCGGATTTAACGGTACAAAAATCCGATGTTGTGGAATTCCTGCAGAATTACGCCACCCATCTTGTTATCCCATCACTATCCCTCGTGACGATCCATTTTTTGCGAAGTATAATCAAACGTGCATGGAATTTGTCAGGTCTAGTCCTGTGCCCAGAGAGAACTGTGGATTGGGTAAGTATAAGCATCTGTTTATAAATTCGATTGTCACGTCCGCATGTTATTTTATGAAATCATTTTTGATTAATCGTTTTAAGTTTTCAATGTTATTTTATTTCAATTTTTTTCCCATTAGTGATGTTCAGTTTGCTTATTTTCATAATGAGGATTTCATGGTTTTTTTTATACATGATTTTCTCATTTCACTTCATGGATAGATGGGAACAAAGGAATCTCACAGATCAGTAGGTATGGACAATGCTCTTTGGGTAGAAAGATATAGTATTCAAATGCTATATAGTATGCAAAGAATCTTTATGAGGTTAAATGTTTGAAATGAAGTGAGCTACAAGGTCCTATACGGTTTTATTTTTTGTAATTCGGGTTTTAGGTAATGAAAAACATACAAATACAGAAAATATCCACTTCGACAGACAAAAAAGACCATGGAGATGTAATACGGAATTAACTTACCCATCATTACATTAAATTACATTAATTAGGTTTGTGTGTAACCAAGCTACTAAGTAATAACAGGCCATTGAATCTTTACAAGTTAAGAGGAAATATGTAAAGCGTATAATGAAACAGTTTCACTTGACGTCTCATATGGATCTAATTGAATATTTCCATGACCGAAATCGAGTTCTTATTTACTAACAAGCAATTGTCTCTACCAGGGGTGGGCAAACTGCGGCTCCCAAGACAATACTGGTTTTCATTGCCATTTTTTCTAAACTTTTATGTTAATGATTTATAGTAGTATAGTATGTACCAATATTTTATTTTAAATGCTTTAAAGATAAATAAAAAACATATTTTGAAACTTTACATTTTTAGCTTTTAAATGGTATCTCCAAAACGGCTGTTAATGTGGATTTTACTCTAGTATTTGGTTGGTAAAAAGTGTTTCGACATTTGATGGCCTGTGTTGCTCCAGCCAAAATTAGTTCCAAAAGCGACTACTATGATCATTGCATTACCACCGCCTTTGTTACCTAGACTCTGCGTCATCACTCTTCTTGCAGTACACACAAAGTTACGCGCTTGTGGTGGTAGCGGAACACAACTAGGGAAATACGAACAACTGAAACAAGACAAAGGATTGTTTCAGTAAACTGAGCAAACGTAGAAACACTTTATAAATAATTTTGAGAATAGGTTTGAGAAATTAAAAAAAGTTAAAGCCATGTTTTGAATTTCATGTGAATCCTTTTGTGATTGATGTCATCAACAATGGATGTCCTGTTGTTGCACCTTTTACTGCGAATGTTGCTTCAATAGAGACAGAGCTTATTGAGCTGCAGGAAGATGTGGGTTTGAAGTTAATACATAAAAGCTCATCTGTAACTGACATTTGGAAACAAATCCCAGAAGCAAAGTATCCCAATCTTCAGAAAACTGGCTTCCGACTACTCTCTGTTTTTGGGAAAACTTACTGCTGTGAATCTGTCTTCTCTGTAATTAAATTTATCAAAACATCATGCTATCCTCACTAACAGCCACCTCACCGAGCTTCTTAGAACAGCGTTGACATCCTACCAGCTAAATTTTAAACTATTAACTGCACAAATGAAGAATCAATCAAAGCCTTCAACGAGTAGAGATTAAACACATTCTTCTTTGGTGAGTAGGACTACTATATAGTTGTAATTTATTATTTATAAATACAATTTTAAAATAATATTTTCTGCGGCTCTTGAACATTCAAAAATGCATTATATGCTGCTCTTATTACCGAAGAACTTTCCCATTCCTGGTCTATACTATAGGATGCTGAGCGAGCCGAGGATTACTTTAAAAGAAAAATCGGTCATAAGTCCAAAAAGCCGTAAAGAGCGATTAGGTCTCTGAAAAAGAAGAAAGAGTTTTCAGTTGCCTGCAATTCCCTCTCACATTACCGGTTAATTGTTCTATTTTCTTAGAAGCAAACATATTAACTTATGTTTACATACTATTTTCTTTAGTGCTCTCTTTTCTTTACTGTAAGAGTAATAATCATTAATCTCATTATTACTTTGCTCCTCTTGTCTCAACTGCTTTTCGGATTACTTATCATCTGATCAAAACGAAGATAATATTAAGCGACTACAATCTGATCATGTTCGAGCATCAGAATACAAGTTATTGTAGGTCAAGTGTGGTATACTCGGAGGCCTCCCTTTCATATTATCGCAGCTTTGTCTCCTGTCCATCTCTCTAATCCTCTTATCTTATTTAACCAGACGTGCTTGAGAGATGCTTGTATCCATGGAAACTTCACCACTGTTTCTATTTGGATTCTCGAGCTGACCGAGCTACACCCACTTCGTTGTCTTTAGGGAAATCTATCTTGATGGACACAAAACCATAAATTTTGATACTCAGAGGTTTTTATCATTCATTTGCAGGTCATCAGGAACAGATCAATCAAGTGACGTCATATTTGGATGGTTCTAGCGTGTATGGATCTTCAAAAGAAGAAGAAATTAATTTAAGAAGTTTCCTTGGAGGTAATTTCATATAAACAATTAGTATAATAATATAATCATAGCTTAAGTGTAGTTTTCGAAATTAGATTAGCTTGAAACTGGAGCACACAAAAAACGATTTAGAAATTAAGTTTGATAGCAAAAGGATTTAGAAACTCAGACTTAGAAAGGATTTTTCAAATTCGTATTTAGTAACAAAAGTATTTACCAATTCAAATTCGAATAATACACAAGCACTATTTAACAAAGAACAACACAAGATGAATACCGATTAACAAACAACAGTAATACAAGAATTACAATTAACAATCGACGACAATAATACAAGAACTACAATTAACAAACAACAATAATTATTAATTATGAAATCAGTCGAAGAACGACAAAAACAATCAATAATTTACAAACACCAATGATTAATCAGTTAATAAAACAATGGTACAATAAATAATCGACTAGCAAACAACAATGATAATCAATTAAGAAATACTCACAATACTTAACAAACAACATCAACAACGATACAAGAACGAGATTAGCAAGAAAGCAACAGGAACACAAATGAATTTACAACAACAAGAGCAATAACAAAAAAAACTACAACAATAATAACTAGCAAATGGGAAAATAATAATTAACCAACAACACAAGAATAACCACAATTATTAAACTTATTCCTAAGAAAACCTACATAGTGCAATAACAATAAAATAGGTTATTTTTATTAGTATTTTAACAATCCTACACACGGGCATGTTTCGACACCTATAGCATATCAGTGCTTTGTGTGAATGCGTAAAGGGGGGGAAAAACTCCCCGGCGGGGAATCGAATCCCGGTCTCTCGCGTGACAGGCAGGGATACTAACCACTATACTACCGAGGAGTGATATCCAAGTTCTTCACACTTTAAAACATACACAGTAAATACATATAATTGCTGTTGATAATATACGGAAAGTGAAAATCGATGATTTTCATCGCATATCGAAGTGCAAGTTTTTTTTTTTTTTTTTAGAATAGGTACATCCTTTAACTACATATATGTCTTAATTTTAAGGTTTCATTTTAATTTCTGATTACATTTTTATTAATAAAATATATAAAAAGCGTTTCCCGTTATAATAAAATTAAATTAAAAAACATGATATATGCACACACGTTTATAACCTCGTGGATATATCTTCAGGTAACTTAGCCAATAATCAAAATTCAAAAATTAACAACAATAAATATAATTTATTTATTTTTATATTGGTAAGTTTATTTATAGAATAATTTTGATCTTTTTTCATCTCATCGAACTGTCAGAACAAATAGGCCATTAGTAGAAGGTTCAAGATTTTTGTTTGTGTGTGGGAGGGATGTGTAGAGGGAAGGGGAGCTTCGTAAAACGATGCAATATTGGTGGTAGTGGGATGCTGTCTCGTTCTCAGCTGGAACTATTAGTTTATTTTGACAGGACCAATGCTGTATAATTCAAAAGACATGGAAGGGGGGGTTAATATAAATATGAGATCGCGCTACCTTAAGCCTTGGGGGATGACGGAAAATCTAGGAACTCTAATAGCTGGCCGTGAGAAAGTTTGGAATATAGGGCCCTAAAAGGCATTTTGAGGGACTTTTGAGTTTATATCAAGTCGTTAATTTGCTACTAGTAAACCCCCTCCCCCCTTTGCACTCGTATGAACCAGGACTAGATAAATCCCTCAGATATAAATATCTGTCAGGTAAGATCAGTAAAACTAGACACTTCAAATGTAGTGTTCTATTTTCGTCAATGACCCCACTAATCATGAAAAAAAATTAGTAGCGTCGTTTGCAATTCGCAAATGATACAACTTAGTAAACAAAGACTTCATAACCTCGTGATTTTTTGGGTTATTTTCTTCCAATAATAATAGGATTGATGGTGTGCCTGCAAAAAAAGAAAGCTCGTAAAATTACTAAGTATTTTCCCATCGTTTTAGCTTCATACTTTTTAATCAAGCATATTTAGTTTTATTGAAAATTATGAAAAAAAGCTATGTTGTAAATAAAGCATAGCTAATTGCCTTTTGCCGTTAAATTTATGAAATTTCTCAGTACAACATCCCTATTTTATGCTTAGAAGCAAAGAGATTGTTGAAGCAATTATTTGTGTTTTTCTTTCATTCGCTGATATGCCCGAATTAATTGCTTCATTCGATAATATTCTTAACTTCTTCTGGAATTTTATTCTATAGAGCTGCTTGCTGCTTAGTTCTATAAAAAAAAAAAAAAAAAAAAAACACTTCACTCTCTGTAAATCTTCCATTTTCTCAGTCAAAAAAAAAAAAAAAAAAAACAGGGTCATCAACCCTAATGGACATGAAATTCAATTCTTTCCGTGATATCAACTGCAGGAAGGAAGTAAAATTAGTTTATTTCAAGTCACTCTAAATCAGTGTTTCTCAACTGTTGTTCCGCTTTCACTGATGTCCCATAAGATTAAAGTTCTGTTAAGTTTATTTGGAAAGATAATACAAAAAAAGCACGTCACATTTTTATCTGGATACCCAAGAGACGATAATATCAGTGAAATATAAATATTGAAAAAATAAGAAATAAAAGATTTATATGTTAATATATATCAATACATTCAATTTTTAACAAAGAAATAGAGTCTTTTTCACAAAGAAAAGTCATATACGAGATCTGTCTTTAAGACGGACGAGGTTTCTCATATTTGGCTATTGACGTGTGGGAAATCGAACATATTGGTATTGAATATACCGAGCTAGCCGTCAACTAGTAAGGCTGAACTTGATTATTCGGAATTACGGCCGAAGAAGCAACTATTATCATGAGACGAAGTATACCACCTCTGTTAACTTCTATCCTCTGGTCAGTGTGTCTGTTTCGGCGTGTGTGTGTGTGTGTGTTGGAGGGGGGGGGGGGTGATAAACTTGCGTTATCTAGAGGAAAACCCTATCACCTATGTGACCGCTAACTCGCCTTCAAATATAAAGATCGATCAAAAGCTTGAAAAATTCTGGGTTCTAGAGTAAGGTTGCTGAAAAATAAATTAAATTTTAGTTAACATCACCAGTTTTTAAAACGAAATACATTTAAGTCTTTTTTTAAACTTTAAATTCTATTTTAGATTTTAAATAAACACACTCGTTGAGTTCTTAATAAAATACATTACCGAACATTATGAATTTAAAGAAAAAATAATTCTTATGACATACATTGATCCTCTCGAATGTTTTAACAATTATAATAAATTGTGATTCGGTTTGTAAATTGCTTCGTGGAATTCAGTAGTTTTTTTTAGGAGAAATCATGGGCTATATAGTTCGTTAATTTACTTTAAAGCACTCGTTGGTTTAATGAATCAATGCATTCTACTAAAAAGATGAACTAAAAGCCCATTGTAACGTGGTTTTTTCTCATTTCAATTGGTATGAACTAATCCAAGAATGGTCGGAAAGACCCCTCTATGTTGTTCACCTCTGAGTTGTTTCACCAAGATTGTGTTTTATTCTTGTATATTGCAATGATCATAAAAATGAAAATTACAATTACATTCTAGATCCATTAATTTATATTTATATATTTTCTCTCTCTATTTCTCATCAATTCGAGATCGGTTGAATCCCCGATTAAGAGATTTAGACAATTTAATGGAGCCGGCTTGCCATTTCTCTGCGCCATCGCTCTAGGTGGTCAGGATTTTGTCTGCAGAGGTAGAAAACTGTGTATTCACGGCATCGATTTACCTCTTCATACAAACCTGAGTTTCCGGGGTTGGAGGGAGAGGGCCTTCTACCTCCGTATTGAGAACGGCACGCTCACCATTTCATGAAAAGACCTGATAAAGGTTCCTCACGTAGCTGACAGAACACGCGTCTTTTCAACCAAATAGCTCGTCTATACCAACTGATTGCGAAGGCTCATATATTTTAATATTATTTATAATATTTATAATTTGATGATTCAAGTCGAAGTCTCCATGTTTACCTATGCTATTCATTTTTACTATTTTCATTATATGACGGGATAACAATATTACACTATGAGCAGAGTATGATTAATTTTATTAATATGTTATTATTAATACCAGTATCATTTAGCATTTACTATTATTTCATTTGTGAAATTTTCACAACACGATGTTATTTGTTCTATTTATTCTTTATCTGCACCAAGGAAGACTTCAAGAAATATCATTTGAATGGAGAAAATCGCTTCTTCCCATTGCAGCTCATGGAACAATATCAGATTGCACCATTAGGGATGAAAGGAATTGTTTCCAGGCAGGTTAGTCGTGTAATATATCTTAAAGTGTGGGTTCGTACCCTGCAAGCCAAAATAGATCATTGATTACGATTTTAAAAAAATCATATTTGCTTTAAAAATAGTTATAGTAATATTACTACTATATAATGGTAATAATAAAATATAAAATAGTAATATTTATTTATTTAAAAACAGTGATATTTTAGTAATGTTAAGAATGTTTATTTTTAATGTTTACTTCTATTTATATCATTTTTATTGTAATTCTAAATGCATCTGTTTTAATTAGTTTTTGTTGTTTTTTGCTGTTGACGAGAGTGGACTGGGGAAAAAATCAGATTCCTTGCCTAGGAATATAATTAAATCGCCAAATACCCTCAAAAGAGCAACGAAACTTCTAATGCAAAGTGTTTTCATGACAGGTGATGACAGGGTGAACGAGCAAAGAGGGCTAACAGCGATGCACACGGTCTGGATGAGAGAACATAATCGGCTAGCAGCGCATCTGGCTGTTATCAATCCTCATTGGGATGATGAGAAACTGTTTCAGGTATTTTGTTTAACATCCGATGAGATATTCTTGAAACTAAAGTGTTAAGTACTAAATTTATAAATATTACTCGACTTCACGTAATTGGAATGCGTTATTACACGACAGAAAATTGTCGGTTAAGGGGGAAATTAAAATATGAACACTACAATTAATTTATGCAAAATTTAATAATTTTAATAGTAAGAAATTGTAATCAAGATAGAGAGAGCTGCGAATTTTGTAGAAATCGGTTATCGTGGTTAAATAGGGAAGACACTGTTGGCGTTTGCAGTATTTATCTATTTTTGTTTTCAAGTATTGTTACCCTGTAACAATGAAAAAAGCATTACATGGGTAATTAACTGAGATAATATATTAAGAACTACTCTAACAATACTTAGACGTAGTAAAATACTACACGATTTGAACAGCGTTACCCTGAATATGATAAACCGAATTTTTCCATCCATGAATCTGTGTGGCCACATTATTAGGTATCCATTTAGAAGATTAGTCCGTTCCTGAAGATGCTGAGTCACGAGGCTGCAGTGTGCTATATAAATCGGCAGACAGGCATCCTGACAATGGGTAAAAGCGTAATATAGTGACTTTGGGAGTGGAATGATTGTTGGTACAGACAAGTTAGTGCAGTCTCTCACAAGCGTCTACTCTTCTGGGCTTCATTTTAGGGTGTATCATGGATGGTATAATAATCACATAACTTCAATTCAGTGCCAATTCTGTGGATTGAAACATCTCATTGATGCACGAGGTCAGAAAAGAATGACAAGGATTGTGAAACGTACCAGGAGAGTTACAACAAATTAGCTCAGTACAATAGTGGAGTCAGAACATCATCCTGAAGCACACAATTCGTTTAACGCTGTCACGGAGGTAGAAGAGTGGGTCACCATCTTGGTACAAATACTGTCAACTAAGAACAGGAGTTGGGATGCAGCAAACAAGTGATCACCAACACTGGACAGCTGTGGACTGGAAAAATGACGCGTGGCCTGACAAGTCCGAATTTATACCATATCATGCTGATGGCAGAACCAGAATGTGGTGGCAACAACATGAGACCATGGACCCCTTCCTGCCAAATAGCAACTGCTCGGGGTAGTATAAAGGAGTGTAATAGCGTGGGTGAACCCTTTCTTGGCACATGTTAGGTTGCCTGATACCAGTTGAACACTGCCTGAATTCCCCAGCCTATCTTAACATCATCCCTGATCACGCTCACGCATGGCCGCAGTTTACCCATTGTCAAATAGGTACTTGCAGCAAGATAATGCGCCATGCCACAAAAGCTCGCAGCGTGTTGAAGTGATTCGAGGGATACGACATCGCTTTTCCTTTACTTCAATGTCCAGCTCAGTCTCCAGACTTCAACCCAACAGAGCACCTCTGGAATGAGGTAGAACGAGCAGTTTGCAGCAGCAAACCGTCACCATCCAATGTGCAACAGTTTGGCGATGACAGCGAAAGGAACGTTAAGGAACGTTTTAGGCACTTAGTTGAATCAAAGCCACATAGAATATAGCCCTTTCCTAAGGCAAAAAAGGGTGAGGGGAGGGGATCCTACTCGTTATTCAATGCTGTTCCTAATAAAGTGGCCACACTTTATTAGGAACAGAAGTAAGCGATTACACAGAAAATGTATAAATAGCAGTATGCGACATTTTCTGTTTTTAGTATTTTTATTCCATTTTCACGAGACGATTCCATCATTATTACTTGTAACCAAACGATTTGTGTTTTAAAACTTAATTTTAGCTTTTATTTGCTTGCCTAAATAGATAAATTTATCAAAATTTAAATATTTCCTTGTTCCACTACGGAACAAATAAGTATTTAATTATATGAAATATTCTGTTTTGTTTAACATATTTCATAGCTGTGTGAGTCAGCACTGCCATTGCTTTCCCATTACTAAATTTGTGTTTGACAGCTTTTGTTTGTGAATTGTTTGCTAAATGGTGTAAATATGCTAAAAATGAAAATGTCCATCAAATGTCGTAAATGAGTGCGAAATTCTAGTTTATAAGATTTGATTCGTAATGTAAACAAATGAAAAATGTATTAAAATTTTAATTTAGTAGACAAAATGTTCTTAATGGATGAAAACAGAGAATTCCTATATTTTTAAGAAAATAATACATTTATCGGTACTGATTATATCTTCAGATTTTCACTCCTTTCAAATAAATTTAAATTCACCAATAATAATAATAATAATAATATGAGTAGTTAGATTCTTTACAACACGAGAGGCCACAGTGTCGTATCTGACAAGTTAAAAGAGCATTAATTAGTTTAAAATAAGTCAAGTTACTTGGCCATGGCAGACTGTCGAGACTAACAGGCAGAGAGAGATGGGATGAGATGCAGTGTGAAAATCACCATTAAAAATAAAATGTACCATTAAATGTTTCGACGGGAGGAGTGGCGTAATGAGTTCTTATGTAAAGCGCTCCGGCTGATCTAGGATATGGGTTCAGTTCTACAGTTATCTTCTGAATCAAGTTCTTGCTTAATTTAGGTACTTCCTCTTTGATCCTCCAACTAGAATCAAACTACACGCAGTTATTCTCATTATCAGACAGTGGTGGCATATTTCGGTAAATATTCTTCACATCGTATACGAGAATCGAGTCTAGGTCATTTATAATCAAAGGGAATGGTGTTATTCCCATTTGCACTTTAAGAGATCTTAAACTGCAGTATACTTAATACAACCGTCAACAACGGGTCTAATAATCATCATTTCAATGTCGTGTTGGAATATAATTGCTGAATGTTCTTTTCAACAATTATATTTAATTTAATTAAACCTAATTAATTTAAATTTAATCTAAAATAAAATTAAGTTTAGAAATGAACTATACATTTAAAACTTTAAATTTAAAATAATTCTTAAGCTTTATACCAAAATAAATAAATAAATAAATAAATAATATATATATATATATATATATGTGTGTGTGTGTGTGTGTGTGCGTGCGTGTGTGTGTGTGTGTGTGTGTGTGTGTGTGTGTGTGTGTGTGTGTGTGTGTGTGTGTGTGTGTGTGTGTGAGTGAGAGATGCACTCACAGAGACCAATTATGGGAAGAAAAATTAGTCTCTATCTCGCCTACTTAGTTAAAATAGGGACTACTGAGAAAAATCAGAAACAAAGGCAGATTCCATCCCCCCAATATTTTCTGACCAATGCCTTGTTCACACAGATGTAGAAAAGGCAAAAGCCATAGCAAAAAAATTAGAAGAGCAGTGCAATCCTTCATATGAAAACTTAGACTTCGATTACTTAAAATTCACAGACAGGTCAGGCACTCATTAGAACTTCCTGATACTGGTGCTGACCATATTGCACTCATATCCCCTGCTGAAATATATGATATTATTAAAAATTTAAAGAACGAAAAAGCTCCTGGTCCAGATGGTATCTCAAATAGGCTGATCAAGCTTCTAACCCGAAAAGCTGTAGTGCACTTGACCATAATAATAAATGCAATCTTAAGGTTTCACTATTTTCCTTCCACCTGGAAACAGGCTGATGTAATCCCAATTCATAAGCGTGGCAAGGACCCGCACCTGCCTCAGAATGATCGTCCTATCAGCCTCTCCAGCTTGGGTAAGATCGCAGAGAAGGTCATCCTCTCACGACCTCAAGCCTCAGTAAATGAACTAAACATCCTTCCTAAAGAGCAATTCGGTTTTCGGCAACACCATAGTACTACCCAGCAAATCCTGAGAATAGTTGAATATATTACCACGCTACAACTGGCGTCAATACACTGGAGCTGTTTTTATTGATCTATCCAAAGCATTTGACAAAATATGGTACTTCGGATTGCTACATCAACTTATCTTAGCCTGTATCTCACTTACAATGGTACGTTTAGATCAACGGTACTACCTCATCTCAGCGCCATATCTTGGCCGGAGTACCGCAGGGATCCCTAATGGCTCCATTGCTGTTCACTATATACATATCAGACATTCTGCACAACCCAATGTCATCCATCATGGCCCTATATGCGGATGATGCATTATTAACCAGATCTCTCGGGCCACACCTGATTACTAGAAAGCTTCACGAAAACCTTCTAAAGTTAGAGAAATGGTGTTCTCCAAATGGAGACTACAAGTTAATCCCCGAAAAAGCTCTGCCATTCTCTTCACGAAAAGGTCGATATCTCCTGCAGGAGACATCTTACTATTCAATACTAAAATTCCCTGGCAGACAGAAACAAAATACCTTCGTGTCGTGCTCGACAAAAAATTAACTTTCAACCAACACATCAAGACTAGTGTACAAAAGCATCTAAAGCCATCGCCCAGATCTTCCCCTTAATTAACAGGAACAGCAAGCTAAACATCAGAATCAAAGCTTTTATAGCAACTGACGATTCGTCCCATAGTCACTTATGCTTCTCCTACTTGGAGTCATACCTCCATTACTAACATTCTCAAACTGCAACGTGTAAAACAAGTGCCTGCAAATGATTCTGAACGCCCCATGGTCCATCAGAAACAATCAACTTCATCGAGATACAAATATTCCTTATCTCTTCTCTTTCCTACAATCTTTAGCAACAAAGTGTTTTCTAAAAATGTCCATACACCCCAAAGATCTAGTTCAGTAAGCTATAGCCTACAAGGCAACGGATATATTCAAACATAAAAGACCGAAAGCCACTTTAATTTCATGTAGCGGTGCATAATCTCCATGCCCATCCAGGCCGAGCAAACTGCTCATTAAATTTTATCCTCACTGTAGCCGTAACAGATAGTAGGGAATATGAAAAGCATCTTGCTTCACCCCTAAAGACATTAATATCAATTGTCAAAATAGATAAAATAAAGCCTTCGATTGGAACAGAGGTGAGGGTTGCCCAGGGTAACAGATGGCAATGAAGCTTTAACTGAGGCCTCGGCTATTAGCCGTTACCCAGCCATGACTAGAGCTTTTAGCTCAATAACACCCCATCCACACAGATTTTATTCAATCAGATGACGGGATAAAGAGTCAAGGACTCGGTCCATCTCCAAACAAAAAGAAAAAAACCTTTAATTGCATTTTTTGGGGTAGATGGGTGAAACAAAAATGCTTTTTCATATTCCCCATTATCTGTAAAAAAAATTAATGGATAGGGTAATATAGAGCTATAAGCTCTGATCGTGGCAGGAGGATAACAGCAACAGCCGAGCTTCAGTTAAAACTTCATTGGCTACAGCAGTGCCATCCATTCCCTCCCTGGGTACCCATTTTAGTCACTGGTACGACATGCATGAGCTGCAGTAGGGTTATTCTTCTCCCGGCCTCCTTCAATTACAGTATATTGCACGTATATGTATATTTAAAATATAGAATATAAGATATGGTGAGAGTGAATATAATAATTACATGTGATTGCAAAACTAAAATTTGTCGATTTTTTTCCAGTAACAATTTTATAAATTTAGAAGTTTATAAAAATAAATAAAAATTATCTGTATTGATTCTTGAAGTGTGTTAATTTTTCATTTATAGGAAACGAAGAAAATTATCGGTGCAATGTTGCAACATATTACTTTTAACGAGTTCCTGCCTCTCGTTCTTGGTGATGTGGTGATGAAAGTGTTCCAGTTAGAACTTCAACAAGAAGATTATTTTGAGAAATATAATTCATCCGTGAATGCAGGGGCGGCTAATGTTTTTGGGTCGGCAGCATTCCGTTTTGGACACAGCCTGATACAAGGATCGTTAGACAGATATACGTCAGACCACAGAATTGTCCCTTTCAGTAGGTAACCATGACAACAGTTGCATTCCTTTAAACGGATAAATTTAACAGCAGATTCATTCCTTTTCCTTGATTGCCATGACGACATAAACGCTTGTGATTCTTAGCACATAACAACAATTAACTGTCTGTAATATAACAGTGGCAATGCTATCACGCGATGTTAAATCAGCTTTCATTAAATATGCATCAAGTGAATTTCTAATATTTATTACAATGTTCCTGTTATTGATATTTTTGGAAATGTTTATGCAATAATTTTAACTATAATATATTTTTTTGCATACTTTAACATTCATGTTTTATTAATGTTTCGTGGTCATTTTTCAATTATCTAAATCTATCTATGCTTTAATTTAATCTTAGTTCAACTGATTTGAGTAATAGAAGAATATACGAGTGTTTTAAATGCATTTTTTCATTATTGTTCCATATTTGGAGAATATTATTATTACATAAAATGATTTTGTAATAATGTATAATTAGTATACGAAATGAAAAGGTTTGAGCCCTACACTTTCCCCTAAACATTCTGTCTATAAGAATGCCAAAACGTTTCTCGACTTTAGATGGTTATATTATGTCAGCTGACCCGATCGAAACACGTGTCAAACTACAGGTACCGTAATGTCCCACTGGTGGGATTTGTGGCCTATAAAAACGAGATCTCAGTTTCCAAAGGTGCACACAAAAATGGTGCCAACATACATAAAACAAATGACTCTGAAGGTGTGAGCAATAAAACACCCGCCTTTAAGACATTGAAGTTGTTTGTAAGGTATGCTTACGACATCAGCAAACAGGTTGATAGTGGGAACTATCCTAAGATCAAAATCGTCTACCAGAGAAATCCTAGGAGAATACCAACAAATCCAATATTGCAGTTATGTGACACACACACACACACACACACACACACACACACACACACACACACACACACACACACACACACACACACACACACACACACACACACACACACACACACACACACACACACACACACACACGCACGCACGCACGCACGTGCGTTATACAGGAATTTGAGCAGGGCATCCAAAGTTCACCTATATTGCAGAGTACACTAACGAAATATTGTTTCAACTTTTTCATACTCGCTAGTTGCACATTAATGTATGTAACAGAAAACCTGAATCAAAAGCTTTTGTTTTACGTAATCTCAAAGGTCATTGCCCTCAACTCGTTAAAGGTTATGAAAAGTTAAAGTATTATAATTCGTATTAAAAGTATTCATTGTATTATATAATTGAATGAGCTTCTTGTATATTATTGTTATACTCAATACGAATATTAATATAGGATTACCACTCCGTAATGAACTATTCCGACCGAATTCGGTATACCAAGATGGTGAGGTGGATGGACTGTTACTGGGATTATGTAATCAGAAGTCTCAAGATGTGGATTCTTCTATTACAATAGAATTAAGAAACCATTTATTCCAGAGAAGTCATCACTTTGGAATGGATTTATTCGCACTGAATGTTCAACGCGCGAGGGATCATGGGATACCAGGATATAATGCGTGGAGAGAATTCTGTGGGCTTCACGTTGTTCACAACTTTAATGATCTGCAAGGATTAATGAGTGATGGGTCCATCACGCATATGCAAAACTTTTACAGGTAACTATCCTAAAATATAGTGAAATGTATTGATTAATGTAATTAATCAATACAATACATTAATAATGTAAAATCTTTTACAGGTAACTATCCTAAAATATAGTGAAATGTATTGATTATATTTTTTTGTAAAACATAAATTTGGTGTTTCGTTTATTTGTGTTTAATTATAAATTTTATTTGATTATTTCCGTTTCTCTGATATACTAACTGTCCACGGCTAGGCTTAGTTTATTCTTAAAAGGTTCGACATTAGAAATACATCAAAAAATTCAAACACTATTTTTCAGCATAATGAAATAGACTGAGGGTACTTATTTACTTCTTCTACTTAATTTCATGAAATTATTACTTCTAAAATATCAGCATATACATTTTTTCTATTAAGCCTTATCTATTGCAAAACTTTCATTTTGTAGGCTAGTTGACGATGTGGATCTCTTCCCTGCTGGACTAGCAGAGATGCCGGTCATTGGTGGAATGGTTGGTCCAACATTTGCTTGTCTTTTAGCTCACCAGTTCTTTCGTTTGCGTTATGGGGATCGATTCTGGTATGAAAACGGAGGACTTCAATCTTCATTCACATTAGGTGAGGTTTTGCCTATTTGGGTTTTTTTTTTCTTTCTCAATTCGTGTATCTCCTGTAGCATTCTATATTTGTTCATAGAAACGAATCACGAATTTATATATTTACTGGGTACTCGTTCATTTGCGTTTAGAAAATTACATTTCCATGCATTAGTGCCAAAATTACTAGATTTTTCTTTGTGATATCTTTTATCAAGACGTTGTCAGTTTTATGAGTAAACTATGAGTAAAAACTTAAAAATGGAAGACGTGATTCGGGTCGGATATCGTGGATGGAGTCCTTATTCTCCATGACAGTGTGAGACCATGTATCATATTTGAAACATGGCCTCGCTCTGACCTAGCAAATGATTTCTCATCTTCCCTCGGCACAATCATTATATATTGAGTCCTCATACTTTGATTTTCTCCCTAAGTTGAAAGAACTACTCTGTGGGAAACCCAGAGATGCGGGAAACATCAACGCTGTCGATGAGCTTCCTACTGAGATGATTCGATTTATCAAACACATCAACAAGAATGTTTGTTGATAGGAATATAAAAGTTGCCGAAGTGTTGGATAGCAGTGATAAAACAGAAGGAAGATTATTATAGGCCAATAAATGTAAAATAAGTGTTTCGTTTAAGACGGTAATTCTGTGTGTAGAATTTTTGTAATAAGCCTCATATTTCGAATAATAAATGAGCCGAGTTGATGATGACATTCATCGACTATAAAACCAGAACTGCATTTGTGGCGTTTGAATCGGTGACATCGACGCTCCATATCTACATATTCCCAAGACTATAAATCAATACACTAATGCTCATTTAGTTTCTCGGTAAGTTTATGTTAAGATATCTCAACACGTCTTGAATATGTCTACATATTTTCCCAATAGAAAATTTATACGCACTAAATTATACAAGAACACTTGATAGAAATTAAGACGTATGTGGACTTGGCTTGAAAACTGGGAAAATTTGAATTCAAAAGAGAAATTAAAAAACGGGTTGCTTAAAATCTTCATGATATTAAGTTCAGATTTTTTGACTTTTTTTATTTGTTTTATTTAGGTCAATTGAAAGAATTACGAAAAGTAACTTTGGCTAAGGTGTTGTGTAGTAATATGGATGAAATGAAAACTATTCAGCGAAAGGTCATGGAACAACCAGATAGAAAAAGGTCAGTATGTAAGAGTAGACAGGTCTATAAATAATGATTACTTAATATTCACGACAGCAGTGAAACAAGGTGTTTATAATTGATATCGATGATATCTGTGGCCAATTATAAACTAGGTGTTTATAATTGGCCACAGATATCATCGTCCATTTCTCTAATAAATGGCAATCAACGTAGTGAAGTTGTATGCATTGGTCTTGTCCTGACTTTCTAATCCTTTTCTATAGAGTTGGAAAGTCAGGATTCGAATCAGTGCATACATAATTACTAACATCTATACTGACCATTGCTGTGTAGTCAGTAATAAGATAATGTAAGTAAGCTCACACATAATACGCTTTTTATAGCGTTAGTTTTTCGGCAGTAATTCCAATAACCAAACTAAATTTGTACATAGTAATATATTCTTCCGCTGAAGCTGAATCTGTGATACCAGTACGTAGTTTTGAGCACAAACCTGTACAGCTGTGAACGCTATGAACGCCCAGTTGAGAAAATCTGTTGCTGCAAGTCAGAAAAAAACATGTAACACTATTTAGCATTTCCCTTTAAACAGTTTATGTGATCTGCGTGATTGTTTTTTTTTTTTTTTGCATTTGATTTCACTGTTATGTTTCGTACTTTTAACGACACTGACCAAGGTCGATCTCGGATGAACCTCAATCCTACAAACTGATAAATGGCAGACGAGACTAACACCTCACTGGATCTCGATCCACTCTGAATCATTTCCACTATTAGTAATGTACATCACTACCATCATTTACACACATCCTTTGTTTTTGTACGATGCTCATATATACATAGAATGTTTAAAATCAGTTATTTCACTAGATCCACCTTCTCATCCCAGTCATATTACAAGATTACTTAGCATGACATACCCCCATCCACGCACACTGTATGTTAGAATCTTAATGTATCTCTTGTAATTTGTGAGTTCACTTTTATTGAAAATATGGTAACCTTACATATCTCTCAGTATCCTGTATTGTATCCCGAAAATATATTTCGGCCTGCAAGTTCCTAGTTTTTAATTCTGCTGCAAAAGTGCAGACTTGCAAATGTGCACTTATGTCAACATTGCTCTCGAATACCGTAATTAATTTTCAATTAATACAGAAGGTAGTGATCTAAAACGTCTGGTCCAAAACGTTCTTTATTTTCGGAAGAATCACTCAGATAACAATAAATCCATCGAATAAAAGCTAGATCGCTGAGAAGTTAGAACAATATTTTGTAAAAAAATATGAATTTTATTTTATTTTTATTAAACAGTTGTCTGAATGTTGTTCATCTCTAGAGAAACATCTAAACATAAGACTCTGTAGTAATTATTTGTTGAATAATATTTATTATAAATAAATAAGTTTATTTGCAATTGCATCTGCGTGGGCCAGCTGCATCAAATGATCTATCATCAACTAAAATTAAATAACAAAATCACACAGGAATTTCAATTTTAATCTGTGAAACTCGATTTTTCTCAAGTTATCGAACTTCAGTAGTATTTATTTAGCAATCGCAATCACGGAACATTTTTACCGCCTCATAGTTGCTACATTTGGCACTTCATTTTTTTTTTTGATGTTATGTACAATATTTCTGTATCTCAATTCATGTTGAACGATAGTCTACATGTTATAATCTCTTTTTGATTATACATTTTTTCTGTAAATATCATTTTATCCACGAAAGCTCCGAATGTCAGTGAGGACTGGTGATACTGATAAATATAAAAAATGCTGATGATGATGATAATTAGAAATCAAACGGACCAATAATAATGCAAAAATTTAATTGTATGCAAATTTAAATCAATAATAGATTCTATTTTGTTTACATTGTAATGGAAAGACTTTTTTACAGGAATTACCGCATCTCATGTTCAAGCAATAGAATGAAGGCCATTGATTTAACAGAATGGAAGGACTGATATTTCCTAACTATTAAAATTCCTAAAACTAGTCATTGGATATCTGTATATAATTGACTTGTCTGAATGAGATCAACGTTGCCCTAGCGACAGGAAGGACTCAACCGAAGAATCATTTAGATGCAGTTCCAGTCCTCATAAACATCGCAGATAATCATCAGGGTTTTTTCAAACTCAATGATGAGTTGGAATGGACTGAAAGAAGCAAAGCTGAAGAAATATAAATAAACTGCATTGTAAGCTAATAATGAAAACAAATGTAAATGTAATAGTTAAATTCAAGATTCTGAAAATTGTCGACAATTTAACTAAACTGGAAATTAAATTTGTTAATGAAGTTTCTGTTGTGTAGTTTTTTTTTTTTGTTTTTGATAGATGGGTGAAGCCAGAATGCTTTTCATATTCCCCGTTATCTGTAGAAGAAAATGGATGGATAAGGTAATATAGCACTCTAAGCTCTGATCATTGCAGGAGGGTAACAGCAATAGCCGAGCCGAGCCGAGCCTCAGTTAAAACTTCATTCGCTACTGCATTGCCATCCATTATCCTCCCCTGGTACCCATTTAGTTGCCTCGTACGATATGCATGGGCTGATATGTAAGTAAAGCTCTCTCTAAAAATTAGAACGATCCCTAAGACCACTCCATAATGACAGAGAGATCGTCCACCTCAGCGTTGGCTCCACTCAGTGACGGGCTCCCCACCACCGAGCAGAACCGCTCGTATTCCAGGGAGGCCACGCAGGCAATCCCCGCTCCCTCACCGGGAGCAAAATTCCGAAAGGAACCTGAGAGAGCGAAACTCAGCGTCCATTTTAGTCGCCTCTTAAGACACACATAGGTTACGTTGGAGCTATTCTTTCCAGGCCACCACACGGGATTGTTGTGTAGTTATAGTCCTTATAAGGACTGGCTTAAAGGGGCGAAGCAAGAATGCTTTTCATATTCCCCGTTATCTGTAGAGGACAGTGTAGGGATAAGGTGTTATTGAACAATTAAAGCTCTGATCATGGCAGGAGGGTAACATCAATATAGCCGAGCCTCAGTTAGAACTTCATTGGCTACAGCATTGCCATCCGTTACCCTCCAAGGGTATTGGATTGAATCTGTTGTGTAGTTGTCTTATGTATGAAATTATATTTACAAAACATTAATTAAAACAAAAGGTGTATTAAAATAAATACTATTATAATAAAAATTATAAGCTAATTAATAAAAATATATTTAACTAAATTAATATAAATAATTAATTTAACTAATTAAGTAAGTTAAATAATTGATAATTCGCTCGTATTGAGTTCGAGGCTGTATTATGATTGGTCGGTGAATTTAGAACTCGTGTAAAATTGGTGATTTTTTCTGTTTTATTTTGTTTTCCCTTAGAAAATGAGTGTTCTATAGCATATTAGCGTAAATTTATAATTAAATTTTGTGTTTTATAACATGAAACATATTTTTGTTAAGATATTGTAATAATAAATATAGTTTAAAATGGCGCCAAAAACGCACAAGAAACGTAATGATGCTAAGAAGAGCAGCGCAGTTGAGAACAAGAAGGCTTTCCCCGCTAAGAAGGTTATCGAAAATAACCTCCAAAATAGCGAAATTAAAGCAGTTTTTAGAGAGACGACAATTCGGAAATTACAGAAAGTCGTGAGGCGTTTGAATGAACATAGGGAGGAAGAGAAAATTAAGCAGTAAAATAATAAAACAACAAAGCACGGAATCAGAAAAGTCAGTAAATAACGAAAATCAGGTAAGTAAACTTGTTTTTAAAAAGGAGGTTATTTGATATGGTGACTCTATAATAAAACGTGCTGTTGAGGAGAGAGTTATAACATCGAGTTTTCCTGGAGCGAAAATTAAAAATATAACGCAAGCAATTGAAAACCCGAAAAGAAACGTAAACGAGATCGTAATCGTAGTAGGTGCTAACGACTTAACTAGCGATAGGTTCAATATGAGGGAGAACATGAAAGGGTTGTTGGAAGAGGCGAGAGTGAATAGCGAGAAATTGAAAATCGTAAGTATAATACCTCGATATGATAAGAATGAATTAAGAAGAATTATCTTAATTTATTAATTATTATCTGGTGTGAAGTGGAATCTAAGATCAAAGACATAGTGGGGTGTAGTTACAGACCTGGCGGATCGGTTGCAAGTGATGAAGAAATGCATCACCGAATAGAGACGATGGGTGCGAAAAGAGTAATCTTAATGGGAGACTTTAATTATCCGAATATTGCTTGAGTAGCTATGAAATCGCATGGGAAGAATGAAACCGAATTTAGTGAGCTGTTGGAAGAAAACTTCCTGAAGCAGCATATGAGAGAAGAAACTCCAGATCAAATACTGTTAGATTTGATGATAGTGTCAGAGGGTGTTTCAGTTTAAGGCGTAACTATTCTGCCTCCGGTTGGTGACAGTGAATGGTACATTCAGGAAACGTTACGTGAACTACAAAGCAAGAAATTATGACCACCTGAAGGGTATGTTGGGTTTTGAACCATGGTAGCAGTTCTTGGACGGGAAGGATGTCCGCAGTGCGTGGGAAACATTTAAAAATACTCACGTGATGCAAAATAAGAATGTGTTCCGAAAGTTCGAAGAATAAATAGGATAGGACTCAAATGGATGTGCAAGAGAACTGCAATAAACGGATGATGTGGAAGGAATACGATGTGTATAAAGATGATATCCGTTATGAAAATTATAAGCAGCAGGCTAGAATAGTCACAATTATATGGAAAGCCAAGTTTGAGTATGAAACAAAACTGATTGCAAGTTAAAGACAACTCAAAAGAATTCTATTGATATGCTACAAGTAAAAAAAAGAATGAACATGAAAG
Source organism: Typopeltis vanoorti (assembly GCF_054136105.1). Taxonomy (NCBI): domain Eukaryota; kingdom Metazoa; phylum Arthropoda; class Arachnida; order Uropygi; family Thelyphonidae; genus Typopeltis; species Typopeltis vanoorti. The sequence goes on along the minus strand of NC_143571.1, from coordinate 36,964,946 downwards.
AATAACTCTTCTGAATGCAGACGGTGTGAGGGTGACAGATGCAGAAGAGGTTGTTCAACTAACAAGCGCCCATTTTGTTAAAGGCTATCAACCTGGTAAACACAACATTGAACTCACTGCTAACTCTTCACTGGATGAAGAAACTCCGGTATATGAGGAAGAGGTATTAGAGCTGTTGCACAAACTGAATAACGATCAATCAATCAAGGGATCGATGGGATATCAGCATGGATACTAAAAGAGTGTTCAGCTGAACTGGCTATTTCTTTGATCAGGCGATATAATTTGAGTCTCAGAAAGGGAAGATTCTCCAGGAATGTAAAGAATGTATAATAATGCCATTACACAAGGGTGGTGTAAACTGTGGTGACCAATCATTATCACAGGAATGGTGATGAATATTTTGGAAAAATTCAGAAATGGGTTGACAGTGAATCTTTACTTTGCAATACACAGCATAGGTTTACTAAGGGAAGGTTTTAGCACCTTGCTCACATTCTATAGCAATGTTACCATTGAACTAGACAAGGAGAATGGATACATAATGATACTTTTGGATTTTGCCATGGCTTTTGACAGAATACAGCATGGAAAATTGTTGCATAAATTTGAGAATATGGATTTGGATTTTAAAATATTAACTTGGATAAGAGGACGGCTGAGTGACAGATAACAAAAAGTGTGGTATACGGGAGGTGGGTATATGAGTCTGCAAGATTTAAAGTAACTAGTGCTGTAACACAAGAATCAGTCCTTGGTTCAGTTTTATTCAATCTGTACATTAATGATTTGACAGGCGACATGCAGCTATTTGCTGATTATGCAAAGAAAGGTAAGTATTGGGTATTATATTGGTGGGATTATGCTAGAAGAAACTGATCAGGCTAGGGATCTTGGAATGTTAGTAGATATAGTTGAAGTTCAGGGGCCATGTAACAGATTGCAAATACAACTCAAAAGATAATTGCAATGCAGAAACGAACTTTGACATGTAAAGATGAGGATGTCATTTTGCCTCTTTAAAGACCTTGATAAGACCTCACTTGGACTATTGTGCGCAAGTCTGGTCTCCTGATTTCCTTTGTGATTCTGATACAGTGGAGAGAGTGTTAAAAATGATATCAAGATTATGGTATACTGATTATGAAGACAGATTGAGAATTTGTAGACTGCAGACACTAGCAAACAGGAGAAAGAGGGGTGATATGACTGAGACTTACAAACTTCTGAAAGGGTCATACAGGATTTCAGTTAATGCAATTTTGCAATTTATGGACGGTGGGGAAAAGACAAGAGGAAATCCTTGGAAGCTGAGAATGAATGCCGCTAAGAAGGGAATGAGGGCTAGAGTTTTCTCTCAGAGTGTGGTGCGTGATTGGAATGGATTGCCATTGGATGTTGTGAGTGCAAGACGTGTGAATGAATTCAAGAATAAGTATGATAGCTGGTGCGTGTAGCATGTGGTTTCCATCGATGACTCCCTGAATTTCTGGATGTTTCCCTTAATAATAATAATAAAAATACAAGAGCATTTTATATTTTATGAAATTTGGGTAATATTATTCCATTTTACGATGTAGTAATGCACTTTCCCATACATTGAACACTATTTTTCAGACTGTGGAAATGTGATTGAATATCTTGGAGGGATGAAAAATAAGGTCCACTAACAATGGCAATATACAAAGATAATAAGCCGAAAGGCTATTTTACCGGCGAATTTGTTAATTGAGCAGGAGATGGTAAATCCCGTTTTATTTTATAGCCGGGTACGAAACTCAGGTTGAAATCCATCCAAAAAACTCTATGGATGTCGATGGATTTCGACCCAAGTTTCGTACCCGGCTATAAAATAAAACGGGATTTACCATCTCCCGCTCAATTAATGGCAATATACATTGGAGATAAACATATGTTAAAATTTTAAATATTTGAATTTTCTTATTTGATTTAAATTATATAAATTCCAGTGATTGGTCTTACATTTAATGCTTTATATAATTATTTTTTTCATGTGACTGAACTTATAAACCAATTGTACATAGTAACGTGGCCGTGATAGGGAATAGTGTTATTTTTATTCGTTTTATTTGTTATTTTTACAATTCTGAAACCCTGCTGTAGAGACCAAACATAGACTTTTCAAGCCACTTCAAGTCTCCAATAAAGAGGGTGGTCTCACACATGAGGTAATGGAATACATGTTCCCCTGAAGACAGTCACAAACATTCATACCCATTGTGGGAATCGAACTCACAATCTGTTAGCTTTCAAAGCGAATACGATGACCACCTAGCTAAATTACTGATTAAATTGCATTCAGTTAAATGAGGAACCATGTATACAGGGTGGTTCAATATTCCACGTACAAACTTTGAGGGGAGGTAGAGAACATCAAAATCAACCATATTCACATACGAAAGCATGACCGGGAACGCCACAGGAAGATACTAACAGGGACACAAAGATACAGAAATAACAGAAGGCAGTAAGTAGTGTAAAAAACTTTATTAGGCGTAACTGAACAGTTCAGTAGTAGTTGGATACATAATATGGTCTCACATCAGGTGCTCAAAGTCACGACCATTAGCAGTGATCGATGCCTGACACCGACAACGCATTGATTGCCGTACATTTTCGAAAACACCTGGAGTTTCCCGGATAGTAGCAGCGGCGATAGCGAATCAATGTTCGATAAATCAGGTGAGCGTGGGGGGGCCATGTGACGGGTCCACCACGCCCAATTCATCGAGATCCAAAGGACCTGTCCAAATACTGAGGCACAGAAATGCCAAAATGGGCTGGAGCCCCTTCGTGTTGGAACTACATCTGCCGACGCACAGTCATTGGAACATTGTTCAAGAAATCCGGCAGAACGTCTTCCAGAAAGGTCCGATACTTCTGGGAGTCCAGTCGGGGTGGTAACAAGTATGGGCCGACTAAACAGTCACCGACGATACCTTCCCATACATTAATGGCGAAGCGTTCTTGTGCAGCATGTGATCGCACAACGTGTGGGTTTTCATGGGCCCCCACATGAGCATTGTGGTGATTGAAGACCCCTTCGCTGGTAAATGAAGCTTCATCCGTGAACAAAACACAAGTTGGAAAATCCGGGTCTACGGCACTTTTCTGCAGAAACCGCTGCGCGAATTCTACACGTCGAGGATAATCTTCGGCCATCAGTAACTGGACCCGTTGCAGAAGAAATGGATGTAAGGATTCAGAGTGCAAAACATGCAATACAGTGGATCGAGATACTCCTTTAGCTTAGGCAACAGCACGTGTGCTTGTCTCTGGATTATTGTCCATCGCATGCAAAACCTCCTCTTCCATGGCGGGATTTCGCGTCGATCGTGGCTGCCCACTATCATGCCTGCGATCCCTAAATGATCAATAGTCACACAAATTCTGATGCAAATACGCAAACATTTGATAATGCGGTACGCGTCTGTTTGGGTACCTTTCGCGATACATTCGTACAGAGGCTCGTCCATTACCGTCAGCTAACCCATAAACGAGGTGAATGTCTGCCATCTCAGCGTTCGTCAAACGATGCATGTTCTTCGTGCGACGTCAAAAGCTTGAATGAGGAAGCCCCAATTGTTCACCTGGAGAGCTGGCGAACAGTGCCACCTATCACTTTTGGGTGGCGTTTCCAGTCATGCTTTCCTATGTGAATATGGTTAATTTTGATGTTCTCTACCTCGCCTCAAAATTTGTACGTGGAATAGCACTTTTACTGTATATAAACGTATGTCATATATATAAATGGTATTGTATGAATATTTCGAGCGTTTATATTAAATGTAAGAACTTACTATAAAATTACAATAGTAATTTTGCTCTTACATGATAATTATTATTATATTGGCATTTCTAGGGAATCGCTGATAGATGGCGCTTATAGGTTATACAATACTAAGTACTTTTCATAGCACTACTTGAAAACATTCGCCCAAGAGACAATGGCAATGTACATTTTCAGCTTATTCCATTCACTCATCACACGTCATGAAAGAAACCTTCACTTCACATGCTTCCTGTCTACATTCTTAACCTCTAGGGATGACTCAAAGTTCTCTCCGCTCATGAGCTGCCAATTTTCCTTTGTATCTATACTGTAACATCCTCTTACTAGCTTCTATGTTTTTGTTATATCCTTTCTTCTTTAATGCAAGATCCCTCCTTTCTCAAACTTTGAAGGCCACATTCCATTAGTCTGTTTTCATATCTCAAGTTCCACGGTTTCCTCATCTCTATGGATCCCAAGTGGCCATATCTCAGCACAGTAGTCCACACGTATACTTATCATGGCTCTTTGTAAAGTTGGAGAATCTTTCCTCATTCTTACAAATTAGTTTACCCTTCACCGTTGACGCTATTCGAGATAATGAGTTAAATACCGTAGCATGTGGTCTCTAAACTTCATCTCGCTGTCATCATCATCATTCCTTGCTCTCAAGCTTCATAAACAACTTGCAGAAATTTTTTATTAATATAATACTCAGTCTGCAATGTCTTCAGTCTAAATTCCATATCCTTGCACCTGATATTATTAGATTGGCACTCTTTAATATTTGCCCATAGAATCATTCCATTCAATTCGGCCTGCAAGGGATTCACTGTTAGATAAGATGACAGTCCTTTATTTCACTACTCTGTCCTTTATGTTTATTTTTTTCTGAAATGGGCATTTTGTCCTTTATTTTGTGAATTGAAATAATAAACGGAATATCGATGCCAACATATTTAAAGATGCAATTCATAAATTTTACCAAACCTGCATTGATTATTTAAATAAATGGACAGCTCTTTCGTGGAAACGGAAGTATTTGAATGAGTCCTATTACGAGAAATCCCTCTGTGGGCGAAGGTCGAGGAAAGCGTTTTGAATGACGGCGAACTATTTGATAAAGTTTCGTCTAGTAAACGTTATGTCACCAGTGAGAAGATCGAAGAATGGTGACAAAAATAACGAGTTCTGCCAACGTATATGGGCTTACATTTTTAAATATTTCACAGATAAACACGTATCTTTTAAAAACATTATAAAAATCGTCGAATTTTGCTTATGTCTCCCTGGATCTAATGCCCTTCCCCCCATTGATCGAGTATTTTCATTAGTGAATAATATGTGGACCAGTGAAAACACCCAATTAAAAATCGAAACATTGAAAGCATGCATTTATACCAAATGCAACATTGACATGAACTGTATAGTTTTATGAATTTTTAAAGCACAAACCTGATTTATTTAAAAAAAAGTTCATTCTCGTGAAAAGTATCAAAATTAAAATTTTTTCCAAATAATAATATGATTGTTTATAATGTTATGTATATGCTTATATTTTATAATAAATGTTATAAAGCTTTTTAGTTTTAGTGAAACAAATAAACGCAACCTGCTTTTTTTATTATAAAACAATTTCGGATTTATCCTTTATTTTTCAAAAAAAATACGGCTACCATAGATATGACTCCTATCAACTGACCCAACAAAGAATCATTCGCATATAATCGAATGTCTGCCTGCACATGTCATTAAAATCAAAGTTAAACAGGAGACGTCCAAGCCCAGAACCTTGTATTACCTTATGATTTGTCTTTATTTCCCTTGATTCAGTTACTTCATCCATCACTCTTTTGATACCTCATCAACCACTGTCCTATCCATATCACAAAGTCTATTTTATATATCCATTCCTTTAAGTGTAATAACTTCATATGGAATCCTGTCAAATGTCTTGGCACAATCTAAAGGATCATAGCATATCTATTCCCGTTACACAGCTGTTGTCACTTGTAAAACGTGAGCAGATTGGTAAAGCTAGGCCTAGTGCCCACTATAAAGGATCCAAGTACATATTATCTTCCCCCCACCTCAGTATGTGGTTTCTGATCAGCCTCTCAATACCTTAATGACCACTCCAGAGATACAGCTTAGTCTATAATTGGATGCATCAGTTCTAGTTCCGCCCTTGTGTAATGGAATTACCTTACCCTCCTTCCACTCATTAGAAAACGTGTTCGGGTTGAGACTAATCATTATACTGTCTATTACATTAAAATTGTAATTAAAATTTTACGATGGCTGTAAAATATAAATACATATTCAGCATCTATAAAAATGACCACATTAATCTGCGTAGGATATAAAGCAGCTTTAAAATTAAATAATAATAAAATATAAAGCTTCAAAAGTAAAATCACTTTTGTATTACTGATATTTAAGTAATTGCTGGTGCGACTGCTGTAGTAATCTTTAAAAAGTTTTATTTTGCATTAATGGTTATACATTTAGATACTATAACCCTTACTGTGCTTTTATATGCAAAGATATAATATTGTAAGTATATTTATTAAAATATACTTACAATATTATACGATATGAGCATTTATTTAGCTGCGTATTTGACGGGGGGGGGGTATCTGAATACTTGCTCCTGGCACAGAATTAACACGTCCCTTATTGAAAGAACTTAAATGATTCGGGTTGTCTAATGTACCGATTTGCTGCAGAAAGGCCTTTATTGGTAATATAATTTTCAATGTCATGGATGGTCTCTATTACCACATTTTATCTTTTTCGTTTAGTGAAGAGATGTTCAGTAAATCAACTTGAATTTTTCGATTACCGTTCAGTTACATAGCACTGATGCAATGAACCTATAGTGCATTTATCTCGAAGATCTACGGACGAGCAACACGTTAATATAAAATTGAAAATGATTCTTATCTATCCAAAGAATGTTGTTATAATCGACTGTTAGCTGAAGAGAAAATGCAAGCAGATATTAAATCCAATATATTTTTACAAAGTAAAAACTCTTATTAGTACTACTATTTATGCTAATAATAATAATAATAATAATAATAATAATAATAACTTGCCCATAATATATTTCATCTTTCTTCCATACCTTCAATCTATCTATGATATAAGAATACCATGATTTCTGCTGTGACATTTGTAAAAGAATCTTGTCCTTTAAGCCCGCCTCATACGAGAACCCTTAATACTCTCAGTATCTACCTGCCGGTAACTCAGTAGCGATCTCTGATATTGATAATGACTAAGAATAGTCCAACAACAACAACAAACAGTGTTTATTAAATTTTCTATGCAACAGTGATGAAAATCATGTTTATTGTCGACTGAACAGGAACTACTGTATATTCTATATATACTATGTATGTAATGTTAGTTTTTAACGGACATTTTTCGTGTACTGTACAAATAGATTTTGTTTGTGGATAGATTAAGTATTTCATTGACTATGTTACCATTTGTTATATATCCTGTAGTGCTACCTTAGTGTATTTATGGAAATTACGAATATAATCACGCTACATCTTCCCATGCAGAAAGTACGGTCATGTAAAAGTGCAAAAACTGTAATATAAATCCTTTTTTGTTTCCTAATATACCAATATTTAATACAAAAAATCTCTACAGAACAGAGGTAGTGGACATGTTTGCTTTCAGAAAAGGATTTGTGTTTATTTAGTTATACTTTAAGAGGATAGTTTGATAGATTTCGGTCAATTCAAAGTTGGCTGACATCCTATGCATGGACAACATTTCCATGACCATTATGTTGTCTATGTACTGATTTCTATGTACTGATACTGATAGTATCAGTACATAGCGGATCTCTCCGAATACATCACTTGAAGTAAATAAGAAAAACAAAAGAATTAAAGTTGGTAAATTGCCATTTTTAAGATTAACTAACAGTCTAAGAATGGGATACTTAATCGAAGTTTATACATTAGTTTTTTTTTTATTTATCCCACACGTGAAACGTACAGGAACCTATAGTACACTGGTGCCCGTGGGTGAAGGTAAGGATCAAGAAAGAAGTCTGTTGATATTTTTCTTATAAAGAGCTGGAGGTTAAAGTTGGGAAAGATATTATGAAGGAGGCTGTTTCATGAAATGAGAAGAAAGGAAAGAAGCAGGGTCGATGAGTATGCAGCAGTACTGAAAAGGATGTTGGGCACCTGTGTTGCTCTTGTTTGTTTTTAACCAGCGCAACAGAATTTGGATGAATGATTTTGCAAGTTCACTGGAAGAGTCACTACGGAAGTACCTGTAGAAGAAACAGAGCTAAAACGATGAGTCTTTCAGATACAGGTTAAAGTGAATGTGTGTGTGAGAGAGAGAGAGAGGGAGGTCATCTATGAGCCGAACTACTCTCCTTTGAATAGCATCGAGCATTTTTAAGTAGATTGTAGGTGTACCACCCAAATGCATGAACAGTAGTTTATTCATACCACCATTGATGGTAACCAAATTATCCTATTCTCCATTGTCAATTTCTCCATTTCTGCATTGGTGACAAAGCTCAGAGAGAGAGAGAGAGAGACGATGCTGTCTATATGACAAGCAGTGAACAACCAGAGAAAGCAGCCATTCAAATACAGAGGATGACAGGTCGACCGAATGAAGGTTGTTTGTTAAGCATATCCCTATACCACTTTAATGACCTGAAAATGTCAAGGATGACAGTGGATGTTTCTCCTAACCTTTCCATGGCACGTGTCCAGGTAGGTGATGTAGGCTAAGAGATCAGTTGCAGATCTATATTAGCGGAATTTATACTTGTGGGACTCTAGGTGGTAGAGAAGTTGGCAGTTGATAATTTTTTTTTCAGTTATCAACTGAAATTGCAATTAGTCGGTCGTTGGTAGACTTGCGATACTTTAATCTTCCATTTCTGGTATAGGTAGGATAAATTAGCTAACACAAATATAACGTATAATAAATTTAGTTTAATCCTTTATCCAAGTGTGTGCAAACATAGTTTGCCCCTGAAAATATCTTCAGGACTGGGGTAAAGTGGTACAACACCGGGCAACTCCTTGCAAAGGTGGAGCAAACAAATTAAAGTAAATTTATTATAGTATAATTAAGTGAAAAGTAAACTTTTAACATCTTTCTCTAAATTCAGAGTAATTTAATAAAAAGGTAGCACACCGTTTGGCAGCTCCTATAGGAGGAGATGACCTTGCTAATACTTCTGCCTTGGTATCTCCACTTGGGCCTGGCTCCCACTGAAGAGACCTCAATAAAGGTCGAACCTAGTCTTGGTAGTGGCCCTTCCCTTAATGCATAATATTATACATATCCGCAAGGAGATGTGTTTTGCATTATGGGAGATACTGAGATAGGTGCGTTGGTAGCTTGCTCCACCTTTGCAACGAGTTGCCCGGTGTTGTACCACTTTTCCCCAGTCCTGAAGATACTTTCAGGCGCAAAGTTTGTTTGCACACACTTGGATAAAGGATTAAAGTAAATTTATTATAGTCTAACCAAGTGAAAAATAAACTTTTAACAAATATAACGTAGATATCCAGTCACCATAACCCTTAGCAGATGTGGGGTCTACACAATGGCATAATACAAACATAATGAAGGAGAAAATTATAATATAAGGAGTTCATTTTTACGGTTAGAATAGTAAATTATGGAATGGTTGTCCCCTCTAAGTGTTATCGATATATGAATAGCTTAAGAATAAAATAAATAATTTGGGTAGAAAGTAAGTTTAAAAAACACAAATCCATAAAAATTAAGCACTGTGTGTGTGTGTGTGTGTGTGAGTGTGTATGCGCGCGCATGCAGAGAGCGATGTTCATATAAACAACATTAACATTTTGATCATAATTTGGACATGCTAGTTTAGCTATTCTGGAAATGCCCTATGCTCCATAACGCTAGACTGTCCGACGAGAGTCCATTATTATAAGTTCCATTCTAGTTAGCGACTAGAGGAAATCTTTCAGTCGGCTCGCTAGTTAATCAAACTTTTGCACGGACAAGTAGGGTTTCCTTCGCGAAAAAAAACTAGAATTTTTAAATTCGCCACTCAATAAAATTGACCGTAGAATATCACATGATAATAGACAGTGTTGGAATTATGGACTATAGGATGATAGCAATTATCTGACGTACTTTCCTCTTCGAATTCCTGCAAGATCACTGATAGTCTTAGACCAGCTATTTAATGACGGCTTATAGTGGAGGTTAGCTGCCCATTGATCTTCGAACCGTTAGGAGGGATAAACGGCCTTGTGTTTTCCCTTTAGGATATAAAAGATATTAAACGAATTTTTTTTTCATATGGGACTAAGTTGTTATGGTTTATGTTTGAAGCATCGCTTTGATAAAAAAATTAATTGGTAATTAACTGGTATATGACGAATTATGGATATTATGGTTAACTGTTTTTATTACTGATAAATTCTGAATGACAACTTATTTGCGATTCATATGGATATTGATGAAAAATAGGGATTTGATAAGACATTTTGATATCCGGCAATATGTAATTAGTACCGTCGAACATGATAATATTTATTTTGATGTATATGCATAAAAGAGAGAAAATATATAAAACAGAATGCAGAATGAAAGAGATTAATATTTTTTTTCATTCACGGGACATGTTATGAATATGAGGCAGTTGCCACTTATCTTATTATTCAAGGTTGAGAATATCACGTGTTTCGGTTGTTGTTATTGCAGTAATGTTCACTAATATAAAGCTAAACTTTAGTATTTAAGGTTGGTTTTATTCCCTAATTATTTATTCTCCAGTGTCTTCCTCAAAAACACGAATACTGTGTGGGCACTTTTTAAGAATAATTTAGAGTTAATGAAATAGCCACCCCTGGTCTACTTGGACCTTCTGGATACCGAACAAATAATATTAATAATAGTAATAATAATAGCATCACATATTTATATAAACTTGTTTTAGTATCAATAATTTCACATTTTTTGTTTCGAATTTGCTGCTGATTCTTTATTCAAAACATTTTTACTACATTACCTAAATAAATGATTACTAGTGAACAGAATAGTATGCAGCAACATATTCAAACAACTACTGTCAGGCCATTCCATGTTCTGCAATGAATTTTTTTTTTGTAATTTTCGAACATTCTTTACCGTCGCATGACATTCAGTGATTTGCAATCTTGTTATCGAACTTCCATTTATCAAGCGATTTTAATGCAAAACTTGAAATATCCCAATTCAATGACAAAGAAATAAAATTAAACAAATGAAAACGGTCAAAAAAAAAATAGTCCTTATAAGGACTGGCTTAAAAGGGCGAAGCAAGAATGCTTTCATCTTCCCCGTTATCTGTAGAGGACAGTGTAAGGATGAGGTGTTATTGAGCTATTAAAGCTCTGATCATTGCAGGAGGGTAACAGCACTGGCCGAGCCTCAGTTAGAACTGCATTGGCTACAGCATTCCCATCCACTATCCTCCCTGGGTACCCATTTTAGTCGCCTCGTACGACATGCATGAGCTACATTGGGGCTGATACGTAAGTAAAGTCCTGTATAAAAATTAGAACGATCCCTAGACCACTCAATAATGGCTGAAAGATCGTCCAACTCAGTGTTGGTTCCACTCAGTGACGCCCCCCACCACCACCGAGCAGAACCGCTCATATTCCAAGGAGAAGCATCATCGACAAAGCCCCTCACGGGCCATGCAGGAGAACAGCCTCCGCAGAGACTCAAAATGCTCTCTCAAGGAACCCCCCCCCCGAAATCTAACCATCCCCCACACCAGGAGAAAAATTCATGAAGAAACCTGAGAGAACGAAACTCTAAACTCTGCGTCCATTTAGTCGCCTCTTACGACCCGCATGGATTTGTGGTGGAGCTATTCTTATCCCGGCCACCACAGAGGTATGTCAAAGAAAATTTAATAGTCCTTATAAGGCCTGGCTTAAAAGGATGAAGCAAGAATGCTTTTCATATTCCCCGTTATCTGTAGAGGAGAATGTAAGGATAAGGTGTTATTGAGCTATATAAAGCTCTGATCATGGAATGAGGCTAACAGCAATAGCCGAGCCTCAGTTAGAATTTCATTGCCTACAGCATTGCCATCCATTAACCTCCCTGAGTACCAATTTTAGTCGCCTCGTACGACATACATGAACTACATTGGTGATACGTAAGTAAAGCCAATCTCTAAAAATTAAGACGATCCCTAGACCACTCAATAGTGACCGAAAGACCGTCCATATCAGCGTTGGCTCCACTCAAGGTTGGCCTTCCACCCACCACCACCACCGAGCAGAAACGCTCGAATTCCGAAGACAAGCATTCACCGACAAAGCCTCTCACCGGGCCGTGCCGGAAAACACCTTCCTTCGGAGACTCAAATTGCTCCCTTAAGGCAAAAACCTTAAGAGAGCGAACTCAAACTCTCGAATCTCAGAGTCCAATTAGTCGCCTCTTACGACATGCTTGGATTTGCATTGGTGCTATCTTATCCCGGCAACCACACGGGTACAAACAAAATTCCTTATAAGGACTGGCTTAAAGGGGCGAAGCAAGAATGCTTTTCATCTTCCCGTTATCTGTAGAGGACAGTGTAGGGATAAGGTGTTATTGAGCTATTAAAGCTCTGATTTTCACCTTCATCGTTATCTGTAGAGGACAGTGTAGGGATAAGGTGTTATTGAGCTATTAAAGCTCTGATCATGGCAGATGGTAACATTCACCCTCGAGCCTCAGTTAGAGCTTCATTGGCTACAGCATTGCCATCCATTATCCTCCAAGAGTATTTATCACGCACCCATCCTCTTCAAGCGTTTTTTACTCTATAAATACCACAGACAATATTTAAAATAAAAGGTGTGCTTATATAATCATATTATTATTATTATTATTATTATTATTATTGATATTTCCCAAAAAATGTATTTTAATTATATAGCCATAAAATTGAAAGTCTTTGAATGTTTTAAAAATAAAAAATTAATCATTCTTATAGTTTAGATAAAAAATATATTATTTTAATTAACGTTCGTTAAAACCTTTGATTGATTTTGATTTGCAGTGAAACCATACTCATCATCCGCTTGTAACTATATTATTCGCCTAGTTTATGAATAAGTTGTATTAGATTAGATTACCTGTTAGAAAACGGTTAACTAGTGAGCGTTTTTCTCGAATCGTAGCGTTATTTTAATATGATCTATTTTATTTTACATCTAAAAATAGATAGAGTCAAATGGCTGAAAACGGGGAGTATGAACAGAGAAACAAGAGGCAACTAATTGCAGAAAATGTTTCGACAAATCTAAACAGTGGAAAATTAAAGTGAAATGAGATGGCTCAATAATTGGAAGATCTATTTGGTGTTATCGCAAAACATTGGAACAGTAGGAAAGAGAGACTATCATTTTCAAAATAAATTTTTCGATGCAGAAATTTAAAAAATACATGTTATTAAAATAATGAATAGGTGTTGCAATTTAGTTTAAATTTTTACATATATATTTTAAGATTATTATTTATAAAATTCATTATAATAAATTTTTAATTAGTTACTATTAAAATGTTTATTTTTAATAAACTTTAATATATATTTAATTCGAACAAAAGAGTTGGAGTTAAATAAGCCAGGATGATTAAACTTGATTTAATATTTCATGTCCCCAGTTTTAAAGCATGTTTAAATTCTTGAAGGGTTTCTAAATTATGTTCTTCTTCCCAAGGCACAAATCTTTTGAGATTATAAGAGAAAATGCACTGGAGAACTTCAAGCATGAAGTATATCATTCTGGTTAAAGCTGTGTAACATCAAAGAAGGAATCTTTCTGAAATCATAAATGCTACCATGTTTTATGGCAGCGAAATGCTGGTAGTATATAGTTCAGGAAATGGCAATGAAATGGAAGAAGAAAGATGGAGATGACGAAGAAAATGACAGTTTTTATTGTCAGCAAAGGAAAAAGGGAAAATATTAAAAAAAATGAAAGGTGCCGAAGCGGATACTTTTTACAGATAAATTGGATTAGGGAACACTCGGCTATTTTCTGATTCTCTTCGTAAGTAGGCAGCAAATAAATCATTACTTAGCGCAACAGACTCCACCGTTAGGAGGCGCGATTTATTTTCGCTAACAAGGCTTTGTTTATGATATCTAACATTAAGGCTGTGTTATATGTTTAAGGGAATAAACGTCTTACCTCAGATCTTTCTACTTCTTTTTTATGTCCTAATCTAAAAGTGACGCATCAGTTCTTGATCTGATTGTTTCGATTCTAAGGATCCGATCAAACGTAAGAAAATCTCCACGACAAATAAGAATGTTATCTTTTCACTTGGTGTAATTACCTTGTGTGCAATTATGTGGTGTCAAAGATGAGAATGTTTTTTTTTTTATTTATAATTGGTCTTTTTAATGAAAGTGTACCGAAGTATGCTTGAAAATAATGAGACCTTTATCGCACACTCTGAAACAAGACACGAGATGCAGGAAAACGTTGAATTTTAAGACAACAGTCCACTAATCTCGGGTTTTGTGCCTTGAAGAATAGTGTGTGTGTGTGTGTGTGTGTGTGTGTGTGTGTGTGTGTGTGTGTGTGTGTGTGTGTGTGTGTGTGTGTGTGTGTGTGTGTGTGTGTGTGTGTGTGTGTGTGGAAAGGAAATTCATTCCTTCTACTAAGATGCAATTTCCTTTTTGTGGACAGGCAGCAATTCGAACCACGTGATTTGCTTTAGCAAATGGTGATTGGTGATTTGCTTTCGCAATCTGTACACCATTCAAGAATAATTACGTGCTACATTTCGAATTCCGATAGGGAGCGCTGGTTTCGGTGTCTCTGAAATTGACAGAAGGAAATGCTATTCTGTTTTTAGAAGTAATATCGACGAAATAAATTTCTTTTGAAACCGAAATAACCTTCTATTGTAAAATAGATGTGAAATTGTACAATAATAATTTGGTAGATACTCTATTGTCTTTCTGTACCTGATATATTATTGGAGAGATGAGAGTATTCGTGCATTGTTATCTTATTCCCAATATAATTGTTTGCCTTTGGAAATGCCTTACTACTCTTAGAATTCTCGATAGAAAACCGATCATTATATGGTTAGAGGAACGTCTAACTACAGTTGCAATATGTTCACAGACGAGCAACTGACAAATCGCGGTTCTTAGTGCTCGAAGTGTCACATGGATGTCATAGCTACATAAGCTGGATTATAGGGGAAAGCTAAAATGAAATTTTGTGACTCAATTGAAGATTTGACGACAGAGAAGCCAGCTTCTATATGACTGTATTATTTCTAAAGGTAACCGTCTCTAAAAGTGTGTTAATGTGTAGATGCTTCCCATGATATGGTATCGGACTACGTTTTTTTGTATTGATGAGATCAAGTATGATAATAGTCAACGCAGATTTATTATCTTCACTGTTTGTCATACAACAGCTACTTATTAAGAAAGCGACTAAGTTTTTTTAGAATAGAATAGCTAAAAGCGAAATCAACTAGGAAATCGATGTTTATAAGCAGAGAGAGAGATTTTAAAAATTAAGCAAACAGGCAGAACGTTGTTGAAAAACCAGCAGTCCACATAACACAGCAAGGCGCCATTTTCTGCAAACGAAACACTTAAACTTAGAGCAACTCTTATAAAAAAACAAACAAATGCATAACGGTACTGTTGCTAAAGGATGAAGCTTAACACTTTTTATACTCCCCGTTGTCTGAATCAAAGTAATCATTGGTGGGAAAAAAGTTATGAGCATTTAGCTCGCCCTTTGGGAGATGAGGGATTAAGCGATATCATTGGAAAGTAAAACGGCTCTAAGTCTTTTGTGATTGTAAAGATCATATTCGTTGTAGTCTGCAGCTTGTTGTATCAGTCGATTAGGATGCGTAGCCGCGTTTGAAAAGGAGTTTACTGCCAGAGAGCGAAGGAACGTGGAGATGTATGGAATACTAGTATTACGATGAATCTGTTTCTCGTGAACCATGGAGCATCTAGCATCATTCGCAAGCATTTGTTTTGCACTCGTTGTAATTTTAGTAAGTTAGCTTTCGCGGTATGGCTCTAAGCTGAGGAGGCATAGGTAATTATAGGACGAATCACCATCCCGTAGAGAATAGTTTGTTCCTTGTTTTTGATTTGCTGTGTCGGTTAATCAAGGAAGGGAGAAGAGTGATAGTTTTGGATACTTTCACAAAGATGTGCCTGATATGGTTACTGAAGCACAATCTTTCGTCTAGTAGCAGCATTAGATATTTGGCTTCTATTTCCCATGGGAGTTTGGTACAAAACAGAATAATGTCCCCTTTGGGAAATTCCAGCCTTCTGGTGAAGAGTACCGCTACGCTTCTTTTTTTTTTTTTTTGAGTTTACTTGCAGTCTCCAATCTCAGAACCATTTTTCTAGCATTGAAATGTTATCTTAAAGTTTTTTTTTTTATTAAAAGGTGAGGACGGAGTGATCTAGCTAATAATACTGCATCGCCATCTACATATAAAGCCATGATAGACGCCATGGTGTTCTCTGGGATATCTTCCATGTAGATTGCAAAGAAAAGCTGGGCAAGTATGGATCCTTGTGGGACTCCAGCCAAAATTTTACGTTGGGTAGAGCTTGTTCCATTGATTTTGACTTGCATTTTTCTATTGGTGAGGTATGACCTGATTAAACGTATCATGTCCAGTGATAGATTAGAGGTGATAAGTTCATAAAGCAAACCATAGTGCCAAATTTTGTTAATAGCCTTTGCAATGTCAAAGAATATGGCACCGATGTGTTGCTTCCAATTGTATCCAGGATTAATATACTCTATTAAACGATGAATTTGTTGAGTGGTACTGTGATTTCGACGAAAGTCGAATTGTTTACATTGTATGATATTTAATCTATTTACTGATTCTTGAAATCTGGGGGAGAATTATTTTTTCGGCAATTTTTCTCAGATTTGATAGCAGGCTGATGGGGCGATAATTCTGAGGTAAATGAGGATCTTTGCCCGGTTTGTGAGCTGGTATAATGTCAGTAATTTTCCAGGAGGGAGGAAAAGATTATATTTTAAGGATTGCATCCATGATGTTGACAAGATGCACTATAGCTTTGCGCGGTAGCAATATTTTGACTTTGTGATGGCATCCGGACCTGGAGCTTTTTTTTATTGTTCAGATGGTTGATGATATTAATTATTTCTGCTGGTAATGTAGGAGTAATCAAATTTAAATTATTTCCAGATTGTTTGAGTGTGCGTCTAACATAACAATGCACCTTATAAACATGATTGATGTTTAAATTTTCGTATGTAGGACTACACTGTTTTTCCAGATTACTTATTATAGCTTCTGCTTCTGCAGTGTGTGCTAAACCCTGATCTGATTGCACAGAAGGGGGGGGGTGTATAGATTTGTGTTTGTTTCGGAGATTTTTTAAAAATTTCCAGATGGAATTATCTTCAGGATTAAGAGATAATAATTTATTTCCTCGCTGCTAATTTCTGTGGTTTTTGAAAGGTTTTCTGACTGAACTGTTCAATTTGTTGAGGAGTGTTTTATCTTGTGGAGAACTTGTGTTATGTCTTTTCCTTGCTTTATTCTTCTCTTTAATTTTGTTCATATCTTCTGAAAGACGGTTAGGCTTATAAATAGTTGTAGCTTTGGCGACTGCTGCTAATGCTTTGTTGATTTGATTACTGAGGTTTTCTATTGCTTTATCAATCTCTTCTTTTGATTTTATGCTGGGTATAGGACCAATATATTCGGGAAATACTTTTGATAATCTTTCCAAGCTATGATGGAATGAGGGGGAGTTAATTGATTTTGATGCCTAATTTAAGTAAGATAGAGTGGTGATCTGAGGATAGCTCAATCAGTGATTGAATGTGGTATTGGTATTTGACGTTCTGTAGGATAGTAATACCTAATACATCTGATCTGCGAAGAGGACTGTGATGAGCAGGCTCAGTAAGACCAGTAACTGATATCTCATGAGAATCGTAGGAAACACCTACCCGAATCATGCCTAAAATGCCAAAAGCTACAAATATTTATAAATATTTGTAGAAAATATTTATAAAGCTACAAATATTTTCTAGGAATGAAATTTATAATCATGAATTTAAACTGAAAAAACACTTGTACCATGTACTGGAGGTGATAAAATATATTATGCAGAATTACGACAAGTCTTTTTAACATTACAAATAAAATAACTTTATATCAAGCACCTAATTTGATTTTTTTATTCAGATGTTTATTCAAATATCAAATGAGAAGGAGAGAGGAAATATTTTAAAGATAGAAGTCTTATAACTTCTGATAACTCACCTCTGACTTCTATATCTATCATCAGTTTTCTTTTGTGACTCTAGTTCCTCTTTCTATTAAGTCAAGCAACTACCGTAATAGTTTACCTGCCAGAATAAACTTTAATTTTCGACGATGAAAACTCTTTAGAAATGTTTCATTCGCTTTTCGTTTTCTTTTTTTTTTTCCATTGGGAATCCAAAAATTTTTAAATCTAAAGTTTCAGATGTATTCATGAGAACCATTCCACTTGAACTTTATCGGCTTGGTGGTATTTGATTTCTGTGCAACTGAGCAGTTAGATGACTTTCCTTTTGCGGGGCAACTCTTTGATGTTACGCTATCGTATAACCCAATTTGGATTTCCATAATTCAGTTTCGTCGACATACTCAAACTCTTGGACACATCGACTTTCATGAATTCACTTCATCGGTTATTTTGAACGAAAGAGTGCCTCAACATTCGTAGAAGTAAAAAAAAGGAGGAAATATATAAGCGCACGCTATCTTCCATGCCTCTAGAATTTCTGTACGTTTGCTATCGTTTGTCGAAAAAGCAACGCAAACACAATTCTTGGCAGCTGAGCGTTATGCACCGACTTATGCCGTGATCTTGACATTCGCATGTTTTCTCTGCTTCTCTCTTCTCATTGTCAATAGGAAACGTAGAGATGGGTATGTAGAAGGGGAGGAAGGGAACAGAGTAGCTTTGATATGTTTTCTTTGACAGTCTTATCTAATGGAAACATCAGTTATCGAAATGCCTTGGTAATTCTATAAATTCAAATGAGACATCAGGTGAAGAGTCGTGTTTCCAAACTTGTCTTTCTTCTTGAAATAATCTTGCTTATTCCCTAGCTGGCCTTCACTTCCTGCTTCACAATCCAAGCGTGGTCATCAGTCAGTACGTGCGACGAATATACATCACTCTTTACCCGAATCAATTCCTATAGAGAGTCGTAAGGGGAGGAATAAAATATGTGAGTACAGGGGTGAACGTATTCCATCTCTGGATGCTACCAAATATCGGTGCATGTGCGAAAGCTCTACAAAGGAATCACAGGGTGAACTCTACGTTTAAGCAGAAGTCGTTCTTCATACTCATGGGGACCAAGGGGTTGAATATGTTGAGAAGATCCTCCTGTTCCCTTAAAAAGGGTATGAAATAATTTGAAATTTTCCCAAGGATGAAAAACTTTCAACTTCCTCTAAATAATAAATTCTCTTTCATCCCTGCTGAGATCATCATCACTGCGATGTGAGGACTTTCGGATTTATTAATATGGAACTTAAATTCTCTGTAGAATAAAAGAGTGGGTTAAACATTTGCAATAAAATGAATGCCGTAGAAAAATAGGAAAGTCAGATTGATGAATACGTTTTATAAATAGGAATTATCTGTTCCTGTTGAATATATGAATAAGAAAAATGCTGACTAACATTCAGATTCAGGAGATTTTTTTCATATTTTATTACATTTCATATATATATATAAGAAATAAATACTAATACTCCTTTTTTCGTAAATCATAAGAATTTTATTTATTCAAATTCAAAGTATTCATGAGCTGCGTGATGTCCAAGTTTAAAAGGTGTTTGTTTTTATACACAGATTACAAGTTTAAAAACTCACTTCAGTTACTTTATCAAATTCAAATGCGTTAGTTGAATATGATGATTTTGATAATGTTATCCTTCGTCAATGTTAAATAAATGCATTTTAACTCATTAAATTACGAGCCAAATTATTAAATTTAGGTGGTAAACGAATTTCCTATTCTATTATCAGAACATTGCTTTGCATATTAAAGCTTAATAGTTTTTAGCTCTGGAGAAATAGATTATGTAACTGTTAATCTGCCTATTGGATTATAGACAGCTAGCCAATCGTTGGAATCCGCATAAACGTTTTAAAAATAACCTATGCTAGTTAATATAAAAAAGTTGAGAAAATTATCTCTTTTATTAAATTTCGAGCAATAAAAATAATGTTGAATTACATTTTAAATCAACAACTAATCTTTATTAAACTCGAATGTAAAGTCTTTTATACAAACAAAATTAGTGATTCTGTTTATTTGACAAATCAAATGAATATATTGATGACAATGGAAGGGCTCTCTTTATGAAAGCAATCCCTTCCTGCGTAACTAAAGAGGAAACATTTGATGAAAGTATTTATGATTAATTTGCCAAACGTTTTAAATCCAAGCAATAATTTGTTCAGTTCAGCCCTTAGATAATAGATACGGCATCGGTGTGCGCCTGGCTGTAAAGAGTTTGCGAAATTAAATATGCTTGTTATACAAATGTGGTTTCACGATAAGCTTAATGTGTGTTTTTTTTCTCCCTTTTATATTTATTTTCGGCAAATTCTACTAACAGAAAGCATTCACTAGACCTTAATTCACTCCATTACATAATATAATCGGTTGTTGCATTTCTCAAATGAATCTTCTGCTCTGCCAGTCAGGTAAATTTGATCAAACAGACAAATGGAAGGCAATCCTGCAATATAGATAGCGAAAAGGGTGAACGGCACGCTGGTGGGTGTGTGAATGAGAGAGATGCAAAAATTCATGGTTTATTGCATTAGATAAGACTTTGGCGAACATTTTCGAGTCTCATCATTGTAATGGGAAATAAGTGAGACACTCTCTTTTTAATAACTCCTTGTGCAAATACTAAAGATATTGTTCATTCATATGAATACTTCCCATTTTATAAGACGTTTCAGTTACTTAAGGAAAATCTAGGTAACATATCCAAGAAACCTCTTGAGTATAATTCTTATTTCAGATGAATAGAGTTTTCTTGACCTCGAAAAATTGTGCTGTGTTTGCATAATAAATCAAATATTCAGAGAGGCGACATGGGAAGAGGATTAGTGACATATGCATGAAATGCAATATACTTGGTTTTCTTAAAACTTTCATAGCAAACGACAATAAGATTGAAAATACATCAAAATATACTCTTAGATAAAACCCAGTATTCTCAGGATTATTATTGTTTTTGACTTATCCATTACGTACGGTCTTGAGTAATCCGTAATTCACAAAAAAACTTTTACTATATTGCTTTATCTCCCCCCCCCCAAACAAAATCAATAATCTGCGCTTATTAAAAAGAAACCCGCTTACAAAACCAAGGAGAAAAGCACGATCAGAATACTTAAATTAACGTAAGAATATTCATAGTTTATTTAGAATAAGTGTGCTCATTTAGAAATTAATCAATGCCTAGATGAGATGATGCGTAGACTGTGTTTGTTTCTTTGTATGGGTGTGAATGTAGAGGAGGGGGATGCCCGTGCGTATTTCAGTCTGTATATTTTCATCCCATTTTTCAGTCTTGTTCGCCATTGTCTAATTTACATATTGCACAATTCTGATTAGAGGATTAACATTAATATCATGTTATACATTTTATAACTCGAATAAGCTGTTCTCTTGGGTATGCATATGACACGGTTAATATAATTTTGAAATTGCATGTAAATTTGAAAAGTAAAAAAATGAATAAATAAAATTCTAATTTGGAAACAAAAACTTTATGTATGTGCTATATGTGCTGTCATATAAGTATTAACTGGTTTATCTATTTGCAATATGAAAGCGATCTGAACAAAAAATCCTACATCTTTCCCATTTCTGGAACCAGCAATGTCCGAGACTTCATAAAAAGTATTGCCTAAAATGACTTAGGATGTTATATATATATTTGAAAAACGAGATATAGTTCGTAAAGGCTACTTATTAACAGCTTCATCACGAAGAAAAGTGAAAATTATTTATCTTCTGTAGAAGATGTAAGACTAGGAATCAATTTTAATCTCGGGTTACTTGTGTGTGTTACTCAGGAAGCCTGATAGTGGTGAAGTTTAGTTTGCTGGGATTAGGGTTGGTGGCATTTGATGAAGTGACGAGACTTAGAAAATTACGGAGCATTCAATTTGGACAGCAATCATTACTCAGACAAAAAAGGAACAGTTTATATTCGGTTGATAAGACACATCTGACCAGTTTGTAAGCGTAGTATTTAAATACAGGAAAATTAAACTTTTTTAACAATCCCCTCAAATAAGTATTAAAATAGTGAATTAATTATATTGAGCAAAAAAGCAATACATTTTAGAGCAAATATTATTGCCGATCCTTGTTATTTTATGTAAGTGTCAATTGTTATTACATCAGTATATGTTTTATGTTCCATTGTAACAAGCAACAGAATGTAGGATAGTGCATTCATTCAAATGCATAATTCTCTATGCGAATAATTCAATGAAATATCAACAATCGAATGTAAACGAAGTAAGAGAAAGAGATAAACTACTGAAGAGGCGAGTTCTTCAGTCATTTAATTTTTCATTTATTTTTCATTGTTTTAAAAACAGGGAAATAAATACACTGATCATGTAAAATAAAATCATAATCTTAGGTGGCATCTTCAAAAATATATAGGGGAAAAGTTCCCTATATATTTTTGACTGTAGATCCGTGTGTTCACGAGGTGCCGTTCTTAGGGACAAAAAAAACTCCAGTTTCCGGATGAAAAACCCTCTACCTACCCCCGTATGAGATCGGTTAACTCACGTTTAGTCGAAAGAGAACCTGATAAAGGTTCCTCACATCACCGAGGAATCGAATCCAGGTCTTTCCGACCAAAGGGCTTCGTGTATACCAACTGAGCTGCGGAGGCTCTAAAATAAAATATGCAGCACTAAGTATTAGTAAATAAAGAAATTAACAGTTCTTCTAAATGGAACTTCTGAATAATATAGAATTATTTTAATAAATTGTTTTCGACAAGTTCTTCTAAACAGTTTCATTTTCAAACAAGGATTCTTCTTCTTCAATTTAAACGAAACAAATAAACAGAAGGATCAAACAAAAGGTCGAAGTTCTATTTGTTGCCACAAGGAAAGATAGACAACTTTTATTTGGTTGACTAGTTGGGTTAGTTTACGACCAAAACAGGCACGGTCTGAAGCATCGTGAGATAAAGTTGCACGGAGGACGTCGTTGCATTAAGTAGAGTCAAACAAAGAGATGGACTTCTGAAACTTTGTCTTTGGTGGGTTCGGATTAATAGCGGCTGTTAAAGTTTCTCGAACTTGCCGCATAAGTTATGAACCATTCATTGGCTGTATATTATTTTTATTATGTTTATTATGTACGGTTTTTCGCTTAAAAATAACCAATATTATAAATATTAAGTGATAATTCTTAATACATAGACAAACTAATCAGAGATCGTATGCAGGTGACAGATGTAGCGAACAATAAACATAGCATGATAGAGGATTAATTCATTTTCATTAAACGTGGGTTACGGAAAGATCTAATATGCTGAAGTATTTCTCTTTAGAATAAGACAAATAGATTAATTTTTACAGGATGATATGATGAATGGAAAGGAAAAAAGAAAGCAATAACACACACACACACACACAGAGAGAGAGAGAGAGAGAGAGAAATACAAACAAAATAAATAGTAGGTTAATATAAAAGAAGTAAAAGATAAAGATAGACAGATGCGAAGAGAGAAGAGAAAGAATGCGGATGTAGTTTAATTTTTAAACTTCCGCAGTCGAATATTTCAAAAGCGGCTCTGTTAATACAGAAAGATAAAGGAGCCAAAAGAAATGCACTAATTCATCATCTGTCATTAGTAAAAGGAAAAATCGGTTTGAATTATGAATCGATCGCAATGTTACACGTCCTTCCATTGACGCTGACTGCGGATGTTGATTATTAGCACAAAAGAAAACCATTCTCACAAAGGAAACTTGAGTTTCCCAGCTGCCGACTAACCGTGCAAATTCAGTTAAGAAAATGAAGGCAAAGTTATGGTCGTATTTAGAACTTTGCGAGGAGAATTCTCGTCCCCTTTTCCCCTGCAGGAAAAAAGAAAAATGAGTTGCGTAATAACAAAAGTTTAATGTAGAAGAGTGTGTAGCGAATAGCATAAGTGAGAGAATGGGAAAGCAGAGAGAGAGAGAGAGAGAGGGAGTGAGAGAAGAAGATAAGGGTTCTGTTAAGAGTCACACGCTGTCCTCATTCAACAATGGTGAATGCTTTTTATCGAGTTTTGACTGCGGCATGAAGTTTCTTGAATTTACTTAAGAAAACACGACCAAACAAAAGGTCTTCGCAATAGCAGAGAATTCAAAGTAACTTCACTTCACCTCTTCTTTCTTCTTTCTTCGCTATCTTTTCTATTAGCTAGAAATAATTATAAAGTTTGTGCCATTTATTTCAAAACAGGAAACGTATTGCCAAACAGAAAATAAATTCAAACTTAATGGTTGACAATAGATGAGATTCGTAGTTGATAAGACCTTTATAACCTATATATATATATATATTTATGTTGTGCACATACACAAGAGGTTGGTTGGTCAACCTATAGTACATTAGTACCCTGTATGGGTAGTGAGTTGAGAAAGGAGGAACTTGTTTACATTTGATTTAAATGACTGTATGTTGTATTCCTTTAAACACACAGCAGGTGGGAGACTGTTCCACAGTGCAGCAGTTGCAGGGATGAAGGAGGAGGAAGAGAAATTTACTCTATTTGTTTCTAGGTGTACTGTGAAGGAATGTTGTGCAGCAGCTGCTCGTGTTCCAACGAGCTTAGTGGAGGAATTATTGATGTTATTTCAGATGAGCATTTCCCCTGGAAATATTTGTAGAATATACATATTGCAGAAACCAAACGTCTGTGCGAAAGTGGGGAGGAGAGTTGGTAAGAGATGGGAGGTTAATAAGTCCAATTGTCCTCTGTATTAAGTCAAGCATTTTGAGGGAGCGTTTAGAGGTCCCACTCCAAATGTGAGAGCAGTATTCGATAGCTGGGCGGATTTGTGATTCGTTTAATGTTAACAGCTTTTTAGAGATGAAGTAACGTCTTGAGCGAAAGAGAAAGCCTAGTTTTTTGCAAGCTGAGGATGTAATGGTTGTGATGTTTGATGTCAAGGTAATTCCAAAAAGGGAGATCTCAAACTGTCTGGAAATTTGGGTATCGTCAAAGAGGATACTTGGAAAATGTTTTATGGGAAATAGGATAGAACCGGATTTAACTAGAATTGAAATTGATGAGGTTATCCGAACCCCATTCGTAGGATTGGGTTGGATGTCTTGGAGGTCGGAAATGAGGTTGGTGGGTTGTTGATGTTCTGTAGGTTGAGGTGAGGTATGTAGGATAAGGTTTATCAAATGAAAGCGAGGAGTGCAGTGTGCTGTCGTCTGCAAAACTGTGTTTTGGATTGGAGGTCAACTGAAGTAGGTCGTTGATATATAGTAGGAAGAGGGTTGGTGAAAAGTCCTGAGTCAGACCGAATGATGGTAATTTGCTTAGTACGTCCTTGTGTCAGACCCGGTCAAAGACTTTATACAAGAAGAATATACAAGATATACATGATAGAATGGATAATAGAAACAGTCCGGGGACCTTTTATACATCTTCATTACATGAAAAGAAAAAAAATGATGAAGAGTGTATGATTGTATATGATTGATTGAAGAGTGTATATGATTGATTTTTATTTAAAAAGTTAATAGAAAAATATTAAAAGTAAAATTCCTTTTATCTAACGAAATAATGTTTTTCATTTGCATTATGTTTCCATATCATACGCAAATCCCTATTTTTTTTAAAATTAGTATTGCATACGAGTGGCAAGTTCCGTTGGTGACATTGGATTAACTTATTAATAAGTGAATATCATTGACGTGTATTGGATTTCAATTAATATATATCTCTGTAGTCTTTGGAAATAGGAGGTTAAAAAAGGTCAAGTCTAGTGTCTTTCCTTCGTAAGCTAAGTTCTCTGCGCACAGGGAACTCCCATCACTTATCTGTATCTATATATATATATATATATATATATAGAGAGAGAGAGAGAGAGAGAGATATTACACGATACTGAATACGAAAAAACCATTTCTATCTAAAATGTTAAGTTATACTAAGCCTTTGAAACTAAACAGAAATAAAAGTTAGAGATGGGTTAGTCAACAGTGCATACACTGTGGGTATGCACTGATCACTCGAAGAATAGCACTTCTCTTCAATTACGTGATTTGAATACTTCGATCCTGAAAGGAAAACCTGTACCTCACCAAAATGGAAGATCATTCACCTCCCAGAGAGATTGCTGCATCGGTTATTGCCTCTAAAACGAAGCCTGAAAGTCTATGCAATGCAATTAAAGATTCGCATTTCTTTAAGCTCTCGGGGACTCGCATTTCCTTGAGTGTGGCTATCATGCCAACAGAATCGCAATTATTTGAATAGAATTATGCAGGATTCTATTCGATCTTTCTCCACTGAGGAAATGGAAATGCAAAAAAGAGTCAAAGTCTCGCTTATGTCGAATACGTGTACTAGTTTGAATAATTAACTATTAAAACCCAAAAAAACTTCGAGTAACTGCATGAAATGATAGATAATTGTGTGTCGTACAGTTTAGATTATTTTAAAATTCACATTAAGATTTCAGTTTAAACTGAAATCTTTTAAATGGAATTGGAATTGTATAATGTGGGTAAAAAGCTTTCGTCGTATTTATTATTCTTTAAAAAGGATTTATTATTCTATAAAAAAGAAAGCAAGATATTTCTTATCTGCTTTGTGTTTTTTTTATGTTTCTTTACCTCTTTTCCATTTTTTCGATCTTTCTTCATTTTATCTCCTTCACATGCTGTTTCCGCTTATTTTTTATTCATCTCTCTCTCTCTCTCTCGATGTCCACAGGATATTTCTCCTTCCACACTTTCTTTTCTTCCCTCGTTTTATACAATAATGAATAATGAGATCATTTACAATAAAAAGAGTTCCTGGATATCACCAAGAATCTTTTGTGGAAATATTTTCGCCTTTAACTCTTTGAGGATGCTGGTCACACCGACCATCATCTGTCAACATGATATTAATTCATAGCATTGCACTAGCAGACACCCGAACACACATAATGAATAATTTTCTTTTATATCTAGCAAAGTTTAAAATGTAGTTATTATCCGATGAAATCATCCATCATGTCGACCACAATGACCAACGCCATCGCTTAATTATGATCTGTTGGTTTCCTGTTTGGTCATGCTGTCTTTGTAGGAGGTAAAGAAGACTTTGCATAGCAACCAAAATTGACGCGTTATCTCAGACATTTCCTGGAGTTCACAATAATAAATATTAACTAATATTCATAGCTAAAATGAATATCAGCTGATCTAGAATAAAATCAATTAACAAGGAGATAAATTTTAATAAATTATTTTGCTCTTTTCATGAATTTGAATTATCATCACCTGATCAAAAGCACTTTAATAAAAATTGTTAATTCTGATATTGGCAACCAAAAGATGAAAGACTGTTCTCGGAACGTCAGTGAGGGTCTCCTAATATTATGGATAATATTTCGATATACTTTTAAATCTTTGAAACGTTCGTTAATTTTATCCTTTAAATATGATGCCAACAATACGATTCTTATTCTGTGATATTCGGTTGAAATAGTGTTTTGAAATGAATTACTGTGTTATATGATAAATATTGTTTGTTTACGGATTATAAATCACTGAAAATTTCTCTTTTGTTCAGGTAAAAAAAATAAACATTTCTAGTAAAATAAGATACGCACGCGTGAGCCTAGTCTGGACGAAATAGCAGCAAACATAGGAATAATATCGCTAACTTGTTTACTATTAGTATGCAAATAGTCAGGGTATATTTGGAAAATATGATCTCCTAAATAAATATTTATTTATAGTAACAAAGCTATTTTATTTAGGAGCAGTCTGCCAAAACTCATTATTTAGTTTGCAGTTATTGCAGTAATTGTGATCTCTGTTAGTGCTGGTCCATGTAGAAACGAGGTTTTAGTAAGAATTTTTAGTAAGCACTTACTGAACACCCTTTTCTACATGTGCCAACTTCTCTTCTGCACTAACAGGGATCACAATTTCAACAGACTGACACCCCCTATTTTAGGATCGAAACATATGAAGGAGATAAAACGAAGAAAGATCGAGAAATGGAACATAGGTAAAAAAACGTTAAAAATGCTGTCCTTGTTATATATATATATATATATATATAATAAGGAAACCAAAGACCAAATAAGAAATTATTTCAATCCACTTTAGACCGCAGGCCTTCGCAATGAAGAACGAAAATCCGTAGACCTAAAAAGATCAAACAATTTGTCCACCATTTCAATAAACATACAGAATTAAATGCCAAAAAATGTAACTCTTTCTTTCTCTTAATTTATTTATTAATTTCATTGGAGTTACTCAAAGGATCAACTGTAATGAAAATAACATTTAAAAATTACTTTGAGCTTCAGCTCGTAATGTTATCGAAACGATCTGAAACAGAGTGCATCTTAGGGGAAAAATCTTTAAAATTTTAAAATGTATTGAACGTACATTTCAAAATGTTCACCAAAAGGCAATCAGCTAGAGTTTTTATTGAATTGCACCTGATTGCGCAAGAAATCTACCAAATGAATGGTAGAATCTAATTTATCTTCTGCTATGAATGTTGTAAATATTTGTTTCGTAGATCATTTCTTGGGGATTATGACAGTTAATCTCAATTGCGATGAATGATTAAAGTTAACGAGAATAATTCAGAATACGATGAGCTCTGCTCGTAATGTCTTAACATGTCGTATATGTTGAATTCTTTATTTACGTTATTTTCGTGGTGGATAGAATGAATCAGACGATCCTTAATTAAATGACCAGCGCAAATAAAATGATAGAAGAGTTTATGAAATCTTAGAGGCAAAGCCATAGATTGGTAAACACTTTTTTACCAGAAGAATTCGCTTAGGATTCACGAGAAATAACTCCTACTACGTTATTTCCTCTCAAATAACGTTAAAATCAGAGAATTTTAACGTTATTTGAGAGGAAAACTCCTGCTACTTCCATCTGATCAATTTTCTTTCAGCTGAAAAGTCTACAAATATTCCTGGGGATCTCTACAGCATTTGAAACCAAAGGAAAGATATGATCTTCTCCTGGTTGATGGAGTTTTATTCTCTCAACCATACGGCTGGTGGGGGTAGCTATATACCATACTCGTACTAGGGAAATGATTATGAGCAAAGTGGTTTCCCGTTACCTTCCTTGCCGTGCTATATCCAATGACTGTAGCCTGTGTGTTCACGGGGCCGGTTTGCTTGCTTGCTGGACGAAAAACCCCAGATAAACTAGTGGAAAAAACCCCACTGTCCACGTCCAAGACCGACTAACTTGGCTATGGCTGAGGGAGATCCTTAAACTCCTCACGTCGTCGACGGAAATCGAACCTAGGACACTCCTTCCCCCCAGGCATATGGTTGTGATACGCATAGGCACTAGACTAATCGCGCGGAGAGATAACCGCGTGGAGTAGATAATGGATACATTATTCACCTAAGAGGTTGTGGGTTTGAATCCCACCGTAAGCATCAATGTTTTAAATGCGCATAAACGATAATTATTTTTAAACGTTCAGTGTGCAACTAACTACCTACTTATTGGAGCAATGAAGTCTGAATAAGTTCTAGTTCCAGGTTTTTGAATTATCTGGTCCAATCTTTCTAATATACCAATCTCAGTACTATACGTTAGCACCTGTACTAGACCGTACTAAAACAATATTTCGTGGATGTAATTTATGGATGGAAGTTACGGGAAAATTCAAGAAATATCTATGCAACAGTAAATTGAATTTCAAATAAGACTATATAACAGGATTTGATTATCTAAATTCAGAAGAAATATAATGAATTTGAGGTTAAATAATCCTCGAAATCATTATCCTTCATTACATTAATAAAATATATCTTTTACATTATTGACATAAATTCAATAGCCCCTTCATTTCAGAATTAGATTAACCTATTAAAGTTAACTTAAACTAAAAGAGGTTACAATGGGGTATATTATAGATCCAGTCATATTTTATAGCTAAATATCAAAAGAAACTTAAAAATATTCGAAATTTGCAGATTTTGAGATTATGAGGATTTAATCCTCAGCAATGGAGTTGCCTTAGTATGCTCTGTTTAAAAGAAATTAGCTCTGCGAAGGAGCCCGTATGTTCATCTTTTATTATTGCTTAAATTAGGTTTCACTGGCCAAGTCAAACCTAATTTAAAATCCTAGTAGAAGGCTTTCAGTGCTATAATTTAGTAATTAAATTAAAAGAATTGAAATCTTTGCGTTATTGTTTATTAATAGAATTATTAAGACCATTATTCTTGTAGTTTGAAGTTTTAACTGGCAAAGTCCTGAATAGAAAGGCGAAAAAAAGTTTTGTTTCTCTATGAAGATTATTTCCAAACAATGGTTCTCGACATCTTTGTCTTTCGTGAAATTTATTAATAAAAAAACACTTTATCGAAACACTAGACACTGCGTGAAAAAAAAAACTGTGTGACTTGTACATGAATATTAATTTTAGCATTTAACGTCCTTTGAGATATAAGATAGCGTTGTCATGATGGAAAAATAAAATTTAAAATCCTGTTACATGTAAATTATGTGCTCTACCCAGATGACTACTTCACAGAGATAAAACAACTGACAATATGATGTACGACATTTTTTGTGTTATATCGTTTTTTTTTTCTTTTTGTTCGTTTCTATGAACCTTATCCTTACTAATATCACAACACTTTTGATTAATGGTCCGACAAGTTTCGTTGAAGGCTCACGTTTTGCTAGACGGGTGCGATAAACTAACCCAAAACTAATACATGCCTGCAGAGACAAAGTACACACACAGAGTCTGATGAAGAGGAGACAAACTATGGGGGTTAGAAGGTCGCCGTTATCATAAACCGATGCATCATTCATGCTTTGTATAACTGCTGGAATGCAAAATATCAAATTCTATTTCCGACGCTTTCTAA
The DNA here is from genome assembly GCF_054136105.1 of Typopeltis vanoorti. Taxonomy (NCBI): domain Eukaryota; kingdom Metazoa; phylum Arthropoda; class Arachnida; order Uropygi; family Thelyphonidae; genus Typopeltis; species Typopeltis vanoorti. The sequence goes on along the minus strand of NC_143571.1, from coordinate 36,933,915 downwards.
ATATTCACCAGCGCAATTTGCATGGCTTAAATACTTCTTTCAGATTTAAGAATGATGGTTTTTTTTCGTAATCTCTCAGGATTTTTAATTCTTCTATCACTAAAGCGTATATTAATTTCTGTTATTCTGAGCTTAATTTAAAGTATTCATAATGTAATTCATAATGGTAAGTTGTTCATAATAGAACTCACGCTACTGTTCGGAGTTAAACCCACTATATGGGGGCACTTGTCAGTTGTAATCTCTCTCTCTCTCTCTTTCTCTCCCTTGAAAGCTTCATTTAACTGGTAGAATGAACTCACTCTCAGCAAAAACGATGAAGGATAGAAACCGGCTGCCGGTAATCTTCCAAAAATTAGTTACGTCTAAAAGTACTCTGCCCATTTCCTTTAAAAAACGTATTAGGTATTAGGCTATTTTTACAATGAAAATCAAATGACATGACAACAAAATGAATAGATTAATGCACGAAAATGTAATTATAAGATTTCATGATTAGGAGAAAATCCAACATACTTCCTTTGTTAGACCTCAAAGATGAAAATACGAAGGCGCTGTGATAGTAAGATCCACATAATCAAATTACACATTATGATAAGATAATTATCATAATAAGACGATATCATAATCTATCTCAAAGAGAATTCCTCTTCCTGAACGAAGAAGATGGTTATCTTTTAGAGCATATCGAATTAATAGCTTCCGTTGAAAATAAATTATCCCTTGTTTGCTTAAAAATATCAAAATTCTGTTGATGATTGGTAAAACGTATTTATTTTTTCAGGGTAGAATTCTGTGTTTACTCGGTCCACTGCTACAAACTCCTTTTAAAAGTCCTCCTTTAACTACAGAATCGATATGGGGACTTTTAGAACAACCCAAACACAAACCAGCCTGAATCTTGCATTCAAAAGAATAAATAAATCCATATGTACACATGCGATTGTAAGTAAAGCACAACTCAGTGTAGTTCGTTAGTAATGCTATAAAATGGAATGCAAAAACAAAGAAAACAATGTGAAAGAAAAAATTACTTCGTATTGGATTAGTTAAGATTTTGCGAAGAATTTCCAGTTCCTTCCCTCATGAATACACAAATCATCCATTACAATATACAGTGAATGACAAATCCAATGCTCGATAAATAAGTCTGAAGAGTCAACTAAGAGTATTCTTATCTATTTAATTCAGGAATCATTTCAAGATTATCTCAGCTTTTTTTTGTTTCAGTCATTATCATTCTAAATCTATTTACTATCTCATTTGGAAGCTAGTTTCTCTCGCACTATTTTGCATAAATGCATGCAGAATGAAAGGGGGGAAATTGTTTTGCTTTAAATGTTTTCAATTAACGTAAAGTAAAAATAACACATCTGGAAATGAGAAATGTCACTGATTTCATCACATCTGTGTGGATGCCTGACATATTCCGCGCGATGCACAGTATAACGTATCTTTTATCGAGCCATTAGCGTGTCGCTTTTAGATTGCCATTAATCGTGCCGATTAAATTTTCTCGCTCCCTTAGATAAAAGTCTCGATGGTTCATCCTACCATAAATCTTCATTCTATTCCAATTTCTCATCTGCGTTCCTCCCACAGATATTGCAAGAGAACAATATTATCGTCCAACCGCTTTTCGCGACTTCATTTAGTTTAGTGCATCGAAAATAAGGCACTTGACGTAAGAAGAAAAAAAAAATCTATGAAATAAATAACAAATAAGAAGTAAATGATGGCAACTGCAAGATTACATTCAGACAGAAGCAGCATTCGAAGACATTCTTCAATATTCAAGTAGTCGAAGGAAGAAAGTCACAAGATAATTTAGAAATAATTAGGCCTAATTGAAGAAAGAGTATTGCGTTAATCACATTTTAATCAAATACTAATTATTAAAAGAATGAATTATATATTCATTAAACAGTCAACATTTCAAAGGAAGTGTAGTTCGTGTAGTTTTTCATAATATGAAAAATGAAAAAGGCTTAGTCTTTCAATGTAACAAATTACATACAAGTGGCAATATTTAAAAAAAAAATGACTCGATAAAGTAAACAATACCAGTAAATTGTGTAAAGTAAATAACGTTGCCAAAGTGACACACACACGTTTGTAGATACAATAAATAATACCCAGAATCGTAAAACTGCCTTTCATCTGGTGCGATATGCAAATACTCTCGACCTCGGCGATGATGACGAGAGTTGAAGTTTGGTTACCTACCAATTTCCAACAAAACGTTTGACTAAAAGAGTGTCGCATAATCACTTTATGGAATGAAAGATGCTAGAATCTTCATTTATTTATATTCATTCTTTCAAAACAACGAGGTTGGCAAGTGCTCCAAAATGGACACAACATTAATGATAGATGACGTCTCATTCCCCACACCATTATATTATTTTATAGGGATGCTGCGTCATTACTTTTCTGGTCTCTTTTTATCAGCTAAATAAATTAAGGAAGTAAATTTTAATTTAATTGTAAAATATGTATTATCTTAATATCCTAAAAGTTTTTTTTTAAAAAAAATTAGCTAACCAGAAAAATATCAGCAGACAATGACATAGGTAGAATGGATTAATTTAGCTGTGAAGGCAAAAGGAATACGAGCTACCTGAACGGGTTGGTTCAATAAAATGCACAAAAAAATTAAATAATAGACCAAACAGAAGCCTCGTTATTTTTTGATTTTCCTAAAAGAAGTTAAACTGTTTCCTGTGATAACATATGAACATTTCTAACGATCTTCATAGGCGTTTGCAGTCTATGTTCAAGAGAGAAAGAAGGTTTAAAATTTTGGAAAATGTAATGGAGTCCGGAAAATGCAATTAGCCGATCAATGAAAATTTTTTTATGATTGTCTAAAACATTCCGAATATTTACCTCGTCATTCACTGACGATCAAACCTTGAACCAGAAAACTTTACCACCCTTTATCCTCAGGGACTTCCCACGAATAACGAGCCCAGGGATTCACCGAGCACCTTATAATGTTCCTAAGTGAACTTGCGGCGATTTAAAAGAGCACGCCCGGGAATAAGTCGCGTGGATTTATTTTCTTGCTTTACCGTCAGACACGTGCATCATACGAAGTAATCTTTTGGGAGGAATCGCTCCAGTTGTTATCTAAAGAAGTCTTCCAGTTGCTGGGATTCTTTTCTATAAACCCCTTGCTCCGTAAAATCTCTCATTTAGATAAGACCTAAGAAACGAAAGTTGGTCTCTTGAGATTATTATGGTTGGTGACTAAGGTCGTTATGGACTTTTAAGTGACTGAAGAAAATGAAAAGATTATTGAAATAAATGCATTCTTAAATTCGGGTAAAATTTCTTAATAAGATTATTTAATCATCATTAACATGGAACACAACGTAGTTAACATTGACTACGTTGTATTCTGATTGTATTAATTCACTCGTCCAACTTGTCAGAGCGATTAAACTTTGAATCTAATTCCAGTGATTTGCATTAATAAAAATAAGTTGTTTTCCTCTAGGGTTAAAGTCATCACAAATCTAGAGGACGCTGAGATTGAAGTATATCCGTAAGCTAATATGACCATTATTTAGAGAACCAGTTTAATATTGAAGCATTATCCTCGAGGCGGTCGAGGTTTCAAATCGTAATAGGCTAATCCTAATGTACGAAAGTAACACAATAAGCTAAAGTGTTATTTTTTCCACGAAATCTCCTCTGTTTCTGATTTATAAGGTGAAGTTTATACTTTATATCATATTAAACTATAATTATTGCAGTCATCTCGTTATTCCAACCCTAACACCGATATTGATATCAAAACAGTCTGAGTGAGTTCTTGGCAGTGTTTTGCTGATATTTGTGTTAACAGGGCCCACGTTCGTTTGAAGAATACAATATTCGCTTATGACAGGGATAGACTAACTGGAAAAAACGGTTGAAAAAAGCCAACAAAAAATTCCTCTAGTTGGCAACTAGAATCAAATCTATAGTGTATCATTTTGTGGTCCAGCATTACTGCCTACCATAAACGTTGCCATAAGACTACGCTGACATGCGTATATATATATTAAGTAAATAAATATCTAAATATTTAATTTACTTAATTATATACTGCACAGTCAAGTAAGTTTTTTCCCCTTCCGAAAACTGTAATTTTAACCCCCATTAAAAAACCTCGCATTCTCTCCAGAAAGCCTTGTTTTATTGAAGCTTGAGTTCACTATAAATAAAGACTGAAATATTGCGACTGTCTGCCCCACATGTATGTATGTATTGTAAATAGTATGTACGAATTATAAAGTTTTCGAATGAATAATTTAAATTATTATTATTATTATTATTATTATTATTATTATTATTATTATTATCATCATACTGATACTGATATGAAAAAAAAATTATGTGCATTTATATTTAAAGAAAAAAAATATTAAAAAGGAAATGAGGTACTTTAAACTGCGTACGGAATTTTGTACAGCGCAGAAAATGTAATATATGTTAACTATACATATGTAAATACTCTGTATGATGATAATGGAAAAAAATTATTATATAGAGTAATTATATACATTCTTATTGTATATATAGAGCGTAAAAAATGCGAAACACATCTGTCATAATCGTCATTGTTAATATTATAATAATATAGGTTGTAAGCAATTATTATTTTTATTATTATTATTTAAAAAACATTGTGTACGTGCAAGTATCTGCTATGCACAATTGTGTTCATGTAATGTATGTAATTTATCTGAGAAATAATAAAAATGTTAAAAAAAGATTATTATTATTATTACTACTACTACTACTACTACTACTACTACTATTTCTACTACTAGGAATCCACAGACATCAACACGGCTCTCTGCAAACCACAACAAGACCTAAATGAAATCACAACATACTTCTACCAAAACGCAATTCTAATCAACGGCACCATAACACAGATGTTGATAATACACAACCCAAGAATCATGCGCCCCGCATCGATATCGATACATTGTCACACATACTGCTGCATTAGCAACAAAAAAACCTGCCAACGTACCGAAATCACACCTGTAACACATGCAAAATATCTTGGTCTTTACATAGATTGCCACCGTAAATGAAAAAAACATATAGAATACTACATATCAAACTACGCATCATCGCAGCAAAACTCTTCCAAGTAAAAAACATTATTCCATCTAACATAAAATAACTCCTATATCACGGTATCTCGAATCCCTACTCAGATACGGTATAACAGTCTAATCAAACACATCAAATAGCCACATAACAAAATTAGAAATATTACATAGGAAAATTGTGGTCAACAGTGATTTGGACACCTTATACACAACAGCCGATATCCGACCAGCACATGGCGATACACAGAATCCTGAGCATTAAAAATCTGAAACACTACATAATATTACTAAGGAATTACTTCAACATCACCTATCGAAATAACAGTGACACATCTCGTATAACACAACCCACGACAACTCTCCACATCCTTCCACCCTTCAACAACTCATATGGTTCTTTTGTGCGATCACATCAGATACCCACGCAACTCAACAACCTACCAAGAATAAAACGCATAGACAACTACAGAACATTAAACACGAACTCTGAAAAATATACCAACAAAGTTAATATACCAGGAGCACTAATATACACAACACAAATCACTAGCATCCAATCCCATTCATAAACAGTTGCAACAACATAAATAGTGAAGGCTAAATCCCACTCTCTTCATAAAAGCTAACCCAAGCTTCGAAGTAGGTGGGATTAATCCTCATTCATCTACACGTAATCCTCATAATCAAAGACTGCAGATTATGTAACAAAACAGTCAGTAAGGTGTATAACAATAATGAAGATACTGATATAAAAAAAATTATGAATTTGTATCCAAATAAAAAAATATTGAAAAGAAATAATGTGTCTTAAACTGCATACAGAATATTGTACAGAGCATCAAGTGTAATATGCATTTGTAAATATGTAAATATTCTGTACCATAAAAATAGAAAAAGTGTTATTTTATACATAATATGCAAGCATGCAAAAAATGTCTGTAATAATCATCAATGTTAATATTATAATAATATACGTTGTAAACAATTATTATTATTTAAAAAGTACAATGTACGTGCACGTATCTGTTATGAACAATTGTATTCGTGCAATGTATTATATATATATATATATATATATATATATATATATATATATATATATATATATATATATATATATATATATATATATATATATATATATATATATATTATATATATATAATTATATATATATATATAATTTATATATATATATATATATATATAAATTATTATTATTACTATTAATATATATATGTAATTTATCTGAGACATTATCATATTATTATTATTATTGTCCATTATTCAAAAATTCTGTGTAATCTTCATTGTTAATATTAGAAGAACACGTGTTGTAAATATATAGATGTAGAAAACTATTATTATCAATTTTTAAATGAAATGCAATGCAGAAAATGAATCACATATGCAGCACTCATTGCTGAATTTTGTAAAAATTACAAGGTGGAATGTCACTGAACATGATTATTGTAATTTTGTAAATATTTTAGAAATCAATAAAAAAAGTTATTATATTTTGCCTCTTAACTGACTTACTGATATGGTTATACATCGTGCATTAATACTTTTGCAATGATTTGGAAGCGGTACAATAACTTTTATGTTACTTGCGAAAACTTTACCATATAATCAAAATAAATGATGAGAATGGATTATTTTTAAGAGAACATTACAGAACTGGATTACATCACGATTAACTCAACGTGTTGATTAAGCTTACCAAACAACATTCATTTCTCAGAAATTACTTATGGTTTTGATTTATATGCCATACAAATGAATGAATGTTTCATTCATCATTTTGAATTTGCAAAATGTTTCATCATTTGTCAATGTATACCAAGTCTTGAACGACTTATTCCACTAGAGAAAATACGTTCACTATCTTATCTCATAGTTTATTCCGCTGCAAGCATTGAAAGCGTCCATTCACTTGCATAGATGCGAAATATAGAGAAATCAGTAACTATTGGAAGCGTATCGATTCATAGAGTGATTTTACTTGTCGAAAAACAAGTCTAAAAAAATTATAAATTAAATTACAAAATATTTAATTTCATTCCAGTGTACATAGATGTAAAGGGATGACACCAGATAGTAGATAAAGTTCATTCTACGTGTGAAATCACCACCCTAATTACTAAAAGCCTGAAATGGTCATAAAATAAAAGTTTCATATTTGATCTCCAGAGCAGGATTTGATTTCCCGATTCCCTAAATGTTATCTCACTAATCCTTATAAATGTGTTATGGGTTAGCAATCTTTCGATGTCGGATTCATCATAAATTTAAACCTTTAGATAATGATAAACACATTCATCTTATACATAATTTCGGAAAAATAAAAGAAAAAACTGTATCAATTAATGTTTTAAAAAACATAATTAATTGAGCGAGAACAGAAGTTTTTAAATCTCAGTTGCATGCCCGAGAGATTGAATAATATATAATATATTCGTGCTGTACGTGTTCAATAGATGTGGAAGAGGAAGGAACCTAATGATGTTTGTCTTGAACAGCTGGAGGTTTTATTGCTTGGAGAACACATTTCGATTGTTAATAAACAGTGAGCAGTTGATATTCGCGTCTTTATAGACTTAGGGAAAAGTGCAGAAATGATGAGTTTTCAGTGGAAGTAGGCCCACGATAAAAAAATTCAAAAATTATAAAAAAGAAATCGACCGTTTTTGAGATGTCGTTTGGAATCGATAAGAAAAGGGATAATCAAATAGTCGAAGTCTCTTCTCATAAACATTATCAAGAATTTTTACGTAGGTTTCTAGTGCACCACGTTAAACATGAGAGCAGTTTTTATGTTGTGCAAATTTGGAACTTGTAAGACCTAACAGGCGAGAAGTACAGTCATGTGTGGAGGAGGATATTAATTTTTAGGAGCCTGAAGAGGTATAGAATTAAAGATGTCGGACGAAGAAGAGATGCTACCTGAGAAGTTGGGTATTGTGAAAAATAAAGTCAGGAGAGAGACGTTTATATTACTTCCGAAAAAAAAAAGACCTGAATGCATTTTGATAGCATTTAAAGTGAGTGGGATGTCTTATCCCATCGAAGAATGGCTGGTAATATGGAGATCAGCATTTAAGCCGTTATTGGTTGAAGATCTTGAAGCTTGAAATGTTGGAGTATTGAAATGTTTGTCAAATGAGTAGGAGGAATGTATGAGAGAGAGAGAGAGAGAGAGAATCCGACACCCAGTTTAAAAGAGTAGAAAACAGATCACAAGATGACGTTATTTTAGATAACCTATGCTGTCAGATACGATCAAAATGACCAATTCTATAATGTTCGTTATATAATAGATGGGTTAGGAAACATTCAATTCATAATTTAAATTACAGATTTTTAGACAAAGCATCAAAATTCGTTAAAAAACCACGAAATGTCTTTTGATCACATGATAAGAGAAACTCATCTGCAGAAAGGACTCCCATAAACAAAGAATGAAAAGAAGGAAGCAAGGAAAATAGCTGGAAAAAGTAAAAGAGGAAATGAGTAATGGAACAGGAGAAGGGATGTGAAACGATAGAGAGAAAACAGAAAGTAAAAGACGACAGAAAATGAGATGCCAAAATCAATATCAGTCGATTAGGAGATCCTATTGCCGTAAATATCTGCTGGGAAAACAAGTCGATAAAATCAATTCCATCTTAGGTTTTCCTTTGTCTGTAATTCCTCCTTCTGCTCAGTCTAAAAGGTCTCCGTGACCATAAAGACGAGTCTAAGCTTTATCTAGAAGTGCCGATCACATATTCTTCTTCTTTCAGTATTTCTTTTCAAAGGTCACCTTCCTTTTAAGGCAAAGATGTTTTCCTCCATTCTTACCTTATCGACATGTTTTATGAGTTCTGGCTTCGAGTAAGAAAGTGTAGGTCTGAAATTTCCTTAGATAAAAGCCTTTAAAATTGTCCCTTAGTGCATTTCACTCGCACGTTCTGAGCTGTCGTTAAAACGGACAAATAAATCTGTGTGCGACTCCCTCGCGTACAGTTTGCAATCTCATCACGCCTGAAAGTGCATAAGATGCGTCCCAGACCTGCTGCATGTTACTCCTTTTGTGGTTAACCATTTGGGGTGACAAATGCCAGTGCGCTCGTGTATTGAGTCTTCAACACTCGAGACTCAATGCATGCTGCATATTGAGTTGTGTGTGTGTGTGTGCGTCTGAAGGAGGAGAGAATAGATTTCAAATAAAATATATCCAAAGGTGTTTTTAAAATTCGCAACAAACATCATTCAAAATGCTATTAAGTGTATTCTGCTGTACAATCAAATCATTGATTGCTTACTCTGAAAGGGAAAATTTCTACGTTTGAGCAAGCAGGGATTCTCAATTGATCCTTGGAAATCATGATCGGTTTGGTAGTTTCGAAATAACAGAAGTACCTAAGGTCACAAACTAGATCTTTCGTGCCCTTTGGCTCGAAAGATCTAGATTCGAATAACTTCAGTGATGCGAGGGACATTTTTCTAACCCTTTACAACAACTGAAAATGTTACAGGAAGGTTATGAAGGGCTTCTCTCGTACATTAAAAACCATTCGATGAATTAGACGACATATATTCAATTGGCAGGCATAATACTCTGTGTATGACCTTAGGTACTTCTGTTATTTCGAAACTACCAAACCGATAAGCTAGGGATATTGACATGGCATGTTTCGACATTGAACGGCAACTTGTTAGAGAATGGAGTTTATCACTTGGATCATTTGGTGGGTTTAGTTGCATCCTTATCATTCTTATAGCCACTTTCATACTATATGTTTGCTGTTAGGATGAAAAGAAGAAATAAATACATTTCAGTTTTTAATTTTATACTTAAATTTTCAATCACATTACGTTTTTAAAATATCTGAATCAATTTTGTATAATTTTTACTACCAGAGCTGTTAATCCTATCGTCAGAGTATGTTAAGTGTGTAAATTCACGAGAGATTAAAGTCCAACTTTAACAGAAGATTCAATAGGAGAAACAATTTTACTGCCACCGTATAAGAACGGTAAACTTAGCCTTGTCTGACAAAGCCGAAGTTTCCATCTTCTACCTCAGATGAGATCTGAATCACATTTCTCGTATAACATTTATCACAGAATAAACGAATTATCCTCAAAAATGTCTTATAAATAAACATAAATCCTTTTTATTCTCTGGATACAGTAGGAGATCTAACTATTTAAGCCTGGAATGTTTTGAAATCAGTATACTATTTTGTATAGCCTACTGTTTACCTGTTACGCCAAAAATATAATGCTTTCCATTTTAATTATAATCCTGTTTTAGGTAATTGCATTGTGAGTTTTCTTTATGAGTAACATTCAAAGTATTTCCATTTAAATGAAACTTGCAATAAAAACAAAATGTTCGAGGAAAATTAATAATGAATTTTGTGCGATATAATCTTAAGTTGAACTAACACTAAAGTTGGAATTAATGGCTTAATTACATAAATCGCAAAAAGACATTCAACGTCACGAGTATTCATTTAATGTTTCAAAATTGTTCATATTCTGACTCATCCGTTTCATTATGCTTAGGCTTACTAAAGCAATAGTAATATGAATACATATAGTGGTTTCGACAACTTTTTATTGCATATCCCACTTTAAGCCACAACCTTTTGGGTAGTTTATTATAACTAATTAATAACGAAATCGGGTTATATTTAAATCTTTATTTGTAAAATTTTCGGCTATGTCTCATTTTCCACACGATTATAAGAAAAACAATCACAAGAAACAGAACATCAATTCGATTTAAAGGGCGTGATATTTTATGCACTATCGGCTGCAGGAGAACAGCTCCCTCTGCATTAATATATACCAAAAATAATCATAATAAAAAGCAATTAGTTAATAAAATATTTTAAAATATCAACAATTACTTAATTACAATTTACGGAACACTGAAATAGTCAATCTTAGTCAGTAACTTCCCAAAGTTGAAGGCAATCGTTTTTGTTAAGGTTTGGATTGTGATTGTGCATTTCACAGCTTTCTCTGTACTTGCAATTTTTTTTAAATATGTTCATGGAAAATTAATCATGAATTTTGTGCGACATTAGGATATAATCGGTCATTGAATAGACAACTTAAATTTGGGCTGCCCATTTAATCACATAAATAACAAAGTAACACTCATCGTCATTTATTTTTTAAATTTATTTTTATAAAATTATGTTTGCCAACTCCTGGAGTGCTACAAAATCTTTTCCAAGATTTTCTCTTTTTAATTTATTTCAGGGAGCACTTGCAAGTGCGAGTGTGTTTGTTGCCTTGGTGCCCTCGACTGTGTGTGTGTGTGTGTGTGTGTGTGTGTGTGTGTGTGTGTGTGTGTGTGTGTGTGTGTGTGTGTGTGTGTGTGTGTGTGTGTGTGTGTGTGTGTGTGTGTGTGTGTGTGTGAAATATTTAAGCAGCTAAAACTCGAATTCGCGAGATTCTAAGTTATTTACTAGTACTGAATCAGAACTAGTAAATAAATTGAACCAGACATCCCCTTCCACGATACGATAGCTTACATACTACAACATATAATTATAAAAGATTGCATATCCTGCCTCTTCCCTGCTTTTAAGCCTATAAATGCTTAATAGGCACCGATAGAAGGCCTGCTACCAACAATGTTTTCATTTGTGTCATTTTGAGCATAACAAAAATGCTAGTAAACCACAATCTTTTTTTTCTTAAGTCACTGTTATCAGGTATCACGGATTATTAATAAAATTAAAAATTGACGAAACTAATCTTGGATAAATCCATTTTCTCTTTATATACATTATGTATGTTTAATATACATAATGCATTTACTGTTAATCTTTATTCGGTTTTGCTTTCCTAAGAGGCATTTTAATGGAATTTTAATTCAATCTATTGTCGCATTTAATTGCACTAAAGCTAATTAGTGGAATACATTAATTATTACTAATGAAGATAGACTGGATATTCTTGGTTCGTAACATGGAAAAGCAAACAGAACTGAATAGTTTTTATAGAAATGAGATTAATAATAAGCATTAATACTTTCAGATACTTTTATTTATTTTTCTTTCCGATTCAATTGAGATTGAGAAGAAGCTAGCAGATCGCTGTTTTATAATCGGAAAGGTTCAAAACCCGTTTTAAAATACCACAATAACTTTCGAAATGTTCAGTTTCTACGCCATAATGTTTTATATATTTAATATAGATTTGTAATCACCATCATAATAAATATATTCGTGAGAAATATCGATTCAATATTTGAAGAACCATCTCCCAACTACAGAGTGATTTTACAGGTTTATAAGGGTTTTTCAACTAAAATTGAATTAATTGAATTAGTTAATGCAGAAATAGAGAATGTGTAACTCATTCAGCTATACAAGCGTACGTGATCAGCCAGTTCCATCGATGTGTTCTCCGACTCATTTATCTGTTCGTTCAAAGGAAAAACTTATCATGTACCTATGAGACTGGCTAACACACCATTAACTAAAACTTCAATAAGCTTTCTCAGTTGCTAGAACAGATTTGAACTGAGAGCTTTCCACACAATGGGTGTGTTGATTCTCTGTAAAGTTCCAAAACTTTACAGAGATGAATATAAGTGGATCCGCATGTGTGCCAAAACGACCAAAAATATTTCGTTGAGAAAGAACGATCAGTATACTTATCGACAACGATTAGTGCGCACATTGAAAGTTCCCATCTCGATACTAGAGGTTAGAAGCTAATGATACAGAGCATATGTCGAAACTGCGGTTATAGGCTCTTTGCATGACAGTCTCCAACCTCAAACCGAACAGTGAAAATACTCCACTGTTTGGATTTGAAATGCTATAACATCCTTCAGTCTATACCTTGATTCTTGAGATAATTAATTCTTTGGGATAATAAAAAGCACCTAAAAGGCCATCAGTTTACTAGCAGTCGAGATGTGAATCGAAATAAGATGTAATACGTGGCTTGCTTCCCAGTTTCATTTTTTTCCTGCACTCGTACAGTTGCTTGTGCATGCATGGAGCAACTACATGTAAAACTGAGAATCGTTGAGAGAAAACTTGTACTTTCTGCTTTGATGTTTTACTAATTTTAATAAATATGTTATGCATACTTTCTAACTTCCCTTCGTAGTAGTGAAGCCAGCAAGTGTAGGCACAATTTCAGAAAGCATTTTGGAATATAAGCGGCTTTAAAAAAAAAAACATCTATAATGTATAACAAACGATAAATAAATAAAAATATAAATAATGTATAACAAACGAGTAATACTTTTCCCTAAAATGAGAAATATTTTCACCCCTCCACGGCTTCGGTTGAAGCTTTTATTACTATTTTTATTGCTGCTAGCAAGATAATGGTACTGATAATGAAAAGAACTGGGAGTAATCAATATATCGATATACGCATATTTCTAGAAAAATTTTGGTAATAACTAATCAATAGTACATTCATATTTTTATCTCCTTGTTAGCTAATAAGTTCTTTGTTTGCGAGGCTGGTTGCTCGAGTGGTTAGCATATCCGCTCTCTGATCAACATGCTGCAGTTCGAGTCCTGAAGGGCACATAGGTTTATATAAGATTGTCTTTAGCTGGGAGATCAATATCATCACCGGTGTGAGACCACCGTCACGTTTATCCGATGCCTGCAATGGCTTGAAAAAGTTACGTTTTGGTCTCTAGAGCAGGGTTTTCTGGTTCATGTAATAAATAGCATATAAAATTAATTTAAATAGATTAAAATTAAAATTCTTTGTAGTGTAAATGTGATCGTGATATATTTAACTTAATTTTATATTATATTACAGCCACAGTGGTATATACTCTTTCAAGATCGCTTGCACAGTTTTTTTTCATAAAAAACAAAATATCTGTTGCAGCTTTATCAATATTTTTGTCAATATTTTATTCACAAGCCATATCAAAGTGTACCCATTATATTAAATAAAACTAGATCAGTTTATTAAGAAAGAATGGAAATAATACCTAATGGCAAAATATGAAGACTCATAATACGTGTTCAAGCAATACCTTTAACTTCGTAATAACAAATGCTAGTGCCTTCTCGTAGCCTCCGTAGTTCAGTAGATATAAATATAGTTCAATAGTGTAGTTTCAGCCTTAATGTGTATGTGTATGTAATTGACGTCATTACATATTGTATGTTTCATAATATAGTACATGAATCCAGTGCGTGCTAGGCAATAATGTCCTTTGTCATTATTAGACTTTGTATTTATCTTTTAACCCCAAATATCAACAATTGCCATTAAAGTGTGTTTTATGACAATCCTAAAAGTTAGAAACGATAACACATTAGTGCCATATGTTGGTTAAGGGATAAATAATCGAAGATCCGGCTATCGATGAAACATAATGCTTTTCGGGTACTTGCGCACTTTCATACTCGGATACTTTCTGAATCGACACTTTACCAATTACGTTGTTTCGATAATAATGTCGTTTACAAGCGACCTAAACTTTCACATTTTACATCCTTTTTGTCCTAAATAACGTCGTTTCGAATCGGGTACTAGAAACAAACACGGTCTTACATATGTAGTACATAGAAGAGGCCTTATTATATGATAAGGCCCTCTTCTATGTACTACAAAACGTTCGAGTTTGTGTTTGAAATGATGGTGTAAGTTTCGAATAAAAATACATAAGGTCCTCAAGAAGTGTTACTATTTGACACGTCACAGTACGCTGCTGTCATATAATGCCATATACATTTTAAGTTTATATTTACTCTTTTAACATACTATTCTACATTCCTTAACATACACAAGTGCATATTATTCCATCGTTTGTTTTTAATACCTCCTTTTAACTTGACGTTTAAATCACATTAATCCTAAACTTTGATCCCGAGACATGAATTTATGATACATGGTGAAATGATGTTCCATTTAAATCAATATCGTCTCCTTTCCTAGCAATACATTCCCCTTTCCCACATATAAATCGAAGAGGACCTGTATATGATATTCGAGTTATTCTTCAATATCTAATAACAACTCCAAAAAGTGAAATTCTTATTTCATTTATCCAAGGAAGGATATATAGTCTTCGAAACCAAACCACATCAACTAGCCCATATATTTTAGAAATCAAAATAGCCAAAAGCCACTCTCGTCCAGACATCATCCTTCAGTGTGGATTATAAATATCCGGTCTCTTTCCTATTCATGGTATCTTCGCAACGCAATAGCTGGCACAAGGTGGATCACGTATATCTCTAACTGAGCAACTTCTTTTTAAGAAAAAATTGCGCGCACACGCACACACAGAGAGAGAGAGAGAGAGAGAGAATATAAGAGCCGAGAAGGAAGATGAAGTCAAACATGTACCATTTCCCATAACATTCTTCAATAGCCAAGAGTAATGGCATTCTCAGTAAAGACTCCCTTCTATGACCTAAACTAGAATCTTAGATACAGTTATCATAAATCTGTACCAGCAAACCGTGACGCATCGGGTAATCTAATATCCGCAGACATCTCACAAGCGAGAAAATGCTGTCTGATATCTAAGCCAGGAAAACTAACGACTGCCGAGAGTGCAAAGTTTCTTCAAAATGAACGAGCCGTTGTAACAATGGCGGTCTGTCTCGTTCTTCTGGGGTCACATTACATGAGCAATTATGATCCCCCCGTGGTTACGATTTTTATCAGTAACTTCATAATTCTAGGATCACTTTCCTAAAAGAGAGAGAGAGAGAGAGAAAAGAATTCTCATTACTAAACTTTTTTGATTTGATTCGATTTTGATCGTGTGAATGCCTTTTGAAAGTTTTTTCATCATCACAAAGTCACTCAAATAATATGTTCGGTGATATTTTAATTCCACCTACCAACTATTATGAATAATTCAGAATTTTTGCGAATCTGCAACATAAACTGTATATCATTATACATAAATGAAGTTTCTCTTCTTTCTTTCTTTCTTTTAACCGTTTTCATAGCCACTTCTGGCTATAGGTGTCTCCCAACTCTCTCCATCTGTTTCTATCCTGAGCTTCTTGGTACCAAAGAGTTCCAGTTATTTTTCTCATATCATCTGACGATATTTTTTCAGGTCTTCCAGCTGATCTTTTACCTTCATATGACCGCTACGTCGGTAAAACTTTTGTGTATCTCTTGTCCTTGAGACTTGCGATGTGTCCCACCAATTTCCATTTTTTTCGAAGTATGTTTTCTCGAATATCTAAAAAGTTTGTTTTTGCTCTTATTTCTTCATTTCTGATTTATCTCTGAGTCTTATGTTTAATAGGAATGTTTCCATTCGTCTTTAAACCTTTTGCATTTTATCTATTATTGTCTTTTTGATTTTGGACCAGGTTTCTGCTCCGTATGTCATAAGAGACAATACACACTGGTTGAACAATCTTACTCTGTTCTCCGGTTTTATTTTGATGTTTAAAAATCTCTTCAATTTTCCAAAAGCTTCTTTTCATTCTTAAATGACTCCTTGTTTCTTCTTTGTTAACAATTTTCCTAAGTATACATACTCATGTACTATTTCAATTTCTTTATTGTTTACCTTAGTTTTGTGTCTTTCATAATAAACTATATTATTATTAACATAATAATATAGTTTATTATGTTAATAAATTGTTTTTCAATGCCATAATTTCTAAGAGTTTCTATTATTAACGGCGTTTTTATGCTATAAAAGCTTTTTTTAAATCTATAAAGGCCATGTGAAGAGGAAGATTGTATTCATTGCAATTTTCAATAAGCAAGCTTATTGATTTAATATGATCTATTGTACTTAAGTTCTTTCTGAAACCAGCTGTTCAGAGAGTTATATTGAATCAAGTCTTGTTTCTAATCTATTGGTTATAATTCTAGTGAAAAGCTTATAAATGTGGGATAAACTAATACGTCTGTATCGCAAAACTGAAGCCTTTTGGCTCTTTATTTTAGTAAATACTTTTACGCACCGACCGAAAGTTCGCTTACGAAAAATCCATTTCTCTGACATTTCAAGTTCCTTAGTAATGAACGAGAGTTTTTGCCCTCTTAAGGTTTCTGCCTGGTCTCTGAGGAGAACCACCCAGTTCGAAACAACTGTCAGGCCAGTGAAACCTTATCAAAATGGACTGATAAAAGGCGAATATATAGACGCTTGGGCGGCGTCTATGTCTTCTAATTAGTCCACGTTAAGGCAACTCGTGAATGCCGGGGAGTGTATTCCGGTTAGCTCTCTGGTCAACTTATTTTACGAAACTTTTATAGTTTCTACATTCGGCTTTGAAATAATGCTGGATTTAGTATCCACTTTACTTATATAATTTTGCATCGTTGAACTGAAGCCTTTTGGCCCTTTATTTTAGTAAATAGGTCTGTAGTTTTCTAGTTTTAATCTACTTTCTTTTTATGCAGTAAAATAATGTTTGTATTATTCCATATTTTCGGTGTTTCTCCTTTTATGATGTATCTATTGAAGAGGAGTTTCAATTCTTATTTTAGAATATCCCCACCTTCTTTAATCATCTCTGTTATTAAACCATCCATCCCATTAACTCTCCTGTTTTTCATTTGTTTCAATGCTTTTTCCAATTTCAAAGATTTCTATCAAAGGTATTGTCATAATCTATTTTTTGTTGATTCTGAAATAATTTTCTTTTTGTCTTCACTTTTATACAGATTTATGTGGACATTTTTTGCTTCTTCTGTGATTTCGTGTTTGCTAAATAATTTTCTTCTATTTTGCTCTTCAAGCGATTAATATTCTTTTTAAGATGCAATAATTATATTTCTTAGAACAGCAGGAAGATGGTTTTTTTATGCGATTACTTTTTTTTCGTCTTGCTCTGTCTTCAGTATCCAATCTTTAGTATCCGTTTAATTGTTTTAATATATCGACCAATAAGCAATATCACCACAGTTTCTCTGATTTAGAAAGAATATTTTTCTATTCTAGGCTGCAAGGCATAATTCGCAGATAATTGTTATATTATTATTACTTGCCACCTCCAAGGAGTCCAAGGATTCATCGTGGGAGGGCATTCTACTCTATTACACACAATTCACAGTCTCCACCACTCGATCATCCAACTAAATATAATAGCACTACCATCACCATCAACCCATAACGCCACCTACCATCTATCCAATACCATCCTCACCACCGCTACCAATAGTATATTGTTCTCTATTTGCGTGTATTCTGTTGGCCGTTTTGTCTAATATAACTGTATGGGAAATGAACAATCCGAGGTATCCGGGGTGGGGGGAAGCCCTACAATGTATGAGATAGGCTAACTCACCTGCAATTGAAAAAGTCCATACAAAGATTCCTCTCATCATCATGACAAGAATTAAACCCACGTCATTTCCAGTCACAGGTAGCGACACGTCGTTCTTCCATTAGCTCAATGGGAGGAATAACGATTAATATACAATAAAATTAATTGAAAGATATATGACATGAATGGGATGGTAAACTGATTCTGTGTTTTGGAAGCAAAGGAGCTAAATAAAAAAATAATATGATAAAAGTTAACGTACGTTTGAATTTTTCCTTCCTCATAACAATGAAACATAACTGGGAAGAACCCCATAATACTAACCTACATTATTCCTAATGTCCTTTACCTCCATAGTAATTCCAAATACTAGCATTTTATTGCAACACGTCGAACATCACATTTGTTCGCGTTATTAAAATCTGTTTCCCATTCTTTGTAGACATCAATCAAAACAGAAATAGGGATTGAAGTAGTTACCATTGATTCTAAAGATTTAGATTTCTTAACGACTTCTTAGATATGAATGGTCCATTGTCTTCATTTTCTTTTTTTTTGTGGTTTTTCTTAAATGACGTATAAAACTTTCTTTTAATCGAGTAAATTTGAAAGCGATTATTTTTCCATTACTAGAAATCTTAAAAATGGTGTGAAAATTCGAATTTCTTTCTTTCTTTTACTTTCGTTTTTTTTTGTCCTTTCCTTTTTTTGGATATGATACGGAATGTTTTGTTTTCCACTCTTGCCTGTATCCCTGCCTACAACTGAAACAGAACGTGTTAACTTGTCGTCCATTTATCTTCCACACTTTCATCAGGAAAGGGTAAGAGAAAACAATAAACGGCAGACAGTGATCAATTATGAAATCATAATATTTTTTTTTCTTTTTGGTTCGCAAAGAACCACTTCCTAAGACCATATGGCGATCTATAGAAGACCTGTCATTATGATTTATGAAAGAATTTATTTCACGGGTCACTGAAAGAAGGAGGTGAAACAAAAACTATTTCGGTTAATATTTTTTTAGATTCCATTATTTATGGAATAAAAAAATAAAAAAAAAATACAGATTCTCTGTTGATATTAGAAACGTGTCCGAAACTACACTTAAACAATTAGTTTGTTGCACCACAGGCATGTAAAAACTACAATACATTAATTTTGGTAAATTAATAATGTTTAGTTGCAGATACTATTAATGTTGGGATGAGAGGATCTTTAAGTGTCTGTTAGATTAACTCTGCGTTGCACCTATAACAGATAAGCTCTAAATGCAAGTTCACGTAGTGATTTAATTAGAATTCAGAGGGTGCCCGTTCATCAACCATGATTGGGATTTCACTCACACGATTTTGAGTGTTCATAACTGTATTAAATGCCAAATATAGTCTCTTAAATGTTTTTTACAAATTATTATTAAATTAATTTTATAAATAATTACAAGTATTTCCATCTGCAAGTATTTCTTCATCCTTCAGACGTATCTAATAAAAAAAATAAAAAAAAGAATTCCTTTAAGAAGTCTTAGGAATATATCTAACCTTTTACAAGTAATTTCTTTCCTAAATATGTCTTTGAATAGTTAACTATTGCTGATAGAAGATCTTCTCTCTTGCGATTTCTTATTCATCTCCTATGTCGTTTTGCATATTTGAACCATTCTTACTTTGTTCGCTTGTCAGTTGTTACAAATGCGGTGTGAGAACGTAAGAAGGGGTGCACATAAAATGTCATTTTCAAGCGTTTTCAGTTTTGTTCTATCTATTTCCGTTTTTTAGTATTATTATTATTCTTTTTTGATATTTCACGATACTTTAGCTTCCACGCGAGCAAAATTGCATGCATATTTTTTTGCCCTGTGTTATTACGAATAGAAAAAGATCTCGAAAAAATAAAAAATAAAGAGAGAAATATGCTGGTCGTTACATTGGATATGCCTAACATAATAGACCTCATTTAATATTTTCTCGACCCAGCGAAGATCTTGAATTCCGAATATTTAAAAATGAAGTGCATTTCTCTCTTAATTGTTTCTCATACTATGAGAAACAAGCTTCCGGGTATTTACTCTATAAAATCCATTCACCAACGTGGTACGTCGCTGTCACATTCTCTCTTCTACCTTACCAACACTTCCATATTTCTTATATTATCTCTGCTACCCGTTTCTGCATTTCCTTCACTGTTTCCACATTTTTCACCAAAATGTGGTGCTCTTAACGTTGCCACAACATTACAGCATGCTTTTCAGATCCCCTGGACTTTAATACCCCCTCTCTCAAAATCGTCTAACTTCATTGCATCTTCTTTTAAATATGAACTAATATTGCCATCACACGTTATTACACTTTCATCTTCATGGTGTTCCACAATAAAATCCGTTATGTTTTCTAAAATACACGGGACTTTATAAACACTGGATGATGTACAGCTTTCAAAAACTGTTCGTTGTCATCAAACACAAAAAAGATATAATTATTTATAGGAGCTAAACAAGTTGTTCGTAGAAAACTCGGACGTCGGAGTGAAAACTGTTACAGGGTTGGCGTACAACATTTCATACAATGATGGCAAAAGTTTGCAAAGAATGATGGAACTTTGTTGAAAAATGACAGGATAGAATGCTCGCGGAAGATGGAGGAATAATCCATATAAAATCCTCTGATAAATAAATTATATTTTCTAAGGAGAAAAAGGAGACTGCTTGCAAAATGTCTCTCATAGTTTTTACCCGCTATCCAAGATCTTCAGATTTTTGCATCTTTCCAAACCATCTCATTTACCCTTTAAAACAGAGTTTATAAAATCCACTGTTCAGGCGATATAGGCGATGTAGGACAAATAGGATGATCCGCATTTCAGAACGTGTGGAAAGGCAGATAAAACTCAAATCCATAGTACTTTATCATACTAACAACGAAGGTCGTTCTGCATTACGGTGAAAAACAAAATGGCAGCAAACAGAAATTCAAGGAACGTTTGGAATTTTTAGACAGCACTTATTCAAACCAACAAGAATCAAGGCATCATCTTTGCATCAAGTCTGATCATCGTTCATCAAGAATACAATTTCACGCACCTAGATATGAGTATGATGCACATTATGTTTTAAAACGAAATAGTAAAATCGTATGCCATCACGTGCTCATTGTTAAACATGTTTGAGAACGTTGATTCTATTCCAGGTTTCATACAGTACATGCCTTTCATCGTTTAAAGTATGTGAAATAAACTCTCCATGAAAAACGTGCAAAGTCATATAAGAAACTAACTGAGAACTATGGTTTTGTCTTAGAATAATGTGGTCTTATTACCTGGACGTTCAAGAATTAGCTTTAATATTTTTATTTATTAACAAAATGTCATGAATAAATATTCACTTGTAGTTATTTGTTAAACAATGCAGCAGGACTGAAAGGATTATGATTTGACATCATGTGGTTGGAAATTCATTTATAAGTAAAAAAAAATGTATTGTTAATTTCCAGAAAATAAAAAACATGATATAGTTGATAACAAAGAAATCATCTCTCTTGCTCTGCTATATATCTATAGCTAGACAGACTACTTACGTCCCTCCCTTTAAGCCCTAATTGTTCGACTACTGCATGGATATTGAGCTCAGCAGTTTTGCGAGTTGCACTCTCAGTAGGATTATTCTCAATAGAGTGTTAAAATCGTTTCACATTTAATCGTATTTAATGAAGTTTAATGTTAAGAGGTGAATTCACTTCAATTTGATACGCCTACTGCATTATATTAACCTTAACCGTAGAGAAGAGAGAGAGAGAGAGAGCATAGTTCTAGAAAAGCTGAGCACAGATGGTTTAAGAGTTTGACCTTTGAATAGCATTAACCTAGAAAAAGAGGCAGGAAGCCAACACACCAATACAACACCATTCAAACAGTGAGAATAAGAAAGAAGCCATAATCGATCACACCAGACAGACGTGTTGTGCCTTTGGATCGCCAATCTGGTTCAATGTGGTGTCAGCATGTTAAAAGCGATACGAAAGCGCGCGCGCGCACGCACACACACACACACACACACACACACACAGTAAAAGCCTGTACGAGAATAAAATGAATGGAATTACTGGAAAAACACTTCTTTTTATTAAATCTCAGAATCAAAAATGATGTATAACATATCGCTGGTCATTTTAAAAGACAATTACTTCGAATGAATTCCCCCCCCCCCCTCTACAATGAACTGAAATAAGAAATGATGATTATAGTTACTTAACACTGATTTGTGTGTCTTGCAAAAGAGGCGTGATAATTATCGAAAATTTATGCACCCGTTTTTAAATGTAAACAATGGAAGGCTTAATTTTTCTCCTAATAGAAATAAATTCGCTGGTAATTTTGTCAGAAATCTTATTTTTTTTTTATTTTGTATCTCAATTCCTTCCGTCTATAAGTTATATTGGTTGGTGTATTTATCTAGCTGAAGCCATCTATTGGAGTGGCTGTCTCACTAATGAAAATTTTCACTCGTTCAAGAAGCGAGAGGGGGGGGTGGAATTGTCCGTTTTCAGTAGCTGCAATTAGTGACACACTTAGTCTTAATGAGTTGACGGAGAGAAAATCGAATGGCCCTGATTTTAATTACGGCACTTAAGGACAGTTTTCTCTCCTGGCGATGTTACAATTGGAATAGGAACGGATTTACTGAAGTGGCAATTTATTTCATTCCATTTTCGCCATCATCGCGAATGGTGCTGTCTTTAAATATGTAGAGTGGTTTTAATTAGAACGAGAGCGTCTAGATAGCTGATGGGCCACATTGTTCATGCGACTTTGATGTCGGCCTGGGATTAGGAAACGGATGTCCAATAGCATAGGAACTCGGTCGACAGAAGATATTAAAAAAAAAATTCGCATAAAATCTTCCGTAAGAAGTAAAACCTATGAGGTGTACGTAGTTTTTTTTTCAGAGTCAACTGTATGAGTAATTGAAGTTCTATTGGCAGAATGGACATCACTTTGTGAGTTCAAGACAACGATTTCATGTTTGTCTGCTCCGCTAGGTGACGCCACCATCAAGCACTACTCATGAAAGTATTTATAGCATCACGTAGATGAGACGAGCATAATAAACTGCAGCTCCATTACAGTACTGTGGACTTCAATAACAGATTCTCTTCTTTGTCCTTAAGCACATATTTCTTTTAGTTCTTTTTCCTGAAGTGTATATTACTCTTAGTTATTTGTCCTGAAGTGCATATTTCAATTAGTTATTTCTTCTAAAGTGTGTATTTTCGTAGTTCTTGGTCCTGTCCCGAAGCACAAATTTTGTTATCATTGTCCTGAAGTGTAAATTTCTCCTCGATTTTTCTCCTGAGTGCATATTTCTCTTCGTTTTTTTTTTTTTTTTTTTTTTTTTTTTTGTCCCGAAGTGCATATATCTCTTAGATCTTTGTCCTGGTAATAATAAATTTCACAGCAGATAATCATTGTTTGTGAAGAAAAAAAAACGAAATTTTATACTTTATTTTTGTGCTGATGATGAGGTTTAGGACAAATCATCGCATAATTTCTTTGTCCTGGTCATAAATATGAAAATGATATTGGATGATAATCTTTGTTTGAAAGTTTATTTCTATTGCATTTTATGATATTTAAATCTTTTCAGGAAGAAAAAATCAGAGTAAAATCACTCCAAAGTCCCATAGCTCTAAAAGCAATGGAACATTGGAGTTCTTTAGCGTTAAAGCATAAAATATTGGAGCCTTAAAATATTTAAGAATTCAGTTTTGTTCCTTATAAGATATATGTTTTTTCTTTATATGTCTCCGAGCACGTTTAAAATGAAGGAAAAAAGATATTCATGATAGTATTTACCGTGTAAGTCGATCGAATTTCTATCTAGCGAAGCTGCCTGGATATTTAATGATATGGAAATCAAATTTTTAAGAGTGCACTGCTTTTGCTAAAATTCAATGTATTTGCTTGCTCTTAAGATGAACTCCGTCGTTTAGATATTCTTTTCAACCAGGTTAAATTCCTGCATCTTGCTTATATTCTAAATCGTTATTCTAGAGAAAAGTGGGATTGTTTAACAAACACGAAAAGAGAAAGATATCCTGACAGTAATTCAAGTAACGGAAATCAAGGTGTAGCAAGAATACACCACAGAAAAAAGGTCGATTTTTTCCTTTTGCTTCATTTTGAGGAATACAGATTGTGTGTGTGCCTCGGTGCATTTATTTTTTCTAATATTAATGTCTCCAAGTTATTTTTTCCCGAAATATAAAGAAGAAATTGCAAAAGAGAATTCATCTCCAGATACTGCAGTCAAAAAAAGCAAATCCAAAATAGAAAATCAATCAGAAGATAGAGAGATAAAGAAATTTGACATTCTTTTTAAACTTTGGTTAGATAAAGATATTTTAATGTTATTAAATAGCTGTAATGTGTGCCAACCAAAGAAGACAGTAAGACCGGGTAGTATACACATGATATATCTACAAAATGAAAAGTTAAATGAATAATGTTTTCAAAAAAAAGAAAGAAAGAAAGGTACTAAGTTGATTACCGTAAAGACTAGTTAAGTTTAGAAACATTTTTGACGTTGATATGGTAACGTTCCTGAAATATGTAGGGAATTGAATGATATTCCATTTCAAGTTAGTTTATTAAACACCTACCCCATCCCCACAACACACATAGTGTTTTGTTCTAAGAAAAAAGCAGCGAAACATTTCCTGTCAGTGTGCGTATCTTGATTATCGAGTATCGTTCTAGTAATTCCCAGTGGAGTTAATTAAGAAAAAGACGCCTCTGCATGATCCCAATTGCTGTAAATACCAATTAGAGTGACATTTACAGCGCACAAAACAAATATTCCTATAAACAAATTTTCTTCCCATTTTTTAATCTTCTCAAGAAAAGAAGTTTCATTTCCGACTTTATTACGAAAGTGTTTTTGTGATAAAATTTTTTCATAAAATTCGTGACAAGTAAATCAGACACTATGAAATGAATAACCAGATATTTCTTTAATGAGTATCATTTACAAAAACCGTCACTACTACAAATGGTTGACATTTGATATACTTTATTATAACACAGAAGTCATATTTTAATAAGTGGGGAATTAAAGTGAGAATAAAGCCCTGGAAGTAAACAACTTTCTAATTTACTTTTACGATTCTAATATCACACTAAAATGTGCATTCTATTTTTATGTAACAAACATTCTAACCTTAAGTGCACTCTTATGGAAAAAGTGAAATATGTAAAAGAAAGACTATCTCATCTTACCCATGAAACGGCCATTTCTACTTTGAGACTGACCATTCCAGTCTATCTGGAAGATGAACATAGAAAATTAATGCAAATATTAATGTAAATCACATTTCAGTTTTTATCGATAAAAGTTCTTTTTTCTATAAATTAAAATTTTATATAAAATATATTTAGATTTTATCTAATAGTTGTATATATTTTAAGTACAAAGTTATCTAAAATAAAAATTCTTATTCCTGCACCATAATCATCTTAATATATTGCTGTAATATATATATATTTTTTGGTCCTTTAGTCTTTTTATGAGAGGACTTCCGCAATGCTGTAGCTAATGAAGTTTTAACTGAGGCTCGGCTATTGCCGTTACCCAGCCATGACTAGAGCTTTTTAGCTCAATAACACCCCATCCACACAGATTCTCTTCATTCAGATGACGGGATAAAGAGTCAGGGACTCAGTCCATCGCCCAGTTCTTTTAAGAACTTTAAGAACTTAGTCTTTTTATTTGGGTTAGATGAATCAATCGACCGTGAAATGCGGTGATTGATTCATTCAATCCAATACCCTTGGAGAGTAATGGATGGCAATGCTGTAGCCAATGAAGTTCTAACTGAGGCTTTATTTTACGTATAGGCATGCGACTGCCAATACCGATCTCTTCAATTCCCTGCTAATAGTTCGATAAGATATGAAACAGGTTAGGAACAGCCTTCATTAAATGCTTCGATTAATTGCTGCACGCAAGAAGTTCTGTTGGGCCGTACATGCTTCTCAGATGACGGCGATCTCGTTCCAGACAGACTGTCTTAGGGCCACAGTTACGCCTCTTAGACAAGCAAAGTTGGTTATTTATCCACTGATTAAACACGCTGGATATCTCACCTTTTTAGAAATCAGTCAGCGCTACTGTTTTCAGAATCGTGGCTCCAGTCAGAAGAGTATCCATAATAAGTCCTTTATTAAACTCTGTTTTTTCCATTGTGATTAACCCTATCGATGATTAGTGATAGCAGCATACTATCACTAACAGTAACGCACGTTACCAAGTGATGTTTACGTACAGCTCCATAAAAGTTTCTAATTCATTGACTGCTAGGCGTATATCGTGAACTGCTAACACTAGTTTTAAAATAATTTTTCCATATTAATCCTTTAATAAGCATATTGATGATATGACATCCAACTGTGAATTCGCCCACTTACACTGTTCAACTTTTGTTATAAAGAGGAGACACAGTCCGTTTACTGTTACAATCAATATAGCCACAATGCGGCTATATTTTCCATATTGTGGGATGAAATTCAACTCTTTATGATACCAACTAGGTGACTCTTAATTGAGACGTCATAAATAATACATGTTTCTTATTGGGAGAAAAATAGAATCTGAATCTTTCCAACAATAGGGCATCGTGGCTACAGACGCATTTTTGTAAAAAAAAAAAAAAAGCATGTATCTATTGTAGTAATACTGTTTCGTACAAAACATTGACAACGAATTTTTTTTTTACTTTAGAATTGGTTTGTATCAATTAAAAGTTTTTTTGTTTGATTAATTCGATAAATACCATGTTTTGATAATTAGTTAATGAACCTCAATAGAACCACTTACAGATGCTCATTCTCCTCTTGAGAAGAAATCCCACCCCCCAAAAAAGGAAAGAAAAGAAACCTAATAAAACTTGTCTCATGGTAAATTGAAGAAGACTTTCTTTCTTTCTGCATTCTTACTCGTTCCCATTACTCTCTCTCTCTCTCGCTTACTCTTAGATGTTTTGCTTTGTCTTAGTAGAAAAACTACACCTTTTCTTGTTCCGAGAGATATTGGAGTTTGAATATAATCTGAAGTTTCCTCCTAAATACAATCCCTGGAGTAATCTGTATGCGTTTGCAATTTGCTTAACTACAGGAAGAGGCTACTTGGTTGTTTTTCAAAGAAGAAATCCAACTGGTTTTTATTAACGTTTTACTTCCAAAATTAATTTTCTCTGAACGTTGATACTCCACATCACTGTTTGAAAGGCAATTCCCTTGCGTTCTGCATAAGCAGGTTTGTTTAATCTTGCTCTCATTAGAAGAAAGAAATAATTGTTCAAACTTCGCAGTTTTTCATTATTACGTTAACCTATCAGGATATTTATAGTCAGAATTAATTTTCAGACATAAAACAATCGTTGAAAGATTGCATGTGACCAGAACGCCATCTATATCACTTCGTTTTTTTAGA
This sequence comes from Typopeltis vanoorti, assembly GCF_054136105.1. NCBI lineage: Eukaryota > Metazoa > Arthropoda > Arachnida > Uropygi > Thelyphonidae > Typopeltis > Typopeltis vanoorti. The sequence continues at coordinate 36,906,064 of NC_143571.1, read as the reverse complement.
CTTTCGTTACAGTAAAAAACACAGAAACGGATATAATTAGCATGAATTGATTAAAAAAAATTGAATAATAATATTTAAGCTATATTTCCTTTTAATAACTTCGTAAGATAAAAAAAAAACATTTAAATCATTTCATTATTACTTCGAAATAAAAATAATAAGTCAATTCTAGTGATTTTGAAGGATTTAGCCTTTTCATTATTAAATTGCTCTACCTATGCATGTAAATAAAATTCTTTCAGCTGAAGCATTTTGTCTGGATTTAAGGTGAGCAATGCTCAGTTGGTTTGACTGATACATGATGCGGGTTTAGTGAATTGCAAGGATGGACTCCCAATAATTCTCCATTCTCATATATTCTTCTTGCGAATAAGATGAATTGTCGATGTCTACATCTGAAAAGAAAACTTGCAGGGATGGAGTTGTCTTGTGAATGAGATAAACGTTTCTCAGCTATGAAAGATGAACCTTAGACAGCACAAGGTGGTAGAGGTGGTGGAGACAGTTGGGATGGAGAATTGTAAAATGCCGAGCACATGGCAATCACGCTTCTCACTCGAGAGATTTTGAAAAAAGACGCTACGGAACATCTTTTTCTTTACTAAATTTTCTTATGTTCAAACTTTCGAGTTTATTAAATGTTCTTAAAGTTTAAATTGCAACAAAAATATTAAAGTGGAATTATAATAATAAAAATGGAGTTCACAGATCTTATTTTAAACTGCAATTGTAAAGAAAACGAAAAAACGTTTATTGTGATTTTAATATTTTTGTGAAATATTTAGGTACAGAATTACTCTTGTATTTTGTTATTTTTCCATCACGCAATCTTCAAGTATTCATAGATCGTTCCATACTTTTTTTATCCTTAAAAAGGAGTGAAATTTGAACAGCACACATTTTAGCACATTGTATTTTGTATCTGCAGATTGTTTAGGAAAAGAAATTTAAAGTTTTTCTTACAGCTTGCACGTGTTTACAATAGGTAGCAGGTGCTTTTTATTTGCTGCAATGGCATTAACAGCTGCTCTTTCAATGGGTGAGTAATGATGCCTGCTTAAATGGAGCATTGAAGATGACAGCTCAATCCAAAAACAGTGAATTGCAACCGTGATATATTTTTCTCAAGATCTGCTTCTGGAGGGAAAAAAAAGCTGTCTTTATGTGATATTGCATCCACATCTCCATTATGCTGCGTGCCTATGTATGATATTGCGACGCTGTTTTATACCAGAAAATCCAATTGCCATTTTAAGAAATTTACATTTGACACACATCAATGATGTCATGTTTCCAACACGGATAAAATACTGCACTAACGAAAGCCAAGAGATCATTCTTTGTAAGGTTTTATATTTAGACTTGTAACAGATTTTAAAAACTTTACCATCAATGCACAAAAAATCGATTTTTATTATGTTCCGAAAAAATAAAATTTTGATTTAATTAGCATGGATTTGTTATGATATATAAATAAAATTGTTTAAGATTTTATCTTAAAAAGACAATTATAGAAAAATGAGAAGTAAAAATACAAACCAAATTTGAAAATATTTCGGTGCACTGCGCTTCCATGATGCGATACCCAAATATTAAGATGAGCCTAAGATAAGTGTTAGTGCCACGTTTCACATATTTGCCAAGCGGTTCAAGTGAGAAGGGAAGAGCGTGTAGGTGGTTTTACTCGATACAGAAAAGGCAAAATAGAATTATCATCACATGCCACAGAAATTTTGAAAGAACTGGACTAGAATTCGATCTTTGCCCAAACAAATATGAACGACTTTGAAAGAAGTGACACTCGTAAGATGATACCATACACTGCTTAATACTTCTGATAATTTATTTTGACTTTATTTTACACCAAAAAGAAGTTTTATGTTTTGCTGGTACGTGGTTTAATTTTTTTTAATTGTATATTTATTCATGCCGGCCTGGTTGGTCGAGTGGTTAGCGCTCTTCAGTCAAAAGGCTGTAGGTTCGAATCCCACCATGTTTGTGATTGTCTGTGAAAGTACTAGTGGTGGTGGTAGGCAGTAGATGGCGCTGGTGTCGATGATGACGGAGAGATGTAGAGTAGGTGACCTCCCTCGATGAGTCTTGGGACTACCTGGAGTGTCGTGTAATAATAATAGTAATAATAATATTTCTTATGTTTTAGTTTATTAATTACTATCTTTCAGTTTCTTGCATAGCTGTCTGATGAAGAGTACTGGATTTCTTTGCCGAAACTTAGGAACATAATGAAAAGAGTTTTCAGCTAGAACTGGGGATCTAGCTGAAAGTAATATCTTTGCAAGTAAGATCTCCAAATGTACTTTTTTGGTTGGATAACTTGGAATATTAAGTTGTTCAAACGCAAACATTTTAAGCCAACTTATTCAAATATATAAGAAATATACTTATGTAACAATGATAATTTCAACTTTACTTCAAGACTGCTGTCATATTCATGCTGGAGGCATTCTAACTTATTATTGGATAGACCACCATTATGAAAGAGAGAAAGAGAAACAATGGTTTCTATAATTGTGATTAGCTGAATTACCATAATATATTATATATATATTAAATACTAAATAATATTCATTATTTAGATTAGATTTTTTGTATGTGACTACTCACATTGAGAGCGAAAAGGGAGAGAAACAGAGAGAGAGAGAGAGAAATTAGAATTATTAGAGTGAAACTTAACTTTATATTAAAAACATTCAAATACGTTGAATGAAGCAAATATCAACACACATTGGCTTTTTTTTTGCTAAAATATTAATCGTCTGTTTAAGCTTAGAAGTTACATAGGGCTCGTGTTAAGATTTTACTTGTGTCAACAGCACAACGAAAGAATGGAACACAGGTTTCGTCTCTGTGACAGAGGCATCACCGTGGATTGTGACTTGTAATAATGAACACAAATAACACAAACAAACAAGTAGAATATATCAGTGCACGTCCTAAGCGGAGCATCATCTGTAGGTGCTAATAAGCAGTGTTGAGTGTTAGCCGAAATAGTCTGAGAATTACAGTTTCCCAAAATCGTGTGTATTTTCACAAAATGCATTTAATTAGATTTGACTGGCATATTAAATCTTCTGCTGATATGCAAAGAAGAATGTGTGTACAACATTCTGCGGTGAAACAGAGTACATTTTTTTTCATTTGATTCTGTACAAGGTGTTAAAGGAATCATGGTCAACTAGACCTCAGTGAGGGGGGGGGGATATATTTCTTGTATTTTTCAAAACGGGTGTTGGTAGAACTTCCTGTTTGACTTCAAAAAGACAATTTTAGACGTATAGTCTTGTATCTTCCACATAATTTTGTGTTGTTTGCATGCGTGGATACAATTCTAAATATTGTATCAAGATGTTGTCGCACAATATACTAACTAGTTAACAGCACAGTTTCTTTTTCTTTTTTGGTGCTGTTAACAAGTACATTTTAATAAATATTAAAAATTAATATCGTTCTTTTACAAATATAATAATGTTTCCACTTCCGTGATTCTTGAATTAAGAGAATGGAAATATCACTCAACATTATTTTTTCTAAAATATTTTAAAGTTTTATTATCCTTAGCGCTCATCATAATTTCATAATTTTTGTAAGCAACCGGAAGATTTTTATAGACTCTCGATAAACTGCTTAAAACTCCTAATGGAAAATCATTTAGATCAATGAACCGTTTTTATTTTCATATTTTGTATCAGTAGCTACCATACATTAACACCTCCTCTTAGAATACGACAAAGACGTGAAAACAACTATTTATTAGATTAGTTTTTAGATTAAAACAAAGAGGAACATTAGAATAATTTCCAATAATCTCCATCACTTTTTATATAAAACTGAAGGAGATAATTTCAGAAACAAATTCGTAAGTCGACATCAAACAAAACAGTACTTTGGCTTATGATAGATGACAAAAAGGAAGAAATAATAAAATTAAAAATGACTGAAAAAATGAAAACTTTCCCTGTATTAATGTGAATCAAACACCAAGGAGGATTATGAGTTGGAACAGTATAAAGATGCATCACTGACAAGAAGGAGAAAGATAAGAAGAAATAAAAATCTGAATTATGTTAGAGAGAGAGAGAGAGAGGAGACAAAGATCAAGCGGACTGTATATAAGAATAAATGGACACAGCATAAAACAAATGAGAAATGTTATTGCTGTGATTCGCGAGACGATATCTTCAATAGAGGATATTAATAAAAACATGGGGCTATCCATTAAGAAATCCCTTTGGATTTGGTGAATCAAAAGAAATATCGAAGAACAACAACAGATCATTTTACGTAACCCTGAAAAATAGCGCAAATATGAAATCATGACGCTTAACTTAAAAAACTGATAATCATTAAGAATTACATTGATATTGTTAGATGAAATCGATGGTCTTCAAAATATGTAAGTAAATAATATTTTTCGAATGAATTCAAGAAATAGATATTGACACCACTTGCACCTAGGCATTGTTCATAGTCAGAACCAGCCGGATAATTATATTTAATTAGCGGTTGATCATACAACATCCGTGATACCCATCGAGTTGGCTAGTATCTTATGAAACCAATATAGAGCTATTACTTGTAATGTAATTTTTTGTCTTATTGTAAATTGCTTATTTTCTCTGGCTGATTTGCTTCTATACGGGATAAAAACCCGAATTTCTTGATGGGAAAAAATTGCTACTTCCATGAGAGGACGGCTAACTCAATTTTTATTGAGAAATTTTCATACAAAGATTTCTGTCGTCCTGACGAGAATCGAACTTACCATTTTTTTCGAATCGAAGGGCGCAGTGTGCGGTCTTTTTACTAATTATTCATCAGAAGGCGTTAGTAAATAACTGATTTTCAAGGTAATTGCTGAGAATGCTTGCAGGTGTTCAGTTTTATACTTTAATTCTTTAAATGTCATTCGTTTTTACTGTATACCACATCCTCCAGGTTGCTCCCTAATAAGTGTCAGATGGAATAAAATCCAGTAAACCACAGAATTAATTAATACCCTCCCTCTTTTGATTATATATTTCCTGGGAAATGTCCATAAAGATAAACCTTGACACGAGGATAATAACGACCAATTATGTTGGAGGTAAAAGCTTTCTCTTTATCCTGCATGCAAGTGATGAATATCAGACATGAGAAATTATGTGGAGCATGTGGATATTAAAAATAAGTAAATATAAAACAAAATATAGAAAAGCACGCCATACTTTAATTCTTGTAAGTTCACTGTCTTCTCCAGATGAATGTACGGATTTTTCAGATCACCCACTGAGTCACCTGAAAATCCGTTCGTCAGTGGATGAAACGACCAAGTGGGTCGATTCTTTCACTGACAATCTCACTGAGGATTGCTAAATGCTAATGTGGATCACATCATTGAAATAAGCATTAGAATATCTCCAGATTTAAAACGAAAAATACGGTATGTATTTTCCTCTACTTAAATATTGAGCTGTGCTTCTGTATGCTATGGCACAGGAAAAAGAGCTCATAGACTGCTAAAGAAACGTTATTATAGGATTTTAATGGTCTATCTACTCCTGACATTTGTAAAAACTGCATCACGCAAAATCAAATATTTTAAACATTATCAGCCATTAGGGTTAATAATTCTAGATCAGCAAGGAAACAGAGAAGAAGCTAATGACAGGGTACGAAACGTGACTAGGAAATGTAATGTTAAAATCTCGACAGTTAGATGTGAATATAATCAATCAGAATTCTACAGATTGTCCGGTTAATAGTAACATCCTAGATATCACCAGCGATTTTACAATGTTGCGGCTGGTATTCGTCTGCCATCAAGGATCATGGCATACGCTGCATCGAAGCGAAAGAACAATTTATTATAACTTGAGGAAACATGGGGCTGAAAGGGTTTTAAGATATGTTCTCTTTCTTGTGGTTATATCGGTTACTTTAATATCATTTACATCATTTTTGTTCTGGGTGTCTATCAGAACTTTTTAGCCTCCTCTCGTATGTTGTGTTCTAGGGATAATTGTGTAAAATAAAAATAAAATAAAATAAAAATATAACATATTGAAAACATTTTAAATCAGAGGAAGTTAGCAGCTTTTTGGTCACTGCAATTACTATACAAAGTGATTTTTTTAAGTATGTAGTGTACTGTATGAAAACACGATAGGAAAACGAATAAGAAAATTGAAATGCTCGTGATAATGAGTATATACATTAAGAAGATGGACCCAGTCCTTGACTCTTCATCCCTTCATCTTATTGAAGAAAATGTGGGGACGGGGTGTTGTTGAGCTAAAAGCTCTAGTCGTGACTTGGTAACGGCAATAGCCGAGCCTCAGTTAAAACTTCATTGGATACAACATTGCCATCTGTTACTCAGGAAGGGTTATTCCTTCCACACCATCTTAAAGTTCTTAAAAGAACTGGGCGATGGACTGAGTCCTTGACTCTTTATCCCGTCATCTGAATGAAGAAAATCTGTGTGGATGGAGTGTTGTTGAGCTAAAAAGCTCTAGTTATGGCTGGGTAACGGCAATAACCGAGCCTCAGTTAAAACTTCATTGGCTAGAGCATTGCCATTTGTTACCCTGGAAGTCCTAAAAAGGACTTGTTGGAAACCTTCCATACCGGAAAATTCCTTTCACACCAGTTCTTAAAAGAACTGGGCGATGGACTGAGTCCTTGACTCTTTATCCCGTCATCTGAAAGAAGAAAATCTGTGTGGATGAGATGTTATTGAGCTAAAAAGCTCTAGTCATGGCTGGGTAACGGCAATAGACGAGCCTCAGTTAAAACTTCATTGGCTACAGCATTGCCATTTGTTACGCTGGAAGTCCTAAAAAGGACTATTCTCCTATGTCCTCCTTCCACACCATTTCAGACTTTAACTTTTAAATATTAACGAAATTTAATTTTAAATAGGTGTATCATAATACTTGCGATTATTTAAATATATTTAAAAGTTTATAACATATTTTTATATTTTGCTGCACATTTTTATTTATATATTAATAATATTTATATTTTAAGAACATATTTTGAGAAGAATTTGGATTATTTAAACATGCTTATAATTAATTTTACATAACTTGATAACTCAAGGAATCAAGAACACTTTCTCTAATTAGTATGTTTCTTGGATAATAAATAGTAAAGATAAAATGAATCGCACTATAATGGCATATATACCAGTCTGTAATATTTGTCTATAAATCCATTTATCGCAATAATTTTCTTTAAAATTCTCATTTTTATGTGTGTATATGTATGTATGAGAGAGAGAGAGAGAGAGAGAGAGAGAGAGAGAGAGAGAGAGAAGAAGATAAAATATAACTTATTCTTTTCCTTCCTGCATCAAAGTCGCTTTATATTCCGAGACAGTTGTTCGAATTTGCATAAGCACTGACATACGCCAAAAGTCGTATGCTTTTGATGGATAGGAGGAACCTGTCTTCGAGGGGGAAAGGTTGAAGAATAAGAAATATGACTGCAAACGCGAGATATCGCAGGAAACGTATACAGTAGCTGCACGAACAAGCGAAAATTTTTATGCGATGCTTGGGTGATTGAACTCATAAATAAGAATTGAGACATGGAAAATGCAACTGTTGTTTCGATCAATAGAGTACTCTGTCGTTGTTCGTGTAAAAAGTGAATGGAATTGTCTACATCGAATAGTACATTAAATATAGGAGAATGACATCAAAAGCAAATATGCAACAGATCTAAAAACCTATGGAAACAAACGTGCACTTTTGAAACTGTTTTAAAAATAAACTTCGTTGAACCTGAAAGCTTTTCCGTTATGCAGGAAAGAGACATTTACAGGGGTTTGGAGAAAATTTTGACTTGTGAGTGGACATGCCAATAACGATCTCATTAACACATCTAAACTGGTGCGGTGTGCAAAGACTAATATTATTATAGGAATTCGTTAACTCCTCTCGCCTAGTTTTATGAGTTGTAATCAGCGCATTCGGAGAAAGTTAATAGGAAATATCGTATAGTAGAAGGCGGTGTTTAAGAGCACCGTGGATGTTCCTGGAAGCTACTTCCATTGTGATCGAAAGGAATTATGGCTTCAAGCCGTCTTCTGATGTAATTAGTTTAAAGTTAGCTAAACTACTCTTTCCATAAAGTCGCGTGTCATAACATCGAAATCTCCGAATATCGTTCAGTTCAGTAATGCCGGATTCACATTAATCCATGATGGCAATGATTACTATCTGAGTGGTCGCAACGAATACATTCCAGATATCACAAACGATATGTGAAGTATGCAATATGAAGTACTCAACCGCCTACAAAACACAGGCAGGTTCGACTACTTTTATTCGTAATTATGATTTATTGCATTTATATTTTTTTGCACTTATTCCATACGTGATATGCAAGAAACGTGTTATTTATTTTGCTATAGGAATTTTTATGTTATTATTATAATTATTATTGTTGGCCTTCCATCATGCATTACTCCTATTTCCTTCCTGATTAATTTAACTATGCCACTGCTACTAGATGTGTTCGATATCGCTTCATGTCAGTTATGAAATTGAGATATCCGGGTAAACGCTATCACATCTAATGACTAACTAATTTAGTTTCTATAAAAGATACAAACAGGTGAACCACAGACGGAATAATTTACAATGAGGTCAAATCTATACGCGGCCGATCTCACCTGCAAACGTTTGAGAACACACAATTTCGGATAGTCAGGATGGATATCACTTTCACACGCGCCAGTGCAAATCATTTTACCACTAGAAAATAAAATATAAAAAATGATTAGGATGGAGACAGATTAATACTATCATATAGAGTTACAGTTAAAAATGCGTTTCCATTAGGTAAATAGTAATACATAAATGTCATCATGCATTTTTGGTCATAAGAATGATTTTTATCACGCTAACATGGTCCCATGTCGCATTAGAGATCTTTTCTAACGCAGATAAATAAATTATTAAAAAGAGAGAATGAATATTCAGAACAACAAATAGGAATAAGTAAGAGCATCTATCAAGATATTTAAAAAAAATAGGAAAAAATATTACCAGATACTTTTACGGAGAGAAGAATACTGGAAAAACACAAATGATGTGACAGGAAAAAAATAATACTATTCATAATAAAGGAAATATTTTTGAATGCAATAAACTAAAAGAACTTATCTAAGTCACCTGGCTATGATGGATTTCCTACTGAATTGTGGAAATATGGTGGCATAGCAGCCATCAGTTTACTACTTGAACGTTTTAACCAAATACTATATACTGGTGAAATTCGAGATGAATGGAAGACAGGCATCATAATACCAGTTCTGAAAAAGGGAGATGAACGAAGGCGTGAAAATTATAGACCCATAGCTACAAAATCGTCACACGCATTATTCAAAATAGAATCCAGTCTTTAATGAATGAGACAATAGGAGAAGATCAAGAAGGATTCAGTCCTGGAAGATCTACTATAGACCATATTTTTACAGTTAATAACCTGTCTAAAAAGTACTGGGCATACAACTTACCAATATACTGCAGTTTTGTTGACTTCAAACAAGCATTTGATTCCATTGGCAGGAACAAAATGATAACGTTGTTCCTGTCAATAGAACAGACGTTAATGGTAAGTAAAATAATATGAACGTTTTTGTAAGAAAAATTAAGGCTATGGCAAGGAGTCTAGTTTTCTGTGTATGCGCAAAGTTTCTTTCGTTCAAGTAATCAAGAAAACCAAACTTGAACATAATAATGAAAATGAAACTTCCTATATCTCACTGAACCTCGAATATCAATCTAAACAACCATTGCGTATCCGTATTCTATGCCTCAAGCTATATAATGCCACATTTTAAATCTGTTTTTGACTTACTCTGGCTAAAGGTTTACTTATCCAATCCATTGATATTCATATGTCTTCCTTATCGGTCTTCAAATTCTCAACATAACTCTGATCTCGTCGATTTCCTATCAATAGGCTTAGCTACCGACAGTCTAATATCCAAACGGTAAATTCGTCTTCCTCTGACGTCAATATCTACAACTCTAAATGACTTGTCTTTTCTACTTTCACTAACTAAGGCGAAAGAGATGCGGGGAGTATTAGTTTTATGTAAGCAAACGAGTGCAAATGGTCCATCTTCACTTTATTCCACCTGCTCATTTGATAAACCTTGTACTGCCTAATCATTCCGGGTGTCAAAAACTTCTACAACCAGCGATTTAAATAATTTAAATAATAATTAAAAAACTTATTTTTGATATTATTAGATGAAATGAGCATACTGAAAATATTCTCGTTCTTTTCACTGCTATCAAAGCATAATCCTGACTATTTTCACACCAAAAGATCTCAGTTCACCTACCTTACCTTGAATAAGGGTCTGACTAATCTGTTCTGGTATAAACATATCGCATTAATAGCATCATCTGCCTCTAAAACTAGCTATTCGTTTCTTCTCAATTTGCTACTTTCACCTACCCAGCTACTACCTGTGTACAAGTCCCAAACCTACGAAACCTTCGAGTATTATTCATATGCTTAGAGTGGTGCACGAAAAAAACCGCCTTAAAATTCTTGAGGGAGTGCGATTCGGCTGGTAAATGATCATGATTCCCACTGGCTCACTTCATCCACAATCTCTTAGGTGTTTGTTCCAGTTCTATCTACAAATATTCCATTGACACCACCATATTGAACTGGCATCAATCATTCTTCTAATTCCATTAAGCCTGTTAAATAACGGGCAAGTAGCTACCAAAATCCTTTTATAATCGAACTTCAGACCCATCTCGCCTGATTTTCTGGAATAATCTTCCTCGGGAATGTAGCCTAATATTATCTGCAACTTTCGGGTTCCTTCTTCAACTCTTGCCTACACATTAATGTGCTATTGGTAATGCCTCGTGTGGGGCATTTCTATAAAACTTTAAAACATAAGCAGCCTTTTAGTATAAAATTTGTAATCACACTATGCAAAAATTGACTCCTTCACGTTTTAACACTGTAGTCACTCTTTACATCTTACCCATTTCTTAATATTTTGAATTCAGATTTGGTGTACTTGACTTGCCTCCTCACTGCAACAAGGATGAAAGTACAGACATTTTTATGAAGAAAGGTTAAGGAAGAAAATAGTTGGAAGATTTCAGTGAAAATAAGAAACATTCAGGAACTCTTTTCAGGATCTTATATTATATAGATACAAGATGCTTTGAAAGAAATGATCAACAATGATAGTGGAATAATAGAATTTAAGAATGATGGCCACAAAATAAAAAATAATAATAAAATAAACACTTCTTTCGGACAGTTTAAGTTCGAAATGATTCAATTTCAGTAATAACTAATAAGCTTTATATATATTTAATAGAATCCATTTTAAACAGGCCTTTTCTAACAGTATTATGTTGCATGCTTATTTCGAAATCAATATTTTGGTTTCAAAATAATCATATTACTATGATAATAATATCACACTTAGTTCAAAGAATGTGTGAAATAATACAAAGAAAAACAATATCTAATCCACTACACAGATCTGAATTATGAGTAACAAGACTCAAGGACATAAACAAAATATAAACAGATGAAACAATCCATGAAGTGCGAAGTACTTTATAAGCGAAGACAAAATAAGAAATGTGGACTAAATGTGTTTGCAATGTCATAGGAGAATATACAATAAAAATTATGAACAGAGAACTAAGGAGGGGAAGTTAAGAAACGTACATAGAAATACAGAAATAAACTAGTAGCACTGGTTGGAATGTTTTAGCAATTGAAGCCATGAATCTAGTATGTCTGTTAATTTCTTGTTTAATCAAATTTTTATGAAAGCAAAACTTTGCCTCCGTAATGAGTCCTTATTCCTAACTAGCTAATTCAGCGTCTACTACAACGCCTCCTCCACTGGATGATCGGACCCAAGATCTCACTCCATCAGAAGCGTAAATATCATGAGAAAGAATAGAAGCTGTACAAAGATTGAAATGGTAAATCCTGAAGACACAACTGACAAATAAATACGTACGTTGGGAAAATAATGAATAGAAAATGGCATGGCGGTGTTATAAGAAGGTAGCAAAAGGATTTATTTGAGGTTTTAGTAACACTAAATTTTGTAAACTTTACTGTTCTGCTCGTCTCAGGGTTTATTATCTTTTCTTTTGCAAAATTCATTGATGTTTCAAGTTACTCTTAATGTATGAAAAATATAAATCGCGAAGTAGAAGTAGAAGAAATATTTGCTAAATTCGGAGAGTAAGTTGAACACGAAGAGTCATGTTTATCTGTAAAAGTAATGCTTATGTTGAATCTCTGTGGTGCTTCAACAGCCATGTAGTGAAGGACAAAGTAGTAGAATGATAAGTTCGAAGAGGAGATCTTTGTTATGTTTGTGTGCGAAATAGAGTTAACGCGTGTTGCATATCAAAAGCAGCGGGTTGAATTTCTATAGATGAGCATTCACATTTGTCGAAAGAGGGATGAAGTGAATACAGGAATATCCAGAATGAATTACCACAGGTGAAATCCATTCAAATCGGTGACTAGGTGAAGAATTTTCAACAACAAAAAAGCGGTGAAGTTAGTGAAACGCAAAAAATATAACACTGAAGACAGATTACACCGAAGAGTTCGCTGCTAAATTTGCAATGTTGGATTTATTGCTGGCAATCACGAATCAGATCATAAACAGCATCGAATGTTAATTTTAAAAAGGTGAAACAACTGTATTGTTTTTAGTTTTTGAAAAGATACTGTAAAAGAAGATAACAGAAATGTTTGCAAAAAGAAAACCAAAAACACGTAGTTCGTCAAGTTTAATAGCAAATCGACTTTCATTCTTTTCTGAGTTCGCTGTTCAGTTATTTGTTCGTTAATCTTATTCCTTGTTCCCACCTGTAGAAAGTTAGAAAAGCGGAAGAATCGGTTTCCCCGAATTGATTTTTCTTGACTCCCACAGACTATCGTAAACAAACAAATGAGAAATATTTTTCCCACAAGTTTCAGAGCAGTCGATCGAAAGATAATACTCTAGACTATCAAATGCCAGCACTACTTACTACCCACATCTAACGTTTCCAATTGTATCGATATGGGAAATCATCAACTACCGCCTGCCGCACACCTCAATTTTTCCCTTTTCTTTATAATAGCTTTAATATCGTGTAGCAGAAAACCTGTACACAGTCAGTCTGCGTGCAACTGTATCTGCACAAAAACTATATATAACTGCTGGTTTGCAGTTTATTACATAATAATGTATTTTTCTTAAACAACCAGTCTTCGTTTTCTATTCGAGTTCCTAATTACAGTAATTGTAGTCCTCCCAACTGTAAATCAAGTTCTAACACTAAGGTACAAATAATCTCGAAACCAATTCTCGACTTCAAGATAATAATTTAAGGAATAATCTCGGACCAATATTTATTACGAAACAGAAGGAGATGGCGAAAAATCCTTTGTAAAATTTGCAGACTTATCTTACAGGCTCCTCGTCGTTTAGTATGGGAGTTCAGTTAAGAAAATGCTAAATGGATCTTAGTTCTAGAGTTTAATATGGTTATAAAATTATTCATCAACAGCACTAGAAGGTGGTGAATCCTAATGCTTAATATATGGCATTGATCATCACCAGCCTGCTCCTTAAAAATTGAAGAAAGATTTAAAACGTCTAAACACCTGAGCTTCCCAAAAGCATCAGAATATTTCAAAAAATATTACATTGGTATTCAAGACAGTTTTATTAGGTTTAGATAATGTCTTATAGTTGGTACGAAAGGCTAAAATGTTAGTTGTTTTTTAGCTCAAAAGTTTTTCTTTTAAAAATATTTTAAAACGCCTGTTTGTCGTATTACCAATAACAGCTAAAGTTTAAAAAAATTAATTTCATATTTGAAGTTATTTTTAATAAAACCATCTTCGCGTCTTTCTTTACGATGCTAGAGCAGCGTTCCTCAATGGAAGGTCGGAAAACTACGAGGGGGTTGTCATCCTTGCGCAAAAAAGTGTTTCAGTCGCTGAATGATTTTATAGACCTGTTTTTTAACAAACCTCTCAGTCGCCATCACATACTATACCAGATAATAATCAAAATCATCATAAATATGCATATTTGTAATAGAACGAACTATTTTGCTAAAAAATATGCATTTTAGGGAGCGACAATTAACTAAAATCCCTCCTGAAAAAAAAACATATTTCCCAACGTCTATAATATTAATAATACGATATGGCTTAAATACCATATTGCAAGTTTGTTGATGTAAATAATTCAGCCGTTGATGAACACTGCTCTAGGAGGCCTGCTAAGATCGCGTAGATGGTTTTATTGAAAATAACTATAAATATTAAGTTAATGAATATTTGTAATGATGCTATCACAAAAGTTCAATAGAGAAGCAAACTAAAAACACAATCTTTACAAAATTACGTTTTCATATAGAAAACTCGATTAAATATAATTATCAACCTGTGTTGTTGTTGCTTTTTTTTCTAACATTTGAAGTTTTTTTAACATAATCATTCTAATACAAGTTCGCTATTTTTTCGATTTCCATCTCATCTTTTAGGAGACACTTAATTACTATTTCAAGTTATTCAGAACGGTAAGGAGAGTGATTTCTCTTGTAAAGACGTTAGTTTTTCTATTTTCTCTTCAAGATTTCTAACGTTGTTTACCCATTGCCCAAATGCACAGCATATTCACAACAAAATGTTGTAAACTCTTCAAAATCCCGCATACGTTCATGTCAGCAAAGGAAAGGGGTGGGATTTCTGTGAAGACCAACCCCCTTGCATCGTTCGCATGATGACAAGGCGTCGCTCTACTTTTTGAAGTATAATTCATAAGCTTAAAAGTTAAATTATGTGCAGGCAAGCGTACATGAATTTTCTCAGAGGAGCGAGGGAGAAACATTAATCATAAGTCATCTGTAATTCTAAACTGTCTCTCTTGTAAGGAACCTGATAAAAAACACTTGGAAGCCTTAAGGGACAAAAATGTCAGGAAAACGATACATCAAATAGTCAAATATTTCTTTCGTTAATGGTACAATCTCATTTTAAGTGATGTGTTAGCAAAAAACTTGAGCGTTTGCATGGAGTAGTAGAAAATATTTCCACTGTGTTAGACGGCTATGCTAGGAAACGTTCCGTACAGAAGTGCAAATCCGTTTTGACGTATCTGGTTAGTAAATTAAAAGACAGGAAATTTTACATGCACTCTTTAAGAAGGAAGAAATGCTAATGTGATCAAATTTAAACCATTTATCATCTTAAAGTATTTTTCATTGTTATTGATATGATTATAAACATGCAGAGAATTTGCTTAGTATTTTCGCATATAATTTCAATAGCTATGCTACGTTAGGTTGATTAAGATGACTCTTTGATACTCTGGTGGTCATACATGCCCATAGTTTCGGATTCATCGTCTTTAATTTCAAGCCACTGACCAAAAGCAGTACTCGATTGATAAATAGATGACCAAAAGATAAACAACATCTACCATTTCAATACCTTCACAGACCAGTGTTGCAAGTACTGACTGCACCTTACAGTATCCTACTACCAGAGCTTTAAATGAGCACAGGAGCATACTGTAAGATGCAATTAGTACTTGCAGCACTGGTCTGTGAAGGTATTAAAATGACAGATGATGTTTATCTTTTGGTCATCTATTTATCAATCGAGTACTGCTTTTGGCCAGTGGCTTAAAATTCTAGTCCCTTAGCTTCTAAGGGGCTCGAATTTGTGAAAACAATCTTCTTCTGAACGGACCTCCTTCCTTTACACAAACGTGAATGGAATGTTTCCTAATATATCAATAATCGTAGGATTTTTATAGTGAATCACGTGAAATCTTTAATGTGCATTAATCTACTACATGCATAACACGCTAGCAAAGGCTCTTGTTGACCAAAATGACCATAACGTCAACATAAATTGCACAGTTTATGTTCACTTAGAACTCGTTTTTATTTACTGTCAGAAACAGTTGCTTGTTATATAAAAAAAAGAATATATTTTGGTCAAGTTTAATTTGAAAAGAAAGATAAACGCAGATAGCAATAATCATTACTGTTCTGGTGTTTTAATATACAGAATTTGTTAGAGATAATCAGCTTATCTCATCGATCAAATAACATAGTATGGATTAATTAAATGAAGAATTCCACGCTTTTTGGGCGATCTTTGAATCACTCATGAATGAATTAATGTGCCATCCTTCTAGTTCGATGTACGTAGGAAGTGTAAGGATTGATTAAGTTGATATTAACATGATGAAAATGCGATGACAAACAAACAGAACAATCCAAAATGATTGCAAACACACTATAATAGTATCTGTTGAGGAACCTATTTCGAAGAATTTCTTACATGAAATGCTTTTAATAAGAATTAGAATTGATGTAAACAATTATCATTTACTTATTTAAATTAAGGGGATATTAAATCCCACATTGTTTTAAAACCGAATAAGAAACTCAAAGATTGGAATCAGAGAGTTTCATGCCGAATATAGTAAACTATAAAAGTATCGGCGACTACTAGCATAAGCTAAAGCATAAGTACAAAAGCTAAAGCATAAGTAGTCCAAGTACAAACTAGGGCAACTCGTAGCAAAGGTGGAGAAAGTTCTGATCGCTATTCTTAGTATTTCCCATAATGTAAAACCCCATCTCCTAGGAGATGTATGATGTTATATATTATAGTGGGAAGTCACTACCCACACCGGTTTCGATCTTTATTGAGATCTCATCAGCCCTCCCACCATAATGTATAACATCATACATCTCCTAGGAGATGGGTTTTACATTATGGGAAATACTAAGAATAGCGATCAGAACTTTCTCCACCTTTGCTACGAGTTGCCCTAGTTTGTACTTGGACTACGTGCTTTAGCTTATGCTAGTAGTCGCCGATACTTTTATAGTTTACTATATTCGGCATGAAACTCTCTGATTCCAATCTTTGAGTTTCTTATTCGGTTTTAAAACAATGTGGGATTTAATATCCCCTTAATTTAAATAAATTAAGGGATATTAAATCACATAAATTAAATAAATTAAGGGGACATAAATATTGGCTGTATATTTATGTAATTATTATTTACTTTTAAAACCAAGATTTGCATTAATAATGATTAATGAGAAATATTTTATGAGCACTGCATTGGTTGGTGTTTAAATTTTTATTTTCAGTTTTCCAAAAACTATAAAAAAAACCTTAGAAAGCAACCAGCAAAGGTTATCGGTAACGTGATCAACTCACTGATAACAGTTCAAATATTTCAAAAAATATATTTCTTCCTTTGTCATAATTGAATTTTTTATCCTAACATTTCATGCAATATTTTGTTGTCGCATCACCTCTTTACTGAAATATATCTAGGCCCTCAAGGAATAAACTTCGCGATCTAGCGAAACGCGTGCACATGAATGAACGTACAAGACAAGATTTCTTGAAAATTCTAAGATCAGCTGAGAAGATATCTTTGTTCTGCTGCTGCTGCTCTATGCGTGTCATTCGCTACGTATTTCTTTCCCTGCGTGATTGGCGAAACAAATAACAACATTTTCATCTATTTTCTTTTCATCTGCTATTGGGAACGGAAAGGGAGTTGCACACAATGTACAAAAATATCTGGTAAAATCCTTGGCGAATAGAATTTCCTATCTTTACAATTCCAAGAGCATTTCTGGCCTCAAGATGTGAGCAATGATGTGAGAACTGATATGAGTTTTGCTTTCTTCTTTAAAATTCGAGAGAAAGAGAGAGATAGTTTTGTTTTCTTCAACCATCAGTCAGTATTACGCACGGTTCAAGTGGGAAATTTTTTGTCCATCGGTGCACATGGCGCACGGGTGCTCACGTGTCCAGCAGAAATGTTTGTTTTTTCTGGTGGAATTGTGAAAGGAACATGCACGTTCGGCATCGAAAGGTTTGCAGAAGACAAAGTGAGGAATGATTCAAACATTTCCATAGATTACAAAAAGATATTTTGTTGAGAGTAAAATATTACGTCAGTTAACTGTGTATCTGTATGTGTGTGTGTGCGTGTGTGTGTGTTCTTCTGCCAGTTTGATGATGAAGGAGAATCTTTTTCACCACCGTGTGAGTCCATATTACCTTCAAATGAAAAGTCATTATTAAGAGTTCTTTGCATCGTAGATTAGATTCGAACCCACATATTTCCCAATAACGAGCATTGTCGATACCGACTCAACTATGGAGATTTGTTGACGAAAAAAAGTTATTGTATTTTCCTCTGCTAGATATTTGGGCAATTTCCTTTCATGTACTTATACTGATTAGAGAGAAATGCTAAAAATTCTTATGTTCTTTTCAGATAGTACGAGAGAAAGAAAAAAACCGTCTCAGATCATATAAGGATAGCGAAAAAATCGAAGTTCTTAGCATTGGGTGACTGTTAAGAAAGGAGATCGTATATTTCTAAAAGTCTGGTCTTGTATTTAGAACTACCAGAAACAAAAATTGCCATTCCACATGTTTTGAAGTAATGCTTGGGTCCAATCTTAATTGATATTACATCTGTTTACGGGCTGAAATCTATCGAGATGTTTACTGCAAACAGTTTGAATCACCGTCTGTTGATTGTGGTATTCTTATGAAGGAAAAGTTAAAAATATAACTTCCTGTCTTAGTATCAGCACCAGTTTCTAGTACGAAATCTGTAGCGTTTATTAATATCCTTAGAATGTAATATGGAAGTCTTATATAAAATTGTTGATTTATTCATTCCAAGTCAAGTGCTCTAATGATCCGGAATTTTTCCGCTTGTTTCTTATTACACGTATAGTACGTTAAAAGAATTTAAATAAATCTCAGATACATCAACAGATTCCATTACTCTACATAGTTTTTTTTTTAATTCATTGCCGCTAGTTCAAGAATCTCCAGTTCAAATGTGGTCTTCATTACATGTATAGTGGAAAAAATTACTATTTTTACTTTTAAAATAATTCTCTAACGGGAACAAGTGCCGCCATCTTGTGGTCCTAAACCTCGACAGGTATATATTATGTCTGAAATAATTGCTCATGATACGACCGGTTTTTTTTTTATCAGCGAGGTTACAAACTCTAGTTTGAGGAAGGATATTTCCTTGATCAAAGAGACTAATAGTGGAACAGGCAGAACAAAGACCTACAAAACCTTCACCTAATCGAAACTTCAATTTAATCGAATTTAAATTGCTGACTTAAAAGTTAACAATTTAATCATTTTAAATGATTAAAATTAATTAATTTTAATTTTAAAATTAATTAATTAACTTTAAAATTACTTAATTTTAATTTTAAAATTAATTAATTTTAATTTTAAAATTAATTTTTAGGTTATACAGTTTTAATAATCTGGAATACAATAATTTTAGTTCAATAATAATCAATAAAAATACATTTATTGAAATATAGAATTGATATTTGCATAATTACCAATGGAATATTTCTTCCACACAAAGGCTGCGTTAGTTCATCCTCCAATTTGACGTACGCTAATATTTTCCCCATTTTGTAAAAGCATCAGCAAAGAAGAGAAAGCTGTAGAAGAGCCGCATCTTTATTAAATACTTTGCGGAAAGCATTTAAACCTCGAGAGAACATCAAAGCACCGAACATGCTTCAGGTAAGAAGAAAATTAATTGAGATGTCAGCCTCAGTTTGCACTGGATTATTCCTGTTTCTGACTAGCGATTAATTATGAAAGAAAACTCGCATATCCGAGTGTTTCAAGTCAGCTATCAATACATGTGCAACTGGAGGATTCTAGAAAATTTAAAGATAACCCTTTTCACAATACAAAATTGGTTAAAAGAGTATTGGCAATGTGTTTTTACTAAACATAAGCAATTATTTTCATTGTGAACATTGGAGAGGATCCAATATCCGTTACACGAAAGTTATTAACTTTCTGCTTCGAATTTAATCAAATTTCATATAAATATGCGCTGAAAGTATGGGCAATGCACAATTTATAAATAAAAACTTGAAAGTGACGTTTATTAATTCAGTTTTTAACAACCATAATGTATATTAGTATTTCCGCCATTGTTTGATATGACACTACTGTTTGCATATTGCTATTCCAGTCGTTCAGTGTTTTTTATAATTCAATAAATGAATCTATTTTATTACCTTTGTTTAAAATATTCTTTAATATTCTTATACTATATTTTATTATATAAAAATGTATTAAGAATATAATGTTTATATTTATAGTTGATAAATTTTGCCTTTGTAATATTTTATATAATTCGTACACCATAAATTAAAATTCATATAAATCGCCTTATAAATTAAGGGATGTAAATTAGACCTTCCAAAATTCTTGATTCCTAACTTCCTACTTCAAATAAGAAAAACTAAGCGTGAATTTTATTTGAGGGTTAACTAAGCAATATACTGCTTTTAGAATTTTCGAATATTTATTTAATTACTTTTGAACACAGCAATGCTGTTTGTATGTCTCTTGCCATGTTTATATTTAATAGAGCAATCTATGAATACACTTGTTAGACATGTACTCTCTTGCAGAGAATTGAAATTCATGATAGCAATTAAATATCTATGGGAAGTGCAGAGAATTTTCTACGATTCACCGGAGACGTGAATGTCTAGATACGAGGGATGCTAAAGGAACATTCCCTTTAAATATTTCTATATCAATTAGCAAAAACATCGCAGTTTTCGACACTCGGCCAGTTAACATCAAGGGAAAGGTTAAATTTTACTTATTTTTCAGTCATTATTAATTGCGTGTTTTCAAAAGGAAGAATGCGAATCATTCGTGCTGATTCACATTATAAAATCATGAATCTCTCTCTTTATTTCTGAATGAATGAACGATTAGAGATAAAGTTTGAGAAACTCCTATAGATAGTTGGCAATTTTGATAATGTCCTCTACAACAACATTAGATACCGTTGAATATAAACAAATTTAAATACTGTATTTTAGTGTAGTTATAGTATATACTCTATAAGATATGTTTGTTTTTCCAGTAGTTCGGTTTTTAAAAACACTATTGTATTTTTAAAAATATATTTTAAACACACACACAGAAAGCTAGAGAGAGAGAGAGAAATCCTAGATATTTATCTCACAATCTGCTGTTTAAATTCCTCATTTGCATTTGCTGCTTGGTTTTTTTTATATACATTTACTATGCATCCACTGGAAGAATATCATTGGTATTGACTGAAAAACATAATTAGAATACGTTTAGCTGATGTATCTAACTCTTCACTAGTCAAACACAAATAAAATAAAAAAAGGTCCAGAATACCCATTCATAATAGTTTGTGTGAGACGGCAGCCGGTATAAGAAAATGACTATGCTGATACATGCTTTGATAGCATTTATGAGTTGAATGAGGTTCAGGGTCTTCTCAGATTGACATTTTGTAGGATAGGGTGGTTATTCCTCAGCCTTACATTATGGAATGTAAATCGCGTATGTTCTCCTAGCAGGTTTACCTACTTGAGGGATGAGAAAAACCCTACCAACTCCGTATGGCTGGTTAACTGACCATCGATTAAAAAGCCCTGATATAGGAGGTTTCAAATACCCAGATGGGATTCAAAACTGGTCGAAACCACCCAAAAGGCTTGGTCGCAACCAACTGAGCTGCGGAGGTTTTGATAATGTGTGATAATGGAAAAAAAGTAATTATCTATTGTCATTCTATTCAGCTAGTTCTTCATTTGTAGAGAGGAACCATTAATATAATAGGCTGACGATTTATTGTTCTTTTCGGGATTATTTCATCACTATACGGCAATTTTTGAGCTCTCGTTAATAATCTACTGTTGACTAAAAATCTGCACAATTTAGAAAAAAATCGTACAATATTCTAAATATTTAGTACATTAATTTTTTTCCTGAATTGTTTAATTGAAGTTTGTTACTATCCTTCTGCTAAACTTCAAATTCCCAGTAACCTCCACACATGTTCTGTGAGCAAAGAATCTACCGTTATTCAGAAGATCACGTTTACGATAAGTGTGGGTAAAAGTTTGCTATTATTTTTATTACCCGTTGCATAAGACTTACCTCACATCCCTTATTTTCCTGGTCAAGGGATACCACAACTTTATCAATGCAAAAGATGAAATGCAGGAGTATGGTCATCATAAATGTCGAGACTCATGTTTTTGAGGAGTAAAACTATGTAAATATTATTAAAGATCAAATATCGTTTTGAGAAGATAATGTGAAATATATGAAAAGTAGAAAAGAAGAATATTTTACTATTGTTCAACAAAAGAATAGAATGTAGGAAAATTAATTCAGTGAATCTTGAGCTTGGATAAGGTTTATTGCATGAAAATAAATAATTAATTAAAACTAAATAAATACTAAAATGTGACGAAGTGAAACCAAATTTATAAAATAAAATAGTAAGTAAAAAAACAGAAAAACAATAATTATTATAAAATCAAACGCAAAAGAGAATCTGAATTTTAAATGAATGTAAACAAACATGACATCATATACGAAAATATATTAATGTTAATGCAAATATATAGGAAAAATGAAATACGAAATACTATAAAGAACAATAAGAAATATGCAGAACGAAAGATGAAATGCTATAAATCCGTATAGAAAGAAGGGAAAAAATGTAAAATACAGTAATATAGTATTAAAAAAATTAAGCACAAGTGATAAAGTTAGAATGAGGCTATGAAACATGTACAGTTGCAAATGATATGAAGTGGTGCTGTCTTTCACGGTCAAGAAACCACCTTGGCTAAGATCATGTAAATAAATCACATAAGACGTGACCATGATTTCGAGTTACCTTGAAAAGAAATAAGAAACTAATAAAATAAAGAAGACAGAAAGACTCGGAAAAATAAGAAGAAGAAAACCATAAAAATTATAAAACAAAAATATTTTTAAAAAAGTGGGAGAAAACATAGAAGAAGAAAGAGCCCAAAAGAATACAATACCGAATGAAACAAAAAGAGATAAAGAAAATATATATTCGCTATCAGGAGCCCACTAAGGGACATGCAAGTGATAACAAATGAAAAGCATTCCACCGGTTGAGCACTGTCTACACGAAGCATCTCGATGAAAAGGACTTTCCCCCGCTGAGATGTCCAAGGAGTGTTCCAAGATTAAAGTATCCTGTTCATCACGCATGCTGACAACAGCAATCCTCCACGAACCTGCACAACGAGATACATTTTATGGCCTTTCCTTGTCATCGTAAATCCAACAGATGCAACGTAGTGAATGCGATGTCTCACAACATGTATTCGGCATCGCTGTAGAGACTTAACGGCGATTTACTTCTGACATTCACATGTTGCAAGTTGTTCAAGTAATTAAGTTTTCTTGTATTAAATTAAGTTTTCTTGTACCGTTTTATGAACCCACCTACAGAAGCATGTCGCCGTAGCGAGTATATGACTCTGCTTAGTGTATTCATTTGCCTGCATTCTCCATTTCAAGTGCTCTGCAACCTCGAAGAAAAGCAGGATAACAATTAGCTCAACATGACAACATTTCATCAATAAATTATTATTGTTAATAAAAATATACTATTCATTTGATTAAGGAAATCATTTGAAAACAAATACCATTACCTGATCGTGCATTATTCAAGTCTGCATTTTTAAATTATTCCAGATCATGAAAAAAATCATCAGGAGCTGAACAATTGCTTATTGGTCGATAACTGACAAAAATTAATTAATATGCGTGTAGTATTTGTCATTGGATCAGGATCTGCATCATGATTTTAGGGATTCATCATGCTTAGCGCTAAAACAATAATTGCCAATGTCCCGCCACCTAGTAGTGTACTTTGGAACTGTTTCTGCATTGTTCTCTTATCATGTCTGCTGCCGTCATATTTTGTTTGTTTTATATGTTCAATTATCTTGTGATCTGTAGATGCTCGGCCGGATCTTGTTTAATGATAATCAGTTGGTGCACTGCACTCAAAAGAACATTAAGACGTTTGTACTCGAAAGTTAATTACAGTAACCACTGGTAGTCCAGCCTTTTCCTAATCACAGTCGGCTCCTTCGCTATAGCTATTCTGATTTAGGATTCTGTCCCGTCCCTGACTGGGCTTTAGTTCCGTTATGTAATGCTAAAAACGCCTATGACATCCTCACAAAGTGGGCAGATAATATGTGTGTTTAAATGTTTAAAAGGGAAAGTGTCGACTATCATCGACAAGCATTTTTAATTTTGAGTAATGATCCACCTTTAAAATGCCAAAATAAATTATAAAAAAAAAAATTAAGTATGTAAACAATATAGTCAATACGTCGTTGTCTTATCTGTAGTTAACACATTTTATTTTAAAATGAATTTTATAAGCCTATATATTCCCCGTCACCTTACCGGCCATTATGGATCAAATACGCATCCTCATACTCTTCGTATCCATCACATATTTCAATGTAATATCAATGGTATTAAAATTTTAATATGCACTTCGCATCCATGATAACCTTGACGTCTATAGACGTCTTGTCCGGTTACAATCTTCGTGCGGCCAAACGCAGAGGATACAAGCATCACTTCCGCTGAGCTACACAAGCAGATAAGATTTTTTTATTATTTTTTTAAATTTTTTTTTATTTAATTTACACTGTCTGGAAACTCTGTTCTGGTTATCAAACATGGAACTTTGTCAAGCAGCTTTGGCCTCCATTAAGTAAGGCGATGATTTCGCATCGGACAATGAAATTTATCTTCCACCTAAAGACAATCGCAAACATCCATCCCCACGGTGGAAGTCGAACCTGTGGGACAAATGAACTGTAAAATATAACATGATTAGGTCGATTCGCGAAATAGACAGCACTTAGTACACTTCTTTCCTCCGTTCAAATGCAAATGGCACCTTTACTTCTGCTACAAGAAGTTTATTGGAATTCAATATTTCGAATACATACAAAAATATGAGGAACATGGTTTCGTTTCAGACAGACCATTTGTACATTGGACATTTAGCAAATTATCTTTGTTAAGATGTACATTTACAAAATTTAGTATTTATAATGCACCGTAAACTGTGCTGTGTTCATTCAATAGAACTATGATTGCAGTCGGATAGTTTTTCCTAACAAATAATCACATTAAGTCCTTGAACAACAAGAAACTGCATGAAACTTTGTATTTAGGATTTGGACTAACATATGTAGAACTACTCTAGTTTACGGTCGCACTATTTTTATAATAAAATGAAACTATATATCTATAGTATATAAAACCAAATAGGGCTCAACGGTCTTGCTATGATTATAAATTACCATTAGAAAGCATTGTGAAACATATCTGCATGAGTCTAGGATAATTTCTCTAGTTTATTATTATTATTATTATTATTATTATTATTATTATTATTATTATTTAATATGTTTAATATGTTAGTTTAATATGTTATATGTAATATGTAATAGAAGTTTAATATATTAAACAATATCATGGAGAAACAAAAATAACGCAGATTTATGAATATAATTTTTACTAATTTTGTAAATAAGCAAGTGTGTTACTTGCTTTTAAGATCATTTAAATCTCCTTTCACAGGGCAATCAGCAACCCAGAAATTTTGAATAACCTTACAATGAAGTAACGTTTGCAAGCATTATTTTTTTTATTTATTTACTTAAATTGGGTAACTTAATTCAAGTTTACAGAGTTTGAGGATTTTCATAATTGAAATGGCAGAGAACAGCAATAACAATATTAATTTGAGTCAGTTGTCCAGAGGATTTGCAGGGAAATGATAGTGTTCCTTTAGCTCGAGGAGGCAGATTACTATCTATCCGAGCACCAAGAGACTTGACTCTAGGAAGTGATCCAAAACGAGTATTTACACCAAATATTCCAGCAAAACTGGATAGAAGTGCAAAATCTAAAAATGAAGATTCCGAAGCAGAAACTAAAAAGGAGCCCAGTACAAGAAGCCGTGGACGAGGAAGAGATGAGGAATGAGGCAGAGGAAGAGGGCGGTGATTGATGCATCCAATCGCAAGGAAGTATATTTGCAGAAGGAGTGGCTGAGCAAAAGATGTCACTATCTTCACGCTTTGACAAGGGCACTGTTAAGGAGCATACTGCCATGCCAAAATTCACTCCTACCACAATACGAACTAAGCAAGAAAATGATGATGATGTAGCAATGCTGAAAGATTTATTACGAGATGATTTTATTGATGATATAAAAACAGATGAAAGTCTTCAACCAGTGAAATTGCCATTTTCAAAGTTTAACAAGACATGTAAAAAAAGATGCTGACCAACTTGATGCCATCTCTTTAGTTAAAGTTAAAAAAGAAATTGAAGATAACGCAATGGATGTGGAGGAGAAGGCAAAAAGCAAACCTAAAATACAACAGAGACCTGAAGTGACATCAGATGCAGTTGATGATGATGACACAGAGATGATCACCAAAAAACGTTTTTCAGATGGCAATGATGGGACATTTATATTATTTCAATTCCCTTACTGCTTACCTGGTATTCCAGAGAATCAAGATGCAAATGATGAGGCTAGTACTTCAAAACGAAAGAAAGATGCCAGTGCTAAAACCACATGTACCATAGCTGATTTACAAGAAGGATGCATTGCAAAGTTACAGATAATGATATCAGGAAAGACTCGTCTCGTAATCGGTTCAATTGTTCTTGAGGTGGAGATGGGCACGTCAGTGGGATTTTTACAGAATGTTGTCTCCGTGAAAGTAAACGAAAATTCAGGAGATATGTATGAGTTGGGACCATTACAACACAAAGTGGTTTGGTGTGCCAGATATGGAAACTCTTCTTGAAGACAGTGAAATTACTTGAATATTTTTATTTATTACTGGAACCTTTTGCCATTTCTATTCATACACATTTTCACAGGAATGTCATGGCTTTAATGCATGTAAATCAGAAAAAAAATTAGTATTATTATAAATGCCTTATGTTCAGTGTGATTTTCTTCCAAGATAAATATCACATTTTTTGTAATTATTTCGTTATAGAATTTCTCGACATTTGTAAAAAACTGAGAGGGCGCTGTAGTCAAAACAAATTTTAATCAGCCTTTTACCAAGGAATAGGGGTAAACAAAAGCAGCAATGTGTCACTGTACCAGGGCGTCATTAACCTTTCTATACACACACATGCACACAAGATTTTCTGGCACAATACTTTTAAAGCTTAATCCGCACTTTAGCCTCCTAATAACGTTGTAATCAATGCCATCTGGAGGTAATCGACTATCATCTTTTAACCACTTTAAGAGATAATTAATTGCTTTCTTTGTGTACCTTAATTAGCTGAAGTCTTATGTGGATAGAGAGTGATTGAGCATTTTTTTAAAAAACCTTTTTTCATTAAGCGAGAGTTAATGAAACAGTAGTGCAAACATAGTAGACTTCGTATATAAAAGGGGTGCTTTTTATCAAAAGATACACAAACAAGGAAAAGGGAGTAATAATTTCCACTTATTTACTCAACCAACGTGTTTATCTGTAAACTCTCTCTCCCTCTCTCTCTCTCTCTCTCTCTCTCTCTTTCTCTCTCTCTCTCTTCCTTCCTTTCACAATAAAGTGCACATAAACATTTTCACCAGAGCGAAATAGTAGCTCTGTATAAATAAATTTGATAGAAAGAATGTAATTACTGATTTTGTTGCTTTAACAAACAAGAAGCAAAGAAGTTGTTTACTGCAGTAGTTTTAAAAAGTTTCATGTATGTGGAAAGACCTGAAAATTTTCCAGGTGTAATGTATAATCGGCGTATCGCAGTAAAGCAAACGGATGCATGATTATGAAAGATGGTTTGAACAACCAGCAGGGAAGAAGAAAGTAAAAAAAAAAAATAACGAACAGGTCAAAGTTCAGTAGATATCGTGCACTACCACATCACTCTATGTACGATTATAAAACGTACACAGTAAACACACATGATCTGAACGGTTTTAAAAAGTTATTTAATAAAATACTAAATGAATAGAGAAGAGAAAGTCCTACCATTGGAAATATAGCGTCAATAAACACTTCGTTGGTGATGCATAACCTAAAAGTAATATTCTGTTTCTTACAACTCACACACACGATGAACTTCTTCCCTAGTATTTCGTATTCTTTTCTTTAAATTGTCAAATTGTCAATATAAACTTAATCATTTAATCCTATCGCAGAATGTAGGATTCGGAAAATCGACTCTCGACGCCATTTCAGCGAATTATCTACGAAGGTGTGAATACTGTAACCTCATTTGTGGATGCATCAGAGCACTTTTCTGTTGTTAAACTCCCATCTGATTTTTCCTCTAGCTGTTAGTGAATTAACCAAACCTTTCTTCTAACTACGTAGAAAATACTGGTCAATGCATGTTAGAAATGTGTCAAAGAAAGTCGAAAAGTCTTTGCACTGTGGTCGTCATTAATGTGATCAAATGTATAAAGTGAATTTTGCATTTTTCTCGTTTCGTATGCACCAAGACAATCCTTGTCATCCTTTGGACTCCTCCATGATCCACTTAATTAAGTCGCAGGTTTAAGAAAAATATCGCGTTTAAAAACATGGTGTGTGTTGTTGTATCTTAGGTCTGCGAGTACCCGATTTTTGTTGAACTATTGCTAGACTATATGTAGGGTGATGCCCTGATTTTAATCGCGCTCTTCTGAAGATTCCTTGAATTTTCAGACAAAGTAGTTATACTTCGTAAATGAAATTTTTGTTTTTTGCGATAGTGCAGGATACCTTTGTTGAGTAGCATAGGCTACGCTGGATTTATGTTTTATTTTCTTTTTCACGTCTTTACCATATTTTGACATGCGGATGTCTGCTGATCTCCCTGTTTGTCCGAGAGAGCATATGCTTCAAGAACGCAAATTTTATAAATCTTGTTGTTGTTGTTTTCAAATAAAATGCAGCTATCTTCCGTTGTGGGTAGGCTTTCTGTACAATTGTACAGAATGCCTTGACATCCTCCTTGTTGTTCTCTTAGGAGTATGCCACGAAAGGATAAAGTCCTATTATTTAAAGTTCATCAGTGAAATTCATGTAAGGATGTAGGTTGTTCAGGTAGAGCGTGAATTCTAGGTGTGGTATTGCGGTTTCCAAGTGCAAAAATTAGGAATAATTAAAACGCTAAGAGATAGAGCATACAAGATCTCTACGTAATCAAGAACTTAAAACAAGAAGGATGTTAAGGCATTCTGTACAAAATTGAAATAAGACGATAAACAATAAACGCAATTGCCTCGTATTTTCTATTATTGTTTTCTCTAGCCGTGCAATTCTTCCACTATCTTAATCAGAATATGTTCTTGATCAAGCTACTGGAAAACGTCTAAAAATTCTTGATGCTCGGAAGATAGCAATTCAGTTAACTGATAACTCATTTCTGATGATTTGTTCCAACCTCTATTTCTACCATTGGCAATAAACAGGCTCCACTATATGTATATTTCACTTAAATTACATCTATTATTCCTCTACTTTCCTGCATTCCAAAGAAAAACTGACGACGTTCTTTCACTGTAGGTACCCATCGAACTCGCTTTCATCCTCCACTTACCTCTGAAACAAACTTCCTTATCTTCTGTTTCCAAAACAAAAAGTACTACGGTCTCCAACTTTTAAATAATGTCAGTAAATTTCCACATTTAGAACTTGAGCATTGTAGGTTCTCTAACCTCTCTGTGTAGGAATGAGATAAAAAAAAATATCACATAAAAATTCATAACGCGCCATCATTGTCATTTCGCATAATGTCCTACAACAGACAGAGGCAGAGGACAAGAGTTTTCGCACAACCTTCCAAGCTGTTAACTCGACTGCGCGAGATGCAATTTATTGTTAGCTTCTTGCATTTTCCCCAACATAGAGCAGAAAGGATCTCCGACTACACTTTCAGCTATTTCTTAACTAAAACCCGGCTGTTCTTAACTTTTCTTTATGAAGATGGTAAAATGATCCATATCAGTTTTGAATGGAATTTGTATATGTAAAATTTTGTTGAGCTTCTTCCTCAAATTTTTGTTTATTAAGAAAATAATCACACATTTCTTGGAAAACACTTCTTGGCGTGGAATGGCAGAAAAAATGTTGGTTTATCGACATACTGCCATGTTAAAGTTGCGCTCCTACTAACCATCCCTGAAGAATTCTCATTTTGTTACAAAACAACGTCTGAACTCAAACAGTGCAGCTTTTATTTCTGTATGCTTTTATTTTTTTAAATACTAACTGCTAAGACATTTGTGTTTACATTATACTATACCCGTAATGTAGTTAATACTATAATATTAGAACGTAATGCAACCCACCATGGGTTTCGCGACCATCAATCTCAAATTTACGAGTGATTATTCTTCAGTGAAAATCAACCAACGTCGGTAAAGACTACAAGTTATTCATTTATGTTTTTATTTCAAACGATATTTTGTCCTTTATAATGATTTACTTCTGAAATAAAAAGGTGAAGGTAAGAGTTTGACATTTCATAAAAATGTCCTTTCATTTTCATAAAAAAAAAACCCTGAAGTTAACCACTCTACCATAGCAAAAGAAAATATAACATTTCTAAAGATTCAAAAAGAATTAAGTTAAAAATAATTTCTCTACAAATCGTTTTGCATCACTTGCTTAAAGCAATTTTAAATAAGTAATGGTTAAGTGAAGTTGGTCTGTTAGTCTCAGTGCTGTCAAAGTGATTTTTCTTCGAATTAATCGAGCAAAAGCCTGAAGCCATCATCACGTATCCAGACAGTACCATGCGATGATTCACAGCTCCAGGGAAGAACAGTTAATTTAGTTAATTTCCACGCTTTTCTTTATTTTTTCCTGTACGTAACAAGAATCTTTCTAGCAACCATACAGCTGAGTTCCGGGATCTTTTCTGTTGTCCCTTAATACAGTAAAGTATTAAGTAGACAACTACTGTATTCATGATTTAGGAATAGATCATGAATACAGAATCTGTTCGATGAGTTCAGTGTATTCGAGATTTTTTCTCTACTCAGTTATTGAGACTAAGATTTTATTTTAGTTTTATATTTGACTGGTTGGTTTTTATTGGAATATACCAATAACTTTCTGGGCATTTAAGGATTTGATAGGAAAACGTCAACGTCAAATATGCATTTGCTCTGAACTCCTTTCAGACAACAAAGCGTTTTTTTTTGTATAGAAGAACTGTGATTATGCTACCACCTTCTGATAATAATTTGAAAACAGTTTGTCTCTCTCAAATTATGTTCATCTGCTGTGGAATTTAGTGACAATACTACATTAATGACATTATAATTTACCAATTATAATGCCATTGAAGTATAATCCGCATAATTGCAATACACTTACGTAGACGATAGTTTAAGTGTCAATATAGCATAATAAATATATCATTGATAGAATGGTCTATAAAGAAAGGAAGGCAAAAGATAAGAAGAGAAGATAAACCGATAACATACAAAAATAAATAAAATGTAAATAATAAACAAAATAAGTATCTTTAAAATTTGGGAATAAAATAAAGTTAAAAATCTTAAATTTTTAAAGAAAATTTTATAATATTTTAATAGTCAAATAACACCTTATTATCTATCAAATAATATACATCATATATATAAAATTCACTTTAGAAAATTTTGAGTTGGTAATGGATGGCAATGCTATAACCAAAGTTCTAACTCAGGCGCGGCTATTGCTGTTACCCTCCTGCCATGATCAGAGCTTTAATAGCTCAATAACGCCTCATCTCTACACTGTCCTCTACAGGTAACGGGAAAGATGAAAAGCATTCTTGCTTCGTCCCTTTAAGCCAGTCCTTATAAGGACTATAAGGATAAGGAAATGTTTGTGAAAGTTATTAGTTTGTTTGGTGGGAGTGAGTTCATAAGTCCTTCTTAGGACTTCCAGCGTAACGGATGGCAATGCTGTAGCCAGTGAAGCTTTAACTGAGGCTCGGCTATTGCCATTACCCAGCCATGACTAGAGCTTTTAGCTCAATAACACCCCATCGACACAGATTTTCTTCATTCAGATGACGTGATAAAGAGTCAAGGACTCAGTCCATCTCCCAGTTCTTTTAAGAACTTTAAGAGGAAATTTGTGGCGGTGATTAATACCCTTGGAGGGTAATGGATGGAGGAGGATTAATACTCTTGGAGGGTAATGGATGGCAATGCTGTACCAATGAAGTTTAACTGAGGTTCGGCTGTTGCTGTTATCCCCTGGGGCGTTGAGATTCGAGAGTTTTAAGTTCGCTGTCTTAAGGTTTTTGCCTTAAGGGAGCAATTTGAGTCTCCGGGGAAAGTGTTCTCCTGCACGGCCCGCTGAGGGGCTTTGTCGGTGAATGCTTTTCTTCGGAATATGAGCGGTTCTGCTCGGTGGTGCTGCGTGGGTGGAAGGCCATCACTGAGTGGAACCAACGCTGAGATGGGCGGTCTTTCACCTACGATTGTGTGGCCTAGGGATCGCCCGAATTTTAACAGCTCGGCTATTGCTGTTACCCTCCTGCAATGATTATAGCTTTAATAGCTCAATAACACCTTATCCCTGCACTGTCTTCTACAGATAACGGGGAAGATGAAAAGCATTCTTGCTCCGTCCCTTCAATCAAGCCAGTCCTTATAAGGACTTTAATAAGGAAAGTTGTGATAGGATTATAGTGTGGCTCATGTCCGGACAATTCATCGCGGAGAAAATTCATTGTGGGCAAAATTCATCGCTAGAAAACTCTGGAAGGCACAACCTCAACCAGTCATAAGGGGAACGGATGGGGAAAATTGGGGGGGGGGGGACACGCAAACAAACATCACACACCTGTGAGGAGGGTGTCTAAGTGCTGAGAAAAATAGCGAACGGTTCGCAGAATAAATATTCTTCAATATGGTGTCTTTCTCCCAAAACCAATCTATTCTAGTTTTGTAAATATTAATATTCCATCAGCAGAACCTGTGGTATCAAAGTAAGAAAGAATATTTATATATTTTTAAGACGAAATAGAAGTTTGGAAACTCACCGATCAATAAAATATTACTTTTATTGTATAAGAATAAAAATATTATGAAAATCTAAATAAATAATACACAGATACATAAAAAAATATATTTTGTGAAATTTATCTTGCACTGCATTTTCTTTTTATATATCGGTCTCAATGAAATATCATTTCATTTTCTAGAGAATAACATTTTGAGCAAATTTTCTCCGCGATCAATTATCCGCGAACCGTGTGGCTTTATAAACCCAACTGTCTTCGAAGTTAAAATAAGCTTTTTTTTTTGAGGCCAGTAGGGATTATTGTTTATTTAGTATGGGTGTTTTGGTGTATATGTGCATGTGTTTTCCCTTTAGTCTCCCAGATAACGGATCCAGTTTAGCCTTTCAGTTCTACGGGTGTGTTGTATTAATTGTTTTGGTACAGATTTCATATTCTTGTTTTAGTGTTCGATAACCGGTTTGGTGTTTTAAGCAGATGCTCTCTCGTATTTGCTCCATAATGCAGAGAGCAGTGATTTGGCCTCGTTATGCGGTCTCTGTGTTTACGATAATCATTATTGGAGTCGTTTTTAATATGATCACGTAAGTGTCTCAGGTAACTCTGATAAGCATACACTTTTGTGTGATGCCATTAAAGAGTTTGTATTTCATGTGTGTTCTTCTCCAAAGCACCACGGAAATGATTCTTTTGTGCAACAATTCTAATTTGGACAGGTGACTGTTTGCTGTGTTCGCATAGACTGTTATGCCGTATCTTAATAGTGATTGATTGATGCTATCGTAAATAATATTCTTAGTGTTGATTGGCATCATGTTCTTTACTTGGAATATGGCTGCAATAATGCGAAGTTTTTTCAGTTGTTGGTCCATTTAAGGTGACCGTTGATGTCGATCGGTGGTCGAGTGTGTCGAATTCTTTTTTTAAATCTAATAATATGAGTATGGCATTACTTTTATGCAAAGCTTTGTATATGGTGTTCGTAATATCTTCTAATAACACGATTCTACTTTTTTTTAAAATCAGTGTTGCTTTTGTGAGATTATATTGTTTTTAAGTGGTTTTGTAGTAGAGTGTGTACTGTTCTTTTTCTAGTGTTTTGAGATTATAGGTAAACGGGCAAGGGGTCTGTAGTTTTGTCTGTCATTTTGCCCTGTTTGTACAGAGATGTAATTTACTTTGCTGGAGATAATATCAAGTATTGTATTGCATTAATCAAGATTCAAGTACCCTTATCAGGTATTGCATTAATCAATTCCAAAAGAAACAGGTGTAGTTGGTCAAAATGTGTTATAAGATCTCGTATTCTAACGTTGTCTATCCCTGGACTAGATTTAGAGTTTAGTTGCGAGTGAGCATCTTTCAGTTGAGGTATGGAGACGGATGGAAAGAATATAGTTTGATGTTGACAGTGGTAGGTTGGTTTGGTATTAGGCATGATCGGGGTGATGTCTGTCCTGAGCAATGTAATGTTGTTTTCAAAGCTTTCGTTAAAGGATTCTGCTAGTTGTTATGGTTATGTCTTTACTGAAATTGTTGGCGATGAAGTCTTGCGGGGACATTTTACGTTTTGTGTTAAGCAAATCGTTCAGTGTCGACCATGTTTTTTTATATTGCCACGGTCTGCAGAAAATTTCTGGAAGTAATAGTTTCTTTCAGAAGCACATATTTGGGCTGTCAGTTGATTACTTGTATGTTTATCTACTATTTGTATTTAGGTTGTGATTTTGCAATCTCTTCCAAAGATTATTCTTGGGGGGGAATGCATTCTAGTATTTCGCTGTTTATCCGGGGATTTGTGTCCGTTTGCTTTCTTTTCTTAAATCATTTTGTGTTTTTCATGAGGTCGTCTATAATGTTTTTTGCTATGATAATCGAGACTTGTTTGCTTTTAGTTCTGTTGCTCGTGTTTGTGGAGAAGCTGGTTCTAGTGCTGTGGAAAGTGGTAATGATAATAATAGATGAAGATATGATAAGGCGGCCTATTCCGCTCACTCGGAAGCTGGACTGAAATTTTATTATTGGGATTTATATGGTGCGGGTGTATCTTTGGCTCCACCAGTTCTGTTGATACAACTTAACTTCAAAATTATCTCTCAGTGTTTTGTAACTGTTTAAGTGTTTTAGACTGCTGCAGATTGGTATGATATGGTCTATCATAGATGCACCCAATGATTTGGTATAGCTCGCCTAGTGATGTAAACGGTTGTGGAAGGTTACTTTATGCGACATGTGTCCCTGTTGTTAGTATAAGGGCAACTGAAATAATGTTTTCAGAAATAGTACATAGTGCCCCATACTTTTTATGCTCAGGATTTCGTACGTAGCCAAAAAGAGTTCATTTATCAATTAATGTGTATTAGACCGTCATTGCACCGAATTAACAAACATTTCCTTTTTCTAGAATTTTGAAGACAACCAGTAAGTAAGATATAGATCTTTAATAATAATAATAATAATATATTTTTAATAATATATTTTATTGATTGCTAAAATATTTATACATACAATAAGCATCTTGTGTGACATTTCACCTTATAATTTTACAGAGTTCAGCACTAAGTGCTGCAATTCCTACATTGTATTTTAATTAAAATTTTTAATAATACTTTTTTGCCTTTATATTATGTACTTACAACATATGTTCTTCTAATATTAACAATGAAGATTATACAGAATTTTTGTATAATTTTTTATTTTTTTATTTTTTTAAAGTTTGAGAAAGAGTGATTATACATACAAATTTCTGCATTTGCTTAAAAGGATTACTTGTAGATGAGTGAGACAAGTTAATCCTACCTACTTCGGAGCTTGGGTTAGCTTTTATGAAGAGAGTGGGATTTAGCCTTCACTATTTGTGTTGTTGCTACTGTTTATGTATGGGATGTAGACATGTATGGGATGTTGGATGCTAGTGATTTGTGATGTGTATATTAGTGTTAATGGTTTCTTTGTTGGTATATTTTCCAGAGTTCGTTTTTTATTGTTCTGTAGTTATCTACGTGTTTTAACTTTCTTGGTAGGTTGTTGAGTTGCGTGGGTATCTGATGTGATCTCACAAAAGAACCGTATGAGTTGTTGAAGGGTGTGGGGATGTAGAGAGTTGTTGTAGGTCGTGTTATAAGATATGTGTCTCTGTTGTTTCGATGGGTGATGTTGAAGTAATTCCTTGTTAATGTCATGTAGTGTTTCAGGTTTTTAATGCTCAGAATTCTGTGTGTCGCCATGTGCTTGTCGGATATTGGTTGTTGCGTGTAAGGTGTCCAGATCACTGTTGACATGATTT
This sequence comes from Typopeltis vanoorti, assembly GCF_054136105.1. Taxonomy (NCBI): domain Eukaryota; kingdom Metazoa; phylum Arthropoda; class Arachnida; order Uropygi; family Thelyphonidae; genus Typopeltis; species Typopeltis vanoorti. Next base: position 36,869,775 of record NC_143571.1, on the reverse strand, counting down.
TCCTGTGTAGTGTTTCTAATTCTTTTATGTGGCTGTTTGATGTATTTGCATAGACTGTCATTCCGTATCTGAGTAGGGATTCGCAGATACCGTGATATAGGAGTTTTTTTATGTTGGGTGGAATAATGTCTTTAATTTGGAAGAGTTTTGCTGCGATGATCTGGAGTTTCGTGTGTAGGTATTCTATATGTTTTGTCCATTTAAGGTGGGAATCTATATAGAGACCAAGGTATTTTGTGTGTGTTACAGGTTTGATTTCGGAACATTGGCAGGTATTTTTGTTGTTAATGCAGCGGTATGTGTGACAATGTATCGATAGTGATGCAGGGCGTATGATTCTTGGGTTGTGTATTATCAACATCTGTGTTTTGGTGCCGTTGATTAGAATTGCGTTTTGGTGGAAGTATCTTGTGATTTCATTTAGGTCTTGTTGTGCTTTGCAGAGAGCCGTGTTGATGTCTGTGTGGATTGCTAGTAGTGCAGCGTCATCTGCGTACTGAAATATTTGACTTCTTATGGATATGTTATGAACATCGTTAATGTATATGTTGAATAGAGTGGGTGATAATATGGCAACTTGAGGTACACCGTGTTTTACTTGTATACTCCGACTGTGACATGTACCTATTTTTGTTACTTGTGTTCTGCTTGAGAGGTAGTTCTTGAACCATGTATGCAGTGTTCCTCTTATACCTATTGAGTATAGTTTGGTGAGTAGTATGCCATGTTCAAGTTTGTCAAATGCTTTGGTTAGGTCCAGCAGTATAAGGACGGCTTACTTGTTTTTGTCGAGAGCTTTGTTTATTGTGTCGGCGATGTCTTCTAATAAAGTAATGGTGCTTTTTGTTTTCTGAAAGCCGTATTGGTTTTGTGAGAAGATGTTGTACTTCTGTAAATAGTTCTGTAGTCTGGTGTGTGTTATTTTTTCTAGTATTTTTGAGATGACTGGTAGTGTAGCTATTGGTCTGTAGTTCTGAGAATCGTTTCTTTTGCCGTGTTTGTATATTGGCGTAATTACTGCAGTATTAGTTAATTTGTTGATTCGAATAATATTAATAATAATTATTTTATTTTATTTTATTTTGTAAAACATTTTATTATTTCTCAGATAAATTACATACAATAATAATAACATCTTATTTATTATCTTACAGAGCATTTACGTATATACATATATATACACATATATTTACATATTGCATATATTTTTTTACAGTGAATAAAAAATTTTCCGTTTCTGTATTCTAAAATGAGTTAGTAATAGTTACTATGGATGGTAATTTATAGTTTGCAATTGTATAAGATTACATTTTTAACAGCATGTTTAGTATAATAATACGTTATATATATATATATATATATATAGATAGATAGATAGATATATGTATATCTATATATATATATCTATATATATATAGATATATGTATTTTTTTATTTTTTTTTATTATTGATTTGATTGCTGTGTTGGAAGTAGGCTGACGTTTGGGAGGTCAAATGAATGATCTGAAAGGTCTGATCAAAGTGAAATTACCGGTATGTTCTCTTGTTGTTGCATCTGTCTTGGTGGTTCACATTCATTTTTATTGTGGTCTTCTTTTTGAACTAATTGGGAGAGGTTTTTTTTTCGTTGTGGCAGCCGAGCTTTTAATTTGTATTGGTTTTGAAGTTGTGACTTCCTCAAGAATATCTTGGCATCTCTGATCCACAAATATTGGTAATTTGTTTCTGTTTTTGCTTTTTTTTTCTTGGTACAACAGATTATGGTTGAATGGTGTTATATATTCGAATAAGAAGATTGGTGTGTTGTCTTGCAACTCCTTGACAACTGGTTTTTTATGTCTGTTGGCTTTTATGAGATTGTCTCTTGTGGACTTGCTTGTAAGACGAACTATGACTGGTGCAGGTCGTGGCAAGCCTTGTTTTTTGCTCTTCCTGAATAATAATAATAATAATAATAATAATTATAATAATATAGTTGTCGTTGATGTTGGTGATGATGATGATTTTTTATTTCAATTCTTTTCATGTGGTCTTTGTGCAAAGCAACATTTCGGTTAATACTGATATTCAAAAGATTTATGACTGTTAGGCTAAATTTTAAATAATACTACCTATTATTCAAAGTAAATTTCTGTAGAATAATATTTTTTCACTTTTTTGTTTCGATTCTTTCAGTTCATCATAAATAAATACACAAAGCCCTTTTACTTCTACGAAATTTGTATTTTCAGCTTTCTCTCTCGGTTTTGTAAGATTTCTCTTCTTTTAAATCGAAGCCCTCACCATTTCTTTTGACATGCTGCTCTGATCACATTACACTTTCATTAAGTATTCGATGATGAGCGTTTTTCATGTAAAATTCATGACACCTTAACAGTAGTAACATAGCCACAATTGCCGAGAGTTCTTTCAACCAATTTAGCTCGGTAAACTCCCTTTATTTGATAGGTCAGAGACGGAACACATTAGTTCAGAGAAAGAACAGCCTTGGAATGGAATTTAGAGCCGCAGCAGGCTTTCTTTCCGCACATATACCCCCATCGAAGCAAATTAGACACGCGTTTTATTCTGATTAAACAAGAAAGTTCAACTTATTGTTAGAAGTTTTACGAGGGTAGCGCTCTCTGTCATTAGTATTTTCTTTCTATTTTCCATTGATTTCAGGTTAAAAGTATACCTTAATCATTCCCAAATCGTTGTCATGTGTACTAGAAACTCTGATACTCTGTTGGTTATAATGGATTTATTTGACAAAATTAAGTAGAATACAAAGTTTGCATAATTTCAAAATAGAAAACCACTTATGTCATTATTATTATTGTTGTTGTTGTTGTTTTATTATTATTATTATTGTTGTTGTTGTTGTTTTATTATTATTATTATTATTTTAAAAAAATTATTACGGAACATCTATCCATGATGTTTAAGAACTCATAAACATAAAGGCATTCTACACTTGGCTAAAAAGCTAACACGACTCAACGACCAGCATAGTAGTAAATATCAACGTATGTCGATTCGATAATATGTCTCAAATAATAGGGACCTTTGTTAAAAATATCTAATGATCTGCCTTCTTAATACACAGCCGAATATGATTGGTCTAAACGGATCATATACGGTTTTAAAATATAATTATGCCATCATAAGTTAAATTGCTCGCATTTTAATTTCCTTAGAAATATTTTGGATTTCGTTTTAGCATGTACTGCTCTTTTGCCTCTCTTGCTTGCTTCTTGGTAGATCCAGAAGCTATTATTAATTACTACAATTCAATAGAATTTGTTAAAGCTGCAATGGATTAGCATGAAGTATTGTATGATTGTAAGTAAAAGTAAAACTCCAGATTTTGGAGTGAAGATTTTCCAGTTTTTGAGCAAAATGATTTGAATGGACTTTGGTGATGTATTTCTATTTTTTAGATGTATTATTCATGATACCATTGCTTCCACACCTACCTATGCGATATTTGATGTCAGCAATGATGAAACTAAGTATGAAAGTGAATATGAGCAGCTAACAACCTGTGATTACAGAAAGTTCCTCAAAATTTTTTTATAACTAAAGTTAGTTAGTCCTAAAAAAGGACTGGGAGAGCATTACCCGAGCCTCAGTTAAAACTTTATTGGCTACAGCATTGCCATTCGTTACCCTGGAAGTCCTAAAAATGACTCTCTCTCTCTCTCTCTCTCTTAAAAAACTTCATTGGCTACAGCATTGCCGTTCGTTACCCTGATTCTCTCTCATAATATATCATTCCATTTCCAGTTCATTAGTTCTTAAACTTCTTAAAAGAACTGGGAGATGGACTGAGTCCTTGACTCTTTATCCCGTCATCTGAATGAAGAAAATCTGTGTGGGTGAGATGTTATTAAGCTAAAAGCTCTAGTCATGGCTGGGTAACGGCAATAGCCGAGCCTCAGTTAAAACTTCATTGGCCACAGCATTGCCATTTGTTACCCTGGAAGTTCTAAAAAGGACTATAGGTTGTGAAGAGTCTTCAATTGGAAGCAACCTGTTCAGAACCAAAGAAAGCTGAATCACTCCTGTTCATTAGTCCTTATAAGGACTGGCTTAAAGGGGCGAAGCAAAAATGCTTTTCATCTTCCCCGTTATCTGTAGAGGACAGTGTAGGGATAAGGTGTTTTTGAGCTATTAAAGCTCTGATCATGGCAGAAGGGTAACAGCAATAGCCGAGTCTCAGTTAGAACTTCATTGGCTACAGCATTGCCATTCATTACCCTCCAAGGGTATTAATCACCGCTCTCATTATATATAATCGATATGTATTATATATCGTTTATATTTACTCAGTTCATTAGTTCCACATTAAGATATTATTTAATACAATAATATATCAATTTGATTTTGATGCCTTTTAAAACTCTTAACAACTAAAATTTATTAATTCAAAATTAATAATTCTCTTAATAATTTAATACTATTAAAATAATTAATTTGTTTTTATATTTTTAATTGTAAAAAAAAAATTTAAAGTGTTTAATTTTATGATATATTTATATTAATCTAATTTCCAATTAGAAATGAATAATACACGCTTTTTGTCAACAATGAAGATGATAAGAGGTGAGATTTTGCACTTCCTTCCTTAACCATAGTTCCGAAATGTCAGTTACGAGCGCTGTGTATAGTTTTTTTTTAAGTTTTACATCATTAAACAAATTTCATTTATCTAACACAAATTTTCGAAAATGCATTTCAGAGTGACAAACAACTTTCATTGTACAAAATAAATAAATTAAGGATGGGAGAAACTTGATGTGAGAAAAATTACCTCGTTGCATTCTTCCTGATATAATCAGAAATCTGTCAGTCGTCAAGAAAGACAAATGCGACGAACAATTCCTTTACATGAGAAATGTTTAAACTATTCGTTCGTTACTTTATGCTTGAAAGCTCACGGAAACAATAAGAAAAATATTCGATTCCGATTAGGTGAATTAGATTTTGCTTGGTAATGGACGCTATTTCTTGTACCACTGTCACCTGACAATAGAAGAATGTCTGAGATTGTCGCTTAAATGAATTTCGCCTTGTTTATACCTCAAATGCCTCTTTATTGCATGTCCGAATATTTCAAAATGAAAAATAAATCTCTAACTCGAAATAACTTCAAGAATTGTTGCGAATAAAAAGCATCAAAGATAAAACTGTTTAATAAGAAAAGAAATTACATACGATCGAACTTAGTAACTTGTAATCAATTTTTCCGAGTAATATCCATTCAAAAGAAGTTATTAATGTTTAACAAAAGACTCTTTTTATTCTTTGAAATGTTATTTTTTGTTAATCCTCCAAAGGTAAGCCTATTGCAGTCATCTTTCTATTTCAATTGTCTTGCAAAATTATTTCTGTAAATATTAAGATTCGTATTAGTGTTTCCATTCAAATTGTTCTGGGTAAATGTTGTTCTGAATTACTACCAAAGCAATGGATCAGATATTCTTGCTGTTGGTGTGTTCTGTGGCTGGTTAATCTGATTTTAGTGTGATAAATTAACGAAAAGTAATCATAAATTAATGATATGAATATTAATGCATTTTCTGTCCGTGTGAAAATACATACAGATGGAGATGATAATATTCCGTTTTTATTTCTCCAAAGAAATATTAAATCACTTGAGATTTTAATAGGTCTGCAGATCATATTGAATAGATAATTGGAATAATCAAATATTGTATTTAAAATTTAATATAACTGCATTAGATATAAACGATGTTGCATTGCATGGCATTCGTTACTGACCACATTGGATGCCAAATTTTTACAAAGCTGCTTCTTCGATAAAGGAATGGATCTATTAGTAGACTACTGTGTTTCGAGTACAACTCTGCGGAGTGAAATATGAGCCTCATTTGTTCAGAGATTATTCTTCGACCGCTAGTTATTTGCCTCCATCCGTGCAAGGAATTTTATCATGAAGTTTAAGTAGAATTCGGTTTCTTCCACTATCAATATTTGCTAGCCACGCGTGAATTTACAGCACCAGTTTGTGTAAAAAATGACCGAAATTTGAGATATTTTAATCTATAAAATGATTTAGTCGTCCATAAAAAGTTTTAATATTTTTAATGATTTTGTTGAGATATTCATTAGAGTCACTAATAAATTATTTATCCTATGAACCTGAAGTATGAAATAGTTAAAATATTTTATCCCCACCCGCTTTAATATATAAGAATATTGGATCAAATTCTCCATGTATGACTTAGTGAAGTATTGACTATCAGATTTTCATCCCATCCTCAACATATCTCCTCCTCCTCATCATCACCATCAGTGGTTCTAACTGGCGCTTAAGCGCCAACGACCTTCCAAATATCCTGGGATTCAGTAATCGTAATTCGTGGACAAGATTATCAGCCATATGCCTATAAGTATTCTTTTGTCTCTAAACTGCGTACTTCAACATACCTAAGAAACCATAAATGCAAAGGCAGGAATTCTATATCCAGTTCCAGTCTCCCCAATATTCGTTTCGATATTCAATCTACAACTACGCTTAATTTTTTTAAGAAAACTAAACCTCCAACTTCTACAAGGATTCCTGATGGTTTTCCCATTTAATTACATGCACTTTATCTCGTTTCGAGTAAGTTTGCTTTGATATCCTACGTCACAGAATATCCAAATTAGGATTTTCTCATTTTAAGTTTCTGTAGGTGACAATTGCTTTGCTTCATTCTATCATATTCAAGTTCTTGTCTCGATCTCTACCAAATATTTTGAAATTTTAGACCGTTTTTAAATCTCCATTTTGTTCGGCACAACTTTCTAAACAACAAACATTGTCTTAAATCAACAAAACGACACATCATAAAAATTTATATTGATAAATAAATTCAGATCTTTGTAATTATTGCGTTGGTGGGATGATAAAAACATTGGTACACGTGATGCCGCCATAAAAATTCTTGTCCTATTTTCTCGCAAAAAGAACCTTTCTTTTCTTGTATCGCTTTCGAAAATTTTAGAATCTGTACATAAGATTATATTTTATTGTGGTACAATTATAACTTCCAGTCATTTTTGCGATAAACGTTTCAAAAAAAGATCATTTACTAGCATTAAAGAGCATAAGCTTCGTATTTTTGCTTCAGGCTATATTTCATCTCTGAACTATTAGCGGAAATCAAATCATACCAAAGAATGATCTGTAGATTCGAATGTGATTGGCTTGGCAATTGTTCGCAATGTAGCCCTTGCATTACTTTCTCACACACTTGATATAATTGACTGATCATCTTGACTGTTGCTTCTTGCTGCATCTCAACAATCGGGTTAGAACTCTTTCTTTTTAGGATTTTTGGTTCTTCTCCGTATAGTTTTTTATCTCAAGGATTTAGATTACCTCATATAACAAAAATGTTCAGTTATGCATATAACAAATAAATTTGTTTACAATTAAGTTTTTCAGACACATTTATTTTTATTTTCAGAGATAGCTACAATATATATATATATATATATATATATATATATATATATATATATATATATATATATATATATATATATATATATATATATATATATATATATATATATATATATATATATATATACACAGTATATATATATATATATAGAGAGAGAGAGAGTCCTAAAAAGGACTGAGTCCTAGACTCTTTATCCCGTCATCTGAATGAAGAAAATCTGTATGGATGGGGTGTTATTGAGCTAAAAGCTCTAGTCATGGCTGGGTAACGGCAATAGCCGAGCCTCTGTTAAAACTTCATTGGCTACAGCATTTCCATTTGTTACCCTGGAAGTCCTAAAAAGGATTTTTCTTCTTCCTTCCCCAATATATATAGATATAGATATAGTCCTTATCCTTATAAGGACTGGCTTAAAGGGGCGAAGCAAGAATGCTTTTTATCTTCCCCGTTATCTGTAGAGGACAGTGTAGGGATAAGGTGTTATTGAGCTATTAAAGCTCGGATCATGGCAGGAGGGTAACAGCAATAGCCGAGCCTCAGTTAGAACTTCATTGGCTACAGCATTGCCATCCATTACCCTCCAAGGGTATTGGATTGAATGAATCAATCACCGCATCTCACAGTCGATTGATTCTCAAACTCCAACCATTAGTTCTAATAGTTCTAATAAGAACTGGGCGATGGACTGAGTCCTTGACTCTTTATCCCGTCATCTGAATGAAGAAAATCTGTATGGATGGTGTTATTGAGCTAAAAGCTCTAGTCATGGCTAGGTAACGGCAATAGCCTAGCCTCAGTTAAAGCTTCGTTGGCTACAGCATTGCTATCCGCTACCCTGGAAGTCCTAAAAAGGACTGGTATAACTCCCTCCAACCATTAGACAATATCATTTTATTATATTAATAAAATATATCAATAAACGAATTAGGTTTATAAAAGTTTCCATTTTTTGCCATGTAATTTATTTAATAAAATAAAGAACCAGAAGTCTTAAATTTGGAGAAATTTAAATCCAACATTATTTCAAAGCTGAATGTAGAAACTATGAAAGTTTTGTAAGTTGACCAGAGAGAATATATAATCCTCGGCATTCACGAGTTGCCTTAGTGTGGACCACTTGGTATATGGAAAGACAGGCTCTGCCCAAGAGTCTATATATTCGCCTTTTATTAGTCCATTTTGCTAAGAATTCACTGGCCTGACAGCTGTTTCGAATTGGTTGGCTTCTATTCAGAGACCAGGCAATGAATACGTAAAGGCCACTCTAAAAATTAGGCGATCCCCAAACCACTCTAAACGAGTGATCGAAGGATCGTCCAACTCATCGGCGGTTCTATTCAGTGACAGGCTCACCCTACCGCTGAGGAGAACCGCTCATATTCCAGGATAAAACACCCACCGACAAGGCCCCACACAGGCCACGCCAGAAAACAGTAATCCCGGAGACTCAGATTGTCTTCTCAAAGCAAAAGCCTTAAGAGAGCAGAAACTCTCATTCAGTACTAAGGAACTTGAAATGTTAGTGAAATGTGTTTTTCGTAAGAGAACTGTCGATCGGTTCATAAAAGTAATTACTAAAATAAATAACCAAAAAAAGGCTTCAGTTCGGCAGTGGAAAATTACATGTGCAAAGTGGATATTAGATCCAACATTATTTCAAAGTTGAATGTAGAAACTATGATAGTTTCGTAAGTTGACCAGAGAGAATTCATTCTTTAGCATTCACGAGTTGCCTTTGAAAAATACATCTCTCTAACATTTCACGTTCCTTAGTACTGAACGGGAGAGTTGGCTACCTTAAGGCTTCTACCTGGTCTCCGAGGAGAACCAACCAGTTCTTAACAGCTGTCTGGACAGTAAAACCTTATCATTATTGACTAATAAAAGGCGAATATGTGGTCGCTTGGGCAGCGCCTATGTCTTTTAAGTAGTCCAAATTAAGGAAAATCTTGAATGCCGAGAAATGTATTCTCTGTTGTCAACTTATGAAATGTTCGTGTTGTTTATTATTTTAACGGTATAATAGAACACAGAAACTAAGTAAATAATTAATTTATTGACTTGATGCTGATATTTCGCTGGTATTATAACCAGCATCTTCAGAGCACAAAAACACTGTTTGTCACAATACGCGAGACTATAACAACATGGTGTACTTAACCAAAATTGTAGCAGCAACACAAAGACTAGAGTCCTGATTTTGGCGCCCTCTATCTGAAAAAAAAAACAAAAAAAAACGCTATCATATATTACTAGAGTCCTAGAAAAGTGCTAGTTTTTTCTTAATATGACTGTCTCCCAGATCTTCGGCAAGTTAATACAGCCATATTTGTTGAGATTTGGAGTGTGTTTTAGGGCTTTTGTCGCCTCTAAGAACAATCTCTCTGATTTATATGGGTTTCTGTGTAGTACTTTTGTGTTTTTCCAGTTGATCCTGTGTGCAGGGGTATCCAGAGCATGGTCTGCTAGGCCCGACTTCCCATAATGATATTTCCGGACGTATCGTTTATGTTCGCTGATGCGGATATTCACAGTTCTTCCTGTTTGACCGTAGTAGGCTTGATTGCATGAGCAGGGTACTTGGTAGACTCCTGGATGTGATAAAGGAGGAATGCTGTCCTTGGGTGAGCGGATGAGGGTGGCTAATTTGCTACATGGTCTGAATGTGGTGCGTAGTTTATGTTTATTGAGGATTCTTGAGATCTTTTCGGATGTGCCTTTAATGTAGGGGATGGTGACTGTTTTGTTGTAGTTCTCTGTGGTAGATGGTGGGAGGGGTTTCTTAGGAGTGTTTAGTATTTTGTTTATTTTTTGTGGATTGTAGCCGTTGGCCATGAAGGTGTGGCGTAAGTGAGTCAGTTCAGCAGTCAGAGCCTTGTCATTTGAACAGATTGCTCTCGCTCTATGGGTTAGCGTTTTTAATATGCCATATTGTTGAGAAGGATGATGGTGTGATTGTTTGTGTAAGTATCTGCCTGTATGTGTGGGTTTTCTGAAAACTGAAAATGATAAGGAACCATCTGGGAGACGTGTGATGAGTGTATCCAGGAAGGGCAGACAGTTGTTGGCTTCCAGTTCCATAGTAAAGTGGATTTTTGGATGTTGGCTATTTAAATGTACTAAGAATGTTTTCAATGTCTCAGGGCCATGTGGCCAAATAGCAAGCACATCATCAACATCGCGTAGCCAAAGTGTTGGTTTGAGAGTGGCTGTATTGATTGCTTGTTTTTCCAGGTGTTCTATGTAAAAGTTGGCTAGGGGGGGAGAAAGGGGGGAGCCCATGGCTGTCCCATCAATTTGTTTGTATATTTTCCCTTTCCATGTGAAATATCCTGCATGTATTGTGAATTTGAATAGTTCAAATATATCAGGGGGGAAGTGTGACTTCAGTAGATTGAGGGTTTCTATTAGTGGTACATTTGTGAATAGTGAAGTGATGTCAAAGCTTACTATTAAGTCTGAGCTTTTTAGGGTGAGGTGTTGTAAGATGCTTTTTAGGTGTGCTGAATTTTTGATAAAGGAGGGAGAATTGTTAGTGAGAGTGGCTAGTAGCTTCGCTAAATGTCTAGCCAGTTTGTATGTGGGACTATTTATACTGTCCACAATTGGGCGTAGGGGTGTGCCTGGTTTGTGAATTTTTGGTGATCCATAGATCCTCGGTGTTTTAACATGGAAAGGTTTGAGTTTGTTAACTGTGTCTAACAATTCTCCCTCCTTTATCAAAAATTCAGCACACCTAAAAAGCATCTTACAACACCTCACCCTAAAAAGCTCAGACTTAATAGTAAGCTTTGACATCACTTCACTATTCACAAATGTACCACTAATAGAAACCCTCAATCTACTGAAGTCACACTTCCCCCCTGATATATTTGAACTATTCAAATTCACAATACATGCAGGATATTTCACATGGAAAGGGAAAATATACAAACAAATTGATGGGACAGCCATGGGCTCCCCCCTTTCTCCCCCCCTAGCCAACTTTTACATAGAACACCTGGAAAAACAAGCAATCAATACAGCCACTCTCAAACCAACACTTTGGCTACGCTATGTTGATGATGTGCTTGCTATTTGGCCACATGGCCCTGAGACATTGAAAACATTCTTAGCACATTTAAATAGCCAACATCCAAAAATCCACTTTACTATGGAACTGGAAGCCAACAACTGTCTGCCCTTCCTGGATACACTCATCACACGTCTCCCAGATGGTTCCTTATCATTTTCAGTTTTCAGAAAACCCACACATACAGGCAGATACTTACACAAACAATCACACCATCATCCTTCTCAACAATATGGCATATTAAAAACGCTAACCCATAGAGCGAGAGCAATCTGTTCAAATGACAAGGCTCTGACTGCTGAACTGACTCACTTACGCCACACCTTCTTGGCCAACGGCTACAATCCACAAAAAATAAACAAAATACTAAACACTCCTAAGAAACCCCTCCCACCATCCACCACAGAGAACTACAACAAAACAGTCACCATCCCCTACATTAAAGGCACATCCGAAAAGATCTCAAGAATCCTCAATAAACATAAACTACGCACCACATTCAGACCATGTAGCAAATTAGCCACCCTCATCCGCTCACCCAAGGACAGCATTCCTCCTTTATCACATCCAGGAGTCTACCAAGTACCCTGCTCATGCAATCAAGCCTACTACGGTCAAACAGGAAGAACTGTGAATATCCGCATCAGCGAACATAAACGATACGTCCGGAAATATCATTATGGGAAGTCGGGCCTAGCAGACCATGCTCTGGATACCCCTGCACACAGGATCAACTGGAAAAACACAAAAGTACTACACAGAAACCCATATAAATCAGAGAGATTGTTCTTAGAGGCGACAAAAGCCCTAAAACACACTCCAAATCTCAACAAATATGGCTGTATTAACTTGCCGAAGATCTGGGAGACAGTCATATTAAGAAAAAACTAGCACTTTTCTAGGACTCTAGTAATATATGATAGCGTTTTTTTTTGTTTTTTTTTTCAGATAGAGGGCGCCAAAATCAGGACTCTAGTCTTTGTGTTGCTGCTACAATTTTGGTTAAGTACACCATGTTGTTTTAGTCTCGCGTATTGTGATAAACAGTGTTTTTGTGCTCTGAAGATGCTGGTTATAATACCAGCGAAATATCAGCATCAAGTCAATAAATTAATTATTTACTTAGTTTCTGTGTTCTATTATACCGTTAAAATAATAAACAACATGTTCGACGAACACATAAGTCTGTCCACACGTTTATGAAATGTTCATAGTTTTTACATTCGCCTTTGATGTAATGTGGGATCTAATATCCACTTTATTTGTCGTTGTACTTATGTGATTTATTTATATTTATTGAAAGTGTTATTTCTTTAAGAGAAAAGCTTTTAATATTTATATCTTAATGCAAATAAGAAATTGTAGCTAATAAAAAAATTATTTACTATTTTATCCTTTTTATCACTGACACCATTTTATATCGTCTTTGAGAAAACTATAAATTTTTATACTTCGAACTTCGAATAGGTGGAATTGATGGAAGAATTTTGACAATAGAGACCCAGGATAACGGATGGCAATGCTGTAGCTAATAACGTTTTTACTGAGGCTCGGCTATTGCCGTTACCTAGCCATGACAAGAGCTTTTAGCTCGATAACACCCCATCCACACATTTTCTTCAATCAGATGAAGGGATAAAGAGTCAAGGACTCAGTCCATCTCCCCCCCCCCACCACAAAAAAGAAGAATACTTGATATATTAATTTTAAAAAATGTATTCACTTTTTTGTCTCCTTTCGTGCTTGATCAGAGTGTTAAATTAATAATAGTCGAATGCATAATACGATCAAGAGGCCCAATTCACACGTTTAAATTTAACTTGGCAAACGTTCACGATATATAAATCTATTGCAACACGCACGTTGTAAACTACTGGATTTGAAAATGGAAACAGCCCCAAATATAGAACGCTGACACCAGGGAAACGTGCCTTTGAAGAGTTATCATCTCCAACTTTATTTATGTAAAAGTTTTCCATATTATCAAACATACGAGTGAGCACGCATAACCAAATCATTCAAGTAATGTTCTCCTAAAATCCATTAAAAATAGCACGATTTGAATACGACGTAATTAAACAGAGACGCGTGCAATCAGCTCCTCTTCACAGCCGAAATATTTCTGTGAAAACGTGTCATGACAAACCCGTACTTCTGACTAGACAATCCAGATGTCTTAGTTAATATCTTTGAGAAAGTACATTCAAGATTTTAATGGCACCAAATGGGGTCTATGTTTGCATTTCATTAAACGGAAGGATGTTGAATTTTAGGTTTGCTTTTATTAGCTCTGAAAAATATTCTTTGAGACTGCTTCGTCACCATTTTGCTGTATGTTCTATAATTAGATCATACACTGGGTTTGGGAGTTTCGTTGAGAAATTTAAATTCTAATGATAATTATTCAGCAGAAAAGGAAAGAAGGAGAAGTACACAGAATTCTCCCTGCAAATTAGACCGCTCCTCCTTCACAATTTTAAAGGCAATGCTTAGTAACTATTCCAAATATTATGTAGCTACCCAGCTAAACAATTACCTCAGAGATCTACACACCGAACCTCACTCTAATTGGCTTCATACAGTTAAGGATGGATTATAATTTTATGCGAGTAATAATTAGTGGGTTTTAAAAATTCCAAATTAGTCACTGTGTAAATGAAGGTTTAACTTCGTAATTAGCTTTTTTTACATAATCAATGAAATTATCTGGATGGCAAAAAGTAACAGAAATCCCAAGTTACCAAAGAATGTAGATAAGTGTAAATCATGGTTGTCCCTAAAATAAAATTCTGATGTGTCTCCCTTGGCAACGACTGTGTGATATAACTTAACTCTGGCTGTTCGTGAAGGCTACTAAAGGGTGTGTGTGTGCAGAGATCCGAAGATCAGGTCAGCAGCTGTAGCTTTCATGACATCGTTTCGACGGGCGGTCAAAACGATGATGACAACAAAGCTCTTCAAGAACAACGATAATTTCCCAGGAGTGATAATATTGTACCATAGCCGTTGTAACCACCGTCAGTTCGAAAACTGTTGTTTTATTAGAAATATGAGTTTGTTGTTTGCAGTAAAATACGTAAGTTTTATATGTGACATCTGAGATTCGTCTAATTTCAAAAATATAAATCTAAGAAAGAAGAAACCAAATAAAAGCATCCAAGGTAATGTTTTCTGCTACTTTTCTGAAATTCAGCAATACACTATGATACGTCTGGCCACTTGCCAAAGGTTGTAAATTACGAGAAAGTCTTTGAGAATGATTATAATTAACTATAAAAGTTATTATCCATTGAGAATGCATGTAAATAGGACATGCAGTTCCCTTAATGAACAGATGCATCTAAATGTGCATGTAAAATCACACTGAAAACATGGTTGTGTATCAAAATAGCATTATTACCAAACTTATTCAGTTTTATTTCAATTATATTTCAAATATTATTATTTGAAATATTATTTCAAATATTATTTCAATTCAGCTAATATTTTAGTTTAGGATTTTAATTTAAATGGTACAGAATACCTAAAATGGGTAATATAAAAATATTTCTTCCTACGTTTATAAAAATAAACATGTTGGTACAAATCAATAACATTATTCCTTGAAATAGTCCAACGTAATGAATTGAAGTATTATTACATCGGAGACTGTTTGGCTTCTTAGAAATCTACCAGTGCTTATCATACGGCGATTTCTGTAATTTAGACTGCAGGTTTACCTGTTTTGAGGTGTTTCAGTTCTAGTTTTCAGTTCTAGCTGAAAAGCCCTTATAAAAGTTCTTCGCTTCCTAAACGGGATTCGAACCCGGGCCTTTCCAAACTATATTTCCTCCTGCGAAATTCAATAGTCGTGTAACTCATCATCATCATCATCATCTTCATTATTACTACTACATCTGGGTCTGTGTAGCTCAGTGGAAGTGGCGCTCGAAGTTAGACCTAGGTTCAAGTCTAGTCGCCGACTGGAGGAACTTTTTCTAAGCCTATCTTCGACTGGTTCCCGAGTTAGTCGATGTCTGGCACAGGCAAGCGGGTTTTTTCTCCCGTAAACTCAAGAAAATCGACCGTAGTACCCACATTATTTTAGACAGTAACATATCATGTTAGGGTTAGGCACCAAGAGATGGGAGCACTTGTTTGCCAGCCTCTTCATCGGTGGCTGCTATAATTAGTGATAGACATGGGCGAGTTATCTCTGATTGGCTACCAGATGGAGATTGAACTGCCCACTCAGTCTCCAAAAGCTAGATAGCGTATAAAGGCCTCGCCTACTCCCTATTAGGGAATAAAAGGCATTAGCTGATTTATTTTTTATTTTTTTTATTATTGCATTGAAGCTGCTGTGAAGGCATGCGAACGGGTGCACAGTGATCGCTACCCCCGTTTTTTATAGTTTTAAAGTGGTCCAACTCCTGTTTTTAATTAGAAAGTGTTCCCAAGTAACTCTACCAGTCACGCCGAAGATAGTGATATAAAATTCACCGAAATCAGCTAAGAAAAAACCAAATTTTGAAGTGTTGAAAAATGAACAGAGAGGACGGCGGTCAACAACGAGCGAAGAACAAAGGAATTTGCCATCTTTACAATCTGGCCACAATTGCTCAAGAGAAGAAAGTTGAGTCATGAAGTGTATCAAATGCCTGGCGGATTTATCGTCCGATGGAAATCACATAACCTGCACGAAATGTAGTAGGATTCTACACTCAAAATGTGCTGGCTTTTCAGAAACAACCTGGCAACGTAAAACCAATGCAACACGCGAGGAATGGAAGTGTGTAATCTGCAAGAGGAACAAAGAAACGACCTAAGGCAGCCACCTACGACGCAGCTGATTATACCGGAGGCAAAATCGGATGACGACCTGAACAGAAAAAAAAAATGCAGGTGAGTCCTATAATTTCAACTCTTTAAATATACTAATAGAAAACGGTCTAGAGACTATAAAAGACAGCTTAATAGATCTTGTGCAAGAACTCTTCGACAAACAGAACGAACAAATAACAAACAAATCTAGCGAGTATGAAGATTTGGTCAAACATAATAATTTAGCAGTGATAGAAGTGTTGCAAACAAACGGTAAAGACATCAAAATCAGCATTAACCCACCAAATGACAGGCAACACAATTTGATGAAAGAAACATCTGAACTCCGTCAAGAACTTCATTCTCTAAAACTACAATACGAACGTTTAAATCAGCAACAACATAAAGAAGATCTTGTCATAAAGGTCTTCCCGAAACTGCACCTACAGAAAACCTCAGAGACGGAGTTTTAAAATTAGGCCATGCAATTGACATCCCCCTACAGCTTAATGGCATTCAGACCGTATATCAGATTCCTAGGAAAAGCAAAAAACAAGGCTTTCCATGACCTGCACTAGTCATAGTTCGTCTTACAAGTAAGTCCACAAGAGACAATCTCATAAAAGGCAGCAGACAGAGGAAAAAAAAAACAGTTGCCAAGGTCTTGAACGCATTGCAAGACAACACACCAATCTTCCTATCCGAATATTTAACACCATTCAACCAGAATCTGTTGTACCAAGCAAGAAAAGCAAAAACAGAAAAATATTACCAATTTTTGTGGATCAGAGATGCCAAGATATTCTTGAGGAAGTCACAAACTTCAAAGCCGATACAAAGTAAAAGCTCAGAAGACAAAGAAAGGCTCCCACAGTGAAAAAAAAAATCTCCTAATTAGTTCAACACGAAGACCACAATAAAAATGAATGTGAACCATCAAGACAGATGTAATAATAAAATTCACTTTGATCAGACCTTTTAGATCATTCATTTGACCTCGCAAACATCAGCCTACTTCCAACACAGCAATCAAATCAATAAAAAAAAAATAAAAATAAAACTACATATATCTAACCGTCGTCATCCTCAGATAAACTCATTAAAAAGTTTCTAGGCAGAGACATTACATTTCAACCGAGATCAATCAACAAAAAAATAATTATTTATTACATTGAAGTGCTGTAGTTACAGCCGTTAAATGCGTTTAAAAGAAAAAATTGTAAAATATATATAACTTACTGTTATACTATAAATGCTGTTAAAAAGTGTAACGTTATCCAATTGTAAACTATAAGTTACCATCCATAGTAACTATTATTACAGCATTTTAGAATACAAAAAATGGAAAATTTGTAAGAAATTCACTGTAAAAAATATATGTAATATGTAAATATATGTGTATATATGTAAGTGCTTTGTAAGATGATAAATAAAATGTTATTACAGAAAAAATAATAATAAATAAAAATTATATTTTACTGCATATATTTGTTGCTTTAGATATAATATTCGATCTCCTTTGTATTTTGTTCCATTAGATATCACGAGTTACATTGTAAGCATAAAATAAAATGATCTTTCAATCATTTCAAAAAACGAATTGCTGGAAATGAAAAATAAAATACTATAAAACGAAAAGATGCTGGAAAACGCCATTATGTTAAGAAGAAAAAACTCCATGGAAATGTCCCAATGAAATAATATTATCTATCTGTTTAGATGTAAAATGATAACTAAAATTATTGTTTTGAATAATAATATAATAGTTTAATAGCACATTCATTATGCCAAGTACGATGGGCTATGCCAAAGTAATGTATTTTCTTCAGAAAAGGAAAATAATTTAATACGATTAATCCTCTGTCTGTCGATCGTTATGCCATTTTTCAGTCTTCGTCCCCAAAGGGCATCCTTCAAAGAGCTAAGCAGGTAATAGTCAGAGGATGCCAGATTTATGCTATGGAAGGATTGCGAAGATCAGTTTAAGAAAGGCGGTTGCAAAATTGCAAGGGATGCAATTTTGCAATTGCATCCCTTGTGCTCAACATTTTATGAAATACAGCATTGTCTTGGTGAAGAAAAATCTCTTTATAATGGACCGAACTCCGGTTGATGCATTTTTTCAATTTTCATTTTCTGCAACATCTCCACTAATCATTCTAAAACGATCGCGGCGCCGTTCTTAAACTGGCTAAGCCAGCATTTAACTCTGCTGTTATGAACAGTAACATCTCCATGCACATCTTTCAGACGGATATGAGTTTCCTTTGGATCCATATCTTTTGCAGTAAAAAATTCAAAAACCACTCTCTGCCTCGTACGTAGATTTATAAAAGCCGCTATTTGAACGACCGTTCTGAGCTCACGTGACTAATCATAGCGTCACAAACTATAGTAGAAAGCTTTCTGCCTCGCTACAATCGAAAAAAAAAAATGGAAGTATTACTTTCATTACCTTCCCTTGTGAAGGCAACTCATGGGATGGATTTCTGTAGAGGATTCGAACCCACGTTTTAACAACCGAATGACATCATCGAAACCGACTGGGCTATGAAGCACAAATCGTACATTCAGTATATCAATCATAATAATAGTAATTAATTAAATCTGCACTGTAGCATCTGTAACAAAATTACAGTAATTTCACAATTCAATTTTGAAATAATTAACAATGACGAAAGATACCATTAATTTATGTGATATGATATTTTCGTGACTATTTTACACCACATCTAAAGGACGATTGGTCAGTTAGTTGTCAGTTAGTCAGTTGTTATAATATTATGGTTACTAGTGATCCAGTTTGCTAATTTATCTGGTTTCTCAATATTGCATCAATTTAAATCATATTTATAAACATTTGTTTTCTATTTTAAAAGAATACATCATCAGGTAATTTAAGCAATGAATCTCTGACAAGTAAGGAAAAAAAAACAATCTATATTTACAAACCACCAATCAGAGATGTATGGCAACATGTACGGAACAAATCAATAACTTCATCTTGCTCCATCTTTGCATCTTTCTTTACTCCGCGCTTAAATATGCAAAAGTTCCGTTCTTGTTACCCTGAGGAGGATTGTTGCTGGTTCATAACGTCTTTGACTTTACGGACCAACAAGAACGCAGTATCTTAAAAACTGTGATAAAATTTGTAACTTCAGATAGACGAAAACAAATATACAAGAATATGAAACTGAATAACTGGTTTCAATAATGATCAAAATATGTTTTGTAAAGATATCAGAAGTCTTAATGCTGCTTAGGCAAGATATTTATCATATATACTTATATCTACTCTATAATATAAAATGATAAGCCTTTTTTGTAACGTTTTTGTGTCACGTTTTTTGTCAAGTTATTTGAAACTTTTTAAAACTCAGGGGCTACCCTGAGTGTCGAGTCTTCAAAATTCGAGTCATCAGAATTCAAGGAGAACCGGCCTACCAATCCAGAACTCCGGGGGGGCGCCGTAGGCGTCAGGGGTAGGATCCCCCCTAGTGTGTATATATATATATATATATATATATATATATATATATACAGGTGTCCCTTGCTTAACGCGGGATTTGATTAATTTATTGCGAAATTAATTGCAACAATCTCCCTTGATATACGCGGCAACAGTTTTGATTAACGCGCCCGCGGAGCTCGCAGCTGATCTGACATTTCGTTAATATTCTTACACAATTCAGTGTATAGCTTGGAAGTCATGAGTAGCTGTGCATTCATATTACGAGTGATATTCAGCACTTTTGTTTGCTGTCAGTTTGGTTTAACACATGCTATTTAAAGGTTTGTGATATTTGACAGTCAATTGTATCTGAGAGATACCGCGACCTCCGATGTCAGTATATTATGGTTTAGTTGCTGTTGTTGTTTTTTTTTCTTTGTTCAATAATTTCTAATAAAGCCAAAGGCTTATTTATCATACATGTGCTTTACCTTTATGGAAAATACTAAGGAAAGTGATCTGGAGCCTTACTCCACCTTTACTACGAGTTGCCCATAAGGTTGCTTATGCTTGCATCCGCCGAAACTTTTAGTTTCTATATATTCGGCTATGAAATAATGTTGGATTCAATATTCACTTAATTTGTACCATCGTGGATTATATTTGCAGTGTTTTTTTCTTTAGGTTTATTGCATTTTAGTACATACTAGTAGTGATTGTATCACTACTAGTATGTACCCCGACCTACGCTGCAATTTTTATCGCCTCGAGCTCCACAGGGTTACATTTACCACGCAAAAGCATGCAAGCCTCGTGGTGTGAGCCCGATGACGTCATTCCCCCTACGTATTATTAATAGAGTAATCGAGCATGGACGAATTGTAATTTTTACCGTTGATTATTAGATTTGATTAACGCGATTTTGATATACGCGGCAACATCTAGGGATTAATTAATTGCGTTAATCGAGGGATACCTGTACTTGGTTATGGACGTAAAGGATTATTAAAAAGTATGAACAGTCAAGTATAAGGACATGCTCTGAGTAATAACCTCGTCTACCGAATTATTATATTATAAAGTTCTATTTATTTATAAAAGGTGTTTTTTATATATTTGCATTAGTAATCATTTAAATAAAACTATAAGATATATTTCTTCAAATATTCTTTTCTGTTTTAAAAAAATAGAAAATTGTTGATTAAAATATCAAGTTTTTTGATAAATATAATTTAAACTGAATTTGTGAAGTGAATTAGAGATATGCCAAGTCTCTTTAACAAGTGAACTGACGTTTAAAACATTTACTAACTAGTCTTCTGTTGCTCACTGATATACCGAAAATAATTTTCTAGTTCAGCAGTTTAACTGTTGTTACTGCGATTATGAGATCATTGATAAATGGTCTCAGAATTGCATGGTATTAATAAGCAAAAATATTCATCAATTTAGATCGGCAATTTTTGGCTAGTAATTATATATAAAATCGCTAGATCGGAGAATAGTCTGACACTTTTCAATACACACCATTACATTTTTTCTATGAATTTCTAATATAAAAGAAATTGTCTGAGAAATGTGGTAGGAAGGCGATGCCGTGATTAATGATTAATACCCTTGGAGGGTAATGGATGGCAATGCTGTAGCCAATGAAGTTATAACTGAGGCTCTGCCAATTGCTGTTACCCTCCTGTCATAATCAGAGCTTTAATAGCTGAATAATATCCCTACACTTTCCTCTACAGATACAGATAACGGGGAAGATGAAAGGCATTCTTGCTTCACCCCTTTAAGCCAGTCCTTATAAGGACTATAAGAAAATATGTGGTATTTCGGATTTAGGAAATATCACTCCAGCGTCGCTGGTCCACAAGGATTCGAATGGCACCAACATTCTGGCGCAGTCTTCCTGGACATAACACAAGCACTTGATAGAATATGGCATTATGGTCTAATTTTTAAACTATATCAAGTTGGAATCCCATTACCACTAGTTCTACTTATCAAACCATCTCTGAATAACAGAAAATTTAAAATAAAACTCAATGGAATCAGATCCACAGAGAGGAGAGTCACGGCTGTAGTCCCTCAAGGCTCTCTGCTGTCGCTCCTACTCTTCTCTATAGCAGATCTCCCCAAGTTGTCCCCATCCATCACAGCTCTCTATGCCGATGACAGAATTATCATAGCCAGATCCCTCCGTCCACATCTAGCCTCAAACAAGCTACAGAGAGCAGTCCACGAATTAGAGAATTGGTACAAAAAATGGCGTATCGCAATCAACCCAGGAAAAAGCTCTGCAGTACTTTTCACCATACGTAAAGCAGAACCGAACACAAACATACAAATGTTTGCAAAAGTCATCCCTTGGGACAACTCTACCTAGTATCTAGGAGTTCATCTGGATAAACGCCTAAATTTCAAGACACACATAAATAGTGTCTCCACCAAAGAAAGTCAGACTATTGTACAGCTTATATCCACTTTTGAATAGGAACAGCTTCCTAAACATAAACAACAAAATTTTCCTCTACAAATCAGTGAAAAGACCTCAGATAACTTACTCCTCACCAACTTGGAGACACACGTCTAAACAGAACATCCACAGATTGCAAAGTATCCTACAAATGTCTAAGAATGGCATTTAATGCCTCTTGGTTCATCAGAAACCTGCAGTTACACCAAAAAGCCAACCTTCCAGATATCAAGACTCACATGACAGGCACTGCAGAAAAATTCTTCACAATCACAGATAATCAACTGATTCGACAGATAGCGGATTACAAACCCTCAGATCGTTTCAAATATAAAAAACCGAAATCCGCCAACGCAAGAGAAAACTAATACAGCTTTTACAATACTCACAACGAGCGGGTAAATTTCCCACAATAATCCTCTCACACACAAGCTAAACTCAGATGAAGGGATGAAGAATCAAGGACTAGGTCAGATGAAGAGTCAAGGACTAGGTCCATCTTCCAAAGAAGTTCCAAGTCCCAAAATGTGACACTGGAGACTAACTTGAAAACCCAGGGTAACGGATGGCAATGCTGTATCCAATGAAGTTTTAACTGAAGCTTGGCTATTGCCGTTACCCCGCCATGACTAAAGCTTTTAGCTCAATAACACCGCATCCACACAGATTTTCTTCAATCTGATGAAGGGATAAAGGGTAAAGGACTCAGTCCATCTCCCCAAAAAAATAATAAATAAAATGTGACATTTCCAAAATGACCGAAAATGAATATTTTGTATAAATAAATAAACATAAACAACAGTAATAAATTCCTCATCTATTTAAAAAAAAAATCAAAAATTAAGATTATAAAAAAGTTGTTACAATTTTTTACTTAGCTGACTAGTTTTTACTTAGCTCATTCTACTGTATACAAATTTTCATCTTTCGCTTCAATATGCAATAAATTTTCTGCAAAATAAAGAAGAAGAAAAAAGTATCATTTCCTTGTTTTCATCATAGTGTGTAGCATTTCTTCAATAGCATTGCAATATTGCAATATATTGTCTCTTATTACTGCAAAAATCATTTTCTTACACATTTATTTATTTACTAAAAGAAGGTCTCAAAATATTGACAGACGTGGTGATATTTTTATGATTTCAGTTTATTTATTGGAACACAAGGACAACTTTTATGAGCCAATATGCAATAAAAATTCCGATCGCTGTTTACATAAGGTCGTTTTACAAGCGGAAGTGTTTACAGAGATTCAATAATATCGTACGAGAAAAATAAAAAGAGAAATGTATGAAAATAAAACTTAAATTTAATCATAAGAACAAAATACTGCAATAAATTTATTTCAATGTACAGTACTTGTTTAAATACAATTTATTTATTTATTTTTTCTTATGGCAAAAGGAATACAGAACAGTTACAGGTCAATGTCCAGTCTAGAAAGCCAATCCAATCCGTCACCTTGTGGATGTCCTGTAGGCCACCACCATGAAATTAGCGCCTTGGGCAGTCGTTCATAATATGAGTAATCGCCTGAGCCACGGGAGAACAATCACAATAAGGGTGGTCTAACATCCCCCATTTATGTAGCCACATCTACCCTGGTTATTTCTGATCCTGTTGATTGATGACCAAATCTTCCTAGGAAGAGCAAAACCGGGCTCCAAAGTACAGGGAGATCTACGAGGAAGCCATTTGTTGGGAGATTGTTGGACCAGTATTCTCTCCACATGTCAGGTGTTGATGGTAAAGCAGCTCAAGAGAGTTGGTCCATGGACCAGAAAGGCTTTCTAGATTTTAGGCGAAGACCAGGTGGATTTATGAGTGTCTGGTGCAGGGGCAGGAGTGGGTTGCTCATTACTTTATTAAATTCTTTAATCGAGGCTTGTCTTCTCCGTATGTTTGGTGGAGCAATATTAGATACGGACTTCCAGGAGAGAGGGGGTCCTTCTCACTGTCCCATTAATTGTGTGCATGGTAGAGTTTAGCTGGGTGTCTATAATGTTAGTGTGTGCACTTCTTTCCCAGACAGGGGTACAATATTTTGCTGTAAAGAATGCGAGGGCTAGTGCAGAGGACCTTTGGACTTCTGCACCACAACTCCAGGTTGTTCCAGCAAGCCTTGAAATGATGTTATTTCTGGTTTTAATTTTGTTGGATAGGTTGGTGATGTACCTTTTATAGGTTAGGCTTCTGTCCAGGATCACGCCAAGGTATTTCGAGTGAGGCTCGTATTCACAATTTTTTCCACAGAAAGACAGGTTGAGGTGTTGATTCGACTCTGCATTGTTCAGGTGAAATACTGTGGACACAGTTTTTGTTGGATTTGGCTTCAAGTACCACTGCTTGAAGCCAGGATGTTGAGGTCTGTGTTCAAGGTTGATTCCAGGTAGGCAAAGGAGGTAGATTGATGTAGGATCGCTAGGTCATCAGAATACGTATACTTGCTTGAGCTGGTATGTGGTAAGTCTTACACGTATATGTTAAAAAGTAAAGGGAATAACACAGATCCCTGAGGGAGACCATTGTGAAGGAATGTGGGCCTGCTCTTTTTTCCGCCAATATGGACCCGGTTTTTTCTATTGGAGAGAATGGATTCAAAAAGCTAGAAAGTATTTTTGCACCGTATACTATTTCCTAGCTTTAGGAGGAGGCCCCTGATCCAGACTGTTTCATAAGCTGATGTTAGATCAATGAAAGTGGCTCCAGATTTAAGTTTCTTCTCGGAGCCTGGAAAAATACAAGCTTGTTCAATTGGGAGTGCTCTTTCGATGAATGGTGAAATTCTTTTAAGGAGAATTCTTTGAACGAGCTTAAAAGTGGAGCAAAGCATGGATATAGATCGTAGATTTTTCACATCATTTGGATCTTTCCCTGGTTTGGGCACGGCAATTATTTTGGCTTCCCGCCACAGATTTGGTATTTTTCCAGTCATAATTTTTGAGAAAAGGGCGGCCAGCCATGTTTGGCCTTGTTGACCGAGATGTTTTAGAAACTCAGGGAGGATACCATCTACTCCTGTAGCCTTGCTATTCTTGGTGAGTTTTAAGGCTACCTGTACCTCATCCCGAGATACTGGGTTGTCTTCTCCGTATGTCTTCTCCTGATAGAATACAATAAAGATTGTTGACAATCTCTTTGCTGTTGATAAGATATTAAAAGAGATTATCCGTTTATATTTTTGTAACCATTTTTATTTCATTAGCGAAAAAATCGAAAGCAATATATGTAATTATAATTCTATATAATTATGTTTATAACACGTTTTAATTATAAACATATGTATAAAATATATATTATTAATTATTTTTCCACAAATAAAATGTAATTTTTCGATTATTTTTATCAGAAAAAACCAAATTTTATTAATAAACCATTTATTTTTTTAATAAATGGTTTATTTATTTAAAATATTTATTTAAATATTTATTGATTGATTTATTCAATCCAATACCCTTGGAGGGTAATGGATAGCAATACTGTAGCTAATGAAGCTCTAACTGAGGCTCGGCTATTGCTGTTACCCTCCTGCCATGATCAGAGCTTTAATAATAGTTCAATAACTTTATCCCTACACTGTCCGCTACAGATAACGGGGAATATGAAAAGCATTCTTGCTTCGCCCCTTTAAGCCAGTCCTTATAAGGACTATAAGGACTAAATATTTTTTGAAAATAGATTTGTGGGAAGAACGTATAAGTTATGGAAAAATCCTTTAATTTAATAACAAAATAGATTTTAAATGATTGATAACTCGTTTCAGTCTCAAGTCCCTAATGACAATTACATAAAAAAAAAAAAATCAGCTAACGCCTTTTTATTCCCGTATATACGGGAGTAGGCGAGGCCATTTAGCCCTATCTAACTTTTGGAGACTGAGTGGGCAGTTCAATCTCCACTGGTACCCAATCAGAGACAGATGGCCCAAGGCTATCACTAATTAAGCGGTACGCAGTGAAGAGAGACGGCTCAAATGTGCCGCCATCTCTTGGTCTCTAACCCTAACACAATATATTTAATGTCTGAAATTATGTGGGTTCTACGGTCGATTTTCTTGAATTTACAGGACGAAAAACCCGAGTTTCCGGGAGGAAAAACCTGCTTGCCCGTGCCAGAGATCGACTAACTCGGGAACCGGTCGAAAAAAGGCTTAGAAAAATTTCCTCTAGTCGCCGACTAGGCTCGAAACCAAGACTTCCTTCGTGCGGCCTAGCGCGGTGGTGTGCAAACGCCACATCCACTGAGCTACATAAATAATGAAAATATATTATGAATAAAATAATATTAAACAACAGTACATGAAAACAGTTCTTATAAAAAAAAAACTAATAAATATTATTTGCACGTTGACAATATCTCACAGCAAATTTAGAGCTTGTTCATTGCAAATTCTCTATAATATATTATAAGTCAGCCTAATAAAAATAAATAAATAAAACACTTTCAACTCAGTTAATATATTGAACTTCACGTTTCAAATTTTAATTCAATTATTAAAAAACGTAATTTGTAGTTCAGAAGTCACCATCTTTCTAAATTATTTATTTTAAAAATAGTCTTCTGGCTAACCTGAAAACAGAATTAATAATTAATTATTCTTCCAGAAGAAAACCGTTGATATTTTTTTAAAAAATGTATCGTTGAAGAAGTAAATAGTTTCAAACATTTAGAAGATAAAGATCACATGAAAGAAAGAAATGCATTAGTCCTTTAATATTTAATACTGTTGACATCCTCAATGGTATTATTATTAATGCATGCGTGACATCATTTTCTTTAAGCAAAAAGCAGTTTTTGTCTTAACTGGAAATTCCTATATTAAATTCAGTTGAATTTTGTTTATAAATAAAACGTATCATCTGTAATGTCTCGCTTATATGGAAGATAATTTTTAATATTTCAATTATTCAGTGAAAATCGGACTATTTGATATTTTAGTTTATGTTTATAGAAAGTTATATTGTTTTATTGTTAGGTGCAAAATAATGGCATTAATATATCATCAAACTAGAAGGGAGATAAACTTTAAAATATTGCACTTATTCGCTTTCTGTATCTAATGTCCAATATTTTGCATATGATTTTATGTGTTTTTAATGTCATAATAGTAATCAAAAGTTATCACATCGTATTAAAGCAGGTTGTAGCACAAACAAATAACAGTTTAAAGTACTTTTAAACTATAAAATAAACAGATTTTGAACAAGATATGCGAGTGATCTTTTTTTCAGAAAACCAGTCGCATGTATTACACAACCAACAGCCTTAGGTAAGAGTGGTAAGGAGAACAGTGTCAGCTTTATCGAGCCTTAAGATGACAAATTATCAGCAAGCCAAATGTCTGTGGCTAAAAACTATCAATCTACTCGTAGATGAAAGTGAATAAAATTATCTAATAGAACAGCCATGTTACAGTAAAGGAAACAACATCTCAATATATGTACGATCTACAACTTGATGAGACTCAAAAGTGTTTTTCACTATTTGCTTTAACACGTGTAGAGTATAACATCAGTCATGGTTGTGCATCACTTCTTCCAAAACAAAGCAAAAGATTGCGAGATGAGGAAATGAAACCAGTCGTATGAAGACTGGAAAAAAATCCCCGGATCCACTGTCACAAATCCAAATCGCAGCTGCTGCTCTGGAACATGGTTTCAAGGAATACACTGGATCATCTAGTACGTAGGTTAATATCTTAAATGAACATTGATTCAAATTTGATACATCTTTTATGTTGAGAGATTAGGCGTCTTCTTA
Organism: Typopeltis vanoorti; assembly: GCF_054136105.1. Classification (NCBI taxonomy): domain Eukaryota; kingdom Metazoa; phylum Arthropoda; class Arachnida; order Uropygi; family Thelyphonidae; genus Typopeltis; species Typopeltis vanoorti. The sequence continues at coordinate 36,841,749 of NC_143571.1, read as the reverse complement.
GTACTTTTATAATAGTCACTCTCGTAATACGGCATTCAATCATCCAAGATCTTGTGCATCTTTCAGCGGTTCATTTTTCTAACCTGAATGGACGTACATCTTAGAACCATTGATCTACTTTTTCGATCTCCATAATTAAAAGATTCCAACGTGTGTTCATGTGTAAGAATTTTTGAGGAACTCAATAATATCTGCTAATAATCCGCTTGACTACTAATCCCTATTATTTCTCAAAGGAGAAAAAAAATTCTACCAGACGATGAACTATAATTTATTTTCCTTTTAATTTTTGCAAGTATTGCCCCGGCAAATTCCTCCATGGCTTTTATGTGAGTTGTGAAAAACTGAGACAAACAACACTAAATCTATAAGTATGTGTCTGCATATTGATCTGTGAGCTTTTTTGCCGCTGTTTCTTCATGCGGAGAGAATAAAGACAAACCTCCTCCTATGGTAAACCGAGTAGCATCCTTACTCTGTTGTTCATCTCTCTCTCTCTCTCTCTCTCTGTGAGAAATCACTTATCGTCCGTAAAACTCTTGGGGGTGGCATATTCACCCTTGCTGGTGCTCTTGAAGAAGGATTTCTATTGATTGCGGCAGGTTTTCGTGGTACATTCTTTTGATATTTTCTGTTTACCAAAGTGAAAATGGAAATTTTATTCTTGTAATGACAGACATCTCCCGGCACCCTCAGAGCTGCTTTTATCTGTTCGGGAAAAAAAAAATTTCGATTAATGTTAAAATATAGACAGATGGATAGAAGCATTTTCTATGTTAACCTTATTCTAAAAAAACAGACTTTTGTTCCTATGCCCTTTATTTCATTTTTATAAAATCAATTCGACTCGAAAATATTCGCTTATAAGTGCGTAACCTTAGCAAAGTGCAAGACGTGAGTAAATAAGATGCAAATGGAATACCATACAGAAATGCGAAAAACTGTTTGTTAAATTTAGAGTAGCAGTGCAGGCAGAAGATACTGCATATGAGTTAGACTTAGAGAGCTAGGAGTGGGCAAATAAAATGTGTTATATTTGGCAAGTAGCTATTATATTCGATACTACAAAACATTCTGATAGATGATTTAGCGATTATTAGCATTAATTTATTAATATATCCTGATACAGGATTTTAATATGTACTATATTTCTGTTTTTATGGGAAATCCGTTTTTATATCGCTAAATCTTTCTGAAAAATTTATTCCTCTGAAATCTTACCTTTTACAGCAAGTTGTTAAACTGCGTTTATTATAAGTATTAGCAGCACTATTACTTAATACCTCAAAGAATCTCAGGACTCATCTAATCCAATCCACTCTCTATCCAGCTTCATTCGTCTCATTACATGCTTTTTTTCCCTTTGTATTTAATTTTGGTACCGATTTTTACAACGTCTATGAAGTTAAGATGGCCATGGAAAACAAACGCAAACTTTTACACACTCTCATCTTTTGATCTCAATGCTAATTATTTATTTCGTTGTAATCTTGGGCTTGTTTCTTTTTATTCATTTGTTTTCTAATTCACGTAATTGCTTTCCCATGATGTGATAGGAAGGATAGATGATTCTTGAGCGAAGATATTTCGGTCCAAATCTCGTTATGGTGTGTATTCGCTTTTTTCTGTCTTTTTTACGAGAAATTGAATTAATCTTTAATAGGCTGCTATGGCAAATTTTTCCTTAAAAAATCCGGTTTTTATATATATACAATGATTAAAAATAGAACAAATCCTTAATCAACCCACCTTAGTAGCGTAGGTTGGATAATGAATATATAGGTTTACATTGTATGTAAGATATCCTCAATATAGATCTACAACCTTTCGTGTGAGTGAGAGTTACATAAAAAACTTCAGTCCACAATAAATAGAGAAAATATGGCAAAATATGAAAAACCGACTACATTGCTATGATATCCTCTTCCGTGATAAGGTATGATTTCGTCTGTAGAGGGTGTACAATTCAAGTGAAGCTGTTCATGTGATGCATATTGTTATTGTATATGAAAGCTTTAAAATATTGCATGAAGATTAATTTTTCTAGTGATATTTTCATACTTTCTTCTCGTCATCAAAATATGCACCTATTACTTTTTCCACAGAGAGCTAGAATGTTGCAAACTGTATTATTTTTATCCATTTATCTACCCAAGGTTAGATAAACACGAGGAAAATATCTTTAGATGTACAGAGCGATGTCTTGAGAAACCCTTTCCATGTCTTTCCTCCAAAAATTAAATTTCGATTTACAGTTTAGCAAAATTATATAATCAATAAGAAAAATAGAGCGGTTGTTTGCGTGAAAATGGTTCATTAAACCACAGAATATTGGTCTACATGAAACGCAGTTTCTAGTCTTCACTGCCAGTAGGTCTTTTGGGTTGATGCCAAAACATGAATCTTAAAGTGTCTTATCTGCAGCCATTCGAAACCCCTGATAGAATCTATACAGCTTGATACTGCTTCTAAATCAATCTTGACTGACCTTCCTTTGCAGATAACACACTTAAGATAAGGAAAAGGCATAGCATGGAGAAATTAATGGTTACTACAACGACTCAACCCGAGGAGTTTGCTATCATTAGTATAGTCTTAAAAGCACAAGTAATTGTTTTTTTTACCGAATGTTTACGCAACAGACCAGCACCTATAGAGCAAACGTACATTTAGCTTACATTGTAAATAATTTAAATTGTGTTTCTTTCAGCTGTTTCCATAGAGAAGCTTTTCCTTATCCTCGTAGGGCACGCGACTCTATGGGCACAGGATCGCTATTGTTCGCCATTGCGATGCTGACAACTGAAATATTGTTATGTTCTCTCAGTCTACAGCTTAAAGAGTTACTTGAAAACGCTTCTAAAGCAACAATAAAGAAATAAGTAAATGAGAATTCCCTGTGTAAAAAGAAAAAAAAAAAAGTGCGCTGAAGAATATCCTACGTTGCTAACATCCTCCACTAGATGTCGCTCAACAGTAAATAAAAATACGTTTTTTTTAACTACAATTAATTTAGGTCATTGAAAAGTTTCAGCCAGAAAACATGCACCACACACAAAAAATATATATATTCACCAAAAGATGTCGCTATCACCAACATTGTAAGTTTTTTTGTGTGTGCGGAGGGGGGGGGGGGGGAGCGTTGTGCTTTAACCTACGCCAATGAATAGATTTTTTTTGCTGTTGTTAAAAACCGCTTGTAACCGTAACTAGTTATTGCAGAGTTCAGTTGAACATCTTTTTTAGTGATAAAAGATCTAAAGAATATTTCAAATTCCAGTATCTAAGAGGGAGTAAGGTTTTTTTTTTTTTTTTTTTTTTTTCACCTTAAGATGGAAGTGAGTTTAATTACTTTGCAGATACCTAACAAGTCTCTCTTATTGATGGCGGTTAGTTTTTTCGTGTCTGGTACAAGTTTCTTCGTTTAGTAAGTGAAAAGTAGAGATAATCCCTTGATTCAATGGCTATTAGACAAAACCCCCACCTTTTTTTTTTTATTTTCTGTAAAGTAATCTTTAAGAAGTAAATCCAATTAAGTTTTTCCTTAATGCATTCTAATAAGATTTCTTGCTATTGGTTTTCCATCAAAGTGGCTTAATATCTGTTGACCACTAAGTTTTTTTTTTTTTTAATTCTACACCTTTAATAGAAAATGTACACTGCAACCTGTAGAGATTTTCTCGGGTTCTTCGAGAATATTAAGATAAGGGAAAAGATAATGCTTTGACTTAGAATTTCGTACACTAACATGATTATCTGTTTTGATTAACAATTTTCAAATGTTCGATGAAATGCATTTCAAATCTAAAGACCTTCGTAAATGAAGTTGACTTCTTGAGTGGCTTAAAAAATTTATGCTCCAATCAATGACAACCAGTAGACTACTTGCTACCGAACTCGAATTCCATTGTGATATGGATATTTGTGAAAGATTTAAATAACTTTAAATATTATGAGTCAAATGAGATGAAATATGCAGTTTCTATCCATTGAAAAATTACTGACGTATAAATGAAAACCTAGAGTATGGGAAGGGGGGGGGATTAGAAGATTACATAATTTGTAAATGATGTCACTTAGGAGTAATTGCTGCCAACATTTCAAATAAAGAATCTCTTGGCATACTTGTTGGTGACATATGTTGGTGACATGCCATTCCGCATATCTTAAATATGCGGAGTGGCATGCCTGATTAAAAGAGTCCACAAAAATAAATAAATGACAGAGACAAAGAATGAGAGCAGTAATTTAAATGGGTTTTAAATTGGTTTATTTTTCATGCCATATGCAAAGCAATTTTAGGATAATATATTAATATCCCTCGTAATACTAAATGTGCAGAAGAATGGCTTAGATGTTTGATTCTATTCACCGACTACACGAAATTTTTCTAGGTATTATTGTTTCATCCATTCCTGAGTTTGTCGATTTTCGTACAAACAAGTAAGTTTTTCCTCCCACCTTTCGCCTAATACGCCGCAGAAATGCACTCAGTTACAGCGAGGACGAAAGATAAAGACCAACCGCTCATCGATTGAAAAAAATTAAAAATAAACCAGTGCCACCCTACTACCATTATAGAATAAATAAATGTTTAGATAATATATTTATTTAAGGCGTATATATTTCTTGATGTATTCGCAATTGATCATAATATAAAGCAATTTTGTTACGTTACTAAAACTTTACTGTACTATATATATGAAAAGTGGAACTCTTAGTTATACTGACAAGAGAGTTCGTCAATATAACTAAAACAGAACCGCAGACAGCACTTCCTGTCTTGCAGATTTTTGAGATCAGCCTGGATTCAAAGTATAGAAAAAGGGGGAAAATATGTCATTAAATTTTTATTTTCAGTGATAACAGGAAACATACAATCCAATTGCATTCAAGATTTTCGAAATAGAAACCTTTTGCAGATTCGTATATTTCTACTCAAACACACAAGTATGTTTAAGACAAGGAAAAAGTTACTGACTACCCCAATATTTTTAAAACCGTCAACTAATTACAATACAAATGGAATAATTATAAAAGAAATATAGGAAACGAAGTCGGATGTATGATACAACGTGATTTGAAAACATTTGGGGTTCGATTCACTTTCTCGTCACTGGTGTCAGGAACAGTTCATCGGAAGGAAAGCGCCTTCTTCAACCGGAAGTGAGTTCGCTGGGGTGTATATTGAGACACAATTGTTTACCTCCTAGGTAACTCCAGAATTTCATCTGCAAACAGACAACAAATTGGCTAAAACATAAAGTGAAATTTGGAAATGAATATTTTGGGATAGAAAAGATTCCGATTGATGGCCTGAAAGCAAGATATTAGTCTGGAGGTTTCCGGATAAGACTTGGCATGGAGAAGAAAAAACTGAATTAGGATCGGCAAACTGAGACAAGAATACAAAATTACCAGTAAACGTGGTAGCTTAGACTTCTTGTCTAATTCAACTACCACCACCACCATTGAATAACTACTCAATCATTATAAGCCATAAAAATGTCCAAAGTTGACAAAACCAGGACTTATGTTACACAGTCAAAATATATAAAGAATGATCAGAATTATGAGTGCAATATTGTTGTATTTCGTTCTTATTTTATATTACAATAGGACTTCTTATTCCACTCTCCAATCTCATATAGAACTCGTGATCTCTTCATTTCATCTATATATCACATTTTAATATATGAAAGTTTTAAATGATCCCTTTTTTTCTGTGATTAGCTTTAATATGCTTATTCATATTCGAGTGGAGCCTTTATAACTCAGTCGGTTTCGACGAAGTCCTTTCGTTGGAAAGACTTGGGTTCGAATCCAGTATATAACGCAAGGAATGTTGATCAATGTTTTTGAATTAAAGGTGAGTTAGCAGTTTCTGAAAAACCTGCGTTTCTCTCAGAAAGTCCGTTTTTCTGTACTATTTGTTTTGTTTAATTTAATATAAAAATATATTAAAATCTTTTCTGATAGCTTCATTTTATTTAATCTAACTTGGTATATTTTTAAATGTTCTTAAAATTTTTCATTTCTGGTTGATTTTATTTTACTTTGATCTCTTTATAACTGTCTATATTTATGAATCATATTAATAAAGGGAGAATGGTATACAGCCATCTAACAAAGACTAGTACTCATTACACATCGTCGTTGTCAAAAGCTTCGTAGATATAGTATTATACTAAAAGATATTTATTCTCTCGCAAACTCTCGACTCTAACTAACCGTTCCTTTGTTGGTCCGAATTTGGTACAGCGAGAGGCAACTGTAGAATATAAACTGCGAGATTTCATTTTTTATTACTATGTAAAGTCTTTTTAACTTTTTTGCAGATTACGTTTGTTGTCTCTCATCTCATCTTCCTTTTTCCCTCTTTTACCTTGCGGTGTCGAGGATTTATTAATCATAGGACCTCAAACCATTCACAGGGAAAGGATGTCAGACCTGGTGCATCCTATGTCCATAGTGTTCAGTTCTCAAGGCTGGTTTGCCTGCTTTTCGGGATGAAAAACCCCAGGATAAATTGGGACAAAAACCCTACTGTCCACGCCCAAGACCGGCTAATTTGCCTATGGCTGAAGAAAATCCTTCAGCTCCTCACGTCACCGACGGGAATCGAACCTAGGACACTCCTTCTCCAGGCATACGGTTGCGAAGCGCGCGGACGAAGTTTGTTATTTTTCTTGTAAATATTTTTAAGTTATCATTTAACCTAGAGAATCAAACTGAATCACTTACACTATTATTCGATTTTATTCATCATTTGCGATCTGTTCTGATCAAAATAATGGAGAATTTTTTAAAAGACAATCCTTTTAAACTCAAGAAATTACACAAACCCTTCTAGAGCATACTTTTACAAACATACATTCCCACTGGGGATTCGTACCCAGAAACTGCTCGTTGGAGCAGTTTGTGGGTGCGAATTTTGTGGGTGTCTACTCAGACAACCAGTCCGGCAATTTCTTTCCTCGTTTGAAATCTTTAGACTATATTGTTATTATTATTACATGGCACCTCCAGGGAATCCAAAGACTCATCGAGGGATGGCATCTACTGTACAGCTTTCTGTCTCCACTAACTACAGCAACCATCATCTACACCAACGCCATCTACCGCCAAACACCACAACTAGTATTTTCACAGAAAATCACAAACATCCATTCCCAGCGGGATTCGAACCCTCAGCCTCTTGACTGGAGAGCGGACACGCTAACCACTTGGCCGGCCAGCTGTCCAAGTGGTCAGCGTGCATATTACTGACTTATTTTATTTAATTAACTGAATTTGAAAGATCATCTTCATTACATTGTAATATAATCTGATCATTTGCATATAGCAGTGTATTAGCAAAAAGATCTTGTTGTATTCCATATTTTATAATTTGATCAATGAGCATGTTGAATAGATTTCGACAGAAAACATCACTTACATGGTTAATTTCTGTATCTTCTAACTTAACTATGAATTGATTTCTGAATTTTATATAAACTTTTTACTGCGTTGTGTTGGATTGTTTTGAATCACTGCCGAAGTAACTAACACCATAAGAACAGTACATTATGTGTGCTAACTGAGTGCATTATCATCTTTTCTGGGGAATGAAAAACCCTTTTCAGAATGCCCTCCCTCTGTATTTAGTTGAAAACACCTGAAAAAGGTTCCTCAGTAGGTGTCATACGAGGTGGAGGGTTTTTTCTCCTGGAAACTCGGATTTTTCATTCTTCAAAACAGGCAAATGGCACAGTTTTCCCATATATACATCCAAATGATATGGTAGTAGAGCAACCACTCTTAAATCTGTATTCGGCAATCTGAGAGGATCAAGTACTGATGCTGTGCGTCCATTATTTTGGTATTTTAAGATTATATTTTATATTTTTCAGTCCCCGCGGTTAGCCGAGTGACTATGCTTTGGAAAGGAGTGTCCTAAGTTCGATTCCCTTCTTTGACGTGAGGAGCTGAGGGATCTTCCTCAGCCATAGCCAAGTTAGCCGGTCTTTGGCGTGGTCAGTAGGGTTTTTCTCCACAGTTTATCTGAGGTTTTTCATCTCACAAGCAGGCAAACCGGCCCCGTAAACACACAGGCTACAGTCATAGGACACACCGGGAGGCATAGGGCTAGCCACCTTATCCTCGGGACGGGTACTGCTTAGAAGAGCTAAGGATAGCTCCGTAACAGGCCACTAGGCCTAATACATGAAAGGAAGAAGACGAAGATTATATTTGACACATCTGTTTGAGGGAATCATCATTATTATCATCATCATCATATCATCCGCGCCATTAGTGTTTCATAGAATATTTCGATAAGAGTAAGATTACAGTTCTTTGAAGTATACACTCAGCTTACAAATCCACAATAAGAAATTCTTTTACCATTTGAAATCCGTTCAAACCACTTTTAAATTGTTTAAATTAACACTGAATACAACAAGAGCCTTTGAATTGGACAGAGGAATAATTACAGTTCTTCGCTGACAAGGAGGATGTGGGAAAGGGGAGAAGAAGCAAAGCACTAATTCTTTTTAAAGCTCTATCTCCGCCTTCAGTCTCATTCCTTCATATAAGGGTCGCATTATTGGAAAACAGTGCTTGATAGAGACAATGTGGTTGAAGCAAAGATAAAAAGAAAAAAAAAATCCAAATTAGATTTTTCAAAAACTATCATTAGAAACTTCTCTCTGTTAGGGCGAACCGCTACCGTCATGAACGACATTGAATTGACCTTTTCACTATTGGACTATTCTTTAAAACCACCATCAGTATCCTGAGGGCCTTTCAGATCGATTAGAGGGGCGTCGAGTGAGGTTTCAGAAGTGTGTTTGTGTGTGCGTTGTATTTCTTCGAAAACTAAATTGGTTTTGTGTACTTTTCTCTACCAATAAACCAACTTCCACTCGAAACTGAACCTCCAGTAATCAAATATTTCTATTCCATTGTGAAAAACGACTAATGAACAATCCACTGTTTAATGATATTGTAAAGGATAATAAAAATTAATTCTCTTCTTTCTTATTAATGAACTATATAACATAACGTAAATATTATATAAAATAAGACATAAATTGTTCTTTTGTTTTGCAAAATAATTTCAAAAACTAAATCTCATTAACTTGTTGCTATTTTAGTTTACTGATCGCAATGGTAAGCAACGAAAATTGTGTCAAAAGAATTCATTTCAATTAAAAATTTGCAGAAAAAAAAAGAAAAATGTCTTATAAAAGAAACTAAACCAACGATATTAAAATGTAAGAAACTGTACCGGTGAAAATGAAACCATATAAGTAGTAAATTATAAAACAAAAGATAGAATAAATCAGCCTAACGCCATTTATCCTATAGGGAATGGCAGTGACGAGAGGCAGAAAAGTGCCGCCATTTCGTGGTCTCTTACCCTAACTCAGTATATCATTGTCTGAAATAGCGTAGGTTCTACAGTTGATTTTGTCGAGTTTATATGACGAAAAACGCGACTTTCCGGAAGAAAAATAACCTGCTTTCCCGCACCAGAGATCAGCTAACTCGGGAACCAGTCGAAGAAAGGTTTAGAAAATTCTCCTCTAGAATGGAACTAGAAAGAACTTCCTTGGGGTGGCCTAGCGCTATGGATGCAAACATCATTTCTACAGAATAGGCTTTGATAAGAAATTATTTTTTAAAATTATGTTCTTATTTTTTAAATATTCGGCTGCAATTGTGTCTGAAAAATAATCCATTTTCTGTTGCATCCCAACAACCAGGTTTTAATCTTTTTTTTATTTTTTTTTACAGTTATCTCCACTAATTGTTATCTTTATAAATTTGTTAACCTAATGACCTCAGCTATTTCTTTCTTTTCTGTTTTGCATCTTACATTTGAATTATTTTGCTTTTTAATTCACCCATCCTCTAATGTCTTGTTTGTTTTAGGACTCGATTTTACCTATAAACTGCAAATGGGAAAAATCAGCACATTATACGTTAGATCCATTGCTCTACATAGAAGTCTTCATAAAAACCACACAGACACACGCATCCATGCACACACACACACACACACACACACACACACACACACACACACACACACACACACACACACACACACACACACACACACACACACACACACACACACACACACACACACACACACACACACACACGAGAGATAGATAGATAGACAGAGAGAGAGAGAGAGAGAGAGAGCACAATTTTTGTTTTCTAAATTATAAAAAAAAAAAAAACATTTCTAGATGATCTATAATTCTTCTGGTTTAACATTCAGGTCCATGATTTCATGTTTCTAAAAGTTCGTAAAATTTCCGGATTCTAATTCTACTCAAATCGAATCCAATTATTAGATGAGGAACAACTAACAAACACCATAAATGTAGTGGAAGAAAGAATTACGTTTATATTAGCAACTCTATTTATTTTTGTCTTGTAGGAAGATCACACACTTATATCCAAACCAGTTGCGAATCAATGAAAACGTTTTCAATGAAGCAAAGATTTAATAAATTGATTTCACACTCAGAGCAGACCCATAGGCCTATTGAAACTCCATAGGGCTCTGAAATAAGAAATTTAATGAAATAAAATTTTATGAAATAATATTTCATAACATTTTGGAATATTTTGCCGAGCAAAAAAAATAAAAAGCGAGATTTCTTTATAATTAATTTCTATTTCTTGTAAAAGTATAAGCAATAAAAATATTACTACAGTTTTAATATTGTTTAACTGAAACATATGCTCCCGATACCTAGCTATTTTTAAATTAGAGCCCACCAAAATGATCCCAATTGGGTTCCGCATTTGCTACCTCAGGGAATGCTTCTTTAAGACTAAGACGTGGTCGTTGCAAATCAAATCCGCTTATCATCAGGAAAATAGCAAGCATTTTCTTGAAAATATTCACAAAAGCGTAGAATACTGAAGAGCTATATGACTGTCAAATTCTTATTTCCTCATTTCCTTTTCTTTTCTTTTTTTTATTCTTGATTTGCTTGCTATCCTATAAAGTAGAATGTATAGTATCTCCTCTGGCCCAATTTACTACGGATTGTAGGTTCTAATTTCACGGTGGCATGGCTATTTGTAAATGTCTCTGGGTAGAAATTGATTTTCATCTCCCGATCCGAGATTATTTACTAGGAACCTGAAACTGCTTGAACATGTTTTACCCCTTTGGCTCTAGTAGTGTTCCAGGTGGTCTTCGTAACTCAGTTGGTATAAAAGATCTCTTTGGTTGGAAAGACCCAGATTCGAATTCCATCATGTTAACCTTTATAGGTCTTTTCAATGAAAGGCGATTTAACCGATTTCATACTAAGATGAAAGGTTTTTCTCACTGAAACTAAAGTGTGTTTCCATCCTCAAAATGGACAAACCGGCCCCGTGAACACACGGTTCTACAGGCATAACATACTTGCCCATGCTTATTGCTGAATTAATTCGCTGTGACCCCTCATCATGGGTTAAAGAAGTGTTCCAGGATCATCTAACCTTGAACTCACCCACTGTAGCAATAATGTGCTTTTTTTGTTGACAGTCTTCATTTCGTGGTTGTGTTGGTGTGTGGGGGTGGGAGGGGGACAATTGATAATGTCCATAGTAGATCTACGTTTGATTTACAGGTAGCAGTGGAATACTCTATCAAAAAATTAGTTGACATCCCTCTCTCTCAATCATAATCTCGCTTGATTATTTTGTCAATCTCTAGGTTATACTCAAAATTTGGGAAAATTAAAAAAAAAAAAGAAAGAAAGAAAAGAAAGAAACGCAGTTTTTTTCCGAAACTTTAAGAATACCTTCTGGCCTAATGTGATTCGAGAAAGTTTGAAAATAGCCTTTAGGCAATGGGAGCCGGAACATGAAAAATGAAAAACTTAAATATTTATTTCCAAAAAATAAATAATTAATTTTTATATGAAAACACTGTTAAACAGAAAATAAAACAAAATACAAGTGAGCCTAGTAGTTTGACAAAAGAAAGAACTGTGTTTATAGGACAGGATCAGATGCGTAACGGCTTTTTTTTTCTTTTTTTTTTTGTTGTTGTTGTTGTTTTGTTTTGTAGACAGCATCTCAGAAAAATGTACCCATTATTTAAAAACGATACAAACGGATAGAAGACATTTAAAAACAAAAGAACGTGTGTGATTTTTTTTTTTTTTTGAAAAACATTGTAACCTACATCGATTTTCAAAAACTACTCTGATAGTGGTTTTTGTGGTTCGGAATAAAAAGTATTTCAAGATACACTTATAGAAAAAAACTTAAACTAAATGCATTTTCTTATAACTAAAAATCTCAAGAAACGTTTAATAGTCTTTAACATTTTGTGAAGAAGGGAACGAATTTCAACTATTACATGAAGAAATTGTCACTATATTTTTTTCCAAGTTGTTTATTTTAAGAAAATGCAAGCATCAGAATTTAAAAGACATTTTAAGTTATTTCAAGTAATTCAAATGATACGAAAATATATTAAGAAAAAAAAAAAGATTGCTTCTTTAAATAAATTGTATTTTTCATAAAAAAAAATCCAAAGATACGTACTTTTGTTTACAACAATTTTCCTCTGATTTTATTTGTTTAAGTGCAATACAGAGGAAACTGCTAACATGTGGGATGAAACATAAATTGTTACATCCAGAATCATAATTTCTTACGGCAAATATTTGTTTGCCTTTCTTGACGAAAAGATATGAATATTTTATCATTATTCACTGAATACTTTTTTTTATAATTATAGAAACATTTTAAACATTCCTCTCCAAATAAAAATCAACATTTTTATAGATTTACAAGGTATAAAATGTCATTTTAAATCATTAAGGCATATTATATATTTTTTTGTTTGCTGCACCATGGCAACTGTGACGTGTTCACGTTTCCATGACAACAGTAGGTTCACTCATAGTGATCAGTAAGGGATTTTGCGTATTATTCGCTAGTTAAATAGAAATTATTAATATGCCTATAATTAGGGAATGCTTTTATTCTTATACTATTCAAAGAGAAAACCGGAATAAATTAAACTGGAAAATGGGCTTTAGTATATGTGCTGCTTTATCTGGGGACGTGCAGTTAGATATTATTATGCTAAATATGTAAGGTTATAAAATATGGGATTATCCTATTAAAATTTATTTATTCTTCCATTATTGTATTACTAAAAGAGACTTTTGTTTTGTATGTGTACATTTTCTTCTTTCATTCTCTCTGTACTTATTTTCAAATCATTTCACACCTGGTAAATGTTTCGGCATTGTATAGTAACCTCCGTTACTGTGCTTTATCCCAAATCTAAAACATTACGGGCGACTGCTTCCACACCATAGAAGAGTTGTTTAAAAGTGTCTGGAACGGCAATATCGCACCATTGGCTGGTTATAGAGTTAAATTATAACCGCTATTTTGTATTTTATGGACAATGTTACAATCAAATAAAATGAAAAGATAAAGCACAGCCCACGAAATCTGCCATAGTTGCAATCTGTTATCGAATACAAGCGTCGACATAGATGATTTTCTAACACGATAAAGATTTATTTACTTATGTATTTTATCCCAGAACGATCCTAGTTAGAAAGCAATTTTTCCATAAATGGGGATGAAGCAATGACTTATACATAAAATTCTACAGAAAACATATCAAAAATAGCGGCGTGAATAATGATAAAGAGTTTTCAATGATATTTTATTGCCTTACATGCTATTCCTTCTCACACATCTGCAGTTAGCTGTTATCCGATTTCTGCTACATTAGCTTGCTGTCGTCCGACAAGAACTATCAGAACAAGGTGGTTCTAGATCAGCAATTCTCGACCCAAAATCTATTGCGGAAAAAAAGGTAAAGTTTTTTTTTTTTTCGTGGACAAACGCCATTTTAGAAACTGGGCAAAATGTATAAAAAAAAGTAGCTTCCATCGTTTTAATTAATTGTTTAATTAATAATATAAAATATTATTAATTAAATTTCTATGGTGATAGTAGCAGAACGTCGTGTCCGATTACAATAAACAAATGTTTTATTATATAGAAAATAAAATAGTCATTGTTATTCTAGACTCCAGCCCAGCTTTGAAGACATTGTGATGATTATTTTTGATCCTTGCAATCGTTCTCAGCATACTGATTGAGAATCTCTACAAATGTTTACTTCCTCTGGGACTGTTGACATTATGTTTATGGTGGATGACTTTCTTTCTTTCTTTTTTCTTCGTACTTTTCTCTCAGCACTAGAGTTCCATCGAGTTCTGCTCTTTTGCTTATCCATCTCTTCCTTTTCCTTGTCGTATATTTAAAAATCTTTGCAAGCGATCTCAATTTTGCTGAAGACATTACTGTTCCCTTCGCTTGACAGAACTTGCAGTAATCAAAGTTAAGCGGTACCACCGTTATAATTACGGATCCCAGCTTTCATATCCATAGTACTAAACAGGAAATTTTTCAGTTCATTATTAAGAAAAAGAAAGCCTGGTCAGTTTTAAGACCAAACCGCTATCCTCTGTTCTTGGTCACTGATGGCAAAGAAACCACTTCAAAGATCTTCAGACAATTTTTACTATCAGGAGGTATTAAAAAGGCAGATAGGAAACTGAAATCTCATTGGATATTATAAGTGGTACGTTTGTCAATTCCTCTTTACCTTACACTGATATCTCATTCACCTTGAGCTGACTGATGAGAAATTATTATGCAAATATATGTTTTTCTGATCTTGATGGGTAATGTGGTATACTTTCCTGTGCCAACTTTTTATATCTCTTCTCATAGCAAATGCAACGCTAAATATTGTAAAAGTTGTTTTGCAGAACATCCGCATTTCGTCAGGAGTTTATTTATATATTTGAGGAGCAACATGCATGTGAAGCGTAGAAAAATTGTTAGAATCACGTAGTTGTCTCTAAATTGCTGAACTTTGAAAAGAGAGGAAAATATATATATGAATTATACAAGCGACTAATAAGAACCCGTTGTTGCCATAGCAACATATCACATCGTTCCGATTGCTGACATCAATAACATACGCGGACTCAGCCACATGGCGTACGCATGCAAAACCGCAAAACTTTTTTGTTGCTATGGAAACGGAATCTTTTTGTCACACTGATCTTAAACAATTTGCCTATAGATATAAGATAATCTATGAAGGGAAGATATCTTAAAAATAGCTTTATCTAATTTATAAGCCACCTTTCGGAATTAAAGAGGGGGAAAAAGAAGAAACTATCCCTGAAGAATTCCCGAATATACAAGAAAGCATTTAGTCTCGCACGCTGATCAAGAACAATGTAAATAAGTTACTTCGTAGTTTCTCACATCTCCTACTTGCTAAAGCCTTTGAAATGTTTACTCCTTTTAAAATAAACAGCAACAAAAAAAGAGATCGCTTTGCTTCTTACCATGTAATAAACATAAGAATGAAATGTACATCACAGGTGGCGCCATAATAGCTCTAATTCCATTATGAACCAATTAATGTTCAGCATCTGCAATTCCTCTAATGGAAGTGCAGTTTACATAAGAGAGTGAAAATAATTTGAAATGAATTAATTCATTTGGTAGACTCGACTATTTCTTACTTAATTTAAACATGAGGAGAATATTGCCATCTTCATGTTTCTGTAGAAACTTCAATGTGCCATTTACGCCTTAATGAGCATGCAACCCAAAAAGAAAAAAATCAAAGCCTTTCGGAATCAAAACTTATGTTTCACTTTAAGAAAGCAGTTTAGGTAAATTAGAGGAAAAATGATGATGGAATTAATTTTAATAATTACCATAATTAAAAAGAGCTTACATGGGGATTTCAAATGACATTTATCTTCGTTCGTGTAAAATATGAATTAGACCTTCGATGAGTAACAATAAAAACTTAAGCTTCCTTCGCAACGTCTTGAAGGATCCAAAGCTGCAGCTTACTGTGTACTTTATATTTCTTCCTATAAAGCAACAGTTAGTATAAAATGCATTTCATCGATCGCTTGAGATGATTAAACTTACAATAAAGAGTACCCACGAGGGTGCTCTTTATTGCTTGGATTTTGATACCGTTCATTGGCCGTAATCTGTGTTAAAATCTTACTTATGAGCAAATAATTAAAGTTTGTTTAAAATATAAAATCGGCATGCCTTGCGAGTAACTTTTAATCAAAACACACCTAGAGTATGAATCGCAATAGTAAATTTTAGATGTAATTCAACATTATGTAAATTATGTATTCACAATTATTCGCTGGTCTGATTGGTCAAGTTCTTGTATTGGCTCTCCTACGGAATTCTAACTTGCAACCATCATATACACCAAAAGTGTATATGAGTCTTAACTCTCTCACGGTACTTTTTTAATTTATTAACTTTTTTTTCATCGTCATTATTCTGATTTCTATAGTGCTGCCATCTACATGGAATATTAATAAGACATTTGACGTTACTATAACTATCAAATCTCAATACTTGAAAGGAGTGTGTTTGGTTCTTAGTAATCATTGTTAGAAACACTTGTCTAAGATGTAAAAGGCCATTTTCGTATCTTAGGCCCTTTTCAATCTCAAAGCCGTCTCTTGAAGAGGTGTCGGGGATTTTTTCCCCTCTCGAAAACAGACAATATAGAAATGTCTAATGGCCATATTTCTTATAGAATCTACTACTTCATCGTATACAGCCAATTACAATAACCCAGAAAAGAAAAAGAAAGAATTATTAGTATTAATATTAACATAAATCGAATTAACATCTTATTATTAATTTGTACATTGCTAAACAAACAAAATGAAACAGATAGAAAAGGATATATTAAATAAAGTAGTAGTTAAAATAAATCAGAATTATTCCGCCCGTTTCACTCCAGAAGAATTAAAAGCCTCTGGTTGGGAATGTGGTTTTTTTTTCCATTTTAAGTACTTATGTTAATTTCAGTTTCATTGTTAGAATATTAAATTGTATACATTTATATCAACATCAATTGATTGTTGAATATTCAATTGTACTAATTTATGATTAAATATTTTTCATTGTTAGTTCTTCAGTTATTCATTTTAAGTTTTCTCTTTCGAGGAGTATTAATGTGTTTCATATACAAAATTTATTATAGAAAAACCAAAACAGAAAGCGGAACCAAGTCCATGTAGACATACACTTAAAAATAAAGGGGAAAAATCTCTTAAACCATGCACCGTTACCACTAAATTAATTTGCAGCCAATTTCGATATAAATTTACCTTGCATTATTACACCGGAGGATTCCCATTATTCTCTGAAAACCATTCTAAAGTCGCATCCACAAGTGATTTATCGAAACTTCCATTCGTTTAATTGACAGCTTCCTATCAGTGAAAACAGGAACAAAATAAACACACTTTTCTCTCGTATGTCAGTTCCTATCACCGCGTGAGGTTTGTTTCTCTTTTTTTTTTTTAAGGTTTAAGTAACTTTATCCTGTAGCAACGCTCATCGTAACTAGCGTTAAACTAAATGTCCTTCGAAAAATTGTTAATGAGTTCAATTAAAGAGATTTTTAGCGCATTTCATGACAAAGATAAGGTTTTGTAGCATTCGGCGTCAGATAAAATCTCTCATCCTCCGCCCGTTAACTTCATTAGGGTTATCAAGAAATTACGTTCAGATACCATAAGGCAGCACAAAACTGTAGTAAAGATATCCAGACTATCTAGACACCGGCACATGATTAACTGATATCGTTGCAAGAAGATAGCACTAAAGAAACTAGAAGCACAACAACAGCCACAGATAAACCCGCTTTTACGAAGAACTTGAATGATGTGATTTCACTTACATTTTCAGAACATTTACCATTCTGATACCGCGAAGTATGATTATTATTCACGAAAAGCAGACGAAAAGAGGAAGCTGATAAACATTGCTGCACGATACTTGCAAAGTATTAAAACATAAAAAAAAAGAATTCGATGGTAACAAGATAGATTTCTCGCGATAAGCATCAAGATGCGCAATGGAAAATAGATTTAAAGCAAAGCGATATGAAATGCAGATTCCTCAACAATGGACCATGAATAACAATAAACTAGAATGCAGAAGTTGGATGTAAATTTCATAACAATGACCTGCGCGTAACTATAAAGTCGAATATAACTGTTCCAACAATGGAAAAAGTTATGTCAGCATTATTATTGTTATATGATAGAAATTAACGAATTTTCATTGATAAACGAAATTATAGATTTGATTATGGTTAGTAGCTTGTTATTGGTGAATTCTATTTTAGAATGGGGATGTCTGTGATATTTCAAACACTGTACGTCGAAACAAGCATCAGTGTTATTGATAGTATAGAGAAAAATATAATTTGACAATGATCTTTTGAAAAACACTTCAAAAAAAATTCCATTGTGTGAAATTTAAAAGCGCGTAATAAAGAATAAACCATCTAAGAAAATTATTTCTTTGTCAATCAGATATTTTAGCGTTTTATGATTATTATTTTCTAGAAAGAATATGTTAAAACTGAAGCCATTACTGGAGCCGAATTTCATTTAGAAAAGCATGCAGAAATCAGCGTTGTTTATTTCAATAGTCTGTATGCTCTTTGCGAACATCGTCTGACGCTACCTGACGGGAGCTTAATAAAAGAAGTATTGCAGATGTCAGATGTCACGTTCACGCCAACATGAACGTGATATCTGACACTCGCAGTACAATATGTCTGAGCACTTCAACAATGGTTGCCTCGAATCTGATTCTTCAACTTCGTGATTTATTGACTTTCATAATCGTAATTTAATGATCCATGCTTCCCATTTATGATTTGAAAATGTCACGTCATTATGAAGTCAGTGTGGGTGATGGCAATAAACGTTAGCTACGTAACCCAATTCATAATGAGAGAAATGCAAAGTATTATCTTTTTTGCATTGCCTGGACTTCCCTTTGCTAAGAGTATGTTCATCTTTTGTAGCATCTTTTGCGTGGATTCAATCGTTTGTTTTTAGATACCATCGAGAAATTTGAAGAACGATTAAAGTAGCCTTTTGGGTTTTATGTGGATTGACTGTGATATCTGAAATCCCTTACAGGATCATTTCTATCCGTGAGTACCGAGGCAACATCTCAGTACTTCTGAATGGAAACAGAGCAAACCACTTGTTCCATTTAACACTACGTAATGTGTTTCCAACTTCAGTAAACAATAAATATTTGAAGTGAATTTTTTTCTTATCTTAAAAGTCACTACAAACTCGAATAATTAAACTACAAATCCACATCATCCTGCTACATAAAAAAATAATATGCAAATGTAAACATTCAGACTCCTTCACATGTTATCCCTCGGTACTTGGAAGATTAGTTTACGATGATGTAACTTTTGCTTTTGGTGTTTTAATTCTGCTTAATATGAGCATCTTTTTTTCCGGCAGAAATAGATTAGAAGTTTATAAAGTGAGGGGTAGCGTAGAAGAAGTGTGCTCTCAAGGCCAGTACCATAATTTAATATGATCCATCTTTGCGTGACATCAACCGCCGTACTTTGAAACAGTGTCTCAAGCTAACGACCTGCCCCGGGAAACAGAGAATTCAGTCTTAGCGGAAATGAGTTTTCAGTAAGGGCTGCCTCTCTCTCTCTCTCTCTCTCTCTCTCTCTCTGTCAAGAATAGGAAACTTCACCTAGTTCCATTACTTCACTTCTAATAAACTCTTTGACCTTTGCTAGCTTTATTACGGTCATCATGAAAAAAATGCCAATCAAACAGCCGCAAGGCACATTCACTTTCTCTTCAGAAGAATTTTTCATTACTAAACTAACGGACTAGATTTTTAAATGAGGAGGAATTAGAATCTCATTTCTGTAACTTGCATATTTAAGAACACAGATTCTCTTTGGAACTTAGTGCAATAATGTTTGTATTAAAAAGGCTTAAAGTGTAGTACGATAATGGGTATTTTACCATAATAATTAATTCAGTACAAAAACATACTAGTTATAATGTATATCTATTCCTATCCCTCTCGTCCGTCCTAGGACTGGTTGAGTCCCCTCCTAATGAGGGGTTACTGACGTATTAATGCAGCCGGTTCGTCACTCCTCTGCTACATCCTCTAAGGGCAATATCAGTGCGTGTGTTCACGAGGCCGGTTTGTCTGCTTGCGGGATGAAAAACCCCAGATGAACTGGGGAGAAAAAACCCTGCTGTTCACGCCCAAGACCGGCTAACTTGGCTATGGCTGAGGAAGATCCTTGGGCTCCTCACGTCGTCGACGGGAATCGAACCTAGGACACTCCTTCCACAGGTATATGGTTGCGAATATATATATATATATATATATATATACAGGGTGTTCGGGATAAATTTGACATATTTATAATTAATTATATTTTTCCGTAAGTTACATGTATTAACACACACTTCTCTTCATTTAAAAGTTTGGACCCTTCTTCATTCATATACAAGATGTCAGAAAGGATGGATAGCTGGAACCCACCTGAATCATGGAAGAGAATAACTTGTATCATGATGATTCGTGCCCGCCATCAAAATAAGGATATTACGACTGCTGCCCAATGCTCCCTGAATACAGTAAAAACAATCAGGCATGAACTAGAGACTTGCAATGGTGACTACGAGGATGTAGCAAGAAGAAAGATCCCTAGCAGACGATCTGATTGCGTTCGTACAGCAGAATTCCTCGCAAATCTGCAGGAACAGGTGTTGAAGAACCCTGGCATTGGAATTCGGGCTTTGTTCGTGGAGTTGCTAACTGTAGTCAAGCCCTGGATAACAAGGGTAGGCAATGGTAGGCAGTATGTATGGCAGCAGGATTCGGCCCCTTGCCACACCTCTGGGAAAAGTCAAAAATGGTTGTCTGAAAATTTCTACGACTTCACCAGTCCAAATGTTTGGCCTCCAAACTCCCCAGACCTTAACCCCATGGATTATTTTGTATGGGGCGCAGTTGAAAAAGACACCAATCGCACTTCCAGTAATACAAAAGCCCAGTTAATGGATAAAATTAAAACAGTTTTTGCGGCCCTTCCCAGGGAGACTGTAGCATCAGCTTGTTCGAGGTTCCGAAGCAGAATTGAAGCTGTGATCGATGCTAATGGTGGTTATTTTGAGTAAATCTTGTTGATAGTATTGTAATTAACTCTGCCTGTAATGTTTTTTTGTCAATTCATTAAATTTAATAGATACAAAGAAGATTTTCTTTTTCCTTACGAAACTGTCAAATTTATCCCGAACACCCTGTATATATGTCATGAAGATACTGCATGAGAAAACTCTATTTGCTTACGTAAAGTAAAGGAATTTACTTAGCAAAGGAATTATAATTTACGTTTATAATTATAGTTACTATTCTAACTTACTTTCGCCTGAGATTAAAAATTCTGCTTTCCTTAATGATTATAAGTAATAATAATTGTTTATTACTTATAATCATTAAGCTTCATTTTAGTTTCATTTATTTTTGAGCTTTTCTTTTTGTCTTTCGCACTTATATTCATCATCCTATCATAGTATCTGCCCACATTTCATCCTCCAATATCCACTGCATCTGCTCTTCCCTTTTACATTTTCCTTAAGCCCACTCATTTTCCACTCACTGCTTAGATTGATAATAAAAAAAAGAAAAGTATAACCGAGTTCTCAGATAGGTGTTCGTGTTATTTATATACCTTGATCCCTCTTTTCATTTTCTAACTATTTTTTTATTTATATATTTATATATATAATATATATATATATATATATGTGTGTGTGTGTGTGTGTGTGATGTATTCCTTTCTTTGTACACGAACACCTATCTGAGAACTCGGTTATACTTTTCTTTTTTTTTATTATCAATTCATGAGTTACGGTTTTGCACCAAAATCTACTGAACGCTAGGATAATATTTCTGTTCACTGAATCGCCTCTTTCTTGAATGTGTCTCCTGTGACCGTTAATAATTGTGTAATAGCTGAAGCATAATATTCATTAAGGATGCGATTATAGGCAAGATTCCTTTCTATTAAACCACTGTATGATATTCCCTACAGTAATCCGGAATTAAATCAAAAGTGAGTTAAAATTCTCTTCGTTACAATCACAATATAAAACCCGTCATGTGAGAAACATCTCGATGAAAAATTTAAATGTAAAAAGAAAAAAAAATTCTTTGTCATCTGTCTGAGACGTGTTTATAATAGTTAGGAACATAAGCAAATAACTTTAAGCATAAATAGTGAGAAGATAGTTCAGGTTATCTGCACAAAGTACTTGAAGAATCTGACTGGAAAAACGATTAAGAAATGCTTCAGTGAAAGAATACAAATGCAAATTCGATTTAAATTTCACAACCATTATAACAGACAATAACAGAAGATGGGAGCAACGAATCATAAGAAGGTTAAACAAAATAAAGAACACAATCATTTGTTTGAATACATGTTAACCAAGGAGTGAAGTTTTTCTTTATTGGAAGTTGAAAAGCTGTAATCAAACCGTATCATTTTCTTCTAACATTTGCAAACACGAAAGTTTATTGGATTCATGATCACTCTGGTGCAGTGGAGAGGATGAACGTTAAGAAGAAGGGCTTTACATTGACTGAATCTGTAAGTGGTACCAGACAGAAAGAATTCTATACCTTTATAATTTATTGGTATTATATATTTACAAAGAAACCATTGTTTGTCAGTACACATAACTATCTCTTCTTAAAGATTAAAAAGGTGTAGATAACTACATATTAGAATAGATTTAACGTGTTTACTCCATCCTTGAATCTCTTCCTCAATTTGTTTGGTAATCTTAGCTAACTACTAGTAATTACCCTACGAATTCGATGGCCAAAGAAAAAAAGTCGGAAACCTTAATACCTTGTCTTTAGTTAATAAACATTAAAATACTTAAAGAGCTTAATGCTGGGTTCTCAACCGGGATTCTTCAGACCCTTGATGATGTAAGTCGTATTTTTACGCTTAGGGTTCCACGATAGATCGTAATTGAAATAAAAGCTTCGTGTGAATAATATATATACACGAACGTCGACATTCATGTTCAGAGACTTTAATGGCTTGCCTTTCACGATCAGAGACTTATGTCTTGACTTCCGTAACCAAAGATCTGAATATTGTTAGAGACCTTGGCGTGTTTTAATTTCGTCGGTGGAAACCTATAAAAATGAAGTCTTTTTGGGACTGTCTTAATATTCTAATTCTTCCATCCCTGCTTATATCTCTCGGTAACCGATCGTTTCGATTACTCAAATACTTTTTAGCGTTTCCTAAAAAAATAATTTTACGCCTTTTTCGTTCTTATTAACTGCGTTTTGTCTTGCCACTTCATCAGAAACGATCCACAAATGTCTGATTCGCTCATCCGTGTGAGATTGATGAAACCTGCTCTGCCAGGAAATGAGGTCCACTTGTGTGATGGCTTTTGGCAATGGAAAATCTTGTTCCTTTAGGATTTATCTTCGATGACCTCTTCCTCGGCCTACTCACCTTGGAGACAACTGAGAAATATCAAGGCTTACTGAGCAGAATTTTTCCCTTGACTTCTGAAATGTCATTATTGTACTCGACAGAACGGACGGCAAAGAAGGAAAAACTTTGGCTTTTTCCACAATTCAAAGATCTCTAAACTTCGTCCACACACACACACATAAAATAGAATTAACTCTCAAAACTATATTTGTAACCTCATCTTGACCCTCCAATAGCGAATGGTCACATTCCGTATGGGACTAAGTGGTTTAGAATACCTGCGACCAAAAGCAATCATTTTGTCGATCTGTTCTTCATCTTGCTTTCTTTCTTCCTTTTATCTTGTTCTTTCCTAGTATTTCAAGATCTATTTTCTGCTCTCTCTCTCTCTCTCTCTCTCTCCTTCCTAGATATTTTAGGTGCTTATCTTCTAATTCTTATCTTTTATATTTTCTTTCTTTTATTTTCTTTCATCATTTCTTTATTTTTTTTCAATTTCATTTTCCTTACTTCTTATTTATCTCTCTCTCTCTCTCTCTCTCTCAATTAATTTCTTCCTGGAATTTTAGCAAAACTGTACCAGTGTATATAATAATGTAACTGCTTCCAGAAAAGTATCTTAAGGCTTTTAGAAATAATATCACATCGTTGCAATTTAACCACGCATAACCAGGTTAAATTGCAAGGCTATATTTCTCTTTAGTTTGTGTCCGTGCAACCAGACATAAACTAAAGAGTTTTTTGCTATAATATACTTTTGTATATTTCAAAAGTAAGTTAATAATGCTAATTTACCTCCCATTATTCACTACCGATTGTGTGTTGTTAATTATTTACTATTAACTGTGTGGTATCAATTGTTTAAATAGCTCGCTTCACGTTCTTCATGGATTGCAATAACCAAATTTAACTGAGTTAACCTAGCATTTTGTATGGCAATACAGCTTAAGAGGTAAGCCTACTTCTTAAGTAAGTACGCGCGCGCGCGCGCGCGCGCGCACACACACACACACACACACACACACACACACACACACACACACACACACACACACACACACACACACACACGCTGTTATTATTATTATTTATACCAGGGACGTCCTTCCAAAGGTTGCACGTGCACAGCACTCATAATCTGAAATTTGGTCTTGTTTTATTCTTTCATCCCTCTGAAATAATTAATTACACAGTGGTTTATGATGTATTTTTCGTATTATCGCATCCACAATGAACAAGTCTTTCAAAAGTTTGTCAACAAGTGTAAACAAAGCGAATTTAACTTTCTGATGAATGGAAATGGACGCAACCAAATGTGGCTACTGTGTGGGCAAACGAACAAGAAACGATAATGACAGAGTTAACATTAATGATCTGTTACAAAATGGAGGGCCAAAAATTTCAAGGAATGTTTGGGCCTGCCATTTCCGTATGCAGTTAATCAATAAAAATAAGCGAAGTCAGATATCACAAGCACTGAAATTGAAAATTGGATTGTCATGACACGACCCAATCATCAGATTTGATTTTAGGATGTGGATTATTTTTAGTACAGCCCAGGATTGGCTCCATTGGACTTATTGGTTATGCTTAAAACTGAAGCCACATCTGAAGGTTTTCTACGACTGAAAATTTTGTTACGTTTCTCTGTAGAAAATCAATTGAAATAAACGAAGATTATTTGGGATACAGTGTATGAAAATAAACCTGGTTTATTTCGCTGACATATCCTTTTTGGTGCGGATATATAAATGGAGGCATTACTTTCGTAACATCCCTTGTATATGTCACATATAAGCAAGTATTTTAAGATTTTACCTTGCCTTCTTAAATATCGCGTATTATGACTTCATTTTATGTAAAAACTTGACTAAATATGACTTCATATTTAATTGGGTTTGGAGAAAATGAAATTAAGACTACGAGATCAATGTATTATGCCCGTAAATCGCGTGTTCCAGCTGGTTTATCTGTTTGCTTAAAGGGAAAACCCTGCCACTTTCGTATGGAACTATTTTATCTCCAGTTTATCTTGGAAAGTATTTAAACCCACTTCTCTCTAACCAGAGAGATGAGTGATCCTCGCTACCTTTGCTCTTCAAGAATAATATTAACAATTATCACTGACATGTCAACAATAATATCATTCATTATTAACAACAGAGACAGCAATAATTAACAACAACAATGATAATATTAAACATTCATCTTTTTATGTTAAGAATGATATCAATGGCAATGATAATGTTAACAATAGAAGCAACAATAATTAACAACAACAATGATAATATTAACGCTCAACTTTTTATGTTAAGAATGATATCAATAGCAATGATAATGTTAACAATAGAAGCAACAATAATTAATAACAATCATAATATTAACGCTCAACGTTTTATGTTAAGAATGATATCAATAGAAATGATAATGTTAACAATAGAGGCACCAATAATTAACAACAACAACAAAGATAATATTAAACCTCTTCTTTTTATGTTAAAAATGATATCAATAGCAATGATAATGTTAACAATAGAAGCAACAATAATTAATAACAATCATAATATTAACGCTCAACGTTTTATGTTAAGAATGATATCAATAGAAATGATAATGTTAACAATAGAGGCACCAATAATTAACAACAACAACAAAGATAATATTAAACCTCTTCTTTTTATGTTAAAAATGATATCAATAGCAATGATAATGTTAACAATAGAAGCAACAATAATTAATAACAATCATAATATTAACGCTCAACGTTTTATGTTAAGAATGATATCAATAGAAATGATAATGTTAACAATAGAGGCACCAATAATTAACAACAACAACAAAGATAATATTAAACCTCTTCTTTTTATGTTAAAAATGATATCAATAGCAATGATAATGTTAACAATAGAGGCACCAATAATTAACAATAACAATGATAATATTAAACATTCATCTTTTTATGTTAAGAATGATATCAATGGCAATGATAATGTTAACAATAGAAGCAACAATAATTAACAACAATGATAATATTAACGCTCAACGTTTTATGTTAAGAATGATATCAATAGAAATAATAATGTTAACAATAAAGGCAACAATAATTAACAACAATAATTATAATATTAACGCTCATCTTTTTATCTTAAGAATGATATTAATAGCAATGATAATGTTAACAATAATGACATTTGACATATATTGTATTAATTGTTTCCATTAACAGCTGATTTAATCGAAATAAAAATAGCAGAGGATTAAAGAGATCAATGAAACGTTTTAAACCATCTTGTTGACCTCGTGATTATTATTTGACTTTTCGTTTCTTTGGCTGTCTCTCAAATGACTGGAATAAGCAGTCCATTACTGTTCTGCTTCAAGCTGAGCTATTCAGGCTTTTCAGTAATTATCACTTCTCCTTCCCCCATGAGATGGTAAATGCAGTATAACATTAAGACAAGTTTCGAATTAATTAAGAGAACAGAAACGAAGCACAAATAGCTCCTTTACTTTGCGCTTCTGTCTTCACTCCTTTACGTCTATCTTGGGAGCGTGCTGTAACATTGAGTTATTTCGGAAAGCCTTGACAACGCATCATCTGAGACACACAGCAATAAGTCGTGTTCGGTTATTGTGTGTGTGTGTGTGTGTGTGTGTGTGTGTGTGTGTGTGTGTGTGTGTGTGTGTGTGTGTGTGTGTGTGTGTGTGTGTGTGTGTGTGTGTGTGTGTGTGTGTGTGTGTGTGTGTGTGTGTGTGTGTTTAATAATAAAGTACCCTTCCTGCTACTTCATTTGGACTTTGAATGCCATGCTCCGAACTAATGTCTAAACGACGCGGTTCTCTGGACCCTATTTATCACGGGAACTAATTAATTAAAGGAATCTCTTGAACAGCCTTTTGACTTGTTAAATGAGTTTCCTGTTCGTGCTCAAAGTGAAATAAAGGTGATTTCTGTAGAAATGGTCATTAAATCCACTTCACCGTCAAACCAGGCTGACACATGATGGCATATTTTCGCACGGGTTTGAAGGGAAAATTGGTATATTTCATCATGTGTCAGATCCCTATTGTTACAAAGGCAAGAGTGAATGCAGCTGACATACTGGTGTACTTTTCACAAAATTCAATTGGAGGGAGAAAAAATAAATAAATTATTTCGACCTGACAAACGTGTGTGTATTTTGATTATTATAGTTTCTAAGAAAAATAATAACTTTGCACTGTTTTTTTATATTGATCATTCTTTATCAAAAGCTGAAGGCAAAGCCATTTACTGGCTTCCGTTCAGAAGACTGTTTATACTTATTTGTAAAATATATTGTCGTATCGTTTTTGACTTATTTTACCATCAAAACGGTTCGGATTTAAGCCGAAATTGAGATAACGGCATGCATTTTATCACAGCTCATCACCAAAGTGGACTGATGGGTATCGTTTTGAATTATCAAATAATTTGAAATGAATTTCTTAAATCATTCCTATTTAGCCGAAATTTGGAATACATCTAGAAATGGTATTCAAATAAAATCCGGAATGGAGTTGTTGTGTGCGTGAAGACGGACTCAAGGACAGACTGACCGTCTATCTAATGAACAAAACAGATACAATAGATGCTCATATCCTAATACTTTCTTCATCTGGAGTATACCTTTCCGTTAGTTATCAAGTGTAGAAAGTGTTTCGTATGCATGACTAAACATTTGATATCGTCTGTTATGGAAATATTAACACACTTCTACAAAAAAACTGAGCTGTGTTTTCTTTCTTCTCTTAATTTAATCAATTAAAAACATTTCGGGGATTTTTCTGCTCTGTTTTTGTTATTGCAATTTGGAACAAAAAAAAAAGTTGGTGAACTTATAATACTTGAATAAAATATCCGTTGAGCAAAAGAAAAACAAAATGGATCTTATTAGCATCAGATGTGAATATGCAAAAGGTGTAATTTCATTTCCATTAATTATTCCTAAAAATAATTAACGAAATGAATAAAGAAGAGGCAAAAATTAATTCGTTGAGATCGGTGCTTAGCTCTGGCATTCGATGTTGCCAGCCACACACACACACACACACACACACACACACACACACACACACACACACACACACAAAGCGGGGTTCCAGGAGAATAGAATCGGGATGTTACTTACAAAGCTTCTCTAAAAACTAATGTAGAAAAAAAAAATTCTTTAAGAAAAAAGTTAAGATAAATTGTATAGGTGGTCGCCTATACAATCAATAGAATCAACAATCAAAAATATATAATCAATCAGAGAAACTATTACGTCATCGGACGAGTTGGCAATGACTATAAAAATATACATGTTGTGTAGTTCTTTTATGAATAAATATCATATTTGATAAAATAACTAATAATAATGGTGAATATTAGGACATCAGGAAAACTCCTAAAAGAGACTTACCCGCTGATTTTCTCATCGTTGATATAAAAATCAGACCGGACACCATGACATTAATTTCAGTTGTGAATTATGTGACCACATTGGAAAGAGAAACTTGTGAATGTTACTCTAATACTTATGGAACGGCTGTGTATATATATATATATATATATATATATATATATATATATATATATATATATATATATATACATTTAAATTTTTCATCGAATTATTCCATCTTGAATAAATGTAAGATGAAAAGTAACGATATAGAAATATCGATTTTTTTTTATTTATATTCCCCCAAGATGAACACTGAACTTAAATTCAACAAAGGACTTTCATCTTTTCTTACATAAGAACGTCTATCTTTTCAATGCAATCGCCCACAATTCCGTAGCATGACAACAAAAACAGATTGCAATTTTGTATCTTGTTCCTCGCTTCATGGCTTACTACTGAATCTTTCTTTGACGAATATATTAAAGGAGGTGATTCGATAAAGAAAATGAGAAGTCATCATCAGATCTCAGATCGATATGTGGCTGACAAAAGTTGGTGACGTTTGGTAATGTATATGGGTAGGTGCGCACACGTTATAACTTCAAATTGAGAAACACAAGGCCGCAATCTTTTGTTAAACAAGTGACAATCTCAAGAGTGGGATGGAAGACTGTTAGTTAAATGTGATTTCTTGATTGCTTGATATCACTAAACCTCGGTCCGCGGATATTTCGTTGTTATTTGATAAATATAAAACTTCATGAAGATCAATGCTCTTGCATCGATTTTTTGACTTGCTTTGTGGAGACTTTTGTGCGGAGAGAAGCTAACAAGATTTGAACGGAAAACTGAGATGAACGGTTTAATATTTTATGCGCATTCGGAAACATTTCCAACGCTCTCCGTCGTCGTTAACGAATCCGATTCCTTTCAGCAAGACTGAAGGAACGAGAAACTCTAATGTGATTAAATATTTTGTTAATTACTTAATAGCCGTGAAGCCAAGCTGATCGGAATTATGATGACATAATGATGAATGAGGGTTAGATGGATTAGGGGTGTTCACGAGAAGATAAGTTATTAATCTCCGAACAATATGAAGTTTACTTTGATTTTATTTTCGGCCACCACCTCATCTGTTATCGATACACTTCACTATTCTTGGTTTTGGCACCTCATGGCTTAAACAGCCCCTCCCTAACCAGGTTTTCATATAGTCTTTCGCAAGTCCTACTCGGCCTGCAATAAATCTTCAACAAGCGTTCGCTATAAATCTGAACGACCTTTCTTGTGTGACACCTTGACACTTTCATTTTCTTAATGGAATTCCAATCTATCAGTTTTGAAGGTTTCTGTTTCACAGTTTATTCGCGCTTCAAAACAACCGAGTTCAATATTCTCTCACAACACATAAAGTATGTGAGTGTGCTGGGACGCAATTTGTTTTATATACTATAATCCCGAGAGTATTTACTTACACTATTGGAACTAATGAGATTTCACTTGCGCTGTTTTTGAATAATAAGTATTTAAAGACTGGAAGATATTATGGCTGTCAACTGCGTGCGTTCTTAGGTTGATGTGCTTAATTTTATATGATCTGACTCAACTTCAGGCAGGACCAAAAGAAAGAAGGAATAATAGCATTTCACCGGTCGTTTCTGCAACTATTCTCCTCCTGTTTGAAAGAGTGTACAAGAGCCTCCATAACTCAGTTGGTATCGATGATATTATTTGGTTGGAAACACTTTGTTTCAAATTCCATCAAGGAGACTCTTAAAGAACCCTTTGTAAGAATTTTTCATGAATTTTCCTCCAGGAGACAGGAAAAAAAAAATTCAGAAGAACTTATGTAGTTTAGAGATATAATACACTGGGTTCATAGCCTTTAGAAGCTTTGGTTGAAACACAAAACTGCGAACAACACTAACCGAAGGGGCTACAGAATTGATCGTTGCTTTAGTACTTGAACAATCGTAATACACAGAATGGGGTTCAGCTGAAGATTCTGTTGTACCTCGCGAAATGCTGATTTATATGGTTCTTAGTAAGGACTTGTGGAAGAATACTTATGCAGAAATGTTTCCAACAGGGAAGCTTGGAGGACTAGTTGTGGCTGTGTAGGATATTCAATTGAAGCAGCTAAGGCTCTGAGGACAGTATGATAGATTATGTCTTTTAAAGATGTATATTATTATTATTATTATTATTATTATTATTATTATTATTATTATTATTATTATTATTATTATTATTATTATTATTATGCTACACCTTCAGGAGGTCCAAAGACTCATCGAGGGCGAGTGTGTGCCAAGCATCGAACGATTGTTCCCTTCCAACTACTAACCGACCTCACACTTGCTTAACGTTTTTTCATATTATGTCTGTTATGTCGTATGTATGTTTTTATTGCCTATTTTGGGTTGAAAAGACGGAGATTTTCTGAGCAAAAATCCTTCCACCTATGCGTAAGATAAGACCAGCTAACTCCACTGTAGATGAAAAAGTTCCTCAAGTTCTATATTAGATTGTAAGTCTTTCCAACCAAAGGACATCATCGTATGAATCTAAGGAGGTTATAGCGTGGAGGAGACATAATGTTGAGCCAGTTCACAATTATTTGGACTGAATATTAATTGTAATGACGACAATCTTGGCAGCCACATTCGATATCTTTCACAATGTTGTCCTATCTGAGATTGGAGTTCAACTCATACATGAATTGAAGACTTGTAGGTTTACACGACACAGAAGTCTGGATAGTTTTATTCTGTGAAGTAGGGAAAAAATGAAAACGCTGAAAAATGTCTTTTTTCAGGAGAAGGACGATGAAGATTTTTCTGGTTTTTATTATCTTAGAAATGAAAAGAGTATTATAATCAGAGTTTGTTTTTTAATTGTTATTCTATTCGCTTTTTACGCCTTGCAGTTACATAAAAATATTCACGCTACTTCGCCCCAAATCCTTGCTTTACACACACACACACACACACACACACACACACACACACACACACACACACACACACACACACACACACACACACACACACACACACACACACACACACACACACACACACACACACACACACACACACACACACACACACACACACACACAGAGAGAGAGAGAGATGCAACTTCGGAATCAAATGCATCCTCTAACAAGCCCTAATTTGCAATGTCTTCAAGGTCTCTCGCTAACAACGATTTTAACAAAGAAAAAAAAAATAAAAAGTTTCTAAAAATATTAGTTTCCGACCTTAATGACTTTATGTAGGAAAGCAGTTTCTCAACATGAACATCAAACTCATCCGAAATCTTTTTTTATTTATTTATTTTTTTTTTTTTGCTTTCTTAAGATCCTTGCCAGGATCCCCTGTGACACAGGATGTGTGAAAAAAACTATTCTAGGACTTTAGAAAGGAATAAAAATCTTTACAATTATTAGTTATTTCCAATTCTTTAACGATTACTATCTTTTAAGAATCTTTGAAACTCTGTATTGAGTCATTCAGCCTTAATCCCACGAATCTTCATAATAGAATGAATGAATTCAGTGAACACAATGACAAGGGATTTCTCCTCAGGTCATTGATGTAACGGTTTGTATTTAATGTCTGGGATCATTTTTATTAACTGTCCATTGGATATGCTGTAGCACTTCCTGCTTTTTTCCTTTTAGTTTACTATACTCTTGTTTCAAACCGAGCAAGAAAGTTTGCTACAATATATAACACATTAGTGTCATGTTTGTATTGAAATAGAGTAGAAAGAGGACGGTCGTTGAATCTGGATGTCGATATACTGATCCACCAGGATGTAGTGATTGGAATATCATTACGGGAATATACACCTTTACAGATAAAATATGCTTTGGATTGCATATTTTTTAAATTGCATTATTCTATAGATTCTTGGGGGAAATCATAACCATTGACATTATATCTTCGATGTATACACACTTCAGATAGGGAGTTGTTAAATGCATTGAGTTGTTAAAGAACAACTCAATGCATACCAATATAGTCTTTCTCCAGAAAGACATCAGAAGAATCTTTATTATTATTATTATTTGACACCTCCAGGGAGTTCACAGACTCATCAAGGGAGGGCACCAGCTCTACAGCTCTGCCTCCACCAACTAACCGCAACTACAGAAACGCCATCTACCGCCAACCACCACCACTAGTATACAGACAATCAAAAACATCCATGCCTATGGTGGGATTCGAACCTGCAGCCTTTTGGCTGAGGAAGGGATACGCTAGCCAGACTGGCAATTGGATATCAGGAAGTCTCCTGATCCAGGTGATATCTCCCACTGTGTTCATCATTGCGCAACTACCCAACGGCATGAATGCAAGTGTATATTCAGCATCGCAAAAAAAGGGAAATAAAATTTAGCCATCAAGCCATGGCGCCATTGTTTCGCACCTCATTTTTCTTGATAACGACCTTCTCCATTAAAACTAACTTCTCATTACCTGGAAGTCCAATCATTAATTACTAACCAAAGATCAGGCTTTCATCACTATGGCTATATAGTAGATCCACTACTCACCTTTGG
This sequence comes from Typopeltis vanoorti, assembly GCF_054136105.1. Lineage (NCBI taxonomy): Eukaryota > Metazoa > Arthropoda > Arachnida > Uropygi > Thelyphonidae > Typopeltis > Typopeltis vanoorti. The sequence goes on along the minus strand of NC_143571.1, from coordinate 36,808,316 downwards.
AAAACAATGCATATTTCTGCGGTCGCTCTTGTGTATTTGATCTGGTCTGGTCTAGCATATGCACTTCCATGTGCTACCATCTTAAAGTTGTGACATAGGAATTCCCTTCTGCGCTTTGCAAAAGTGTAGACAATTCCTCTGTGTGTATATTGGGGAGGATGGTTCCTCTTTTCATTTCCCGACCGATACTAGATTATCTCAGGGCTCAGTACCAATGATCATCTTCTCTCTTCTATACATAAATAACCTCTTTTCACTAATCTTGTAGTGTTCAAATATCCCTAAATTCCAAATCATTCATAGCAGGTGCCTTAAAAGCTTGTTTCCTTGTCATTCTCCAGTGGGCTGGGGACAACCTAGTAAACTTCAATGTCATTAACATAGTCCTATCGTAATGCTGATAGAAACGATCTCACTTCTCTTCGCCTTCCTAATGACAGTACTCTTATGTGTAGATAAGACTACATTTCTTTTATAGAGCTGATGTCTCTGATCTCTCTTGAAAAGTATATTTCGATCACTCACCAAAAATCTTGGCGACATTCACTATTCAAGAAACAATCTCACTTTTATAACTCATAACTACATAAATTCTCCCAACATTGGAATGTGGCTCTTTGGTATATGCTGAACCTTCTTAAAAAACTTGATGCTATCCAGGAGAAGGCAGTGCAGTCACCTTCTCATAGAAATTTTATTTCTGCTTAGTGCCTTTTCCGTAAATACTATAAAATACTAAAATACTAGCAGCTTCTGGTCAACGTCTGTATACAGGTCAGCTTTAAACTTACCGAACAAACCTCTTATGTTCACGTTCACTATTGCTATCTCTGTTCTTTGAAACACATGTTCTCGCCCTGTCTTCGCAAAAAATTACGCCCATCCAGTTTTTGAAACCTTAGTAGTTCAGAAATATAGAAACATGTTCTCTAAAATATTACCTTGAAATATGAAAAACGACCAAGCTATATATGTTTGTAAGTGTAATATTGTATCGACTTTTCTGCACTTTTCTTGACTACAATGGTAGCTCAATAATCTATTGTTGTATTCAACAGAAAATATTAATTTTCCAAGTCGAGCTGCTTTCACTTCCGCACAGCCACATTCACACAGATGTACACCGTGGTGCTACTAAATACTCTATAAACTTAAATAATCACTATATATAATGAAAATTTACTGAATTAAACGAGAAAGTTGTCAGTGATTAATCCTCACCTTCGTCACCTCACCTTTGTTCTGTAATAACCATGGAATCCATGGTTATTACAGAAGAGGTCGTCGTGTTATAATAAACATTTTCATATATATATATATATATATATATATATATAAAACAAGTATATAAAATTTCTTGGATCTTTAACATATATTACCCAAGGTAAAAAAACTTTCTACATCTTTCTCTCATCCAGAGATTTTTATTAAGAAGTTCAAGCACCTTTCGTCTACTTGTATATGAGATATATATACCACTTCTGCATTACTTCAACCTTGGTATATATCATTGTGGCGGGTGATTTAAATGCCAAGCATTCAATCTGGAATAGCCGTTCCACCAACAAAAATGGACACATACTACATAACTATGCTGGTTTCAACAACCTTCTTGTGATAGGTCCCGCTGACCCCACCCATCACAACACTTATGGTCGGGCTGATGTATTGGACATAGCCATACTGCAGAACATCAGACTCCAATACAGTTTAATGACGATTAATGATCTATCATCAGACCACAATCCAATCCGGTTAAAATTGGGAAACCTTGAAAAATGATCTCACCCCACCCTCCCTCACTCGTTCGTTCCTTGGGAAAGGCTCTCCAAGGTACTTCGGAAATAACAGAACAGATTAAAGCAGCCTGTGCAGCAGTTACTACCCCCCCGCAACTACCCGCAAATCCAACCACTTGCCAGAAGATATTATGAATCTGATCAGAGAAAAAAACAAGGAAAGAAAACGATACCACAACACCAGGGCGCCGCAAGACAAACGTATCTTGAACAGGTTCAAGTCTGCAGTGAGAGATGCCCTCGTAGCCCATAGAATTCAACTCTGGGAAGAAAAACTGACCTCCATCTCTCTTGATAACCACTCCATATGGAATCTCATCAGAAAGATTAAAAACAGAAATAAACCTCTTCCCCCTCTCCAAACAGATTTAGGTCTCATCCACACTGATGCTGATAAAGCTGAAGCAATAGCAAATCATCTAGAAAAATAATGTAAACCTGCATACGATCACCTCGATTTTAACCGTATATACAAGATCCATCGTAACGTCAGATGTTCACTCAAATCTTCTATCACATATTCCACTCAAATTGCACCCACCTCACCTTCTGATATATATGATATTATTAAGAAGTTTAAGAACAAAAAGTCTCCTGGACCCGATGGTATCTCAAACAAGGTGATAACGTTTCTATCACGTAGATCTATTATCCATCTGACAAATATAATTAATTGCATCCTTCACTACAAACTGCTACTTCCTACTGGAAACTGGCGGACATAATGCCAATCCATAAACCTGAATAAGATCTCAGATTGCCTCAAAGTTACAGACCAATCAGCTTCATCTCAAATCTCGGCAATTTTGCCGAGAAGATAATTCTTACCAGACTCCAAGATTCAATACTCCGACTAAATATCCTGCCTGAGGAGCAGTTTGGCTTTCGCCAATCTCATAGCATTACGCAACAAATACACAGATTAGTGGAACACATCATCACGGGTTTTAACTGGCGTCAATGCACTTGGGCTGTTTTCCTTGACATAGCCAGTGCATTTGACAAGGTTTGGCATTATGGTTTGCTATACAAACTGATATCATCTGGTATACCAATGGGAATCATTCATGTTATAAAGGCATACCTCAACGAAAGGCGTATGCAAGTCAGGATGTGTGGGGTAGTTTCAACACAAAAACGCATCTTGGCTGGAGTTCCACAAGGATCCTTACTAGCACCGATTCTATTTTCCTTATACTTGTGTGATATCCAGCACAACCCATTGTCTTCATACAAAGCTCTATATGCAGATGATACAACGATATTGGACAGATCTTTAAAGCCGCACCTAGTCATCAAGGAACTGCAAGAAAACCTATCACACATTGAACCATACTTCGCCAAATGGCGACTCCAAGTGAATCCCCAGTCTATCCTATTCACCAGAAGATCTTTGCTTCCTAAAGGAGATATCCTCCTATTCAACACAAAAATCCCATGGCTAACTGAGATCAAATATCTTGGAGTAGTATTAGATAGAAAACTGACTTTCACCTCCCATACCAAGACTCTATGTGCAAACACATCAAAAACCATAGCCCAGCTCTACCCGCTAATTAACAGGAACAGTAAGCTGAGCACCAGAATCAAACTACTCATATATAAACTGATGGTTCGTCCAATACTCATCTACGCTTCACCAGCCTGGAGTCATACCGCTAATACTAATATTCTTAAGTTACAACGTATCCAGAATAAATGTCTTGGAATGATCTTGAACGCCCCATGGTTCATACGAACTGTGCAGCTTCACCGAGACACAAATGTCCCCTATAATTACACTTTCATGCAGACTACAGCAATCAAATTCTTCTCAAAAGCATCTGTGCACCCTAACAAACTGATCCAACTGGCTGCAGATTATGATGCAATGGATTATTTCAAACATAAAAGACCTAAAGCCATCCTAAACTTCAACACTAAGGACTAATCTCCTAGCCCACTCAGGGCGAGCAATTACCTCATAAACTTTCTCCACTCACAGTTTCTCTTAAGATAGTGGGGAATATGAAAAGCTTTTGCTTCACCCCTTATGTCAGTAAAGTTGAAAGTTGAAAACCTTGGTATCTTTCTCGGGTCGGACTCCCACTGAAGAGATCTCAATAGACCTCAATAAAGATCAAAACTGGTCTGGGTAGTGGCATACTAAGGCAAGTGATATGATGTCATTAGCCTCTATATAAAAGTAGCTCAATCATGAATATATTTCACGCGTAAAACTTTGTTTTGCTTACTTGATTAAAACCAAGTATATAAAATGTCTTGGTATCTTTAACACACACACACACACACACACACACACACACAGTATATATATATATATATATATATATATATATATATATATATATATATATATATATATATATATATATATATATATATATATATATATATATATATATATATATATATATATATATATATATATATATATATATATATATATATATATATATATATATATATATATATATATACACACACACACTGATTGGAAAGAAGTCAGCGGACACTATAGTGTGAGGACTAAACAGCCATGTGCTCACCTTAATAAAATGTAGGACCACCTTCGCTGTGATGATTGCAGATGTTTAATGGGCATACTTTAAAATGAGTACGACAGAGATCCATGGGAATTTCGGATGATTCTTTCCATAAGCGTGTAATGAGGTCCTGGACGATCGTGAGGCGAACGTCCCTTTACCTCATCCGACGTTCCAGTTCATTCCACAGATGCTCAATAGGGTTCAAATCAGAATTCTGTGGAAGCCGCTCAAATGTGGTGATATTCATGTCCACAAATCACGTAGTTACAGCAGTAGTAGTCTTATGATATTGTTTCTATCAGCATTGTCATGCTGATAGAGACAATGGTCAGTTCCGTAGAAACGCCACAAAGTAAGAAGCACTGCATTGTCCAGAATGTTCAGATATCTCTTGGTGATCAATGTTCGTGCCAACACAAACATAGACTAAAGGTCAAACTAGGCAAAACAGAACAATGCCATCACACCTCCACTTCTGAATTTCATAGTTAGGGCTACGCACTCAAGTAAGACACATTTTAAGGACAACCGAAAATCACCAAATCTTTGATGCAAAATTTTCTCACGTGCCAACCGAAATTTTGGGAAATATATTATTATTTGGTATCTTTTAAGTATTGGGAGGACCTTTTCGAATAATCAAAAATCATACTAGAGCAGTAAAATCAAAGAATATTGTAAGAGTGATTACTGTAAAGCATGTAAAATTGAATGAATGTAAAAATTAGTGACAATTTCTACTTAATGGGCATACTTAAAAGTCCTTCAATCCTCTTAGTAGTGTGGATATTTTTTAGTTGTATTTAAGTGTAATTCTAGATGCCAAATAAAGTCGCACAATTTAAAGACGCAATTTTTAACATCGGCAAACGCGTCTAATAAGAAGGAACTCCATTGCACCATCATTCTGAATTTTTTGTTTTTCTTTTTTTTTTTTTATAAAGATCAATCAGTCAACTTTTTCAAGTTTTTCCAATATATTGCAGAGCACAATCTCATAATCGTTTTACTTGACTAAAGCACAAAAAGAATATAAAATTAAAGATATAATGTTATTAACTCTTAATCCCTTTCGAGTAATACATAAAAAATACAAATAAAATGAATTGTTATTTTACCTACATATATATTAAACAGAAGTTAATCTTTACCATTTTCAGCAGAAAACATCGAATCAAAACTAGAGAAAGAAAAATAGTGGATGTTTTATTTATTTAGCATCAATGAGACGTCTGTTGCTGCATCACTGATGACAAATAATTTATATTAGGTTTATATTTTGTAACCTTTAGGGATATGCATGTACTACTAGTTTCATCTGCAAGGCTACTCCCATTACGAGACTTAACAAGTTCATCACTGAGAACAATAAGTCACAGGAATATGTAGATGCAAAAATGGACAGTAATGCTGTTGCAAGGGTTTTATAACATATAAAAGTTCTGGAATAGCATTCCAAGTTCTTGGTACCTCGTTTCCGCACTTATCTATGTTACTCCCTTCTCTAATCGCTCCTTTTCAATATTTTCCAAGTCAACTCTGAGGACAACAAATTACTATCTCCAAATTGAGCTACTTTGAAAATCAATCAACTACATTTCAAAATCATCCATATTTATCCTCGAAAACAACTGCAACTTTAATTCATCCAGTTTTATAATATCTGGAAACTTAATGAATTTTTCAGTATCTTCCAATTCTCTTACCTCAACAAATCTTAGAAAGAATTGTTCAACAGTTGGCGCAATGACGTTTAAAAATAGCTTTTGAAGATATTGGTGGTCTGTTTTGTCATCCTTTTGGAGATAATCTTTAGGTTTGCAAAATATCTAAATCTCTCACTATCTATATCCCGCTTAAAAAACTCCTAGTTTCATTTCAAATGCCTTGATGTAATCAAACATAACATCAAGAGTCTTACCAGAACCCTGTAGTTTTAGGTTCAAGTAATTTAAATGTTCAAAAAATCTTCAAAAATCATCAGTTTACAAACCCACACGATGTCACACATTTCTTTATAAGAGGTTTGTTGATTAGTCAAAAAGAGATTTATCTCATACAGGAATTCAACAAATCTTTTTAGAACAAGATCTGGACTAAGCCAACGAACGTTGTTGTTAATAGTCCTTTGTACACCGAATTCACCTCATTCAATAGATTCTGAAATTGCTTTTATTCAAAGCACGTGCAACAATGTAGTTAATAACTTTGGTTACTGTTTGCATCACTTCTTGAAGTTCCTTTAGGCCAGCTTTTTCAAATAAATTCTCCTCATATATGATGCAATGAAAACTTCTCAGTGGATGACCAACATGTCATGTTTTGCAAACAGATTTACAAATCTTGCTTCCTCACCGATCGTGCTGGCCGCACCATATGTTGTAACGGATACCACTTTTGAAATATCAATTTCCTGAATAGATAATTCGTTCATAACTGCTTTACCCCAGTGGTAAGCTTATATAGTGTTATAAGGTTAATCATCTCTTCGTATACTTCGTCAACCCTACAAAATCGAGCAAAGATTGCCAGCCTAGCTGATGATGTAATGTCTATGCTCTCATCAACACAAATAGAAAAGAACTTACATGAAACCAAATCTTTTGTTACTTGTTCTCCTGTATTCTTTTCCAACTTAAGTATTCCATCTTTAACTGTTTTTCTACTCACAGACAAATCTTTAATACGCTGAATAATTTTTGCCTTTTCTGAAAGATTGTAAAAAAGTAAAGAAGCACATTCTAGCCATGCTTCTTTAATGTACTCCCCATCATATATATATATATATATATATATATATCAAATGATGGTAAAGGAGTCACGCCACGTCTGGCTGCTTAGCGAATGATGCAACAATTGAACTGGACAAAACTTGAACATCAGTATATCGCGGAGATAGATGGCTTGGAAATAAGATCTTTGTTTCTTATTTTCTTATTACTTATTATTATTAAAACAGTTGGTAGTGTCTGTTTCTTTATTGTATTTTAATTTGGTATCGCTGTACTTAATAAAATTGCATTATATTAAGTTAACATTAAGTTAAAATATACAACTCAGCGAAGATGTTGGATATGTATTTATATTTATTTATTTAATTATTTTTTAAGGTGAGCCGTGGGTAGTGTGCCGGAAAAATGTTGTTGGTGTGTCACGTTTGGCATGCGTTCCAAGGGTTCCTTACCCCTGGTGTAGGGCGATTTGCCACAACATTCCTAGCTTCCACGTCTCACTTTACGCACTCTTTGCACCACTGCAGACTAGGCTACATGTTCATTCGGGTAATGTTGGGGCTTCCATATTGATGTCCCACCATGGAAACCACATGTTGTGAGCTGATTCGTGTTCCAGTCGGTGTCCGGAACTCCGCATTCAACGTGGCTGCCTACGAGTGCGGATTTTACATATTATCGTTCGTAGCACCCTAAGGTCACCTTCGTTGAGTGTGATGGGACGTCCATTGCGGGTAGCACTTCTACTTGACTCCCTGCGCCCATCCCAGTATGGTATCACTGGCTGTTGATCTGGAATGATCCAATTTTGTCAACAATTTTGCCGAACAGATGGGCCTGCCACATGGTATTCTATCATAACGCCTATTTCAAACTCCGTCACTTCCCTTCTCGCAGCCATTTCGCCCAGACACAATTGCAATGACTTGGGAGTATCATATACCGGCCACAAACACGTGACTCCAATTTATACCAGCTACAAACACGTGACTTATTACTCCTTATAACGAACCACCTTGCCCATATGGGGGCGTCCGTTGACTTCTTTCCAAAAAGTGTGTGTGTGTGTGTGTGTGTGTGTGTGTGTGTGTGTGTGTGTGTGTGTGTGTGTGTGTGTGTGTGTGTGTGTGTGTGTGTGTTCAGATCTGAATGCTGTTAAATTATTTCAATTAAATAGCTTACTGTTCCTGTTAGATTTAATTATCCTCTCTCATCTTTCTGTTGTTTATTTTCTTTCTTATTCCATATACTTTTGACTTATCTGACTCTGAAAAGATGAATCACAGAAAACTTGTCTCTACTTCAGCATCCTAATTGTTCGAAAATTATGTTTAAGTACGTAATTTGTGCTGTTTCATCTCTAGTTTAGAGATACGTGTTACAAGTTCACTAAAGAAGCGATTGTTGGCAGTTCTCAAATGGAAATTCTTTTACAAAAACAGACTTAACGTTCTCGGATATAGTATTCATTAAAGTTGAATTATGGGAAGAAATCGTTCAGCTTTTTCTGATTAATACAAAATAAAAATATGTATACAAAAGGTTAACCAATATGAAAAGGAACAAAATTAAATATTTTCTTAAATAGTTACAGATTATGCACATCGGATATTAGTATATAAATGAAATATCAAAAAGGCAATATATATCTCTTTTAAATTTTATTATTACTCTTATTTATATTTATTTAATATTTGAAGTGTGGAAGTAGGATGCAAAACAATTATCATTCTGTTTACTCTGTCAAACTCAAAGCAGCCATAACATACCCTATTAATCATATTTTTATTTCAAATTTCGTACGACAAACATTAGCTACTTTTGGGCTATTCTTATCCCAGCCACCACACGGGTAAATCGCTAAACATATATCAGAACGAAGAAAACTTATACAATAAACGAAAGGGTGTAAGAATCTTTTGAATCTCACAATTAAAAAAATATTATATTATTTAAATTAAATTTTAAAAATCTCTGATAAAGTACAGCTGAATCGATATGAAATAAGTATCGGATGTAGATTGCAAAGAATTTATTGTAAACTGAGTGCAAAATAAATTACGTATTTTGTCTCTTGAAGTATTAAAGTCTTATGGAGGAAAAATCAGTTATCTTTCTATTTGAATATTAAACACAAGGGTATTTAACCAATTTGCAAGTTATACAGGTTCATATTATTGTGCACAACTTTTTTTACCTTTTATTATTATTATTATATAAGGTGCCTCCATGGGGTCAAAAGACTCATCGCGAGAAATCCAACATTGACATACTTCCCCTTAAACTCATTCACAGATGAAGCATTCACAACCACTTCTGGCAACGCATTCTACCCATTTACAACCCTCCAAGCAAAAAATCTAGTCCTAACACCTTTGTTAACCACACTCTTACACAATCTTCAGGGATGACCCCTCGTTCTCTCCCTTCCTGCAATGGTCTTAAAAACGTTATCAGCATTAATCCTATAAAACCCTTTTAATAATTTATTGGCTTCTATCATTTCTCCTCTCCTACTCCTATCAACTAGTTTTTGAAGCCCACAGACCTTCAATCTATCCTCGTATGAGACATCCCACAGACCTGCAACAATTTCAATCCGCCTCTGAATCCTCTCCACCATTTCCACATCACCAAGAAATCCAGGTGACCATATCTGTGTACAATAGTCCAAATGAGGTCTTATTAATGCTTTATAAAGTGGGACGATCACTTCCTTATCCCTGCTTGTCAGTGTGTTCTTCAATAACCATGTAATCTGATGTGAACTTTTGGCAACCTTTGCAAATATGCCCTCGAAACTTAAATTCTCTGTCCACAATAACTCCCAAGTCTCTAGCCTCATCAACTTCTTGCAGTTCAGTTCCATCAATATAGTAAATAGCATGTGATCTCATCTTTCCGAAGTGCATCACCTTACACTTAGCCACGTTAAACTGTTAGCCATTTACCTTAGCCCAAACCGTCAGCCTATTTAAGTCATCCTGCAATATTCCACATCATCTGAATTAACTATCGCTCTTCCCAGTTTTGCATCATCAGCAAACAAGTGGATATCTCCTTTCAAAGTATTCCCAATATCATTGTTGTACAAATTAAATAATAGAGGACCAAGCACTGAGCCCTGAGGCACACCACTAGTCACCTGCCTTCTACTGGACTCCGCTCCACCATAAACTACTCTTTTATATCTATCCACTAGCCAACCTCTAATCCAAATCACTAGCCTCGGATCCATACCCATTTGCTCCAATTTATGCAACAGAATTCCATGCGGAATCTTGTCAAATGCCTTTGCAAAGTCCAACAGGATCACTGAAAAAGAATTTCTTTTATCCAACTCCACTGTTACTTTATTATAAAAAGTAAGCAAATTGCTAAGGCAAGATCTACCCTTCACAAAACCATGTTTCCCCTTATAAAGTATCATATTGCTGTCCACCCAGTCGTGAATTCTAATTTTTATCAATTTCCCCATAACCTTAACCACCACTCGCGATATACTGATTGGTCTATAATTTGCTACCTCAGTCCTGGAGCCCCCTTATGTAGTGGAATAATTTTCCCCTCTTTCCACTCAAACTGAGACTTAAATTAAACAGCCAAGTTAGAGGAGCTGCTAATTCTCTAGCGCATCATTACCTTAAAACATCGGCCGATATGCCATCTAACCCAATGGCAGTGTTAGCATTACGGTTCTGTAATATACTAAGCACCTCAAATTCTTCTATCACAAGACTCTCATCAGTCAGTGACACATTCGGCACTGCAATATCACAACCAAGATGGTACACTTTTACAAAATGATCAATAATCAACTGAACTATTTGATTAGCTTCTGTAATTTCCTTACCATCACCACTTTTTAAAGCCATCCTTCCAAAGTTATTCCTCCTTTTACTTGCCACATAGCGAAAGAACTCCTTAGGATTTTTTTTGGACTCATCAGCTACCTTCCTCTTATAATTAGCTTTGGCCTTCCTTACTATGCAAGGGTACCCTTCTTTCCTGTGTCGTGTGCTGCTCATGGGAATGCTCATCACCTTTTTCTTTATACTTATACCACAACTTTCTCTTTTTTTCAATATTTCTCTATACCTTTAATAATCCATCGACAAAACTTACGAAAGTTATGAAAAAAAATTTATTCCTTTCATGTCTATGTTGTGTTTATTTAATCACCTTCGATGGTTATAAATTGTCTCAGGCATCTGTGTTTCTCCCTGAACTCACATTAACATAGGGAAAGGGTGTGTTTATCGACTACTCAAATTTCAATTCACGCACGCATACACATGATCTATTCTATCGTTCAATTTCGCTTTCTCGTTTATTTGGTAGTTTCTTAGTACATCACATAATCTCTTTTCCCATGAATCATTTCCCATGAATCTTATGCACCGCATAAGAAAACAGCAGCCTATTCCCGCTGCCAATTTTCTCATCACGTAGAAATCTTTACAGTTACCTTTACCAAAATCTTTTCACGTAAGTAGTTTTCAAATTGCCTTAGAACACAACCCCCCTCCCCCAAAGCGCTTGGTGATTTATTTTCTGCATAGAACAAAATGCCCTCTTTTCATCTTTCTTTTAGATTAAAAACAAAATCAGTGAAATAGCATTGCTTGTTGTTAAAATGCAATATTAATCGCATAGTTTCGCATTTTTCTTGTTTTATTTTGCTTTGTAGTTTGTCACGGCTCTACTCTACTGTCTAAAGTTTCGATGCAATTTTCCACCAAGGACTAAACGTCGTCCAAAATCAATTATTGATGCTAGGGTACGTACGTGTCTTCGTGCAAATTTGTTGTAAGTTTGATTAAATAAGCTAAGAAAATCTAATTAATCTACTTCAGTTTAACAGAATAAATTATGATCGCAATTTACTGAAAGCCAGTGCACAATTTTTCTACCGAATTGATCTGATTAAAGCTATTCACTTAATGTGCAAAAAGAAAAGAAATCAATGCATACTCTGATTTCGTGACTATAATTCCATTTATTGATTAATTTATTTCTACACCCCCCCCCTCATAACACATTCTGAAAATATTTTCCATTATTGACTATCAAATCAATCTCTCTCTCTCTCTCTCTCTCTACACACACACACACACACACACACACACACACACACACACACACACACACACACACACACACACATTCCTTCTCTCGCTCTGCTCGTCTATCTATCTCGTAAAGCACTTTTTTTTTCTGCCAAGCCATAGCAATTTGTGGGATTCTGTTTGGCAACACTAATGCGATCTTAATGATTTCACAACCATTTGTATGAAACCGTTGTTTGATACGGCTGTGACAAAGATTACGACATAAAATCGAATAGAAACATGGATGTAATAGCTTTTCCTTTTCCCTGTTTTTTTTTTCTCCAAAAAATTTAGATAGTCAATAGACGTAATAGGAAATTGAGTTCACATGAAAGTTTTTACTTTGGAAAGATTAGAAGCGATTGATCAGTGTTTTCTAATCTTTGACCAATTTCTTGAAAACAATCGAAAATTATATTAAAACAAATAGCTTTAATCATTTCTGTTGTTGGATAAACTTAGAATCAATTTTGTCAGTAATCCAAAAAAAATGGTGGTTTCTGTCAAAACATTTCAGATGATTGTTGGAGATGATATCGTTCTGTACAATTGTTCAGGATAAGGGAAATTAATTGTGAATTAAGGACTGTTTGTTGATCAAACTCCTTAGGAAACTAAATTTCTCTTTCTGTTGCTTGGCAACACTGCTGGCAACAGATCTTAACCAAAAGTTTCCTGAACAGTTAAACCAGTGGATTCACGTGATTTGAACTGGAATTCATAATTACAAGTAAATTGAGATGAATGCTGAGCTAAGCAGCAAAGTTAAGTTAAGAAACCAGAATCAAAGAATTGTTTAAATAATTTGTGACTAGTTAATAAACGTGTTGTTCAATCGTTAGGAGAAAATGGAGAGGAAGTCCTTATAATGATGCTTTGCTGTTTTAAATGTATCTGAAATATAATAACAGAAACAGCGTCATTTAAATATATTTATTACAAGAATAAACAAATTCTTATAGAAATGAACGATAATTAGAGGTGGGAAATTAAACGTTAAACTAACCTTATAGGGATAAAGAACAATGCAACAATGAAGTCTCCTTATCTAACCCACTCAAGTTTCCAAGTACCATAAGAACTACCAAAAGAGAGAATTAGTGATTTTTCTTTAAATAATCAATACTGTAACAATCTGCACAGTTTTTTTAAACAGCTTTATTCAGATTTCGAAACAACTTAAACTCGGTTATAAATTAATCATTTTAAGTTTCCCCTTTTTTCACTGCTAAGTAGGTTGTATGAGTGAACATTCAATACCAAATTAGCATATTTAACAGTGGGACCAATTATGACGATGTCAGAAAAAAGGAGATTTTTTAACACTGGATATCAAGCATTTAAACTTTAAAAGAATTAATCCCACAGATTTCAGAAAGAAAAATTCACTCATGGTATCCAGAAAAAAGTAAAAAAGATTTTTGCTTTTTATTGATCCCAATAAGACATTTAATTCCTTATATGTTAAAAAAAAAAAAAAACTCATTATATTTCCGAGAAAAAATACTTAAGGAATTTCTTAATAATTTACTGACATCGTCATCTGTGAATTAAGTTCCAAAAATTAATTAATAAAACTCAAATGAGGACATTCCATTCCAAGAATTAGTTAATACTAATCAACTGGAACTTACAGTTGATTATCTCTTTTTTAAGCTGAGAAGATGGCTTTAATTAAGATCCTTTCTTTCGTTGTTGAACATATCTAGAGAAGGGATGGCGTAGCCATTTCGATGTTCTACTGGTTAGTTAACCAAAATGAATTTTGGTCACGTAACTAATTAGTGATCAAGGCTTAACATTTGCCAAGATGATAAAATAATAGTATATCTTAACTCTTCTTGAAATTTATAATAATATCCAATAAATGTCTATCACTGAACTAACATTTTCGTTACATTTCATTATTTTTAGTATACACATTAATAGAATTTTTTTTATTCAGTTGGAACGACTTTAGTTAGAATCTTGTTTAGGATGCGAAGAATGCCTATAGATTCTTCGCATTTTAGATAAGATTTTAACTAAATATAGTGTTTTCAACGTCTAGGTTCAAATTCTAGATAATACTTTCGAAAATGAGTGGAGATGGTGTCGTAAAGGAGATGGCAGGGTTTTTCCTCCCGAAAACTCTGGTTTTTCATCCCATAACGCTGGCAGGAAAAAGCATAATGAAGAGACGTCTGGTCTTATCATCATCATCATCATCATCATGATCAAATTCCTGACATGTACCCTCAAAGGATGTACAGGATATGATAATACTACATGAAACTTACATCATTACTAACTTCCTATCTACAATTTTTCTCCAAATCAATCTATTACCTATCATGACTCCAACATCATCAGATCTTATATTTCTATCTTCTAAGGCACTTTTACCGTATCAGTCCACCGATATCTTGGTCTTCCTCTGGGTCGTTTTCCTTCCTACCTGGCAGACAACACTTATTTTGCTAATCTCATATACTTAGTCACCTTAATCGTAATTCCAATCGAATGAAACAAACTACGCTTAATACATAATCGTAATATATACAAGGGGGAAGTGGGTGTTCTGGACTGATAAACACCTAGAACAAAAAAAAATATTAAAGCAACTGATATAAGAAGAAGAAAGAACATACGTGAAGATACTCTGCTAGTAGTATCTTCTTTATTGTAGTTACATTGCTTTAATATCATTTTTTCTAGGTATTTATCAGAACTTTCCAGACTCTTCTTTATATATATATATATATATTAACACACACACACACACCAGTGTGAAGTGAATCTACGTCTAATGATTGACGTCAAGATGCGTCACCTGTTCTGCACATGTCACCTACTGGTCTGACGTCAGGAGTGTAGGTTACACAACAGGACCCGATTCCTTCCTTTCATCCTTTCTGTTTTATGCTCACGTGCAGACCCACACTTTACTACGTAGGCATTCGAAATCAAATCCAACAGAATAGGATGGTTAATCCTCATTCCCGTAGTCTCCTTTTTCTATATATTGCGTGTGTTTTTCTGACCGGTTTGCATGTTTGTGTGTGGGATGAAAAAATTCGAAATTCCTGGTGAAAAACACCCTCCGTATGAAGCCAGCTAACTCGCTTTCAATTAAAAAGTCCAGATAAACGTTATTCGAGTCCTACATGCGATATTCAAATCGCGTGTAGGACTTTCCAATCAGGTCTTTCTAACCGAAGGGCATTTTCGAAACCGACTCACCTAAGTAGACTCACAGGACCCGGTTAAGGGTGTATTTTCTATGCGTGGATGAGCATGTTATCAAACTTGGGAAAATAATAGTTAACACATTTCTGTCGTGCAATTTTGATTTAAATTTTCTTTTTTTATCCTTAGTCTGAGTTTTCTGCATCGACAGATTACATACTCTACTTGAATTTTTATATTTTCCATGGACCCTGTACACGGCAGCAGACCATACTTTGGGAAATAATGATTTCAATCAGCAAAAAAATATTCTTTCATGATTATGCTATCCAGAAATTGAAAGTTAGAGGTCTTATATGCTATTGACTCGGTTTATTTTTTATCATTCAAAGGAACCTGATATTATGACTATTCGAGATGTGTTAAATATCACAGCTATTTAAACAGAATATACGATGATTAGCAAAACTAGCGTACGAAGCAAGAATGACATGAAAAGAGAACAGTCGTAAACCAATGTTAGTCAGAAGGAATGTGCACCACTTCGGGAGCTTACAGCAGGTTTTCGAATATAAAATGAAAAATAATATGAATAGTGCTGAAGCTATTTGAATTTGAAATGAAAAAACAAATGACTGTGGAGATTTTGTCGATAAAACAGAAGAATAAAGCATACCTAGTAAATATTTATTGGAGAATTTACAATTTATTGGAGATTCGTTTTTATATCAATACTGCCTACGAGATAACCAGAGAACTCTGGTTATCTCATACTGTGTAGTGATCATTTTTACGCCATTAAGAATAAACATGCCCAAGAAGAAAGTATTCTCGTATCATAGATAAAGATTAAGATCACTTTAACATTTGTTCTTGTTTCAGTTTAAAGTTTAAAATCCTTTTTTAAATATCTCTACAGTGTAGACAGGATTGAAACCCAAGTCATTCGAGCTTTAAGAATATTATATTCGGTTTACTCTGCGCATGCTCATCTGATATAATGATGTGACGCAAGAAAGAGCCTCCCTGTGTAGAGGTCTAAATTTTGTCAAGTAATCCAGCATCCGAATAGGTATTCTATAAACAATGTGCTTCTCACAGTCACAAATGATACGCAATTTCAGAACTGGTGATTTAGGTGTCGATTGAAGTTTTTACTCAGCCATGTATATTACAATCGTTAATTATTATTATTATCATTAATAATAATAATTAAAGATTATGAAGGTTGGCAACGGCATAAACTCTCAGTTATTTTAAGAAGTACCCTAAGTCTGTTTAAATTTTGTAAAAATAGAGAGTACCCGGAGAAAAATCGGTGCCAACACCAACAAGTACAGTTGGGCCATGTACTGGCTAAAATCCACTGCGGTAACAACCGAAATATGTAAATCATCTTACTAAATCTTCATCCTTGAAGAAGATGGCTTGCTTTTCCTGAAATTCATAACATCTCTCTTGCATTCCCTTTTATCCTTTAAATATTTTCATATAAAATTGATAGTAATAATAATATATAATCCAACAATGAAAATTACATATGATCATGATTATTTTCATTGTGGGTAGTTTTCCTTAAAGTGTTGCGCAAGCAGGCAGATCATTATCTTCTTTCTATGTTCCTTGGTAAGTCCAGGAACGGTCAAGCGCGATAGAAACTAGATATCTATTTTATATTGGTTGTCTGTTGGTCAATAAATAATTTAATCAAAAGATTTTTGTGGGATGAAAACAAAACAAAGGTATTAACGTAATGTTTTCTTTTCTAAGTTAAAAAATAAGGATTTTTAATTTTATCCGCCTTAACTAAAATATTTATTAATATCTGCCTTGTTAGAAGTCATCTCAGTCTATTTATTCTAGATGAAGTTATTATTAATAGAGTTATTAATAACATCAGTATTTGGTACACTAATTCACAATAATACAGCTTCTTTTTAAAAAGGAACAAATCCTAAGAGAATTTGAAGTAAATGCGTCTGTCAGTTTTCTTCTATTCGCATTACTATTGTTGTTTTTGAGTTATTCTGTCACCTCGGGATAGAAAAGAGCTCCACGTGTTTCTACAACTCAAAACGATAGCGCATATTTCACGTCCCATATTAGATTTCTTTCTATCCATTTTCTGTTCTTCACCAGTCCCCCCATATATGTAAGATATAACCCTCCTCCCTTGGTAAAAAATTCCAACAAGTTCAACTTTATACGAGGCAAGTGGTACTAAAAAAAAATTCAAAGCGGCAGTTTTCCATTGGTACACTGATGTGTTGGGGAAAAATCCATAAAGGTCAACATCAATCTCAAGTTGTTCCATTCTTGTACGGTCACTGACGCGTGTAGGGTGCGTGTTTCTGACATCGACAACTACTTCTCTGTGAAAGGTTTACTCACATCAGTCAACCAGAAACATACAACGAAAGAATGTTGGTGTTGTTCTGACGCTTCGCTAAGCCTGACGACCACCCAACCAGTCCCCTCTTTCAACGCACTACTTTTCCTTAGACGGTAAAGATAGCTACAAGTGTATCAGAAAGAAGTTCCATATATCAGGCCTTCTAAACAGCCGTACTATAGATGACAGCTGACTACATCCAACATCTGACTATTTGAACTGCAATACAAACAATTATTGTCCTCTTTGTAGAGGCATTTTGCCTTGAACATATACGAAATGTGAAACGATAACTGTGTTATTGGTCGATATAAAACGAATCATTAACTTTAATAGGCTTGATTTTCTTCCCGGTAATGCACTTAAATGCAATGTTTATACCGGAAGTTGAAATCCTGGTTGCAGAAACCCCATTCTTCTTAAGCAGTTGCTTCCATTATAATAGCACATAAAAGAGTTCTCCAGTGAATCTACTTCGGAGCTTATATGTTTCTCTAGTAAGAGATGTTTTTGAATACTTGAAAACATGTAGGTGTTCGAAAATTAAGTGGCCAGCCTCTGCTATTAATTGATGGTCAAATACTAAAATGATGAATATTTTCATTTGATTTTTTTTTCTTTTACAAGTTTGTACGATCGAACCTAATATTATTTGGACATTGCTGTTATCAATTTAACTAATTAGTTTTTGTCTATTTTTGCAGAACAACTTCTTGCTTATTAAATCTGTAAAATGTTGCCTGCAAGTGCCATCTTATTCACTCTTTTCTTTCTTAACCTGAGCTCCTCCAGTCCAAGATACTCGTATCAGTCAAATATTTGAGGAAAGGAAACGCCATTTTGGAACATATTGTGATTCAATATTATATATTATATTATATTTTATTTATATTATATTATATTATATTATATTTTATTTATAATATTTAATTCAATATTATATTGTATTTTATTTATGATATTTAATTCAATATTTTAAATTTTAAAAATCAAAATATATTTTATAAAATTATGAAGAGAGCAAATTATATATTAAAAAAATTAAATTAAATTAAAGCTCTGATCATGGCAGGAGGGTAACAGCAATAGCCGAGCCTCAGTTAGAACTTCATTGGCTACAGCATTGCCATCCATTACCCTCCAAGAGTACTGGATTGAATGAATCAATCACCGCATCTCACGGTCGATTGATTATTATTCTCATATATTAAAAAATAGCATGGGGTACCTTTTTATCAATAATACTAAGAAATAATTAAAAGGTGTATTTGCTCTCTTCATAATTTTATAAAATATATTTTAATTTTTAAAATATTGAATTATATATTATAAATAAAATATAATATGCCTTACTATTTCTAAAATACATTAAATTTTGTTTTAAAATCTGTTAAATTCCTCTTAATGTTTAGCTTACTACGTTTACTGAAACATTTTCAATAGCGTTGTAATAATAATAATAACAAAAAAAAAACTCTGCAAAATACCTAATACTTGTTAATCGGGTGAACATTGTTTTGAAATAGAAAAGAAAGAGGATAAAAGACAGCAGCTGCCGATAACGAAAGAGAACAGACTGAAAGAGTCGTACTGTCCAATTCCAAATGAGTTAGCGAAACATCTGATAGCTGTTCGCACGTGTCTTCTCTGACACTTACAAATAGACGTAGTGAGTAAGAAGTTCTAAGAACACAAAGAAATAGAACTCTTTTTCTACTGCATTACACAGAGTGTAAAAAGCATTGATTTTAAAAATAGTCTTAATTATATAAGTTTTGAAGTCGCAATAACAAATGAATTATTTGAGCTATTAGCAATGTATTTAGTAATATTTTTACTTGATTTAATTATCCAACAGGGTGCGCTTCACATTTGTAAAGGCAGTACATATAAATGATTGGACGGAGACGTTATGATGGTGGTTAAATTTGATTCCCTGAGAATGACTGCTCAAAGTAAAAAAGCCAAGAGGGTTGCTATGGTGCAGTATCGATTAGCCTTTTGAAGGCAGTGATTAATTGTATTAATATAAAAAAATCGGGGGAAATAGAAGATAAATAACATTTAATGTTCTAAATTGATGAGAGCCTGGCTACCCCAGGAAGTCTGGTAACAAATTATCTGTGTTCCTAAACAGGCTTAAGTAGAGTGGAGCCTCTATACTGGCCGTAATGCATCTTCCTTCTCACCAATATATCAACCCAAAGCACTAGTTAAGAGAACTGACCATCCGTGTAATTTATCTCGATTATTTGAATTTTTTTTTGGTGTCAACGAAATTTATGAAGGACCATGCATATATTAAAACATTTCATATTTAAGCACAGAAGATAATTTACTCACTGTTAACTTCATTTTCAAATTCGCGTTAATAATAGAAATAATAAAGCACCAAAAATGAAAATGTGTCATTTTCCGATATTTTCAAATAAATAAATTAAAACATATTTAAAATGTAGGAATCGGTTGTTTATTTGTTTGGTAATACTGTACCAGATTTTACGATAATCTTGAATTTCTTCTCAATAAACCTCTCCTTCAGTAAACTAATCTTTTAATTCTCTTCTAACTCTAATATTTAAATAAAATAGCAAAATACCTTTTATAATTTTATATAATAAAAATACAATATATTAAGTCATAGCATATACATATATATGCTGTGGAGTTATAAATTCAATGCTTTTTAAATGAGACTGGTTATTAATACACCGTTTTTATTTTTAAATAATAAATGATACAGTCTATAATATAATACACTGACTTAATTGGGATTGATAACAGGAAAATCCACCATACCCTTGGAGGGTAATGGATGGCAATGCTGTAGCCAATGAAATTCTAACGGAGGCTCGGCTATTGCTGCTACCCCTCTTGCCATGATCAGAGCTTTAATTAATAGCTCAATAACACCTTATCCTTACACTGTCCTCTACAGATAACGGGGAAGATGAAAAGCATTCTTGCTTCGCCCCTTTAAGCCAGTCCTTATCCTTATAAGGACTGACTTAATTGGATAATGGAGGATGAGATGCGGTGATTAATACCGTTGAAGGGTAATGGATGGCAATGCTGTAGCCAATGAAGTTCTAACTGAGGCTCGGCTATTGCTGTTACCCTCCTGCTATATGATCAGAGCTTTAATAGCTCAATAGCACCTTATCCCTGCACTGTCCTCTACAGATACAGATAACAGTGAAGTTGAAAAGCATTCTTGCTTCGCTCCTTTAAGCCAGTCCTTATAAAGACCGTCTTAATTTTTAAATGAGAAATGATACAGTCTGTAAGAATGCACTGTGTAATGAATTAAGGAACTTTCCAAATATTCTTTCAAATCCAATGGTCAGTTTAAATAAATTCACCATTCATATTTTTGTATAGCAAATTTATAATAATAGTCTTTCTTATCTCATCCAGAGATTTTTATTAATAACATTTAGCACCTTTTGGCTACTTGTATATGATATGATATATGATATGATATATATGATATATATATGTATATATATATGTATATATATATATATATATATATATGTATATATATATATATATATATGTATATATATATATATGTATATATATATATATATATATATGTATATATATATATATATATATATGATATATACTTGTATATGATATGATATTTATATATATATATATATATATATATATATATATATATATATATATATATATATATATATATATATTTATATACATATGAATAAATATATATATATATATATATATATATATATATATATATATATATATATATATATATATATATATATATATATATATATATATATATATATATATATATATATATATGAATATGACTTCGGCATTACTTCAACTTTGGTATCTCTACCGGGTCTGACTCCCACTGATGAGATCTCCGCAAAGGTCGAAACCGGTCTTGGTAGTGGCCCTTCTTATTATGCGTAGCATTTTAATACTTCCGAAAGGGCGTTTGCTTTGCATTATGAGATACATACTAAGGCAACTGATGTGAAATCGTTAGCATCTATATACAAGAATCTCAGACGTGAATATATTTCACGCGCAAAACATTGTTTTGGTTCCTTAGGTAAAGGATTAAAACCAAGTATTGAATTTCTTGGTATCTTTAACGTATAATATAACCAAGATAAAAATTTTCAAAAAAATTTATATATATATATATATATATATATAATCAGCACGATGTAGCAGTTCTTTTCTTTCTTTTCGTTCCAGTTTTTCTACCACCTAAACCTTTGTTAGCTCATTGAAAGTTCTCGAAATTTGCTTATAATTTTTCAAAGATATCAACATCTAACTAGGCTTCAGGAGATTTATGCATCTTATCAAATAAAAATAAAAAAATAAATAAACGCTGATGGAAATCAGTTTTTTTTTTTTTTTCAATGTGCTTGAAGCATGCAAATGATAGTTTTTGTAAGGTTTGGGTTGCAATTAAAAATTTGACTTCCGTTCTTTGGCTAACCCGGATGTCGTGACTGGCACGCATGCACAGAATGAAAGAAATGCGTGAGTTAACTCCTCTTAAGTTAGTAAAGCTGTGTAACAGACGTAGGTTAACGAACACATCTTGGACGCTACCATCATATTATAATGGACATGTTCAACGCTTTCCTAAGAATGAAACGAAGAAAGTTTGGTCTGTAAGTTAATGTTAGTAAATAGGAAGAAGAGTTACGGTGATGCACGCAAACATCTAGAAACTAGGGGGAATGAATTCCTGCTATTTTTTTATTTTATTTACTTAATCAGAAGAGGTGTTTTTTTTTTTTTTTATTTTGCCTAAATTAAGGAGGGGAGACCGATGTTTTGAATTTGGTAAACTTATACAGAGATATTTAAAACGTTTATTATTATCTATGGCAAAAAAAAAACGAAATACGTTTAACAGAAAACTCTGTAGAGTCTGAATTACTTGCAATTAATATTATGACTGAAATTAAGAGGTATTAGCTGCTTGCGTATGTTACATCTCTACTATACACGATTTTACTGTCTTTTCTCTTCCTCTTCCTCTCTCTCTCTCTCTCTCTCTCTCTTTCTCTCTCTCGCACACACACACACACACACACACACACACACACACACACACACACACACACACACACACACATATACTGCTTTTTTAAGAGTAGCGTCTATATTTAACTTATTTCGAAACAAAACGTAAAAAATGTGTATGCTATATTGGATTTCTCAGAGTGGGGAATATAATTCATCTACTTCCTATAGGCCGGCAAGGTTAGCCAAGTGGTTAGCGTATTAACTCTCTAGCCTACTAGACCCAAAAACCTATGAGGTACAGGTGTGACCATACGAAGATCAGAGACTCCAAAAGTGAATGACTAACTAACTATTCGCTAAAAGAATTAATGAAACATTCTGTTGGTTAGACACCCGAGACTTCTTTACTAGCAGCACCACTCTTCATTTTCTTGGTCTGTCGCTATTCACAATACAATATTCACATTTGGGTAATACATTCCCATAAAATAGGCTACTAACCAATGTGATGTGTACATTTTAATGAGGAGTCTTTTTATGAAATTATGGGGAAAAACCTTGAGATACTGGTGGAACAGACAAAAAAAAAGTCATAATCAAGAAAATGCATTGAATCATATTTACTGTTCAGTTTTGCAAGTAATTAGATATTTTATCATCATTAATGAGTAAATATAGGAATAAAGATATTTTCCTAATAAGTAAATTTTAAAAAAATTAAAACAAATCCTATTACATGAAATGATTGGAATTTTTCATACAAACTTTTTTTGTACGAAACTAGCTTCTAAACTTTGGTTTCCTGATAAGTTCACATGTAAAGCACACCAAAACTTTTGAAATTACAAAAAACTTCAGAAAACGTAGAGTATCTGAATAAATTCGACTAAATTTATTCACAGGCTCTACAAGATCGAGCAATGAGCAGAACTCCGTGAGCACGTAAACAGAATGAATCACTTTATTAACTTTACGATTCAGTTAAAGATAAACTCGGTTCGTTTATTTCGAAATGGATCACTTAAGTACCCTTAAAGTTTTCTGCTAAAGAAAAAGCAAAACCGCAATCCATGAAGTTTCATTACAACGGAGAAAATTAACGAGAATGCACTTTGAATTTTCTTCATTTGCGACGTTAACATAACTTTAATCTCGTTCTGATCGTTGGTAAATTCATTCCTACACAGTTTTCAGACCGGTATTAAACCCGTCGGTCCTCACGAGCATTGAATACCGCTTTCACATCTGGGATGGTGTCCATAAGAGCTACATGAAACACCTTCTTGCAAATCCATCCAAACACGTGCAGCAGCTAACCAACACCCTCTAACAACAAATTCCTACTCTTTTGTTCATCCCTTTCACTACAGCCTTCTGGACAAGTCTTTCACCACCATGTGTTTTACAAGGAATACAGTTCGCAGCTTTTCAAGTCAAATGTGAATAAGTTTCTTATTTCCCATCCACGGTACTAGAATACTATGGGCTGACCAACCTCACAGTTCTTTTGAACTGTGCGACCACAGATGCGAGACACTTCGACACTTCTGCGCATGGCAGAAGAAGGCGAATCCATTCCAATAATAGGGTAATAATCAATGAGTTTCGTGGGATAAGGGTTTATTATTATACGTCTGAAAATTAGTTTTCTTTTATGAAAATTCTAGTTTTTAAAGTGGTAACTATTTTGCCTTGTACAACAGTTGGAAAATTGTAGTTGGAAAATTGTAGAAAAGGAAAAAACGGTAGACCACATTATAAGTGGATGCAGCAAAATCGCATAAATTGAGTACCGTAAAAGGCATGATAACGTAGCTAAGGTAATCGACTGGCATTTATGTAAAAAGTATGGGTTTGAAGTATTTCATGAGAATGAAAAAGCTAAAATACTCTGGAATTTCAAAATCCAGACTGACAAAAGCTTGGAATGTAACACACCCGATATCACAGTGGTTGAAAAAAGTGAAAACAAGAGTGTTACGTTTATCGAAATATCAGTACTAGGAGATAGTCGGATTGACAACAAAGAAAATGAAAAAATTACAAAATATCGCGATTTGCAAATCGAAGTTGAACGATTCTGGCAAAAGAAAACGAAAGTTGTTCCCATAATAATAGGTGCTTTAGGCGCCATCCCTAAAACATTGAAAAAACATCTAGAAGCACTCGAGTTAGATGGATTAAAAATTGGATAACTGCAAAAGGCCGCTTTGTTCGGCACAGCTTTCATTTTCAGAAAGTATCTCCACAACTCATAGGCCCTTGGGGAGGCGGATTAGTGGAATATAACCTGCCTTTTCTTAAGACTGAGGAAGCAAATCAAACTTTGATGAATATTATATATATATACAGCTGAGGTTCTCGTATCTGTGGTTGGACAGTACTAAGTCTTATAAGTAAATAATAACCCACTGAAATCGCTAATTTATATAAGATTTTATTTAATTGTTTTACTTAGCCAAGTTCTGTATCGCATCACTTCTCAGATTCATGTGCATCTGATGATTGGTCTTTAAATTGTAAAAAAAAAAAAGATTTAAAAAAAAAAGATGTATGCCTAAATTATACATGAAAAAATATAAACATATAAAAAATACATTTTTATATATTGAATATATTTAATAATAAATATTTTATATAAATACCCTAAAATATGATCGGTATGTATTTTTCTCATATATATATTTTTAAGTTATATATTTTATAGTTATATCTATTTCTAGATATATTTTTAAATATATTTAATTTAGGTATACAACACACACACACACACATACATACATACACACACACACACACACACACACACTAAGTTTTTTTTTTTTTTTTGCTTTTCTTTTATTATGCTGCTTAATGAAAACTAAGCCAGATTAATTTAATGTCTTCTTTTTGTTAAATGGGATTTAAAAAAAAATTTTTTTTGAGTATTTCAAGTGAAAAACTCCTTCTCTCTCGACACACAGATTAACTGAAGACCGTCATATTTGTGACATCACTTCGCTTAACATATTAAAACTGACCATTCAGCTTTACAGACACCCATCCAACGTTCCTCTAAGCAAAGTAATTTCCTAAATTATTATCCTATCCATGAAAGGTGACGTCTCAGAGATTTCCCAAGAAATGAATAAGCCTCTTGAAATGAATTTTTAAATGTGTTCATTTTAATTAGCTCACAAAATTATATGGTGAGGACAAATCACAGCACTTAATTATTCTCTGGCCTTCTTTGCTCGTAATAAAGCCACGCCTTACTCGTCTGGGTTTTAAAATATACTAGGGCTATCCATTAATCAAGTTCTCTTTACTAAGCAAAGTTAATTTGCAGAAACTTTTCACATTAATAGCATTGTTCCTACCATTACAAAGATATATAAGCTCTGATTTAAAGCCTTCTAAACGCTGTGGAATTTTAACAAGGGTTGATAGAAGCAAAGCAAACGAACTAATTAACAAACCTACATAATTCATTTCTACACCTTCATTAGGAAACATCATGCAAAGTATGTTGCCACTATGCATGGAATGTCAATATTGTCTTTCTTGATCTAGAGGAAAGATGAAGAGAAGAGATGGGGGGATATAGGGAATATATTGTGTACACGTTTGGGTAAGAAAGAAGTGACAATGTTTGAGAAAAGATTCTCCTGCTCTGTGCGACTCTTCATCATTGCCAATCTCATGGTTCGTGGTGCATAACCAGACTAGTTTTACAAAGGAGAAAGTAATGAAGAATGAATAATTGCTTGCAGCACATATACGACAATATGGTAGTATTAAAATTCTGCCTTAACACCTTGCCTAACCCAGCAAACAATTTGAGAAAAGTTTGTATGATGATGAAGCATGTGCAATCCTCGGAATTTTACGCCTGTGATAACTTATATATCAGGATTCTGAAATGCAAGACAACTAACTATATAGTGAAAATACATAGACAACAGCATAAGATTGAAATTCCTTTTATAATCAATTTTATAATTCAGCTTTCAAAATCAAAGCCTTTTTTTAATTTGGAAAGCTTAAAAATGTCCTCTGTACGTATCCTTAGAGTCGTCCCTAATTAGAATTACGTCAGTCATCTACCCAAGGATAATAACGTAACTAATGAAATTCTCCTGGATCTGAAGAAACAGTTTTGTAACCGATATTGCCATAAAATATTACTAACATGGAATCTTATACTTCTTGCACCGATTCCCAACTAATGCAAGAAAAACAAATCTATCCAGCCTTGTATGTTATCATTTCTTTTACCCTCCAATCTTGGAATAATTATTAGCCCTTTTAGGTAGCCTACTGAGTTACTACGTATCTCCGAAAAGTAATTAATTTTTATTAGATAGGGTTCTTGGTTAAAGTTTAATTAGCTATTACCTTCTTGGCAATAAAGAATATGGAAGCGCTACCAAGTCCTGTGCCCTGAGGTATCTAAGAGCTTCATCTCTCTTGTGCAATATTTATTTACTGGAATAACGTGTGTTTATCGTAATGAAAACTTTTGGTACGGATCAAAGGACCATTTCCTGTAATTAAAGGAAATATATGCAATAAGCTAATTGCGCTGATAACAGTCTTCTATTAGAAGTTCAATGACAAATGGAATCTTCCCAGCAAATAGTCTTGCTACTATAATCTGTAAACAATAAATCCTCTAAGGGAAGATATTTATATCTACTCTTTCAAGTTAATTAATTTTCTCGTGTGAAGTTGAGACTGTTAACTAAATCTATATCTCCAACAAGCGAATCGTTAAATTCTTCATAACAAGCGCACGTATTCCGTAATGCTAGTATTTTCATTAATAATACTTGTCTTTAAGCCTTTCCTATTAAACAGATTATAGAACAATGTACTGCCGTTCGCTTTATTTGTATGGACGATCAAACTAATTTCCTTAATCAGTTTTACAAAATTTCAGTTTTGAAACAAACTTCGGTTGAATGTATTGTATTTATAATCCCGATATGGGAAGAGAGAAAAGACAGAGCATAAATATTAGTAAACTTAAGTTACATAAATGTATATTCTCGATACATACAAGAATTTTCGCGTCATATCGTAATTTTGCACAATATCGTGTCAACTGCAACGCCCTCTGAATTAAATTCTTTGTCTGTCTCTAATAAAATAATTTTGTTTATTGATTGGCTTAAGAAATATATGACGTAATTCTTCCTGTTTCCGTGGCAACAGTAGATTTGTTAGCATGTTAATAGAATATTAGAAATATTGGAATATTCACTGGGAAAAAGAGAAAATGGAAACAAATAATAAGCGACTTTTAATCTGAGTCTCTCTCTCTCTCTCTCTCTCTCTCTCTCTTTCTCGTGTGTGTGTGTGTATGTGTGTTTTCTTCGTCTGCAATGATCATCCCGTAAATTAGCCTTGATAACATAATAATCATCAAGATTCGTTTTTAATAAACTGTTATTTTCGCGGACCTTTTAATTAGACTTAGCAATAAGTTGCTTTGAACATGATTCTATGCATATTTGACTCGTACGTTATTTCTTTCCTTGTATACTATTTAAGGTGACCGCAGTTGTGATTAATAAATCGATTGAACAAAAAATTTGTGGAATCAAAATTTGTCGGTAACTCTTACGGGTATAGCAACGCCATCTATCGATTTACATAAAAACTAAACAAATAACAAACTTACCTGGCTGGGTGGAAACGCTTGAATAATATGTTACAAGGGGAGAAACAACTCAAATATCGCATAGTTGAAACATGAATTATACAGTATGATCAATCAATGTTTATGTGAACAAATAATCCGCCAGTCATGCATTAAACTTTCAGGTTTGCTAAATGATTTTTTATCACTTCAACTAAAGTGTTTCGATAATTTTTCTATCTTCCAATTGGTAACTGCAAAACGTTTTTCCCACATTCAATTTAATTAAGCACTTGAGGGCACATCATTTGAATCTTAAGTTACACTAAGAGTTTTTCTTGAATCAGAAGAATAACTTGCGAAATAACAATCAACCATTTCCATTTAAGACGCTCTCGTGTCACATTAAGTGCCTGTTATTTACACACTTGAAAAACTTCGTTGCCTATCTTCATCTTTAATTAGTTGTAATTCATGGTTGTTGTGTTTTTTTTTTCCGAATTTCATTGCAGCTTTATTGTAATTACTTTTTTTTTGGGGGGGGGGGGGATTCAATTTTGTAAAAGCACTTGATACATAAATGAATAATAAATATTAAAAATACAAAGTTATAAATAATAAATTAACTGGATCTTTAAATTTTTATTCAAAAAACATTTTAATAAAAATAAACAGTCAAATATTTAGCTAGCACATCAATTATTAAAGATATACCATTTAATAATTTGAAGAAATGTCAATACAACGTGAAAATAAAATACGAGGATTTGGAGGGGGGGCAGTAGATGGTCTAAGTCCTTGACTCTTTATCCCGTCATCTGATTGAGAAAAATCTATGAATGGGATATTATTATTGAGCTATATATAGGCTCTGATCATGGCAGGAAAGTAATAGCAATAGCCGAACCTCAGTTAAAATTTCATTGGCTACAGCATTGCCATCCATTACTCTCCCTGGGTGCCTATTTTAGTCGCCTCGTACGACATGCATAGGCTGCAGTGGAGCTATTCTTATCCCGGCCACCACACGGGGAAGACAAATATGAAGATAGAAGTCCAGAGGGTAACAGATGGCAATGCTGTAGCCAATGAAGTTTTAACTGAGGTTTGGCTATTGCTGTTACCCCACCAAGACCAGAGTTTACAGCTCAATAACACCCCATCCATACATTTTCTTCTAAAGATAAAGGGGAATATGAAAAGCATTTTCGATTCACCCAACTAACAAAAAAATTAAAATTTTAAATTTTATGCTGGAGAATTCTATATATATTTTATATAAAATTTTAAATTTTATATAAAATTAAAAAAATATATTTTTTAAATTTATTTAAAATACGATATATATTTTATATTAAAAGAGATAAGTGTTGGACATAAGGCCTGACTTTTATGTATTTCCTTAGTAAATAACTCTAAACAACAGCAAGAGAAAAAAATTGCCCACGAAAGCCTCATCCAACAATGGCTTTTTTCTGGGCATCATCACAAAGACTGTGAACGCCATCATCTATCTTAGGATACTTTTAGCGTTACTGTTCAATATATTCTGATACAGGAAATACATTTCTGCTCTTTGAAGAGAGAGAGAGAGAGAGAGAGAGAGAGATGGTATGAAGAGAGAACGGGCTAACATACTATAACTCAGTTACTGTCAAGCATTGCATTCTATGGCCATCCATCACCCACTCCGCATACTATGACCCCATGGGAATTTATACTGCAACTTACCAAACCCGACTTATCTGCAATGCGGCTTTTTTTTTTGTCATATTTTGGGGGTCAACTACTCGCTTTTATTGGGTGAAGACCATCGTATGTGTGATGGATCATGTTTGTTCGACACTAAGTATGATTCTTCTAAGGAAATGTTTTCTAAAAACAGTCATGTCAATAAGTGTCATACAGAAAGAATTCTTGCAGAAAATCAAAACTCCAATAAAAAGATTGTTTCCTCCTAAAGAATCTGTTGCTTAGCCTTTTAGAATCCAGAACTAATGCAATGAATAATAACAATAAAATGGGAAAGAATACTGAATTATACGTCTGAAAGACAGTGACATAATTTACAGGCAGTGACATAATTTATATATTTAGTTTGACAGGCAGTAACATAATTTATATGTAAAATCAAGATTTAATATTTTATTTTTTATATATTTAGTTTTTAATTTTTATTAAATATTTAATATTTTAATTTACTATTTTTAAACAGAAAGTAATTCTATTATTAATTATTTTTAATCAATTTAATCAATAAATTAAATTGATTAAAAATAAGTTTTGGTATATTTTAACTATAATAATTTCCTGATTTATGCTAATGCATAGCCGGTGAGAACCACCATACCCTTGGAGGGTAATGGATGGCAATGCTGTAGCCAATGAAGTTCTAACTGAGGCTCGGCTATTGCTGTTACCCTCCTGCCATGATCAGAGCTTTAATAGCTCAATAACACCTTATCCCTACACTGTCCTCTACAGATAACGGGGAAGATGAAAAGCATTCTTGCTTCGCCCCTTTAAGCCAGTCCTTATAAGGACTTATGCATAGCCGGAAAAAAATTTGAATATGAATCAATCGACCGTGAGATGCGGTGATTGATTCATTCAATCCAATACCCTTGGAGGGTAATGGATAGCAATGCTGTAGCCAATGAAGTTCTAACTGAGGCTCGGCTATTGCTGTTACCCTCCTGCCATGATCAGAGCTTTAATAGCTCAATAATACCTTGTCCCTACACTGTCCTTTACAGATAACGGGGAAGATGAAAAGCATTATTGCTTCGCCCCTTTAAGCCAGTCCTTATAAGGATAAGGACTTATGCATAGCCGCATATTTTAACGGTTCATATGTTAATTTGAGTTAATAGGCTGGATAATGCTAATTCACTCCCGTCTTGCGAATTTATAAGTTGATTGGCAACAGAAGTTAATGAAAAGACTTGTTTACAGGCAAAACATACTTTGATATTTCGGATTATTGTTGTCACTGTGTACCCAAGATACTTTGATATTTCGGATTATTGTTGTTGTGACTGTGTACCCAAGAGCGCTCATAAAAACTGACTTCTTGTTATATGCAGTACTTGTTATATTGGATTCTAACTGCAATTTGATTACAATGGTTTAATGTTGCATTAAAGAGAAGGCATAAGCACATGGATTTAGTTAAGTCTTAAATTCAGTTGAGAGTGCTTTTATAAATACTTCTCTCAATCAGTTCTCACTTTGCAAAAATGTGCTTAAAACAGTGTATTTGTTTGTGAGTTTAATAGATTTTTTTGGTTATTTATATTTTCATTTTGCTAGAATGAAATAGCCGAACTCAACACCATTTTTGAAGTAACATTTTTCCTTACTAAACCGGATTCGCATGCCTTTTAAGTAGTGCGAAATCTTTATCAATTGTCAGATGAAAGTGAACTGTGCAGCCTTGTGAGGACAGTTGGACTTTCCCTTCCAGAAATTTGGACTTTCATGTGGTAAAATAGGCAAATTAGTCAGAAAATGCAACTAACAGACAAAATATTCTGGGTTTTTTTCCGAAGGCTTAGCTCCATCTTAATTTATTTGTAACAATAAACACACACACACACACACACACACACACACACACACACACACACACACACACACACACACACACACACACACACACACACACACACACACACACACACACACACACACACACACACACACACACACACACACACACACACACACACACACAATTAATAAACAAAAATACTATGTTTAGTAGTTGCGAGCGTTATTGACTGATAATGAATAGTGGCGTTTTGTGCAGACTGAATAGAGAAGATGGAGAGTCGTGTGGTGTCAAGTGCCCTTCAGCGATGAGTCAGACTCCTTGGAGCGGTCGCATAAGAATTAATATATAATATAATAAATGTGTATACATGATACAATAAATATAGATAGCAGTTTTATATAGATATAGATATGTTTATCTAAAGATTTAGATAAACATATATAACACTATATATAGATATTCGTGTGATTGTAAACGACATATATTGCCCTAAAAAAAGATGTCTATAAATCAAGAACTAAAAGCTCAGAGTTCTGAAGAATGTAACGTTCCATGTTTACTCAGTTTTAAATTGCTGTATTCTGTGCTTTCAGAAGCATGTGAGCATTCTTATTTATGATAATATGCAATACGGGCGATGCATATATCACAAATAAAATTCTTTCAACTGTAATTTTGATAGCTTCCAAAAGAAAGCGAAATACGAGGACTTTACCCCCGCGCTGCTGAGAAAAAGAAATATATTTGTGTTTCAAAAATGTGAACACTAACTGTCTTAAAGTTGAAATATTTCTGTAAAAGTTTAAGTCTCGCTTGCTATTCACACCACATTAACGGTCAAATACCTCCCAGTGTTCTTGAAAATAAGACTTTGTTATAACCATCTGCGCACATACAAAACGCGATAACCACAAATCAAAATGGCTGCAACTGTTTGGGACTTATGGCTATTTCCCACATTTACGCACAATTTCCTAAATGGAATTTGCTGTATTTTTAGAGCACCCTGACGAGAAATACAAAATAAAAGTCGAGCAGCAGACTGTTTTTTTAAGCTTTCATCATATTTTAACATTAATAAATGGACGTTCATGGCTAGGATTAAAAATAATAAAAAAACGGAAATTATTACAAGCCAATATTGGCCTCCTTTTAAATTGTGTATTCGCGGGCCACTTTGTCAAAAGGGAACCATGATGATTGAATGCTGGTTGAAATATTTTTAAAATGTAACAATATTCCATGCGATGAAAGAATGTCGTATTTCACTGGGCTACAGATGCTACTCATTCTCATACGTCATTGTTTTGTTACTAAGCGGTATATTTCTACCAAATATTGTTCCATAATAGTTAATCTTAATAGAAACAGAATTAACTAGCTAACAAACATAAAATAATACTTGAAGAGCCATTAGACTATTGTAATAAACCTTAAATAGCTCTAGGGAGGAACATCCGTAGCTCAGCTGGTTGGAAGAATCTGGATTCAAATCCCGTGTAGGATCCAGTGAACCTTTATCAATGTTTTTCAATTAAAATTGGATTAGTTATTTTAAAAAAAAGTAATAACAACACGATCCACCACAGACATAGAAGCAGTTTTTTTAGAAACCAGTTCTCTGCTAAGGGGAAAAAAAGAGCAATTGAAGAAGTAAATATAAATATCGATCCGCATTCTCTGAAGAGGATGCGGATCGACAAGGCTATATGTGGAACTTTTCAACATATCCGTGTGTAAGTTCATTTATTGCCAACAGTGAAGTGGCATTGAATAGCCTGTAGTACACGATGTTGTCGAAAGTAAACACTTCTCAAGTAAAAAACTTGGAAGCCAAAATGAGTTCGTAGTGTGCTGCGATTTTGAATTTCGTGAATAGGTCATTCCTATTCGCATAATTCGCACTAACGGGGAAGGAGGTCAAGGATTACACTAAAAAACCTACAAAATTACTCATTCCTTCAGATACGATTAGGTTACTGTATCTAACACGAAGAATCTCTGCCAACCTATGCTTAACCAGTGAAAGACTTCTTAAAGTAGTTTCCAGACTCGATGAGTCTGGAAACTCTAAGTCCTTCAATGGCTTGCCATAAGCTACTGGAGATGGAGAGCTAGTCCTGGCGCATAGTTTCTATACGACACCTTACTGAACCCTTGGGATTTCTTTTTCTTTCTTTCTTTTTTATCTTTTGCCGCAGGATCGCTAACCTCGTATCCCAAACTTTGCGGTAGCAGGCACAGAGCCTTCAGTTTCGTCACATGTAGCAAAGTGCCTAACAAGACACGAGTGTCGTTTCGTATTGTTGGGACTCATCATGTAAGCAAGGTGATCGATCTACTGGAGGCGCTAAAATTCTGCTAGTTTCGGGTTCGGAATGAAAACTTCGTAATTCTGAGTATTAATTGTTGAAATAAATCATTTTATTATTGATAGTAATTTTGCCTGAAACACAGTATTTTTTATGGACTGAATACGAAAATAGTTACTGATTTCAGTTCACTAAGTCTTGTAACATTAAGGATATTTGGTCAGATCTTAATTATTCCATCGGCTTACATT
The DNA here is from genome assembly GCF_054136105.1 of Typopeltis vanoorti. NCBI lineage: Eukaryota > Metazoa > Arthropoda > Arachnida > Uropygi > Thelyphonidae > Typopeltis > Typopeltis vanoorti. The sequence continues at coordinate 36,773,786 of NC_143571.1, read as the reverse complement.
TTAAATTATTGGGAAATACATATCAATCAAAAATACAAAGAACAGTATTCGGTTTTCTTAAAAATCTTCAACATTCGCTTTTGAAATATTTTATCGTGAATTTTTAGGCATTGATGCGTTAGATCTAAACGTGTTTTTCAAGAAAAACTGTGATGGCAGCGCATCCATTATATTTCTTAGAGTTCAAAATCCAGAGCTTATCGCAAAGCCAAATGTTGATTTAATCCTTCTGGGGGGTGGAGGGTACATAATAGAAAATAGACTAGTGCGTACGTGTGTGTGTGCGCGCGCGCGAAGATTGGAAGAAAAAGCCCTTACTTTTCTTTTCTTTCATTCGGGCCTTAACAGAAAAGCTTTTAAATGCCCCTATGGGGATCTCTGTAAGAGTATCTTCGTTTAACCTATAATACGGAATCGAGTTCTTACTTTAAAAGAGTGGCAAACACTTTCTTTGAATGTTTCTAATGTCGTACGGCGTAATCTTTGAAAGCCTAAAAATACGAGGAATTTTTTTGATCTCTGAAATTCTTTCGCATTTTAAAAGCAATGTCGTTTTTTTTTTTTGGCAGTTCAAGGTAGATTATTTTTTTAATCTACCTTCTTCTGATATCTTTTTTGTTAAATGAAACTGACATACACTGAAGTGTTTATGCCTCGTATTACGAGTAAAATAAATACGATAATATTGAAGAGAGAGAGAGAGAGAGAGAGAGAGAGATTCGAGGAAATTAAGATATACAGAATAGATTGCAATCTTTAAAAATGCCCTTGTTAAATAGTAGCATTTTTAGATAAATTTGCGACTTCAATACTTACCTTTTATTCTTTTGAACTATCGCAACTGTTTGTTTAAAAATATATACAGTAATCCCTCGATGAGTTCCCCCCGATTAATGCGTTTCCGATTAGTGCGTCATTTTTTTTTCAATACCCAAATTCGATTAGTGCGCCTCTGAGTAGTGCGCCTATATACATCTTAAAAATAAATGTTACAGATTTTAAAAATTTTCTATCTGTACATTTTTATGGCTAACTATTTTAAAAAATCACTCACAAAATAATTTAGTTATCGATTTAAAACATTTAACAAAGTTATTTTTAATGGCATACTACATATACTACTTCCATGTACACTATGTATACTATATTCCAAATTTTTACCGCCAAAATTTATGTCGTCTGTTATAGTACGCCCACAGATTCGAGACCCTTCGACACTTCTGCGAATGTCACAAAAAGGAGAATCCATTCCGATAATAGGGTAATCAATCCGTCTTCTGGGATGAGTTGTTTATTATTACACGTCAGTTGTTTATTATTACGAGAAGTTAATATTGTAATATTATTACAATATTAACTTCGCTTTTATGATCATTGTAGTTTTTAAAGTGGTAACTATTTTGTTTGTATAACAGTTGGGAAATTTTATCTATAAAGCACTTGATTTCGCGTGTTAGCGACCGATTCGTACGTCCTTCATTTCTTTCTCCCCTTCAGCATGAATCGACTATTCTTGGCACCAAGACAAGCGAAGCTGTACAAAAGTGTGGGCGCATTATAATTACATAGCGCTTTGATGGTCGTATCTCGTGCCTCCTTTGCAATGTTATACGAGTGTGTTTTCCTTACTTTTTTTTATTTTAAAGTATTTTCCCAAACTTTAATTAAGTAAAAGAATTAGTGAGCAAAAAAGTGGATGTATGAAAAAGATTCGATGATGAAGAGAGAAGCAGTAAAATTTGCAGAAGAATAGAAGAGGCAAAAGGGTCATACCGTCGGTTGTATGAAAAAAAGAAACAAAATGCCCGCCAAACTACGTTAGCTCAATTCTTTGTTAAAAAGTAGAGTAATAAAATGTATATTCTGAATATGTTTTATTGTCTTTCAGCTTCATAATTTTCCTTTAACTAGGCCCTGAGGCATACCTAATTCTTTTATTAAAAATAATTAAGATTCAAAAAAGAAATCTGAGAAACGAATTATACTTTTTCCCATAGGTTATTATATTCGATTAATGCGTTTTCGATTAATGCGCCTGTTTTAAAGAACGCATTAAGCGCACTAATCGAGGGATTGCTGTATAATACAAAAATAAAATATAATAAAACACTGGTTGCTATTCTTATTTCAACATAATATTCTAACCGACTTTTCTATGATAAAATGACATTATTCAAATAAACCAACTCATTGTTGTCCATTTCCATTATAGTTTGCAAAAACGAAGGATCTGTTCTGTTACTATGGCAACAGCTCCAAGAAAATTATTTGAAAAGAAAGAGTTCCAGCAATCGATAAACACCATGACTTCTAACAAAGACAACCGTCAGAGCAATTTTTATAATCCAAATCAGTAAAATAGTTTTCACAAATCTTTATTGATCCATCCATTAGTCTAATTATCACACATAATAATTAGACTAATTGTCATTTAACTCGTTACCAGTTAATATTATGTAATAGAACACCAACAACGAATGCTGTGGAAATGGTGTCTGTGAAGGTCTTTTCGTACTAGATGATTTTAACCCTCAGGATGGAATCAATCCATGAGCAGGATTCCAAAATTATCTAACCTTTACCCTGTAGGTTTGGACCTTTTTGTGGGTGAGATTATCATAAAATCATCAATTCTCTAATGACTTTCATTCTTCAAAGCAATAAGGCAGTACTTTTTAGCCCTAACTTTTTTTTTTTTTTTTGGAAATCATAGGCATTTGATCTCCGTTTTTTTTATTCATTGCGGTATTTGAGGACATTTGTGAGGCGTGCTAGATGAAAAGCGACCAACTAAGGCTACTATTTATTACATTTAAAAACTGGAATTTCTTTGGGAAAATAATCTTATCTGCACCAAAACTCAATTATCTTTCGAATGTGCTGCTAAAAAGGTTTGTACAAAACACTCCTGTGGGCGAATAGATTCGAGCAGTTCGATCTTTCTTTTGTACAAATAGTGTCATGAAATTACGAATGCAGATGTCTTTCATCTTAAATTTTATAGATAGAGAAAAAAACGGAAATATTTTCTGGATATGAATGTGTGTGATTGCTGTATAACACGAATTCATTTCAAAACTGTGCCTTAATCTTTGATTTCTGCCTTTCTCATAAACATGAGTAATGAATAAATAAATAATTGTAATTAGTAAACGCCCTTAACAATAATTGATTCAGAAAAGGAAACGTAGTTTCAATAAAGTCATCTCCCAAGAGCTTGTGAGTTGCAGTGTTTCGAAATTAATTCAAAGCTGTTGAAACTGCTACTGAAAACTTTATATAATTTTTATTGTGAGTAAAATAATTGGTGTATTGAAACATTTTTGTTTTCTTTTAAAATACTAAATAAATAGCTATAATTTCTTAAAATTTTGCATTTAAATTTCAAATACATTTTTAATTTAATAAAAGTGTATCTTCTTATTAAGTATGAAATCTTTTACCGAACATTTCATATGCATAACTGATAGAGAAACCGTATCCATAGAATATTAGAATCAGAATTTCGTATGATGATCGAGTAACAGTTACAACAAACGTCCTTCCTCTGCTTGTTTTTCTGTTCAATTTAATAATAGCTGAGTGCATTGTTGGTATCCTAAACCCATTGGATGAAGAGATTTCTCTATATCCCTTCAACCTCCTTGTGACTTTAAGTGCACCAAACCAAAGTATTCTACCGTCATTTCCTTTTTTGTTAATACAGCTCGTCTTCTATTCACTCTGCGGTGGTGTAATACAACGCAGCATGCAAAAGAGGCCGTCGAACTTAAGAAAGCTGAAAATCAAATGAAGAAAAATAAATAAATTACAAGAACAGTGTGTTCCTGGTAATCAATTATTCCTGTTTCTTTTAGCTCGCCTCTTAAAATCTTTCAAGAAAGATAAAAATAGCTCTGTCAGGGGAAAATTTTAGTGACCGTTAAGCCTTAAATTCTAATAAACAAGCCGAGCACTCAACAAGTTTTACAAACAGTTTTGCCTGCTTCTTGTAAGGCCTAACCCTCTCTAGCACTTCGATTACCTCTGGGGAGTGCAGAAAGACGACATTTCGTTAGGGTTACCATAGACAACACCATCAATTATGCAGTTGTAAATGGGAACTCATCCTGTTGCTCTTAGAACAAACCAGGTAGTCCTCCCGAGTACACGAACATCCTTAACTAGTAAGAGATTACTTGGCCTATTTCAGACACTCAGACGATTTATAATGTCCTTCATACAGTCCCGTTTATGTTTTCATTATTTAGATGAAACTTCTTGATTACCGTGCTGTCCTATGACCCCTGTTGATCCCTTCTTGGAATGCTATACTCTGTATGTCCTTCTAGATTCCATTAACTGTCTCTTTGTATTGACTTTGTTGGTGGAGGGCGAGAAGGAATCTTAAATATAAATATTTTACCCCAAGATACGTTGAAGGCAACCAATCCAAGGGACAAATATCTGAATAAGATGGTTTATTGGTCTTTCGAATAACCGATTGTGGTTTAGTGTATTTTAAAGAATTTCTCTTCAACTTGATTTTAAATTACATCAACGGAAATTCCACCTGGAAAATACCTAATGATTTATCGTGCCATTCCTAATTGTAATGATGTCATTACGCTTTCTAGATGGAAATGATTATAGAGTATATAATCATTATACTCTATAACATGTCGGCCTGGTTGGACGAGAGGTTAGCGTATCTGCTCTCCAGCCAAATGGCTACGGGTTCGCATCCCGCCGTGCACATGCATATTTGTGATTGTCTATAAAAATGCTAGTAGTGGTGGTGGACGGTAGAGGGCGTTGGTGTAGTTGCGGTTCGTTGTAGTGGGTGGATTGGGTGGAGATTAGAGTAGATGCCCTCCCTCGATGAGTCTTTGGACTTCCTGGAGATGTTATGTAATAATAATAAAAATAACATTGCGATATTTACTAACAGTGAAGTTGTATACTTAATGATTGGTGCAGCTTTACTACAAAAGGATTCTTGATAAAAATCCTGGTACGTAAACAGTCTATATACAAGCATCTCGAGTCCACTAAAATCAACAACATCAGGTATGCCATCACACGACCACTTTGAATGATCTTCATCGATCAAGAAATAGTTTCACATGGCACTGCAGCAACAGCTGCAGTGCCATGTGAAATTGTGTGTGTGTGTGTGTGTGTGTTACAATATATAATTTATCCCGAAGATGACAGAAAGAAAACATTGGAAGCATTAAACTGTTCTTTAATTCATTCCTCGTATTGTTTTCTTTCCGTCAAACGTTCGGTAGAGCAACAACTACTTCAGATCCTGCATAAGCAAAGCGGTGTGGTGTATCACCGGACGATGAAGATCACTACTACTTAAGGGTTCAATTAACATTTCTGCAGTTAGGAAGGTATGCATTTTTGGCGGGCATACTCTCCAGCGTCGTTAGAACCTTTTTTTTTTGTGTGTGTGAAAACAATCACACTGCGAATGTTTTGACTTGGCTGGTATATATGCTGTGCGCCTATACGTGGGCTCATATTGTTGAAAACACTTCTTCCTCAACCCATGTATCCCATTTATTATACGTAAATTATTTTTATTATTTATTAATAACTCAGTGACTCTTAATTATCTAATATAATAAAGTACCTGCGGCAATTAAGTCCCCTCTGTTAGGAAGATTTTTCTAACTGCAGAGTTATAGGCAATTTTTATTTATACTGTAGCATTTATTTATAGATTATAGTGATGCACATAAAAAGAATAAAGTGATCATATAGAAATACCCTATTTACTCGAATATGACTCGCCTTCGTGTATATCTGGTACTCCCTGCTTTTACTTAACGAAAAAAGAAATTAAAATGTTTCGCATATATCCCGCGCGCGAAAAAAGTTTAAAACTTTAAGAAATAGATAGTGAATGTTATGGAAGTTTCAAATATTTTGGAATTCGATTGAAAAGAATCAACATTTCAGCTCAGCAATCGTTGGGCATAAGATTTCGAGGATAAATTGATGGATTTTCATCGCTATGTGATTCGACTTAGGAAGAACAATAACTATATGTTATCACAAATACCCCTCAATTTTGACATGTCGTACCTAGCAGCAGAAAACGGTGAAAAAATGCGATAATGCGTACAAACGGAAGTGAAAATTCGCGATGAACAATTATGCTCTCAGTTACTGTAGATGGAAGAAAGTTGCTTCTTTACGTAATATTCAAAAAGAAAACAATTCCAAAGGGCAAATTTCCCCCTGGAATTCATGTAAGTGTTCACGAAAATCGTTGGATGGACACTACAATGGTTCAAGATTGGATGAGAACAGTTTGGAACAAATGGCCAGAGGCTTATTTCGACTCCCAGCTCTCCTCGTGTCGGATAGCTTCCGAGGACACTTTTTAGAGTTTTTAGAGTTTTTAAAACCGGCAGCGATTAAATAACGCTAATAATTCAAATTTAAATACATTCATTTTATAAATAATGTGAGCGATTATAAATTATAATGAATATTGAGGATTTAATTATAAATGTCAATTTAGTTTTTTTCCTGAAAAACTTTGACTTATGACTTATTGCTCTTTATACCTATAAGGTGCACGAGGCCACGAGTTTAGCGTGCCATCCTCTTGGGTCCAGTGCTGCTTCTCTTGTTTTCCCCCAGCTCGACCATCCTAGTTTGTTTCGTTCTTGGATTATCATCCGGCGCCATATCATTTTGGGTCTTCTCCTCTTCCTTTTACCATCAGGCGTCCATGTCAATGCTATTCTTGTGTGTTCTGATGTTGGCATTCTCAATACATGGCCTATCCATGTCCATCTGTGTTTCTTTAACTCTATTGTAATGGGTTTGGTTTTGGTTTTGTTGTAAATTTCAATATTTGAGATTTTATTTGGCTAGTAAATTTTGAGAATTCTGCCAAGAATTTTGCTTGAAAGGCATCTATTTTATTTTCTTGTTGTTTGGTTAATTTCTACGATTCACTTCCATAAAGTAATACATATTTAACAGTTGAGTTAAAAATTTGCACCTTTAAGTTTGCTTTTATACTAGATGATTTCTAAATTTTCTGTAAAGTTTTAAATGCGTAGCAAGATTTTTTTTTATTATTCTTATTGCAATGTCTTCGTTGGTACCACTTTCCGTGTTGACAGTTGCTCCGAGGTAATTAAAAGTGTTTGTCACTTCTACTTGATTTCCATTTATAAAGATTCGGCCATTCTTTTTACTGTTGATTTTTAATATTTTTGTTTTCGTCTCATTGAAATTTAAGCCTATTTGTTTAGCAGTTTCCTCTAACTTTTCCGTCTTAATTTTCATGTCTTCAAATCTAGATGAGAATAGTACAATATCGTCAGCATAGTCCAAATCTTCTAATGTGGTGTCAATGTTCCATTTTATTCCAGTTTTCAGGTTTTTCAGGGTATGTTGCATTATCCAATCTATGACAGTGATGAAAAGTGTTTCAGACATGGCGCAACCTTGCTTAACACCAGTTTTTGTTATGTAAAAACTTCCGGAAGCTGTTTCATTTAATAGAATTTGTCCTTTACTTCCATCATACGAATCTTTTATAATATTTATTATTTTGTCAAGAAATCCATAAATTTTCAGGATTTTCCATAGACATTCTGTGTCTATACTGTCGAAAGCTTTGGCAAAATCAATAAAAACTGAGATACATAGTTACTGTGATACTGAGATACAATATAAAAACTGGCTTCATTGTGCTTCTTCCATTTCTAAAGCCTGCTTGTCCTATTCTCAGAATTTTCTCAATGCTATTTTTTATTCTGCTTATTATGATTCTAGGGAAGATCTTTGATGGTACTAACAATAGGTTGATTCCTCTCCAATTGGTGCATTCTGTAAGATCACCTTTTTTTTTTTTTTTTGAATTTTGACTATTTGATTAGTCTAAATTTATTCTTTCCAGGTACTCGGAACCTTATCAGATGCCCATATGATATTAAACAGTTTATACAGTATAGTTTCTGATGTTTTTAGGTCAGCTTTGAGCAGTTCAGCACTAATGTTATCACCTAAAATCCCCGCATATATCTCGCACCATGATTTTTAACTTTAATTTTGAGTAACAAAGTGCGTATTATATTCGAGTTAATACGGTAGTCGTTGTATTCAACTCTTTACACGTTATATGAAGCCAATACTCGGCTAATATGAAGGTGTACGTTGTTTATAAAAAAAATCATAGATCTTAATAGTATGTGATATTTCCAAGGACTCGTCGCAGGAGGACACTCTACTCCACATCCCTACACACACACACACACACACACACACATCTGACCATCTGCCCCTAATACTTACCTTTATACACACAACTACCATCAACACCATCTACCGCCCATCAATACCCACCAAGAGTATTTTTTTTATCCGTAAATCGCATGTGTTCTAATAGCTGATTTGCCTGTATGAATGAAAATCCCGAGTTTCCGGGAGAAAAAAACTCTGCTACCGCCGTATGAGATTGGCTGACTTACCTTCAATTGAAAAAGCCCATATAAAGATTCCGCTTGTCAAGACGATGAGATCATCCTTATTATTTGGCACTTTCAGTTCCAAGATTGGTACGGGAGCGTATTATTATTACTCAACTCATTAATAATGAAATAATAGTGTAAATGCTGGGGAAAACCCTTCTACATCACGCAATGTCATACTTCTAAAACTTACTAGTTGTCAATGCATTCATAATTCTAGCAACATACTTCACCCAATCACATCAGAAAAATCGGAACCACCACGCTCATGCCATACACTTGCCAATTTTTAGTCAGAAAACGTAGAGGGTCAATAGGCAACCCACAAATTTTGCCACTTACTACGAGTAGCAAGGCAGAGAACTGTGAATATAAACTTGCAGAATGAGAAAAAGCACAACGAAGTCGAAGATCCAAAGAGCTATCCAACTGAAGGATTGGGTTTCAAAACAGCTGAATGGTAGCAAGGTGCTTAACCGTCTACTGTAACAGATTTTAAAAATAAAATTGCACTTACTACTTAAACTCATCCGTAATCTTTAATTTCTTACCGGGTTCCAAGGTTTGAGTAATCACACACACACACACACAAAAAAAAAAAAACGAGTGTCCAAGTTCTCCATTCCCAACCTTTATTCAACTCTAATTCTATTATTTCATTCTGCTTCGGCACAACCACAAGAATTCAAATAATCGGAGAATACCACCGATGTAATAGTTCTTTCCGGTGCTTTTCGAAATTACATTAAATTAAACTAATTAAGTCAGAAAAGCTAACCTAGATCGCTTATAGCTTCACTATCAAAATAATTAGTATGTTGGCCTAAACTAGACTTTCATCATAATGCCGTTTTTTCTATGTTCGTACATCGGGTTAATTAATGAGATAAGATAAAGAGCAGGTTTCGAAGATTTTATTTATTAATTTTGGAATAATTGAACCTTGGCTATTAATAGCATTTTTAATGCCTTTCCCATTGCCAAATTTAGCTTTATTGAAGATCAATCGTTGTCGTTTTTAATTTTTCAGTGTTTATATTGGTCATTTTGAAAAGAAATCTAATTATGGTGACGGTAATCAGAAATATCTCCTTCGCTTTAAAATTACGATAAGCTACGGTTCAGTAAAGTTTTTTAATAGATGTTAAGCCTCAGAGCAGGCTAACAGGGTTACTGTGCTCGAAACTGATTACTAGCAATAATGATTTTTAGTTTTAGAGTTTGAAAATTGATTTAATTGACAGCTAAATGCCAATAACATTATTAATTTTTATCAACCATAATTATATATTGCATCTAAAATAGCACCAAATTCAAGGAAACCTAACGAATTAGGTGAACATCCCCCTAGTAATACAGTCTGACGTCACATCAAAACTGGCGCTCTCCTTAACAGCCGCTCTTTAAATGTCTGTGTATGTGACCGCCCCAAGCAGGGAATCTCAGAAACTTTCTACCTTCGTATCCATCTAATCCGTCATTCATGTACAATCCTTATCAGCCTTTATATTATCCAGTATACATTGCATTACCACATTTTGTGCTTAAGATAATTTTCTTTAGTTTGCCTTCAGCTTATGGTTCGCGTTGGAAATTTATTGTGACCGAACTTATCACTAAATTGTCAGAACGATTTCGTAATCTTCCAGTTCTCCATTTTCATTTCACGCTTATCTACATTCTCCTCCCACGTCCTTTATCTTCGAAGTCGATTTGGCACAGATACCAAAGTTGTTGCGAAAAAAAAAAGTTATTTCTGACTGTTACTATTACATTAGTTTTTGCTGCTTTTCGCCAGTAGTGAGCCTGTTATCATTATCGATTTCTTCACTTCTATTTCACAAAAAAGAAGGTTTCTCTTTAGCCGTGCTCTATCCCTTCGTCACGGCTCATTATGTCAGATAATACATTTCTCCAATCTCATGATTTTTTTCTTTGTTGTTTTTTTATTTTCATCTTTTTTCCCCATTTTACGATTGCTCTCAATTTTGCCTGTCTGTTACAAATTATAGGAAAATTGTTAATAATTAATAATCTCTTATTGTTGAAAATATTTAAATAATATAATTTTACTTCTTAATTTACTTTAAAAGGCGAGTTATAAATGTAAAAAATATTCGAATTCGACTTCATAATATATATATATATATATATATATATTCACCAGCCTTGGCTGGCCTTGAGTGGTTATCGTATTCACGCTCCATCCAGCAGGCAGGATGGAATCCCTGCGGGTGGACATGGTTGGTTGTGATTGTCTTTAGGTGATAGTGAATTTCATCGTCCCCTTATTGGAGTTTTGAAGTAGTTTGAAAAAGTCCCATGTTTGGTCTCTTAGTATGGGTTGACAGTGAATCTCTATTTTGCAATGAACAACATGGGTTAAATAAGGGAAGGTCATGTTTTAGCAATTTGCTCACATTCTTATAATAATGTTACCATTGAGTTAGACAAGAGAAACGAATACGCCTTGACACTACTGGTTACTTTAATGTCCGCCCGTCAGCCATCCTCTTATCCACGCTAATATTTTATAATCCAAACCCATATTATTCAATTTATGCAACAGTTTTCCATGCCGCATTCTGTCATAATCCTTAGCAAAATCCAAAGGTATCAAGGCGTATTCTTTTCTCTTGTCTAACTCAATGGTAACATTATTATAAGAATGTGAGCAAATTGCTAAAACATGACCTTCCCTTATTAAACCCATGTTGTTCATTTCAAAATAGAGATTCACTGCCAACCCATTTGTGAACGCGGGCTCTAACCAATTTTTTCCAAAATCTTCACCACCACTGCTTACATACTTATTGGTCGATAGTTGGATACACGACTCTTTGCACCACCCTTGTGCAATGGGGTTACCATACATTCTTTCCACTCCTACTGAATTTTCTCTGTTCTGACACCCAAATGATATAGCCTGGTCAAAGGAATGGCCAGTTCAGCTGAGCACTTTTAGCATCCACGCTGATATTCCACTATTGCCGAATTCATAATATATAATCACCTTATTCTTAACAAATTCCTTAAGTCATTTCCAAATATAATAATATTTGAGGATACGTTCACCGCCCTATTTTGGGGAATTTTGTGGGACAGACTCTTCAGAAAATGGGATTTTATTCATATGAAATTATATAATTTTTTTTTTATAAAACGATATTTAAAATTATGAAATCAAGAAACTTTTGTTGAAATTCTTGTTTGATATATTTAGTAGTTTTATATCTATCAACTTTCGAAATGAAAACACACGCACGCACTCACGCACTCACGCATGCATGCATGCACAAGTACTAGATTTAGAAATTCTCCATCTTTAATGAAAATATCCTTAAAACTTTGTAAAGTTTTCCAAGTTAAAAATCTTTACAGGATTTTGAGAACTCCAATATTCTTCAGTTTGAATTAATACTCTATTTTACAAATTGAACAATATTTATTGAAAACTATACTTGAAAACAAGCCACGACTAAGTTTTTCAGATCTTCTAATCTCTTTAAATATAAGACATGAAATGGGAATGCAAATCCAATACTTATGTGAATTGGAAAACTTTAAAAGTATTCCTTACTTAATTGTCTGATAACGTGTTCGCAGACGTGCACTGGAATTAACGAGAGACACGTTGCTTTAAAAGTTTCGATAACTTTAGAAACAAAGTTTCGAGCACCCTCCAAGTGAAGTGTCTCAGCCATTGCCACGTAGCAGAACATTGTAATACTTCAACACAACAGTTAGGGAGGGATATTGTTATTAAAAGGCCTAAGGAATCCTGGTGCTTTTGTGTACTCTCTATCACTTCAGAGCACTTGAAAGAATAACAAATTGTCTCGGTGAAACTTGGTCTGGAAAACTTAACAGTTATATTAATACGATTATTATACCGGTTTGCTCTAAGTGTGCAGACGTATGCTAATAAGAAGTATTATTAAATGCACAATCATCTCTAGTGAATATCCACAGTGAAATTCCTTTTGCCGTTTGCACCTAATCCATGTACTAGTTATAGCGTTGAGGTTTAAAGGTCTCGCTTCTCGTATTCCATAATGTAGCTCATTACTTAAAATAATTAGAACTTAATGCGTTTAGAAATGAAACACCTGTGGATGGAGCCTGAGAGTTGAACAGTTTTCCACGCGCTACTGAGGAATGAGGCATAAGTTTAGCTACTAAATCATGTTTAAGTCATGTTCGTATCCAATATTAGTTGTTCACATAGAAAACTTCTGCTTTTCTCTGAATAATAAATAGAAGGAAGATAATTATGAAACCATGCATGGTTACTGTATGATGAACTTCGTGCATTTATTTGATTTTAGTGGGTTCGCTTTCTAAAATAATAAATCGAAAATTAAATCAGATATTGTTTCTATTGTTAATGAGTTTAGTAATAACGAAAAAAAGGTACCGCGTGTGAAGAAGGTAATATTCTTCGAGAATTTAAAATAATAGAAATAGAAATCTTTTACAAATAAACAAGTCGATGCAAAACATTAAAATTCGGAGATATGACAATCTTAAAAAAAATTCTCTCACTTTTTTATAAAAACGGAAAACCAGAATGGTTACAATTTTTTTGACTTCCGATTGGCGGAAGATACATTTATTTATTTTTAAAATGACCAGCATCATAATTTATCTTATCATGCTTTTTCAATTTGTGATTACCGTTAGAGATAACTCCCCCATATACATTATATAAGTGACAATAGTATAGTTCGGGTTTTAACTTTAGTATGAAAACAAATAATCGTTCGATATTAATACAGATACATCAATACTTTTAATATAACTCAAGGAAAAAATCACTAAAATCATAATTCATAGTAACTGCTTAAAGCGCCTTCGTATCTAAATGGACGATCCTTATTTGTCTTTTAGTTGGAAATACCAGGTTCGATTCTTATATTTGATATAAGGAACAGTTCTCAAAAATAAAAAAAGACGACGTTTCTATCGTAGATAAATTAGGTAATCTCATACGGAGGTGGGTGGCAGCGTTATTGTTCACATTGTAAACGAACAAATCGACCTGATAACATGCAACTAATTCGGTAATGAACTTCAACCATCAAAAATAAAAACGCTTTCTGAATGCAGAATGCTGATTAATGATGTTAAGGATTGCAGAGGTTGATATAACTTATGTCCTAAATAAGGATTATCTAACTTAGATAAAGGAATTAGAGTTTATGAAACCAACATGAACAAACTGAGGATAAACTGGGGTAAATTAAAGGCCACACTATATGATCGGTATACTATCGTATGATAGGTAATCCACCAGTTGCCTAGATAATGCTTTTTACAACCTGAAAAAGGTTGGAAAACATGGTCATTAGTATATGATTGAACTAGCTGGTTATCTAATCCTCAAAGTCTGGTATGGGAATGAAAGTATATTCACAAACACCTCCGTGGTGATATTCGAACCTGCGGCCAGTTGGCTGAAGAGTGAATACATTGTCCACTTGGCCCATACAGATTTGTAAAGATTATTAAATATAATTAAAATACTACGAGTCTGTTATAACGCCATAATAATTTTATTGTCTGCTAAATAGGTTACATATTTTACTAGAGTACGTCTTTGCCTCAGTTACACCCCTTAATTATGAAATTATGAAATTCTTAATTATCATTAGCATCACCTTACTTTGTCGCAACACGTTTTGGTTTCAAACATATAATACCATATCGATAAATGATGGTAGAAAAAATTAAAGAGGATTCATCTGCTATGAAAATTCTTATCTCCCGCTCATTTCTCCTTTCAATGACACTGTCATTCAAGTAATGAATGAAATGAAAAAAAAAAAATTGAATGGACCTTGCAGCCGGTCCAGATGTCATTCATAAAATAGCTGAGTTTGTATTTCTTCTATTGTTTCAATCCCTTCAAATTCATAAACATTCAGCAATCTTCATCTTTTGTATGTGTTCTCTATTCAAATATTATAACAACTGCAGTAAGTTCTTTTTCAATGGCCTTACAGTAGAAGAAACCATTAGCAAACGCCATAATAATTTTATTATCTGCTAAATAGGTTACATATTTTACTAGAGTACGTCTTTGCCTCAGTTAAAACCCTTCGTGAAGTTATGAAACTCTTAATTATCATTAGCATCAAAGTTCTATCACTTCCCTAAAAAACACAGGAAGACGTCTTTATCCGAGATGTCCCAAGAAAGTCACGCAAAAGTCTTATAATTGCTACCATTATTTAAAAGCGTAAAAACTTCAATTATGTTCAGCGCGAAATTATCTCAATTATTTAGGACATTTTGTGACAAAATAAATTTGCTACGATCGTTAACACATTTTGAAAGTCATTCTGATCATAATAAGGCAAGCACGGTTGATTAAATGCAAACTCTAATAAAAAAAAATGTTTCACACTAATAAAGCCTTCATTTACAATTTATTTAATTAGCTATATAATTACTTTGTTTCTCTCTCTCTCTCTTTCTCTCTCTCTGATATTCTATACAAATAACTACAAATAACTTATTTATTAAAGGCTTCCCTGTAAGTTTTGAAAGATATAGAGAATAATTTCTCAGAATTACCAACTTATATTACCAAATTAAGTTCGAAAGTTACTTGGGTGTAATATCTACATAATCTTTGAATTAAAAAAAAATATATAACTATAAGTATCAAGCTGATGTTTGATAGTCATATAGCCAAGTCATACATTTTCAGAACCATCACTTATTCTCAGATCTCCAAGCTGATGTTAGCATCTACTATCATACAGTTTGCATAGGCTACTTTATATAGTTAATTAATACATCTCTAAGTGTCGTTATGGAGAAACTGGCACATAAGGATGTGGCCTCCACAGTCTCTTCATAATGACAGCATACACAAACATTACTTATTTGATTCCGAACATCTTTCGAAATTCTAGCTAACTTGTATGTTTATCCTCCACTTGAATTATATATATATTTTTTGCCTTCAGTGCAGTTTAAGTACATATTATATTATAAATATTATATATATAGTTTGCCTTCAGTGCAGTTTAAGTAAACTTGAATTAAAGTTATATTAAAGTTGAATCGTATCGACACATTTTAGAACAGGGAACAGACTGCAGATCTGTTCAACTAATTCAACTAAAGCGATAGAATAATTGTATATTCTCTAAGATGCATGTTTTGGGGATGTTGGGATGCAAAATGGCCAAGATTCCAGCTAAAAAACCTCGTTCTCTTCAAACCGTCTGACTGAACTTTAGCTGAAATATTCCGATAAATATTTCTCTCCTAACCAAGAAGATAACGAATTCTTGTGTTTTATATATAACGAAGAGATGGACAAATGATGCTCTGTTTATACACTCTAAGAGATATTTCTTATAATAAAAAAAACTAAGAAAGAAATGGGAAAAGACTTCAAAGAAATAGAAATTAGAGAACAGAATATTAATAGATTATAAAATAAAAGATTAAGGGAGGAACTAGGAGACGGGAAGGAAGATAAAGAGAGCGAGAGAGAAACTTCAGTATTCTTGGCATTCCTTCATGCTTGTGTTTGGAAATACGATAACTAAAGCAATCACTAAGGCGATGGTATTTTGTAATATGCACTAACAACAATTTACGAACATTCAGTGAAAAGTGGAGATCGACAAGACATTCGATTGTCGCCTCTCATTCGGTTACACTATAATAACTACATCGTCCACACTTTAAACTACCTACTTCAAACCGACGACATGGATATTAATGTCGTAACAACCATTAAGGTTGACCAAAGGTTTCTCACAAGCCGTTAGAACAAGCCTTGACAGATGCAAAGCACGCTTTGATAATGAGACCAGTTTTCGCTTTATGAGAAAATAATGGAAGAGAATATCTGCACGTAATGCGTGTTAGCCACCTTTACAGGGGTCATAAAGCAAACATTTGCCATTAATGCTGTCTTAGACTGTATAACAACAGCGAATACTTCCTTGTGATAGTAATTCAACTACAGTAGTGAACTGCAGAACAATGCACTTTTCCCTGAATACAGGAATTCTTGTTCCATACTATACTCATATCTTCATCAGTTGTTGGGAAACATACGTGTTGAAAATCGAATTCGTAATAATTCTCGATTTACGCAATTCTATCCAGAATTGTGCAGGACTCATAAAAGAAAAGAAACCACAGTTTAGTAAAGAAGCGGAAAACATACGGATGAGTTCAGTTTCGATTACTTCAGTACTCACTGTAGATTGGTCATTATCAAACAACATGAAAACAGTATTGATTCCGTATAATATACATATGACTTTATATGCAGACTATTTTAGAAACATTATTGAATTCAAATATTTAACTCTTACATACAAATATTCTGTTTGCTAAATTTTTCCGTTTCTTATTGACTTTTTGGCTGAGTTAGTCTTTATCGTTTCTTCTTCCTACATTGATTGAACTAAGATATGCAATCCCAACAGCATCGAGTACTGGACGTGTGCAAACACCTGTACGATACGTGGTTATTATTAAATCAGTGACGTGATTTCCAGTGCACATCTTAGGAATAACGAAACAGTGAAATAGAGCATGAAAATATGCCCAGATAAAATATCACGTGATCAAATGGTGACAAATGATGCTCTGTTTATACACTCTAAGACATGTTTCTTAAAATAAAATAAAATAAAAAAATAAACTAAGAAGGAAATGGGAAAACACTTGAAAGAAATAGAAATTAGAGAACAGAATATTGACAGATTATAAAATAAACGATTAAGGGAGCGAAAACTAGAAAGGGGAAAGAAGATAGAGAGAGAGAGAGAGAGAGAGAGGTTCAGTGGACTTTCAAAAGTGCTCTGAACCTCTCTCTCTCTCTCTCTCTCTCTCTCTCTCTCTCTATATATATATATATATATATATATATATATATATATATATATATATATATATATATATATATATATATATATATATATATATATATATATATATATATATAAACATTTTATATCTCGATTGTCTTCAGTTATCTTTAGAACTTATTCGCAGATTTTGGTTGAAAAACATTGGTTCGAATCCATTCTACTACTCAAGATAAAGTCAAGGTAAGGTTTTTTTTTAATGAATGTGAGGAGAGTTGGTTCGTCTCATAAGGGAGTCGCAGAGTTCCCTCCCAGAAAATACTGGTTTAAAGCCGGAAAATCCACTCTGTTAACAGTCTTAATACATTGGCGTATAAATGTTGCTTTAGCATTATAAATCTAAACAAACCCAAAATCTCTCTCTTTATTTGTCATTCTACTCGTTTGTATTTCTTAACTCGCAACTTTGTCATCTCTTCCAGCGCTCTTTAGCTTTCCGTTCCCAGAATAGCAACGTAATAACCTCCAACCGAATGCTAAGTTAATTGCTGAATTTCTCCTTACAACTTTTTGAAATGGACAAAGAGCTGATTAGTACATCGACGAATGGTTCGCAACTGCAAACGATTCGATGTATTTGTTTCGTTTAAAGGTGCAGAATTTCGTAGTGACAGTTTCCAAAGTGCACAAAGGGAAACTCGGTGTTATCCTGGAACTTGTCTAGTTTCTCTGCAGTAATGTCTTTAGATAGTGTATTGATTACGTATTCCAGTAGCGTTTCTCCGTAGCGATTACTACTTGGTATTCCAGCAACGCTCCCTTTACTGGTATATAATTTCTTTTCACAACACCGAATGAACCGACGAGAGAAGCAATTTACTCCACACGACACCGTATCATGCATTCAAAGCACCCTATATACCAATAACCTAGAACGACATATCCATACTTAACAAGTTTCTGTGAAGAAATTTGCATACGACTAAAAATATTTGTGAATTATATATTCTATATTATTCACTTGCGAAGCAGAAACTGCTACCCAACACTGCAAGTGTTGGAAAAATTGGAAAATTCATTATTAAATCCTATTTCGCCACAGAAAACAAAGCCGTAATTAGAAATATATGAAACTGTAAGAAAATGGCTGCTGGCACATATACTTCATAAAATATTACTTCATATATGTCTTCCGGTGTGAAATTGTTATCCCAAACATCGTGACATTGTAAAAACGTGAAGATATAAGTTACAAATGGACCTAGTTCGATTTAACTATATTTCATCAACGTTTTCTGTCTGAACAAGCCCTTTTGATTTTCATCACTTTCTACTCACTTACTAGATCTCCGTAATACGACCTCAAAAGCACGACACAATCTAAAAATAATCTCTAGCCTTACTTTGATCTTTTAGTTGCTCGCTGTCTTATTTTTATGTTGATCCTTCCCCTAAATGGTTGAAATCCTGCTATACTACATTAGTATTGTGGTAGCCTAAGGACTAGATGATCAGAACCCTAATTCTAGAGACAAACACAGAATCTCATTAAGTCGCTAAGCATCTAGTGTCACACGGGACGTGCCTGAGTACCTTATCACATCTGTTTAAGAGCCGGAAATAAACTTATACCAAATGTTAAGGATGATGACGATTCTATAATGGAGTTATTTTTTTATATATTGAGAGAATTATCTTAAGTGATGCATTTTTGTAAATTAAGGAAGTATAGATCTTGCTTCCGGATAAATTTTGTGCGTCTGTTATTCGCAAACTATCATTAAAACTATTTCATATCACTGTTCTAACCCATTATAGATTATGCCTAAATAGAAATCCCATTTACCTTCATCTTTATACAGTACATGCAACCTGCATGGAATGAGGTAGCTGCATATACGTTAATGCATTCTCTTTATAGCCATATATCGATTAATAGGCTACTTAATTATTATATATAAAGAGAACATACTTTATGACTAAAGACGTTAAATTTCATAGTGGTTGGGTTATAATATTCATTACTACCTTCTTCAATAAAGTGCTACTTCAATAATCTAAAACTCTTAGTTAAAGTTCAGTGTAGTATTCAAATGTTTATTATAATTTTATGTCATGAAACCCCTACAGAATGCGTTAAAGGATTTAAATAATGTCCTATAAAAGTTTCTCATAACTGTTTTCAATTTACGCAAACCTCAGAATTTAGTGCTGTTGCAGTACGTACAAGGATCGTAGTTTGAAGCGCCCTCTAACGGTATAGTTTACCAAGCGAAACAACAGGTTATTACTAGACGAATATTAACATTGGATGCCATATATATTCTACAAAGTCTCATACTTTAATTTTAGTAACAATAACAACTTGTTGTTTTCTACAGTTAAATGTCGACAGAGGGAGCTGAAACTTTATTTCGGAAATCGACTAAACGCTTATACTTATGGTTAATATGTTGGGTTTAAGGTGAAGGCTTTTATGTCTTTAAGTTAAGTGGCTACGTAAGCTGTAAAGAAACTAGAATATTCTCTCATATTCAAGCTTCAAAACTTTTAAGCGGACAACAGGAATATAAACTACGTAGATAACCTTTAATCCAATGAACGCTGTTGCGAAGACAGTGAAGAGAACCTCGTAAAACTTTGATAAACTAGTTATTAAGATTACGAGGCATAGAACAGTTTCTTTGAATCGTGAAACTGAGTAGGGGAATGCAAAGAAAATTTAAATGAGAAATACGACCGTTTTTATGACTAGAAATCATCAAGGTCTGCTCTTGTAGCTGTCTTTATTGGTAAAATGCCAGCAGAAAGTAGTAAAGATCTTTAGATACCAAGTTTAGCGAACATATGATCTAGATTATGGACAAACTAAAAATCTTGTGGAGCCGAGCATGGAAAACACTTCGCGCGCGCATGTGTGTGTGTATATGGAGGACCAGAAGACATTTTAACGATAAGGTAGTATTACCATACATCGAAAACATAAGGTAATAATGTATTTAAATAATTACTTTTCATTTATCAAGTTACTCATCACGACCAAATCACTCTTGATGGATCACACAAACGAAGCGGCTTCTAATGTATGCAGAGATTTATTCCAAGACCTTTTGGAGGATCAAAAAAGCATGATTTGATATTAAACTGCATTTATTAATGTCTTTTTTCTTGGTTAGTATTAAGAAGACTTTAGACTAAAAGGTTATGAAGAAATAATTAGATATGGATTATCATTTGTCACTCGGTCATGCGAACTAGTGGATACTTTACATTGCAACGAATGTAAAGAATGTTTTTTTTTTCTTTCTCTACGCTTATTCTTAGCTAAGTTGAGTAATTACTTTGTTTTTATGTAAGCTTAAGTCCAAAATAAATTATCGTTTTGACAAGCCTCGTACTGGTAACGAGGTTGGCAGTAATGCCAATGTCTTCTTAATTATAGACTTCGCTAATTTGCATATAATTATTAAGATTAGCATTTCTTTCTAAAGATATATGGAAGGTTTTCAGATACACCTTATTAAGAAACATGTTGGAAATTTTTAAATAAACGATAAAGTTATTTTATAATACATGAAGAAATTATAAATTCTGATAATGTGATCATATTTTATTGATTCAAAATAATTAAATTGGTATAGTTGTTATAATATTAGTTTTGTAGCTAGTTGCAAAATCCGTGTTTTAATTAATGGTAAAACTCACAATTACCTTATAAACCGGAGGAAACAATCAGACTGACTGGAGTCTGAGAAGGAAAAAATTTAATATATTAAAATATAGTAGTAACAATCTTTGTAATAGTCCATGAAATATGACGCCTGGATAAACTCGAAACATCCATAGTATGCCTTCCTTTCTTGTTTTACGCTTATGACTAGACTCCTAGACTATATAGGCTTTAGAAACCAGATCCGATAGAATATGGTTGGTTCTTCAGATGAAAAGCACAGATAAAGGTTTGCATCCTCGATGGGATTCGAACTCATGACTTTCTTTTCAACCAAAGAGCATCGTAGGAACAGATTGAGCTACGGAGGCTCTCCATTGTATTAGGAGCAAAAAAAAAAAAAACGATTCATAATTGTAGATAAAAAAAAACTAAACACGACTAGATGAAATTTCCCTTGACGAATTACTTGTATAAGTAAATAAACCTAAAAAAAATACAAAAGAACTTTGATGCATTAGTCGTAAAAATAGCAGAACTTGTAAGTTTTTCTCCAACAAATTATTTAACTTTCTTTTGTATTTCTTGATGCCTTCTGTGTATCTTTTCCCCTATGGAATAAACATGTGCTATGGAGTAAGGTGTCTTCCCTCAAAAATTGCATTTAGTTTAATTAACTTATTTTTTTCTGGATTCATTAAATTACTGCAAAAGAAATTTCTAATAAGTTACGTTTTCGATAAACCCCCACTACGTTAATTAGCAAGAATGCATAAATAATATTGTTTTCTGAAGCAAAACAAGTTTACAGTAAGATCTTGCACATTTAGAAAAAATCGAAAAAGAAAAAAAAAATCACACCAGCACAAAACGTAATTTAATACGAATGGACTCTTTGAAGTTGATTTTTTCCCACTTAAAAACAAAATTCAATTCAACTTTTATTGTTTCCCAAAAGTACATGGCCTTAGGCTTAGTTGTTTTCTTTAATGAGTTTAATTACTTGAAACTGTGTGTGTGTATGCAGTTCCACGCTTTTGTGCATCCTTAAGAATAGTCGCCATACTTTAACAAACTCTGCACGTGTAGCCACAATGACTTACTCTAATTAAAACATTTGGGAGCAAACCAACTTGGTAAGAATAAAGGAGGACCATCAAACATGTCGAGGTTTTACATAGAGAGATGACATTCGTGTCCAAAACAGAAGAAATGCGAGGATAAAAAGAAGAAAAAAAATTCACATTGTAAAAAGTAAAGAAAAAAAAAGAAAAAGAAAAGAGACACGACTAAGAAAAGAAGGGAAAAATACTTCAGACAAAATGCATAAGTTCGTATTTAGAAAATATCGATTTATCAGAGTTTTTTTTTTTTTTTTTTTTCAATTGAAGGTGTTAGCGGTCTCATATGAACGTAGTAGGATTTCATCTCCAGAAAACTCAGTTTTATCCCATAATACAGGAAACAGGCCAAGGGAGACCACACGCAATTTGCATACAAAGTATACGTACCTTCATAGGTCTAACCTCCTTATCCTAGGCATTTACAAATTCTAAAGATATATGGAAAGTCGTGGGCCTTTTTTTAGAACCACTGACGGTAATAATGACGATATATGTCAGTCTAAACACAATCTTCTTTCAAAACGAATTCGTTTTTCTAATATTCTGGACAAATTTAGAGTTCAAGAATTGTCTATGTCTGAGATTAATTTTTAGACTTGAAAAAATAAAAAAATAAAAAATTATCTCTCTTTAATGCACAACACACAACCCATGCATCTCTTATGATGACTTTATTTGCAGCCTAGGTTGTTTTCGTTTGTAAAATGCGATGATGTAAAACATACAGTTTTTACAAATAGAAACATATTTTTTAGATTAATATTTGTCAAATGCTTTTTGTTCAGTTTTGGATACTATCCCGTGTGCCTTCTGCATTGCAAACTCTACCCCTACACCATTGGTTTTATGACGTATAACACTTGAAGATAATCTCGTGGCATCACTCTATCACTCTGAAAAAAGAGCGACTTATTTGAATTGTTGCTTTAATATGCTCCTAAAATGTGAACAGGATAATAGCAATGCAATATCAAAAAAAATTATTTCTAAAACTGGAAACAAACGAAGCAACTTACTTGTTTAAAGGTGAATCCTAACAATAATAATGGAATTATAATTCGATAGTTGACATATTTAAAAGTACCCAAATCAGACTTTATTTTTCTATCAATAGATTTATAAAATCGGAAAATTACCAAAGAGCATTATTCAAATATGGAGCCATCCTACTAGAATTCAATAGAAAAAAAAGAAAAATGACAAAAAAAATGCTGCTATCCTAGGATGGCTTCTTTTGTGTAGGCCTGTATTACAAACAAAATAACAACTGCATGCATTTTTGGTTAGAAGTAAAAGCCAGAAATGTCAACCACGACGTAAAAAATGACTATAATGGTAATTTCTAAATAAAAGTTATTTTGCAACAAATCCAGGTCAGCGAGCAATCCGGCATTAATAAATAGTGAACGTTGTTTAGATTTGTTTGTATCAACAATAAAGGCCGGACAAATATAAATCTGTTTATTTTATCCACTTACGAAACATAAAAATCCGCATATATATAGTTATGAAGGAATTGCCAAACTCCACGGGACGTAAGCATGGCTCAGCATTTCAATTTGTTTTCGAGATTGTTAGATGTAAAAAAAAAGGGAAACGCTTCGTTTGGAATATTGCTTGCTTTTCTCCGAGGAAAAAAATTTAATCAAAAATTCGGGTCATAGAAATCGGGGATGAAATATATATGTTTCCCTTGAATATTACGAGAAAACGAGAGAGAGAGAGAGAGAGAGAGAGAGAGAGAAAGCAGATATAATTTAATCATGTTTATTTGTACTGAGAGCCAAGACTTTCCTATATAGCATCCCTGCAATATTTCTTCCGGAAACGCTCTGGGAGTCTATGTTTTTTCCTTATCAGATAAACCCAATTACAAAACATTCAATTATTACAGGGATGTGCTCATTGTTATTTTATTGGCACACCTCTACGTCATGTTTTGTTCCAGCTCATAAAAATAACAGTGGATGGTATCATTTCGTAAATAGCCCTGAAGCGGAGTGTTATACTTAATATGATTTCTCTTATAAAAAATGCACATAGTAATTCACTGATGTATGTAACAACCACCTTCCAAGTACGTCTTTATTACATAGATAAAAGAATATAATATTGTTTCTCGAAACCAAAAAAACTTACAGTATCTGTTTTCTATTGATTAAAAAATAATAGTCCATACAAGAAACGGAATTAAGCAATGAATACTCAAGTTAGCAAGAATGTACTAAAATGAGATTGATATCATTTTGAATGTTTTTCTTTAAATGTGATGACTTTTTTTATTGTGAACCACCAGGCGAGGTTTGTAAACTTGGTGTATCTTACTGCAGGCTATGGGGTAAGAGTTAGATATGACAGAAACCTTGTTCTAGAGACTAAGTATGACACTTTTTCAAGTCATTTCAGGTTTCCAATAAACAAAGCCACTTTATACATGTGAGGCATCCTTGTCTTAAAGTTGGAGGGGGGGAACTATTAATTGAAAAATAGTTCTAACAACCCGTTAAGGAAATTACCATCAAAGGCATTCAATTATATTGCATAAAATGTCTTTCCTTACGCATATTGTACGGCCTGTCACAACGCTTCTTGGCAAACATTTGTCATATGTAAAAGGAAACACCCATTTGAAGCATTTAACGACTTCAAAGTTTGTGGCTTCAGAATTTTTCTGTCAGAATTGAAGTTGCAGTCAGTTTAATGAAATAATTAATGACTTTTCGGCGTACAAATAAAAAACAAACGCATAGATTTAGGTGAGTTGGAAACTATTGGTGATTAATTTAGATTAAGTTGATGTAAACCATTGGAATGCGATTTAAATTCATGGGAAAAGAATAATTAAAAAGAAAAAAAAGTCGTAATTTTGTACGTAATTTTTAAAAAAAAATCATTTTTCTGTTATACTTCCAGTCCGAATCTCTTAAAGATATTCTATTGTTAATATACAATATAAGCTAATAAAAAGGATAGTAGAGAATATAAACGCCAAAGTAACTTTGAAGAATGTATAAGATTAATATTCTATCCTTCAGCCTCCAGGAACTACTGATGCCTGTGACTCGCCATTGTAATTGAAAACACGACTGACTTCCCATGATCCTTCAAGAACTCTTGAATAATCATGACAAATGATAACCCTAATTTAGCGCGACAGTATGTCAACCCAATGCCTAATGAAATGTAAATTACGTGAACGCCTAACTAGTCGCAAAATTGGACTTTTAGCAGAAAAGATCTTAAAAATATTTCTCTTATACTGCAATGAGAGTCAAACCCATCACACCCTTTGTTGACATTACAAATTAGTTGCTGATACATATATTTATATTATGATTTTCTTAATTCATAATTCGATAAACATACTTTTGATTAAAAGTAGAGAGAATTTTCTTTATCTTAATATGCCTTTGGAATTAATGACGTACAAATACTATCCCGATCATTAATACAAATAAGTATTATCTGATTATTGTCATTGACATATTATTCTAGCAACTGAAATGTACTTAAATCTAAAGTTTGGTTGGCATGGTTACATTCCTAACGAATATAACGCCGTATTTTTTTAAATAAATTATACAAATTCATGTGAATTTGTTTCGCTTGTTCAGCATATTTTAGGTACTATATTGCTTGCAAACTAGCAAAGCTGTCAAATGGAAATAGAGAATTTATTCAATCATCTCTTTCTTGTCCTCAAACTTTATCTAATTTTTCCAGAGAAAGATAAATTTTCATGACTTTTACATTAATTTATAATCATCTGATCTGCTTCGAAGGGAGCTCAGGTGGGAAGATCGTTTATCTTCTTCTAAAAGACTTAATTAGGTTCCCTTTCCTTGTCTCTTTGTGCTTACTGGATCATTCGTTATTGGCTCTGCTACAGACTTTTCCATAAATTAATTTAAATTACTGTGAGATGTTTTTTTCCTCACAATTATTTAAATGAATTTCCTATTTGAACTACAGGCATTTTATAAAGGAAATATTTATATTTCAACAGGGGAATTAATAAAGCATTTATGAAAACTTTGAAGACGGTAGCTTTGAATTGCTGAGTTTTTCAGATGAGAATCGTATCGGATATATATATATATATATATATATCACGATATCTGGCAACGTTGTGGAAAATGATCAACCCTTAAAACGGTCAGGGACATTAAGTAAACCAGTTAGGCGCATAACATAATATTATTATGTTATGTGACTAATAATAATAATTTGTGAGTTCAACAAATCTTCATCATCGGCCTGTAGAGTAAGATAGGCTGAGAGTCAGCAGATAGTAGGAGAGGAAATAAAGATAGAGTGCATAGTGATAGAGTAGGCTAAAGAGGCCTCAGTTGACCTGTTTTAGCTGTTTGCCCCCCCAGGGGCGTTTCTAAAACGGTCGTTGATTTTTCACTTTACAAAAAAGGAAAAATCCTAAAAAGGAAACATGTAACAAAACAAAAACAAAAAAAGTACACAGAAAAGCAAAAATTGAAAGTTATTAGAGGTGGAGGAAGGATCTGGCCCGAGTGATGCAGCTCACAAGGAACTGCACCGTCTCGCTGTAAGCCTTCGCCGCTCGGGTTCTCAGGTCCTCCCCCACCTGTGATAGCTGAAACCGGTGAAGCTGTGTACAGAAACCCCACAAGGTGGTTACTGTGTCTTTCTTTTGTTGTGGGCAGTTATTATTCTTTTGGCCACCTCACTTCCCTTGGCCATGTCTAGTTTGTAGAGAGCTATGAAGAACGCCGAAGCTGCCTCCTCGTCTAAATCCTGGGCTACCTCTACCTGCTCAGGGGTGATTTTGCTGATGTTATCAACGAAAATGTCACCCCATTTTGCACTGACGATGTCAGATCCATGTTCTCCTCTGAGGAGGAGTTCAGGTTCTCCTATTTTTTTTATCGCTTCTTTGAATTTTTCCGCCATCCCTGGGATACCTCTGATGAGATGGCTGAGAGTCTCCCCTGCTTTCGCGTGAGGGACTTCTGGGTGGGCGGTCTCAGATACTTTTGCTGTTTTGGACATTACCAACTCTTCTTCCTGTGGGCTTAATGGCCGTTTGGAGGTGTTGGTGTTCACCTCCATCTTTCCTTCTTCCCTATCTATATCATCTGTATTAGTATCTATATTGGTATTGATGGTTTCAATAGCGACTGTTTCTTCTTGTTGGATTTTACTGCTTGTGGAAGTTTTTTTCCCCTTTCGGTTTTTCTTAGACGTGGAGGTATGGATTTCTGTTATATCAGGAGCAGCCTCGAAAGGAGGAGAAGCTTCCTGTGCTGTGTCATTTCCATTGCTTGGTGGAGTTGCTGGCGTGATTGCACCACCCATCCTCTCAGCAAGGGTTCTGGATGGGCATGTGTCCACTTTGTGGTCAATTACGCCACATTTCAGGCAAGCTGACTCACAGTTTTCTTGGTTGTGGCCTGCTTTGAGGCAGTTTTTACATTTCACTCTAGGACAGTCCGCCCCAAGGTGAGTGAAAGCACCACATCTAAAACATTGTTTTTTTACACCAGGGTAATTTATCATTACTCTGGCGGATCCAATAATAATGAAGTTGGGAACGGGCGTTTTCATCTCGAGGGAGATGTGGACTTCACCCGACTTCCATTTGGGGTTTTCTGCGTCATTTAGGACTTCCACCTTGTGTATAACGCCCCATTTCCCGAATATTTCGTGAATGATCTTTCGGGAATCTGGGGATTCTAAGTAGTTTGGTAATGCTCCCTACCAAAAATGGAACTATTGTTTTTCCATTACATTCGAATCCTGCAAGTAGTTTGTCTCTTGTTTGCTCACTCCTTACTACCACTTGAAAGCGGCCACCACCAAAGGGAGTAAACCCAAAAATCTGCTCAGCGCCGACGCTTTCGATGAGGGCTTTAGCCAAACATCGAGGTCGTAGATCAGCTTCCACTTCGATTCCAAGGGTCCGCGTACGCGGCAAAGCCATGTTGGTGAGGGGGGGGGCCTAAGCTATTCCCACCACCGAGTGTGTTGTTCTTGCCCCAGTCTGGGGTTTATTCTGTATCTGCTGCTGTAGTTTATTATCAAGTGCCTCTATGAGACGCTTTGCCGATAATAACTGAGCTAACATATACTATACTACAATTTGCGCTTAGCTAAACAATTTGCTAATCACTTATGGAGAAAGTTCACAAAAATGAACTACACACTTGAACTACGCCAAAAGGCCGAGAAGCGACTAATAGTTATCAAATCCAATGGAAATCGAAAATTCATTCAATCATCTCTTTCTTGTCCTCAAACTTGGAAATTATTTATATAAGTTTCTAATTGGTATATTAACATTTTTTTGAAATTATTTCAATTCTGTTTTAAGTTTTGAAATTATATTTTTATATAAAAAATTATTTAAAAGTTTCAATAATTTTATATAAATTTCTTTATATGTTTTTCTGATATAGTGAAACTGTTTCCACAACAGAAGTTCGTGTACTACCATTCTGATGTTGATAAATGGAAATGTATATACGGTGTTCAGAGTGTATCTGGATATTGTCTAGACATGATGATTATGCCTTCCTCTGGATAGGAGTGATAATGCGCATGTCAATCAATGGCAGAAACTGATAAGCCTGTTTATCTTAATATGACTTGGAAAACTATTTACCATTTTGATATACTGGATGCCAAACAGCGTGACAAATATGACATTTGATATGTCCCTATATCGCTGTATTTAATAACTATAACGCTGCAATATGTTCAGTGTTTTCTAGCAAATTATTCATATATGAAATTGACGAGTATACTTGACTCTAGAAGAAGGAGCTGACTCTAGAAGAAGGAAAAATATATATATATTTCATGTATATATATTTTTTTTCATGTATATATATATATATATGTGTGTGTGTGTGTGTGTGTATATATATTAACTGACTTGACTATAGAAAATACTTGATTTTTTTTTTTTTTTTTTTTTTAATATATAAAAACGCTTTCATACGCGATAGCCAGAAGAACAGTGGCGGACGGTGAAAATTTTAAGTCGGGGTGCTGCATATACAAAATAAAATAAATATTAAAAATAAAAAAAATTCATTTATTTCCTAATCACTAACCAATTTATTAATAAATAAATTTACATATTAAAAAATTGCTTTATTCAAAATATTTCACCCTCACCACGAACAAACACCAATAATAAAAGTTTCGTATCTCACAGAAATAACGCGCGCAAACATATACACTGCCCAACCGAGTAGTGTCGGTTGACTTGTGACGTGTAATCACAAGCTCAAACGAATATCAGCGAGTCTGGTTGCAATTGGCCTAACGTGATAATTCTGACACTGCGTTAGATCGCAGTGTATGTGTTTCGTAATCTAAAGCGTTAATCGAACAATTCCAATTATTAACTATTCAATCACTGTCGAAACAAGCTGTAACCTTTAACATGTTGTATTGCATTTATATAATGTTGTAAGCATTGTTATTATTTATAAACACAAACAAAATTTCATTTTTGCATTTTTTCCTTGGGGGTGCTGCAGAGTCGCAGTGCTTATGTACAAGCCGTCACTGCAGAAGAACATATAGCATATCAAAACCGTTTGTTTTTTAATGCAGTTGAGGGCTGAGAAACAAAAATAAAATCTATTAGCGTTTTCCTTGTAGAGCTGGAGGCTCACATGATCTCTCTCAGCAAGGTATAGCATAGAGATGCAACGTAGTCTATGTAGCATAGAGATTTATGTAGTAAATGGAGGAGATTTTGGATATAAGGAAAATCCTATCTGTCCTAAATATTAACTGATT
Source organism: Typopeltis vanoorti (assembly GCF_054136105.1). Lineage (NCBI taxonomy): Eukaryota > Metazoa > Arthropoda > Arachnida > Uropygi > Thelyphonidae > Typopeltis > Typopeltis vanoorti. The sequence continues at coordinate 36,743,872 of NC_143571.1, read as the reverse complement.
CAAGAAAGGGGGTTGGGGTGAAAAAAGTCCCTCTAGTGGATTAGTAAGAAATGAACCTCTTTTTTCTATGGATTCCTGATGTTCATCTTTCGCTATTTAATTGATTGAATGGATATATTTTTCATACTCTTAATGTAATGAATGAAATTTTACAGAAAGCCGCTGTTTCTAATAGTAACAACCACACATAAATTGTACAATTATGAAAAATACAAATGAAAGAATCAATTCATTCTTCTGTTGATTCATTTTCAATGTTAGTTTCTTTGAGAAATTTCATCTCGAATATAGACATCCAACAGAAAAAAATATATACTTGGATGGTTGGAGCTGTGTTTAAGAAAAAAAATTGGAAAATCAGAAAAAAAGAAGAGGCAAACTATAGAAGCTGATCCAAGGATGAAACTTCTACCGTCTTTAAAATAGCCGACATTTCTCAGGATATCTCAGAAAATGTCATAGAAAGTTACGGAATGTGAGTGTGTATGTGTGTGTGTGTGTGTGGCTCAGTGCTGTCTTGGAATGTCTCTGACTCTTTTCATAAGTCAGGTGGAATTTTTATGCCTCCGGAAATGATTCTTTTCCCGTCTTGCTGTCAGATGATGAAGTTTTTGGACATTTCCTTTTAGATGATCTCCACCTCTCTACAAATGGAATGTTTACAATGCGGCATACTTAGAGACGTCAAACAAAGAAGAGATGCAGCAACACTTCTTACATTTTAATGAACAACCGAATTAAAACGTTACTTCGTATTTGCGAAGATGATTTCAAGAAATTTCTTTATCCATTTTTTTTTTCAATATCGTATATTTTCATAAGGTTATTAAGAACATAACAACCTGAATACTTTTTACCCTTCAGCAGTACGTTTTATATGCATCTGAAATAAATATTTCAACATGAATTTTGAAAATTAAAGAATAATAATAACCTATAAAATGTACTCTATTTTTGTGAGTATAATAATTATATTATTATATTATTTATTTTATTTTTTATATAATAATTAATAAAATAAAGAAACCAAGTGGTTTAATTATGTATAGTTGGTTTTAAATAAACGTTACAAGTACGGGAAATATCTTCCACCGCTGATTATTGTGTGCGTGTGATATAATTTTTTTTTCTAATATGTTCACTTAGCACTTTCCGTTTCTTATTTAGGGTTCTTATTTTTTATGGGCATGATTTACGTAGTTGTATTCATAAGTAAATATAATTACATGATAGGCACTTAGATTACGTTTTTGGTATTTGGCCAAAAGCTTTTATCGATATCTTTCATTTTGTATGATAGAAAATAACATGGACACCAGTTATGCAGTTCGCCAATAGTAGTATTGCGGCAAATGGCTTTAGTGTATATTAAATTATGCTTAACATTTCCAATTTTAATAACTGATTTTAAACCCTATATATATATATATATATATATATATATATATATATATATATATATATATATATATATATATATATATATATATATATATATATATATATATATATATATATATATATATATATATAGAATCTTTATTTGATGCACCGTATTTTATAAATTATATTAAATATTATAAGGAAACAAAATTTTTATGTGTAAAATATTTTCACACCTATTTTTGTTATCAATATTTAAAATTTTTAATATAGAAGATAGGAAAGTCATTCCTATCTTCGACATTCTCTCTAGATCTGTAGATTGGTATTTCTCCAGGGATGGTGGGAGAATTTGAATGAATATGAATATGAATATATTTTATTTTAGGGGGCAATTAGAAAATGATGTTGCATTCGTCACCTTATCACTGACATACTCAAAACACTCACCATTGTCGGCGAGGGGGACATCAAAATCGTTGAGGTGGGGCATGATCCCAAAAAACGTTGGGAAATACTGGTCTAGATCTACGGAACAAATTTGTGATGTTTTTAATTGTGTATCGCAAACGATGTTTAGTTTTACTACAGATTATATAAGAGAAAAACAAAATATTAAAAAAATTAAACCATTTGTATTTGAATTTTCCAGTGTTCTACACCAGCGCTTCCCAAACTGTGGGCTTCGGCCCCCTTGGGAACCGTAGGTTTTGTTGAGGGGGCATTGAAATAATGAAAACAAATTTAAAATCTTTTAAGGCGATTTAAGTAGATTCTACTTTTTAAAAAAATATATTTTAAATAGATTTTTTATCTTAAAAGAAACGTATTTAATTTTTATTGTTTCTTTTTTGTTATTTTTTATATTTTAATGGAAAAAATCACACATTGGTGTTGGTTCACAAATTTTGCCTCCTGCGTATTTCGGTGCCTAATGAATATGAGTAAATATATTCTTATTCATATAAGTTTTATTTCAAAGGAGAAATCAGAGAATTCAGTTTCAAATATTTCACCTGATATTGACTTTTTGTGTAGCAGTATTGAAACACATCCATCACATTAAATTGTTATTAAACTTCTTTTGTTTTTAATTCTTTCTTTATTACTAATCGTTTTATGTTTCATGTGCTTGTACTGCAAATGTACAATAACAATATAGATAGATATCTATATAAAAATATGAGATAATGTGCCATGATGTATGTAAGATGCTAAAAATGTAATATTTGCATTTGATTTTTGCAGTATTCGCTGTGTATGTTTTGTATTGAATATAAATACAATAAATATTATAATAATATATGTCTATATTACGATTTTTTTTCGAGGGGACCGTGAAATAATTTAATTTTTCCAAAGGGGACCCCTGACATCCAGAAGTTTGGGAAGCACTGTTCTACACGGTTTACGATATTCAGACCGAAATATCTGTTATGTTAAAAGTTTAATTTTATTAAATTATTTTTACTGTAGTCACATTTGTATTTCTTTTTAAATAAATTTCTACAGTTTTCTTTAATAATTATTTTAAATATATCACATTTATCTTTTCGTAAGAAAAACTGTTTTTGCACAGTTTGCTTCTTGTCATATGAATATAAATTAATCTCAAACACTAACAAATAATGAATTTTGTATAAAGAAGTAAATTAGAGAGAGCGATATTATATTATATTATATTATATTATATTATATTATATTATATTATATTATATTATATTATATTATATTATATTATATTATATTGTTATAAAGCGTCTAAAAATCCTTTGAAATGTTCTTCGGGATATTCTAGGAATTATGTTTGACAGCATTGTAATCAATGTGTGGTTTTCCTCTCCACCTTGCCACCCCCGTAATTTGGCATTATCAAACATTCATGTTGTACCATCAAACACCTTCGTCATTGATTAAGCGTTATGATGGTGAATATGATAAGGTACATATATTTGCACACTGAGTTAGTAGTTTAACTGGCGAGTGAAGTGTACAAAGACAAGGGCGCAAACACTGGTTATCAGCTATGATCACAAATTGTGAAGCTATGCAGACGGGTTATTTTAGGAAACTAGCCGAGGATGCTTCATAAAATAAGCTGTAGACATGCAAAGAGCTACTAAGGAAGGTGACCTAGAGGGCTCTACAATCGATTTACCGATATGAACATATAGTCAGTCACACTGAACACAATTACAATTATGTGAAGTTGGACTCGACTACCATAGTTATGTAAATGAATTACAACAGGAAAATTATCGAATAAAATGCTTAAAAGGATTAACAGAACGGAGTATTATTAGTGAAATTAAAACTTCTAATGTATATATTATGAACAAGAAATTAAATCATGATTTATCATAAGAATTTGATGCAAATAACCCATTATGTAAAAATATGTATCTAATTGGTAGATCAGATTTGATATCGTATATAAACAAATATATTGTGGTTGTCATAAATATTTTAATCTGACCATAAATAGTTTATGCAGTTTTGTTATTTCGAAATTAATTATATGTAAATAAAATCGAAAACATTCAACTGATAAAGGAATTTAATATCATAGAAACCAAAACATCGACGCATTTTTATTTCTTCCTTTCAAAAATCATGTAGGATTTCTTCAAAAGAAAACTGCAATCTCTTCTATAATTTATTTTGTTTCCATAACCTTACATCACGTTTTGCTCTTCAACCTTTTACAGATATATATATGTGTGTGTGTGTGTGGACATTTTTGCTACGCTCAGAATAGGTGACTTCAATAAATTGATTAATCGAACTCGGTCCAAAAAAAAAGAAAAAATGAACAATCTTTGAGCTCCACTTTCGGTTTCCGATTGAAAATATTCGTTCCTGAGACTTCTTTAACACGAATTTGCCGACGCTAGTAAAAAAAAAAATTCTCTTCGTTCAAGTTCAAAAAGGAACACACAAAGAAGCTTAGGTGACGTGTGGAAATCTTTGGGTAAAAAAACTTTCTTTTTTTTTTTTTACATTTTATTTTCCTCAATCAAATCTGCTTTTAGTAAACTGCTTTGATTTGCCAAATAAAAAGGACTTTCTAAAATTTTATTCATTCATCTGTCAAAAATGGTATTACCTCGAAACAGTGCAATTTGCTAAAAAAAAATGCATGTCCCACACAATAACAATAGTATAAACAAACTTAACGATATTAAATTGTTTTTATAAACAAAAAAAATTAGAAAACATCAGTATATTCAATATATTTATATAAAAAATAATAAACAATTCATTCCTTGATTTAAATTCAAACTAAATACTTCGTAAAGTTTATATATTCATATTAATCATAAATAGAAAATAAAGTGTTAAAATACAGAGCCTAAAAGTTTCAATTTGGCAAAAATGATAAAAATCAATGGTGAATATTATAGATCCAGTCATATTTTATAGCCATATAAAAGAAACTTAAAAATATTTCGAAAAGAAACATTTTCAAGAGTTTATGAGAATATAACTTTCAGCCTTGGAAGAAGTACTGTTTTTTAAATTAGAGCAAAGCAAACCAAAGCATTTCACTGCGAATGTTATATTCTCATAAGCTTTCTGGTAAATTTTCGAAACTTTTATATTTGGCTATAAAACATGGCTGGATCTATAATATCCTTTAATATGTTAACTTGAAATCTTTTTAAATAAAAGCGAAAATAGAAATTTTCAAGAAGTTCTGCTTATTTTGTGACGGAATAAAAAAAAGCTAACAGGAAAAAAATTATTGTTATTATATTATTATTCGTCTGCTTATTATTTTCAAGAAAAGATGTGTTTAAAATAAATTCTATAATAACTTTACATTGGAGCTAGAATAAATCAAAAAATAAAAATCTTTATAATTCGTTAGAAAATTGATTAATAAAATAGATGAAAAATATTCATTTCATTTACTACGTTTTTTTCAGTACGACGTATAGAAACTTTGATTGTTGTTTTATACCACGAAAATATGATATCTTCAATGCATTTATCTCAAACTATATGCTTTTAAAGTTTTTAAATAATAGTCAGTGATGCTTTGTCGCTTCAGCAACTCTCGAAGAAAACTAAATATGGGTCACTGAATTATTTCCGAGATGCAGTGACCCTAGTTGAAAACCGGCACTGCTGCATTTTCTAAATAATGAACGTTCATACATAAAACAAAAGGTAAGAAAGAAAGAAGCACCGGGGTCTAAAACTTAGCATTGAAATAAATTGAAATAAAAGCCAACTTTTCTATTCGCTGTTCTGCATCCATGCAAGTACGCGCGCGCACACAGACTCCGGGCTACGAGCAATCACTAGGAATGCTATTTGTTGTCATGTCTACATCTACTACTTATTATTAAACATGCTGTTTGAATGAGCATACTATATTCTACATTCTAACAGTAAAATATTCTCTAGTTTCTAGAAGGAAACTTATGCTGCTCAGAAAAATGCTTTGCAATGCAGTTTTTCCTTCTTGGTACAATCCGGCTTTTGTTGGCATCTGCAGCAACAACGTTTTAAATAACTAGTTTCTTTGTGACTCGCCATCGTAAATAGAATGGAAAGTAAAAAAACTATTTAAATTGTATACTTGACATGTTCTCGTTTCCTCGAGCTTTTCTCCTTATTGCGCCACTTTTGCTTAACCTGCTTGAAAACCATTTTTGAACACACAAACATCCTCTCTGGTTTGCTCGCTTTTTTCAGGACTACATTTCGATGCTAGTAAAAATAAATAAATTAATTAATTAATTAATAATAAATAAATTTTAAGCGATTGTAAATACGAACCGGTTTAGAAACTGGTGGACATCTCTCACCTGAGTCTTAATGGAATTAGGGATTAGGAGGGATAAGAGAGAAATAAATAAGAGTGAAATCTCCCGATTTTAGGAATACATATGATAAACGATATGAAAGAGCACTGCGATAACAATCTCTTTTATTTATTTATTTATTTTTGCTTTGACTATCTTAAAACATTTGAAAGATCCTTTATTTATAATACTTTTGTCCCTGTCACAGAGCCTCCGTAGCTCAGTTAGAAATTTCTGGGTTTAAATCCCGTCTACTGAGCATGAAAACTTTCATGAGGCTTTTTTAACATGCAGTTTTGTTACTCGATCTCATGTGTATATGGGGAAGTTTCTACTTCTATAAACACGGGCAGTTTATTACCCGTGAAATAGTCAAACCGGCCACAGAACACACACGCAATTAATAGACTAGTTGGCAAGAGAATTCCTATTCTTAATAGTGATTGCTTTGACTAGAGCACAGCAGGATTTCGTTAAGGAGTGATCCAGTTCAAAAGGTATGATAATTTTTTATAAAGAGACCGAGAGAGAGAGAGAGAGAGAGAGAGAGAATGTAATAATGGGCACGAAGTGGTTTATTTATATTTAAGCAAAGCCTTATATGAAACTACTGATTAAAATATTGACTATTATTTACTAAAAATAAAGAGCCTAAAGGCTTCACTTCGGCGATGCAAAATTATAATAAATATTTGGGTTGGGGTAACTCGTAGTATGGCGGCGAGTGTATTCCGATAATCTCTCTGGTCAAATTTCTCACGAAACTTTTATTATTTCTGTATTCGGCTTTGAAATAATGTTGGATTTCTTATCCACTTACTTTATTATTGACTATTATTTTTTATGTGGATCCCATCTAAGGAAGAAGAACACAAAACGGATATGAATTGAATGGAAGTTTGTAAAAGTCAATGAAAAGAAAGTTTGAATATTTGGGTTTATAAACAATTTATGTTAACGAATCATGTTGGAATAAATTCAGGCTTATTTAGAAATTCTTTTAATTGACAAATTGTGTGGATTGTCTCATAATAGTTACGAGATTCGGTTACTTATCTGTAATCGAATTACCTTAACTAACAAAAGAAAATAGGGAGTTGAAGTTAACAAGATTTACGAAATATATACACCGAAAAGACAAATTAGATTGAACTTGGCTGAACCAGACTCCACTCAAGAGCATAATCAGAAGTTAGTGAAGAAACCGACTGGAATTAATATGAGTTCACTGAGGAATTATATGAGTAAAGAACAATTATTTTGAGAATTAATTATGACATTGTTAGGGATGAAGACCAGATTAAATCATGTTAGTTGATAATATGGATGTTCAATATGTAATTAGACAATATATTGTTAATAACAATAGATTTCAAAATAGCAATTTGCATAGCGGTACTAACGATGCTTGATATAAGTCAATTAGCATGCCGTTGATTATGTTATTTTCATTATTAATTACGATAGTTGATTACTATACATTTACTGCATTTTAAGTGACAGTTAATATAATAACAAGTGCTTATCAGGATTATTATTAAGCTGTTTGACTGTGCACGTTAATTATTAAAGATAGTTAAATATTATTGTTCTCTTTAATGGGGTTATTACAAACTGCGGTAAATTAAAGATGAATAGGCATCTTAAACTATTAAATCTATCAGTGTTGTTCCTGCGCATAAATAAATATAATAATAATAATAAAATGAAATGAGGGCTAAAACTAAAAGGATGAGAGATCATTTCTTCCAGGAGAGTGTTTCCTTTGTTATGTTTTTTTTTTTTTTTTTTTTTTTTTTTTTTTTTTTACGAACCTTCCTGAGAGTCGTTTTTGTCGTGTTGTAAGGTCGTTGACATTCGGAACACTATAATGTTTGGAATGAATCAAATATTTGATTGGTATTCAACTCATTTCGCTATATTTCTTAGCTCTCTTCGTGACATTTCGATTCTTGCTATGCGATTTTGTAATTTGTTCGCCAAAGAAACTGGTACGTCAACTCACAAAAACAGTCAAAACAGTACCAGCAAATGTCTCCTAATCTCTAGCAATGACGTCACCCAAACAGTCGTATTCAGCAATATAAATGACAAACTACCCAAAAAATGAAGTTTATTCTCTTGTGTATCTTTGCTCTGATGGCAGAAACTGTACGTACTGACAGCAAATGCAAATATAAGGATGGGAACAGTCCAATCGATTGTAGCTTCGATGTTAAATTCTGATTGATTGGTTGGGCTTTCTAAAAGATGTAATAGCGAAAAGGAATGTCTTTTCAACAGTCGCTATTCAATATATATGAGTTCATTTCTTTCCAGACATACATAACAAACTTTTCTTTGTTGATTGCTTCCCAATATTTTCTAGATATCAATATTTTGTTCTTAAGTCGATCCAAAGTCTTGAAAGATGGAAAACCCAACAACAAACCAACATGTCAACCTCATAACGATAATGGATACAAAGATAAATGGTCGATCTCGAAGAGAAATCCGACAATCTAAGATATTATATCTGTTGAGATTATTCTGAAAGATAGATTAAAGGAATTTCTGATTTCTTCATAAAGATTAATTTGTTCTTTTTAGTTTAAAACTCGTATTGTATTTCCTGAGATTTCTGATAAAATGAAGAAAGCTTCTGAGCCTAGATTTATTTGTAGTTTGATGTTAAAACAATGTAATCACTGGGGAAAAAATTGGAGACTGGCGATACTTCCATGGTTCGAAATATTATGTCGAATATGCAATTCTCATTCACATGAGAACTGCATCTTTGAGATTCTTCTATTATGCAGTTTAAACGATTTTCCATTCTATTAGATCAAATGGCCTGCTAAGCCTTTTTTAATCTAATTTTTACTAGAAAAAGAAGGTTAATTCTATTTTCTAGTCCCAAAAAGCGTCTGAAGAACCATGACTGTAGACCATGCAGACTGTTCCACTTCTGCGTGAAATCGGCTAACTAATGCTAAGTTGAAATGTCTTATAATATGTTTGTCGTCTCCCAGATTGGATTCAAAAACTATCTTTCCAAACTAAATGGCATCCTTGTTATTTCTACTTAATTTCAGCCTCGCGGGATCTAAGGTTTTGTGTTTGTGAGTTAAATTTAAGTATGCCAAGTTTTACGTCTTCCCTGTCTCCTCGAAATCAGTTATTACAAAGAGTGGGATGGCGTGACTATAAATTCTTCGTGAGTACTTCTGGTGGTGCATTCTGTCAACATAAAGGCAGTTGGTGACTGCATCTTTGTAGTTTGAGGAGAAAATGCCTGCATTACATTACACATCCATATTGCTTAATGTCTTGATATTTTTTTAAACTTCGTGTTAATCTTGTAGTTACAGAATAACCATATGAATAATCTCATAAATAATAATTACCTATAATCCATTTACGCCTATAAGATAAAACACTGATATAGCTAAGAAACATCGAAGTAATTTTATGGACAATAAATGTAACTCATGCATTTGCCAACAGTTTTATGGCATACAAAAATCTCTTCATAAAAAACCTTCTCAAACCCGTTTTAAATCTTTTTATTAGCTTTATTTTTTATGTTTGTATTCTAAAAATAATACTTTCCTGTGATTTTTTATGGTTTTTATGATTAATATTTTGAAGAAAAGGTGAAACGATCTTAAATATTTGGCTAATATCTTTTTGCTATGTTTCCCTATAAAAATAAGAAAGAAAGAAAACATTAACTACTTCAATATGTTCTCGGCTGTGCGACCAGTAGCTCACTCTGAAACTGTCAGTGCTTAAGATGTTTAATTATTGGAAAAACATGAACCGGAGGCATCGGTCAGAGATGAACCATGATCGTCAGATCAGGATATTCTGAAATTGAATTTTTTTCTAACATGTCTGAAGAACTGTTATACAAAAATGGAACTCAACCCGAAACGGATTATAAGCTTATCCATTCCTTTACAACAAAAACATTTAAATAAGTCAACAGTCATGTTTAAAAAATCTACTCTCCGGATTTTATTATCACAAAATTTGACGATCCTTCCGGCACTAAAAAAGGTTATCAAATGAGAAGACTTCCAATTTGTTTTCCTGTTTAATTAATTAATATATTTTATAAGTGTCCTTTGATGTCTTACTCCATCTTGTCGGGCTGTCACTAATTCGTCAAAAGTAAAAAAAAATGGGTTTTTCATTGTTTTTGTTTCGTAACTTAATTTCAACGCACTATCACGAAGAAGGAAAGAATGTTGGACATAATGTTAAAGAAAGACAACGTCAGACAAGGGAAAATATTAATTAGATGCGAAGAAGAAAAAAAAAAAAATTTTTGAACATGTAAGTTTCAGGATGGTCGGTAGGGCTGTTTTAGATTTCTAAACCTTGTTTAATTCATGCGTCCACATTATTATAATTAAAGTTGCATCTTAAATTTTTTAAATGAAAACTTTTAATACTCTTCATCAATAAAATATATTTCTGTTGAGTACTTTAATTAACAAAACAAATAATGGCGTATTTTACTTTCCACTTAGTCAAAATAAATTCAGTCATTTCGGTGACTAATGATTTTATAGCACTAAAAGTAATTTCAAAGACATGGTTTAATATTAATTACTGGCTGTTTATTAATAATTAGCTTTACTTCTATTCGTAAATTACTACCAAACGATAAATACAATAAAACTTTCTTACCTTACTGATTTCTACATTAAGTGATGATCAACTCGCTTTGTCAACAAAAATTAACTTCGTGGCAGATCACGAATCAAAGTCGCTAGACTGCTGGCTACACTTATTATAAGCATCACTGGGGCCCAAAAATTCCACTCACGCTCTAAGTTCCATATTATCAGACGTGATAATAATGCCACCTCCATATGAGAAGCTAACTGACCTTCACTTGAAAAGCCCTGATAAAGGTTCTTCCAGTCTTAGACGGAATTCGATCCGTCCAGTCAAATGACTCCAATTTGAATCGTTCGAATTCCGTCTAAAACATTATGACAACCAAGTAGTCACCTTTTTTTGTAGTCAATGAAAATAGGAAATTCGTCTTCATCTTCTCCTTCTCTGCAAATACCTCTATGAGTTATATCATTCAACTAATTTTACCCACTTATTTGTTAATTCCTTCTTCATCTAAAACCCTTAAATGATAGCTTTTAAAATACAACTCGTGTCATATGTAAAAATATGAGCCAAGTACTTTGGAAGAAGGAGATTGACTACAAAAAAAAGTGACTACTTAGTTGCCATAATGTTTTAACTGTTGAGCATATGTAAATTCCCTTCTGAAATTTGAGAAATCAGCAACAAGTAATATACTAATTATTAAATATGATATCCGTAAAGCAGCCTTTTAAGTAGCGTATAATTTAAGTTTAAGGGAGATGGTAAATCCCGTATTATTCTACAGCCGGATACGAAACTCGGATCGAAATCCTAGAGTTTCATGCCGAAACAACTATCGGCGAGCCCAAGCGTAAGTAATCACTTGGGAAGTACAACACCAGGGCAACTCGGAGCAAAGGTGGAGCAAGATCCGTCACTATCCTTAATATTCTCTCATAATGTAAAACGCAGCTCCTAGGAGATGTATTACTGTCTTACATTATGAGAAGAGGTCACTACCCAGACCGGTTTCAACCCTTTTTGAGGTCTCATCAGTGAGTAGGTAGACCTGGAATATCAAGGTTTTAAGTGAACCGAACTTGCATATACCTCTACTAACGAATATTAACTATTAACTTATGTCGCCGGTAAAATAGCCTTTTCGCTTGTTATAGTAGTAATAACAATATATAAGTACCCGGCTGTAGAATAATACGGGATTTACCATATCCCTTAAACTTAACTTATGTCGCCGGTAAAATAGCCTTTTGGCTTGTTATAGTAGTAATAGCGTATAGTTTAGCAAAATTGCAGCCGAATTCTTTCTTAGTACATATCTTACTTTTTTTAATTTACATACGAAATGTTCTTTGTAACTTAAATATAAAGAGCGAATAGGCTTCAGAAATCAGTTCTTTGTAAGGTTAATGTTATCTATAGTTGTCCTTATTTGTTAATCCCCAACATAAAACGGTTGACCATTTATATGATAGTATTATAACGTCATATTTCATCAATAGTGGAACGAATATCATTATTTTTATCTCCTACTAAATTTCATTCTTATTGGGAATCTTTTTTCTTTATTTACGTATCTATATTTTTTATTAAAATAATGTAACTGATATTTTATTTTCAAAAATAATTTAGATTTTAAATATGTTTTTTAAATAATTCTAATACTCTAATAATTGCGAACAACACCTTTATTTTTTCATAATATATTATTATAATTAACCTGAAGTGTCGACAACAAACACTTAACTGTGGGAGGTGGTGAGGTAAGAATAGATAGGACCTCTACAGTCCTTTTTAGGACTTCCAGGCTAACAAATGGCAATGCTGTAGCCAATGAAGTTTTAACTGAGGCTCGGCTATTGCCGTTACTCAGCCATGACCAGAGCTTTTTAGCTCAATAACACCCAATCCATACAGATACAGATTTTCTTCATTCAGATGACGGGATAAAGAGTCACGGACTCAGTCCATCGCCCAGTTCTTTTAAGAACTTTAAGACACTTAACTGTTTCATTATTACTGATGTAAATATAAATATAAATATAAATATAAATAAATATATATAGTTTAAAGTGAAAATGGTGTTCTAAATGATTTTTTCTGATGTGTAAATGATTTCTATCTAGTTTTCATATGTAAAATATATCGTAATAAAATATTTTTTTCGCATTTTTACTTGCAAAAATAAATAACTATTTGGTTAGCAAAATTTAATGAAGCAGAGCAACTCCAATAATAACTATTCACAGAGCTAATAAATCTTTTAAATTTTAATAGATTTATTAGCTTTTAAAGTTTATTTTAATAGTACTGAACTAATCTTTGATAGCCTCCATAGCTCAGTCGAGTCGGTTTAAACGATATTGGAAAGACCTGGATTCGAATCTGTCCAAGACGCGAAGAACAGACAACTGCTGCCATTTCATGACCCCAAACCTATAGTAGTATTGCCTGAAATAGTGTGTTACAGTTAATATTTTTGAGATGTTGGGTTAAAAACCCGAGTTTCCGAGTGAGAAAACGCTCTTTGCCTCTACCAGAGACCACTAACTGCAGAACGGCTAAAATACTCAGAAAAAAAATATTTCTAGTCGAAGGCTAGAATTCAAATGACAACAGTTGTTCTTCTTGCTAGCATTATGGTAAAAGAAACGTAATCACAAAACTACAAAGGCTTCTTAAATCGTAAATGAAGAATAAAATATGGGTGCTTATTTTCATTTCAGGTAATACGTTTTTGTAAAGTATTAAACATATAACCGTACAGTAATAATACAATTTATTATAAAATTTCTCCCTTGTTTTTACCGCTAATAATAACATTCACAAGAAAATATTAAGGATGCAATGTACAATATATATCTCATACTTAAAACAAACGGATATTCCATTATTCTAAACATTGTTTTAATTGATGAATGCATCGATTTCCCAATTTGCCTGTTGGCAGCAAAGTTTCAATAACTGGAATCTAAATGAGACACAGGCGCCATCTGGCGATATTAAACTTTCTGATCAAAATCTTTAATTATTTCTGCTCACTGAGCGATAAAAAAAAAAGTATTTTTTATGACCACTTGGTTTTGTGCTACACATTTCGGGATGGTGTAATCTAGTTGCGACACAGCCAACGTTGATACTAAAGACAGTTATTATCGTAGAGAACGATCCTCACCAACATCATTAGCAGAGCAATGACCCACGGCATCAAATTTGCTGCCACAACTTTCTGCATCAGATAAGTATAAGTCGTCAAAGTGATCCGGATACAAATCTATGAATAATGAAAGGCTTAGTAAGCAAAATGTATTTTATCTTCGGTAAAAGTCACAGAATTATCGATTATACATTTCAGGTATTTTTTTTTCCAAGAGATTCTTCTTAAAGAACACCGTATACTATGATATACATTGCAGATTTCAGGGACAGTTTTCGAACCTTCAAAGATTATAGTTTCCTTTTTTTAAAGTTTGACAATTATTACGAGTAAAAGCTAGTAAATGTACATGGGAACATTCGAGTATAACGTTTATTTAACTTTTTTCATCTCATGACACGTCTTTGAATCTATCATACATGAATCTCTATTCAGCCAATCTATAGTTATGACAATTGTTATTCATGACCATTTATGGCAAGTGCTTATAAATTAAACAGGAAAAAAATTAAGCTTTTTTTTTTTAAATGGCAAAGCTCAATTGCATACAGTCCTGTCTCGTGGTATCGTCAAATATGTAAAACAATATTTAGATCTCTGATAAACATCAGTATTTGGATTTTTGACAAACATCGGTATTTGGATTACCAAAATATTGAACTTCTGTATTTTGGTAAACATCAATCAATATTTTAAAACACAGTTAAAAATCACATTCTAAATATCATTTTGGACTCTATTGTTAATTAGAACCTCAGTCCTAAATAAATACACTTTGTATTCCTATGTATCATATAGTTACTAGCACTTTTTAGTGATTAAATTTACTTAGTATACTTACTATCTTTACAGAATATCTTTTCAGTGTTTGTTCGTTTACTATTAAAAAGTTCATGTTTGTTTGCTATTAAGAACAAAAGAGAAGTATTTTCACTGGCTCATCACATGTACTAGGACTGACAATAAGGAAAAATACTGCACTAAACGCAGGACCTTACTGACAGGATGGGTGAAGCATACATGCTTTTCGTATTCCCCTTTGTCTGTAGTGGAAAAACTATGAGTGGGGAGTTATTGAGCTATATGCTCGCCCTGTGAGATTAGTTGTGTTCAGCTAGATGTAGGATAGACATGGGTCTTTTGTATTTGCAATAATCTGCTTCACTGTAGTCAGTAGCTTGTTTGATAAGCGGGTTTGGATGATTCCTTGTGCTTGGATAGAACTTTTCCACTAAATCATGGAAAATACAGTAATTTTCAATTCAATAGTATTGAAATATTAAGAACATTATATTAATAAAAAGGTGTGTTTATAAAACTTGAAAATTTGGAGAGTTAAAAGAAAAAATTTATTTTTATCTCAGAATAAAGCTTTATTATTTCCTGTTATTAAAAATTATTTTATAAAAAAATTAAAATTAAAAAAATTCAAATATTACCCTAGTAACAATGGATTACAACGAAATTATAACAGCGTTTATAATATACCGTACTTGTTATAACATTTTATATGAATACCTAATTCTGAGCATGTTTTTCGTTCTGTTTTTTTTTTTATTCTTTATTTTCATAACTTTGCCTAAAATAAAAATCTGGCATGCATTGATAAGCGAAGGGTACACCTTAAAATCTTAAAAGAACTGGGCGATGGACTGAGTCCTTGACTCTTTATCCCGTCATCTGAATGAAGAGAATCTGTGTGAATGGGGTGTCATTGAGCTAAAAGCTCTAGTCATGGCTGGGTAACGGACATAGCCGAGCCTCAGTTAAAACTTCATTGGCTACAGCACTGGAAGTCCTAAAAAGGACTCTCCCCCCCTATAAATCGTAATTCGCGAAGGGTACACTACCTCCTGTGGGTTAATTTATAGATACAGTTGCCATGGTTGCAGACGCAATAAAATATGGAAGGAAGAATTGAATAGCAATATTCCATATGGAAACCGCTGCATTCTCTCTCTCTTTCACACACACACACACACACACACACACACACACACACACACACACACACACACACACACACACACACAAGAACCATCTCTTCACGGGAGGCCATTGTCGAAAGACTGCGGTGGTTTCAGCTACATTCCAGTGGAGCCCTACAGGAGAGAAAAAAGTGTGCTGGCTGACAAGTCAAGATTCTTGCTAGAGAATGGCTACCCATATGTTTCATACAATACAATCGCTGGATCGTTCGCGCATAATATCCACTATCCGTCAAAGTGAATTTAGAGTCATTATATGAAGCGTAATTTGTTTGTCATAATTAGGACTCGTGTTACGTATTGGCCAATCTCATATCGAATAATAACTCAATACTAGAAAAGAGAACATATGAAGTATTTTAGATTCCACACATACATGAAAATAGTAAAGCCTACACTAAGTCATATACTGACTCAGTATAGGTTTTATACTGAACCGAACAGGAACCATATGCCAGCTTAGTTGACACTTCCCCTCTCCAATCAAGGTCGTAGATTCCAATCCCAGTATAGGAATGTGGACGGTTGTGATGGTTTCTGCGTGTCAGATGAATTTGGTCGCCAGTATTAACACCACCCTACTTATAGGAAGTCTGAAATGGCTAAAGAGTTCCATGATGGCTTTGAATTCTCTGGTCTACAGTTACTGTGGCAAGAAGAAGAATTATACCGTAGTCATGGAAGTGCTCCTTGGATCTGAAATGAAATCAGAAATTTCTTTGAATGTGGTTTGTTTTGATTTACTTTAGAGTACATAGCCAATTATCTTGTCTTTATAGAAACGTAATTAATACTTCGATAAGGCGATTAATCTCATTGTCTGTATAATACCAGCTAACTCAATTTCACTGAAGAAATCTTTTTAAGTAAATGCCATAGCCAACAACTTCCCAGATCTTTCCAACCAAAGACTACCGCCGGTAAGAAATCAGGTACGAATGTTATTTTTAGTTTATTAACATTTATTTATTTATTCGTATGGGTTCTCCCCCCCCCCGTTCCTCCACCGTCCCCTAGGGCTGGTTGAGCGCTCCTAATGAGGAATTAAGTATGTATTTTATGATTGTAGATCCGTGTGTGTGTGTGTGTGTGTGTGTGTGTGTGTGTGTGTGTGTGTGTGTGTGTGTGTGTGTGTGTGTGTGTGTGTGTGTGTGTGTGTGTGTGTGTGTGTGTGTGTGTTCACGGGCCATTTCGCCTGTTCTCAGGGATGAAAAACCCTAGTTTCCGGATGGAAAAAACCCTCTACCACCGTATGAGACTGGCTAACTCACCTTTCGTCGAAAGAGACCAGATAAAGGTTCCTCACGTCATGGACGGGAATCTTACGCGGGTCTTTCCGACCAAAGGGCTTACCGACTGAGCTACGGAGGTCCTTCATTAACATTATTAGCTGAATTATAGTTTTGTTAGAGTAGTATAATAAGAATGCACTCGATGTACTTTTATATCATGATGTGTTTTTACATTAGCTAAACATGTAAATTATAACACACGCATATTTGCATAACCTTATGTTATATAACAGTCATTTGTTGATATGGTATGCATGCAACACAAAACAAACCATGAAAGCAGAGTTTAATCTTTCCCCATTGCGATATTTGCATACAAACGAAACAATGTATTCACTTTCTATCGTCTGCTTAATCAGATCTAACAATGGTTAAACCGGTAACTACAGCAACCATGTTAATGTTGGGTAATTATTATCATAAATAAAAATTCTAAGATTGTCAGCGTGGTAACTCAATTAGCAATCAACTGAATTTCTCCAGTATAGTCTGCATGAAAGTTAATTAAATTTCTACAGAGTGTCGAGTACGGCGTGCATCAGAACGAATCCACTAAACGCCGTTTGCTTCATTCTTTAAGAAATCCCTTTGTGCTTCTTAACGCGAGAGCATGCTGAGGTGTAACGAAGCCGAACAAACACACCTCTACGGGAGGTCTTGTGTTCTGCCTTCAAGGAGTGGCCGAGATAAAAAGCAATTCTCAAGAAAAATAAGCACAAAGTTCTTTTACTTCGTTGGCCGTTCGTGTGTCAGGAATCAGTTGGCGGCGGCGGCATCTTTCCGCTGACGTACATTCTCTCTCTCTCTCTCTCTCTCTCTCTCTCTCTCTCTCTTGTCGGATAATCCGTTCAAAGGGATTTCTATCGATTTCAATGAAGGCTTTCAGAGTCTTTCTAGTTTCTTGGCCTTTCTTCGTCTTATTGAAGGCGGGAATTGAAATCATCTTCTTTCTAACGGCAGATTACCGTAGCTACGTTACCTCCGGATCCGGCATATGTGTGTGTCTTCACATAAAGTGTTAAAGAATTTAATAGTAGCACTTACAGCACTTACTGTTGTCAGTGAAAGAACGTAGCATTTCTGTAGTTTCATCCGTGGAGAGTTTTTCTTTTTCTTTGTGGAACTTTAGAAGCGAATAGGTTAACTGTTATATAAGAGGCACGCTTTCTTTCCAAAAGAAAATTCTGCTTCTTAAAAAAAAAAAAAAAAAAAAAAAGGTAATTTTGAGTCTATTGTAAAATTGTTTCTAAATTGGATATTTTAACCTCGTTTGCTTTCATCGTTATGTCCATTTTTATTGTCCCTAATAAACATTAAATGATTCCATGTGTAATGTGAGCACCAAGAAATCCTTTTGTACCAAATTATTACGCTCTGATTCTTAAAGCGTACATGGTAATGTTAAGAGTCGTAAAATAATGCTGTTATGCATGTTAGGGAATCTTTTCTTACTAAGGTATTAACATTACTATTAGTTGGGTCATTAATGTGCCCTGTTTGGAGCAATAAACCATCTTTTTAAGTAAAGGCCATAGCCAACAACTTCCTAGACATTAAAAGCAAATAGTTAAGATTCTGCCATTCGGGGTGACAGCGTGTTAGCCTCCATTATTACTTTTTTTCTGTGCTTTTTTTATTTAAATATCTGAGTGTTATAGAGGAAGGAATCCTGTAGACTAACATTTCGGTTTAGATCAAAGAGATGACAAAGAAATTAAAGGATATGTATAAAAAGAAAATAAAACTAATAGACGAAAAAAGAGAAGAGAAGAGAGAGAGAGAGAGAGAGAGAGAATACCGAAAATAATCAAATATAACAGAAAAAAAACAGAAAATCTGTCTAACATGTTAAACAGATTACACAAGGTGGAGCTTGGGGGTATCCGGAGAGTTCGTCGATAAACAGTTAATCGAATGAACAATTCATCGGACGACAATTCGTCGAAAATGCAATTCATCGAAAAAACAGTTCACCGAAATTTTTAACTTTTCGAAAATGTTATGATAAAAGTGATCCCTTTAGAACAAATACTGAACCGTGCGGAGTGAGAAAGCAATGCTACTTTAATAGGGAATAATTATAGAACAATATCGTTTCTGATTGTCTTTCTTGTCCGATAACTGTTTCAAGTATGTTCATGGGACTGATTTGCCTGTTTCCGGGAGGAAAATCCCAGCCTACGTAGACTCCATTATTATTATTGTTGCTAGTAGTGATATGCGACTTCAATACAGCAATTATTATGGGATGAATTTTACTCTGATTCGCTAGTTGAAACTTTTACAAGAAAATATCGAACCGTTTTCAGTTCAGGTATATTCGGGGCAACAAAGAAATCACGTGTTCAAATTATGTGTTACAATAACTGTCTGACTTAGCGGAATTAGTGGAAGTTGTCGGTACAAGAAGTACCGACTTCTACTAATTCCTCTACAAAAACAGAACCGTGCAGACAGCAAGAAGCTGTCTGCACGGTTCTGTTTTTGTTCTAAATGGATGGCTTTTATCATAACATTTTCGAAAAAAAAAAAGATTCCGAAATGATATTAGCAATTCCGCTTTGGCTGGATCAATTTAATGAAATTTTAGTTACATTTTCCGGTGAATTGTTTTTGAGATGAATTGCATTTTCGACGAATTGTTTTTCGATGAATTATTCATTCGATGAGTTGCCTTTTATGAATTGTCTTTCGATTAATTGCTTTTCGATGAATTTTCATGGAACCGGAGATTGGAGCTATTTGCTTGCATCATGGCGAGTAGATGTTTCTCATTCTTTCGTTATTATTACATTACCGAATGGTAATTCCATTCTTTCAGTTCAACTATTTGAGCTATTTGGAGAGGGCAGTCGTGTTGCCCATGATGCTATACAACTGAAAGATAGCCATTCTTGTAACTGATCGAACAAAAAATAAATCAGCATAGATAATAATTTTCTTTATGATATGCCATTTGTAGTAAACATTATAATTACTAATATAACTAAATTACACTTTTTTTTCAAGCATCGAAACTTGAACATGGTACAAGCAATGCAAATGCGTTTGTTCCTTTGAAAAACAATAAGCACAGATAGTTCAAGTATCTCTTTCAACATAAAGTCTTATTACAATGTGTAAAGTACAATAAATGTTATGATATCATATTCTGTATTTAACTGAGTTGGAAAGTATGGATCGTGTTTACAGAATTCAATAGTTTTCTTTGTGTAGCAAAGAAAAACCCTTGATAGTCTTCATATACGTTTTGTTCTTGTAAAGACGACAATTTTCTTTGAATATCTGGTAAAGTACTATTGCTTTTCTTTATTTTCTCTGTTTTATACATTAGAAGGCTATATTATCTTATCCGAGACGTTGTTTTCTATATTATTGTCATTTTCAGCAAACAACACAAAGCTATTGGAAGGAGTAATAAAAGTAAGTTGAGACTACTGAAAATCTCGTGTTATCCCTTCGTCAGTGGAAAGCAGATTCATTCGATGAAAGCCATTAAAATGTTCGTAGCTCTGTCTCCAATAGCGGAAGAATTTTGAAACATTTCTGTTTTCTTTATTATAGTGATTTTCTTAAAATAAATATTGCTTGCGTTTTTACCTGTGCCTTGCAAAAGCTACAAAAACCATTTAAAAAAAGCAAATAAAATGCCGGAAATGGGAGCACTGTGATGATGAAAACAGAATTATCAGTAGCTTATCGAAAACAATTATATTTGATAGTCAAACTATGCCAGTATTTCCCTTGGGTAAGTTAAATCTAGTTGTTTACATCATTGCAAGCACTATAAAAATAATTTAAAACCCTATTCTACTAGAATTTTTTTTAGCGTAGAACTATTCTACGTAAACCCTATGGCCCGTGAGCATAAACTTCAATCCCTTAATCTCTTTCTTTATTTTTATAATACTTTATACAGCGTAGACATTTTCTCCAGTCCGGACATTAACGAAGATTGCAATCTGGGCTTGGTACGATGAGTTGTATACTCTACATCATCACTCCAAAACGTGCTTGATTAGCAAATAGAACAGAAATAATAAACAATTTCGTAACAATGATACGAACGTGACACGAGCTAAAGAATCGAGTTGCCTTTCTCAGTAAACGATCGTATTTTAAAAGGGAACTGTTCAACAAGATTCATTCGTAAACGGATCTTGTTAAACAGAATCAACAAAATCCGTCAACATTTCCTGAAAATTTATCCTTCAAAGTAAAGATTTGTCTAAGTCAACATTTCTTAAAACCTCACTTATTGAAACTAAAAATACTTCGTTTCCGTAAGTCAGTTTTTCAGGAAACGTTCAAGGCTTGATGTCCCTTGAATGTTTACAACATGAAGAAGAAAAAGAAAATTAATTTAATCTGCAATACTCCACAAAAGAGTTTATTATATATGCGCTTTTGATTGGAAGCTTTTACTAAGAACCACACACACACACACACACACACACACACACACACACACACACACACACACACACACACACACACACACACACACACACACACACACACACACACACACACACGTGATGCTTTTCAACTATTGATCAAAACGTTGTAGTAGCTTTTAAAGCTAAGTGTCTCCATCTTAAGCCTCTCCATGTCAAGAAAACGTGTAGCAAAATCCATACACATGATACATGATTTTCAAGGATTTACGGTTGCCAGCTTAATATCAAGGATGATGATAAACATCATTCGCAATGTCTGAACAGTCACTTCACGGTGTGTGAAAAAAAGTAGCCAGAAGTCGTAAATATTATGAATAACATCGTAGAAAAATGTTCCACCGCGAAGATAACCATTCTTGACAAACAAACACAGTAGCTAAATTTACAAAAGTTGACAAAGAAAATGAGCAAGAGTTATTATGTACTCACATGAAGCACTTCGGGCTCTGAATGAGAACAACACAGGAAATTGGAGTT
This sequence comes from Typopeltis vanoorti, assembly GCF_054136105.1. NCBI lineage: Eukaryota > Metazoa > Arthropoda > Arachnida > Uropygi > Thelyphonidae > Typopeltis > Typopeltis vanoorti. Next base: position 36,721,687 of record NC_143571.1, on the reverse strand, counting down.
TAGCCATAAGGAAGTTAAGCCTATGAGAACACTCCCACGGAAGATTAGGGTCTCAGGCACTTACGATGATCGACAGGGCTATGGGTAACATGTATGCAGCAAATGAATAACATGACCCATATTTGATAAATTCTAAGGCACTAAAGGAAGTTGAAAATATTCTGAAATACTAAGAGGAACTCTTTAAGATAAAGATTTCGACTCGGGCATTGGTCGAGAAGTTTTTCAAAAAAAAAAAAAAGAAGAAGTTGAAGAAAAACAAAAATAACCTTCAGTCTTTATATCACCTTTACTTCGTCTGAACCTACCGATTCAGCCTGGATTATGCGATATTTATTTATTCATTTCTACAAACCTTTTTTTCTCTCTCATTCTGTTTAACTGATGTATTATTATGGCCATGGCCAGTTAAATAGAATAAGCGAGAAAAGGATATCGATACAGGTGTTTGATGCTGGAATGGTAGGTAACAGTCTCAGAGACAGACCAAATTAACAATGACGAAGATTACTGAAATATAAGATTGGCAATGCGGAAGATAGATTAATTTTAATGAAAACGTTCATGTAAGCTAGTAGTAATGTATTACTAATGTAATACTATCATAATAGCTTGTACATTCATTGAGGTACATATCGGTAAATAATATGTATCTCAACGGGCATACGGTTATGAAATCACAACACCGAAATCTCTATTTATTCAAATGAGATTTACCTTCTTGGGATTACTGTAATCTCGATTGATTTTCTGGCGTGAACATATTATAAACGTTTCCCCTTCTGTATCCAAAATATTAGGTGGTTCCGTCTTGCACCAGCATTGCTTTACCTACAAACAGCTTCTAACTAATCAGGAATCCATCTGACCACTAATATTACTCTCGAATCTGGGATGGTATCTCTAAGAGTGCTCTAATAACAGTGGATTCTATACAGAACACAGCAGTTAGCTTTCTTTCATCAGTTCGCTTTCTGATGCATGCTTCGCTTACAAATCTCTGCCCTATTCATCAGAATTGGCATCAGTAATTCCCACACTATCAAATTCGCTCAAACGCTTGCCTGAGCTAATCAACTCTCCATTATAATAATAAATTATAACAGTTTAAAATAATAATAAATTCGATAATAATCTAAACATTCAGTGGACAAACCAATATCCATGCTATGCAAACCTCACTTACGAAAGACTGTTAATCTATCGCACATGTGGGCTACAAATTACATAATCAGGAAAATATCTACTCGGAGTCTGTGTAGCTCAGTGGTTGTAGCGCTTGATCGTACGAAGGAAGACTTGCTTTCGAATCTAGTCGGCGACTAGAAGAGATTTTTCTAAGCCTTTTTTCGAACGGTTCCAGAGTTAGTCGATCTCGGGCACAGGCAAGCGGGTGTTTTCTCCCGGAAACTTGTGTTTTCAGTCCCGTAAACTCAAGAAAATCGACCGTAGAACCCATATTATTTCAGACATTAAATATATTATGTTAGGGTTAGGGACCACGCGATGGCGACACTTGATGAGCCGTCTCTATTCACTGCGTGCCACTTAATTAGTGATAGCCTTGGGCCAGCAATCTCTGATTGGGTACCAGTGGAGATTGAACTGCCCACTCACTCTCCAAAAGTTAAACAGGGCTAAAACGGCCTCGCCTACTCCCTATACGGAATAAAAATGGCTTTAGCTGATTTTTTTTCTGATAGATCAAATATGAATTTTTTATTATCTTAATAAGGAATTATGTAATTGTATCATTGCTTCCTTTCTTCTACAAGTGAAGTTTCATTTTAATTGGCTTTACTAGTATTCTTATCGATATGGCTCTATAACTTTAATTCTCTATCAACCAAAATACGCAATTTCTACTTATATCCATCGAATGCTACTTTCTTCTGAATTAGATAACTTTGCATTCATTTACATTAAAACACACTTTCCTATCATCTTTTCTGATCTTTTTAAATAATTCTGTAAAGAACTGAGATCATCCAAAATTGACTATTCTATCTAGCTTCTTATCACCAGCAAGGAAAGATCCTAAATCATTTATTTAAATGTCTCCTCTCCAGTCATTTGTTCTGTGACGATGTTGTCTAAAGAAGGCATAATTAATACATTTGTTAAAGAGAGTAACTTACACCTTTAATAGCCTCAAGGGACTGAAAATTAACGAATCCAGTCCTACATGCTGATGTATACTGAAAACAGCACTGCGTAATTTATGAACGATTCTTTGTTCATCCGACCTAGCATTGCTATATAATTTATTCTTTCTTCTAATCCGCTAAAACATGTTACTAGAACTAGTTACCATTGAAGTTTACAAGTAGATTAAATGTGTGTAACTTCGGAGGGATCTTTTCATTTCAAGGAGATGGACGTTTTAATATTTTGTAATTTCAATTCAATATCCACAATACTGGTTCTCTCTTTAGTATTCCAAATGTATCATTCTTTGTCATTTACACTACTACTTTAATATTATGTACAGGATGATCAACATTAAAGTATCCGTATTTAAGTCCTTGCGGAGCACTACTCAGTGAACCAAATGCTGCGACACTTTGCAGAAATGCATTATGTGTCATGCGGAAGAGATATCAGAGAAAAAAATAGTTCCAAAATTCACCATCAGGGGCGGTATGATGAACCGAATGTACATGAAGTAATTCTTCTCTGTGTGTAAGAAGGATTAAAGCAACACAAGCATACAAAACGTATTTTTATTCACTTCCATTATGCATTCACAGACTGTGCTGTTCAGTGTGTTGCCCTTTCCGGTTTGCAACAAACTGCAGACTTTGCACAACGTGTTTAAGCGCAGAATGCTTATGGTCGGGAGCCATGTTGCATTATGATGTCTTTCATCGCTGGCAAGTTATCAGGATGATTCCATTAAAACCTTTAAGAAATCTCCACAACTGGAAGTCAGAATGGGTCAGATTAGGTGAACGAGGATTCTATGCAGTGTGAAACACACGGCTCATCACTCTGGCTTCGGTGAAATGCTCCCGAAGAACCTTCTTTACGGATCAACCGATTTGTAGAGGTGACCGATCCTGCATGAAAATGATTGAATCCATGCACAGGCGCTATTGTGGCCGTGGCACATCAAAAGTGTTTATCATATCGCGATACCTCTCGGCAGTAACCGAGCAGGTCACAAGACCCAACTGGAGAATATTCTCAAAGAAGAAAAATGGTCCAATGATAAACGAAGTTGCAAACTCGCAACAGACAATAACTTTGGGTGAATGCAAAGGAATTGTTGGATTGCATGCTGGTTTTGAGTAGCCCATACCCCGCAATTGTGAGTATTCACAGCTCCATTCAGGGGAAAGTCAGCCTCATCTCCCCACAAAATCATCCACTGCCACGCAGCGTCCAACTTCACTCGATCAAGGAATGTTAAAGAGAATGTCATCGACTTTCAAAGTCCTGCGGGCGCAACTCCTCTTATTATTTATGTTGAACGGGTAGAAATGCAGAATCTTCCGTAGAATTGTTCAGACAGTTGTGTGTAAGACACATCCATATGTTTTCATACGGCACCTGTACCTGAAGGAACCAGCTGTTATTCATGGCTTGCTCCACAACGGAAGTAGCAACTTCATTCACTTGTTGTGAACTGATTGGTTTGCGACCTCTTCCAGGTTTAACTTCCACACGACGTACAATGTATTTCTGAATTTGAATCGCTGGATGGCGCTTCCAAGGCCTTAAATACTTTACTTTTGATCACAATTACAGAAAAAACGTCTATTGTATATATCGCCTATAAAATTTAATCATTTGCTGTCTTGGTTGACCTGGTGGGTTGTGCCCTGACCGGTCCGAGACACTTCGCAAGTGCGGCGGTGAGGGGCCTCCACGTGGCGTTCCTGGACACCTTGACGAGTCCGATTGGCTCACTACGCTATTCCTCCCTACCCTGGTTAGTTCCCCTCCGGTAGGGTTTTGTTTCCTCGCTGGCACAACTTCTACTGATGAGAACAGCTCTGGCTCTGATTGGTTAGAGTTAGGAAACTTCTCAAGAGTAGATCCCAAGGTCTGGGACTTGTTTGATGGCACATCACTCACCCGCCCCAGCAGCGTCCTGAAGAAAAAGAAGAATCGTCATTGTAATGATTGTGAGCATTTTGTACCTGCCAGAGAAAAACAACAACCATCCCGTGGTCCGTCAGTTCCAGCTTTGAGACATTTCTTCTGCCCTGCTTGCAGTCCTGCGTTTTCCACTGCAGTAGGCCTCGGAGTACATCGCACTGCTAAACATCCTGCTGAGGTGAATGCTGCTATCCGCACCAAACGCGTTAAAATGCGTGTGACCGCCTAAGACGAAAAAATGCTAGCCACTCATGATATCCAGTTCTTCGCTACAGGTATAAAGAACATTAATGAGACCTTGGCTAAGGTGTTTCAACATAGATCGCTTGATGCCATCAAACGCCATAGAATAAAGGCCAGCTACAAGCGGCTGGTTCAGGAACTGACTGAATATCCATCTCAGGAAGGGACGGGTAATACTTCCGTACCTCCCGTCCCCTTCTTCTTCTTTCATCCATCAATCCCATGGGCTGTCTTTTGAATCAACTGAGGAGGCTTTGATTTCCAGATTGGCATCTTCCCTCGACAAGCCCTCTCTTTCTGAGTTCAGCCATACCTTTCTACAAGAAATTATCATTGCCCATTTGATGGGCCAGGATGTTGAAGATCAACTGAATCACTACCTCCAGAAGGAATTTTCTCAACACCGAACGTCTCGTCATCATCATCGGCCTCAGCCCCGCCCACCATTAATTGTGTCTAGGAGAAAGCTGAAGAAGAAGGCCTATGCAATAATGCAGGACCTCTACAGGAAAAACAGAGGGATGTGTGCCAAAACCATTTTAGATGGCGCTTCCCCTCGACCTCTGGAAGAACAAGACGAAATATTGGTGGAGTTTTGGAGTGCGGTGTTCTCCATTCCTCCTCCGCATTTTTCTGAGAGTGACTCGCCCACGGTATTGCGATCTATTCCTGCATCACAGCTTTATCGTCCCGTAGCCATTCAAGAAATAAAATCAGCTTTCTCTGCAAATTCATCTTCCCCTGGACCAGACAGTTTCCCAGCATGAAGACTTCGTACGGTGCCTCTCGTTATCCTATAGGACTTAAGAGATTTTCTTCTCTCTACAAGAGTGGCTCCACCATACCTTCGTGCCTCAAGAACTATTTTTATTCCCAAGAAGGAAACTTATACACATGCTTCAGACTATAGGCCTATTACTATATCACCAGAGATTCTTAGACTTTTCCATAAGATATTGTTCAGATGACTACAGCAATATGTACAGCACGACAATCGGCAGAGAGCCTTTATCTCTTCGGATGGCTGTACCTTCTTTCCTCTCTTCTTTCAGATTCCCGACGCCACCTTAATACATGGCGTCCCTGGACCTCCAAAAGGCCATTGATAGCGTCTCCCTTCTTGCTATTCTTAGAGTGTTATCTATTGCCGGATGTCCAGAACCTTTTCTTACCTATGTTAGGGAGCTCTATTGGTGGCTCCATCTCTATCGCAACAGGGGTCGTGTGACCACAATACCCGCCATGCGAAGTGTTCGACAGGGCGACCCTCTATCTCCTTTATTCTTCAATTGCATCATAGATGAGTTTCTGCGCTCTCTTCCTAACCATATTGGTTACTCTCTAGACGCCTTATTCTCGTAGCCTCCACAAAGATGGGCTTTCAGGAACTCCTTGACTGGGCAGTTGACTTCTTTCATATTAAAGGCCTGAATATTAATATCGAGAAGTCCTGTTCATTAGCTCTTGTCCCTTCAGGTCACGAGAAAAAGGTTAAGGGCGAGATTATAGAGTTTTCCCAGCGCGCAAGACCATTGCATGCTTTGACCATCCTAGAGGAGTGGAGAGAGGTGGTTGATTCCACAGCTCCACTTATCTAGAATAAGAAAACTTGCAGCTTCATCCTCTCCTATCTGTAGAGAGGCTTTTCATAGTCCTAGCATTCAAAAGGACTTTAGACGTGTGAAGGGGGTGGATCCAGTATCACGGCGCCCAGATTGAAACAGCAAGAGATGAGTATAAGAGATGGGCGTCTTTGGTTTACAGTTCTGTAGACGGTGCCTCCTTAGTAGAGTCACACTTGATACCCCCCCCACACACACACACAACATCACTGGGTACGCGACGGGAGTAGATTACTTCCAGGTTTTGAGTTTACTGATTTAATAAGAATTAGAATAAATGCTCTGTCCACTAGGGCCCCCCACAGCCCGATAGGGAAGTGAAGACATTAGCTGTAGGGTTAGCTGCCGTTACAGCGAGATTTTTGTCTCATATTTCCCAATGCTGTTTCAGGACACATGGCGTCCGTGTGCAGAGACATGATGCTGTGGTCTCCATATTGACTAACCGTTTTAATAACAAAGGTTGGGAGACCACAGTTGAACCACACTATAGAATAACTTGTGGCATTAGAATGCCAGATATAGTAATGAGGAGAGATGGTGGTGTTTGGGTAATTGATGTTCAGGTAGTGGGTACTGGACGCTCGCTTATCTATTGCCATAAGAGCAACGTTCAGTACTACGAGCGAAATGCTGACCTTGCCAGGCAAATAGAAGAGGAGTTTGGGGCGACTCCTCGTTTTACCAGCGCCACTGTCTCTATGAATCGCGTGTGGAGTGCCGCTAGATATAGAGATTTGTCTTTACTTGGTTTATCCAAGAGTGGTGTTAAAGTTATTTCTTTGAGGTGGCCTGACGTTACCATCAGCGCATGACAAATAGGATACCAAGGAGTGGCATCGGGTGATACCCTTGTAATCTTCCTTTTTATGTAAAGTAAATTGTAAAGGCTCCGGCTTTCTTAAGTCCTTTTGGACGTTATGTATGAGTAGTACTGCTCTATCAGTAGGAAGTATAATAAAATAAAATAAAATAAAAAATGGATCACTGGAAGGTGCTTCCAAGGCCTTAAATACTTTACTTTTGATAACCCCGTATATTTCCATTTCAGAAAAACGTGAATTGTATATATCGCCTATAAAATGTAATCATGGAATAATGACATTTATCCCTTGAGATTATAATAATAATAAAAAACCTAATTTAGTTGTTAAAACTTTTAAAAGCATTTTAATATATCAGTCATTATTGCCCTGAGTCGTTGACCATAATGCGAACACTTTATCAAACACGTACATTTTACTCGCTAGGTGGCGCACAAATAACAGAAAAAATCATCGTTATAATAACTCTCGTGATAACTTTCGTTCCTCTATGGCTGCAGAAAGTTCCTTACACGGTAGGTTAGATTCCAGTCAACGACTAGAAGAACTTTTGTGGGTTTTTATTTCCCAATCAAATAAGGACAAAAAATCTAACACAAATCAGTAACCAACTTTGTCAAAAGTGAATGATTAGTTTTTATTCTCAAGTCTGGTCGTAGCATCTTCTCTCTGGCCACGCTAGATGTTTTAAGATGAGAAACAATTACTTTTGCCTCAGAAGATGAAATCATTCGTACTTGAAAGAGTCTAGAAAAGTATCATCAGCTAGTGAAGAAATTTTAATACGCCACATTATAATCTTTTAGAAATTACAGAATATAATGCCGCGTATTAAAATTTCTCCAGCGTTCGGAGAAACCAATGCGATGAGCAGCTGTCAATAAAATATGGCTAATATTTCGATTATTATTTTCTTATTTTTAGTGTAATATTTATCCTAATTTTAATGGCTCACCACAAACTTGTAAACCATTTTTAAGGTCTTAAACAAATCGATATTGTTAATGTATACGAAACATTTCTTTACAGAATATAAATAGCAAACAGCTATTGATTGGACGTTATCCTCTGACCTTTCTAAACTAATCATAAGCTAGAGTAACAGACTTTTGAATGGGATGCAGCGTAACTACTATCGGATTTGATATTGACAATCAATCAGTCTTTTCCCTAAGAGTACGTTATCAACTGATTATCAGGGAAATCGCACTTCCATAAAGACAGGAAGTAATAAAATGAGGTCACCGAGAGAGATATTTGAATAATAACAGTGGCTTGTAATATTTAACAACGCTACAGTAACGAAAAATTCAAATAATCTTTGGAAAGACACATTAGTGTCTTTTCAAAGAATCTTTGAAAAGACATCTTATGGAAGTAATGAGGAATCGGATGTTTTGTTTGATAAGATTCTTAAAAACACAATCTTTCTCTCTCACACACATATATGCTAAAATTATATATCATGAATTGCAACGCCCTTTTGGTCTAAGTGGATTGATAAATAATTAGTGTTAAAGTATTGGAAGTCAATAACAAGATATTGGCAGAATGATTTAGCAGTATTGAAAATACTCTTTTATTTTTCATAACCACTCTGTTACAAGAATCACTTTCACTTTGTTGACGAGAGGGAAGTTGTTACAAAATTACGAAAGCGTTATTTAGGCGAATGAATGTAAATATATAAAATTGAATAAACTACCCGAAATAGACTATAATATAATAAAAACTAGTATAAGGTATCAGAATCCGCAAAGAACATACAACGCCTTATTTGTCCTTATAAGGACTGGCTTAAAGGGGCGAAGCAAGAATGTTTTTCATCTTCCCGTTATCTGTAGAAGACAGTGTAGGGATAAGGTGTTATTGTTCTATTAAAGCTCTGATCATGGCAAGAGGGTAACAGCAATAGCCGAGCCTCAGTTAGAACTTCATTGGCTAAAGCATTGCCATATCTCATCTCACGGTCGATTCTCCATACAACGCTTTCTTAAAAGAACTGCTGGGAGATAGACTGAGTCCTTGACTCTTTATCCCGTCATCTGAATGATGAAAATCTGATGTCTGATGGGATGTTATTGAGCTAAAAGCTCTAGTCTTGGCTGGATAATAACATCCATAGCCGAGCCTCAGTTAAAACTTCACTGGCTACAGCATTGCTATCCCTGGAAGTCCTAAAAAGGACTCCCATACAACGCCTTTCCCTTTATTTAAAAAATAAATGAAGAAGTATAAATATAACATAATGGTGTTGATTCAGTTTCTCTTTATAAGATAATAATTTAATAAAAAAGGATTTATTAAGAAATCAATATAGTACGAATTATAATTTCAATCCTATTTTATAGTTAAATATAGACAGCAACTTAACAAAAGTTTAAAAAATTCTAGAGTGTATATAAGATTATAACCTTCGCCATCTGAGCTGCCTTGGTTTACACCACGTAAACGATATGCCCTGCCAGGTGCCCGTATGCTTGTCTTTTATGAATGCTTAAACTAGTCTACACTGGCCTCATATTTGTTTCGAATTGTTGGTTCTTAATTTTTCGAAATTATTCTTATATATTTTCTAAATTTAGCCATAAAACACGACTGGATCCATAATATCCTTCATTTTAATAAATTACTAATTCCAAATTGAAGCCTTTTGGCACAATATTTTAACAATTTTACTAATTATTGAAAGGTCGTATTTGATCTAGATGTAATTAAAAGTGATGTGAATTTCTAAGTTTGGAGAGCTATAGTACTAGTACTATATCTAAGAACGCAATCTAGTTCATAAGGAATATCGTTAAGATGCACATGCGCAAGATACATAAAGGAAGCAGTGCAGCGCAGTTCCTAAACAACCTGATTTTCTTCTCATTATTTCTTAACCAAAGGTAGCATTTTAGCCTTTACAAACGTTAGTTCTTCATTTATTTATTTATTCAGAGCTATAGAAACAGTGAAATATTTGGAACCCTGTTGTGTTGTAGAATACTCGTGCTTCGCTTTCAGTCCATAAAGGAAAGCAAAGTTTGTAAAAAAAAAATCCACTGATTTGATATCCGACTCGTGAAGTGTGAGGCTCGCGTTTAAACCGATTAATATCCACGAGGGGAAAAAAAATCGAGGAGCCAATCAACGATTCTTTTCACTTACTGGAGGATTTCTTGACAAGAGACAGTATTTGGTAATTTAAACTTTTACGAATTAAGAATTAATTCGTTTAAAATTAACTTCGTATCATGAGACAAACGGTGTCAGCTAAAGTTGAATAACTAGCTGTGGCATTGCCATTTACCTCTTAGCCATTGTGCTGCACCAAATAAGTCAGTTGGGTTTTTATTCACTCCTCTGATGGATGGTCATTAGCGAGGGAGTTATTAACATTACAAAGAGATTCCGCCTGTCAAAGGATCTCTTTACTTTCCATTTACAGATTCGACTTAATTAGAAATTCTTCCGTCCGTAGTTGAAGTTGTTGTGCGAGTCGATAGCGTGGTAATGTCTGCGTTTTTATAGTAGGGCTGTTCATTTCAAACTCGTGAGGAAATTTATTATCCGAGGGTCTGAAACAAACTTTTAGGCTCTTAGATTCGTGCTTACCGAAGTGAAATGAATAGAATAACTTGAGAAAATTCCAACTGTAATTAATAAATATCCAATATAAAGAAAACAAGTATTGAAAATCTCACTTTTAACTAAAGTTTACTGAAATGCATCCTGCTTAGAGTAAATCAGTTTTGTTTAATTATTTGGATTTTTCGTAATTAACCTAAAAATCGAAATAAACAGAGACAGAAAGCAGCATGTCGTGTAGAAAAATTGTTAGTTTCCACCACAGTTAGAACTTGGGTTTTGAATTTATGTAGTAGTAGCAAATTGCGTAACCAATTGGAGCCTTCCTAGAGTGCTATCATTAGGCTCGGTTCGGCTTGTTTAATATGACTCAAAAGACACCGCTATAAATGTATTTTATTCATTAGGAAATGAAAGTTGGAACTTTAAAGAATACATTGTTTTGGTTACTACAGATCTCATTTGCAATGTTGCACTGCTGTTTCAATACCACAGACGGACATCCTCCCACTATAGGTCGTTTAGAATTTCGGCCAAAATAATTAAAGCTGAAGCCAGTGCACTGTGTTGTTATTTGCGCCTTTTTTTTTTCTTTTGGTCACCTCCGTAAAAGACTAGCTAAATGACCTTCAAATGAAAAGCTCTAATCAAGGTTCTTCACGTCCCTAACAGAGCTCCACCCTAGGTTTTTACAACAAACGGAGCACTGTCGTTGTTATGAGTTGTACTGTGGGAGAATGAACTCAAAGCTTATTTCTGAAGATATAATTTTACATCAATGTATGCACCCAAATAACTTATTACACAACCACTTGTTATTTTGATTTCATTGATGCATTCACAGATTAGCTTTTTGGTTACTTTCATGCCAATAGATTTGTAGAAGAAAGAACGAAGTTACATTGTTTTCTTCAATTAGAAAAAAAAATTCTCTAGGTTTTTCCCAGTTTTCTGAATTACTCGATATTTAGCATAGAAAGGATGGTCCCTCTCCCACTTCAGGAAGGGTGCTGCATTTTTAAGCCCCAACTCAGGAACATCGATGTAAAATATAGATTTATAATTCTGGTTACGATAATTAACGTGAGATGGGCAGTTGTCTGACATCATCAGGTTAGCATATATCTACATGCTAGCAAAAATACACTCATCTGACATAATGCAAATATTAAAGCTGCATATATATCAACAACCGAACAGTTTTGTTTTGCTTACCAAAACAAAACTGTTGTAAAAAGATAACCATGTCAGTAATAAGCACGGCCCTGCTTAAATTTCTGTAAATTTGCTTCAAACATATAATGACTACCAAATAGTTATCCAATTCAAATTAATATATGGATCAGAAGTATCGATCCTGTTGTGTTTTTATAAATAAAAAAACTCCATAATATGGAATGAATATCTTAAGTAACTCTGAGTAAAAGTGAAAAGAAAAATATCTTTCATTAACAGTGAGTCATCTTAGTATAATCCGGATGTTATTTGTCCTCTACATAATTCAAATTACAGCTTAGTGTTGATTTCCCTTTCCATCAGTGAATTAGCCGATCGTCCTACGAAGTCAATACGGTTGTTATTTTATCCAGAAACTTGGATGTTTCATCCTAGAAAAGCACGCAGTCCGCCTAAACGAACCTATGCCATTAACAGAGGCAATACACTGGCCTCATAGCCTCGGGTGCTTTGGCAGTAAAAACAACCACAGCCATGTGTTCGTCTATAGAGAAACACTCGCAGCTCTGTATGGTGTGCTGTTGCTTTATAAGAAAGTCAAGAGATGATCATTCTTCATAATTATCATGATTCAGTTCTTTGAGTGGATGCCTGGGTAACCTCAGTTGCTTTCGTGTAAGCTGAACTGTTTTTTTTATTGATTACGATTCTAAATTATTTTATGATTTGTTGGGTTGGTAAGTTAAATTGTTGTTTAATGCAACTAGTGAATCAGAAGGCTGAAAACAAACACTGGTATTTATTCTGCTGTTTGAAATTAGTGTTCAGCTTTTTGTTATGAAGGATGAAAACCAATGAGAGTGCTTTCTCTATAGCTCTAGAGAAAACCAATTAATACAATTTCTAAGCTACCGAAAAGCTATTTAACTAACAAACAGTCGCTAATATTGCTGACATCACCGTCGATCCACAGCGCATCTTCTTACTGATGTCACACATCTTTGGATAAATACCATAGAAGAGTCTGAAGAAACTCGGGAGTTGTTCTTAATATCTCTAACATATCTGATATCCTGGATATGATTATTTTGATGGACGGATCTTTATACTGAAACTTTGCTGGAATAAGAGATAACCGTTCTTTCATTTTCACTTTTTCTTTTATAAATATCCTCTGTACAAATTACCGAAACTCAATATTCTCTTCTTCAAACCATTCTGGAGTAAACTTTGATAGCCTTGTAGACGTTACATTTTTCATCCCTTCAGAAACTGAAATCTACAGATATTACCATGGTCACAAGTAATCAGAAATAGCATCAATAATTCACTCATCCTTATTCTTGTAGTCACCAATTCTTCACGCTTCGACTTAAGAAAGCTCATGGATCAAAGATTTTTCTATCTTATTATTTTTTCTGTTTACAAGATAACCATAGTTTTTGATAAAGAATACTTTACTTTCTTTCTTGAAGTGTCATTATTTGAATTTACTGCACTGTGTTCCATTACATGAATAGTAATAATCCATAGGTCTTCAAATCCAATGTTAAAATTTTTTTTTTGTTTCTGAAACTTTTTGACTACCCACACTGTTGTACTGAAGTTGAACAACTTCACATCTGTGGATAAAACAAATTAATGCGCATATCAATGTCTTCAAAATTAAAGTTAACGACAATTAATGAAAACATTACATATATGAGAAAAAAGAATATTAAGTCTGATTATTTTGAACAGAACATTTGAAGTAATTGTTTTCACAGGTAAAAACTAGTAAAGTGGTAAAGTGAAAATGACATTTTAACTGAATCTACTAACATACTTTTTGAAGCTGAGGAAGCTAACTCTAGAACACTGTAATGGATGTTCATAACGTGTGTTCTCAGGCCAATGTGTGTGATCAATAGATTTTCTCAAGCTTCAGCCGACAGGGGATCTAGCTATTAGCTTTTTGGTTTCAGTAAGATTGCTCTTACTGAAATACTGTTGCATATATCAGTCATATTATCTTGAATATATATATAAAAAAAACACTGTACTGTTACACGTACACTTTGAGTAGTTTGTGCGCTATTACGCTGTCCACCCTTCGCTTTCTGACTTACTACTCTGAGACATCACTAGCCAGGACAATTTTCATTCTTGTTCTTCCAGAAATTTTCTACACGCGAATATAAATTACAGGCGATAATTACCGAACGCATAATTGAAATCAATATATAACGCACTCGAACAATGTTAGATTAGTAATATTTAAAGACTAATTAGGCCCAGATGAATCTAAAAATTCCTTCACCACAGCTCAGATTATCAATAATCTGGAATCGAGTAACTGAGATAAACTAGCGTAGGTACTGGCCTACAAGTTGAAAGAAACACTAACTAGTATAATGTGGCGCAAGCGTGTCTCAAGATTGATTTTTGATAAAATAACATTTTAGTGAAGTCTATATAATAAGACTATCTGTAATGTTTATTCCTGCATAAGCTGCCTTTCTCGATCAAGTACTGATTCCAAGAATAAATGAACGTCTACATAACGTTTCAACATTAAATTCTTTTGGAAAAAAAGTCTAAGACAACAAACACGGATCTGGTTTCATAAATCGATAACATAGAAAGTATTTCTATTGCTCCCAGTTGCCGTCGTACTAACACTAAAGTTTATCCACCTTATGGAAATGGTAGTTTTCTACTGTTGAATAATCATTATGAATGTATAACATATATATAAAAGATGAGTGACAGAAGAAGCTAATTTACGAAATAAATGCATTTAAGTAGTACGGACTTAACCTTTCTACAGTTATGAATTTGGGAACTTCATATTATGGTAGAATCTCATCTCATCTTCCTTTTTCCCTCTTTTACCTTGCAGTTTCGAGGGTTTATTAATCAGTGTTAGCACTTTAAAGACATTTCTCCTTGATTATCGTGAGATATTGTAAAAAGTCGTTGTCATAAAAGAAATGTATTTCGATCGTTAGATGAAAACCCCCCACATAAGTTCAACGTCCTAATGTCCCATCGTGATTAACAATGATCGCATAAAAGTAAGCTGTTGGAAATGAGTATTGATTAAACCGTTTCCTTACATAGTTTTTAATAAAAAGTGTGAAGTGAACAATACCATCTGAATCTCCCAACTCCTTGTCACTTTGACGTCGGCTAAATTTTAATTAATCGAATCGCGTTTATTGCAGTTGGTAAAGGTCAGTGTATCTTACATTATTATTCCTTTACAGCTAATTACACCAGTAGGAAGACAGCAGCTTGCTAATTTATTGCTTTATAAGCATTTATGAGTTACACATTTTTAATATGCATGATCAGAAAACTAATTATAGACTTTTTTTGTACTTTAATTAAAATGTGGCTTGGAATGGATCGATGGTTTCGGTTGAGTTTAATAAACTTGGAACACGGTATTTAAAGACAAAATTTGGAATATGTGATTTTTTTTTTTTTTTATTAAACTACTTTTCGTGAGAAAAATCTTCGTAAATTCTCTAGGCTTAATGCTCTGTTTGTTAGTAGAATCGATAACAAATGACCTACTTATAGTATGAAAAAGTGTCATAGAAACTGCTCTATAGAAACCAAATTATCAATCTATTATTTCGATGCAGATTTAATTAATAAATTCAGCTAATAAGCTCCACTAAATGAACACCTGATTTTCTGTTTGTCTTCTATGAGTGGTAACACAGTCGTAAAAATGATACTGATTGTTATTGTGGCGATGCATGAATTACTGTAGTTGCCTTTGATGATTAAACCTTACAATACTCACTCTACGCATGTACTGAGTAAGAATATGTATTTGCATGGAAAGACTTAGATTTGAATCCCGTAAAGATACAAGGACCTTTTATAAGGTGTTTTTTTTTTTTTTCAATTAAAGGCGAGTCAGTCGCAGCAATATCTAGTTACATGCTGTTATGAGCTACACCCCAACTGAGCTCAACTTTTAAGGCTAAAAATATATATATAAATTACTCTGATATCCTTCTTCGTTTTCCTCAAAAACAAATATCTTTAATGTAGAGCGGTTCACCTTACAAGCTATCCTTATTTGGGTTATCGGCATAATCATTAAGGAAACAAGAATATCCCAACAAGAAATTGGATTTTTTTGAACAATTACTTTAAAAGGTCGGCAATTTTGTAACAAAAGTGAAAGTCTAGAACAAAGCTTCAGGTTGCTGATATTAACGTAATGATACTGTTAGAATAAAAGATGTTATGAAAGATGAAACACACTTTGGGAATTATACGAAACTCAGCTACAAGAGCCTCGCTTGTAATACGTGGAAAGCTGTTAATATTCCACAGTGGAGAATAGAAATTAAAAATTGATTGGGTGAGTATTTTGTCCCATTTCCGTATATTTTTGTAAGCTATAATTAAAGGGAACAGATAAATGTAATAATGTTTCATAATTGCTGGGGGAAAAAATCGAGGAATAATATAAATGTAATAATGTACAAATCAACAAAACTGAAACAGTGAAATAAATATTTTAATAAAATATAACTAAATCAGAATTCGAGAAGAAATATAAACATTAATATTACGCATTGAAAATTTCCCTCCATAGAAGGGAAAAGTGGCATAATCATCTGGTGCTCAAAGGGTTCATTCAACACGAACAGTTCGCAGTAAACGCAATTTGTATTTTCAACAAATTGAAAGAGACATTGCAATACTGAATCAACCTATGACGAAGGTTATCTTAGTACATCTTGTCATTAAAGCAACTGTTGAGCTGAAGATAAACACGTAGCAATGTGGAGAGGGAAAAAAACAAAAGAAATAATATTGCCCTCACTTCTAGAAGACAGGAATGAAACAAAACAATAAAATTTTATCGGAGAATGTTGCAGCTTTCTGTCCTTCCTGTACTAATATCGGGCTAACTGCTCCAAAACCTTGAAGGAATGGTGAAGTACAACACGAGCTCTTGGCACCAGATGTTGGCCCTCCGTACAGGAAAGAGGAGGATATAACGGATTTTCTGAGAATTCGATCTGATCCTAAGGATTTATTGGAGCACTAAATTACTTTCCTTATTAAAGTGTCACCGCCGAACGCAACGTCTGATCTTACCGTTACGCCTTTATCGGGATGAAGTTTCTCTATAATGACAAGAAAAGAAGACTGTGAACTTGGACATCTATTCTAAACGAAGAGAACGACGTGTAGTGTACTTGAGCTATTACTTTGATCGATTAGCAAATGGAGCACCGTCTATTTATCTTTCTAAATGGTTCTTATCTTCTACTGTTTGTCCCATACATAATTCAATTGGAGGGAAAGGGGGTAAGAAAGAAAGGCAGAAAGTAAGAAAAACGTTAACCCTATCTGTTACTGCTATTAAGAGCGCAGACAAGGGGGGGCCCATTCGGGTATGGAATACAGCAAGTAGTGGGTTTGACAAGAAAATGCTAAGAATGCAACCTGGGCTCTCAATCAATGGATGAAGTATAAGAGCGACTGGCCAACCTGCTGTTTCGACTAAAGTATTCAGCTTATTTTACAGATGGAAAGTGATTTCGATTGTCTTCAGCTTGTAATGGCCTGAAGATCAGTAGTAACAAATTAAGGTTATAAAATTCAGATATTCTTCTGCAAACATGACTTTCCCTTCTAGCAGCCTAAAACTGTTTCAGACTAGCGAAACCAAAACTTGGTGGTCTCGAAAACATCGCTGCTTTGCTTTTAAACCCATCTCTCTCTCTCACTCTCCATCTTCATCTCGGTCTTCCTCTGCTACTCTTTCCGTTTGGTATGCAGTTATTTAGTTTCTTTTCCATTTGTTGTTATGCATTATTTATGTTTTCATTCTTTTCATTTTCGGATTCAAAAAATGATTAAAAATTCCTTTTCAGATTCTTGTTTGTTTCTTTACGTACATTCTTATTCTTCTAAATGAAACTGCTGAGATATCCAAATATTCTATTAACTTTTCTTGCTTGTTATTGTACTTTCTTTTGTGATGCCATAAGGATTTAGTTCTACTCCTAAATATTATCTTATTAACTTGTTCAATGATTTTTCTATCGATTTCTAATTTACATATTGGGAGTTCTCTAGCAACTGTCATAATTTTAGTTTTATCTGTTGATATCTTCATATTTTTCTTTTCTATAATATTGATTGATTTATTGATCTTTATAAATCGTCTTCATTTATTGCTACTCAGATTATTCAAGTATTCTTTATTTTTCATTTTTAATATTTATTTAACACTTTTATTCACTTCTTTCATTATTTCATTCATCACTAAATTTAATAAAATGTTACTACTTAATTAGTCACCTTCTTTCAATTAGTTTAAATGCTTCAATCTTTCCTGCTTCTGCTTTCATTATGTGCGTATATGTGTTAATTGGTTCTGAAATTTAATATAAAGTCAATTGCCAATATTTTGATAATTATTCACCATGTATATGAAGTATTTAGTCAGATACGAAATTAGTGAAATATGGATGAGCAATTTGTTCAATTTCAAATTTACATTTCTTAAAAGAACTGGGAGATGGACTGAGTCCTTGACTCTTTATCCCGTCATCTCAATGAAGAAAATCTGTGTGGATGGGGTGTTATTGAGCTAAAAGCTCTAATCATGGCTGGGTAACGGCGATAGCCAAGCCTCAGTTAAAACTTCATTGGCTACAGCATTGTCATCTGTTATCCTTTAAGTCCTAAAAAGGACTCAAAGCTCAGGTAAATTCGATTAGTCTTCAAATTTACATCATTATAGTCCTTATAAGGATTGGCTTAAAGGGGCGAAGCAAGAATGCTTTTCATCCTCCCCGTTATCTGTAGAGGACAGTGTAGGGATAAGGTGTTATTGAGCAATTAAAGCTCTAATCATGGCAGGAGGGTAACAGCAATCTGTAGAGGACAGTGTAGGGATAAGGTATTATTGAGCAATTAAAGCTCTAATCATGGCAGGAGGGTAACAGCAATAGCCAAGCCTCAGTTAGAACTTCGTTAGCTACAGAATTGCCATCCATTACCCTGATTACTAAGTAAAGGGTAAAATCTCAAAAAATCGGACGATCTCCAGGCCACTTCTTAGTGGGCGAAAGACCGTCCATGTCTCAGCGTTGGTTCCACTCATTGACGGCCGCCCCGTCCAAGCACCCCGACGGGCTCCCCGTGTTCGCTCAGCGTTGGCTCCACTCAGTGTCGGCCGCCCCATCCTAGCACCCCGATGGGCTCCCCGACTCCTGAGCAGAACCGCTCAAATTCCGAGGAAAATAATTCACCAACAAGAACCCCTCAGCGGGCCCTGCCGGAGAACACCTTCCCCGGAGACTCAAGGTGCTCCCTTAAGGCAAAAACCCTAAGGGAGCGAACTCAAAAACTCATCACCCAGGATAACAGCAACAGCCGAACCTCAGTTTACTTCCTTGGTTCAGCATTGCCATCCATTACCCTGATTAGTAAGTAAAGGGTAAAATCTCAAAAAATCGGACGATCTCTAGGCCACTCCATAGTGGGCGAAAGACCGTCCATGTCTCAGCGTTGGTTCCACTCATTGACGGCCGCCCCGTCCAAGCACCCCGACGGGCTCCCCGTTTAAGCAGAACCGCTCAGCGTTGGTTCCACTCAGTGTCGGCCGCCCCATCCTAGCACCCCGATGGGCTCCCCGACTCCTGAGCAGAACCGCTCAAATTCCGAGGAAAATAATTCACCGACAAGAACCCCTCAGCGGGCCCTGCCGGAGAACACCTTCCCCGGAGACTCAAGGTGCTCCCTTAAGGCAAAAACCCTAAGGGAGCGAACTCAAAAACTCACATCCAGGATAACAGCAACAGCCGAACCTCAGTTTACTTCCTTGGTTCAGCATTGCCATCCATTACCCTCCAAGGGTATTGGATTGAATGAATCAATCACCGCATCTCACGGTCTGGGAGTTCCGTTGAAAGTATATTTGATATGTTAAAATGTAAATGGTGTGCTAAATAATTTTCAGAATAACATGAAAAATATAGTTAGCAAAAAAAATGAATTTTCAAAAACAAGTATAATAATTTAGATAAATATAATTAACTTAGATTAATATATTTTTAAATTTTCTTTAAATTTTAAAAATATTTAAAAATTTGAAATCCCAAACTCAGAATATATTATCACATAGAATAGCTGGAACTTCAGTCTTTTAACACTTTCATTGGCAAGCTGAAAATTGGAATTTCGTGTGGTGGCCAAATTTTTTTATTTGTTTATTTAGTTAGCGACGTCCACGCGATAACGCGTGATCGGCCGTTTGGTGAGAACTCTCGTCACGCGATATCGCTTGCTTGGCAATGAACATGTTAATCTAATACCTGAAGGAGGTTTTACGAATACTTCAAAAAAATGTAAAAAAAAAAAAAAAGCAAAACATACGGGAGTTCTGTTTATCAACGTAGGGCTTCTATAGTTCAGTCCTTATCGACAAAGCCCGTTGACTTAGTTTAGAATCCCATCTAGGATACAAGCATGATGAGAGTTTTTTTTTTAATGAAAGGGACTAAGTTCATTTCATATGGATTTACACATTATATTATATATTATTTATTACATTCATGAATGACGCGATTTATTATATTATACGCCCCCATCATTCACGAAATTCTCTGCTTCCTTCGTATCATCAGAAAATGTGCAAATATCCCCTTCACGCTATTTAAAGCTAAGTGATACCGAGCGACAGTGTGGATTTTGTGTGATCACCACGGTATAAAACCATTATAACAAATTTCAGTATGTAAAGACACAGTGGAAAGCATACAGACACGATTGTGCCCCCCCCCACACACACACACACGTGCAGTTAGCGTGAAAGATTTTCGAAGGAAAAAACAGAGCGGAAGAAGTTGTAATCCTAACACAAACCAAAGGGTGATCTTCTAAATACAGAATTTGCTATGAAGGGAACAAAGAATCGACACAAAGTTTGCAACTCTAGATTTCTGTAAGTAAGTGAGGTTATTTTAACTAATATTAGCGCTTTCGAGATTTGATTTAGTCTGAGTAATGATTCTTAAAGGAGATTTAGATCTTCGTGGTGTCAGCAAACTTCCTTTGCTATTCTTTCTGTTAATTTCAAATCTAATACCACCGAATTCCAGAATTAATTAATACGTCGCGAATCACCCATTATTACTCCATTACGATCAAAGGAGAAACATACTTATCATTGCATGGAGTCAAAGCATATCCCTCCTACCCCCCCCCCCACCCCTCAAAGCAGAACATCTTTCGAACAAGGCCATCCGGAACTGTTAGAATAAAAGTAGACGAGTCCTGGCCTGTGGAATCAAAGCAAGCGTGACGATCCTACATCAGACGAAGTAACGAACCATAAAGGAAGGATTTGTAAGAAGTGAGCGATTCTTTATTTCATTTGTAACTTCCGGAAATGGAGAGAGAGATATATCAGCCACAAATATCTCGTGATCGTAATGTAATCATGTCACCTAGCATCCAACATTACGGAAATGATCCTATAGAGAATATCACAAAGGGGAACAACGGAGAGAGAGGAAATTATCTAAATGACCTAAGAAGAAATGAAAGCCAAAAGTGATTTGCTTAGATTGTTCGTAGACTACTGTCTAAAAAGAATTCTCTTTGAAGATTGAGTAACTCGTTTTAGGATGATTTAAAATAGGATGAAAATTATCTTACAGAGAAAGAAACTTCGATCAAATAGGATAGGCCTTCCCATTGAAACTAGACTTTTTTTGTTATTTTCATTTACATACAGGAAGCTTAAAGATATCTTTATTACACTTCAATTTGCATTGCCGACATACTGAATTGCTTTACGAAAGGTAGCATTTCTTCCAACCCAATTTCAGCATTGAATAGTCAACAAAGTCTCTCTTCTCTCTCTCTTAATACAATTCACGAAAGCGATCTCTGCAACGTTTGATTAAACTTAGTGCAGCTAAAAGTATATTTGGTATGTTAAAACGTAAATGGTGTGCTAAATAATTTTCAGAATAACACGAAAAAGAAAGAAAAGTTAGCAAAAAAAATGAATTTTAAAAAACAAATAAAATAATTTAGATAAATATAATTAACTTAGATTAATATATTTTTAAATTTTAAAAATATTTGAAAAGTATTCCTTCCCGCCCAATTTTACCATTCATATCTACCCCTCCTCTATATTATAATGATCCTGTGAGCTATACCGGAAGTAGCATTGCTACCAACAACATCACAGGTGAAGGGTCAGACGAATAGGGTCATTCGGGTTGGAGGTTGAGCATAGGGTCGACAACTCCATCTCCTAACTTAACTAGTCACGAAACATGTACCAAGTAATCTTCTGGACCGATTTAAATAAATATCGATCCAAGCTTTGGGTCTTGGAAATTGGCAAAGAAGAAATATATAAAAATATTATTGGAAACCAAAGCCTTCATGAAGAGACAAATATTAATAAAAAAAGATAAATTTAATTTGGTCACATCCAGAAATTTCATAATAAGCAGCATTGTGTTTATGAGGAAGAATGTACACAAACCAATATGGAAATCTCCTGATGATCACAAATTCAATCAAATAGACCGTATCAGAATGAAGAAAATATGAGTGTGAATTAAAATAGATGTTGAAAAATATACAACGGGGAGAATGAAAATACAGTATTGAAAAAACATCTGTAATCATAAGAAGGATATCATAAAAAGTAGCAGCAGAAAACTTAATTGGAATTTAAAGTAAAATACAGCTTAAAAATGGTTCAATGAAGAATGGGAAGTAAAGAAAAAAGATAGAAGCATTTGCCTTAAAAAATCAACTGATATTCATGCCTCTCTGAGGTACAAAAAGAGAGCAGCAAGGAAGCCAAGAAAATAATAAGACAACAGAAAATAAAATTTTCTCGTGAACAGATTAAAGAAATCCAGAAATACTTTACAGTAAATAACTCTAGAAAAATTTGCCATGAAATTAAAAATCAAAAAATAGGCTCACATATGAAAACAACAATAATCAACAATAGCAATGGGTAAATATTAGCCACTAGAGATGAAACAGCAAACAGGTGGAGAGAGTACTTTAACAACTCCTAAATTCTGATGAACCTTCCGAGTCTTTTAAACAGAATACCTATCATACTTTACACCCAGAAATATTTAAACTTTCACTAGTAGAAGAGAGTATAAAGTAGCTCAAAGACAACAAGCCACCAGGTACTGATGGAATAGTAGCCGAACTCATTAAATATATGGCAGTAGTGAATAAGCTGGTAAATATAATATGGCAAAAAGAAGAGAAATTGAGATTATTCTAGTATATAAAAAGGGAAACAAAAATGAATGTGAAAATTACAGGGTAGGAGGGTTTCGCTACTGTCCGCAGGCTACAAAATTTTATCTAATATTATACTAAACAGAATCTTACCTTATGCTGAAGAAAATATATGCGAATATCATACAGGATTCCAAAGAAATAAAGCGACAGTTAAATAGATTTTTACGTTGAATAGACACTAGGGAAAAAAATGGGAATGTAATCTGCAGGTCCATGTTTTATTATAGACTTTAGAAAAGCATAACAGAAAGGGAAAAAAAGGCATACAAAACCTGAAGCATAACAGACCAAGATGTAAAAAAGTGTTGCAGATCTTTGAAAACGAAATCTTCAGAAAAATTATTGGACTTGTAAGAGATAACACAATAGATGAAGGAAGAAGACATAATCAAGAACTATTATTCCCACTTCTACCTGATGAAATCAGAGCATGCAAACATGTGAGGAGAGAACGGCTAAACAAGTATTCACAATGAAGCCTGGTGGAAAGCACCCTGGAAGTAGATCGCGGATGAGCTGGATGAGCAATATCCATAAAGATAGCTGAGATGGGATTCCAGGAACAATAAAAGAGCTCAACAAAGAAAGGAATGGAGGAAGTTGATACACGCAGCAAAGAACTCAAGCGGTTCAACAATACTCGTTACTATACGTAGAACGAAAGCGATCACTGCTGCTTTTGAGGATAATGGTACTCATTCAAGGAGTGAAGCTAACCGCTTTTATATTTCCCGTCGTCTGATAGTTGGGAAGCAATGGAAGAAAACATTTACAAGTATATATCTCGCCCTGTGAGGGCAGACGGGTTAAATGGCATTGGGTATTAGAATGGCTTTAGGTCTGTTGTGTTTGTAAACATCATTTTTGCTATAGTCTGCAGTTTGTTGTACCAGTTGATTAGGCTGATTTCGACAACAACAACATTACTGATTAGATGGGTGACGCAATTATTCTTTTCATATTCCCCTTTATCTGTGTAAGGAAATTTGTGGGTGGGGTGGGGGTTTGTGAGCTTTAAGCTCGACCTTTTGGGGGCTGTGGAGTTAACTGTGTTCAACTGAGAGCAGGATTGTCTTGGGTCTTTTGTGTTTGGGGTGTTCAGATTCTGTAGTTGGCAGCGTGTCTGACTAGTGGGTTTGGGTGGGTGCTTGCATTTCAGAGGAACTTTTCAGCTAGGTCATAAAGGAGCGAGCCTCCCTAGCTCTGTCAGTATATAGACGAAGCCCTTTGGTCGGAAAGACCTGGGTTCGATTCCCGTCAATGACGTGAGGAACCTTTATTTGTTCTCTTTCAACGAAACGTGAGTTAGCTGGTCTCATACGGAGGTAGGGACTCGGGTTTTTCGTCCCCCCCCCACAGAACAGGCAAACCATGGCTGTAATCCGTGAACACACACGGATTACAGTTATGAATACGTCCAAGCCATATGCCAGTCCTGAGTTCCGTTAAAATTGGGGGGGGGGGGGAAGTAATGGTGAACTACCCTGTAAAAATCTTACCAGGAGTACTTTGTGGGCAAAGCCTACAAAGTCACCTACGGTCGGAAACGACTGAAAGGGAAAATCAGATCAGATGAAGGAGCGGAAGGATATATGGGATTCTGGCCTCTTGGTGGATCTGGGTGTTTCTAATAAACCATGGGGCGTCCAGTATCATCCACAGGCACTTATTCTGTATTCGCTGCAATTTTAGAATGTTTGATTTCGAGGTATGTCTCCATGCTGGAGAGGCGTGTGTGATTACAGTGCGTATCACCATCTGGTATATTAGTAGTAGCCTGTTTCGTGTGTATCTAGTTTGCTGCGATTGATCATGGGGTAGAGTTGAGCTATAGCTTTGGGTCCTAGCACCTATGAGTTTGATGCGACTGTTAAATCAGAGTTTTTTTTGTCGAGTTGTACTCAGAAATATTTGATTTCTGTCTGCCATGGAATCTTTTCTTCGAAGAGATGGATATCATCATTGATGGAGGCTTTTCTTATGGAGAATAGTATGACTGTGCTTTTGTGGGGATTTAATTGGATCCTCTAGTCGGAGAACTATTTCTTCAATGTAATGATACTGTCCTGGAGTCGTCGGATTATCAGGTGGGACGGAGAGATCTTGCTAGTATCACCGTATCGTCTGAGTATAGGGCTTGGATTTTGTGCGACGTCTGCGACGTATATTGCGAATAGTAGGGGAGCCAGCAGGGAGCCCTGTGGAACTCCTGCGCCTGGTTAAGACTGTTCCGTTGATTTTTCCGTTTCTCTGCATGGTTATTTCGCAGAGGTATGTTTTTATTAATCTTATTAGATTTATTGGCATATTTGCTCTTATAAGTGTGTAGAGAAGGCCTTGGTGCCAGATCTTGTCAAAGGCCTTAGCGATGTCTAGGAATACCAAGCCGGTGTGCAGATTCCAATTATATTCTGTTGTGATGTATTCTACTATTCGGTGGATTTGCTGAGTTGTGCTGTGCTCTCTTTGGAAGCCAAATTGTTCATTTGGTATGATTCCTAGTTTATGTGTTGTTTCTTGTGGTCTGGAGAGGATGACTCTTTCTGTGACTTTTCCTAAGTTGGATAGTAGACTGATTGGTCGGTAACTTTGGGGAAGCTGGGGTTCATTGCCTGGCTTCTTTATGGGTATGATGTCGGCGGTTTTCCATGCTGTGAGAAATTGCTGTATTCTTATTATTGCTTTTGTTATGTTCACTAGGTGCACTATAGCCTTTCGTGGAAGCAACTTTATAATTTTGTTGGTGATGCCATCTGGAAGTGGGGCTGTTTTATTGTTGAGATGCTTTGTGATGTTCTTTATTATCCATATCGGGTATGTACAGAATTCCACTCGCTGGAACCCACAATCGTCCGTTGTCGGCTGGGGTTATTGCTGGCCTTGGATACTCTTATGATTTGCTCTGATTCAAAAATGTTATCCACAGGTTTTAAAATAGCAAAAGTAATGTATTAGAAATACATTACTTTTGCACAACCGGAGAGCTTAGACTTAACAGTTACAACTACTTATACTTTATAATATAATCATTTCAAGTCAATCAATACTAGATAATTTTCACTAACAATATCAGGAAACACGAAATTACCTGAACATCCGCGTATTACTCAATTCACTGCTTAATCTTCATGAAAAATCGCCAATTGCCAATTAATCAGACAATCCCAATTCACTGTTGATAATAATCAGTCATGACAACCTAGAACATAATCTTTTTCATTACTTCACTATCTCGCTACTCACAGCTGTTATCATTCAAAAAAAAAAAAAAAAAAAAAAATCACTACTCATGTATTCCCCTGATTTTGACTTTTTTTTTTTTTTTTTTTGGCTAGATGGTTGAAGCAAGAATGCTTTCATATTCCCGGTTATCTGTAGAAGACAATGTATGGATGGGTAATATAGTGCTATAAGCTCCGATCATGGCAGGAGGGTAACAGCAATAGCCGAGCCTCGGTTAAAACTTTTGGCTACAGCATTGCCATCCATTACCCATTTTAGTCGCCTCGTACGACATGCATGGGGTTATTTTTATTCCGGCCACCACACGGGATCAAATAGCGTTTTTTTTTTGTTTTTTTTTTTGCTAGATGGGCGAAGTAAGAGTGCTTATCGTATTCTCCGTTATCTGTAGAGGACAATGTAAGGATACGGTGTTATTGAGCTATGATCATGGCAGGAGGGTAACAGCAATAGCCTAACCTCAGTTAGAACTTCATTGGCTACAGCATTGCCAGCCATTACCCTCCTGGCTACCCATTTTAGTCGCCTCGTACGACATGCATTGGCCGCAGTGGAGCTATTCTTATCCCAGCTACTACACGGGTCAAATATTGGTTCTTAAGTCCTTATAAGGACTGGCTTAAAAAGGCGAAGCAAGAATGCTTTTCATCTTCCCCGTTATCTGTATAGGACAGTGTAGGGATAAGGTGTTATTGAGCTATATAAAGCTCTGATCATGGCAGGAGGGTAACAGAATTATTCAAGCCTCCGTTAGAACTCTATTGGCTACAGCATTGCCATTCATTACTCTCCCAGGGTTCCCATTTTAGTCGCCTCGTAGACATGCCTGAGCTACATTGGGGCTATTCTTATCCTGGCCACCACACGGGAGAATCAAATATTTATTTATTGATTTTTAAAGCTCTGATCATGGCAGAAGGGTAACAGCAATAGTCGATCCTCGGTTAGAACTTCATTGGCTGCAGCATTGCCATCCGTTACCCTCCAAAGGTATTCTCCAGTTTTTAAGTTCCCAAATATTGGTTCCTTATAGTCCTTATAAGGACTGGCTTAAAGGGGCGAAGCAAGAATGCTTTTCATATTCCCCGTTATCTGTAGAGGACAGTGTAGGGATAAGGTTAATGAGCTATTAAAGCTCTGATCATGGCAGGAGGGTAACAGCAATAGCCGAGCCTCAGTTAGCACTTCATTAGCTACAGCATTGCTATCCATTACCCTCCAAGGGTATTGGATTGAATGAATCAATCTCCAAATATTGGTTAGGCTTAGTCTCATGGAAAATATCATTGATATGTTAAAATTTAAATGGTGTTTAAAATAATTTTCAGAATAATTGGAAAAATATTAATAAATAAAATAAAAATTACGTTTTTAAATATTGTTTAAAATTTACAGTATTTTATAAGTACACATAAATATTTTAACAGTAAACTTGATTTTATAACTCTACCTTAAATGTTCTTGTCATCTGATATTTGAAATGATTGCAAAAAGACATTGAAAATATTAACTGAAATTGATAATGGCAGCAACATAATATTGCCGTTTTCTTGCATCAAAAAGAAATAATTGTAAAATTATAGATATACTGCATACAAGATTACATTTCTTGAACCAAAATCAATTTTAAGGCGGGCGAGAGAAAGAATGTTGTTAAGGAATACATTGCATTATTTTTAGCAAAGCTTCTAACGCGTACAAGAATCTTTCGGAAAGGGATAAAAAAACTTTTCAAACTCTCCAACATAAAGTATTTTTTTCACTTCAGTTGTTTTCGTACTTTTGCCGTTAGAAACAAAAAAGCTGCTCGCATCAATATTAGATTAACGTCCTCTCATACACGGTTAGATTAGAATATAGTTTATTGGTCGCTTAGGACAGAAATAACTTGAGAACCATCCACAGCAAAGGGGAAAAAAAATCTTGGAATACATCCAGTGAATTACAAGAATGGGAATCTCTGATTTAAAAAAAAAAAAAAAAATATATATATATATATATATATACACCACAGCCACTGCAGTTTCGAAAATGTTCAACATTATTATGGTAGTCGTAATGCTTGCGACAGTTATCTTATTTAGGGCGGGCCGTATATTATAAAATGTGATCTAACCTCAGATGGAATTTCAAGTTTATCATTTTCTTAATTTAGCCGAATGTATTTTCAAAATGTAAATTCCATTGTGACCAGTTTTATTTTTTTTTATTCTTCATAAAAGAAAGTGATATTTTATTTTATTTTATTGTTATTCTTTACACTTGACGTGTGTGTGTATATATATATATTTATATATTTCTTAATTTAAGAAAAACGTTACCTCCATTTAAAATTTTTATTGTACGAATAATATCTGCAGCCCCATTAAAATCTAAACACAATTCCAAAGATAATATGGAAAAAACTATTTATGTTGTACACATTTTAGCTTCCATATGTGAAGAGGGCGCTGCAGTATCTTGAATGATTACGTTGCCATTTGACCAAAAGGATTTTATGTTCGATGTCACAGCACAGGATTTCACAGATTTCGTTGGATTTCAATTTCAGGAATGCGATTGCGTGTGTGTGTGTGTGTGTGAAATAAATGTCAAGAACTGCTATCAGCCTGCTTTTTGTTCGTATGAAGATTATATTATCAGTAAATAAATGTTTCGTTGTGTAGTTGTTTAGAATCCAATAATAAAATAGTCTTTTCACGATGAACACTTCAGGATGCATTCTTTGTTTTGAAAATCCCAACTTTCGGACTACCAAAAAAAAAAAAAAAAAAAAAAAAAGATAAATCATACAAAATATAATGATTCTATTAAGAAAAGAACATAAACGAATTCAGTAAAATATAAAAAAAAAATAATATATTTTTTAAATTTCCTTCAAATTTTCAGAATAAAGTTGCAACTGTATTTTTTTATGTTGGGCATCAAACATAAACAAGTTGGTTTCGTCGTATGCATAATAAGGAACGCTAATTTAATTGTTTTACTGTGAGGATCGATATAAATGTTGCGCACAAAAGTTCATTTCCTTATACAGGATGTCCCAAAATTCACGCAAGATTTAAATTTAGCGCCATTTGTGCGGTAAAGTGTTGCCAACGAGAAAAAAAAGACAGCGTGACAGCTGACAGTTCAGGGTTATTAAAAATGACCACACACAGCGAAGAGAGTTCGTTGAATGGATTATGGAACAACAACAAGTGGATGCTTATTTTTCGAACAAAATCATCTTCAGCGATGAGGCTCATTTTCATCTTGATGGCTTCGTTAATCGACAAAATTGTCGCATTTTGGGTTCAGAAAATCCACGAGTGATTGTTGAGAAACAAATGCATCCACAACGTGTCACTGTTTGGTGTGGATTTTGGGCTGGAGGCATCATCGGTCCATTCTTCTTCGAAAATGCGGCTGGTAAGGCAATAACAGTTAATGGTGCTCGCTATCGCGACATGATAATCCAGTTTTTTGTGCCTAAATTGCAAGATATGGATGTGGACGACATGTGGTTTCAACAAGACGGTGCCACATGCCATACAGCCCGAGAAACAATTCAATTACTGCATGAGTCATTTCCTGGTCGTGTAATTTCCCGTTTTGGTGATCAGAATTGGCCGCCCAGATCATGTGACTTCACGCCGTTGGACTTTTTTCTTTGGGATTTTTTGAAGTCTAAGGTTTATGCCAACAAGCCCACGACCACCCACGCCTTGAAGGAGGAAATTGAGCGCTGTATGAACGAAATTCAGCCACATTTATTCAAAACGGTCGTGGAAAATTTCGACAAAATAGTGCGTATGTGCCAGCAAAGCCGTGGAGGCCATTTACCCGATATACTATTCCATGCATAACCCTATACTGTATACTTTATGAATCAATAAGAAATTACAATTTTTAATTAAAAACCTGTGTTTTCTATCAAAATTACTTCTTGCGTGAAATTTGGGACACCCTGTATATATATATGGCAACCTACATGGTCTGTTGCTTCCTCATTTGTTCGTATTTTGAGAACTAGAAAATTATTAGACTTTTTATAAGGTAAATGTTTTAATGGTTAGGAAGAGAGAGAGAGAGACGTTAATTACTGCCTTCCATTGAAAGAGCTAACCAATATGCCTGCGTTGTTCATCATTTTCTCAGTCAAAGGATATCTAAAGATTGATTCCTTGAGATCTCTCTCTCTCTCTCTCTCTCTCTCTCTCTCTCTCTCTCTCTCTTCACTTCAATATGCTCAAGCTACCCAAGACGAATATCTGCATTCATTCATCCATTCATTTTATATCACTTTACTAAACTGAACTGTTTCAAAGGGAAACAAACAAAATTGTATTCTTTCATGGTTCAACTCTAAAGAGATATAACGAAACTTTTTTTACTTCCGGCAGACAACATTTTCCACCAGCACTTTTGAAACTGCTAAAACCTTATAAAATTTAATGTGTGCTTCATTCTTTATATTCTATTTCATTGAACTCAGACCAGTTATATAAACTATTTCCTAAATGTAATAAATATCTACCATTGCATATCTATAAAATGATGTGCTATCCGCTGCTTTACAAATGTACAACTATTTCTTAAAAACATGAAAGATCTTTAGAATTCTTCACCCCATTCCATCCACAGTGCGAAGATGCAATCGGATTTTTGTGTTTGTTTGTTTGTTTGTTTATATTTGCTTGGAAACACTGATGATGAATTCTGTTCAACACGATGGTGGCATCAGAAATGAAAGAAGAGGATCTAATAGTTAATGCACTGAGTTCGAAGATGAGTTAAATATAATTTTTTAATTACAGACTGGGATTCAAGACTTTTCAGAAATAGAAAGAGTTAGGTGGAACTACAACAGAACGCTGAAGTGGGCGATGTCCACTTTAATATCTGCAGAAAAAGCAGAGAAAAGAGACTGAGCGTGTGTACTACCGAGTTGAGCAATCAATAAAAGAAAATGGTTTAATCATCCAGTCTGTTTTCTGTTGAACATAATCCATGATTTTAAAGACGCTTTCAGGTACTTCTTCAAGCATGGAAGTAGAAAGCATTTGGAATTGATTTGCAAAGTGTAAGTGACTTCTTATTGGAGAATTGCTCTCTTGGTAGAGAGCAATTCTACTATTCAGTCATTTGAAAAGCTGAATGAACATGGAATTCTTGGTGGCAGACTTGGATGAATTCAGCTTTGAAGTCAGGTGATGAGGAGCCATTTTGTAAAATTACGCACAAATGGATTTTAAAAGAATTAAAATTGACTGAATTATCTTCACACCACTGAAGAATAATATAAAGATGGACATTTATGGAGTCTACCGGAAATATTACGGCAGTTTGGTCATGCTAAGTACATGACCAAACTTCGGATTGAGGAGTACTGTCATACGCAAAGATATGTATCAGAATGGTGATTAGTGAAAAAATGTCATTAATACACGTATATAGAATGGAGACAATGGAGAAGCGGGAAGGAATTAAAGCAAAATTCCAGGGAACTCCAGGATTGGTGGAAATGGGAAAACTGTAGGATTAAATTTTAACCATTCTCATACACAACGAACGAAGAGAAAAGTAACCAGACACCTAATTATTAAATTCATACGGAAAAACCATACGATGCCAGCCTTCTCAAGAGACCTTTGTGTCATACTCAATCTGACCTTGGATATATTGAGAACAGACTGAATTTCTCCAAATCTTTCCGTAGCATTTATTTAGAAGTGGAAGAAGTGGGTGTAATAAACTGACCCAAACTACATATATGTTGGAAATCACTGATGAGGAAAGATATTTTAGGAAATAATTAATTATAAGAGCTACGTGTTGATAGATATTTTCGTTATTTTGGAGAAAACTAATAAGAATAATACATTATTATTTTGCCGAAACACATTTGTCACTCTTTGTAGGATGCATTAGATATGGGTAAATTATATGCTGAAGGTATATGACCATAGAAGGAACATGCAAAAAATCCTACATAAGAGTTTAGCTCCGGGACAATACGTGAGGATAACTGGAAGAATACCATCTTGATTTTAAGTGTTTCTAGTTCATGTAACTCAAAATTTTCATGATTTCTCGCTAACAAAACTTGATGAAGAATTCACTGAGTGTGAAATAATACATATATTGCAGAGGAGACCTCCTTTGGTCGTTAATGTTGGAGTTTGAAGAGATGTACGATGCTAGATTATGGAGTCTAGATTGGGTGGACAGAAGTTATTACCAGACCTTGCCTCTTTCCATTTAGGTAAAAAGACAAGTTTCTTATTTATATATACTGTATATATATTTGGTTATGTGTAGTACCAAATCAAACTACAGAAAGAATAATTTTATGGGAAGGGGCATTACGTGTATAGAAAAAGATGTATATTGAATTGCGATGTTAACTACCTATCGGGAAAGTAATATTTATATATCTGGATAGATTATTATTAAACAAAAGGTCAAGAGTGTTTAAGAATGGCTATGATAATCAGTAATTCCGGTGAGTTCTTTTATCATTGGAATAGTATCATAATACCTCAGCATCTCCTCCAGCTGAATCTGTCAAAGTGGAAAACAGGTTAGCCAGTCAAATTGTGTATCTTAGAGTCTCTATGGAGAATGACCTCGATGCTGGAGATGATTTGTTTTCTTCAGAAAGTCTATAAGAAAGAGAGAAAATCAAACAGTTCAAATATTTGCTGAGCTAAGGAAAAAGGGAAACAGGTAATGAATTATAAACGATGAGATAAGAATATATTTATCCAGAAATGATAAAAATATGAGATGTATTTTTTCATTTACGAACGTATGATATCAGAATGCCTTTTCAGACAGAGAGAGCCTTGCAATTCCTAAACTCTATCTGCTGCTGATAACAAAACACTCGAAATAAACAAACTTTTTTTTATTATTTTAGTAGACTTTCATCACTTACGAAGTACCGAATCAATTTCCATTGAAGATGCATTTGTATTTCTGAGGACTTAACATAAAAAATAAATAAATAAATAAACTTCTAGAGATTATTTGTTATTTTTCTATATTTTCTTTCTTTGAGAAATTACAAATATTTAAGCAAATTTGTTTAAATATTTTAAGTAAACGTATTTGATCGGTGAACTACTTAAGTGATTTAATAATGGTTGTATTATGTTTTGAACTCACACACACACATTAGATGATACTTCTGTAAAAAAATAAACTTATCTTGAGGTTTAGATTTAAAACGCAGGTGGGTATAATGTAAAGGCCTTGTTTATTCTATTTGTGTCACATAAAATACATGCTCTCGCACAGCAGTAATGTTTATGAAAGGCAAAACGAGATTTATTAGTGGAAACTCTCCACTTTCATGGATCTTGGATGGGCTGAACTTGGATCATTTTAAATCAAGAAAGTATGCCCTTTTGAGTTTCACGCTTTTCCGATGGCGTCGTTGACAAAATCAAATTTTAGTATCAGCAGATTTCATCGTATAGATCAAATCTTGCGTTAATGTACGAATTTCCACTCTATAGAAAATGTAACAGTTTTGATCTAAGGCAGAAGAAAAATATCATTTATTTTATACTTTATTGAATGGGGGTGACAATAACACACTGTACAAGACAAGAAAGAGTTGTTAAAATCCACAGCAAAAATCAGTAGCAATAGTTACTCTGAATCTCTTGACAGCAACCTTCACAATAAAGTAGAAAAGACGGCTGACTAAATAGATACGCTATCTATTCATCTTTTGTGCCTTCCTGTCATGATTAAAATCGCGAAAGGAATGTATGTAGGAGAGATAAACACTGCTCTTTTTTTCTTTTAAGTAAATGTCCTTTAGAAATAAGTTTAATTAAATAACATAACCCATCCAACCTTTGTCTGCACTCCAACTAGTCGCATTTGTATTATCTGATGCATCTAAATTATATCCGAATTATAAAAGTTTTAAATCTCATCGCTGCCGTATCTAAATTAAAAATATCTTCTGCACATTTGTATAAACAACAGTTACTTAATGAATATTTAATTAATGAAATACATTCGTCTTGTAAACTAAGCTTCTGTAACCTCTTTAACTTATTAAATAAAGGTGACCCAAACTAATCTGAGATTCTTTAGAATCTTTTCGTTCCCGTGTGAATAACCATAATTGTATTATGATATAAATCGTTTTAAACTGAAATTAAAAGCAATAGACAGACCACTTATCTGCTTCAGAATTTATAAGTGCTACAAAAGTAGCACGAGACAACATAACTATGTACATGAAACAATAGGAAAGAACTGGAAAACTGGAACTTGAATCAAATTGCACGATCATTTTAATACTAGGGTTAGATTTTAAAGAATAGATGTATTATTCTAGAAATAAAGAACTGAATGTGGATTCTCAGTAGAATTTTGAACAAACTTTGCATATAATTCTATAGATAATTTTAATGATTACGTCATATTAGACTTATTTTAACAGTACATCCTATTCCATCTAATTGGACTTGATACGTATACATTTAAAGGCTTGTAAATAATTTGGTCTTTTATAAACCAAATTTTATACAGAAATCGGTATTTTATAAACCTAATTATAACTATAGAAGAACACGTATGACACAGTAAATAACTTTTTCGTTATGTAAATATTTCGTCTTATGTATCATAGACATCATCAGTACACTTATCGAACAACAATAGGAATTGAATTTTAAAAAAAAACCGTAGCGCGCATGCTTAAATTGGAATCCCTCTAGGGCTGAAATTAAAACAAATTAAATTAAATTAAAATATAATTTATGATACTACCTGGCGTATACGAAGTACCTTGTTCGTGTAACTTGTTTTACTATGGACAAAGAGGAAGATTTATAAATAAACGTATCTCTGAGCATCAAGACCACCTCGGTCTTATCAAACCTCACAAATCTGGCCTTGCACAACATGGAATTGAGAACACTAACCACAGAATCCAATGGCAAAACGCTAAGCTACTACATAGATCCATATACAAACATGAACGTTCGTATAAAGAAAGTGCTAAAGCCTTATTTCATAGACCTAATCTTAATCAGAACGACTGTCTCACTATTCCAAAAGTTTGGGAAATTGTTATCCTCCATTGTATTAAATAAATTGATCTGATATATTTTAATGTAATTTAATTGGTTTTAATTTCAGCCATTAGTTTTAATCCATGAATATGACTGTATACTTAGAGGGATTCCAATTTAAGCATGCGCACTGTTTTCTGAAATCAATTTTTATTGTTGTTCGTTAGTTGTACTGATGATGTCTTATGATACATAAGACGAAATATTTACATAATAAAAAAGTTATTTATTGTGGCAATGCTTTCTAATCCTTCTAATTCTTCTGAAAATAAATTTCAGAAGCGAATGTTGTGATACTTTAGAATTTTCAATAATTATTTTTTTCCCGACATTTTTGATGGACTTGTAAGTTCCTAATGATGGTCGAAGCATTACTTACTGTTAGGGGAACAGGTTTATGTTGTCATCATCACTTTACATAATTTTAATGATATTTGAAAGAAAACGTGTATTTTTCCTTAATCCCTTAAGCTGTTAACATGCAAATGTTTCTGTATTTGATTTATATTTGTTCACATACGCTAGAGACATTTGAACATTTGGATAATCAAAAGTTGAATTTTTCTTCAACATTTTCACAACAAAACGATCTGCTAACTACGGTATCTTGTGACAGTTAGAATGTCTTTGGCTTGCAGCAAATATTCATCCACTTTCTCTTTTGTAATTGTAATTATCCAAATACCTTTAAAAAAATACTTCTCGCCATTTCAATTGCGAGTTGACAAAGTTTGGTATAAGTGACTGTCTTTGTTTTCTGTCTTGCTAGCTGAAATAAATCCATCTTTCTCTTCTTTCTAACATTCTCATCACAAATTTTCTGTCTAGTTGAGCAAGTTAACTCTCTACAGTTTTGCTACCTGAGATGAAATTACGTAATGTTTGTAAAGAAACATTTTTACGAAAGAAATACAAAACTTCGAAGTTTATTAAGTACAGCACAGTTTTGTAACTTCTTTCTCTGGTGGTGAAAGTACATTTCGACTTTCATTTTTCCACAGATGCGATCTTCGGTCTCTCCAAGTTAGTCTGCAAAATTGTCAACATTATTTTGTTTACGTGCGAAGCTAGCAGAATGCATATTTATGAAGAACAAACCATGTACTCATAATTTTCTCTTGTAGTGTGTTAAATTTGAAGCTGAGTGTTGGATTAGTCAGAAATGCGTTTTTAAATCCTTATGGAAATGTAATCGGTCATTCTTAATACATCCAATCTTAGTGACAGGCAAAATATATAGAAAGCCATAGCCATGTCCTAACCATTAGCTAAGTTTAAAACTGTGGATGTCTTTCACACATCAGATGTTTCATTATACTCTAAACTGTTCCTTGGGTGTTATTTTCTAGCATTTTAAGAAATTGCTTAATAGAATCTCTTGAAATTTATTGAATCTCTTTTGGAATTCCCTTAATAGGGCTTCTGATATAAATGACTGTGCTCTGCGAAGGTTTTGCTTTGTCCTGTTACAGCTCAGTTTTGCTGATACAAGAATTCTTTCAAGTTTATAAATGAGCCTGCTTTCAGAAGCTTGTGAGACGGGTTGTCCACGTCAAGGAAAATTTTGTGAACTTCAGCGAAAATTGCAAGATGGATTATAAAATGAAAATACGCGTTTCAACAAGTAGTTTTATGTAATGAATTATAGAGATAAGTTAGTGTATGTAAGGCTTATCTTATAATTCACCACTTGTCATCACCACTGAATCATAGAAAGACCGTACGTGGGAACGAATCTAGGGCTTTTCGACTAAACAATGTCGATGATAACAAATTAATACTAAATCTCTTTGATTGTAAACGAAAAGCTTCCTTAAATTATTTAGATTCCAAACAAACTAGGCTTGTTTGCAAAATCAAGTCTTGAGAACTCTAAAATTTTTTATTTAACAATTTGATCTATTCTTAAAAATTAGAAAGATAAAATGTTACGAAAAGTTAACACCGCATAATAAATTGAATTTTAAACATTTTAAAGTTCAACTATTTTAAGTTGAAGCCAGTTTCTCTACAGCATCAACTGTTAGTCAAATAATTAAACTATATAAACAGAGAAAAATCAAGACGTTGAGAGTTAAATGCAGTCACATCAGACAAATAAATAGTAAAGAAAAAACATTTATTTAGAAACACCGTACTTGTGCCAGCGCACATTGTTATGTTCAAAAGGTGGAGAAAATAACTCGAACATGAAAAGATTACTAATTGCTGCTTATCACGTGCAAATAACCAAGTTGTAAGTTTGCTCCAAGTATGTTGACCTACAAGCATAAATTTATTACTTAAAAGAAATATTACTTCATCAGTAATCTTGTTTTACTACATTAATCCGTTCTTTGCGTTACTACCACTTCGTTTAATTGGATTATTTACCTTCTCGCCAAGATAGTAGCGCTAGCAATAAGTACTCACTGCTACAGCATTCTATACGCCAACTAATTTGCTGGCAGATGGAAGTCCACACACAGACTGTCAACTATAATTTTATTAGATTGTCCCAAACGTCAACTGAAAATGTTTCCCCTGACAACGAACAAACTTCCCTGTTTAATTAACTGACAGTTTATTATTTGAAATTCGCAGTATACTGTGAGGATCATGTGTGATGGAATAACAATGTCGGTGTTATTCTATCACGCGATGCCACGTAGACTTAGGTGATCTTATTCCAAAAATGTGCATATTGTTTCACACGTTCCTGTTTTGTACAATGTTCAAGCACTGTTTAGATTTCTATTTGTTTCATAGCTGGCATCGGATCACTCATAGTTGTAAATCTAATCCTAGAGTTCCTTAAAAATATAAATCATTCTATAATAATAATAATAATAATAATAATAATAATAAATTGTTATACAGTTTATTTGAGACGTAGTTTCATTGTGTTTTTACACTACACGATTTAAAATAATAATTTATCATTATGTATATTCAATATATTTTAAACTATTTTTAAATACTAAAAATATAGCATACGCATTAAACTTTTCATATTGCAGCAGCCATATTGGAAATGGATTCTGAAAATGACTACAGTTAGTGATGTAATATGGAAATAGTTTTCGCAATCTAAATGATCTAATCCAGTATAATAAGTTGCTTCAGTTGTTAACGTACTACATGAATAGCATAATTTATAGGTATCTTAACGCTACATAATATTCTATAATAAAAATCAACGATGCTTACAGGACCTCAGTGCTCACACCCTAAACAAATTGGCTTTCATAATCACATATGCCTAAATATGTGTTCATGAGCGTCAAGTGCTTGTGTCCTCGGTCCATATTCGGGTTCTGGAATAAAAAAAATATAAAAAAAACTTCGAACCCCGTATGATATTAGCTGCCTCACCTTTAGTCGAAAAGTCCTGATAAATGTTCTTCGCATTCCGAACAGGATTCGAATCCAGATCAGTCATTTGAAATTGACTGAGCTACGGAGGTGCAGTCATAATATAACGTACAGTACCGTAGTATTGTATAGTGTAAAATATTTTAACGTAGCATACATAATATTGTATACTAAACAGAACAAATAATTTCTACTATATAATATATAATAATAAAACTGTTTCACATGCTTCATTTAATATTTACCAGTCATGATATTAATCCATTGAAATTATTTCACTTCTAGCTTGTAATGTGATTTTATTGAATAAAAATGAAACTAAAATTGCAATTCTTTTTTAATGTATTTCTTCGTTCTTTTCAGTTTTAAAATATTCAAAATTGCAAATGAGATTTATAAAACAAAATAGTTGAATATTTAATATTATTTATATTTATATTATTTTATTTTTTGAAATGTTTCTTTATTTATTATTTATTTACTTTTTTTCTTGAATATTGTCAGAAAATCCTATATTTTAAATTCTTTGCTAATGAGAATAACGTTGCTTCTAGGAATCAATTTTTTATCCTATTTTTCATAACTCTTTTACGACATTCTATCTTATAACATTTAATTCAGAGAAAGTAAACTCAGCACAGAGTAATATTCACATTAAATTATATTCATGTTACAACAATAGCAGTAAAGGAATACAAAGAAAAACAAAAAGTTAGTGCCGAATTAAATCAGCACAGTAGTATGGGGGCCACATCAGACAAGATCAAGATAAGATAAGAAATCGTGACGTGATTAGTTGTTGAGATGATGACGTCATTGTGTGCATGACATCATGAGTTTGGAATGTTTGGAAATTCCCTGGGGACATAAATGATAATGGCTTCAGTTCTTCTGTTTTGTTCGCGTATGGAATTATGAGTGATGATTAGAGATAAGGATACGTGTCGTGATTGTTGGGACACTTCTGACAAGATTAAGATCCAGATAAGATAAGGAATCGTGTCGTGGTGTGTGTTATTATCAGATGTACATAAGTGACGTCATTTGTTAGTTGTAAACAAGTCACGTTATTGTTTTGAATGGAGAGGGACACATATTAGTGGATAAGGCTTCGTATTGTGATTGGTGGGACACTTTTAACCATATCAAGATCAAGATAAGATAACGAATCGTGACGTGCATGTGTGTTGTTTTCAGATGAAGATCTGAAAACAACACACATTTTTGAGATAAGATATCAGGTTTTGAGATAAGATATCTTGGAATTTTCCCAAGGTGACACACATTCGTCATTATCGTCATGTTTTGTCTTTGGTTGTCTATAGATGACTCTACTAAATTTCCAATACATTTTGGGTATTTCTTTCCTGTTAAGTGGGAATTCTTAGAGTAGAGTCGTGATAGCGGCAGTGATTAGGCTTTGCTTTTCTGAATAATTTAATTATATTCTGGTGTCCCCCAAACACACACACACACACACACACACATTAGACATGAAAAGTCGCTAATGTATCCATGTTGATACTCTAATATGTACCCTATGATTATTCTTATGAAAAAAAAAACTATTCAGTATTAGAATTACACTTACCAAAACATACGGGCAGTGATTATCGAAATTACAATTATCAACTGTTATGTTTAAGTTAAAAAAATTAAATTACATTTCTTTCCATAATGGGAACATCTTGGTACTATTTAGGTTTTCTGAATATTCCAAACTGTTGATTTTTAACATATATTAACAGCACAGAACACAAACACAAGTCTGAAAATGCAGTTGACTTTTTTTTTATTATAGGTTACTGGGGCTAACATATATTCACAGCACAAAAACACACAAAACATAGGAGTTGAAAGATATTTCTGTAAATAACCAAACAAAGCAAGTTGACTACTTAATTTAGATTACTATCCGATTGGTTCTCTGTATTAATTCTTTCCCACAGTTGCTCATGCTATTTTCCCAAGCTTGGTAGTAAAGTAAAGTAGTAAATTAATGCTTACCTTTATTTTTTTTAAACCAATATGACTATTAATTTTACCATCGAGTCCTTCTGATCTTAACCTATTTCTGTAACTGAAATTGATTTATTTTTTTCTTTAGCATTAGTAATTGTAAGTAACGGATATGAAGCAAACAGGGTTTTGAACTTGCTGTAGCATTTTCTTTTAGAAACTTCTTTTGCCAGCACAACACATAAATAGTTATTTCTTATTATTTCAAATGAATATTAGCTCTGTAATATACACTTTGTTAATTTCTATGTTACCTTTTATTTGCCTGTAATATTATTAACAAATTGTGTTTACTGAATACAGAAATTAAATGAAGTGAAAAAGACAGTATTTTTTTTCTTATTCTTCTGCTTTAACATTTGCACTGATGTTCATAGTGTATGATTTGCTACTGGTGTTTACGTGTACTTCATGTGATTATTCTCCATGTGACATTTCACAACAAGTTGAACTATGGTTTTTACATAGTTCAACTATGTAAAAATCATTTCCGTTAGTCCCAATTGACTGTTGTCCTCTCAAGCCGACATTTATTTCACAGTAGGGATATTTATATATATTTTTAACACAATTATTATATTAGATATTCTTTCCAATACAAATAAATAATTATTTAGTTTTATTTCAAATAAAACTTAGCTCAAAAAGAAAGAAAGAATTAAAGAAAAATTGTAAAGAAAAAAATGTTCACCCTCAAATAAATATTTATGATCACAGCAAACAAGAAATTCATCAGCTTTTTCAAAGTTTTGAAATTCATGCACATATTGTTTTCATCATTTGGTATATATTTAAATTAAGAATGCATCTGGCTATTAAGTTCGTTAATGGATTTTGATTTTTCTCTTCCAATGGCGAGTATTTTTTTATATATGCATGTTGATTCACTTGTTATCTGCATGCTATGATACCTTTTTATTTTTTTGTCACTTTTCATGCGAAATATTCTCCACTGAAATTCTGCCTTTTAATTTAATACCCATTTCCTTTTGCTTCCCAGAGTTGACACAGCCTCAGTGAGTGGATTTTCAAAAAAAAAAGTCTCTGGTTATTTTGTGGCATGAAATTTCACAAGGGAAAAAAAAAACGTTATGGTCTTACTTAAATTTGTATAACACATCAACGAC
This sequence comes from Typopeltis vanoorti, assembly GCF_054136105.1. NCBI lineage: Eukaryota > Metazoa > Arthropoda > Arachnida > Uropygi > Thelyphonidae > Typopeltis > Typopeltis vanoorti. The sequence continues at coordinate 36,679,991 of NC_143571.1, read as the reverse complement.
ATCCAATTTGTTCATTTAAATTTGCACATTTTATTTGAGTGAAATATTATTTACAAATTGTATTTACTGAATCTAACATGCAGAAAATAAATAAAGTTAAAAATGCAATCTATTTTTTTGTTCCTTAATCTTCTTATTGTTAAATTTGCACTATTGTTCAAAGGTTCTTCCATGCTTGTGGAATTGCCATCATCTGGTTTTTGACAATTTAACTCTCATCTGAAAGTTAATTTTCATTTGGTGATCGTTGGGAATTTATTACTGTAGTAAAATTAAGGGTTGCATATTTATTTTTTTGAAACCAATACATATACTTCTAAGAATTATTAAAAGCACAGAATCTTTCGTTATTTTTCCAAAAGCATTTAAAAGTGCACGTTATGTTTTCATGTTTTGGGCATCCAATTTCATTTAAATCAAGAACACGCCTCCCTATTAACCTCGTTAATGTTTTTGATTTTTGTCTTCCTTTGGCGAGTAATATTTGATATTTGCATGTTGATTCTAAAAAAAAAAAAAAAAAAAAAAAAAATCAGCTAACGCCTTTTTATTCCCGTATACGGGAGTAGGCGAGGCCATTTAGCCCTATCTAACTTTTGGAGACTGAGTGGGCAGTTCAATCTCCACTGGTACCCAATCAGAGACAGATGGCCCAAGGCTATCACTAATTAAGCATTAAGCGGTACGCAGTGAAGAGAGACGGCTCAAATGTGCCGCCATCTCGTGGTGCCTAACCCTAACACAATATATTTAATGTCTGAAAATAATGTGGGTTCTATGGTCGATTTTCTTGAGTTTACAGGACGAAAAACCCGTGTTTCCAGGAGGAAAAACCTTCTTGCCCGTGCCAGAGATCGACTAACTCGGGAACCGGTCGAAAAAAGGCTTAGAAAAATTTCCTCTAGTCGCCGACTAGACTCGAAACCAAGACTTCCTTCGTGCGGCCAAGCGCGGCGGTGTGCAAACGCCACATCCACTGAGCTACACAGGCTCCTTTGTTGATTCTATCATCCAATTTCTTAGTTTGTGCAGAGATAGTGAACCAATTTCCCACTTCAGCTGATGGTTAATTTTATTAACCAAGAATTCTGTTTTTTATATCTTTCAGGTAATTCTTTCCAAATACAAGGTGATTTTGTCAATGCATATCTTGCAATAATTCCATCAGAAATACAAATTTCTTTAGGAAATAAATTTGAAGTCTTATTTATTAGAAATTGCACATCAATTATTGCAGTGATAACCAAAAATTCGTATTTTTAACCAGCTGTAGATTTTTCATATTCGTTTTCCTTCATTCTTCTTCTTACATTACTTCATTTGGCACCACAAATAAATAGTTATTTATTATTATAATTATTATTTTCACTGATTATTAGCTCTGATCTTATTTTTTATGTTAACTTTCTGTTACTAAATTCTGAACAATTAGAACTTTTCACAAAGAAACTTTCAAAGAATTTTGTGACTCACCCATTATTTTTACATTACCAAACACAAAACATCACAACAAATACAGCAGTTGCAGTGGATGAATGATTATTACCTTAAGTCCAAAGTCACTCAACTGTATGTTTTTTTCTTATAGTACTGTTTACCCTTACTATGCCCTACCCTGACCATCACTTCAAAATGAACCTCTTGTTCAGATAACTGAATGACATGTTTTCACGTGGTGCTGGATATGCTGTTGGCGTATTTTTATCTTACTTTGTGTAGGGAAAGGTAAGCTACAAAATTCGGGTGAGCCACAAAATTCTTTGAAAGGTTCTTTGCAAAAAGTTCTAATTGTTCAGAATTTGGTAACAGAAAGTTAACATAAAATATAAGATCAGAGCTAATAATCAGTGAAATAATAATAATTATTATAATAAATAACTATTTATTTGTGGTGCCAAATGAAGTAATGTAAGAAGAAGAATGACGGAAAACGAATATGCAAAATCTACAGCCAGTGAAAAATACGAATTTTTGGTTATCCTATAATTGATGTACAATTTCTTTTGAATAAAACTTCAAATTTATTTATAGTGGGAAATTGGTTCACTATCTCTGGACAAACTAAGATATTGGATGATAGATTCAACATGGCGAGATTCTTCCTTTGGCACGTAATATCAAATATTACTCGCTAAAGGAAGAGAAAAATCAAAAACATTAACGAGGTTAATATGGAGGCCTGTTCTTGATTTAAATGAAATTGGATGCCCAAAACGAGAAAACATAACATGTACTTTTAAATGCTTTTGGAAACATAATGAAAGATTCTTTGCTTATAATAATGTTCAGAAATATATGTATTGGTTTCAAAAAATAAATAGGCAACCCTTACTTTTACTATAGTAATAAATTCCCTAAGATCACGAAATGAAAATTAACTTTCAGATGCGAGCCACATTTTCAAAAACCACATGATGGCAATTCCACAAGCATGGGAAGAACCTATGAACAACAGTGCAAATTTAACAATAAGAAGATTAAGGAACAAAACAATAGATGGCATTTTTAACTTTATTTATTTTCTGTATGTTAGATTCAGTAAATACAATTTGTAAATAATATTTCACTCAAATAAATTGTGTAAATTTAAATGAACAAATTGGATGTCGTTTGAAGTGTTATACAAATTTAAGTAAGACCATAACATTTTTCCCTTGTGAAATTTCATGCCACAAACTAACCAGAGACTTTTTTTTTTTGAAAATCCACTCACTGAGGCTGTGTCAACTCTGGGAAGCAAACAAAAATGGGTATTAAATTAATAGGCAGAATTTTAGTGGAGAATATTTCGCATGAAAAGTGACAAAAAAATAAAAAGGTATCATAGCATGCAGATAACAAGTGAATCAACATGCAAATATCAAAAAATACTCGCCAATGGAAGAGAAAAATCAAAAACCATTAACGAACTTAATAGCCAACCTGTTCTTCATTTAAATGATATGAAATGATGAAAACAATATGTGCATGAATTTCAAAACTTTGAAAAAGCTGATGAATTTCTTGTTTGCGTTATCATAAATATTTATTTCAGGGTAAGCATTTTTTCTTTTTTTCTTTACAATTTTCTTTAATTCTTTCTTTCTTTCTGAGCTAATTTTCATTTGAAATAAGACTAAATAATTATTTATTTGTATTGGAAAGAATATTTAATATAATAATTGTGTTAAAATATATATAAAAATATCCCTACTGTGAGATAAATGTCGGACTGAGAGGACAACAGTCAATTGGGACTAACGGAAATGAGTTTTACATAGTTGAACTATGTAAAAACCATAGTTCAACTTGTTGTGAAATGTCACATGGAGAATAATCACATGAAGTACACCTAAGCACCAGTAGCAAATCATACACTATGAACATCAGCGCAAATGTTAAAGCAGAAGAATAAGAAAACAAAATACTGTCTTTTTCACTTCATTTAATTTCTGTATGTTAGATTCAGTAAACACAATTTGTTAATAATATTACAGCCAACTAAAAGGTAACATAGACATTAACAAAATATATTACAGAGCTAATGTTCATTTGAAATAATAAGAAATAACTATTTATTTGTTGTGCTAACAAAAGAAGTTTCTAAAAGAAAATGCTACAGCGAGTTCAAAACCTTGTTTTTCTCATATCCGTTACTTACAATTACTAATGCTAAAGAACAAAAAATAAATTTCAGTTACAGAAATAGGTTAAGAGCACAAGGAATCAAAGGTAAAATTAATAGTCATATTGGTTTTTTAAAAAAATAAATATAAGCATTCATTTACTACAGCAATAATTTCCCACGGGAACGAAGATTTCCAACCTAAACACACGATTTCTCAGATTTCTCTCCTACATGCAACAAAATTGGCGACGAGATAAGAGGGATATCTTTTAGATAAGACTTAATGAGAAATCTACAGTGTTGGAAAATGAATTTACATACATTTTATTTATATATTAATTTTGCTCAGTTATTCTGTTAGAATATGCAGTTAAACCGAATTTTAAAAGTAAAATAGAAAAAATAACCAATGAATTTGAAAAAAAAATCATTTCACTTGTCAGAATTCCATACTCTAACAACTCTCTGAATTCGAAACCGGAAATAACACTTAGACTAAACAAAACGGTGCATATACATTCCCACCAAGCTTGGGAAAATAACATGAGTACCTGTGCAATCTAAATTAAGTAGTCAACTTGCTTTTTTGGTTATTTACAGAAATATCTTTCAACTCCTATGTTTTGTGTGTTTTTGTGCTGTGAATATATGTTAGCCCCAGTAACCTATAATGAAAAATCAACTGCATTTTCAGACTTCTGTTTGTGTTCTGTGCTATGAATATACATATGTTAAAAATCAACAATATCGGAATATTCAGAAAACTTAGATAGTACCAAGATGTTCCCATTCTGGAAAGAAATGTAAGTTAATTTTTTTACAACTTAAACATAATAATTGTAATTTCAATAATCTCTGCTCGTGTGTTTTTGTAAGTGTAATTCTAATACTAAATAGGTTTTTTTTTCATAAGAATAATCATATGGTATATATTAGAGTATCAACATGGATACATTAGCGACTTTTCGTGTCTAATGTGTGTGTGTGTGTGTGTGTGTGTGTGTGTGTGTGTGTGTGTGTGTGTGTGTGTGTGTGTGTGTGTGTGTGTGTGTGTGTGTGTGTGTGTGTGTGTGTGTGTGTGTGTGTGTGTGTGTGTGTGTGTGTGTGTGTGTGTGTGTGTGTGTGTGTGTGTGTGTGAGGGACACCAGCACATAATTAAATTATTCAGAAAAGCCTAATAACTGCCGCCATCACGACTCTACTCTAAGAATTCCCACCCTTTAACAGAAAAAAAATACCCCAAAATGTATTGGAAAATTAGTACAGCACAATATGATATCACAGAGAGACAAAAGTTCCCGAGAAATTTCCAAACACATAATGTCATGATTACTTATCTCTAAATGACACCCACAATGCTCTATGTGAACCCAACACACCACGTGATGTCCCTGGCAGTATGGGGGGCAGCGAAATTCCAAACATTGCAAACTCTATCCTCATCTGAAAACAACACACATGCACGTTATCATTCATTATCTAATCTTAATCTTGATCTGGTTAAAAGTGTCCCACTAATCATGATATGAAGCCTTAGCTACTAATATATCTCCCTTTCCATTCAAAACAATAACGTCACTTATTTACAACTAACAAATGACGTCACTTATCTACATCTCATAAAAACATACACCCACATCACGATTCCTTATCTTATCTTGATCTTGATCTTGTCACTAGTGTCCCACCAATCATGACACGAACCCTTATCTGTAATCATCATGCATAATTCCATATGCGAACAAAACACAAGAACTGAAGTCATTGACACATATGCTCCCAGGGAAATTTCAAACATTCCAAACTCATGATGTCGTGCACACAATGACGTCATCATCTCAACAACCAATCATATTACGATTCCTTATCTTATCTTGATCTTGATCTTGTCAGAAGTGACCCTCATACTACTCAGCACTAAACACAAACACTTCAGGAAAAATCAAATTATTTCTCTTCGATATTTTTATGCTACTGCTTTTTTTCGAAGACAAACAAGGCATCTATGTTATGATGAAGTTACGATCAAATTATGCTTTCCATGATAAACATACAAAAATACATATAAACACAACATCATTTATGAGTGTTTTTTTTTCATTCCATCTATTCCTCTTTTCATATATTTTCAATTACTTTTTTTGTAAAAAGACAGCAGAAAAAGAATGTACCATCCTTGTAAAACAAATTTGACTATTTCTCTTCCATTCTCCGAGCGATTTTAATGTATTGATAACGTATTATATAATTCACTTACAGTGAGTTTGATGATCGAAACATCTGACTCCGATATACATAATGAACGAAGTCGTAAAATGGAATAAAAACTCACCATCTGACATTTAAAGCTTTCGAAAATATTCTAGTAAGTAAATAATGAACGTTTGCTGTCTCCATCAAATCAAATCTTTGGCCTGTCTATGATGCATGCACGTACTGGATGTGTATAGAACTGACAAAGTGACATAGTAACCTGGTTATCACAAGCAAGCTATTTACTCTGTTGTTTTTTTTTTCAACTTCTCCCAAACAATTTTTATTCCTACACGACAAAAATATTCGGTGCATTTCTAGATGAAGAAGATGAGCAAGGTTGAGAGCCTCAACCTTGCCTCGTATTTCTAATACGAATACTTTTCAATTCAGAGTTTTGCACGCATGCTACTGGTGAAATCTATCCTTACTGCAAGTTGTCAAAATGGCGACAGTTTAACAACTTAATCCTTTTTACGATACACAAAATTCCAGTGAATATTTCGCATGTAACAACAATTTAGAAACTGAATCAGGCTAATCCATGTGAGGATATGCGTATCAAACAGTAGTATAACATTTACAAGAAAGTAAGAATGCATGAAAAAAATAAAATAAAGTAAAACAGATGCCCATTTCTCTGTTGTCTGCGGGATTTTGTTTATCTCCCTCGATTTCCGACTCTTTTATTTTTGGTGGTATATCCTTAGATATTTTTCTGTGGAGTTACCTAAATGATAAAAAAATGTACCATCAAAAGTTAACACTTCACTATAAGGCTCTTCGCTGCATGTTATACTTTTGTTGTATCTCATTTTTTAAATAAATATTACATTCAAATTAGCAATTTTGAAACATGTGGTTACCTACTCATTATAATAATGACATTCTTGGGAAACTCCGATACAATATTCACCAGACTTAAGTAGCTATCGCGTCATACTGTACACCCACAGATACGAGACCCTTCGACACTTCTGCGCCTGTCAGAAGAAGGAGAATCCATTCCGATAATAGGGTGATCAATCCGTCTTGGGAGATGAGTTGTTTATTATTACACGTCGGAAAATCACCTTTTCTCTTATGAACATTGTAGTTTTTAAAGTGGTAACTATTTTCCTTGTATAACAGTTGGAAAATTTTACGTATAAAGCACGTGATTTGCGTGTCAATGACCAATTCGTACATCGGCCTATTTCTTCTTCCCCTTCAAAATAAATTGACTCTTCTTGGCAAGTTGCGAAACTAGGGTCTCGGATCTGCGGTCGGACAGTGGAAACTTATTGTAAATCTTGGATCAATTACGTTTATAACTATTATTTTATGAAATTAATTATTTACAACGAAATAGAAATTGATTACTAAATAAGTGGTCAGTTTTAGGGCAATATAATTTCTATTTCAGTAGCTGTATAGATAGCACTAATATTGATTACACTTATCCATAATATGATGAGCAAATGTAATGTAATCTTTGTCACTTAAACAGACTCTTTTATCTTTTCCTGATAAACAAGTTTCTTTCATTTATTACAAATCTATTTGGAAATTTCGAAATATTTCTTCCTCACATTTTTATCCAAAAGAAACCTTAATTAAATACAAATTGGAAGAAAAAATGTTCAATATTTAAGTCTTAGAGACGTTTCGAAATAAAACCACAATCGTCTGCCTCTCACGCGAAACAATCACCAGCTTACCAAACGACAGTTCCAAGTCGCGAGCCGGAAATGGAACATTTGTAGGAAAGTTTGAAGTGAATTATTTTCCCCAGAGCAGTAATTGTCAACACGTTAGAGTGATGTGTATGGCTAATGACACGGGAACACTTCCTTCGCAAGAAAACGCAATTTATTAGACTAATTCTCTACGCGTAGAACGAAGAAGTTTTCTGTTCATTGTCGCGTGCATCTGAAAAGGAAGGTTTTCTGGAACTACGCATGCCTACCCACCAAATTAAATTTATTTGGCAACAAACGACGGCAAGCGATGCACATCAAACAAGCTTTGTAAAGAGTTGAGTGGGGGAGGAGAGAATTTAACGATATCTACGTTCTTTTCGTTACTGAAATTCCTAGAAGGAGACAAATAACACCACGAATAATTGGCTACGAAGGCCTCCCCATACGCACACATCCTGTCTCGTGTCCTGATAACTAAACACATGCTGTCATTCAAGGAATGCGGTATTCCTCAGCTGTCATGGCGACTTGGTACTGTTAGAAGGTGCGCTAATGAAACACTCATACTTCACAGGCAGCTAATTAGGTGATTTCGGGGAAGAGATTCATGGAAAAATTCACGCACATTGCGGCTACAGAAATGGTTATAAATAGAGCCATCGTGGTGGATAGTTAACCTCGATAACAGGGTTATAAATGTAGCAATTCTGATCAATTGAGTTGCTATTTCGTTATAAGCATTGATCATACAATCTGGATACGTTTTGATACATTTTAGACTTTCAAAAGCCGAATATTCAAATGTGCAACTGTGGACATTGATGTAGAAAGCATTGATTAGGCTTGGGATCTTAAAGTTATGGTGGATAGGAAATATGAATTGTAAAGGTTGCATAGCAAAATATTTCAACAACTTAGGAGATAATTGCGATGCTGAAATGAACGTTGAGATTAGGAAAATAAGTCATTTTGCCTCTTTACAAGACCTTGATAAGATCACACTGGACTATTGTGTGCAGATTTGGCCTCCTGACTTTCGGAGGGGATAAAAAAGCGGTGGAAAGGCCGAAAAGAAGAGTAACGAAGATCGTATCGGGATTATGCAATGTAGACTACGATGATAGTTGGAAGTTTTTTTCCCCCACTTGGTTATACGACAATATATTTAGTTTAATCCTTTATCCAAGTGGAAGCAAACAAAGTTTGCGCCTGAAGTATCTTCAGGACTGAAGCAACTCGGGGTAAAGGTAAGGTGAGACATCTTTTGGCAACTCGTATAGGTACATATGACTTCTCCGTTGCTTCTGCCTTAGTATCACCACTTCTGGGTCTGGCTCCACTGACGAGACCTCAATTAAGGTCGACACTGGTCTGGGTAGTGGCCCTTCCCTTAATGCATATCATTATACATGTCCGCAAGAAGATGTGCTTTGCATTATGGGAGATACTGAGACAAGGAGTGATGAGAGCTTGGTCCACCTTTACCACGAGTTGCCTCAGTCCTGAAGATACTTCAGGCGCAAACTTTGTTTGCTTACACTTAGATAAAGGATTAAACTAAATTTACTACGATGATAGATTTAGAGGACGTGGACTGCAGACACTTTTAAACATATGATAAAGAGGGGTGATATTACAGAGGTCTATCATCTTCTGAATAGGTGTTAGAGGATATCGGGTGGTGAAATTTTTCATCATGTGGGAGAAGGACATGGGTTATTCATGAACATTAAGTTTGTGTGCGGTTATGAAAGGGGTAAGAGTTAGATTTTTCTCTCAGAGAGCAGTGAGAGAGTAGAATAGTTTTCCTCTTGAAGTGGTGGGTGAATCTAGCGGAATTGAGTTAAGAGAAGGTGCGACAGCTGGTTAATAATAATAATAATAATAATAATAATTTCAGAAAGATTGTTTTGCTGTTAAAATAATCTCCATAGATTGCATTTATGCAATCTATGGAGGCATATATATCACTATACAGGCATATATATCACTCCCAAACACGAGAGGCAGCAAGGCTTACAGCAAATAAATGTGCGACTTGGGCTGCACTCAAGAACAAAGTGATCTGTTTGTATCTCCTTCTAATCTGCTGATAATCTTCTTGTCCGTCGAGGATACCTTCACGAATAGTGCTATGGATAACGATGAAAGTTTTTCCCCAAAGAACGAATGTGAAAGGAAGACGTAACATGAAAAATCAGTGGTGTCATCAGTAATTTTTCTGAGCCTCAGAACCTTACAGCTTAATAGAGATCCTGAGCGAAATGAATTAAATATTCTGGGTGGTGTAGGCCAAATCCATTCTAAAAAAATATCCAGTGTTGGAACTTTAATACTCAAAAAAGACCCTTCAACCTTACTCTTTTTTTTTTTATTTTGACGCTATCTAGAAATTTTTACACGATTATCGTAAAAATAACTTCCAATAAAAAAAAATTAAGTGAATATAAATTTTGGTAGTTGTTACACACACAAGCTACTAATGGGTAAGTATAGTATTGCTGCTTTGGAATTACTGCAGAAGAAATTAAGGCTATTGTATGCTAGTGTATACATACAGACAGCACACTGAACAGTACAGCCCGTGAAAGCATAGCGAAAGTGAATAAAAATGTGTTATTTATGCTTGTAGCTTTGCTCCTTCTTACATACAGATAACAATTACTACATCAATATTCGGTTTGTCATACAGCGCCCCTGGTAGTGAATTTCCGAACTATTTTTCCCTCAGATATCGCTTTCGCATGGCGCACAATGTATCCCTGCAATGTTTCGCACCGTTTGGATCACAAGGCCTTAAAGGATATTTTTGATAATTTTGATCTCCCTATATATATATATATATACATGGGTGATATATATATATAAATATATATATATATACAGGGTGATATATATATATATATATATATATACAGGGTGATCAAATTTCTTCTTCTATATATATATACATATATATAGAAGAAGAAATTGCCAAAGAATTTATCGATTTTTCAGAAGAAATGGTTAACGTAAACATTTCTAAACTCTTGTGCAATCCTCCTACACACCATGTCGAAGACAGTAGTGATGTAAGAGGATATATATATTACTATTTTATGTATCAGCTCTATTTCTAAAAAAATGGCAAAAATCCTCAAGCAGTAAAAGATTCATCCCTTATTCACCTCCCTTAAGATAGCTTCAACCCTGGCTTCTACCAGTAAAACCTGAACATAACACTTTTAAATATCCAGGTGTGTACTCTTTGGTGATCGCTGTAATATTTCTCCATATTGTGGACAAAAACGGAGAAATCAGTTGAATTTTGTATCGAAGAGCATTCTCAGAAATATCACCAATGGTAGAACCTGGATCTTAGCCTAATCCGGTCATGTTCTTAATTCTTGATATCCCGACGACCATCAATCCACTATACACTTAGTAAACTGGGATAGATCCGAAATTATATACAAATACTATGATGAACTTGAAAGAAAAACCTTGAAATTAGGATATTTAAGGTGAAACAGGGTTTCAACTTAATGCTAACCTCAGATACAACCTTAATGAATGTTACTCCTCTGATATTCAGCTATGATAGTCGCGAAATCGCGTTGTTTAGCACGAGAACAACAATCAATCTATTCCGAGAATGAGCAACCCATTGATCATTTGAAACTATGTTAGATGTATTGAAGTAATTTGTTTTCTATGTATCTCTGATTTTTTTCATTTCCATTTAATGCACTTGATGAAGTCTTCTAGAAAGAAGAAACTAGTGGTGCCTTTAAATATAAATGAGGGAAAACTATTATTATTCAGACAGAGAATATCTTCTATTGTTGCACTGCTTAACTATTTCAGTTTATTTTTTTTCCCTATGAAATGAATTGACATGTAAAAAAAGATCTTTAAATATTCCTGACAGGTAGTATTTTTCCCAAGACAAGCAGCATTAATATTTGTTTTTCTGTGTTTGTTTTGCTGTTAAGATTGTTCTTTAAGTGATACCTTACGAGAAAATGTTAACAGAAGACCAAATTAGTGAGAGAGCTTAGTTCACCAGATTAATGATTATTTGTTATTCCTTTCTTCCTTAATAGGCTGCTCGTCTTATGGTTTAATGACGTACAGTTTACTAATGATGATAACACTCGAGAATGTCTCAAGAATTGGCACGAAATTTCATATAATAAAGCGCTTTAACAAAGTGTGCGTTTGAACTACCTTCAGATAAAGTCGATCTCTCATTAGGAAACAATTTTGCCCACATTTTGTTTTGTTCCTATTATAAAATTGCAATATCGAAATAAGAATAGATTCGATAGAGATTACACAGATTTGAATAAATTAATACGGCTGCATTTGTCTAAGATGAAACAATACCAGAAACAAAACAACAAAGCAAGACCAATGAATGAAATTAAAGTTTCAAAGGTTCCACTGGAAAATCATATTCGCGAAATTCTCTTCCAAACTATTTACTACAAAATTAGCGGCGCAGGAGTGCTAAGATTATGGGAGATTAATCTTACTTATTGCCTTCTATTCAGACACTTCAATCCCAGAGCTCTAAGGAATTGTCTTCGATGAAAAAAAAAAAAAAAAAAAAAGACATTTGGAATTTGGAATTCTCCACGTCACATATGACGTCACATATGTACTTTAAATAAATATTTTAAACATATTAATACAGTGAACAGTTAAAAATGGCCAAGCTTTCTAACATAATAATTGTGAAATATACAATGAGTTCATCATTTGATTTTATTATTGCATAAAACTTTTTGATAGGATAATATAATGCATAAATTCAAAATATTTCTCAAAAAACTCCGCAATCAAAAATCTGTAAGGCATTTAAATTTTGCGATACTCGTACCATCCAATTCGAAACTCGAGATGCTTCAAAAAAATCTACGAACACCAAAACAATATAAGAAAAAGCAAGGAAAATAATTATAAAAAAAATACTGAACGCTCTATTTTTGTCAATAGTTTTAGCATCGAAAAATATTAAACGAAAAAATAGCAGCAATTATTTTGTTACTTTGCTATCAGGCAATTATTGCCTGATAGCAAAAAGAAAGAATATCTATTATTCCTTCTTTTAATAATTTCATATCTAATTTGAATTTGTGCTTATTGTGATTGGAGAACTTTCATAGAAATATTTATAATGTTAATTGCAGGCTAAAATTATTTGGAGTAAATATGAGGCTGGGGATTTAAAATTTTAAGACTATGTGTACTTATTATTAAGTAAAAAGAATTTACACTATAAATATCATTAGTAACTTTAATATTCCTTAATATTATTAATTTATTTTAAATATTTAAAATAAATAAAGTGTAGAGATATTTTAAAAATATCTCTACACTCTTATTTTAATTATCAATATTATAAATATTAGAAAAATACTAAAAATTTTCTGCACTGCTTATAGAGTTTTGGTCGAATGAGTGTGATTACGAGAGACCGGCATGATGGTTGTTGTTGCGAAGAATGTTTTTGATTTCAGTGGTGATTAGTGAGTTTTAGATTTTGTGAATCTTCTTTCATAGCGGAGTACAAGGCAAGACTTTGACTTTTGATGCAATTTTTCGGCCCTTGCCCGTTCTCTTCGCCATTATATATATTTCTCAGGTACGCGTATTTGAATACTTTTAAACATGAACAGTTTAAGTCCCGACGACTTTGTCCAATCTCTGGATAAGAAGCTGACGCTCGACCTCCTCAAAAAAACTGTTGAAGAAATTTGAGGTAGAGTGGCCAGGGTTTCTAAACCTATATTCACCGACAGATGACTCCACAGAAGGGGACAACTCAACACCAAGGGAAGATGAACCTGATAATCTCTGCTCCCACACCAAAATACCATACAGAAACCCATGCTCGAAAAAGCATAAAACAGAGGAGACTCAGGTAAACGAGGGGATGGAAGAAGATGCCCCCAACACTGACCTTCCCACACCCAACAATGAAAAAGTCCCGCCAATTTTACTACGGGAAAAAGAACGATGGACGGCCCTTAGGCCTATTATGCAAACCCACCAAATTGCCTATTCATGGGCAAAAAACGTAGATGACGGAGTTAAAATACAGCCTGCCACAATAGGCGACTACAGACACCTCACAAAAACCATGGATGAGTTAGATATTAAATATCATACTTAGTCACTGAAGTCAGAGAAAAACCTAAAAGTTGTACTCAGGGGAGTAACAGAAAACATCTGCACAGATGAAATAACCGCCTCCACGATCTCCCACCTGTCAGGGTCAATAGAATGTTACGGGCCGACAAGAGTCCAATGCCCCTAGTACCCGTATACCTAACACACAAAAGAACATACAACATAACAACGATCTGTGGTCTGAAAATCACAACTGAACCATTAAGGAAAAGAGCCTCGTCGGGCCAGTGCCACAGATATCAGAAATACGGACACTCAGAGAAACTCTGCAGAGCAGACTACAAATGCCTCAAATGTGGACAAAACCACCCCTAGCAACCTGCTTAAAACCCAGGACCTCACCAGCCAAATGCGCGAACTGCGGGGTCCCCACCGGGTAAACTACAGAGCCTGCAGTCACTACCCTAAGAACAAAACAGACAACAAAAGAAAACAGATCTCTGGACCCTGCCCACAGACACCAGAGTCGACGGCTCCCCAGTTGCCTGACACCCAACAAAAGACAACAAAGCACCAGCTCTAACAAATGGAAAATATCAACAGTCCGGAAAGCCACCGTCGAAGCAGGACATACGCCGAAGTAGCCCGCCCATCAAAAGATATCCAGCAGGACCAAATTCTTCCAAACATGACAACAGTCATCACAGCCTCATTGGCAAACATGCTTCAAGACATCAATAAGTCAAACCCTTCACCAAACTCCACAAAAAGATTTCTAAAAGAAACTCAAACCATCTTATCAATACTTGTTAACGAACAAAACTAGATTACTCCCAGACTCACCACAGATCGCCGCTTGGAACGCCAATGGCCTAAAAAAACAAGACACTCTGGAGCTTCAAGAATTCTCTCACAGATACAATCATCCTAATTAATGAAACTCATCTAAGACCTGCAGACAATCAAAAACTGAGAGGCTACACACTGTATAGAAATGACCGACTGGACTACAGAAGTGGTGGTACAGCCATATTTATCAGGAACTGCATCAGTCACAATGGAATACTCAACCCCCCAACCTCCAACCTAGAACTCACTGGTGTCGAAGTCCACTCAAACCCCACTGGAAGACTTAAAATCTACGCCGCCTACAAATCCCCCGCTAAGACCCTGCTATTTTCTGACTTGCATGCTGTACTGGGTATAAATGAATCCATCATCGTCGCTGGGGACTTAAACTTCAAATATCCCTCCTGGAACAGTAGAACCACAAATAAAAATGGCCGTATCCTCTTCAGCTACACAGGATTAAACAATGCTGTCGTAACAGGACCTACCGAACCAACCCACAGCCCAACTGGCACAGCCGACATCCTAGACATCGCCATCCTACACAACATTATACCAGTACAGCATTCAAGCACTGAACGAATTATCATCAGATCACAACCCAATCCTACTTCACTTACGGAACAAAGACCAGTCACCTACCCCCCCCCCCAAACCTCCATTGTCCGGGAGAAACTTAGCAAAGTGCTACCAGAACACATTGGTCCGGTTCCCCCATATAAAAGCCAAGGAAGAAATATACACCGCAATAAAGAACCTCACCAATCAAATCAATAAAGCCATAACAGCAGCCACAGTATCCACGATTACCCACAAACAAAACCGTCTCTCGGAAGAAATCATGGATTTAATAAGGGAAAAAAAACAGACAAAAAAGATACCATAACACACGTGCTCCCCAGAACAAAACAGCCCTCAACAGACTAATCAAATCGGTCCGAGAAGCTGTCCAGAACCACAGGAATCAACAATGGGACAACAAGCTCACCTCCATCTCCACAGCAGATCATTCCATATGGAAATTCCTAAACAACCTCAGGAACAAGCACAAATCCCTCCCCTCTCTCCAAGCAGAACAGCACCTTGCATACACAGATGCTGACAATGCTGAAGCCATAGCAAGAAACCTAGAGAAACCATGCAGTCCTGCATATGAGAACCTTAACATCAGCCATGTATACAAGATCCATCGTAAAGTCAGGTTCACGGGAAATCGTCCCGATGACAATCCAAGCATTATAATGCCTATCTCACCTACCGAAATAATCGGCATCATCAACCACCTCAAGATCAAAAAAGTCCCAGGTCCCGACGGCATCTTTACCAAAGTCATTAAGACACTACCACGAAAAGCCATAGCACATCTGGCAAACATCATAAACTCCATCCTCAAATGGCAGCACTTCCTCCAGTCATGGAAAATAGTTGACATCATCCCAATTCACAAACCAGGCAAAGACCCACACCTACCTATAAATTACCGTCCCATCAGCCTGCTATCCAACTTAGGAAAAATAGCAGAGAAAATCATCCTCATCAGACTCCAAGATCATGTCAACCAACTAAATATCATTCCACATGAACAATTTGGCTTCGCTGAAAACAACAGCACCACCCAACAGATCCATAGACTGATAGAATACATCACCACAGGATTTAATTGGAATCAGCACACTGGAGCCGTCTTCCTAGACATCTCAAAGGCCTTCGATAAGATTTGGCACCAAGGGCTCCTCTACAAACGTATCATCGCAAACCTTCCACTAAATATGATACACCCGATTAAATCATACCTCTCAAACAGGAGGATGCAAGTCAAAATCAATGAAACAGTCTCAACCCAACGGAAAATCCTCGCTGGAGTTCCTCAAGGATCACTGCTAGCCCCCGATCCTGTTCAACATCTATATGGCAGACATCGCTCAAAATCCTCTCACATCCACCATCGCTCTTTATGCAGATGACATGGCTATACTAGCCAGATCCTGTCAACCACATCTCGTAACCAAAAAACTACAAGACACCATCCTGAATCTAGAAAAATGGTTTACAGACTGGCGACTACAATTAAACCCCAAGAAAAGCACAACGATACTCTTCACAAGAAGACGAGCATCCCCCAAAGGAGACTTCACCCTGTTCAACTGTAAAATTCCCTGAAGTTATCGCCCAGCTGTACCCCTTGATCAACAGACACAGCAAACTTAGCACAAGAAACAAAATTCTACTCTACAAGAAGTGATCCAGCCCACAATTATATACGCCTCCCCAGCCTGGAGCCATACCTCCAAGACAAACATCCTCAAGCTACAAAGACTACAGAGCAAGCGCCTGTGAATGATACTGGATGGCCCATGGTTCATCAGGAACGCCCAGATCCACCCGGATATTAATATCCCCTAATTTCTCCACTACTACGCTCCCTAGCAGAAACATGCTTTATGAAGACATCTACGCATCCAAATCAACTAATACAACAAGCCGGAAATTATGACGGTAATGACCACTGGAACCATAAAAGACCGAAAGCCATCCTAAGACTCCACGACGTGTAACCACTTCTGCCCACTCAGGGCGAGCTAAAATAGTTCAAAAATCTCTCCAATCACTGCTCCCGAAACAGACAACAGGGAATATAAAAAGCGTCAAGCTTCACCCTCTATGCTATATATGTCCTGCGTCTGCACTGCTTAACGCCTTGATGGTAGCATGTTTCAGCGAGATATTTAAGAAGGTACTAATTTTAGTATTCATGTATAATCTGAAGTTTTACGATCTTTTCAGCAATGAAATATTGTATATCTATCTATCTATCGCAAATTACCAGCTTGGTTGGCTGTAGGATTAGCATATTTGCTATCCAACCAACAGTCTATGGTTTCTAAACGCCTCATAGGCATGGATGTTTGTGAATGTCTTTACGTGGGAGGCGAAATTTATCGCCCGGTGTGAGACTGCTTCCCCGCTTACTAGAGGTCTGTATTGGTTTGAGAAAGTTCCATATTTCGAGTGTAGAGTGAGGTTTCTCTATTATTTCATTGGTGTGAGTTACGTGAAAAAAAAAAAACTTTCATGACTTCAGTTCCTCAATAAACAGAATGGTGAGCTTATACAAGGCAACCGACTGAAACTGGCTTAAAATTACTTTAAAAAAAGATTACTTTTTTATACAAAAAAGTAAGTCGTAGTTATTCCATCTTGTATTGTTTGCTAAGGCTCAGATAAAAATACAAGATGAAAATAAGAATACAGTTGTTTGACAAGTATAACTAAATTGCGTTTACAAAGTGACTGTACTTTTTGGATTAGTTGGAATTACAGTCAAACAATTTATACTATGCATGTTGTATGTTATATCCTTTCTTCTTCTTCTTCCTCTTATATGTTTAGGTTCAATAGCCCATCATTCCTAAGTAACTAGGTATCTTAGAAATCGATTTAATGCTCTGATAAATCTCTACATGCTGTATTATGCTTATCAACTGCGTGTATTTTTCTGGTCGGTTGCCTATTTTGTATGGCTAAAAACACGAAGAATTTCTGTCAGGGAAATTCTTCATGTTTACTATGAAACTAGGTTTCTTCAATCACGTGTTATGTCATCCTGTCGACTGTGCTATGGAGACATGTTCGTACTTATAAGCTGATTTAACGTAGCTACTATTTTTTTTTCTTTTATTCACTCATTTGTCTGAAAAATACTGCTAAAATTTACAATCTTTAGAAACACAAAATCGATTATTTGTATTTTTAAGATATTTGTAACTTTTCCACTCCTTCTTGTACAAAAACGAAATAAATAAATAATAATAACACTGACATTCCTCTCTGTACATAGCCATATTTCCTCTTACAGTTCTTGAGTGGCTGAGGTGAATGTAAAATGTACATTGGATGTACATAAGTCCAGTAGAAGTTGCATACATTTCATATTTCCATGCTGCTCGCTTTACGTCCTTTGATTCAGTCATTTCCCACTAAATATCACCCAATAACCAGAAGAAATATTCAATGGATAATTACGTTTGTCGTATATTGCCATAGTCTTTTCTCCTATCTACGAACTTGCCAAAGAATTGCAAAAATTTCTTAACTCTTCTGGGCGATTGAGCATACCATATTTACATTGCAAAGGCAATCACTATTAACATGATTCCTGAACTACTCTTAAGTCATCGCATTCATCTTTCTAACTCCGTGAAATGATTCACTAAATCCATTGTTGTTCATCTAAACACATGAGTGGGTCTAAAAAATGCGTTATTCTTGTATATGTATTAGCGACTGTAACGATATAAAAATATGTCTCATGAAGCAGTAATAATTAACGATTAGAATTCTGTAAGAAGCCCTCATATGTTGGTACATTAAAAGTAATTTTTCATCTTTTAGTATCTCGTTGAAGAAAACGTATCATTATGGAAACGAAGCTACAACATAAATTTAAAATAATTACAGTAGCAGTGTCTTCAGAATAAAAATTACTTTGATCCCACAAAATTTAGCAAGGAATTTTGCTTTCTTTTTGCTTTTATAATCCTTTCAAATCTCCAGTGATAACTTTATCTTAAGTTCCATTTTTTATGTGCTTTCTCAAGCCGTTCATCATCACTTTCTTTTTAATCTTATGTGCGTAAGATGGTTAGTATTAAAGCCTCGAGTTTTTTTTTCTGTTGATTTACAGACGTGTTTTATCTCCTGCTTTTCACTTTTTTCCCCTCTACACTATGACAATCCCGCAAAGCTATTTTTGAAAATATTTTGCAACACACAAAATTAATTAACATACATGAATAACCAATCTTTAGGCAAAATGCCGTCGATGAAGAAAATAAAATATTGCGTTGAGTTCCATATATATATATAATTGGTTTTCCATAATTAAAGATAATTAATTAACTATAATTATAGATAAAATTTATAATTAAAGTTAATTATAAATTTTAATTTATAATTAACTTTTAATTATAATTAAATTTTAATTTATAATTAACTTTAAAATTAACATAAACTTAATTAACATTAATTCAAGTTATAATTGGGTTTATTTCTTAATGTCTGTTAGGTATTGCTAAGCTATGTCAACAAAGCTGTCACGCATGCGCGAAATAAACAACTAATTACAATAAATCACCTATAACGATCAGGGGAAAAAATAGTTCCATACTTCCCAGTGCAACTTTAGTAATTAAGTTGATTTCATATTGCTATTTTAACCATAATTATTTCTAACAGCATTAAACGGCATATTTAGTTTATTAACAATTTGCTATTCAGCCCATAAAAGACATAATAATTCATAATTCGAGCGAGTATTACGTCTATATTATAAGTATCTAAAGTCCATTCAAGTGTACTATTATTGTTGTAATTATTATTATACTTTTGGTATGCTTATACTAAGTAAATCATTGTGGTTGTGATAGATTCCATCTCAGCTCGTACAATGACGTCGAATTTTCCCTTATGATCAAAATTTCCTGAAATTGCCTAAAAATCGAAATATAATCCACTTTCAGTGGTTCTAACAACTACTGAGTAAGTTAATAACAGAATATTAATGGCATTAATATTCATATGATAAATGCAGATTATAAAAAGTCCCTAAATGAAAAATCATATTCGTCAAAATATCCATTACCATAGAAAAACATATTATTATTTATTTGCAAGATATCCTGTCAACTCGGTACATTTATAGAATTAGCCAACAAATTGAAAAAAATCGATTTTTTCCAATTACAACTGGTTTCAAAAAAATCAGGAATTTATCATAAATAATAAACAATAATTACTTTTAAAATAATATATAAGTATTATTTATAAGTGTATTTTTTCTAAAAATATAGAATAAATATAAGCATTTTAAAATATTTTACAAATTATTAATACACCTTTTATTTATTTATTAGTAAATACTTATCGATCTGGATTTTAAGACAATCCAATACCCTTGGAGGGTAATGGATGGCAATGCTGTACCAATGAAGTTTTAACTGAGGTTCGGCTGTTGCTGTTACCCTCCTGCCATGATCAGAGCTTTAATAGCTCATTAACACCTTATCCCTACACTGTCCTCTACAGATAACGGGGAATATGAAAAGCATTCTTGCTTCGCCCCTTTAAGCCAGTCCTTATAAGGACTCTTGACATTCGTGAGGGAGATCGACCGTGAGATGCGGTGATTAATACCCTTGGAGGGTAAGGAATAGAACAATTTCTTTATCTCCAATTTTACTTGAGATTCTGGATTTTTGTATGCTGTATGTTTTTATTATTTTACGCTGTGTTTCACTTTATTTATGTATTCCAAAGAATAAATATTATTTTACGCTGTGTTTCACTTTACGTATTCCGAAAAATAAATAGGGTAGGAGTCAAATGTAAATAGGATATGAGTCAAGTGGATGTCTAATATTATTATTATTAAGCAAGATATTCCTAAGAAAATTATGATGTGGAAGGAATACCGTGTGCATAAAGATACTGTTCGTTATGAAAATTATATTATAAGCAGCAGAAAGGAACAGTCACAACAGCTGTACGGAAAGCAAATTATGAGTATGAAAAGAAGCAGGCTCTGCAAGTTAAAGAAAACCCAAAAGAATTCTGTCAATATCCTGCAGGTAAAAAGAAAAAAAAAAGAATGAACATGAAAGAATAACTCTTCTGTCGATTTTGCTAAAAACTATCAACTTTGTATATGCAACATGGAATTCACTGCTACATTTTCACTGGATGTTAGAACTGTTGCACAAGCTGAATAAGAATTCAGCAATAGGGACTGATGGGAATATCAGCACGGGTGCTAAAATAGTGTTCAGCAGAACTGGCAATTCCTTTGACCAGGCTGTTTAGTATGAGTCTCAAAATAGGGAATATTCCACGGGAATGGAAAGAATGTATGGTAATTCCATTGCACAAGGATGGTGAAAAGACCAGTGTATCCAACTATCGACCAATTAATATCTCAGGAGTGGTGGTGGTGGTGGTGGTGAAAATTTTGGAAAAGTTGGTTAGGGTTCGGATTCAGAAATGGGTTGACAGTGAATCTCTACAATGAACAGCGTGGGTTTACTAAGGGAAGGTCATGTTTTAGCACCTTGCTCACATTCTATAACAATGTTACCATTGAATTAGACAAGAGGAATGGATACAC
This sequence comes from Typopeltis vanoorti, assembly GCF_054136105.1. Classification (NCBI taxonomy): domain Eukaryota; kingdom Metazoa; phylum Arthropoda; class Arachnida; order Uropygi; family Thelyphonidae; genus Typopeltis; species Typopeltis vanoorti. The sequence continues at coordinate 36,658,324 of NC_143571.1, read as the reverse complement.
CGTGATACTTTTGAATTTTGCTAAGACTTTTGACAGATTACAGCATGATAGACTGTTGCATAAATTGGAGAATATGGGTTTGAATTATAAAATATTGGCCTGGATAACAGGATTACTACTGGCAGATATCAAAACGTAGTACACGGGAAATGTGAGCCTGCAAGATTTAAGGTAACCAGTGGTGTACCACAAAGATAAGTGCTTGGTTCACTGTTATTGAATCTGCACATTAATGATATTGGGAAAGATTTGACATGTGACGTACTGCTATTTGCTGATGGTGCAAATGTGATGCCGACATTGTCATCTTTATTGAGTACAAATAGTAAATTTTGAAAAGCTCTATGCAGGAGAGTGTATCTTGATCTATGCAGTACTTGCAGAATGATTTGAATAGGCTGGAATTGTGGGCATGGGAAAATGGTTATTCAGTTCAATGTCAGTAAGGGTAAAGTCACACACTTTGGCGTGATTAGAGAGCCAATGTCGGTGGGTCTATTGGTCTATTATATTGGTGGGATTATGCTAGAGATCGTGGAGTGTTAGTAGATAACCAGTTGAAGTTTAGGAGCCTTGTAGCAAAGATTTCAAATACAACTCAAAAGATAATTGCAATGCTGAAACGAACTTTCACATGTAAAGATAAGGACGTTATTTTGTCTCTTTACAAGGCCTTGATAAGACATCACTTGTATTGTTATGCGCAGGTCTGGTCTCCTGGTTTCCGTTGCAATTCTGATACAGTGGATAGAGTGCAAAGGAGAGTGTTAAAAATGATCTGTAGAGGGATGATGTGATTGAGACTTACAAACTTCTGAAAAGATCATACAGGATTTCAATTGATGGGGAATTTTTCACTTTATGAAGGGTCGGGAAAGGATAAGAGGGAATCTTTGGAAGCTGAGAATGAATGCCGCTAAGAAGGGAGGTGAGGACTAGATTTTTTTTCTCCTACAGTGGTGCGTGATTGGAATGCATTGCCATTGGATATTGTGTGTGTGTGTGCAAGCAGTGTGAATTAATTCAAGAACAAGTATGATAGGTGGTGCGTATGATATGTGGCCTCCCACGATGAGTCCCTGACTCTGTGGAGGTATCTCAATAATAATAATAATAATAATAATAATAATAATAATAATAATAATAATAATAATAATAATAAATGGATTGCCTGATTATCATAATTACAAGAGAAACTTAGACCACATCTTCTCTGAATACCGTGTACTTGGGGGAAAAAAAGACTCGAAAATTGCGTCTAGTAGATTTATTAGAGACAAAGTGCTTTTGTACTTCGCAAATGTTTTGTTACGAAGCAAGCAAGATACGAGTTTTCGTTCGGAGAAGAAGTACTATTTTCGTGAGATCGACAGTGTGATCTTTATTGAGTACCAATAGTAAATTTTGGATAAAAGCTCTTTGCAGGAGAGTGTATCTTGATCTCTGCATATGCTGTCATGCATGCCTTCAGGATTATAATCTAAAGTTTCCAATTTTCTCTAGGCGAAAATCAGACGTAAAGGTATTAGCGGGGATAAAGCTATACAGCCTCTATGCCAGAGTTTCATAATCAAATGGCTGTCACTTATTTTCTTTAAAATAGGAGATAGCTTAAGATAAAACAATTAAAATAATAGTTTGTTGATAGGTATTGAAGATTCCAGAAGTCTTCTCACAAGCAATAAAGCACCGCGCAGATTCCTCTGGGATTCAGAAGGCCAGTTAGCCAGCTGGCTTATGAAAGATTTCGAAAAAGTATCCTCACATATCGGAGCTCATAGTAGCATTAACTTTCCTTTAGTAATTAATGGTATCAGTGGTGTAGCTTACTTTGTGTAATGCCTAAACCGCTTTTAGTCAATCGGCTTAACAGCTTACATCATCCCCTGTTGAACTGAAGAAGCACTTTTAATAACATCCAGTGCAAATCCGAAGAGATCTTCTTCCATTGAACTAGTATAGTTGCCACTTGATTCCACGATTCCATTCAAGCCAAATTATAAAGTATTAGATGTTCCAATTGGTCCCTCGAGACTCGTAATTTAGTCAAAGGTTATATTTTGAGTAAGGGAAATAGAGAGAGAGAGAGAGAGAGGAGAAGGGAAGCATAGTTTAGTGTTCTTGATAAAAGAGAAAAACCATTATGCCAAGAATTGTAATATTTCCTAGCCTTAAATAACTAGTATTTTTCTTAGATACCTAATAGTGCAAATGATCGGCATGTATTATAAGATTCTTAATGGATGCCTATAGGTATATTTTGTATCTCTAAATTCCGTGTAGTCTTCTGGCCGGTAGGATGAAATAACCCTAGTTTCTTGGAGGAAAAAAAACCCTTACATCTTCATATGAGACCGACTAACTCACTTTCACTTGAAAAGCCCTGATAAAAGTTCATGTCCTAGATGGGATTCGAACCGAGTCTTTCCAACCAACAGGCATCATCAAAATCAAATAATTACGAGTCGCTCCCGAAGATTTGTAGTGAATTCATTTATCCATAAAGCATCATCTGTATACAAGTTAAAATCTGAAGTTAATATCGCCGATTTTGATAGCATGTTTAATGCCACTTTCGTTGATAATGTGATCTATCATGATTACAAAGAACGGTGAGGAAAAAAGGTTTTATACCTGATGTTATTCATCATCTTCTTATTATTATTCTCCCTAACATGGATTTTAAGCCAGGTGTCATGCCATCTCTTTCTTGGTCTTCCGATTCTTCTTTTCCACTTATTTTATATCTGTATAATGTTTTTGGTAATCTGCTGTTGTCCATTCGATCTAAATTTTCTCTCCATTTTTGTTTATACTGTCTTATGTAGTAATTAATGGTTTTATATTGAAGGATTGCAAAATTTCTTCATTTGTTTCGTGGTTCCACTTGGTAGATCCAGCTGTTTTTCTGAGAAAAATTTCTACTGTTTGAATCCGTTTTCTTCTCTCCTTTTTGTGGTCCATGTTTCACTTCCGTATAGTAGAGTTGGTTTTGAGAAGACATTATGTAATCTGATTCTAGTGTGATTTTGTACTAGGGATGGCTTACAAATATTATTTATTATGCCATTTACTTTGGCAAAGTCTAATATTTTAGTGTCTATGTCTTTTTCTTCTTCGCATGATAGATCACATCCCAAGTATTTGAAAGTATTTACTTGTTCTAATATTTTATTATCTATCACTATTTTACTTCTGATTGGGTTTTCTCCTTTGAATGCGATTATTTTTGTTTTTTAAAAAAATTGTCATATTATATTGTTTTGAGATATTTTAATGATTTTAATGATCTTTGTAAGTCATCTTCTGATGTAGATAATACTATTTGATCATCTGCAAAAAGTTGTGTATCTATCTTCATTTGTGGGGTTATTTGTATAGCAAATGGGTATACAAATATACAATCTGGAAACAGTAAAATCCCAAATGGATTATACTGTTTCCAAATTGTTATAATTTTATTTATATATATATTGGAAAGCAGAGGTGATAGGGTACATCCTTGTCGTACTCCTCTTGATATATCTTTCCTTATACCTGATTTTAAATCAAACAATCTTCGAATATGTATCTTTTCAGTTCTAACGGCTGAATTACAATTTAATAATACGTTTGTTCTTTGTTATATCCCACGTACATCACACAAGTGTAATGTTTTGAAGCACTTTCCATCTTGACACTTTATCCTATGCCTTCTGAACCTACACATCTTAAAATAGACACTGTTTCTATATTCCCACCCATAATTTTCCGACTGTTTGTGCTAAAGTAAAAATCTGGTCTTGACAACTTTTCTTATCGAGTTCCAAAGAAAACGTAGTTAGGTCTAATAGAATTCTACTCTTTTACAGTTCATCCCACAGATGTTCAATAAGCATTGAGATCAGGGCTCTGTCGAGGCCAGTCAAGTGTGATGACGTTCATGTTCACAAACAACGCAATTACATTGTCTTACTGAAAGAGAAAATGGTCATTTCTTAGAAACGCCACAAAGTAGGAAGCATTACATTGCCCAGGATGTTCAGAAACATCTTGGACGTCAATGTTCGTGGCACCACAAACAGAGGTCCTAGGCCGAACCAGGAAAAACAGAACCATACCATCACACCGCCTCCTCCGAATTTCATACTTGGGGTTACGCACTGTGATAAGAGACGTGTACCGGGCGTCTGCCACACTCATACCCTTCCATCTGCTCAGAAGAGGGTATAGCGTAATTCGTCGCTCCATAATACAGCTTTTCAAGCTTTCACGTCTCACTATATACGGTTTTTGCACCACTGAAGACGACGCTGCATGTTAGTAATGTGAGTTTGCATGTTGTGGTTCGACAATGGAAATCCTTGTTGTAAGACTCGGTTCTGAGTGTTTTTGTGCACATTCATGTTCCAGTCGATGCCCGGAACTCTGCATTCAACGTATCAGCCGATGAATATCGATTTTTACATGTTATCCTTCGTAACACCCTACGTTCACGGTCAGTTTAGTGCAGTATTTTCTCCGCTGTGGGTAGCAGTTGCAGATTCTATCTCAGTATGGTATCACTGATTGTTGATCGGGGATGGCCCAATTTCTCAACAATTTTGCCACACAGATAGGGCTGCAACATTGCATCCTATCACAACGCCATTTTCAAACTCCGTCAGTTCCCTTCTCGCAGCCATTTTCAGCAGGACGCAGTTGTATTGACTTCACAGCATCATATTCCTCCAATTTATACTGTCCACAAATACGTAACTCGTTACAAGTGATAAAGGATTCGAAAGTTGATCGTCTGTTTTACTGCATGATGCATCTTCCCTATGGGGTGTCCGCTGACTTCTTTCCAATCAGTGTATTATATATAATAGAATCAATTACCAGGCATGTTGTATTACCATGTAAATACTCTGAAATGTCTACATTTGTGTTGTATTTGTATACCGAATATAAAAAACTGAATTGAAGACATTGCGGATAATATTAAAAATTAATAAATGTAATGCCAGTAGAGTAAGCAAAAAGTGATTCTTCAGTAATTCTAATTAGTATTTATTTTATTTTATTTTTTTTTTTAAGTTTGTATGCGTTAGGCAATTAGGAATAATAAAAAACGGGAGAAGAGGTAATATTCAAACAACACTGTATCATCACCGAGTTTATTTTTCTACTTAACGTCTAAATGCTATTAGCGTATTAGAGTCCATCAGCATGCATTCTAGATCATGTTAGAAAAATTGAGTTCCTTTTAAAATCTTTCGTAAATTAGTATTTGATATACTAAGGCTAATATTTTTTATCGTTTCATAGTGAGTACTTATTTAGAGGAGAACGAAATTAGGTTTTTCTTGTGGTCAATAAAAGTTCTTTCTTTTTGCCCATTATAAGAAAAGCAAAGAAAGTGCTTAATACGCATGATTTTCACATTAGGGAAACTATCAATACATAAATAAACAAAAATTGATGTGAAGTTAATGATAAATTTATAAACTTCAAAAAAAAACACACAAGTTGCTGAATATTTTCTCTAGATGTCGCTATGATCAACGTTATTGCAATAAACATCATCCACAGAGAACGTTGTAATAAATTCCAATCTAAGAGTCCGGAGATCTTCACACCCATTAAATCAAAAGCCAAACTATAGTAGGATTCTTTATTTAAACAAAAGCGAAGAAACTTTAAAACCAACTCACGAAAATGTGACGAATGCTTTTCTTCACCTTCAAGATTTATAACGAATATAAAAAAACCTACTCGCAGAATTTTGAAATAGGGAAATAAGAGCACATTACTGGCATTGGAAAAGCAGAACATTATTTGATTCGTGACCCTTACTAATATTGTCAGCTAAATTTCCGCAAGCAAGCTCTGACGCCATAGTGGCTATTCTTTAGCGCTATGACAGCGTCTAATGTTACGGTTCCATTTCGCAGAAGTCATCTTTGCCATATTTATAGGTCAGCTGAGTGCTCTGGCATATAATGGAGATCGGTGGAATACATTAAATATGAATGAGCTTTGCTAGAGTTTAAGTTTCTTCTTTGATGTATTAAGCCATGAATAAATGGACCACAAAAGATGAAAACTGAGTTTTTGACCAACACGTTTTGGACATTTCGAATATCTGCCCTTATTAAAGAAAGTAAACCTGACGTCCATCTCTTTCACTTAATTTTATGAAATATATAAAAGCTTCTCTAGAAAACACAAAATTGGCGATATAAAAACAAATCGAAGTCAGAAAGAGTTTTGAGTTGTATCGTGATCCAAAGTATCAAAGTGTAACTTGGAGAATTTTTTTAACTTTTTATAGCAAATTATAGTCTGAATAAATACAGATTAATGAATGTCCTACACGTGAATAAATGCAACTTCTTTTAAGTGTACCCAGTTCCCTCTAGCGATATTTTAGCTATTTAAGATACATTATAAGTATATGAATTTATAACTAGTCTTTGGTGAGTTGAGATGTCATTTATTTCTTTCTTAAAGTGCGTGGTCCGCATATTTATGACCTAAATTGAAGTAGGCTGGCATTACTCCTCTTGATGACGAAAACTTTTCTACTCTGCCACCTGGTTACACTCACAATCAATTGTTACCATGGGAAACAGAAATAAAATGTCATACTATATGACATCAAGTATCAAATAAAACTATTTTATTATATATACAGAAATATAATGTTTAAAGTATTACCTTTGACTAAAGTTACATTAATTGTTATGATTACCCAAAGAGTAAAAGTTATTATCAGATCAGTACGCATCTCAGAGACTCCAAAATTTTAATCAAGGAGCAGAATTTTTCTTTCAATAAGTGTAAATTTTTGTTACGCTTTAGAGAAGAAAATATAAAAATAAACTCAAACGTTCTTTCGGTCCTAACTCAGATCTCCACACATTTTACCATTGCTGCTGTTGAGTGCAATTTTGTGATAGAAGAAAGGCAATGCCTATCTAAGTGCTATTTATTTGTATGTACTCATGTACGTTCTGCAGTCGATCTTCCTAAGTATCGGGGTTTAAAACCTGAGTTTATTCCTGGAAGAAAAAAACTTACTATGCGTGGTCAAAGAACAACCAAAGCCGGAGTTGGCTGGGGTGGGGGACTCCTAGAAAAAGTTCTTTAAGGCTTAAAAATATATAAAAAATTATTCAAAAATATTTCTTTGGAAAACAATGAGGGTATGTTTTCTTAAAATTTATTATAATTATTAATATTAACATGTAACATCTAATGATCATGTATATCATATAATCATGTAACATGTAACTCTCTCTCTCTCTCTCTCTCTCTCTCTCTCTCTCTCTCTCTCTCTCTCTCTCTCTCTCTCTCTCTCTCTCTCTCTCTCTCTCTCTCTCTCTCTCTCTCCAGAAGTCTGGTATTTCGTTAATCATAACATGAAAACAGGCCAGAAATCATACGTCATTTATTCTTACGGCAAAACCAGCAGGAGTGAAATTCGAACTGTTATGATGCCGCTAAATAACCGACAGACATACCTAATATTTTCCATTATGGAGAAGCAACAAAAACAACAACAACAAAATTCCTATTAAGTACAGAAACCGTTTCATCATAACAAGATCAATAATTCCATCAATCAGATAAAACAGGATTGTTCAGAGAATGATAATAGATTCACTTCTTCGCGAAACATTCTGCTGGCCTTTCAAGATCTGTTACTCTACGCACCTAAATAGTCCTTATATTTAGTTGACAAGAAACATTCCTGAATTTTACGTATCTGCACTAAGATATCCGGTCTTATAAATCATCTTTTGGATGGTGGTTAGTTCAGGAAGTGTTCATATATCTGATAGTTTCCCATGTGATCTATTGAATTTAGTTCTTCGAATATTTCAGCTGGTGGCATGTTTTAGCTATCATTTTCAGCTGTCTAGTGGGGTCTTGATAGATTAACATTTTCTTGATCTTCAGCAATGCATTCAACAACTTATTTCTGATATTTAACTCACTGTGAAATTTTTCAAACAGATATATTTCCAGTATGATATCCTTTTATAATCTCTCAAGAATGCAGCTTTTCTGAGAGTTATCGGGCTTCGAATTTTAGGATCCTAAATCGTAGACCAATTAAATCTCTTTCAAATATTCAACTTTCTTCTAAAGGTAAAAGGCCAAAGATTTTATTTATTTCACTATATTTGGCTATAAAATATGGATGGATCCATATTTTATAGCTAAAATATAGCCAAAAATGCACTACCTGATCCAAAATAGCCCGACGCCTGCTCATCTCAACTCTCACTCTAATATGAAAGACATTGATATGGAGTTGAACTACTCTTTGTTGCTATAGCAACCTTCAACCTTGTGGGAAGGCTTTCCACTAGATTTTGGCACGCTGATGCGGTAATTTCCTTCATTCTTTCAGAAGCGCATTAGTGATGCGGGTCATTGTTCTTGAGCGGTTCGGTCTGGCTCACAATTGGCCTTTCAATTCATCCTAGGTGTTCGATGGTTCAGATCAGCGGCTGGCCAAGTTCTTCAATCAACCATCAACCATCTCTGGAATGCCATTATAAGCCGTAGCATTACGATTCCTCTTCAGTGAAACTAGTGGTTTTAGCCAAGACATTAAAAAAAAACGCCTCAAACCATGATGACCATTTCACCAAACTTCAAAATTGTCGTTTAAGTAATGCATTCCAAAGCAACTCCGATGCCAAAGATTATATTATCACAAGCTCTCTAGTAAATTTCGATTCTTTTAAGTTTCTTTCTATATTTCTACATTTGCCAAATCAAGACTCATCCGTAGAACTACGATGGTGAAGAGTGATTTATTATCCAGAGAACGCATTTCTACTGCTTCAGAATCCAATGACAATAATCTTTGCACCACTCAACGACGCTTAACGTTGTCCTTGTTGATGTTAAGTTTGAGTGCGGCTGCGCGGCCATGGAAATCTCTACTTCAGCTCCCGATGAAGAGTTGTGGTGCTAGAGTTGTTTGCAAAGGCATTTCGGAACTCGGAAGTGAATATTACAACTGAGGACTAGCGATTTTTTTTTTCGCTTCAGCACTCGACGGTCCAGCTGATTCTATGCGGCCTACCAGGTCCCAATTGTGTGATGCTCCTAGGAATTTCCACTTCACAATAACATCATGTAAAGTTAATCGGGGTAGCTGTAGCGGGAAGAAATTTCCCGAACTGAGTGGCTACATATGTGGCATTTCGACGTGGCATGATAGTGCAACGTTGAAAATTACTAAGCTTTTCAGTACCGTCGATTTTACTGTTAATATTTCTCTATGAAGATTGCAAGACTGTGTGCTTCCTCCTTTAATATGTATTAGCCGGGGGGGGGGGGGGGGAGTGATTAAAGAGATGTCTTGCTCCTCGGCAGAGCTCGTGTCGTTTAAGTAGTGCATTCCAAGGCGACTCCGATGCCAAAGGCTATACACTCTCTGTGCAAAAAGAAACCGAACTTTAAAAAAATATAAGGAACTAGTGGCGCCATCTGTTGTGTCTTTTTGTTAACGAAAGCGGCAACCTTCCTTAGTGTTGTATCAACTGTTTATGACATTTGTTTCATTAGAAGCCGAGTTATAGTGCGAAGAGTGACATTGTGTTTTGACGAACGGTCGGAAAATGAGTTTCAAACAGAGAGCTGCGATTGACTTTTGTGTTAAACTTGGTATACATTTTACAGAAACGCACCAAATGCTTCAAAAAACATACGGTGATGAATACTTATCTCGCACTCAAGTTTGCGAGTGATTTAAGTGATTTCAAAGTGGTCGTGAGACGATTGAGGACGACGAAAGCCGGGGCGTCCAAAAACTGGACTGAGCGAAGTTAACATCCAAAAAGTGCGTGATTTCATCAAAGAAAACCCGAAATCTTCTGTGAGGTTGATTGAAGATAAATTGGGGGATTCCAAAATCAACTGTGCACAACATTTTGATCGAGAGTTTGGGCTTTCGTAAATTGAATTCACGATTTGTTCCCCACAAGATGACCGCAGACCAAAAAATGTATCTAATTGAACACTGCAAGGACCCCATTAAAACCGCTCGTAGGACTCAAACTGCCTTGAAACGATCGTTATTACTGATGACCAAATGTGGTACTTTGAGTATTAGCCCGAAACAAAGCGCCAGAGTGCTAAATGGAGACCACCGGAAGAGGGGTATCCCAAACAAAAATCGCTTGGAAAAGTCAAAAGTAAAGACAATCTGATTTGTTTCTACGATTCCAAAGACATTATCCACAAAGAATTCGTTCCGTCTGGCTAAATGGTCAATGGTGAGTTTTATATCGAAGTTTTGAAGCGATTGATAGCGAGAATTCGTCGCGTACGGCATGAATATCGTGACCACCGACCGTTCGTCAAAACACACTGTCACTCTTGGCACTATAACTCGGCTTCTGATGAAACAAATGTCATAAACAGTTGAAACAAAACTAATCAAGGTTGCCGCATTCGACAACAAAAAGATACAACAGGTGACGCCACTAGTTTCTTCTATTTTCGAAAAGTTCGGCTTCTTTTTGGACATAGGGTGTATTTCACAAGCTCTCTAGTAAATTTCGATACTTTTAAGTTTCTTTCTATATTTGGCTTTAAAATATAAATGGATCCATCACAAACTCCTTTTTAATGTCTTACATGTGCCAAATTGAAGCGTTTTGTTTTATACTTTATTATCCAAGTAGGTTATATCCCATGGAACAATTTCTGCAGTTAAGGAAGCGGAATAATCTAGTAACAAAATTTTGTCGGAAAAAAAAAAAAAAGAGTTCTATACCTCCAAGAAATAATTAGCCTCAGTATTTATGGACTTAGCATCGAGACTCGTTATTTATAGACAACGAATGCATTATTGCCCACATAAGTTGGAGTCAGTTGCAGCAATTTTTTTGACAAATTTCGAAAATCAATGAAATCAACATTAATTGACAATAACGAAACAATTCTAAAAAATAGTATGTGAAATCATAAACACTTTAATTAATTAATTTATTTATTGGCGTTGACGAGGAGCCTGTGTAACTCAGTGGTTGTGGTGTGTACACACCACGACGCTTGACCGCACGAAGAAAGACTTGGTTTCGAGTCTAGTCGGCGACTAGAGGAAATTTTTCTAAGCCTTTTTACGACCGGTTCCCCAGTTAATTGATCTCTGGCAGTGGAAAGCAGGTTTTTTCCTCCCGGAAACTTGGGTCCTGTAACTTATGTTACATAACGTAACGTTATGGGACGTTTTCGTCCCGTAAAACTCAAGAAAATCGAACGTAGAACCCACACTCTTTCAGACATTAAGTATATTGTGTTAAGGTCAGGGACCCAGAGATGGCGGCACTTGTTAGTGACAGTCTGGGTCCAACTATCTTTGATTGGCTACCAGTGGAGATTGAACTGTCCCCCTCAGTCTCCAAAAGTTAGAAAGGGCTAAAAAGGCCTCGCCTACTCCCTATATACGGGAATAAAAAGGCGTTAGCTGATTTTTTTTTTTTTTTTTGCGTTGACGTTATTGCTTATGGTTGGGTTTAATGCTCACTGACGTTATAAATATCTTATATACTCTCTCTATGTTTCCTGATAGAATAACTAATGAACATTACATTAGACAATTATGTCTTTAAATTAGACTGCTAATTTCATTTCTCTCTCTCTCTCTCTCTCTGATTCCTAAACAAATTATTCAGAGCCCTTAAAACGAAGTGATTTTAAGCATTTGTAATTAGCATCGGTAAACTTAACAAATTTATTAAGAAGAAAAAGGAGAAAAATAAAAGTAAAGAACCCGCTCAATTTTCCCATTATAGTTAGTGACAAGAAGAGTGTTTGGACAGTGACAACACCATCGCTGTCAGGTCGCGTAACCTCCGCTATACAACGTAACACGAAGTTTATTGTCATGCTGTCAATGGAGAGGATCAGCTTACAGCTCGTTATGACAAGCCACAAATTATATCTGAACTTGATAACTAACCAATAACGCTCTCAAGTAGAGTTTTTAAAGATGAAATTCACTTCTAGTATTCACTTCTCTTTGAAATTCAAATAAAAGAAAACTCAATAAAACGTCAATAGGGTCTCCTTAATCTTTTTTGATAATAAGATATTGGGTAGCACGTATTCTGAAGAAACTTTAAAGCCGAAAAAAATAAGAATTTTCGATATTTCGATATAAAATGTGTATTGTCTTGCACACTTCATTTTTTCTTTCCTAGAAATGAGAATAATGTTTCTGAAAGTCTTTATAATATAATTTATTCATATTTCTATATGTAAAAAATGTTTAAATATGTATTAGAATTCTATAAGATAGCTTCGAGGAAATAAACAAAAACATCATGAATATTTCGTAATTTATGTTACATACTAGGAGGAAAATGCCACTAGAGTGCGCATATAGCAGGCAGTCAAAAATTAATTTTTTTTTTTTTGTAAATTTCATTCCTGTAACAACACGCTGAACCTCAGCGTTAACAACAGTTGTGACTATAAATAATGCAAAACAAATGCATACGACGTTCCCAAAAGATTTGAAATTTCTGTATTTGTTTTGATGTATTGAAGCGATAATTTCTATTCTAAATTGAAATTAAAGAATTCAAGAATTCCTATTATTATTTTGTCCAATATTTCGGTAATGCAAATATCAGAGTAAGGAATCAAGAGACGACAATATATTTTGAATACGCTTATTTGTTTTACGGTTTATTTAAATGAAGTCTTTTCGATTTATCTATCTTAATTCTTCACTAGTGCATAATAATTCAACTTGGGGTGTCTCTCTGTCGGTCTTTTCACCTTTGTGACGAGATTAGTATTCATCAGAAGTTTCTAAACTGGCAAAGTTTGTTCAAGTAATAAACTCGAAAACCAATCTTGCTCGGTAATATTATTTTCTGAAGTCTTTAGAAGTTCTTGTTTTTAATAACTTAATAATAAGTTACAGAGTACGCCAATTTTGCAAAGTGATTTTATAAAGCTTTCTTTGAACGGGTATATGAGCTTCCAAGGCCACCAAAAAAAAAAAAAAAAATCTATAAAAATTTCTATAGTCAACCGGAAAGTATTGTGTTGTACAAAGTTTTCGTTTTATTTGTTTTGATACGACCAATCAAAACCGAGACGCATGAATGGCAAAGGTCAAACGTGAGTTGTTAAGTAGTAAGAACGAACTAACAAAAAAAAAAAAATAATAATAATAACTGATCCACTTTTTCTTGAGTATCCAAGCACATCTTAATTCCTGTTACTCTCCTTATCTACGAAACTAGAGCAAGAGATAAGTCGTTAAATTTCTCTTCCCTCTGGTGACCTAATAGATGTTTGCCACCAACAACCAGAAAGTCTAGATAATATATTCATAACGGGACTTGGACCCGACACACTTTTATTTCCATCAGGGAAGAGCGCGCGCATACTAATAGCCCAAGAACAATATTGTTTAGCGTCTCTGCCGTTGCTGTTTTTTTTTTTATGAGAAACTTTCTACCGTTCGTAGCATATTTATTTTGCACGTGACAGTACTCTATCCCACATAAAAATCGTTCAAACAAAGAGGCACCGAAGATTGTGTTAGATGTAGTCAGTAAAGTGTAGAGGAGATTATCTTTAAATAAGTAATGTTTCTTTTCTTCGATGTTTGCGAGATGCATGCGTTATTTCTAAACATCCTTACGACTCTGTCTAGACGTAGAGATAGGAATCCGTTTTGATGGCCGTTCATAGGGGAACCAAGTCACTTTTTTTTTTTTTATTCTGTCACCATTGTTTCTTTGGAAAACAGTGGGGAGAAAGTTTGCAAAAGTTTGCTAACATCAGCGTACCACAGCTGCCCTGGAGAGTCAAACATCCTAATGATGTTCGGAGAGTTGCGCTTCGACTTATCTTTCAGTGAAATCGGTATCCTGTTGGAGGTACAATAAAAATGGGTAACGTGCATATTGGTGTCCCATTTCATGGCGTATGAAACTTATTTCACAGTTCTGTTTTTGTCTTTTTCATCTCTTGTGAACATGCAGACGTAAGTTTTGGAAATTTCATTCTGGATTTTTTTTTTTTTTTTAAGTTTTGTTTTTTCATTTGCATTCAAAACAAAGAAATTTATTCAACAATTGCTCGTACAGTTTTCTTTCCTAAGTGTACAACTTCAACAAAAGTTCAAAAACAAATAAACATTTTTTTTTTTTTACTTTTGATATTTTTGAATATCAAAATTTGAAGTAACGAAAACATTTGATTTCAAATTCAAAACTTATTGCTTTTATCTTGGATTGATCTAATGTTATTCGTGAACAGCCTTTATGAGTTATATACTTATTTATTTACGAATTTATTTATTCTGATATTAAAAATGACAGTCACTTGTATTGTCAATAATTCAGCATCCAATTGCAAATCTGCCCAATAAAGTGTTTTAATTTTATTTATATTCATAATATCAAAACAAATAGTATGTATTAAAGATAAGCAATTCTAAATCTAACTTGAAGTTCCAATTTTTTTTTTTACTTCCAGTCAGGTGACTGTGTTTAACTTAAAATCATTTTTCTTAGGTTTCAATACTACAGAAGGTTATCAGACTGTAACAACCACCTTGGGATGGAATATTTTTGTAATTATTTATTTTATAATGTTCAGAAATCTTTTCCTAAGATTTTTGACATATATGTCTAAAGATATATGTCTATATTGTAAAACGAATTTCAAATCTTAGATGTTGCCGTGTTTCGTTGTGCCTTCTTAGAGGTTTTTACCATTTCAATAATGTTCTCTGGATAGAAAGTCCTGGGTTATTTGATCTTATACGGCGGTTAAAGTCTTTCTCCACCTGGAAAAAAAAAAAGCTTTAGCTGTATTTGCGGACGGCTAAATAATAGCATAAGAATGAAAATAGATTAATTTTTACTTATTTTATTTTTTTATTATAAACCTAATTTGGACAGTTAATCTTATATCCATAGTTGAACTGTCCAAATTAGGGTTTATAATAAAAAATAAAATAAGTAAAAATTAATCTATTTTCGTTCTTATGCTATTATTTCGTCGCCCGCAATAGCTAAAGCTTTTTTTTTTTTTGCTTCACTGTGTTCTTTTGTAATTATTCGAATATAAACAAAGCAAGTACTACTTATCTACTGAAAAAGCTGCAAGTTTGGGTCTCTCAAAAGGCATAATATTTGTGAAGCCCTACTCCGCAAAAACTAAATAAGATCTTGAATGTTTAAGGTTCTTTTTTTTTATAAAAAAATAAAATATTAATATGAATTCATTGTTTAGTATAATGTACAAAGATGGAATATTGTTTATTTGTGCTTTGCAAAGAACCGATATTCGGAATTTATATGTTATTATTGTACCATTCATTCTATTGTTCATATATTATCATGCTTCTGTTATTGCCAAACGACACTTGGAAAAATGACAACAATGCAAATACACTTAACTGCTGTAGACAATCAATAACCAGCTCATTATACAACAATAGATAAATTCTGAAGCACCAAATATTCTTATGCCAATCTCATTCACGAAAGTCAGTCAACTTTTATATCTATAGATACGACAATTCAAGATTTTAACAATGAACGAATTACAAATAAGCAACAACAAATTGTTTCTTCCGTAGCAATAAATAAATAGGACTGATGCGTTAGATTCTATAACGAAATTCTTGGCAAAAACAAAAATAATTTTGCTATTACTCTTTGGCAGATTTGTAATTTGGCAAAAACAAAATTATTGGAAAGAACTTTTCATCTTTTTATTCTATACAACCTGATTGTGAAGCTGATATAACAAACAATGCACACTTTATATGAGGAAATAAATGAAGACTGCAGCCTAGAAAAGGGTGTGTATTGTCATGTAAATCGCAACTATCATCGCTAGATGGCGTAATACACAAGACACTGCTGCCAAGAGGCTATCTTCGAAAAATAAAAAAAAATAGAATCAATTCTTTATCTTATCTTTAAATATTACAGACTGTTTGGGAAAAGTAAAAAATTCCATTTTAAAATAAAAATGATAACGAAAAACCTGCTGATAAATATGCACATATTTCTTGCGGAACAACAACTGTGTTAAATCTCTTTGAAGGATATTGAAAGTGACTAATGCCAGTTCTGCATATAATATGACGTCCAAACCCATTTGCTTCAAATGTTCCGTATTGTGGCATAGGAAATAAAAACCTGTATTACGAGTGAAATGTATATAAAGATATCTCTCAACTGTAATCGGATTATATAATTCAATACGAGTACGTGACATAAAATATTTTGCTGGTCGTTCATAACTAAACCAATGGATGGAAAGATTTTAAAGAGAATCCGAAGAATGTTTGGTTGTCTTGCATTTATTCTACCCAAGTTGAAAATAGACCAAAAAAGGATCCTCCTCTGTTTCTTTTTATTTCTTGCTCGCCAGTATCTCCCAAACTATTCTTCAGGGGGGGGGGGGTTAAGAAGACCATCGACATTTGACCGCATCTCATACGGTTAAACCCTCCACGTTCTGTGTGTATGATATTTCATGTAAATTAGAAACAAAATTATAAAATAAAAATAAATTTGTCATAGATATTCTTGAACAAACAGTCTCTAATAGCGATCCACATTGCTGCTAAAGAGAAATTTATATTTCATTTCTAAGTCGAATGAAATAAAGTTTGATTTTTTTCCATCACTTTCAATGGTGTATCAATTTCTATCGCAACTAGAGCCTTAGCTACTTTTCCAACAGGCTGAAGTTTTCTTATGTGATTGTTGGCCTCTTAAGGGTTCAATGATCTTACTAAATCCTGTAAGCATCTTACCAACTCGTTTCCTTTTCAAGCCAGATAGATTTGGCGTAGTGCAGGTTTAGACCGATAAGTGTTACCTTTGGTAAGACATCTGTAGATAATATGAACATGCTGGTCAATGTGGGAGAATGGCTTTTAAAGTAACGAATAGATAAGCTGGTTAGTTCCCTTATGAAACAAAAATATTGTTTGAGAAATTTGTGGAGCTCAAAACCATATGAAACTATATTTGATATAAATGTAATTTTATATAAACTTATGTATATATTAAAAATAAATACGTAAATAAATAAAAATTAAAATATATCGCTATCATAGTTACTTCTAATAGTTGAAAATTCTGTAAACTAATACGCGAAACGGTGATCGCTTCTGTATATTGTTCACTTTTAAGCAATTGATAGCCCATTGAGTAAACCCTGAGAATATCTGAAGATAATTTTAAAATAATAGATAATAATGATGATGTCAGAACTGAAAATCTTTTAAGAACAAACAACTATTTTTTCTTAACTTGGTTAAGAAAAAATAGTTGTTTTCTTAAAAGATATTTTCTTAACTTGGTTAAGAAAATATTCTATCGTTTGTTGAATTTGTGAAAACAATAACCTTTTGGTTACTGAATAAATGGTGACGTCAGTAGTAGGGGTGACGGTTCTGACCAGATCAAGATCAAGATAAGATAAGGAAAGTGGGTGTGGCTTCCTGACGTCATTGTGAGTGACGTCCATGAGTTTGGAATTTCCATGTGGGCAAGTGTGTGAATGGCTTCAGTTCTTGTGTTTTGGTTCGCGTATGGGATTATGGGGGATTTTTTTGGTTCGCCTATGGAATTATGGGTGATGGTAGAGATAAGGATTCGTGTTGTGATTGGTGGGACAGTTTAAACCAAATGCTTCCGGTGTGCGTGGCTTCATGAGTTTGGAATGTTTGGAATTTCCATGTGGGCAAGTGTGTGAATGGCTTCAGTTCTTGTGTTTTGGTTCGCGTATGGAATTATGGGTGATGGTAGAGATAAGGATTCGTGTTGTGGGTGTGTGTTGTTTTCAGATGTAGATACGTGACGTCATTTGTTATTTGTAAATAAATGTCGTCATTTGTAAATAAGTGACGTTGTTGTTTTGAATGGAAAGGATGATATTAGTGGATAAGAAATCGTGTCGTGATTGGTGGGACACTTCTGACCAGATCAAGATCAAGATAAGATAAGGAATCGTGTCGTGGGTGTGTGTTGTTTTCAGATGTAGATAAGTGACGTCATTTGTTAGTTGTAAATAAGTGACGTTATTGTTTTGAATGGAAAGGGAAATATTAGTGGATAAGTAATCGTGTTGTCATTGGTGGACACTTCTGACCAGATCAAGATCAAGATAAGATAAGGAATCGTGACGCGAATGTTTGTTGTTATTGAGTTTGGAATGATAATTTAATTTAACTATATTCTATGTCACTCAAACATACAGTTTTTTTTTCTTCTATAGATGGTTGTACTAATTTTCCAATACATTTTGGGCATTTCTTTCCTGTTAAAGTGTGGGAATTCTTAGAGAAAGTCGTGATGGCTCTCGTGTTTCGAGTTTTTCTGAATAATTAATTATATACTTAAAAAACCTGTCCTTAAACACACATACACACACACACACATATATATATTAGATATAAAAAATCGCTAATGTATCCATGTTGATACTCTAATATATACCCTATGATTATTCTTATGGAAAAAAAAAAAAAAACTATTCAGTATTAGAATTACGCTTACCAAAAACATACGAGCAGTTGTTATGTTTAAGTTAAATGTGACACACATCTGTCATTGTCGTCTGTGGAAATTCTTAGAGTATGTCGTGATGGCGGGTGTGATTAGATTTTTATGAATAATTAATTATATACTGGTGTCACTCAAACATACCGTTTTTTTTTATTTTTATTTTTTTTTTATTTTATATAGATGGTTGTACTAATTTTCCAATACATTTGGGGTATTTGTTTCCTGTTAAAGGGTGGGAATTCTTAGAGTAAGTCGTGATGGCTCTCGTGTTTCGAGCTTTTCTGAATAATTAATTATATACTTAAAGTACCTGTCCTTAAACACACACACACACACACACTAGACATAAAAATTGCTAATGTGTCCATGTTGATACTCTAATATATACCCTATGATTATTCTTATGGGAAAAAAAAAAAACTATTCAGTATTAGAATTACGCTTACCAAACAACATGCAATCAGTTATGTTTAAGTTAAAAAAGTACTTACAGCTTTCCAGATGACTCTTCGAAATTCGATTATTCCAAAATAGTTCAATTTTATATCCACAACACAACACAAACACAAAAACCACAAAGAATGAAATTTCTGTAAATACTGTAACCTGAACTAGTTACTTCGTCCTTTAGATTACGGAGCGTATATGGTGAGGTTTCGTCATTGCAATATCCCCCAGCGAGCGCTTTTCTTCAAAGGGGATGACATGAGTCACAACCGTAAATTGTGAATTTATTTTCCAATTTAGATTACTATCCGAATGGTTCGTTCTCTGTTTAATTCCTTCCCACAGTTGCTCATGCTATGTTTCCTAAGCATGGTAGGAAAGTCTATGCGCCTTTTTGTTTAGGGTAAGTGTAATTTCCTGTTTCGAATTCCGAGTGCTGTTAAGGTATGGAATTCTGACAAGTGAAATTATTTTTTTTTTTTTTTTCAAATTGAATGGCTATTTTCTGTATTTTAAAATTCAGTTAACTACATATTATAACCAGAATAACTGAGTAAAATAAATAAATTGTGTGTGAATTACTTTCCCACACTGTTAATTTTCATTAAGCTAGTTTGTAGATAACTGAGTGACTCATTTCCGGTCAGCCAGTCATCGTTCTTTTCATAGCCGTATATAGCGCTTACTTCAAAGGTAAAATATTTCCAGGGTAGTGTATTAGTCAAGCTTTCATGTGAGTAATGTTTACAATAGTGTTAGGTAGCAAAGATTTGTAAATGACCTCATGTGATCTTTGAGACCTAACTTGTGCGCATCACTTCCTATCCTACACATATTGCACTCAAGCTTAATGTTGTGACTAAGAGTTTTCGAGGGTGTTACTCTACTGATGGGTAGCAAAGGTTCGTAATTTGACCTTGTCTGATCGATGAGAACTAAATTATTCATTGTCACATGTTGTGATTATTGGTTTTCCATTGGTTCTGATTTTTCCCACACTGTTAGTTTTCATTCATTAACTTTGTTTCTAGATAACGAACAAATAAGACTTTTACTTCAATGAATCAAAAAAAAAAAATTCTCTGGTTACTTTGTGGCATGAAATTTCACAAGGAAAAAAAAAAAAAAAAAAAAAAAAAAAAAAAATGTTATCTTCTTTCTTAAATTTGTATAACACATCTACGACACCCAATTTGTTCATTTAATTTACACATTTTATTGAACGAAATATTATTTACAAATTGTATTTACTGAATCTAACAATACAGAAAATAAATAAATTGAAAAATACATCAAAGGTTCTTCCATGGTTGTGGAATTACCATCGTATGGTTTTGACAATGTGATTCTCATCTGAAAGTTAATTTTCATTTGGTGGTTGTTTGTTGGGAATTTATTACTGTAGTAGTAAAATTAAGGGTTGCATATTTATATTTTCGAATCCAATACGTATACTTAATAAAAAAAATAAAAAAACGCGTTTTTTTATTTTTTTTCCAAAAAAGTTTTCATAAAAAACGCGTTTTTTTCCTAAAAAGTTATCATAAAAAACCAGTTTTTTAAATTTTTTTTTTTCCCAAAAAAGTTATCAGTATCAATTGGAGGTGACATCACTAAAAGATATCCGCAAACGATGAGCTCACTCATCTCCACTAGGCTGAGCAGACATCTTCTGGAGGAGAGGGGATGGTGTGAGACTAGGGTGATGGGGTTAGGTTGGGGGAGCTTTGCAGGGAAGACATCTGTCACCCTCTGTGATATCACAGTATGAGAGACATATGTTCCCCAGAAATATCCAAACACATAACGACATTGTTGTCATGTTTTGTTTGGCTATGGAATTGTGGGTGATGTTTTTGAGATAAGATATCTTGGAATTTTCCCAGGGTGACACACATCCGTCATTGTCGTCATGGTTTATCCAACACCATGTAGAAACATGTCCGTGAATCATCTGCGCAAAAGTTTCATTTTGGAAGGAACGGGCAGGGTTAAGGGTCAGGTAAACAGTACTATAAGGAAAAATAAACGAGTCAAGTGTCTTTGCAGTTACGACAATTCGTTCATCCTGTGAAGTTATCGTATTGTGTTGTGGTGATTGGTATCCAGGAAAGTAAAGTAAAGTAAAATAATGGGTGAGCCACAAAAGTCATTGAAATTTTCTTTCTTCAGGAAAATAGCACGAGACAAAACTCTTCACCTAGCTCTAAAAGGATGGAAACCGATTATTATTTTAGAAGACACGTACATTGTGATGTATTTATCCCGGACCACTTGGGAAAAATTATGCAGGAAGTGGTCTGATATCCTCGGCTACTTGCAAAGAAGAGTTGACTACGAAATGGACCTCGGTGATTGTTATATTCTGAAATGCCAAGATGGGGAACTAATACTTGATGATACAGGAGCTGCTGGAAGTAAGGTTTTTTCTATTAGTTGTGAAGAAGCTGAGAGATTTTCAACAAAAATGTACGACATTGATAATCATTTACTATTTTTGGAAACTGAATTACCATCTGTCAGATTAATGGGAAAAATTATCGCTCAACATTTAAATTCATCAATGGTAAAATTAGATTTTCAAGATTTTATCCAATTCGATAAAGATTCTTTATTTTGGGACATTTACGAACATTTTACAAAAACTGTTTGTGTATATTTGCTGACAAAAGAATACACAGAATGTTTAGCGAGGCATGGTGTCATTTCCAGACTGACACAATATCAAACGTATGGAAGTGTGGTTACCATGGTATCTGATTTAAAAATTCTTTTGCGTGACCAGCTATTTTGATGTAATGTAACCAAGAAACAGTGAGTAACAAAAATTTTATTCATTGAACTCTTTGGAAAATGTTAAGAGTCTAACTAAATATTGTGAAATATTTTAGGTAATTACATGTTTCGAATTTTTCTCAGTGAATATACTTGTAAATAGTATTTCAGCAAAATAAAATGTGCATTTGTAAACTTAAATGAACAAAGATGTGTTTTTGTTGTTGTGTTTTTCCACAGTGAATTTTTACTCAGTTATTCTGATTAGATCTTGATATTTAAATCCACAACTTTATATCTTAATGCAATTCTGTTTAATTATTTTAAAAAATCACAACTGTGAATTAATGCCAGGACAGGAAAAAAAAAAAAAGTGTTGAAAACGAAAATCCATGTATTGATTATTTTAGAAATTGTCTAATGCTATCTATTGACATTATTTGAGTTATCTGAAAACAAATCGTTCACATAATCGAAAATCCGAACTGTTAGAATTTGGTTATTTTACAGAGAGAGAAAGAGAGAAGCATCTAATTAAACCAACAAAACGTGACTTTAACACTTCTTTAAAGTTTGGCATAGAGAAAATGTTAGTACTCTACAGATAACACATATACAAAATTTTACCTTTCCCTACACAAAGTAAGATAAAAACACACCAACAGTATATCCAACACCATGTGAAAACATGTCGTTGAGTCATCAGCGCAAAGGTTCATTTTTGAAGGAACGGTCAGGGTAGGGGATGGTAAGTGTAAACAGTACTATAAGGAAATACCAGAGAGTCGAGTGAGTTTGGACTTAAGGTAATCGTTCATCCACTGCAGCTGCTGTTTTGTGATTTGTGTTTGGTAATGCAAAAATAATGGGTGAGCCACAAATTCATTGAAAGTTTCTTTGTGAAAAGTTCTAATTGTTTAGAATTTTGTAAACGAAAGTTACCATAAAGTATACGATCAGAGCTAATAATCAGTGAAATAATAATAAATAACTATTTATTTGTGGTGCCATATGAAGTAATCGAAGAAGAAGAATGAAGGAAAACGATTATGAAAAATCGACAGTGGGTGAAAAATACGAATTTTCACTTATCATTGGGATAATTGATGTACAATTTTTGTTGAATAGCAGTTCAAATTTATTTCCTAAAGAAATTTGTATTTCTGATGGTTTTAGTGTAAGATATGCAGTGACAAAATCACCTTGTAGTTGGAAAGAATTACCTGAAAGAGTTAAAAAACAGAATTCTTGGTTAATAAAATATAACCATCAGCTGAAGTGGGAAATTGGTTCACTAGCTTTGGACAAACTAAGAGATTGGATGATAGAATCAACATGCAAATATCATATATTACTTGCCAAAGGAAGAGAAAAATCAAAAACATTAACGAAGTTAATAGGGAGGCCTGTTCTTGATTTAAATGAAATTGGATGCCCAAAACGTGAAAACATAATGTGTACTTTTAAATGCTTTTGGAAACATAACGAAAGATTCTGTGCTTTTAATAATTCTCTGAAGTATACGTATTGGATTCGAAAATATAAATATGCAACCCTTAATTTTACTACTACAGTAATAAATTCCCAACAAACAACCACCAAATGAAAATTAACTTTCAGATGAGAATCACATTGTCAAAACCATACGATGGTAATTCCACAACCATGGAAGAACCTTTGATGTATTTTTCAATTTATTTATTTTCTGTATTGTTAGATTCAGTAAATACAATTTGTAAATAATATTTCGTTCAATAAAATGTGTAAATTAAATGAACAAATTGGGTGTCGTTTTTTTTTTTTCCATAAGAATAATCATAGGGTATATATTAGAGTATCAACATGGATACATTAGCGATTTTTTATATCTAATATATATATGTGTGTGTGTGTGTATGTGTGTTTAAGGACAGGTTTTTTAAGTATATAATTAATTATTCAGAAAAACTCGAAACACGAGAGCCATCACGACTTTCTCTAAGAATTCCCACACTTTAACAGGAAAGAAATGCCCAAAATGTATTGGAAAATTAGTACAACCATCTATAGAAGAAAAAAAAACTGTATGTTTGAGTGACATAGAATATAGTTAAATTAAATTATCATTCCAAACTCAATAACAACAAACATTCGCGTCACGATTCCTTATCTTATCTTGATCTTGATCTGGTCAGAAGTGTCCACCAATGACAACACGATTACTTATCCACTAATATTTCCCTTTCCATTCAAAACAATAACGTCACTTATTTACAACTAACAAATGACGTCACTTATCTACATCTGAAAACAACACACACCCACGACACGATTCCTTATCTTATCTTGATCTTGATCTGGTCAGAAGTGTCCCACCAATCACGACACGATTTCTTATCCACTAATATCATCCTTTCCATTCAAAACAACAACGTCACTTATTTACAAATGACGACATTTATTTACAAATAACAAATGACGTCACGTATCTACATCTGAAAACAACACACACCCACAACACGAATCCTTATCTCTACCATCACCCATAATTCCATACGCGAACCAAAACACAAGAACTGAAGCCATTCACACACTTGCCCACATGGAAATTCCAAACATTCCAAACTCATGAAGCCACGCACACCGGAAGCATTTGGTTTAAACTGTCCCACCAATCACAACACGAATCCTTATCTCTACCATCACCCATAATTCCATAGGCGAACCAAAAAAATCCCCCATAATCCCATACGCGAACCAAAACACAAGAACTGAAGCCATTCACACACTTGCCCACATGGAAATTCCAAACTCATGGACGTCACTCACAATGACGTCAGGAAGCCACACCCACTTTCCTTATCTTATCTTGATCTTGATCTGGTCAGAACCGTCACCCCTACTACTACTGACGTCCATTACTTGTTTGGCAACAATGAGATAGTACTCCTCTTTCTTGTATCTAACTATAAACCAATTAAATGCATTAAAAATCATTAATAATAATTGCAAGATGACTTTGCTCCTGCTGATGCGTCCTCAATAAATGTTGAAATCGTTCTAGATAGTGATCCTTCCATAATCCATATCAAGATATACACGTCTTAAAGGAAGTGTGCTGTGCATTATGGGATAATTAGGCAATTGATCGACCTTTATGTATAAGTAGTCTATTCGTGAAGTTATTTGACGAGCAAACTTCACGAGCGTTTAACCAAAATAGACTAATTATTTTGGTTAAATGCTGCCTACTGCTACTTCCATATTTATCTCCGGCAAGTAATCAATATTATAATCCAATTAGCATATGTCAAAACTTCGTATAAAAATGACTATGCATATATTACAAAACACTACGTGCTGCGAATTTGTTGTTATAACCATAAAGCACAGTACTGAATAATTACCGGTGATCTAATTGCTGTTGTGAACTCAAACTTGCTTCATATGAATTTGAATATTACACAGTTGAAGACTGTTTCATTGCAAAAAAATAAACGAATAAAAGAAAATTAAAAAATTTAAAAAATAAAATAAAATGAAGAGGCAATGTGATCTTAGTTTCATTAATATTCGCATGCAAATGATAATCCTTTTTTAAATATTTTTTACCGTTAGTTTCATTAGTTTAGTAATGAAGAAAGAAGAATGTTTCAAGGTGTATAAATTACATATTAATTCACCAATTTCATTTTCAATATCGACGCATCTGCAATTATAATCAGTATGTGTTTACATATTGATTATAATTGTATACATGCCGAATTTTAATAGCTTTGACAAAGTGTTATCATACAGAATATTTACATTTATACACTTTCACATGTTACATTTTCAGTTTTTGTACAAACATACTATAAAAAGTGTATTCGTATGTAAATATACATGTCAATATTCCTTGCTTCATAATGTATTATTATACACCGTATTTACATATATACAATTACAGACATTATTATTCCATTTTTATTGCTACAGAAACTCAGTATACCAATTACTGAGTGCATTAAAGTCTTTTGACTCCATAAAGGTTTGATAATAATAACAATAATAATAATAATTTTTTATGAATCAAAAATTTTTAATTTTCATGCATACGTACTATTTACAATTTAAAATTATTGTAAATGTATACATTTACAATGTATACAAGTACATATATGAGCATAGATTAAATGCATAATAGGGTAACAGTGACGGCATTACCCTATTACGTCCATTACTCCATTATCCTAAAATGGGTTAGGTACTAATATGCGCAGTAAAAGGATGATGAGGTGGAGTAATCCACTGATTTCGAAGCTAGCATTAGCTTTTCTGAAGCCAGTAGGAATAACGATTAATTAAATTAACTTTTTAAAAGATTAAAATTTTTTTAATGTTCTGCAACTGTTCAGATGTGTTTACATTACATGGGAAGTTGTTGAGTAATGTGGGTGTAAGATGCTACTCACGGTAACTCCTTACAAATTGTTATAATGCCTGGTTGTGTAGAGAGTTGTGTTTGGTTTTGTTATGCGTTTCTCCGTTATTACGATAACCGTTGTTGAAATAATATCTAAGTACGTATTATCTTAGATGCTTTATACAGAGGATTTTGTGTTTTGCCATTAAGGGTTCGGTTATTTCCTGGTGTGTATTGGGTCTCCAAAGCACCGTCGAAACGATTCTCCGGTGAAGATTTTCTAAATTGTATAAGTGACTGTTCGGTATGTGTATATCTTCTGCTGATATTATTATAATTATTATTATTACATGACACCTCCATAGAGTCTCAGGACTATATACAAGCCACTCTACACCACACGATCCAACTAATATGCTTATAATCCACCATCTACATTACATAAAAATCACCGTCTGCTCTACACCTCTGTTAATTCCATGCATTTTCTGAGCAGATTGCCTATTTTTGAGGGAAGAAAAGCCCTACCACCTTCAGGAGAAAAGTCTTGCCACCCTACTGAGACTGGTTACCTCGCCTTCAGTTGAAAAACCTATAATTATTCCTAATTAAATGAAGAGTATTGAACCGTGGGTTTTCTATTCCAATAAGGCATGTCCCGTTGTTCTTCCAACTGCGCAAAGGAAGCGCCATTATCATTAAGTACATACAATGAAAAAAAATTGTTTATTTTCTCCCAGGTTTCTAAACGTAAAGGAAAAAAGACGGTCTCATCATTGTATGGGCCCTTCCATTTTATTGCGTACTTTGTTCTACTAGAGTTGATGTTTGTTAGGCCATCGAAGTTGGTTCTCGTTTTATACCAAAATAAAGCAGTTTATGTCTTCGCTTTTCACGCAACATAGCTTACTTAAGATTAATTTGTCTCTCCTTGAAAGTTTCGCACCTTTAAATTATTCTTAAGACATTACTCAGTGGAAATTATTCCACTTAACCGCATGTACTCATCTGAAGAATGATTCTCTCCAACACCAAATTTTGTTTGAGTATACACATTGTCAAATTAACTTCGCCCTTCAACTACTTTGAGAAGTACCTTGCGAAGGTCAATTTAAGTGAGAGGTGTACATTCCGTTAAAAAATATTAAAGTAAAATATTGTTAGATTCTATTGAGCATAACAAGTTTGAATAAAGATAATTATTTTATTGCTTAAAATAGAATAATCGTTTGCAAAAATAAATACATAAATAGCCAATTATATTCTTTCGCTAGCAGGGGCGAATGCTGGTCTTGAAATTCACGCTTGCTCTTGTTATTGCTCAGGGAGTGAGAGGTGTGATTGAAGTCTGATTAGCGGAATTATGAATTACTGACCATTTAAAACTATATATTTAGAAATTTGTGTACATTTAATCATACAAATACAACATTTATTTTACAAATGATATTCTATCATTTTCAATTTAGCTACTTGAATACAAATTCTACCCTACGGTTCTTCTTTAGAACTGGTCAATAACATCATCGTAAAAAGTTGGTTGTAACTTAATTTTCCCAAGCAACACGCACACTTTTAAAGGCTGGCTGAAGCTCACTGGCTAGAGCTACTTTGACTGCGTATGCCCTGTGTTTAAGACGACGTGAAGGGAGCGGAAATGGCTATGCGCGCGCATGAAATCACAGTGCTGCAGCGAGGACCTGGAAGCTCCTACAACTGAGCAAGCCAAGGTAGCTTTCACTAGACGAGCAAGCATCGGCCTTCGATACACAACGCAAAGCTCAATTATTGCCGCGCAAGCTTAAGACGTCTTCCGTCTACAAAAATAAAAGCCTAAATGGAATGTTTTTAAATGCATGCATTTATTAACAAATAAATATTACTTCTTTCTCAAGTAATGAGCTTGCGCAGCAAGCATAGCAAGCATGGAGAATTCACCACTGTTCGTCAGCCTTGAGAAGAGCAAAGTCATGCGCAGATTAATGACGCCCAATCCCAACATGAAATATTGAATGACACCAATAGATATTTCAATTTGGTTGACGTCTTTCACAAATTTTAAGTTCTTAATCTGTTTACAGAGAAAATAAATTCTTATTATGTTGCTCAATCATTCACGAGACGTTCCCCAATTTCTAACCAATCATTATTATTTTATCAACCTTCCCAATGTATTGAAAATATAAATTATCTCGTAATAGACACACGTCATGGGGCAACATCTAATAAACTCTGAGTTACTTTTCCCATTTTCGTCAATGGAAATAGATGGACACACGCATTACAACCATGGAATGTTCTGCAAGTTACAGGCCATAAATATCGTATCGGAGTTCTCATTTCATCTTCTCATCTTCACCATCATTATTTATTTTCAAGCACCTTATAAAATGAAAGGCACAAGGAAATGCAAAATACATGTCGTGGAGATAAAGAGAGGACAGTTTTCCTTCACACTGTCCATATGAAGCAACATGAATACAAATCAGCCTTGACCAAAACATTCGTTTACCCCAACCCTGAAAGAGAGGCGATAACAAAATACCAGCAAGCTCTCTTTTAGCACGATTTTTATGCATTTTTAAAATATTAAAAAATTAGTAATTTTTTATAAAAATTATACGTAATTTTAAATAAAAACAAATTCTGCTAATTTCTTTTATTTTTCCTTTCGATGGGAAACATAAAAAACATAGCCTTGCTTACTCCATCAATACTGTGAGCTGGATAAAGAATTTTAAAAATTTTTTGGCGCTTTTTTTTTCCCCATTTTTTTTTATATAGTCTACAAACTCTTCTTTACAGTCAGCACGTAGAACTTTATGAAGCCGCCTCAGGCTTCTAATAAGTGGCACAGTAGTCTCACACCAGTTGATGAAAGTCATTTTCAACCTAAAGCCAATCAAAAACATCAATGCTCGCTGCAGGATGCGAACCAACCCATAGGGTAGTCATTCTTCACACTTAGACATCAAAAATAGCTGGCCAAGGCTGGTACTCATTTTCATAAGTATCTAGAGAGGAGAGTATGGCAGACATCTGTCGCCATCACGTAGTTCCCTAACCCTAACACTATATATTCTTGTCTGAATAGTCTGAATTCTCGGGAACAGGCTGATAAAAAATAGATTTGAAAAAAAAAAATTCTTTAGTTGGCTACTAAAATGGAACTACGGCCTTTTCTTGGCAGTCTGTATAGACGTAAACAGCATTTCCCTATACAACACCTGTGATTTATAAATAAATTTAAATAATAAATATATAATTCATTCATTTCGTATGGTGATTCAACGACCGTGAGTCCCTTTTACAAGAGGTACAGCACCACCTCAATCTCCCCCCCCCCTATTTTTATCCGGGCTCGAGACCGGCATAGCTGACAATTCAGACCTATGGCTGGAGGGATTGTCTGAAGTATTCCTGACTGGATCCGTGTGTGTTCACGGACCCGGTTTGCTTGCTTGCGGGATGAAAAACCCCAGATAAACTTGGGGGGAAAACCCTGCTGTCCACGCCAAAGACCGGCTAACTTGGCTATGGCTGGGGAAGATCCTTAAACTCCTCACGTCGTCGACAGGAATCGAACCCCAGGACACTCCTTCCCCAGGCATATGGTTGCGAAGCACGCAGCCACTAGGCTAACCGCGCAATGTATAATAATCATCATATAATGTATGAATTTTGTTGAACATTATGACTAAATAACGCATAATTATGACCTGTTTGAATAACAAAAAGTCGCACCGAAAAAAATAAGCGCTAAAAAAATTAAATTCTGGATTTTGTGTTGATGTATTCCCTCGCTATTGCACACTTGTCGAAAATTATTTCCAAATAAATAAAATAATAATAATGATGTGTTATTATAGTTATAAATGTTATTTTAATTATTGAATAATAATTCATAAAATAAATTAAAATATAATTTAAAATATTGCTTTGATATATTTTTATTAGCCTTCTGCTAGTGCGGTTTGGGACCAGCAATGGATTATATTTTCTGTAATGAAAATATCCTCAAATTTCTAACGAAAAAAAATTAATCCTCCCCAAAGAAATCTAATTCGTGAACCTTGATTTTTATACGGTAATAATACATTTAAAAGGGTATCACAATCTTCCTCCTACTAAGCAAATGGAATCTTTCGGTACATATGAATTTTACCATCTGCAACATGAAACGTGATTTGCGTCTCCATCAAATTTAGATTAGTCGTATTGGTCTAAACGAAATTATTTCTAGGTACGAATTAAATTTAGATCAAATGTATATTGAACCTCAAGCATACAGGTATGAAACTGTAATGATGACATTATGGTTGTAACACTCACATTTGATGAAGTTATTTTATTCAAACCTAAACAACGGTGGCTTGGCTAGAAAACAGTTGCATTCAAACACCATGGACATACGTCAGAGTGCTCGATGAATCATAATGACATGGATTAATAACAATGAAGAGTATGGAATATTCATTTTATTATAATTATGCCACTTCGCGGTTAGCTAAGCTTGCAATGGGATTTAAAAATTAGCTTCTCTGTAATGTCCAGTTAAAAAGGGTCATGATTGTACTTACGATAAGCACTTGTGTAATTTAAACTTGAATGTGGGGTAAGTTTGCCAACAGATCTACATAATCAGACACCATGACGCAAAATTTAGCGAAGTTAATGGAGGCTTTTCTATTAGCAGAGTGCGTTTTGCCATTAAGGGGTCAATTACATTTGCACACGAAACTAGACTGAGAAATGGATCTACGTCTTAAAATAAAAATAAACTTGAGGAAAATTGAAAGGTGGGGGGGGGGAAGACGCTGTAGAATGAGCTCTGTAGATCTGCGAACTTAGATTAGAAAAGCATGGGCAGAAAAAAAGAAGAAGAAAAAAACTGATTATAGACATTTCGAACGTCAAAATCGACTAATACTTATTTTAATACTTGTTGACTAGATTCCTTTTTTCATTCATTCATTTTAATAATTATTAAATAATGAAAAATAATAACGTACCAATATTATCCAACTTACAGGCAAAACTGACTTGCTTTTCAGTGCATATTTTAAGTAGTATAACCAGAAAAGTGGCATGGAGGAAAAAAAAGAAATAAAAGACATTGAAAGAAAGGATAATAACTCCTCTAGAAAAGTGCGAAACACCAGGCGATCTCATCTAGATAGTAGCAGCTTAAAGCTAATCAATAAATAAAACGTTAACGGACTGTCGGTCTTCGAATGGTGCACGTATCTCCACGATCCCTACAATAAACAGAAATAACAAGGTCTGTATTCCTTTGAAAGGACTGCAGCCCTTATTAATAATCCACACGCACATACAATCCAAGAGAATCTATATTCGTCGCGTGCGTGATTCTATCTTCTCACTTTAGTAAAAACAAAACTAGGATTTCTTGTGATATATTTTTCTTGATTTACTTCCGAAAAGTTCTTTCGCAACTTTTTTCTTCTTTCCTATTATTATTATTAGTATTATTATTCTGAAGCACAACATCATGGATCGCTTGCAGACGTTGCTAAGCTACTTCCAATCTCTTTCTCTCTCTTCCCCCCAACCCCCACCACCCATCCTGCCTCATACAGTTACTTCTGTAGGCTGAAGTTTCTCAGCTTCAGCAATCACTTCATCGTGAACGGCCCGAAAATTACATCGAAATCCAATCGAGATATTTATTCGTGCATGGAAATACCATCCTCGCCTCTTGCGCCCGACTGGCGCGTCATCTACATTGCTTTGGCGAGCGTCTCCAGCCAAGTAAAAATACCTTTAAGCGTTAGAAATAAGATTTACGAACTGCAGTTTTATTTACGTGTAAGGTACAAGGGGGAGGAATGTGAGGGGGGGGAGCAAAAACTCCTTAATCGGTTCATTTTGTTTCTTACGTTCATAACGCCAGAAGCAGGTTAGTGTGGGAGAAAAGACAGAAGAACTTTCTCATCCGTGTACAAAACGATCAACCTTTGTCTGACTTGCCATCGAAGATAGAAGTTTTTACTTGTTTGATTTCCTTCCTGGTAGAAGAAGCTCATCGCCTTAGGATTTCTCTCCCATCTGATTCGGTAACTCTCGTCTTATCTATAAAGAAGGGAAAGTAAGAGAGAGAGCGAGAGAGAGAGATCAGAAAATGGCTTTAACTAAATACTTAATATCTCCAACTTTATCATCTTCACTGAGCTATCAGAAAAACGAAATATCAGTATCCCTGCGAGCTCACAATCCCTGACATTCTGGTTGTACAGAGCACTTGCGTTTCTGGTTGTGCAAGTGCCGCTTCTATCTAGAATATGCACACTTCGTTTTCCTTCATTTACATTAGGGAATGTTCGTTAAATGCAATTGAAGACACAGCGTGATAAAAATATATAACTCGTCAGTTGATTTTGTCATCTATTGTGCACGCTTAAAATAAACTTATATTAAAAAAAAAAAAAAATGCGCAGAACTTGTTTCTTTCATGTTTGTTTGATTAACTAAGTATTTCGCAACACATACATTAAAAAAAAAATCCAATTAGCATCAGAAATCATTTTTGTTTCCATTCTACTTTTTATATGCAATGACAGGAGGGATCATTTTTAAATGATAAAAAGACATATGGGAATGATACATCAGCTGATGCAGCTTTTTTTCGAGTTGTTTTGACATGTTAAGAAGGTTCAATAGAGACTCCAAGAATAGTTCTAGAAATGAAGTTCAAGTGATATATTTTCCAGAGTTTTTTAAACTAATCAAGGACACATAAACAAGCAATCGGTATCACTGAAGATTTGCAGGATACTCACCAGAGATTTATGGCACACATCGGACTTGTGTGTTTCCTTCCAATTATAATTCCCTTTGGTCGGAAAGACCTGGGTTCGATTCCTGTCAGTGACATGAGGAACCTTTATCTGGTCTCTTTTGACGAAAGGTGAGTTAGCCGGTAGGATTTTGTTTCACCCGGAAACCCGGATCTAGACACATCGGGAGGACTAGGACTAACCACCTAGGACTAACCACCACGGTTTGGAAGGGCTAAGGACAGCTCCTTAACAGGATACTACGTAAAAGGAAGATGAAGATAATTCCAATAACTGAAGCCCGAATTTAAAAGTTGATTTAAGCATTGCTGATGTATGATAAATAATGATTATTTTGTTAAAATATTAATGTTAAATACCCGCTCTCCAACCACAATTCTCAAGATTCATCTCATTGTGAGCATGCACGTGATTGTCTGTTGAAAATGTTCAAGAATATATCGTTAATATTTAGAAAATTGCAGTTGACAAAACCAACTTTAATTAAACAATTTAAGTGGACTTATTGTTTTTATCTCCGTTATTTATAAGATTATTGCCTTTAATTAATTCAAATAAAGAATTTCAACTAATTTAACACGTCATATACCGAAGTCAACGTAGATCGATTTTTGCATGTCTAAATCCTCGTGCTATCGCACGAGGCACACTTTATCCAATTATACAAGCACAGGTTTACACATCAGTCACTGCTACTGTTTTCAGACATGCAGATATGGTGCAGTACCGATGCCATAATGGGTTTTCATAGCTGCTGTCACACTCGATTCACGTATTCTGATGATAAACAGTGGCCCTCAATCAAAGAGCTGATAGTGAAGTGTCAGCCCTTTAAGTCCACTTAATTCCACCCAATAAATCTACCGTAGATAAGTTCGGAGTGTGATAAATGAAGACCTATTTCTGCACACATCGAGCATGCTAACTATATCTAACAGTTTCCCTCAAACAATGACAGATTAATCATAGTGGACTCGAGGAGGACGAGCCTCCAACCTCAGAGCCTTTCTAATGCTGATGCATTTTCTCCAACGCGGTCAGCACAGATGGAGTCACGTGACCGGCCACTACACCTAAATGAGTCGAAGGCTGAAATTAGAGTGTATTAATGCTAAGGAAAACAGATACAGCGAATATAGTTGAGCCTTCCTCTTAGAGGTCAAGAATGAAATATTGACAGGTTAAAAGGCAAATATCAGATGAGTGCAATAAGGAATTAGGTTCTCACCTCTCTCTCTCTCTCTCTCTACATAATAAAACAGTTTTGTTTGTATGATACATGACTCATAAGATGGAGGTGAGGTTGTGTGTTCTACATTTCCATGACAACAGTTGGTTGTGCTTGGCGTCCACCAGTTGAAGCGTGGCATAATATTTTACGTTGTTAAGAACGATTCCATCCTTTGCTGAGAAATGGAAACATTTCTCGGAAATGCATTCCCTTTATATCTCCAGTAAGCATAGTGATGATGGCGTTACAGCGGGCCATGAACATAGCCTGATGATTTTTCAGAATCATCCATGTTCCGGTGGGATTCAAGTCGACAACATGTTGGTAACAAACAGAAATAGTACTGTAAAGGTGTGATACGCTTGGTATCAATATACGAGTATATTTGTTTTTCCAATCTGTCTTTACAAATGCAATTTCCTTCTAGATCGATGGTAATTGATTTTAATAGATTTTATTAAACTTTGACGAATCATCTCAGTTTGGGTTTAAACATTCCGTTTTATTTCCAAAATTAAGTAAACGTAATTCAATATGATGCAAAAAGGGTGTATAATGAACGACAGTTAATAAATTGAACCGTATGTTATGCATACAAAAAAACAAAAAAAAATTTTTGGATTCAATTGCTATGTTAATACGCGCTGTGACTGACTATATTAAAAATGCAGATGCATTATTTATAGATCGAATTAATCAGCAGATTGGTATGTAACAATTATAGCTTTAAAAAGCTAAAGACATTGCCTGCAGGTCTATTAAAAACAAAAAAAATGGCCTTGTTGAGGATATAAATTGTTCGCATGTATATAAATGTATATACAATATGTGTATTTATATATATTTAGCATAAAATATATAAGAATGTTACCGAAGTCTTAACAAATCATGTAGCAAAAACAACTATTGGATGTAAATCTGAAGCAGCAGTTCTCCTTCCAACTGTATATTGAATATTGACGCCCTCCCTTCACAGTTAAGCAAAATAAGGCTGCGCCAATAACAACTATAATGTATTGAAGCAAAGCTGCAACAGCAATAAATAAATTCCTAGAACAATATATGTAATAGGATTTTAAAAAATCCTGTAACCAAATAGAGAGACGTAAGCTGCCTGAAACAATAGATATAAGAACAATAACACAAAAACAATATATTAAATAGATAATACAACTACAGCTAAATGTATTACAACAATAGATTTTACATGAGATAAATGTCTTGAAAGAAAAACATAACAACAACAATAGGAAAAATGTCCTGAAACAAAAACACAACAACAATAAAAAATTATACAATATAGACACAATAAGTATATGTATTCTTGGAAAATGTATCGGAAACCTACATCCAATAACATAAGACAAATGTCCTTGTATTATAAATCAAACAGCTGTAGATAAATGCATTGAAATAACAGATACAACAATTATTGTACAATAGATCAGTGTACTGAGACAATAGATACAATAACAATAGATAGGTACCTTTGAATAATATAGAACAATAAGAACAGATAGACAGATACGCAACAACAGAAACGCAGTAACAATAGATAGATGCGGCAACAATAGAAACGCAGTAACAATAGATAGATCTGGGAACAACAGAAATAAGACAGTAACAATATATAGATGCTCTGGAACAAGATACGACAACAATATATAAAGACCTTGGCACAATTGACACAAGTACGATATGTAAACGCCCTGGCACAATAGATATAACAATATGTTGTTATTGTATCTATTGTTCCGAGACTCATAAAATTTCAACAATTATGTAATAGCTGACCTGTGCGAAACTTTTACCTTAAGATGAGGTTATTAAGAACACCACTAGGAAGCGCTGCTGAAGTTCGGCTTTCCCAATAGCAGTTGTCGTTATTTGCATTCTCTATAGGCTTGCTTGTTCTAGAATTCTTATCGTCAAATCGACGACTACCCACCAAGAGACGGAGTGAAATGTAGCGCGTGATCTGTGACGTATTACCTAGCGGCAACTGAAAGATTAACTGTCATACTGTCCATTCGAGGCCTTTTGTACGGTGACAGAGGAAAGAAATACAACCAACACGCATCTTCGCTTTTTCCATCGGTCACTGAAGGTCGAGTGTCAGTCGTACATAAAAATGAAAAGAAGGAAACTACACACTCGCTGATAGAGTGGCCTGAATTCCTTTTATCTCCACTCCACTTTCCCGTCACCCAACCCCCCCCCCGAGCTTTTATTCATGCTTAAGAAATACGAAGCAAATTTTTTATCTGCCTCTTTTCGCAGGTCTATTATTCTTCGGCGGTCCGAAGTTGTGTGTGTGTGTGTGTGTGTGTGTGTGCAACTGTCATCAGGTAAATCGCATGTAATCAATCATCATATCAACGATGCCTCTTCGACTGAATCAAATTCGGTCTTTGTGAAGTTCTTAACCATACACGTTAATCTGCAGCACTTCGTTCTCAGAGTAAAAGTATATTGTCACGTGATTCGATAACAGAATATAAAACCGGATTCGTTGACGTAAAAATAACTCTATTCTAATACAGTTGCGTAACAAAAATAAAAATAAAAATAAAAAAACATTAATAAAAATAATTGCTCAGGGAAAAGTCCTTACGATCATCTATATATGATTCCCCAACATAATTAAATAAAATTAATTAAATAAATTTATAAAAATTAATTTACTTAATTAAATTAATTAATAATTAAAACGTTCCCAAAAATAATTAAATGCCTTCTTTAAAAACATAGTAACATGCACCATTAACATCCAAGAAAGAAATGATAATACCAAATTGCGAATGGCCTTAGGTAAGGTTTAGTACCAAGACTTTCACCAATCTCAAAAGGCTCTAAAATTTCATTTTAGTACGTATTATGCCTTATAGTTACACGGAAGCATATAAGGATGAAAGAACTTGATGTCTTGTCTTCTTTCTTAATGTTTATACGAAGTCAGTGGGACGCCTATGAACACTTTCCTCTGTGAAAATCTATGCATGCCTTCATCTAAAAAATCAGGGTGAAGGAATAATTTCTTCTGTACATCTGGATGGCTTGTTCACATGCAGAAAATCTGTAAGCGTACCTTATTCCCTTACAGAATTTTCCCCACATAACTTAGTCACCTGCAAGGAATGTCTGTATATTCCTTATTGCTGATAATTTTGACGGTAATATATCAGAACAGATAAAGATAAGTAAACAATTATTTATTGACTTATTGCTGATATTTCGCTGGTATTATAACCAGCATCTTCAGAGCACAAAACAAAATTTGTCACAGTACGCGAGACTACAACATGATGTAATAATGGGACTAGTTTGAAAAATTGTAGAACAACACAAAGACTAAAGTCTTAATTAGGCGCCCTCTATGTTTAAAAAAAAACCGAGAAAGCAGGTGCTAGTTATGTCTTAAGATGACTGTCTCCCGAATTTATACAGCCATACTTGTCAAGATTCGAAGTATGTTTCATGGCTTCTGTTGCTTCTAAGAATAATCTCTCTGACTTGTAAAACTTTCTGTGCAGTACTTTTTGTTCTCTTCCAGTTGATCCTGTGTGAAGGGGTATCCAAAGCAAGGTCTGCTAGGTCCGACTTGCCATAGCGATAGTGCCGGATGTATCTTTTATGTTCACCGATGCGGATGTCCACAGTTCTTCATGTTTGACCATAGTAAATTTGATCACACGAGCAGGGTACTTCGTAAACTCGTGGATGTGATAAAAGAGGGATGCTGTCCTTGGGTGAACGGGTGAGAGTTGCTAGTTTGACACACGGTCTGAATACAGTGCGTAGTTGATGTTTATTGAGAC
Source organism: Typopeltis vanoorti (assembly GCF_054136105.1). NCBI lineage: Eukaryota > Metazoa > Arthropoda > Arachnida > Uropygi > Thelyphonidae > Typopeltis > Typopeltis vanoorti. The sequence goes on along the minus strand of NC_143571.1, from coordinate 36,620,297 downwards.
CTCTAGATATCTTTTCCGATGTGCCTTTAATGTTGACTGTTTTGTTGTAGTTCTCCGTGGTGGATAGTGGGAGGAGTTTCTTGGGAGCATTTAGTATTTTGTCTATCTTGTGGGGATTGTAGCCATTGGCTAAAGAGGTATGGCATAAGTGAGCCAGTTCAGCAGCAAGGTCATTGGAACAGATTGCTTTCGCTCTGTAAGTTAGCGTTTTTAATATACCATACTGTTCAGAAGAGTGAGTGATAGTGCGATTGTTTGTGTAAATATCTCCCTGTATGTGTGGGTTTTCTAAAAACTTAGAATGATAAGGAACCATCTGGAAGACGCGTGATTAGTGTATCCAGGAAGGGCAGACAGTTATTAGCTTCCAGTTTCATTATAAAGTAGATTTTTGGGTGTTGGCTATTTAAATACGCTAAGAATGTATCCAATGTGCCTGGATCATGTGGCTAAATAGCAAGCACATCGTCAACATAGCGTAGCCAAAGCGTTGGATTGAGTGTGGCTGTATTGATAGCTAGTTTTTCCAGGTGTTCTATGTAGAAGTTAGCTAACGGGAGAAAGAAAGGGTGGGAGCCCATAGCTGTCCCATCTAATTGTTGGTATATTTTCCCTTTCCATGTGAAATTTCCTGTATTGTGAATTTAAATAGTTCAAATATATCAGGGGGAAAGTGTGACTTTAGCAGATCAAGGGTTTCAATTAGTGGCATTTGTGAATAGTGAGGTGACATCAAAAGCTCACCATTACGTTTGAACTTATTAAGGTATGGTGTTCTAAAATACTTTTTAGGTGGGCAGAATTTTTGACAAAGGAGGGAGAATTGTTTGTGAGAGTGGCTAGTAGCTTAGCTAAATGTCTAGCCAGTTTGTCCAAATGTCCATATAGAGCACCAAAAATTCACAAACAAGGTACACCCTTACGCCCTATTGTGGATGGTATAAATATTCCCACATACAAACTAGCTAGAGGGATTATTCTTAGAAGCAACAGAAGCCATGAAACATACTCCGAATCTTAACAAGTACGGCTGTATAAATTCGCCTAAGATTTGGGAGACAGTCATCTTAAAACATAACTAGTAACTGCTTTCCCTCTGTTTTTTTTTTAAAGATAGAGGGCGCCAAATTAGGACTTTAGTCTTTGTGTTGTTGGTACAATTTTTCAAACTAGTCCCATTATTACGCCATATTGTTGTAGTCTCGCGTACTGTGACAAACTTTGTTTTGTGCTCTGAAGATGCTGGTTATAATACTAGCGAAATAGCAGCAAGAAGTCAATAAATAATTATTTACTTATCAGTCTGCGTTCTGATATATTACCGTCAAAATTAGTCATGTGCGACGAACACGTAAGCTTTTCTACACGTTTATTCCTTATTGCGTTCATGGTGTGACTATGTACACTGCTTGAAAAGAAGTCAAGAGATACCCCCCCCCCCCATGGGCAAGATGCATCGTGCCATGTAACAAGTCACGTGTTTGTATCCAGTATAAAATGGAAGAATGTAATATTCCCAAGAAATGGCTCTGAGAAGACAAAAAATGGCTCTGACGGAGTTTAAAAGAGGTGTTGCGATACCATACTGAGATGAAAGCGCAGGGAATCAACTGCAAGTACTACTCACAGTGGACGAGTCACCACACTCGCCGAATGTCTGAGGTGTTCGTAAGGATAATATGTAAAAACTGCCATTCGTCGGCATGAACGTTCGATGCAGAGTTCCTGACATCGATTAGAACACGAATCTGCACAAAATCACTCAGAACCAAGTCTCACCGCATGGGTTTCCATCGTAGGACCGCAATATGCAATCCCTGAATTACCTGAACCAACATGCAGTGTCGTCGTCAGTGGTGCAAAGAGCGTGTACAATGGGAAGTGGAAGCTCGGAAAGTTGTCATAGAGGGGCCAATCACGCTAAACTCCACTATCGAGCAGATGGACGGCTGTGGGTATGGCAGATGCCCGGTGACCGTCTCTTACCAGAGTGCGTAGACCAGCTATGAAATTTGGAGGTTGCGGGATGATGGTATGGTCCTGTGTTTTCCTGGTTTAGCTTCGGACATCTGTTTGTGGTGCCACGAACTTTGAACTCCGAGAAGTATCTAAACATTCTAGACAATGTAATGCTTCTTACTTTGTAGCGTTTGTACGGAACTTACCATTGTCTCTTTCAGCAAGACAACCGTGTCATAAGATTGCTGCTGTAGCTGCGTGGGTTGTGGACCGACCATTACCACACTTGACTGGCCTTCACAGAGCCCTGATCTTAACCTTATTGCACATCTGTGAAATGAAGTAGAGCGAGATCTGAGGTCAAGGGACATCTGCCCCACCACAGTCCAGGAACTCATTACATGCCTACAGGAAGTATGGTTCAAAATTCTCTAAATTGATCGCTATAGTACGCTTACGGCGACTTTTTTCTTAACAGTGTATGTATTTATGACTACTACTTCAGAAAGTGCCTTTGTCTTCTTTTGCGGAAAATGTCTATCTTTTCTTCTTCTTTTTTTCTGCAAATGAAAGTCTATAGAGTCGCGTGAGTTCTTTCTACTGCAATACAAACCAATCAAAGATTTCAGTGCCTTCACACACGCAGCCAGTACAACATGAAGCTAGAAAGATACGCTCACACGGAGTATTGTAATCTGTATAACTTCACTGACACTGTTTTGCTTTTATTCGGAATAGATAGAACGTTTTAGACAAGATGACCAATTCGATAATTCCCAAGAGTCTGAGTCACGAAGAAATGGTCAGTCAAAAAAAAAGAAAAACTAAAACCTTATTTTGGTTTTAAAATTTCATACTAGCGATTGTGTACAAAATATATTCAGATAGCGATGGAAGATGTCACATATCAAAATTTCGAACATCAGTGATTTATATACATATGGCAGTAAAACATAAGAAGATAAAAGCTTCTTCATGCATGTTGTCCGAAAATTTTCTCTTCAAGTTTTGTCTTTCAACTCTCAGGAGATGGACTCGAGGGTTGGGTTATAGTAAACAAACTCACTGAAGCCAACAGAGACTACTGAATAAAAAATATTATAAATAAAAGGTAAGCACAGATGTACTTGAGCTCTCTCTCTCTCTCTCTCTCTCAGTCAATCTAGAGAGAAAGAGAGAGAGAGATTTTGCTTCTTCTTATCTTCCATACATTGTTGAATTGCATCTGAGTAGATTCATGATCTTTAGACACGAGACCATTTGTTTGTTGTTTTTTTTCATGACAAGAGGCAAATCATAAACTATACACTGAATGAAAAAGTATTTCGTACTCACATATACATTTTAATTTAGCTTTACATTTGTGTTTATTAAGATTGTCGTTCGTTCGTTAGTTCTGTTATTGCTGCATTCATCGCAGCGAATGGATGTCCTCCATCTTATTAAGGTGGTTGTTATGACTATTTGTTCCCTACGCCATGGTGACTTTTTTTCGAAGCAGTGTATGTATTTATGAGTACTACTTCAGAAAGTACCTTTGTGCTTGGATTATTCACAGTTAACATGAGATAATTCGGCTGACTTCAATAGCGGAGTGCGGCAACTACCTTCTCTCTTGCATATAACCTCGTCAATGTGTGGTTTGCAATAGTATGGATTTTTATTGTTTTTTTAAACTAGTTGAATTTAAGAACAATTTTGGATAATCAATATTTCAAAAATATACTTACAGAATGATCAAAATTAAAGTGTCTCTGATTAAGGCCTTTTGGAGCGCCACCCCACCCAATGATTCAAATGCTGCGAAATTTTGCAGGAATACATTTCGCGTCATGCGGAAGTGTCAACTGAGAAAAAAAAGTTCCAAAATTCACCACCAGTGGCGCTGTACGATGTACCGAACGTAACTGTAGTAATTTTTCTGTGTGTGTGTGTAAGAAGGAGAAAAGTGACACAAGCATAAATAATGCATTTTTATTCATTTCCATTATGCATTCACGGGGCTGTGCTGTCCAACGTACTGACCTTCCCGGTATACCACAAACTGCATCCTTTCCAGTGTTCAAGGCAGAACGCGGCTCCGAGGTTGTGCACATGCTACGTTGTGGTGTCCTTCAGGGCTGGCAATTTATCAGGATTTTCCCTATAAACCCTGTCTTTGAGAAATCCCCCAGAACCAGAAGTCACAGAGGGTTAGATCAAGTGAACGATGTGGCCATGCAGTGGGAAACGCAAGGTTGATCACTCTATCTTCCGTGAAATGTTCTTGAAGGACCTCCTGTACGGATCGGCCGATGGCTGAAGGACTCCATCGTACATGAAAATGATTATATCCATGCACAGGAACTGCTGTGGCTGTGACACAACAAAATTGTTTATCATATTGCGATACCTTTCGGCAGTAACTGAGCAGGTCACAGAACCCGACTGGCGAATGTCTTCAAAGAAGAATGGTCCAATGACAAACGAAGTTGCAAACCCGCACCAGAGTAAATTTGAGCGAATGCAAAGGAATTTGTTGGATTGCCTGCTGGTTTTGCATATCCCATAACCGGAAACTGTGGGTATCCACAGGTCCGTTCAGGTGAAAGTAAGCCTCATCTCCCCACAGAATGACCCACGGCCTCGTGTCATCCAACTCCACCCGAATAAGGAGTGATAAAGCGAATGTCAGTCGACATTCAAACTCCTGAAGGGGCAACTCCTGTGTAAGGGTTATCTTGAATAGGTAAAAATGCAGATTCTTCCGTAGAATTTTCCAGACAGTTATCTAAGGCACATCCATGTATCTTGATACTGCAGAAACCAAAGCTGTTATTTATGTCCTGCTCCACAATGGCAGTAGCAACTTCATTCACTTGTGAACTGATTGGTTTGCGACCACTGCCATGTCTAACTCCCAACGATCCCATTTCGTGAAAACGACTAAACATTCGTCGTAGAACATTGGACATAGTGGACCTTGTCGACATTTGTTCAGGCGACGAAATTCGCGGAGTGCAGCAACAGCATTGCAATTGTGTAGGTAGTACAGCTTCACGAGCAAAGCACGTTAGGGCAAGGTTAGTGTCATCACTGTGGACAGTATTATCAACCAGAAGAAAGGGAAATATCCCGTGTACATCCCTTATGGCACCTTCTAAATTATATGTAAATTCCATACATTTGGTGTTTGCAGTACCCCCTGGCAGTGAATTTTGGAACTACTTTTTTTCAGATATTGCTTCTGCATGGAGTACAATAAATGTATTCCTGTAAAGTTTCGGATCATTAGGAGATTACATAATAATAATAATAATAATTTTTTCATACGTTCTATTTATATTACAGAGATATTGTGTATATGTACATACACACGACATTAGTTATACTACTTTTATTTATTTATTTATTTTTAATTAGTTGAAGAAGTTCGGGATTGACAGTGGCATGCCTGTCCAGAAGCCACTAATTTCTGCGAAGATTCTAATGCAGTGGGCGGTATGTGTAGGATGATATAGTTTGTACAGTTTATGTTTCCAAAAGATCATATCTGGAACATAGAAGCTCCGGGTGGCTTTTCCCTAGTGGCGGTTATATTTATATGTGGTATAGGTGGTTGTCTGAGATCTTGTTTTACGGCATGTACTTCTATCTCTCCTGTAGTTTTAACATTTCGGTTAGTATTTTATGTTCTGTCATTTCAGTATGGATAAAATATTGTGTCTTTGTTCCCGAAAGATTAGCAGCATCCTTTTATACTGCAATGATTTTATATTGAAAGGACTGACAGAGTTATAATAACTAAACCATGAAGATACTTTGCAGTTTACAAGCTTCGAGCTTTCAGTACAACTAGTGAATAAATAAAAAAGGATTTTGTAGAAGTCATGTTTATCAGGACCAACAAACAGTAATGTTTTACTAGGCAGGTCAATGTACTCGTTTTGGATCCTACAAAGTCAGGAGCACGCAATTAATTAAAATGTACAGTCCAAAAAAAAATTTTTATTTTTTTATTTTGTGAATTTATATTTATTAATGTTTTTTTTTGTTTTTTTTTCGAAAAACTGGAAGGGAGGCCCAATTATAAATATTTAGAAACGAAAAAGTCTCTCAGCACATACACGGTCCAAAAATGCCAAGCGATGTATTTATGACCCTTTGTAAATTATAAATAAATAAATAATGAATACTTAACTTACTTATGTGGCTCCCAGACGCGAAAGTTTTTTTTTTTTTTTGTCAACTTGTGGTTCGGTGTCAGGGTGGGGTAATATTTTTTCAATTTTTTTTTGTATTTTTATATATTTTTTCAGAGTGCTGTAAATCTTGCTGTAGAGACCAAAACCACAGAACCCTTTGAAGCCACTTCAAGCCTCCAATGAGCAGGGGTGTGGTCGTACACCGGATATTGAAATCCATCTTCAACAAAAAGGCAATCACAAGCAAGATTCGAACCCACAGCCAGTTGATTGGAGATCGCAAATGCTGACCATTCACCCAACCAGTGTGGCATTGGGTGCCTTTACTTTTTACGTGATCATTGGGCAGAAGATTCCAAACACCAAATAGGTCTTCGTTGACAGACTAACCCACCTAAAGGAACCAAAAAAAAAAAAAAAATGTAACTTCGACATATTTTAAGAACGATTGCCAAACTTCTCTGTAAAACGATACGCGTATACATACTTTGATTTTCTGAGAGAATGGAATGGGGGGGGGGGGGGACATGAATAAATAACACTGTGATTTCGTTGTGAATGTATTCGCAATACAAATCAAACATAAGTCAGTACGTGTTTTATAATATATTTCTTTCTTAATATGAAGTAGCCACATCAGCCATCGGTTTCGACATATTCCACTAAGTTTTTCACTCCTCAAAAAAATTCGAAAAAAAAAAAAAAACAGATGAGATATTCTATAGGTGATGTTTTGGTTTCAGAAAAACTCCGAGAGTGATTTGAATAAAAGGACAAATTTCCGTTAGTTTAGTATTCACGACAAAATACAGAAGAAAGTCAGACGATTTAAATGCAAGCAGCAGCTGAATGGAATTTCGATTTTACGATAATGTTTTCGCTGTTCACGTTAAAGACACGTGCATGAAGAACGGTGCCACCGAAAGTATTTGTTATTCGAAATGAAACCCGAACTTTTTTTTGAAGAGAATACAAATACAAGTTATGAATTATTAAATATTGAATACTTAACTGGATGTAAAATAGGTCGTCATTAATGTAGCTCTGTGGAACAACCAAAAGACAGATACAGTGTACGGTACATTGTTGCGAGTAACCTATATTTAAAAAGTCAAAATATCATCTAGTGAAATACATATCACTAGACAAGCTTGTGCTGTTATTTCTCTTGCTCATTTCTATGACGTAACAATCATATTTCAGACCAGTTGTGTGAAGGCGTTTTGTAATAAGCAATAAAAATGGGCTGTATTATAAAAAATGTAAAAATGTAATCCATTTCCTATTGGTCTTATTAAAGATACTGCAAATATTGATGTAATACAAAAACGGGATATGACAGAATATCATCAAATGTGTTAAAATCATGTGTGAAGGAATTGGGTAACACTTCTGACGCGGAAGTGTAATTTAAATCTCTTAACTCAATCACAGTGACGAAGTGCAGTAATGTAACACAATTCCATTGCACAAATATAAAATTAAAACCAAGATAATAAAGGCTAGTTTGTATTTCTGAAGGAATTATTAAATTTTTGGAAAAGTTTGGTCAAAGTCGTCAAAAGGGGATATAAAATGAATGAAAGTTACGTAAGTTGCTTGTGTTAGATAAATACGATGATTTCATGTGGTACACTGCTTGGAAAGAAGTTAACGGACACCATAGTGTGAGGAACAAACAGCCATGGCGCCCACCTTAATAAGATGTAGGACCACCTTGAGTTGCGATGACTGCAGCAGTCCTACGAGGCATACTTTCTACAAGCGTACGATTCCGATCAATTTAGGGAATTTTGGACATGTAAGGAGGTCCTGGACTGTTGAGGGGGGGGGGGGAGACGTCCCTTAACCTCAACAGTGCACGAATCTGTTTTTGTGCAGATTCGTGCGCTAGTCGATACCTGGAACTCCGTTTTTCATATTATCCTTCTTTGCACCGTACAGTGACGTTCCGTGAGTGTGATGGGTCGTCCACTGCGGGTAGCACTTGCAGTATGGCATCACTGATTGCTGACTTGGGACGGTCCAATTTGTCAACAGTTTGCCGAACAGATAAGCCTACAACATGGCATCCTATCACAACGCAACTCCATCAGTTCTTTTCTTGCAGCCATTACACCCGGACACAGCTGCACTGACTTGGGAACATCCTATTCCTCAAATTTATACCGGCTATAAACACGTGACTCGTTCCATGGCGGGACGCACCTTATCCATGGGGGGTGTCCGTTCACTTCGTTTCAAGAAGTATAAATACTAGCAGAATTCATGGCTATAATAGCCCAATGCAATGAATGAAAAATTGTTGTATATGTACGTTATATGATATAAAATATCAGATAACGTACATGGGATGTGATATAAAATAATTGAATAGGCAGCAGGGATATATTTGGGTGTTTTCAGCTAACAATAAACCACTCAAGCAGAGGTTATAGATCTTTTCACACAGAAAATAACAATAAATGCATCTTAAGTCCAATTTCGAAACAATTAAATGTATCATTATGTAAGTTTAATGGCTTTTATACTAAAAGAACAAAATCCAGTTAATATTGGTTTGGCCTTAGGTCACTTTTTATCTGCTTGAATTCATAAAATTTTTATTTTATGTTATCCCACCTAAGCAATAAAAATAAACCGAAAGGAACATTATGTTGGATTATCCTGTGAGTTACCTAGAAATTCTCTTTCCTATTTGTGTTTCAATAGACCCCCATTACATTTTATTAAGAATCATAAATCAATGTGCTCCGGTAATTACCACCGATAGCGAAACTAATCTGGATGGCCTTGACAATAGACAGGTGTGCCTGAGAACACACATGCAAAGAAATAAAAACATAAAAAAAAGTATCCAACAGTTAGGAAGTAATGGTCAGTTGCAAGTGCTCATTATTCACTGACACCTTTAGAAGCAATTGGAAAAGTTCTGCGCTTTTATTGATGACGCTATCAATCTTATAAGTTCGTAAATCTGGTTATAATAACATCTTACACTTTTGGCAGGCTCCATTTATCTACTTCGACCAGACAGACGTATACGAATGAATGAAAAGCAGTGAATTTTAAATAAAAAATAAAAAAAATACGCTCCTAAGATAGTTATTGGAGTATGATAACAAAAAAAAAAAAAAAAAAAACGGTGCTCATGAAATAAAAGCTAAGAGAAATTTTCAAAAAAGTTCAGAACCAACTTCGCAACGAATTGTAATAATTTTTATAGAAATGGGTTAAGGATTGGATTTTATAATTATCAAAGTGTTCATGAATGCCAATGGTGTTAAATTGATTTTTTTATTGCGACAATAGGGTAGCCATAAAAAAAATATGGATGAGATAGTCTAATAAATAAATAATAAATTTATTTATTACACTATCTCAGAAATAAATAAATAATAATGAAGAGCTACAAGTTGCCTATTAAATCGGATCAAAATACGGAATGCATTGTGAGAATTGATGAATATATGTGAAGGATTTTGTCCAAAAAACTTATCATACACTTGGAACTGACCGATGATAATATGGAAATGGGTTTAACGCTAGAAGATAATACAGTCAGAATTACCATTTATCCTTCAAACATACATATTTTTTTAACCTTTGGCATTGCATTCTTCGTGGACGAACTCCTCTTGTTCCCTCTTAAATGTGATCCATCAGCTATACACATGTTAACTCACACCATCCAATCCAGTGAACGGTTTCCAGTGCCTGATCACTGCTCACGGATGCGACAAAGCCAGCTGAACATTCCTTACTTGTCAAGCTTGCAGGAAGGATGCCCTCTCTCTCTCTCTCTCTCTCTCTCTCTCTCTCTGTTTTATTCATGCTATGAATTCTCCAGCTGTAAATTTGAAGAACATTCGGCTGATAGTTTGTCATAGGATATAACAGAGGAGGTACAGAAGACACCATCTCTGCACGAAGAAATCATCTCCTGCACTCTCTGGCAGAGAAATGATGCACAGAATAATGAACATCTTATGTTCGTTATTTAGAGTTTGATGGCAAAAATTAGCGACGTAATTTTACTGGCTAGGTGGAGAAAGAAATTCGAATAATTGCACCTTTGCAGACATACCCAAATACCCCACTAGATCTTCTAAATGTTATGAGATAATAACAAGGGTAATTCATTCTAACTAGTTCGCTTTTCGTGTAATAAAATCTGTGTTTTCCCAGTAGGATAATGTGAGGAACTTCCATTTATTCTTTTAGCCACTTTGGAGTGAGTATATTTCGTCCAAACGATAGTGCAGAGTCGTTCCAGCAAGGAGGGCCTAAAATATTTTTTTTCTGTAAACACACATTATATCTTTGTATATAATATAATATATACTTGAAATTTACTGAAGACTTCTATTTGCTGATTATAACTTTTAGCAATTGTTCTCTACGATTTATCATTTTTATAATCAGTGCATTTCGCTAATTTATATATATATATAATGAAAAAAATCTGTGTGGATGAGGTGTTATTGAGCTAAAAGTTCTAGTCATGACTGGGTAACGGCAATAGCCGAGCCTCAGTTAAAACTTCATTGGCTACAGCATTGCCATTCATTACCCTGGAAGTCCTAAAAAGGACTGATATGTAAGTAAAGCCCTCTCCAAAAATTAAGATGATCCCCCGGACCACCCCCTACGAGTGGCCGAAGGACCTTCCAACTCAGCGTTGGTTCAACTCAGTGACGGCCTCCTCCCCCCACCATTGAGCAGAACCGCTCATATTCCAGGGAAAAGCATCCAAAGGCCCCTCACAGGCCACGCCGGAGAACACCCTCCCCGAAGACTCAAAATGCTCTCTCAGGGAAAATCCCCCAAAATCCAGTTCCCCCCCTCACCGGGGATAAAAATTCCGGAAGAAACCTAAGAGAGAAAAAACTCTGCGTCCATTTTAGTCGCCTCTTACGACATGCATGGGCTACTCTTATCCCGGCCACTACACGGGAAGAACAGACTCTCACCAATATTGAATGGCAGAGATGTGACAGCTCTGCCATTCAATATTGGTGTTCTCGAGACCTTATACGCACGCATGTGCATAATGATACAGTGAGTTTATTCTTCTGTTTAAACTCTAGCCTTTATTCTTTTCAGTGTTAGATACGTTACTCTGTGTTTTAAAAACCATTTCCTTTAGATTGGTTACTGGTATTTATATGTTTATCTCACACCTATTGAAGTTTACTCAGAGCAGAGATGAAGGTTACTCAAGCACACAATTTATTAATTAACAACACCTTATAGTCCTTATAAGGACTGGCTTAAAGGGGCGAAGTAAGAATGCTTTTCATCTTCCCCGTTATCTGTAGACAGTGTAAGGATAAGGTGTTATTGAGCATAAAGCTCTGATCATGGCAGGAGGGTAACAGCAATAGCCGAGCCTCAGTTAGTACTTCATTGGCTACAGCATTGCCATCCATTACCCTCCAAGGGTATTAATCACCGATGTTTAAGTAAAGGCGAACTCTAAAAATTCGGACGATCCCTAGACCACTCAATTGTGGGCGAAAGACCGTCTATTTCAGCGTTGGCTCCACTCAGTGATGGCCTTCCGCCCACCACCGCTCATATTCTGAAGAAAAGCATTCACTGACAAAGCCCCTCACCGGGCCGTGCCGGAAAACACTTTCCCCGGAGACTCAAATTGCTCCCTTAAGGCAAAAAACCTCAAGAGAGCGAACTCAAACTCTCGAAAAATCTGAGCCCGAGGGGTTACCAGCAACAGCCGAACCTCAGTTAAACTTCATTGGTACAGCATTGCTATTCATTACCCTCCCAGGGTATTAATCACCGCCTGTATAAATAAAGGTGAACTCAAAAAATTCGAACGATCTCTAGGCCACTCCATAGTGGGCGAAAGACCGTCCATATCTCATGGTTGGTTCCACTCAGTGAGGGGCTCCCCCACCACCGAGCAGAACCGCTCAAATTCCGAAGAAAATCATTCACCGACAAAGCCCCTCACCGGGCCGTGCCGGAGAACACTTCCCCCGGAGACTGAAATTGCTCCCTTAAGGCAAAAACCTTAAGAGAGCGAACTCAAAACTCTCGGATCTCATCGCCCAATGGGGTAACAGCAACAGTCGAACCTCAGTTAAACTTCATTGGTACAGCATTGCCATCCATTACCCTCCAAGGGTATTAATCAATCACCGACTGTTTAAGTAAAGGTGATATCTCAAAAAATCGGACGATCTCTAGGCCACTCCATAGTGGGAGAAAGACCGTCCATATCTCAGCGTTGGTTCCACTCAGTGACGGGCTCCCCGACCACCGAGCAGAACCGCTCAAATTCCGAAGAAAATAATTCACCGACAAAGCCCCTCAGTGCGCCATTGCTCCCTTAAGGCAAAAACCTTAAGAGAGCGAACTCAAAAACTCATCGCCCAAAGGGGTAACAGCAACAGCCGAACCTCAGTTAAACTTCACCGGTACAGCATTGCATTGCCATCCATTACCCTCCAATGGTCGCCCCAACCTCCATTCCTATTAACAACACCATAGTCCTTATAATAAGGACTGGCTTAAAGGGGCAAAGCAAGAATGCTTTTCATATTCCCCGTTATCTGTAGCGGACAGTGTAGGAATAAGGTTATTGAGCTATTATTATTAAAGCTCTGATCATGGCAGGAGGGTAACAGCAATAGCCGAGCCTCAGTTAGAGCTTCATTAGCTACAGCATTGCTATCCATTACCCTCCAAGGGTATTGGATTGAATGAATCAATCACCGCATCTCACGGTCGATTGATTCCCCCTAACAACACCAATTCTTGAAACTACATTAAGTATAAAGATCATATTTAAAAATAAGAGGTGTGTTTAAATACTTTCTATTCTTTATAAAATATATTAACTATTTAAGATGTATGGAGATATTTTATAACAAATTCTTAGATTGTTTCCTTATTTTATATACAATATCTAATAACAATCTGTGAATTAAATTCTATTTTCCTTTTATTTACTATAATTTACAGTAGGCAACTATGTGTGTATATAAAACAGTAAATGCATGTGTCTGAAAATCTCAATATGCATAATAGCTTTGTTATTTTGAAATGGTTATATTTATTATTAATATATATAGTAAGTGCACTATGCTATCAAACGTTAGGGTACACTTGCGATTGGCAAAACTTTAAAGAGAAGATGGAGGGAGGGATTCTTCTTCTTCTTTTTTTTTTTTTTTTTCAGAATGATTTCATTGGGTTTTTTAGTAGAAAACTTTCATATTATCCTACAAAAGAGACTACAAAATTTCAGCGTTATCCTATCTTCTATATATATATATATATATATATAACTGGTGTTCGATGTTGATGACAGACAAGCTGTAATAAGATAAGAGCGAAGTAAATGCGTGAACAAGATGGAGTATCTGTTTCTTCCGTGCGTGCTTTTAATAAAATCAATGCATTCCCAGGACTTTTGGTTCAGCCCAAGAGAAAGAGAAATTTAAGAGATTAGTTTTTATGGAGCGAAACATCATTGTGTAATTCTCATACCGTTGCCATAGTTTCCTGTACTCCGCGCTGAAATGCAGACGGTAAAACTAGAAACAAAGGGGAAAAAAAGTAGCAAAACAAACAGGCAGACGAAAAGAAATAAACGAAATGCTTTGTTATTGGAAGAGCTGTAATGGTTTTGAATAAAAGACCAATTTCTCAATGGTTTGGCGTGCAAGACAAGATCCACGAAGTTTCCGAACAACTTAAATGCCTCACCGAACTGAATAAGATTTCGATTTTACAATAACGTCCTTCAGAAGTACGCCTTAAATACACATTGGAAGCAGAGGGAAGAGAATGACCAGATGCACTCTGTAATGGAAAGGACTGTTTGGACTTCGTAGAAGCCTCTTCGAAACGAAAAAAAAAAAATGCATTTAGCGATATTCGTGTTTTCCAACTGTCGTTCTCACGATGGGAAGCTGGTCACGTTCTTCTCGTAATCCTTCTTGTCTGAGAAACGTCAGTCTTCGCTGATTCTCACCATAATTCTTAAAGGCAAAAAGCATTTCATGATGAAGATGTGCCCTCTCTCTCTCTCTCTCTGTATGTGTGTCCGTCCTGTGCTCTCCCGTTTCTTTTCTTTTCTTTTATTTTTTGCTTGCTATTTTGACTGTCCTTTCTTTATCCCTCTCCCTTTTTCTATTCTATTGTTTTCACTTTTTCTGTTCATCTTTCACATTTCTTCTCTATTTTCATTAATTCTCTCGTTTTTTTCTCCGGTTTTCCATGTTTTACTTCTATCCTCCTCCATTCTTTACCTCTTCATTTGCATGCCCCTTTCTCTCTCTTTAACTCTGGCTAAACATAACACGTAACCACAGTAATAATATTTTATAATAAATAAATATTTCGTCCTAAGTATCATAGGACATCTTCAGCACAGTTAATTCAGTACAGTTAATTCTCCTAAAGACAAACTCTCACCTTTGATGCTACCTGGGTGTACGTGGTTCCATGTTCCTGTAAACTGTCCTACTATGGACAGACTAGCAAACGCATTTTGGAACATCAAGACCATATCAGTCTTATCAAACCAACGTCACAGACCCAATTGCACTGTAATGAAGTTCTTACTGCCCCTAAATTCTGAGAAATTGTCCTAAATTGTGTTAAATAATTTTATACTCATTTTAATGTAATCTCTCTCTCCCTCTGTCTCTCCAGACATAATTTAATTTAAATTATGTCTCTATTTTTATTTTTATTCTTCTTCTCATTAATCACACACACACACACACACTGGCTTACTGATTAGAATTAGTAACGATAACGAATCCCTTTTGGTTTGAATCCATGAATGGGAATCATAAAATTTCTTAGGATTTCGCTAGCAATGGCGAATTGGACAGTCTCATGTGGAGTTGGAAGAACTTTATCCCTCTCGGAAACTCGAATTTTTACCCCCCCCCCGCAAAAAAAAGAAAAAAAGTCCAATCGGCCCGAAGCGAGCATGCTCACGGACGTGTGCGTGAAATTCCAAACACGCTAAACCAAAAGGAAACCTAGGTTCAATACCAATGGTATCGGAGTGTGAGAGAAACATACAGAAGTGCTATTAACCAGATAAGTCCATCTCATACGTAGTTGGGCGCTGTTTTTCTTCCTGAGCATTTTCATTCTCAAAACGCGTCAACCAAGCACCAAACACTTTCAGTTGACCGACAATACGCATGCCCTTAGTTGTTTTTGCATAAAGATAAACGACAGACCGACCAACTCTTAAAATTTGGAGTTTGGAATTCATAACCGGTGTCCAATATTAATACTGTACCATAAGTGCCTTTTATAATATTTTATGCATCAAATATTTGAAGGAATGACATTTTTCTAAACAAGAAATGATTTGTGCTTATCTGTTGCAGTGCAGCATTCCACCGCTCTAACACCGAATCCAATAACTCTTTCCATCATTTACATGAGAATGGCATTTTATTGAGAAGCCATAAACACATCCATCTAACGTCGCCTAAAATTTATTGTGAAATGGAAGGACTAAATCGATAAACACTACACCGGGCACCTCATCCCACTAACATTTCATTTCTGCGAGTTTATACGCTGCAAAAGAAATAACTAAAATTGCAATATGGTAATCAATTTATTATGCCGTTCATGGAAATATTGAGCATGCATACAGATAGCAATTGATGTGCTTAAAGTTACGGGACAACCCACTAAAACCGGGGAAATGTGGAGAAACGAATATATTACACAAAGACTTACAATAAATGGATGAGACTGATTTTATTGCTGAGCATAAATCGATGGCGATGAAAACAAACAGAAAGGAGTAACACGTTCTCTGGAAAGAATTAGTTTAATTTTAGTGAGGATATGTGTGTGTGGGGGGGGGATTATCTCAGTCGCACAATATATATATATATATATATATACAAACTAATACAAACAGATCACACTTTCACTCAATATCCAGAAGAAAAAAAAAAGGTTGTTTCGAAGACTAGAAAAAGGGATGGTATCATTCATAGGTGCATAAATAGATTACTTATTGCGATTAGAGGTCATTTTTCATTAATCATGGCTGTCCCGTAATCGCTCATTCCTTTATATCCCTCCTATATCCCACTTTACTGCTGTAAAAAAACAAAACAAACTCCGATATTCTGCTGTGTTTATAGAGAAAGGCTGGTTCGTACACGGACAGTTAAAGTCACATTCATTAAAATGCATGAACAGGTCATTTAGACGCAGTTTAATAGAACACGTTCATTAGCTGTTCTCTTATCTGTATTTTAATGAGCTTGAAAAGAAAGAGAGGGGGGGGAGTGATCTATCGAAGCTCATCAAGTATTGCCAAGTATAATTTGGAAGTCACAAATGCACTACAAACAATCGAATGCGATTCCAAAAGGGTAAAAAAATGTTAATGAAAATTATGAGAACAATTTCAGACATTGAGGAGTACGAGCATGAGATGTAATTAAGGTTTTTGCACATGTACGATAAGGACTAGGGAAAACGTATACCGAAATGAACGGTACGTAACTTTTGAAGGGGGATGGGTTACTTTTAACGTATGACATATACATACGGGAAACGTGCAGTATCTTATTGCACACATTCAGGGCATGCACCATTGCTCAAGACTATCGACCTGGTAAACAATCCCTGGATGGAAGAGGATTCTATTGACACTCTGTACACCTTCTTTCGGCTGAATAAATTCATAAAGCATTTGTCCTGTCCCATTAGCCAGTTCCATAAATTAGCATCAAATGGAGAATTCGGGGGAACCGATGGACTGTTTTTCTTAAGAGAAGGTGCAATGGGACATAATAATGAGCTTTATCATTCTTAAACAGATAAAAGCACTCTTGGCTTTGTTGGCGCGCCTTTATTATTTCGGTCTTCTCTATATTAGCGAAATTAATACTGATGAATGAAAATATCCTCTCACATGCTTAGTACTATTGTTCCTAAGCAACCGAACTGTTGCTGAACACGTCACATTCCATCATCATCATCATCATCATCATCATCATAGAATTGTCCGAAGGTCAATAGTTGCTGTGCTGCAGCATTTCGTGGCGAAAATTCCCCTATGAATTTCCGATGTCTATCATAAATAGCTAAATTTCAAGTGCTTTTAATCTGAATTTAATGTCTGTTATATCTGTTGTATTGATCATTTCTTTGTAGACAAAAAAATGTGTAAGCTTTTAGGTAGAAAAACCGCATTCGTCATTTAAAGCTGCTCGAAATAGCCATAATTGATGAGTCTAGATCTGAATTCCATGATTCTCTAATCCTTAGTCCATCCACGGTATTAATGTACCTTCCCATCCACAAAGTTACAGACTTTGTGATCACAAAGTCTGTAACTTTGGGATGTGATCACACCCACACACGCATACACACCGCCCCAATATGACATGCCGAAGGAAGTAAAACTTTTCGATGTGTCGATTTATTTGAAAGCCCGAATTTTATTTGCCATCTATGATAGGCGTAGCCTACTTTTCGATATACTTCTGTATGCCTTCATTTCTTGAACTTCCCCTAGTTCATTATCGAAGTCAATTGTTGCGTATACTGATCTAGGTCCTGAGACCCTGAGGATTTTATCCCTACCAAGAGGGGAAATCAGTTGAGTTGTCCAAGAAGCGTTAGTGTGATATACTTCTCAACTATCCACGTTCACAGCAGTAAAAATCTTAATGCCCCCAGAAAAAAATCCCCACCTCTGTCTGACAAAAATTGGGAAAAAAATCTAGAGTTAAGAAATAAATTTCGCAAGCATTTTTGACGCTATTCTAACTTGCAGCCAAAATACACCCATCTTACTCTTCCGACAAATGAACAGAAATAACAGTAAGCGCCACGGAGAAGTGCTCACGATCATAGATGAGTATAAATGAGGCTCTAACTATCCTAGACTAATCGTGATTCTCCTTGGGAGCTGCAAAAATTAATAATACACGCCCTAATGTAAAAATCCGTTTAGCAAATCACTGGGTTAATAAGAATCTCGTACGCACTTGTGTGACTTCTGTCACTGTTTGCATCCTAGCCGTAATCTTAACATCAATAAATCTTATTTATTCAAGTAGCGCTCTTCCTGGTCGTATTAATCAATAGTTGGTGTCACATAACTATGCGTGGCATGCTCTTCGCTATAATTAACTCCTTCCTCGGTGAGAAAGCAGCTAGTGTCCATCATTAAGAGAAGTTCTGTGTTAATTAGTATACCGGAAATGAAGGTAAATTATCCTTATTTTACCTTTCCTGTATCATTTGTCTACTTCTGTCTCCGGAGAACACTCCATCATAGCAGTACTTGTGCGAGTCTTAATGATCGTATTACCAAATGGCCTCCTTTGTAAAGCGTCTTCATCCAATAGTTTCCACAGCATGTACAGCCAACGACCCTGTTGACGTAGTTGCGTATTTTTAAGTTTTTGTCCTGCTCCGGGAAAGTCTTATAAACCGAATATTCTTTGGACGTTCCATAAATTCTACTCCTCCCCCCCCCTCCCTTCACACGCAATTAATTACTTGAAGCAAGTGATTTATTTTCTGGTAACCATGGTGATGTCATTACATTAAAAAAAATTAATTTCAAAATTTTTCTTCGTTAACTCTAAACCTTTCCGACTTTTCAGTGCAAGTTTCGTTTTTAATTCCAGTCCTTTCTCTGATCTCTCTCTCTCTCTCTCTCTCTCTCTCTCTCTCTCTCTCTCTCTCCACGTTATGGTCTTCAGCTGTAAATAGCTTCTCTTCGCCTCCCATTTTTCTTCCAATCTTTGAATTTGTCCCCGGACCCATCCTAGTCACTTAATGGTAGGACTCAGAAGTAATGGTCGCTCGTAGCTTTTGTATTCTGACATTTTTTATTCTAAAATAGTCAGAGATTTTTAAAAAATTGAAAAAAAAAAAAAAAAACGGACAGCATTAGGCTAACAACTAAATTCACTATTAGGCAAAATATATCACTCCTTTTTAAAAAAAAAAAAAATGAAGAAAATGTAATAATAACTTTTGTAATTATTTCCTACAGTTGCCTTTTATTACAAAAAATGCAATTCGTTATAATTTTATTTACAAACTTGTATTATTCTTATTATAAATAGATTAGCGCTAGAGTGTTTAGGTACGCAGGCAGCGCTAACCACTGAAAGAAATATAATTGACCCTTGAAAAACGCGGGTTTGAAATGCGCGGTTCTACTTATACGCGGTGTTTTTTTATGAATAAATATATGGAAATAGTTTAGAAAATTTGAGACAATTTGAAAAAACTCGCACATGAACCTCGTAGCGTAGAAATATCGAAAAAATTAAGAAAACGTTTGGGATGTCATGAATACATAAAATACATGTAGATGCTAGTTTATTTTATCATTGACTACTATCAAGTATACATAAATCGATTATAAAAAGTTAACATTTATCAAAACTTACGCACACAAACACTTACATACCGTACATGGCCATTTGCAGTCGAGAGAAATGTAAACAAACGTAAAGACGCAAGGTTAAATCATAACTGTATAAAATTAACTATTATTATTTAGTTAAGTAGTTTAATTAATTAGAATAAAATAAAAATTTTATAACGATTCATTCATTAGTGTATAGGCTAGACCAGGGTTTCCCAACCTGTGTTCCGCGGAAAGGGAGTAAGTGTTCTGTGAAAAATTATCATGATATGAGTTGGAATGATTTAAATACTGCGACAAGTTCAAACATGTTTGAAAATCAGGCGCTCCTCACTTTGTGTGTGGATTGTCTATTAAGGCTAGCGTGCGCTGGTCTTGACTCATCCGCCCGCGGTTGTCGACACCTCCTAGCGCGAGAGAAGTACGGAGATATCCAATCTAGGAAACGTTCGGTCACAAACAAGGTCAATGCGATGCGATGCGGACGGCAAGCCTATGGTGTACGCTGTCGCATTTTTAGGATGCGATAGTGCCTCTTCGGCGATAGTGGCTTTCGGGTCAACAGTAGGTATTAGTAATTAAGTTTTTGGGGAGTCGAAAGCTATACACGGATTTTCCAACAACGCTGGAGGTCGCCGTCTCTAACTCCCGCAAGGGTCAACTGTACTTAAAGGTTCGATTTCACTCACCCAGTCCAAAAACTTTTCTAGGCTTTTTGTTGTTGTTGTTGTTGTTGTTGTGCGAAAATACCTTAGCATGTAGTCTATTCCGTCCTTCCCCAAAAAATATTTAATTTTTATATAAATACTAGGGGAATCCTCCCCCCGAGTTCCGGACTGGTAGACCGGTTCTCCTTGAATTCTGATGACTCGAATTTTGAATACTCGACACTCAGGGTAGCCCCTGAGTTTCAAAACGTTTCATGATTTTTATATTATAGGGTAGATTTATAAAAGTAAATAGTTATATATTTCAAGGAAGCTTCGTTTTAATCATAGTATATTTCGTACAAACATGCTTTTATTTGCATATTTCACATTTTCTTTTTATAGATAGACAAAAGATACTTGAGATTCTTTGAAATTCCGAAAATTTGTTACTAATTTTGAAATTAGTAAGCAATAACGATCACAGATGGCGCTTCAAATGTGGACACACGTAATAGGTTTGTTATTGTTGTTTGAAATTCGATTTTAATTCCAAACCTTTCGATGGTAAAGCGCAAACTCTACGCCACCAAGGCCGTCTTTCCTTTTATTTTCGTATTGTTTTCCGACGTATTTTTAGACTAGAAGATAGTCGGTATTTATCACTTGTTTTCTTCTTAAATTCGTTTTAGTCACATCTTTTTCTTTCGAGATGCTGTTACAATATTAAATTCTGCCTGAAGCAATGTACTATTTCCCGACAAGCAAAGTCCCCTAAGAGTACTCCGTCTCTGTTGGCATGCGGATGAAGTTCAAGCTTCTTAACGGATTTTGAGAAACAAGCAGATTAATTTCTTTCAGCCTCTTTGGCAAGAAGCCATACAAGTCTTAAAAAAGCTTGCTGTTTGTCCACAAAGAACAAAGAAAAAGAAAAGTAGTTTAAGACTGCATAAGAATTGGGCGACCCTTTTATCTACATGTTGAACAAATTCCAAAAAAGATTTAACAAATATGAAACGTAAAGTAATGAGAATGGATTTATTTAGAAGTCATCGTACAAATCGACGCCTTGCTGTTGGGGATAATAAAATGCTCGCTGAAGGAGGTAAAAAGCAATCGTAGCCAATAAATAACTGTAATGGATAATAAGACTTTATTTATATCTCGTCACACGTTCTTAAACACAATATCTGTCGGAAAGAAGAAACGGGACTAATATTTATTGCAACATCCTTGTCCAAACGGGGTCTGTAATATTTCCAAAGGAACACCAAGAGTATTTCTCTGTATTCGTTCACGGCTGTCAATTGCGA
This sequence comes from Typopeltis vanoorti, assembly GCF_054136105.1. NCBI lineage: Eukaryota > Metazoa > Arthropoda > Arachnida > Uropygi > Thelyphonidae > Typopeltis > Typopeltis vanoorti. The sequence goes on along the minus strand of NC_143571.1, from coordinate 36,598,771 downwards.
CATTACAAAAAGGAAAACCGTATACGAAAATTACACACTGCGTTGTTTTCGATAAACTATGAACTCCCAATGGCGTCACTAAATGTTGTTGCTATGGTAACAAGAAATAGATGGTTGGCTAACGGCTACTTCCATAGCAGAAATTTCGAACTGCTCACTGGTATGTTTTAGAGCGGTTTGACCTCCAGTCTCCATTTATTTTATACGATATTGTATATACGAATGCCCATAACAATTCTTTGAATGATTTTTTTTTCTATCTTTTCTTTTTTTTCCTGGTTTCCTGAACGTTTGACAATGCATGCTTACCGACAAATCAGGCATGCCTAGACAAAATTCAATAAGATGTGACTTTTTCAAAAAAAACGAAATTTCCCCAAGAATGGATAAATTTCCAAACTGCGGTAGACGCAAGTTTAAGATTGTTTGTGTCTGCCGTTCTAGATCTATTGATCTACAACAATAAATCTAGATCCATTGTTCTAGATCAGGCAGTGCAAGACGTTACACTACGTGATCTGGAACTCGAGCATATTTTTTAGGAAAAAATTTCCATTGGACACAGAAATTTGCTAACCTATAGAAGAACATGGGTTCTTCTATAGGTTAGCAAATTTAATTACCAAAATATGGTAATTAAGAGAAAACACACGTAGCAGACAGAGTATATTATGCATTTTATCTTTTTTATGATTTATAACACATTTTTTTGTATTAGACCCAATGACTTTTTTATGTATTAAGTCACTAGGCCTAATACTAAAAAAAAAAAAAAACAGGGATGGCAGAACCAATTTTTTCTGCCCTCAATAAAGTTTCGAAAATCTAACTTGACTATTTTTTTTTTTTTACCTTGGGGAGAAAAAAAATATCTATAAGAAATAATATAAAGTATTATTTTCTATTTGGCAGAAATTCAAAAGTGCAAACTCAGCAAAAAATATATTTAAAAAATGTATTTTCGAAATTTTATTTTGCAGGGTCTGAGAACGAGTCTATGATTTGATCCCAATTCATTTTCTATGTTGTTTCGTTTTCAATGGCAAGGATTACTTGGTTCGATAAGCCTTCTCAACTCATCATGTTTAGCATTGACGCTTGAACTAAACTGAAAGTACGGCCATAAAATTTGTAATGCGCATTTCACATATTTTTAATTCTAATTTTATTCGCGTTCAACATTTTTATTCTTGTTTTGTTTTTGCTGTCCGACGATGTTGTCTCCGTGGACAAGTGTCTCTGCTTCTCTTCAAATCTCCGATTCCTAACAGGGTCAACATCGGTTAATACGAAAAAATAAGAACGGATTTCTAACTTCGGAAGAATAAAAACTGAATAATTAATGACGATTTCAAATGTGTGCGTGTGCGTGTATGCCTTTACTTTTTTCACATTTATCATTCATGTTTATTACCAAATGTATTATCAGTTTTATTTTTATAGTATTTTAACACATCAAATTTATTTCATTCGGTTGAAATTATTATTGTTATTGTTGTTCTGATAATTATTGCAATTCTTGCGGGAAAAAAAAAAAATTTTAATTCATCAAAAAAATTTTATGTAAACTGCAGCATACAAAGATGATTCTATGCTGTATATGTAACTGTAAACTACAAATGTAAATTATTATTGTAATTATTATTAATATCAATAATACATGAATTATACTTTTATATCAAAATTATGTAAACTATAATTTTAGTTAATTATAATCTTGCTGAACCATTTGTAAGAAAAATTTGTAATGTCTCCTAAACCTAAATTTACCAGTATATGCAAGTAATTTATTTGAGTGCTAATAAACTGTTAAAAAAAATTATTTTCCGTTTCAATTTGCGAAAACAACATTTTGTTGGCGTTTCGGTATAAATAAATAAGTAGTCTAAAGGAACACATCTCCAGCTATTTAAGAAAAATATTTGAAAATAGGATGAACGCTGTTTAAAATACAGACTTACTGTAAGTGCTAATTATCTAAAATGAGCTACATGCGGTAAATGTCTTCTGAGAGCTTGCTGCCTTTGAACATTTAATGACATTTGGATTTAAAAAAGACATTCGTAGGCTTTTCAAATTCTTAAGAAACAGATTTTTTAATCAAAAGGGTTATTACAGAAGCAAGACGAAATCCCTTGAATTCTCACTGTGTGTGTGCGTGCGTGCGTGCGTGCGCGCGCGCGCTCGCGTGTGAGAGAGAGAGAGATCGTTTTAAAAGTTACTCATATATATATAAAGTACACTTGCAAAGCCTTGCTACATTTATTCGAGTGTAAAAGATTCAGAGTGTAATATTCTTACGTGAATATAACACATTAGTCCTGTCAATTGACTAAGAGTTAGATACTATGAAACCCTTGCTCTATAGACCAAACGCAAAATTTTTCAAGCCATTTCAGGACCCCAATAAGCAGGGTACAATGAAATTCTTTGATAAATGATTTCATTTATCACATCGCTACAGCGATGTGATATATCTATCGCTACAGCGAGATTCGAACTCGCAGTTTGTATTTGAAATAATCCCAATAATTATTTTAACATAGTTTATTTTAAGTAGTGCATATACTTTTGCTTTTTTTAGTTACCAAATATTATAAAAAAAAGTTTTAAAACTAGCCATTAACACTGCACTATTGTTATTGCTATGGTATTTTCAATTTCGAATCCTAAATAGGAAAGATGTAGTTCGGGGCGATTGCTGGTCTTGAAATTCACGTTTGCTCTTGTTATCATTCAGGGAGTGTGATTGAAGTCTGATTAGCAGAATAATGAATTACTGACCATTTAAAACTATAGATTTAGAAATGTATGTACATTTAATCATACAAATACAACATTTATTTTACAAATGATATTCTATCTTTTTCAATTTAGCTACTTGAATACAAATTCTACCCTACGGTTCTTCTTTATGAAGTGGTCAATAACATCGTCGTAAAAAGTTGGTTGTAACTTAATTTTCCCAAGCAACACGCACACTTGTAAAGGCTGGCTGAAGCTCACTGGCTAGAGCTACTTTGACTGCGTTCAAGATGACGCGAAGGAAGCGGAAATGGCTATGCGCGCGAATGAAATCACAGTGCTGCAGCTGGGACCTGGAAACTCCTACAACCGAGCAAGCCAAGGTAGCTTTGACTAGACGAGCAAGCATCGGCCTTCGATACACAACACAAAGCTCAATTATTGCCACGCAAGCTCAAGACGTCTTCTGTCTACAAAAATAAAAGCTTAAATGGAATGCTTATAAATACATGCATTTATTAGCAAATAAATATTACTTCTTTCTCAAGTAATGAGCTTGCGCAGCAAGCATGGAGAATTCGCCCCTGATGTAGTTGATAAATTAGACGGAGGAGGGGGGAGGAAATGCACATAGAGCGAAAAATACGAAATAATAGAAATAAATTAAAAGTACTAGACATCTCCTGAGAAAATTGGATTTCGAGGAATGCACGTTTAAGTCCACGGCTGCTCAGGTTCGTTCAAGTTAATAATAGATTGTTGTTTACACTAAATTCGAATTTCGACTTAACCAATGCTAGTGGATGCTTACGATGTGTTGATTAGGACATTGAGAGAAGAAACCGGGAACGAAACTCGAGTATTTAAATGAGACATTTAACCAAATCCAATTAAAGACGTAAAATATACATTTTACAGACATTTCGCCCTCCGCGAGTTGATTGATGAGGGGACAGTTTTATTTGGAAAAATCTTTTAAGACTTGGTTTTCGATGTTGATGGAATCGTAGATCTAGAACCAGTGTTTGATCATAATTTGTGAATTAACAATTCTTGGGGGGGGGGGGGGGAATTCTGAATAACTAAATCTGTTGTGAATTTCCATAATGCAAACATTAGTAATTATGTTTCGCGATAAAACGTAAAAATAATCTTTTCATTTCACAATAAATTTCAACACTAAATATAGCCTTTAAGGCTCCTTCTTAACAGTAAACACTTCGCTTACACCAGGGGGAGATTCGCTTTGAAAACGCAGTTGAGTGGGATTTGGGAAATTCATTGATTTACCACATCCTAGGATCAAATCCTTGATCCACACTGTTTCTTCTTGCATTTTGTAGACAAAATACGATCTTTGTAAAGGAAAACGGCAATGGAAGATAAAAATGGGAGTTTATTAACTGATTTTAGTACTGTTGGATCCTCCTTCCTGTCTTTTGATCCGCCATCTTGTTTTAACGTTGTTCTTATTAAGGTTAATTAATTGTATGTTGATTACTAATCCAAATATAGGGAAATTTCTATTATACTGCACCACCCTATATTCAGATTAGTCTATGCAAAATAGTGTAATCAAATATTAATTAACTTTAGCAGTCTAATGTTTATATATAGGCCGAATTTTACATTAACATTTGCGGTTCCCGCTAGGTCCGATAATTTTATGAACGGTGCAGTGAAAAAGAATCAGACTGACAACAAATTGAAGTCAATAAAACAAAACATTTAATGCAGGGTTATATAATATATACATAAGCATACTTTGGATACAAGATAATGCAAAATTATCTCAGTTCAACTACACATAACATTCACTTAACTTTTGGTATTAAACACTGAGCTTCAAAATCTAATTTCTCCCTAATAAGCAAAGATAGTTCTAAAGTTCTTTACCACTGAAATTCACAGCAAATATTTTAACAATTGTATTCTCTAATTATCCCTTAGTCAGGAATCACATAGCTCAGTCAAGAGATAGCTATCGCTTTAAGGAGGGAAGACTATTAATCTTCTAGCTTTGGCAAAATTCAGCATAAACACCACAAGTTAATATTAGGATTTAACAGAAGGAGATAACTCTTATAACTTCACCCTAAAATGCTATAAAGTAAACGCACTACTAGGCTCGCGCTTTCTATTTTTAACTCCGTCTCCATGACAACAATTAGAGCAGTACATAAGCATAAGCATTACATAACATTAGATCTTTACATACAGAAATTAAATAAAAGGATAGTTTTCAATTCAAATAATATATAATTAAATATGATGAACACAAATTCTTCTACTATTAAATTAGGAATAGATAAAATAATCTGAACGTCATTTTTATACAGAGTCCTTTCCATTATTAATACATATTCTAGATTAAATAATTAAATAAAAAAACTCAAAGGTAATTATATGAATAATAGTTTATAACAAGAGATTTACATTAAATAATATCTACAAATGTAGCCTTTGATATGGTGGATTATGTTGGATTCTGAAGGGAGTATTAATAATTTTAATTTCTCTTCATTCAGAATCCAACAGTACTTTACTATTACTGTTGTCTATTGTTTTAATATAACGACAGGCACGTTCTTCAAAATTTGAAGGGGAAAAAAAAGAAAGAAAATTACAGTAGATGCTGAAAGAGAGTATAAAGAATCGATCGGAATCCCATTGCCATGGATAAATGTGAGAGTTCATATATATGTCAAATGATTTTTACTATCCTGTATGAACCACCATCGTGTTTATTGGAGGTTTGAAGTGGCCTCAAAATGGTCGTCGAAAGAGAGAGAGAGAGTTTGAATTCGCTGTTATAGCATCTCAAATATGGCTTCTATCTATTGTATTCGTTGTATAAATAGCTGTCAGTTTCAACTGTACCTTGATAGACTGGGTTCGAATCCCATCTAAGAGCAAAGAATCTTTATTGGGATTTTTCAAATGAAGGGAGGCTAACCGATCTCATACGGAAGAGCATAATTTTCTCCAGGAAAATCCACATTTTTCAGCAAACTAGATAGCAGAACACCACACACACACACACACACACACACACACGAGAGTGGTCTGAAAAGTTCTCGGCCTCTACCATAGATGGCAACACTATCGGTAAGATTTTTTTTCTAAGTTGGTACATCTGTCATAAGCATCCATGTGAAATTGCAAGTCATTCTATCAAGTAGTTTGTTTAATACAACTGTCTGAAGCAAAAGTGTTGTCTGTATCCGTTGAAATGGATAAAATTGAGCATCGTGCGGTTATAAAAGAAGATTTTAACACCAAACGAAATTCATTCGAAGATCATAAACGTTTATGGGCACTCTTCTTCGTTTTCGACGATTAAGAAATGGGCTGCCGAGTTTAAACGTGACCGTACCAGCCCTGAAGATGATCCACGTGAAGGACGTCCAAAAAAGTGTAACAACACCAGAAATCATCGATCAAGTGCACGATATCGTATTATTGGATGACCGGCGAGTCAAAGTGCGTGAAATTGCTGAGACTAGAACGTGTAGGATATATTTTGCATGAAGAATTGCAAATGAAAAAGCTGTGTGAGATGGGTGCCGCGCTTGCTCACAGCAGATCAAAAATGCACTCGCATGAAAATCTCTGAACAGTGCTTGGAGCGTTTTAACAAGAATAAAATTCATTTTGTGCGTCGATTTATTACTATGGATGAGACTTGGATTCACCATTACACACCAGAATCCAATCAGCAGTCGAAACAGTGGACAGAAGCCGGTTGTTCAGCGCCAAAGAAGACAAAGTCGGTTCCATCAGCGGGAAAGGTTATGGCATCGATGTTTTGGGATGCCGAAGGCATTTCATTTATTAATTATCTTGAAAAGGGTAAAAGAATAACCGGGGAATATTATTCCGATCTTTTAACCAGACTAGACGAAAAAATTCGTGAGAAAAGACCCGGTTTGCAGAAGAAAAATTCATCTTTCATCAGGAAAATGCACCTACACACAAAGGTGTTTTGGCAATGGGAAAATTAAGAGATCTGCACTATGAATTGTTGGAACAGCCACCCTGTTCCCCAGATTTGGGTCCCTTTGACTTCTATTTCTTCTCAAAAGTAAAACTCTTCCTCGCTGGTCAGGATTTTTCTTCGAATCAAGAGATGATTGCAGCTGTAGAGGGGTATTTTGCAGATCTTACTGAGAACCACTACAGAGACGGGATAATGCCGCTGGAGCATCGCTGGAATAAATGCATTAGTCGTAAGGGAGATTATGTTGACAAATAAAAATAATTTTGAAATTATAAATTCGCTTTTTCATTGTTAGGCCGAGAACTTTTCAGACCACCCTCGTATATATAAATATATATAAATGTTCGTAACACAATGTTCGCATAGACTCTTATTTTCTTCCGTAGTCAATGTTTCTTGATGAGTGGGAACACCATGAGAATAAAATAAAATAAAATAAAAACATTGCTAGTGAACTAACGAACTATCGAAGTCCAAATCCCGCACTACGTGCGAGATTTGGACTTCGATAGCTGTCAGTAATAACTTGAATGCTGAGTGGGAATGTTTGAATTCTGTAGAAGATTAAGTCAGGCTTAGGAGGATTTCACTGAAACACTATTGACCTTGAGAACGCACACAGTTTAGACCAGTGTTTTTTAACGTTTCCAAGATTGCAGAACGTTAGATAAAATTAATTCATTTGGCAAAATCCCTCTCAAAATTGTGATAAAAATTACATGAATTATGCTTTTATATCAAAATTATGTAAACTATAATTTTAGTTAATTATAGTCTATCAAAATCTAATTTCATGTTCCGATCAATGTGTTTGGAAGACTTGCACAAGGTAACACTTGTGTAATAAAAATATTATGATTTCATCTATTAGCTCAAACAGTCTAAAAATATATTTGACATCGCGAAAGCCATTGAACTTCCGTGTGTATTAATCACATTTAATGAGAAACCTGTTTCATCGCATAATATTGGAGTCTCCAAGAGAGCTGATTTGATAAAATTTGTTGTTAGCACTTGATTCAACTCAGCACTTTTAACTTTTGCCTGTATCCATTCAGTGCTTAGCGCTGCTTCTTTCATTTTTGCAATTAATCTTGTCTGTTAGCGAGCATATTAACCCCATCATGAATATAAACTGAAATTCTGTCGGTCATTTTTAAATTAACATTTAATAACTCGATATCCTTAATTCCTACCAATTCAAAAATTCTTTTGAAATTTCATTTTTCTCTCAATCTTCGAATCTCGCATCGGTGAATAGCAAATCCTTACAATCTCTGTCAACTTTACTGAAAACGTAAACTTTGATATTTTAATTATTTTTCAAAGTTGTTAATGGCATATGTTTGCTCATTGTGATGATGGGATTCGAAACTATATTGTTAGTTTCGAAACTTATCTTCTAGCATTATAAGACATGTGTCCAATTTGCAAAACCTAATAATGTCTTCTCCTATGGTAATAATAAAGATAAAAAAAAAGAAAAAAAGAAAAAAAAAAAAGAGATTTGAGAAATATATAGTATAGTATGCTTATATCAAGGAACGATAGAAATTAAGCTCATTCTTTGGAAAAGAGAAAGCTAATCTCTATCAAAACCTTAGAATCTCGACCAATATATCGGTGTCAGTAAACTTAGGTTCATACTCACAACAAGTAGGATGGAATAACTTTAAATCAATACCAAAACAGATGAAATCAGCACAAGAAAAAAAGAAAGAAAAGAGAAATAGAAACGAGCATTTATGAAGCTAACAATGGATATTTGAAAAACTATAAAACAGAGAATTAGTATCACATGATAAAAGATTTTTTACTTAAATGTAATGAACTCATCACGCATGCGCAAAAAAAATAAAATAAAATAATAAAAAAAAGGTAAACCAAAGAGAGGATTCTACTAAGTCTTTCTAAGTATGTTCTGATATATTAAATTCAACTGCATATGAAATGTCACCAACGACTACCTGAAAATCCCTAAATTTTTCCATTACAATTCCCTAAATGCTGTAACATAAGCATAAAGATCCCCTGCAGATTTAAAGCGATGGAATCGTCACTGGCTTCATTAATTAAGTGGAAAGTTTCAATGTTATTTATAAGCGCGATGTTAATGGATTTTTCTATTTGCTTTACTACCAGTTTAAATAAGGACGATAATTTAATGGTAAAGATTTATCTTGCATTTAGTAATTGGTGTAAATATGGGCTCAGCTTTCTACTTTTAGGGATGCACTGACAGAATACAACTGTGTTAAAAGGATTGGGAATTAGATGATAGAACTCGCTTACAGAACAATGGGAGAATTGCTTTCAACTTATGGGAATTGCTCAAGTTTTTGCTTCTCTTTTTTTTACATATCATACTTAATGTATTCCCTTCCATCTTATTGTTCGCATTGGGACAAACGCTTTGTTAAAGGAAAGTGCTTTCGACAAAGCTAATATTGGAAATGACAGAGTTGGTGATTGGGCTTACTCTCTCGTGTGTGTGTGTATGCGCGTGTTTAACAAACACGGTCAAATTGTAGTTGGTTTGCAGGACACCAAGAGCGTGATGATTATGTGAAAGAAATGCATGCCTTAGGAATCATTCTTGCCGGTTAGTCTGCAATGAACAGTATTTCTTAATCTCGGTTCGGTGGTTATGGAAAGATTTTCCAGAAAAATAAAAAAAAATGTCGTGCCTAATTATACCAAGAGATATTTGGCACGCGCGCTCACGAACACCGATTTGTCCGTGCATTGGGAAAATAAGGAGTCCATTGGAATTTTGAACTTAGTCTAGTTAAGCTTCGTTATGGGTTTGGCGCGATGTTATTTCCACTTTTACAAAGGAAAGCAATTTATCACATCATTCAATGACGGCAGAGCTTTCACTTTTCACCTATTGACTTACGACTTGTCACAGCAATAGCGGCATTCAAAGCTCACGCTGACAAATGTAAGACATTGACCAATTTTTTGCTTGTACGTTAAAATTTTCTAACGCACAGAAGCACTTTTTCTGTTTAGATTAGGTGATGTGAATCGGAGATGAAATGATATTTTCAGGACAAATCGTGTTTTTTGGAATGAGCGGGGAAGGATAAAAGAAAATTACTAAAGTTTTGGAGCTATTTAAAGACTTATCACAGCCAGTTATGTAACTATATATCCAGATGGAATCTAAACACTATCCTGCTGTAATAAATCTCTGAGTCTCGAGTTTCCATCTTAATAAAATTCGAAACTACAAAACCAAAAATTCGAAACTCCTAAATGCCAAAGCAACTTTTCACGAAAATTCACTTCTGCAGACAAAGCAAAGTCTAATTTTTCGCAAATGCATCTAAAGTTGTGAAGGTGCATTGCATTTAGGTTTGTAAAATCATGAATTGTCGAGATTATTTGTCAATTGCACCGTTAAAAATCGGAATTTCTAATTGAAAAAGAAGCAAAAACTTTCTTCTGATTGAAAAGCAAGATCACTTCACTCAATAAGAGGTTTAAATGAATGAGGATGAGAAGGGAGAGAGTATCTTTAAGACAAGATTTTTCCCGATACTTTCATTTCATCGGTAATATCGTATTTATGCTTATTGGATCCCAGCTGGTATCCAAATATGAGTACGAAGACAAACGGGACAAATCTTTTCCCAATTTGCACAACCTATTAAAAATTCACTTCTGCAGTGAATCGGGGGTGCCGAAGAGCAATACTCTTCTTAATATCAGTCAACAGTTAGTAGCACCCGAATTGCAAGTCTTTGCGAAGCTCCAAGCTCGAGTATCTTGTGGATGCCGTAATTTTAAAGCACTTCTGACTGACTTTTTAATTATTCTGAAAATTAATCTGAAAATATCTGAAAATTAATCTGAAAATGTTGCGATCACTTACGGGTGGCTACAGGCCTCCGTAACTAAGCTGACAATAATAGTGACTTTGGGTTGGAAAAGATCGACTTGTGTTCGAATCCGCTATAAGTCAGGACGAATTTTTGTAAGGACTTTTCAAATGAAGGTGAGTTTGTCTCATACGGAGGTGGTAGAAATCTTTTTTTTTCCAGAAAAAATTCGAGTACTTCATTCCTTAGAACAGATAAACTAGAAGAGTAACGCAATTAGCATTCATAATACGGTGGTGACCTCATAGCGATGTTGTTTTGGGCGTAATTACAAACTACAACAACCTGAGCTGAACTCAGGAGCTGCCTCTTGACTCTTTCTCCGATTGCTATTTCTTTATGAGCTTAAGTTCGTTTGCAGTGTTAATTCCTGGTGTATATGATATATATTAATTAAGCACAAATTCTAATTTGCGTTTACAGGTTTACATTTGCGTAATATTTCTAACGATGTGATTGAGATTCACATAAGCAGGGGCGGCTCGTGCATAGGCATTGCGGAACTGCAGCACCCCCAAATTTTCTCGATATATATAAATAAACTATTCATTTATTTATATTTGCTTGTAATGTTTAATTTAATCATCAATCCTATACAATTCTCTTATTTTGTATAAAAAATAATAAAAATCCATCTCGTAGCACTTAGGAGGGCGAAGGACGCTAGCAGCGCTGTGTTTACCACAGTGTCATATTGCTACGCTCGCAGGCATATGCACGTCATAGTGAGATGCGAGCTATTAGCGTAAATTAGCGGCACTGTCCGTCGCGCAGTTCCACTGTTGTTTATATGCAGTTTGTGCCAGTATAGTACGCCCACAAATTCGAGACCCTTCGATAGTTCTGCGCATGTCAACAGAAGGAGAATCCATTCCAATAATAGGATAATCAATCTGTAATGTGGGATGAGTTGTTTATTATTACCGGTCGGAAAATTAACTTCTCTTTTATGATCATTGTAGTTAACTATGTTGCTTATATAACAGTTGAAAATTTGTACCTATTAAAGCACGTGATTTCGCGTGTTGGCGACCAATTCGTATGTCGTTCATTTCTTTCTCCCCTTCAGCATGAATCGACTATTCTTGGCAAGTCTCCAAGCGAAGATCTCTAAAGCGTGGGCATACATAGTAGAGTGTTTGTAGTGCTCATCGTGTTTACTCCTCTCTTTAAATATTTGAAATAGCACTATCCAAAAGTTGTAAATCCATTCCTTTAATTACAATTAAAGGAATGGATTTTATTTTTAAGTAATTTTGAATTATACTAAATTATCATTTTATCGATAAAAAACAATATTTTTTCATAAAACAAAACAAGAAGAATATATTTTATTTTTAAGTCATTTTGAATCATACCAAACTGTATAATTTTATCGATAATAAAAAAAATTTTTTTTTAAATTTTTATCATAATTTTGATATTTTATCCAAACACACAGTGTGTATGTATATTTCGAAAGTTGCAGCACCCCACGATTTCAAGCCACGAGCCACCACTGCACCTAAGTAAATAAATAATAAACTTATTTGCCTCTCAAAACTGTTTTAATCTCTCTCTCTCTCTCTCTCTCTCTCTCTCTCTCTCTCTCTCTCTCTCTCTCACTCAGGAAATATTAGTGCAAAGAAGTCACCCTTTTTGAACGAAAGCTTATTTAGCTGCATGATGATCGCGCTAGTCACATCACCAAATCAACTATATCTAAATATGAACGACGCAACTGTGTTGGTAATTCAGCAGAAAATTCTTCACTGGATTATTTAACGTACGTATCAATATTAATGAAAAACTTCAATAAATAGTATGCTGTTTACATAAAGTAATGAAATGTGTTGTAGGGTTAAGGTAGAAAGGGCTGTATTGTGGCGCCATCTCTGAGCAGTAAAAGATAATCAATTTTAAACCAGCTGCTTAATATTTTAAAGGATAGTACACATATGATGAATGCCTAAAAGACAGGTATTACACAAAAAAAAAAAAAAAAAATCAGTACTTTTTTCCCCTTAAGATCCGCTCTCTCGCAATATCTTCAGATAGTAATTAAATGTCACGGTTAAAAACAAACTCTTCAAATAAAAACCAAATTTTATAACGCTAGCAAAATTCGATTTTCTTGTGCATCTCGTAGTGATGAGTTGCAGAGATAATGAGTTCTGCACTCACGAGAGAAGTGCGATAAGATTTAAATTAGAGACTTCTTCGTGTGTTTCATTAAAACGAAGGCATATTCCATGTAGACATCAAACTATCGTGTTTCTTAAGTAAGGCGTTTTAATTTTTCTTCCTTCGCTTCTAAACTCCGTCCTGCGATTTGCATATTCTATTATAAAATTACGTACATTTGAGGTCATCTTAAACAATAAATTGATTATGATTTGAGTAAAAATAAAACTTCAAAATTATTATAATTACTTTTCGTCTAAGACGGAGCAATATACTTAGCTCTGTATCAAAATATTCTTCAAGGACTAAATAAAATACAATATTTGCTTTCTGTCAAGAAATTAACAAACTTCGTATTTTAATTTACTAGCGTAGAAAATATGAAGCCGCCACCTATCCGAATGTTCTTACATAAACCAATTATGGTATCGAAAATAAATTTTACTTCCTAATAAATGGTAATTCGCTTTTAAAATTATTATATATTTACTAAAAATACTTCTTTTTGACAAAGGATAATAATAAGGAAAAAAAGCGACTAATATACAAAGCATATTAGTCGTTCTTCATACAATTAAACTTGGCATTTTCGGATTAACACCATTAGATATGACGACCTCTATCGGAGTATTTTTTTTAAGAACGAAAATGAAATATAATAAACAGAAAATAAATTTTATTTCCTAATAAATTGTAATTCGCTTTTAAAAATATTATATATTTACTAAAAATACAATTTATTTGACAAAATATAATAATAAGAAAAAAAAAGCGACTAATGTACAAAGCATATTAATCATTCTTCATACAAATAAATTAGCATTTTTGGATTATCAGAATTAGATATGACGCCCTCTATCGGAGTATTTTTTAAGAACGAAAACGAAATATAATAAACAGAAACACAACAGATGTTTACGTACGTTTTACTAACATTCATTAACAAAGGTGCAAAATGTAACAACATACTGTAGTCAAAACCAAAACAACTTTTTTTTTTCTTCTTTGTTTTATTTAATTAAAAGCAGCTCGGTAACTTTTTCCATTATGAATCTTTGCAAACATGTGCAGTAAATCTTGTGAATCATTATCACATCAGACATAAAGTTCAAAACTTCTGTTACGTTTTTTTTTTTTTTTCATTTCTTCTTGAACAACAGGAAAGAATAGCATTCTCTTCACTTCCATCTAGAATCTCGTTTGCAGTTTCTGAAGCAAATATCACGAAGATACATTTGGGTTTTTTTTTTTTTTCCCCTTCAAGAATGAATAATTTTGTCGGCTCAAGGATATAAGCCTCTAGAAATGCATCAAGGAGAAAGGTTTTCTTAGAATGAAATACAGAAATAAGTAGCGGCAAATTATATTTAGGTGGAGTTAAATATTAGCTTTGATAGCCCATCTGCTGAATAAAACTTGATTTAGGCATTTTGAAGATTTCCAGGCAACATTTTTTTTTTCTATGTAAGCGTAATCTTGCTTTTTGCACAATATCACTAATCTGAAGTTAGCTGTTGTTGTTTTTTTTTTTTTAATATCTCAGCAGTCCGATTTCTTTTTTTCTTTTTTTTATGGAGAAAAGAAGAAAGTGTTTATGTACCACTAAACTGGGTATTTGAAATGTTTACTTTTTTTTCTGCATCTTAAATTTTTAATTTGCTTTTATTCTGTTATCTAGCATCGCTCAACACTTAAAAAATCATCTCTCCAAGAGATATCATTTTCTATTTTTATATCCCAAAATTTGAGGAGAAAAAAAAAAAAAAAAGAATAAATGAAAGTGTTTTAAAGCTTGCGATTTTTTGTTTCCAAAAATAAGATAAATCAGCCTAGGAATGATATGACAGGCCTTTTATAATTGCGTTAGAAACTTGCTGTAATGGACAAAGTGACCATGAATGCAAAAAGTGCTTCCGATACGTAATTTAGCTGTTCGAGTACAACAACTATCGTTAGACTGAAATTATTAAATTTTTACATTCCCACTGCTTTGAATCAAACAAACAAACCCATTGATTTGTCTATTTTTATTCAAAGATATATCCATTTAAAAAAACTAAGCAGTTTACAGCAATATATAATGTGTTAAAATGTTTTCTTGATTATGAAAGCGCACGCACGCACACACACGCACACACACACAGTTAACATACATAATATACTGGCCTCAAAGCCCTTTAGTTGCTTCTACCATTATTTCAAATAACTCGACCCTCAACAGAGAATGTTTTTCTGGGCACAAAATCGCTACACTCCAGAGCAACAAATCAGCATCCATTTCTTTGTTCTTGATAATATTCCAATTTTTTCTCATTCTAAAGTTCTTTCACAATCAGTTTTTCTGTACATAAAACAGTTTATTCTGTCTACTTTCAGTTTTACTAATTCGACATCATTTAATAATAGGGGTATAAAATATTATAAGGGGGGATATTAAGAAAATGACATTTTAAAAATTTCAACCTCTTCTCAGGTAATTAGCAAACACCTTTTCCATAATGCTAAACCATTATAATCAGTTGTAGGCTCGATCCTAGTAGCCAAGTATACGAACCTTTTCTAGGCTTTTTTTTTTCAGCAACTTCCCAATTAATCGAGCTAATGCCAACAAGTCGGTTGTTCCGACTTGTTGGCATTAGATTGAGTTGACAACAGACCAGGATTTTTGACAATGCAACTGAGAAAAAATCCGCCGTAGACTTCATACTGTTTCAGACGTTAATACTATTTACGTTCAGGAACACAATATGGCGGCAGTTGAGTTTCGCATTCTCTTCCTGATATCTTCAAAATCATCGGTAGTCACGAATTCCACTATCGTATATCGGTGATGGCTATGAATGGAGACTTCACTGGCTTGAAAGTTATTTGGTCTAAAAGAGCATCGCTTACTTTATTTGGAGAATTAAAGGCATTACAGAATTTATTATTTTATTTATAATGAAGAAGGAGACGATTTTGCTAAATTTAAAGCAACAAATGAAATATATATACATACATACTGGTCACTACATTAGAGACTTTTATTTTTCATATAGGCATGTGACTGTCAATACCAAATCTCTTCAATTCCCAGAGCAGAGCTGGGTGATTTTTTGGGTGGGGAACAGCCTTCATTAAATGCTTTGGTCAGCTGCTACACACTGGAAGTTCTCTTTGTCCATACAGGCCTCCTTAGACTATGCAGTCTAGTTCCTGACAGACTGTCTTAGGACCACAGTTACACCTCTTAGACAAGCAATGTGGGTTATTTTTCTACTGATTAAACACCCAGAATAGCTCTCCTTTTGGGAAATGGTTTCCCAGAACATGCGGTGGACGCTCGTGACCAAGTATTTTGTCTATACGATGCGTAAGTGACATTTACGTGCATCTGCATAAATATTTCTAATTCATTAGCTGGTATAAGTATATACAAGAGTGGCCCATAAGCCATGAAGTGGTTTGAACATTTAATAACTTTTTTTATTTATTATATTTTTTGTTATAATGAGCTACATTATACAGAACCTAAAGATTTTTTTTAATTAATTATGAAAAAGCAGTTATTTTAAACCTCTTATTGACTTATGGGCAACTCTATATACAGATTAAAAATGCTGATATGAATTCAAGTGATTTCGCTGTCTTCATGTTATTAAATATATTGAAAGATCTTTAATACAAACGTCTCCTTTGCATAGTCGACAGATGAATTCGACATGCACCCTTTGATGGAAAGAGACCGCGTACCAGAATCTACACGACTCGCAAAATCTTTATAATGTCTTTTCAATTGATAATGAGTTAGCCAGTTCATATGATTACAGATGTAGCATCGTTTTTTTCCTCTGAAAAACTTAGAATTCTTTCCAACAAACCGATCAGGTAACACATGCAGTTAATAGACGTAACATACATTTGAAAAGTGGAGTAAAGTTTGGGTAGATTGTAAGGTCCCAGGAGATGTGTATAATTCGATCAGTATTCATGTAGTGCAGATGCATCCACACATGCTAATTTATCGCATTTTTATGCATAAGGATGGTCGTCAGAGGATATAAAATATTCGAATATATGTTCAGGTATTTTTTAAAGAAAAAATCTCTCCTTTGGTTGGTTGGGTTTCAATTATTTTCTTCCATATTTTCAATGGAAATAATATGGTGACAGTATATGAAATATTTTTGAAGTAAAGAAGGGAGGAAAAAAGAATTGGAAAGGTTCTATAATTTTGGTATGCATAGTTGGGATAGAAGAGGTTTAAATCTTGAGAGTTATGGAAATCTGAAGTGATCAATACTTTGTGATGAATAGGGGAGGTGAACGAATTACATGAAGCGTATGCAGAAGGGAGAGAAAAAAAAAAAAAAAGATTCCAATAAGTATTTGGATACAGAGAGAGAAGCTTCAAATATTTATAGAGATGTTAAAAAGAGGAAGTAGAAAAATTAAACCTAGGATCCATAGGATCGAATATTCAACATAACTGTAGGCTATGTGAACCCATTGAGAAACAAAACATTGAAATTATTCATTATTCTAGCCTCTGTATTTTATGCACTTTTATGTAGTTCCATTGGTAAAATATCCCTCGAAGCTAAGTTTTTTCTTTCATATTTTTTCCTTTAGTCCAGTAAAAGTGACCAATCCGAAAAACAACACGACAAAATTAAGGTTGAAAAATAATAATTTAAAAAAAATAGCGTAAAATAGTGTGGATTATTCAGATAGACTTGTCAGAGCCCTCTGCTAAATTCCTGCTTCTCCGAATTCATCGCTATTTAGCAAATCGCAGATGTATTTGTATTCTGTACAGCGAATCAGTTGTTACAAATGAATCAATTATCAGCACACACATCCTGCACAGAATACATCAGTCAACGAATTCTACGAAACAAACAACATTTTTGCACAAAAATATCCTTCTTCCATGATAAAACCAGGGTCATGATACCATTCAATTCCTCTGAGCTCAGTGCAGACTACAAAAACCTGTTTGCATAGACCTTAAAAGACATCTCTAGTCAAGGCTATCATTAAATTCAAACATCCTGCTTGGCAAGAATGCAACAGGTATTTCCAAAATAAATTTGCCTTTTTCCGTCATCTCTATAAGAAAAAAAAAGTTCAAAGTAGGGACGAGTATTATTCCAATTTGACATGAAAAAGATGTCTTATGTTCAAAATAATAAATCAACCGAAATAAACAATACTACAGAAGTGGTTATAACAAAATTTATACCTTATTGCGAAATCTGATATTTATACCGATAGATGGAGCCACATTTCTAATACCGGCGTAAGTACTTACCTACAAAATCTGACACAGATAATGTAAAAATAATTTATAAAAATTGCAAAATAAATTATGGAATTTAAATATTGTTTCATACTCATATTACACACTAGTATATCGTCCCTTCACCTCGCTATAACTTGCTGTTTTTGCAATAATCGACCTAATTTATAACACTATATCCGCACAGACATGCTGGTTAAAATGAGCTTAGACATCTGCTGTAATCAACCCGCTTTTAAAATATTACCACACCTCTGAACACATGCCGGTAGAAATAATCAACTGTTAAATATCTTTTTATTTTTAATGTCTAAAGTAGAAATGTACTTTAAATACTAATACTAAATAGGGCGTTGATTTAATCGGAAAGTAAGATTATCTTGTTGCACTCCTTGTGAAATTTGTTTCTACACGTATTGCACACGAATTTGAGAGGATATCCTTAAATAATCGCGTGATTTACGGAAATAGATGAGTAATGAATAAGGAAATGCGATATCGTAATATAAGGGAAGGGCATATTTGAACTGTCATCACAAATGCGATTTTGTTCCCTTATTTTTAGCTTCAAGTTGCAGTTTTGTAGAAGTCGCCATCATCAGTGTAAACATTGACTATTTATGAATGCTTATGGGATAGTATTACAAATTTACGCATCGATGCCTGTGGAGTATTTTACGTATATACATATCACATTTGTCTCTTTGGGACCGCCTTCTGGGTCATCTATTGATGTCACCAAAGCGAGCACGTGCGGTATTGAAGCCCAGTGAAGAACAACGAAATGGGTAGAATTCATAAAATATCCCAATTCTATAGTTTTATAAACATGCTAGTGATAAACACGCACACAGTTACCCTGCACCATCGATTTACATATCCCACGGTTGTCTGGGATGTTACGCAACCTACCTTTAAATGGTACCGTGTCCTACTTTTTTCGTATTACGTTTGGAAGGGGAAATGACCTTTTACCTATTTTGTACCTTGCATTCTGCAATCTGGTGTGTCATCCGACTCGGCTATATGTGGTGTGTAAAAGAAAACTCCCACCTGTCTTGAAAAACAACTCTTTATTCCCCCCCATCATCCCCTTCTAAACCCTGAATGAATCTATGTTAATAGCACACGGAGAAAATTGTGTCATCTAGTGTTGTGTTAGGTATGGTAGCATTCTTAATGGTCATTACATGTTTGTATTTCGTATATCTCGTCATCACCATCACAAAGATCCACCAAATAACTTTTTAAGTTAAAAAAAAAAGCTAAAAATAAACTCGCATTAGTACATTCGCCATTTATTTTTTATTCTAGAAATAATTTCAAGTTCATTGCTTCCTGACGTCACCATGCCAACAGCATTCATCGGCACGTGTAATCCAATACAGAACAATGATTATGCTAGCAGCAAAAAAAAAAAAAAAAAAAACCATCCGCTTTTATACCTGCTGCGCTAACAGCTATGCATGTGTCTTAACTTGTTGGTGGTCACTGCACTTTCGCCTGCGCTAGACGTAACATGCGCCAGTGGTATTCGTTACTTTTTTTTTTCTTTGTTAGACTTGTTCTTCTTTCCTTCCTACCACCCCTTAACCTGGAATGAACTGATATAGTTGCGCGGTATTTGATACTAATCACTCACTTTGTACCAAATCCCACATCTCATGGTTAAAAGAATTAGGGTGAGAATTTTATATCTTTGCGCTTGACTAACCAGTAGCTTTTCCAGTTTAAGTGGCTCACAGCTATTCATCGTTGTTCTACAATGGTTGCTCCCAAGAATAAGAATAAAGCATCGTGCCTTTGACTTGCATGACTGGAAACAATAAAAATGAGTTCAAATAAAAATTTGCATTCTTTTTCTGTATGGTAAAAGTACATCTGTTTATTGGAAGCTATTTATATTTACTAAATTTACTAAAAAAACCAAATATTCTAATTAAAATAATCATATATGGGGAAAAAGTCTTATCTTCGCAAATGTTTTTTGAATAAATTAAATTTTTAAAATAACACCTTTTTCTTTTTTTCATGACCAGAGATGAAATAAATGGCAGGTCAGCTGAGAACTTTAATTTATACATGTCAGATATTCCGCACAACTCAATTCATCCGTCATGGATGATGATGATAAAGCATTATTAGCCAGATCTCTCCGACCACACTCCTTACTAGAAAACTTCAAGAAAACCTTCTAAAGTTAGAGAAATGATTCTCCAAATGGAGACTACAAGTGAATCTCCAAAAAACCTCAGCCATTCTCTTCACGAAAAGATCGATATCTCCAGCAGGAGACGTCTTACTATTCAATACTAAAATTCCCTGGCAGACAGAAACAAAATACCTTGGTTAAAAGTTAAAAAATTAACTTTTAATCAACACTACGTGTTGATGTGTTGGTTAAAAGTCATCGCCCAGATCTACCCCTAATTAACAGGAACAGTAAACTAAACATCAGAATCAAATTGCTTTTATACCAGCTGCTGATTCGTCCCATGGTCACTTACGCTTCTCCAGCCTGGAGCCACACCTCCATCACTCACATTTTCAAACTGCAGTACAAAACAAGTGCTTGCGAATGATCCTAAACGCCCCATGGTTCGTCAGAAACAATCAACTTCATCGAGATACAAATATTCCTTATCTCTTCTCTTTCCTACAATCTTTAGCAACAAAGTTTTTCCTAAAGACGTCCATACACCCCAATGAACTAGTTCAGCAAGCTGTAGCCTACGAAGTAACAACGGATATATTTAAACATAAAAGACCAAAAGCCATTGTAGCTTCCTGTAGCGATGCATAATCGCTACAGCCTGTATAGCTCAGTGGATGTGGCATTTGCAAACCACGGCGCTTGGCCACATGAAGAAAGACTTGGTTTCGAGTCTAGTCGGCCACTAGAGGAAATTTTTCTAAGCCTTTTTTCGACCGGTTCCCGAGTTAGTCGATCTCTGGCACGGGCAAGCGGGTTTTTCGTCCCGTAAACTCAAGAAAATCGACCGTAGAACCCACATTATTTCAGACATTAAACATATTGTGTTAGGGTTAGGGACCACGAGATGGCAGCACATTTGAGCCGTCTCTCTTCACTGTGTACCACTTAATTAGTGATAGCCTTGGGCCATCTACCCCTCATTGGTACCAGTGGAGATTGAACTGCCCACTCAGTCTCCAAAAGTTAGATAGGGCTAAATGGCCTCGCCTACTCCGTATACGGGAATAAAAAAGGCGTTAGGTGATTTTTTTCATTAGATTCAATTATAATTAATTAATTAACAATTATACATTTCCAATTAATGATTATTCTTGAATGATACAATTTTTTTTTGGGGGGGGGGGGGGGGTACATAAGTATTTTCAGCCCGCTAGAAAAATATACACCAGTTTTCCCTTAATTGCTATGCTTTTGAAATCAAAATCACCGCTGCCCACATTCCCCCCCCCCAAAAAAAAAGAAACTTTCCCATTACAACATTTTTTAAACCAACCCAGGAACCGAGCGACCGGGATGAAAGTAAAGATTTTGCCATTTTCTATCAGAACATGTTTGTAACTTTTAGATGAGTCAAATTCCATTCGTTTGGGTCGCATACTTGCATACCAAAACTTGTAACGAATTCCGAAATGTGGGTGCATTCGCAGAAAGGCTCACTAGACGGCAGTGAAGATTTCGTCTCGCGATTTCTGTACCGAGAAATGAAAGCTCCCGGATGTATCTGATTCAAGTGACATACCAGATTCGAAGCAGAGACAGTTCTTTAGCTTAAAATCTCACTTCCAGAATTAGTAGAATCTTTTGATAGATCAAAATCTCATCTGATCATTCAAATCATTCTGTGTGACCTGTCGGATGCACTTTCTGTTTCGGATATACTTCCTGTTCCATAGTGGATGCAGAAGGTTTTTTTTTTTTTTTTATAATTTTAAATTTTAAAATTAGAGATTTTAAATCAGATATAAAATTCACTGCCGAACTAGAACGAAATAACTGCCTTCCATTCCTGGATGTATTTCTCACACGATGCTCTGGTAGATTTAAAATCTCCATATATCGAAAACCAACTCACACAAATAAATATCTGCACAGTCAATCTCATCACTTTCCACCACAAAAGCTCGGAACTATTTCTACCTTAGGACACAGAGCACGCTCTCTTTTAAATGAAGCAGATGAGCTCAAAAAAGAAATTAGTCACCTTTCTCTTATCTTTAAACAAAATGGATATTCTGAAAAAACGATTAAGAAATTTCTTCTGGATCCTCCTAGGCAGTGTACTATGGAAACTACTGATTTTAAAGGTAGCATTCAATACCTTACATTAATTCAGTCTCCAATAAATTGGCTAAAGTCCTTAAAAAATACTACATCAGGACCTTTTTCACTACACTCCCTAAAGTCCGTTCTCTTGTAAGCCATCCGAAGCCTATTCATCACAACCTGAAATATCCAGGTGTTTACAAGTTGTGGTGCGATTGTAATATTCCTTATTTTAGACAGAATAACAAATCTGTTGAACTTCGTATAGAGGAGCATAAGAGAGACATCTCCTATAAAAGATCACATGCATCTGCCCTATCCAGTCATGTTCTTTTCTCAAACAATCCTCATGATGATCTACAAAGTCACTCAGTGTGCTGGGATAAATCCGAAAACATTTTTCGCTGTAGTGATGAGTCTGAAAGGAAAATCGTGGAGTTCAGGGAAATCCTCCTTAATCCTAAACAATTGAACAACAATTTGAGTTACAACATCCCTGATAGCCATGCTGCAGTTGTTCAATACTGGCGTTCACTAGAACCTGCAAGCACGCATGCAACAAACAATACCACGTTAGACAGAACAACTTGAAAAATACGTTTTTGTGTCAATTATGTATTGCATTTTTTGCCTGTAATTCTCAGTTTTTTGTAACTTCAATTTTTATTGCTGTGTTCTACCTTTAGTGGATACCTGAAGAAGGCTGTAAAAGGCTGAAACTAGTTGTATCATTTTCATTAAAACTTCATATTTTATCTTGGTTTAAGTCATTAAATATTTATTCTTTAAAATGTACCATTACAACAGAGTAGAAGCTCAGGAATATATATATATATACAAAATAAATTATTCTGCTATCAATAAAGAATATTTTCATAATACCATCTTTGCTTTCTCCACTACATTTTTTTTTTTTTCTTTGTGAATTCACTTACATCCCCAGGAGTTCCCAAACGGATGACTGAAAATCTGAAGGATACTTCAGGATGGACTGTTTTTCATGTAATTCTGCTTGGTTGCATCTGAATTGGCATTTGTGCTATTCAGTAGATATGAGGTCGGGTCAGACGCTTCAAAGATTCAAGTTTTCTCTTTCTTAATTTAAAACCACTGAGCAGAAGGAAGCAATTGATTAGCCGCATCTTCCCTTGTCAGAAAGTTTTCCATTTTTTTTTTTTTTATAGAATGAATAACGAACAAAAGGTATAATGTGCAGGAGGTAGACAAGGAGAGGAAGCTGAAAGCTGCCCTCAGGCGATATTCAGTATTGTCGAACAACAATAAAACGACGGTGAGTTTAAAATCCTGCAAACCCCAGCACCCGCTTGGATACTGAGAATACTCAAAATCCACGACACTACGTCATCTCTACTGATCTACAACCAGGTGTGCTTACCAGATAACGTAAAAAGCAGTCTGAATGTGTGTGTGTGTGTGTGTGTGTGTGTGCCGGATATAAGATTTCGAAATAAGATATTGAAATAAATACACCCCAAATTTAAGTTATTTGAGACAACAAAACAAGACCTTCAAAGAACCCGATCTTCTAATATTTCAGATCAACTTGAAATCGTATTCATATTATGTTCACCTCTATTAAACCTCTTGGTGCTATCAGAGGCCACTTTGACTGAATAGGTTTCACATGACGCTTCTGTTTGTGCAGACAGAAACCCGACAATCAGATCTCTTTGATGATGGAGCGAATTTTCCGTAGCATTTTCTTAATAACGATAAGGCAGGTATCTTTAAGTGTAAGCTGAATGTTTTCGTTCCTGAGAACATAAGTAACTGATAACTAGATTCCTCGTGATTTTAATTATTGAAAAAAATCAACCAGTCTACAAATTTAGTCAGCTACTACTACTACAATAATCCACATAATTATTTAAACAGAAAACCCGTTTCAAATGTTGAGTCACAGTTGCACAAAAAACCAACAGCAAAAGACAAAATCAACAGGGATGTCAATTACAGAAATATTTTCACGATTTGCGCAGTCCCAGAAGAATCAAACACACCGGATCATATGCAAGCTAGCTTAAGTTCACTACACGTGCAGTCTGCGTTGAAGTTTTAAAAATCATAACACCATTTCAATAGATTCCCAGTGTGTTCGATAGTTTCGTAAATAGCAAACATGGGTTGACAATAGATCTCTCCAAACAGGTCAATTGTGCCTCGAGGAAACGGGTGGGCAGAGAGCTCCTCTCGTCAAGCCCGTGCATTACAACAGATATATGGTCCACTCCTAGACAGGGAGGGGGAAGTGCTATAAAACAGTAATTATTCCCCCTGCTCCATAGGTAGCAGGCGCCATGATGGCTTCCCTCTTTCCGGTCAAACTGATGGTTCTAAATTAAGAACAGCAAACTCGAACTTCAACATATTTCAGTTGACTGTTAAGATCATTATGTAGTTGGTGTAGTTAGGTATAAGCAACGAACCTTTCGTATGTGCAAGACTTTAAGTATTTTCTTCACGAGAATCCTTCCTTCACCTCGAACAGCACACAAATAATTAATTTTATTGCTGGCTGTCTTCACTAGACTAATGAACTTTGACTTAGATGTGACCAAAATAAGGTGTCGAATATGAGTTATTAGCAAGTCTTCAATCCATTGTGCGTGTTTGTGTGTGCGTGAGTTTTAGAAAATATTTACAATATAAGCATTCCCCCCCCTATTAATTTAGCATTAATAGGGGGGGGGGAATCCAGAAAATAAATACAAGTCTGAGATAATTGTGTGTGCGCAAATATGTTCCATTACACCTCTGCTTTAAGGCGTGATTTTCTATGGGCTTATCTGTCTCTCCTATCAGAAAGACAATTGGCAATAAAACTCGGTGACAGTTGCTGTGGAGGACGCCAAAGCGATATCAAGAGATGATAAGGCCGAAAAAGTAAGGGGGGGGGGGGGTTGTAGGGGGAGATTATAAGGTAAGCACTAGATAGTATCGTACACTATCCTCGATACGTTTCCTTAGAAATGCAAGAAAATGAGAAAAATAACTCAACTATCCAAGTAAGTTCCCGCATATAAACTAAACCGGAATTAAACTGAAACTCAAAATTTAAAAGTCATACGAACATGGTATTAAAGAAATGGACACAAACAAAATTTAAAGACATCAAATACACGTTAGCACAGTGGAAAGATATTTAATTAACTGTAATTAAATATAGAAAGATTTCGGTTTAAGTTTCGTACACGATCATTAGTGGGACCAAGTAGAACTAAGCAATACAAACAAGAACAGTGAAGGCGTTTGGGCAATTTTATCTTTTTTTCAGGTGCAGTCGCGTAGAAAATTAATTACTTACACTGTACATCAGTCAAATGTAAAGCTAAAGAAATAATTTGGTACGAATCGAAGCAACATTACAGTTTCACACATTTTCGAAAACTGAAAATAACTCAGAACTTTTTAATCTTTTGCATGATTTCGCAAAACGAGTTTTGATCACTTAGTCTGTCTGTCCGTCTGCCAGTTCTGGAAAGAAATTGAAGGTAAACTAAACAAGGAAAGAGATGGATTGATAGATTTTTTTTTTATTATTAAACTTGATAAAATGTACATTGGAAGATTAACAAAAAAGGACTACTTACGTATTATAAGAATGTATATGACAGAGAAAAAATGATTTTCTTTTTAGATATACAATAGAAATGAGGGAAAAAATATACATTAGTGGTAGACAGGATGTGTCTTTTCAGCAGGAATCAATATTACAGTTCAGCATCACTCTTAGTTATCGTTCAGATGAAGTGTATTGTCTTCGGCAATCCAGAACAGGGTACCAGTTGGATTCCACTCCTCTATGAATTTTGCGACTGTTCCTGTTTCTTTGTAATAATCAAATTCCAGTGAAAGCCTGCTTTGTAGTTTCCTCAGTAGGCTACACATGAAGGTTTCTTTCGATTCAGTGATGGATGGATGTTGGTTATTTCTGGTGTGCTTAAACTGTAAATGACGGCCTTGGCGCAGATGAAGAGGAAATTGCATATATTGTGTTTGTTCTCTTCTGTATGGACTAAATTCCAGTAGTCTTCTTGGCTGGGTACGTAGTTACAGGTGCTAGAGGCTGTATTCAGGGCGTAGGTGATCATCGCTTTGTTTGCAGGACAAATTAGATATGTGTGTTCCGCATTGCCTGAAACTTCGCGGATTAGACACCGATCCGATTGTCTTAACTGAAATTTGTGGAGCTTAGTAGGAGTTTGCAAGATGTTATGCCATAGCCTCCATTGTATCGGTATCTGGTTTGGCACACCTCGATTGATGTGGAAGATTCCACTGAAAACTGGGATGGCATGTGCAGCTACTAAATGAGAGGGTTAAGGATGAATATACGAAGGGCAAGGTTGGAGCCATTGATATGAGGAAGTGGTATATTTTCTTATATCTCCCATGTGGTCTAGTGGCTAGGATACCTGGCTTTCACCCAGGAGGCCCGGGTTCGATTCCCGGCATGGGAATATATTTTTTTTTATATATATTTGATAGCCTTCATAACTCTCTTCTCCGGAAACGCTGTGTATATAAATACCTTCATTTTCTTTCCTTCCATGGATAGATAGATAGAGATAAAGGAAGAAACAAATAGATAAAGAGACTTTCGCACTACCTTTAAAAATTAAACGTATAAACGTATATATCTCCTCTATGTATCAATGTATATCCTCGATAAGTCTTGACTCCAGGAGGTGTTTATAATAATAATAAACATGAATCATGTATGTTCAAATATCTTTCCTTTTAGATCTCGCATTCTTATTTTTTGAATATGTGATAAAAATTGAAGTTGATTTATCGTGGCAATTTTTAAGCATTGTAACGTTTTTTGTTCTTTAAATTTTAAATTTCATTTAAAATTAAATTTTTAATTTTTTTAAATCTTAAATCCTCTTTCCTTAAACTGTAACGTAAAAGTTTTTAAAAAAAATTCATATGAATGCTATTCTGTAGACAGCATATAGAAAAAAGAAAAATGCAGAAAAGGAATGAAAAACGAATAGGGAAAGATAAGAATGCCTTGAAGAAAGTGAAGTTAGGGAAAGAAATTTTCCCAGCAAATATATCCAGTCTGCGTTTTACAGGCTATAATTGCCACACTCCTCTTCCCTTCTTTGTACTCATGTCGGTCCTTTGTTAGAGGTCCAAAGTTCTTTTAGTTACTGTGGCATTACAATTTTAACCTTGCCAAGGTCGAGCGAAACATTATCTCGTACTCTTTGACCCTACCTTCCATCCTACCACACCGGAGGGGCAGAAATAGTGACGCCTAGGTAGTAATCTCTGTGGAAGAAATCGTACCGCTTCCCACACCCCTGCTAAGACATGCAGGGAAGAAGAAGAAATTGTAAACAATGGCAAACAAAATTCTTCACAAAAGAGTTTGGGGGTGGTCCGTAAAAGGGAGAGTGCATACCCCTTAAGTTGTTTTCGGTGTTTCGGTGACCCACTGCCTTTGGGGAAAATCTAAACGAGTTTAACCTGGTTTAGAAATTTTGGAATTGTCAGTTTTGAAAAATTAGCGAATTTGGGTGAAGATAGTTCCAGCCAAGGGCGGATCCAGTCTTCACGTTTGAGAACAGATTAAGAAGGGAGAAACAAGCCTTTGTTCTTAGCATGGGATTAGCGAAAAGAATAATAATAATATTAATAATAAAATAGTCCAGAATATATTCTACAACGCTCTTAGTCTAAAATTCAAATTAAAAAAATTTATTACAAAGAACTCTAAATAAGCTAATTTAAAAAAAAAATCTTGGTTTTCTGATATAAATGCATGCTATTTTTTTAGCCTCATGCATATAGATTTAATCTTGGAGGGGGCGGAGCGCTCAGGATTTAACCTTTGGGGAGGGGGAGAGTTGAGTAGACGTTTTGCGAATACACACTACACATCGCATACGACCTATGACTGAGCATCTGCAGTGATCGCTAATTCATAAGTAGCACACAACATAAATAAAAAATAATGAATTTTAATTAGGAAAAGATTTTTGGAAATTTTTCTAGTGAGTTTTCCTTTTCTTTTGGGAGTGCCCGGGCCACTTGCCCCCCTGGGTGCGCCACTGATATGAAATACAGTATTATTTCTTTTATGAAAACCATTATAGTTGTAGTACTGACTATAATACTCAGCACTAGTGTTTCTGTAACCTCATCTGATATAACAGATCGACATTTAGAGGGAAAATTAAAAAAAAAAAAAAGAAAAGAAAAAGGAAAGAAAATGAAGGCATTTATATACACAGCATCTCCGCAGAAAGGAGTTATGAGGGCTATTAAGTGCAAATGCGTTGACAAAAATATATATTCCCATGCCGGGAATCGAACCCGGGCCTCCTGGGTGAAAGCCAGGTATCCTAGCCACTAGACCACATGGGAGATGTTCTAGTTTTTCCTAACTAATTCTTTTGCAGTGAAGACCAATGGATGATTATAATACTAGTGATGTTTAATAGGAAACCATAAACTGATATGATGTTGCCATCGATCATTCAACAACTCTGCAAACACGGTTAAGGTTACATTATATTTTGAAATTAAAATTTTAATTGAGCTTTTAAGTTAAAAGAATCAAAATCGTTTTCCTTAATATAAAATAAGGATAATTCCTATGCCGAGAAAAACATCAATCAATCAATTTATTTGAATAAGGTAAATTTATTGCTGACGTCAGATAGCTTCTGCAAAAACACCAGCTTTTTTATTCTTTCGTATGCCATTTTGGATTCTAAATGCATTGTTGTTGACACCAATCCATGTTTCCAGCAAATACTGCTCCAACTTATGAAGTCAATTATTATCATTTTGATTCTAAAAATTTATTCACGAAAATGCTGCTATAAGTAAATAAAGTTTATTTCTATTAATTAAATGTTAATTATGCATTTCATTTATGAATTTTAATAATAAATATTTTATACCTATTAGAGGGAATCTTTAAAAAATGCAAAAATTATAAACTCAAGGAGAACTACAAGTTTTATTTCTTTATTCAATTTAACTTATACAAATTCGAACCCCACAGCATACGCGTCAAATAATAGCCGCCGCCCCCACCCTCCTGTGGTCGAATTACCACAGCCTGAATTCACTGATAATTTTGCATGGGATGGGGAACGACAATTCCCAATCTCTCTCCCATTGTAACTCCTGCTGAAGGATCGTTAAGGGTCGCCGTGCAGTTTCGTTTGGGCAAAACAAAAAGTAGACTCAGAACTAACAGAGAAAAAATTCCGCGTTGTGCGGAGTCATGATGGAGTGGTCCCCCCCCCCCCCCCCCAATGAGTCATGGGACTCCGAGAAGTGGCATCTAATAAAAATAATGTAATATCTTCCCAATGCAGATGGAGTTAATTTGTTCTGCACAGGCGCTGTGAATAATGTAAACAAATACGACAGACAGCATACGTTTTGGTAAGTGGTATAATGCTATGAAATATTAGAAGCATGCAGTGACGAATGCAAGGAAAGAACGATAGGAGAAATTTAGATTTTCCTTCTAAGGAATCAGAATTAAGAAATATTCTAATGTAAAGTTATATTGAATTGACGAGTGAGGAAGCCTGCAAATGTTAAAAGAAAGCAGAAATACATCAGCAACACTGAAAGACGCGTTCGAAACAAATTGGAATGCTACAAGTGCAAAACAAACGAAAACGGGAAGACGAATACCGAAATAATGCATTTGTACTGCTTCTTTTAAGTTTCTTGCGCATTCGCATAACGTTGTAGTTGTCGTTCATTGAAGTCGATTTCCAACCTGCAATTTCGAAATACTTAGGATAATAAGTACACAGATCACTAAAGAAACGTGTCTTTAGAATTCTAGACGAGATGTCAACATGAGCATCATGTTGACATCATGTGGGCTTATCGATAAATTCAAAGAACTGACTCAACTCTGTTGCATCTGCAAACATGACTTTTTTATTATTATTGTTTTTTTTAATAGTTCATTTATCCCAGAAAGGTTTCCGAAACAGGAAGATGGGAATTATTTGTAATATAACCGGAATAATCCATAAACATTCTTGACAAGATAACAGAAACTGAAATCCTATATTAAACATTATAAAAATTCCTCCTTCGTTTCATTTCATTTGAAATATTTCCTGTTTGTTGGGTAATAATCGTGCAACATCCGTACCGAAGACTTGTGAAATACGATGGTGTTGCAAGTGGTGTAATTTTGACAGGATTCTTGCACATATCCAGTGTATAGCTTGGAAGTCATGAGTAGCAGCGAGTGCGAATGTTACGAGTGATATTCCTCACTGTTTATGCGATCAGTTTTGGTTTAACGCGTGTTATGTAAAGGTCTGTGATATTTCATAATAAATTGTATCTGAGAGAAACCGCGATCTCCGATGTCAGTATATTATGGTTTATTTTTTTTTATTATTATTCTTTGTTCAATAATTTCTAGATTGTAACTGAAAATAAATAAACCATCATGTATTATATTTGCAGTGTTTTTTTTTTAAAGTTTTATCACATTTAACACATACTAGTAATGAATGTATCTGTCAGATACACGCGACCCACGCTGCAATTTTTAGAGCATGACCTCCGCAGGGTTAAGGAAGCGCAATTAAACAATTTTGTCACACTACTGGCGAGCATCCTACACAGAAAACAGAGTAGACAACAAGATTCAATTGCCATACGTTGTTCAAAGTTCCCATTGGTCGTAGCATTCATATATATACACATGGCACGTATTTCTAACAGGCAAGTTATTCTCGTTTTATGACATTAAAACCTTAGGTTGTAAATAATCAGAAATCCCATGCATATGTATGATCAAAAATATCCGGACAGCTGGCCATCCTTATTCCCACTCTATTACGAAAGGCATTAATATGGAGCTAACAGCCTTCAATCTGCAAAGGGTTTTGACTAGATTTTGGTACGTTGCTGCAGTAATTCTCTTTCCTTCTTCTAGAAAAGCATTAATGAAATCGGTGTGTGGTGCCAGGCAAATGGGATTGAGATCAGGACTCGGCGCAGGCCAGTCAAGTGTTTCCTCGTGACATTCCTGCACAGACTTCGCTTCGTGGACGAGGACATTGTCATATTAATACAGGAAAGGAAATAGGGACTATTTCCCTATTAGGGACCCGTCAATGGAAATAGGGACTAAGCCCAAACCATGAAAAACATCTCCTAAACCATAGGCCTCCTCCAAGAAACTTCACAGTTGGCACAGCATATTCAGGCATGTAGCGTTCTCCTGGCATTCACAAAATCTACTCTTCCGTCAGACTGCCAGATGGTAAGCGTGATTCACCACTCCAC
Organism: Typopeltis vanoorti; assembly: GCF_054136105.1. Classification (NCBI taxonomy): domain Eukaryota; kingdom Metazoa; phylum Arthropoda; class Arachnida; order Uropygi; family Thelyphonidae; genus Typopeltis; species Typopeltis vanoorti. Next base: position 36,567,119 of record NC_143571.1, on the reverse strand, counting down.
AGCCCTGGTACGGATACGACGAGCTTTACAACACTTGGCGTTGCCCTTACTGATGTTAGGTTTCCATGGGTTGGGAGCTGAAGTTTCCAGAGTGACTGCGGGGCTATGGAAACCGATGTTTTTCAGCTTTCGAGTAGCGGGTGTGGTACTGGTCTTGCTTCTAGAGACATTTCGGAATTCCGTAGCGAGTGTTTCGTTTGAAGACAGGTGATATTTTCGCGCCATGCGCTTTTGTACTCTGGTTACACTGTGTGATTTCATGTGGCCTGCCAGGTGGCGATTGTGCTGTTATTGCTCCTAGGCGTTTCCACTGTATAATATCACTTAAAGTTTATCGGGGCAGCTGCAGGAAAGTTTTTTTTTTTTTTTTTTTTTTTTTTTTTTTTTTTTTTTTTTGCCGTGTTGCTTTTTTTCCTCATTTCCTCACATGATGCCTTTTCCTGGTATAAAGCTACAATGGAATACGTCTCTTTTTATTATAAATACTACCACTACTGTTACTACTACTACTACTACTTATAATAATAATAAATTGTTAGAAATAAAATAATATAATAAAATAATAATAGCACACTGTTTTTTTTTTAAATAATTTAATTGAAAACGATGAATAATAAAAATTTAAAATAATGGAAAATAATTTGTTTAATTTTTTTTCCCTTTTTTTTTTCCTTTGTTTAATTTTTTTTCCCTTTTTTTTTTCCTTTGTTTAATTTTGCTCTCAAAAATGTTAGCGCAGATTATGTTTTGTCCTAAGTCTTTGTTGAAGCTCGAATTTTTTGCAGCGTCCCCCCTTTTTTTTCTTTTTTAATTAAACATATAATAATTAAAGTTATTTAAACGTCTTATTCAGTCAATTTTTTTTATTTAACATTGATTATAAATTCAAAACGATTCGAATTGTATAAAATTAAAATTACTATATTATAATAAAGTGTTTAGAATTCATCCCGTTTAAAAAAAAAACCTTAGATATTTAATATTTTTTTATAATTTGGCGCAATGTTTAGGAAAGCTCCTAAACTTTAATTGTATTTGTTTGCACAGCGTTACATCAATAATAACGAAATGCAATTAACATTAATATTAATAATCCACATATACGGATCCTGATGTTTTTCCCCTTTGCTATTTTTGCTTCAACTGGTAACGATATATAATCCTTGTCAGTTTTAGTGTCCCTTGTTGTTGGCTACCTCCAGGTGGTTTCCATTTATGGGAAGAACTTTCTCTCCACATATCTGGAAGTTAGAAACCACCCTGAAGATATCATCAATCTCTGAGGCGCCAGCGATGCCTGGTGGTGATCGCTCTAAACTTATCTAGATTAGGATCTTCTTTACAGTTCCAATCGCCCCTCCAATTACCATTTCTGTACCACCACCCCCCTAAGGTAAACTGCAATTGTCTGAAGAGAATGTTTTCTCCTTGGCTAATTTTGAAATACAATTGCTGGACTTGACAAGCGAAGACTTATGGAGCTCCAAATTTGTACGTCTTGGTACAATAGAAGAACTGGTAAAAGAAAAATACATACTGATTTCACAGCGCAGTAGCAGACTGCTATAAAAGAACTACAGAAGGCAGACTCAATGATTTTCAATACTTGGAATAGTCTTCCGGACTCATATCATGAGTTGAAAAATAATTGCATTTGGTGTTCTCAATATTTTTTACAATATCAATATCAATTATTCATTTTTAAATTACAATTTTTAAATTGTTGTGAGGGACAGGTTTGGCTCTTCCGTCTCAAAAGTTTGCCGACCCCTGTCATAGACGAACTAACTTACCGTATGCCGTTTATCTTGTTGCTCATATATTCGTATGTATATTCCAGCACAAGGATTAACATTATGAGAGAGAGTATGGAACTTTCTCCACCTTTTCCACAAGCTACTTCGATATTTCAGTAGTAAAGGAGACGATTCCAAGGAATCGTTTTTTTCCCCCTTTTTCTGTTAGTACATATTTAGACTTAACTGATGGATAGCATCACGTGGAAAAGATGGTGCAAGTTCTGTATGCTCTCTTTATGGTATTATCTGAATAATTTGTTTGCTTAAACACTAATGGGCTAACTTCGTGAGAAGTAAATGATCCGTCTTTATTCTAAACAGGTAACCAATAGGATTTAGAACATGTTTAAAATATCTGATTAAGTTACCTCATATCACCAAGAAGAGAAGCCTTAAAATAAAAAAAAAAAAAAAAAAAAAAACATTGTCAGACCTATTTCCATTAGGGAATACGTGGTAATTTCATGGTGTTAAGAATTTAAAATTTTAAAATTTTCCCAAAAAATTAGGCATGACTTATTACGGCTTAAAACCTTGACCGCTTTGAAGATCAGGTGGTTAGCCCTATGTCTGTAGATGCGTGTGTTCACGGGCCGGTTTGTCTCTTCTGTGGGACGAAAAACCCGAGTTTCCGGGTGAAAAAAAAAACCTACGTCTGTAGGTTTTTTTTTCACCGCCTAACTCACCTTTCGTCAAGAGTAACCGAATAAAAGTTCCCCACGCGTTTGGCGGGAAGCGAACCCAGATCTTTCTCACAAAAGAACTTCGTCAATACCGATTGAGAAAATGAAGGCATTTATATACACAGCATCTCCGCAGAAAGGAGTTATGAAGGCTATTAAGTGTAAATGCGTTGACAAAATTATATATTCCCATGCCGGGAATCGAACCCGGGCCTCCTGGGTGAAAGCCAAGTATCCTAGCCACTAGACCACATGGGAGATGTCGTCAATACCGATTGAGCTACTTCTTTATTTCATTTTTTTCAGTGAATTATGTTAACATTTTAACTGCACATTCTAAATACACTTATCCTCCAATTATCCTGCACCAAAGTATTTCAAGACGACATTTTAATTTCTCGAGTCAATTTGTTTTCACAGTATCGTAGATTTTTTCTTGTCAGTCTGTAGCTATGCCTCTTGGTAGTGCATTTTAGCTCATCCCTCGTCTGTGTATTTTCAAAGTGCTTCCAAATAGCGTTCTTTGTCTAGGTGTGTTTCTTTTAATGTCTTTTAACAACAGCATTTGTGGTATTATTTCGAATTCACTCCTTCTGTGATAGGTACATCTGTAGGTCAGTCGGAAGGAACCTGCTCATTAGTTGGAAATATCTGCGTCCGAATCGCAAACGCACACACGCACGCACACACACACACACACACACACACACACACACACACACACACACACACACACACACACACACACACACACACACACACACACACACACACACACACACACACACACACACACGATACTTTTAATCTCACATCCACCAATACACACACCCTTATTAAGATCTTTGAATATGTTCGGATATTATGAGAGAACCGAAATGATATCAGTACGATATTTCATGTAATAAATGAAAACATCAAAATACAAAGAAATAGATGAATTTCAAATGAAAAACAAATGCTTTCATTTGCATGAAATGGGCATTTAAATGCATTATCTAACCTTCTTGCATTTATATCTCCTGTTTTTATCTTGAATTTTAATGGACATTTTAAAATATTTCATCATACTCTTCCGTGTGGACTGCAAACATGCTGATTACCCATATTTAATTGCTTAATCGTAACCTTGCTGACCTGTTGGGTTTTGAAATTGAGGACTGAGGAACTTGTTGTAACAATGCAATACGAACGAACAGGATTCTTTGTTTTGTTCTTGTCGTCGTTGTTTCTTAAGTAATATGGCCGACTCAAACTGACCATAATTTCATTTTGTGTTGCGACAGAGGAAAGTTAAAAATTAAAAAAAAGAAAAAAGAAGAAATCTAGAAAAACACAGAGTTTTTCTTGAGTTTTTTAAATAAAAAATTCTTTACCAAAGAATTACCGATTTATCGGTGATATTATAAATTCGTATTATTCCAAATATCGATAATATAATAATCTATTATCGATATTTGGAATCCTCTCAGACCACCCCTGTTACATGCATATTCAAAAACGAATCGACGCTAGACAAACACTTCAATTCACAATTCAGATGCAGATCCAGTTTTCAGTTCTCTCTACCAGCTTTTTTTTTTTTTTTTTTTTTTTTAAGGGCGTAATGCCAAATGTATTTAATATACATCTATGTATATTAATATAATAAAAACATATATAGGATATTTTTTTATTTAACTGAAAATTCAAAATTTTTTTCCAGATTTGTTGATGAGGATGTGAGAGGGGGGGGGGTGAATGGCCTCTTCCTTGGATCGGTTACTGTTTCATATCGTTATGAACATTACATGACTTTTTTTTTTTCCTTTTTGTAATTCTTTTTAGTTGCAATGTGTTATTGACTTTCCAGGAAGGACGGTATATCGATCTTGTCATCCTGTATCCTGTATCCTTTATCCTGTGCATCGTTAGCACTTTCCTCGAATTCATTTAAGTCACTTTCTGCAATGACTCGTCGATCGCAAGAATTGTTCATGTTGAAATTTGCATGAAATAAATTCGAGGAAAATGCTAACGAAGCACAGGATACAGGATCGAATTCGTCATATCGAACGATTCGATATGACTATTCGTAAGCACGGAATTAAGCTTTAAATCATTTCAAAATTAATGAATAGCAGAAAAATGGAAGAAATGAGATACACAACAACAGCAATAAGATGATCAACGGAAAGGAGAAATGTCAAATGACTTCTGACATCGAGACATTCAATATTGGCAGTTGTCACCCACAATAAATTAGCATCTTATATATACAATTGCTTAATTTATTATTTACATATGTGTGTGTATAATAATTTAAAAAATCCCATGTGGTCTAGTGGTTAGGATATCTGGCTCTCGTCCAGGTTCATGTTGAAATTTTTTTTTTTCCCGATTGGGATTTTAATACACATTTAATGGTGCTAATAACAAGCTTTTAATTTATGTACGTCGATGTTGAACATAAACACGATTTTAAAATGCATAAATCAATACAATAAGCAGAAAAGATCAGCAAGAACTTTATAACAGAGAACTTCTACTACTTAATCTTCTATCGGAGACGGCCCATGAGTGAACGTGGAAAGAGCTGAAGGTATTCCATGGAATATTCTTGGAATAAGTAAAATATAAACTAAAATTGAATATAATCCAAGATCTAAGAAATAGATACCTATTAATAACAAGTGGAGAACAAGAAGAAAACAAATCTATTGGATTTTGAGTTAACAATAAAATAAAAGATAAATTACAATAAGTAAAATACACATGAAAAAAAAAAAAACTGTCAAATCACAATAAGGCTAAATAAAAGTAGCTTGGATAGTGCATGTTTATCTTCTTGCAAGAGTTGTTGTACTGATGAACAAGCGGAATCTGTTTATGAGAACCAAAGACATCTCTAGCTTCTAGAGATGGGCAAATATTATTTTAATATTTTAATGCAAACGTAGCGAAAAGGAAAAATCAGAATGAATCATCTGTTGGTATTAATGGCGTGGACACAAGAAATTAAAGGGGGAAAACTGCTAATGGCATTTGCAGAAGAAAGAAATCTAAAAATTCTGAACCTTTAAAAAAAAAAAAAAAAAAAAAGAAAGAGCCCAATATAATTATTATTACATGATTACTAATGACTTTCTTAAAAGTTAATTAACAAACAGAAGTAGAAAAATTAAAGCTATCATTATTTATATAACTTTTTTTTGTTCTTTCCTTTTATTTATTTATTGATGGTGTCATTGGAAGGAATAAAAATGCTGTTGTGAATAGATTCAATTTTTTACACCAAAACCAAATGGTAAAAAACGCAGTTATTTTCACACCAAGATTAGGCTAAGTTTATTAAAATATTAATACGTTGCAGAAATCCACAAAATGTACCGACGAAATCTACAAACTTCACATTTTCATCTATAAACTAAATAAAAATAATTAAATAAAACCTTCGTTAACTTAGCCTGTGTTGTTTGCATTACTTAATTATTGTCGTTGACTGCCATGTAGGCAACATTGCTTGACCTAATGCCTCTGGGATACTAAGAATAGCCAACATCTTGCTCATACTGAATGCAACCCCTTGCTGATAACAAATGATGACTCTTGTATCTGGACTGGTCACATTATTATCATTAATTTGGCTCAGGTCATTCACTGGAAGGCAGCGACGCTCTTCACAACTGCACATACGTGGCATCATGGTGGACCGAAAGTCACGAACACTTTAAAACAGACTGACAGACGTACAAAGAAAAGGAAGAGCTGTTCTTTAAAACATTTTCTTGAACATTGGAAACGTCTTCTCTTAGTGATGTGCGGACAGTTCATACACATATTTACAAAGGCAAAATAACAAGAGCCGTATTGTGTTGAAGAACGAATTGCGCCTTAGGGTGGAGTAAGAAAGAGACCATTGGCATTCCGAGGAAGACTGGGCCCCCAGTTCGGTGACATTGAGAGCAATAAAAAAAATATATATATAAGATGCAATGTAAAGTGTGGAACGTGGGAAGAAATAATGCACTTACATAATCATAAGGGAACATAAAAACCACAATGGATTTATTTTCTTTGGGGATAATTACAAATGTTACTTAACTTCTTGTGTATGGATAGGTATTACTGGCATGCCACATAACATATTTGTTCGTTTTTTTAATTCTTTTTTTTTTCTCTCCTGTAATTGTGAATTGTCGTAGCGCCGCTTGCAATCTTGAGTATTTTTAAAACCAGTTTTTTTTTTTTTAGGAAGAATAACTACTGCACATTTCTCTTTCTCTGAGAAATGTGTTTCGCCTATAATAACATTTTTATGACGGACTATAAAGTATTTTCTAAACTTTTCCAGTTATATAAATTCTTTTTTATTCTGCCAATTTTTGTGGCAGAATTAGACAAAGCACTTCGACCAGATACACAATTATACATGACGAATGCCATACATTATCTACAAGGTATCGCAAACTGGGAAATCCACAAAATCATTTCCATACGCTTGTCTGAACAAAATGACACTGTTATCGAAAATTAACTCCAAACTAGAATCAGAAGAATAATCGATCGGACTGTTCACAGATCCATAAGGAGAATGTTGATGTTGATTTCTGATTACCTTAATGCAAATAGAAATGTACAGTAGGTGTCTTTGTGAGGTTTCATTGTTTATTTTCTTTCCTTTTTTTAAGGCACGAAAACTTACCTTTTAGTTTTGATTTGGAATAAGTTCAAATTCCAAAATCAAATGAACTAAGTTAGCCGATCACAAACGAAAATGGCCCAATATTTTTTACTGCAAACTGGATGTTTTCAGTCCTAAATCAGACAATAGAAGGCCTGGCCTATGACAATAAGCCAATCGATATCCGTGATATATGATGAAATAGAGAATTTTCACTTGGATAAAATTTCGGAAACTTTTTTCTGAACAAAAACTAAGATAAATGTCTACAATTAGTTAATTTTTTGTATAAGTATAATCGATAAATATATTATTAACTTTTAATATTGTTTAATAGCACATGATCCCGATGTTTATTTACCTTGAATTTAGGAATCCACCAAATGATCACAGTTTGGTCCCGATTTCATTCAATTGAGACTGCAGACATAGCATAAGAGAGAGAGAGAGAGAGAGAGAGAGCGAGAGAGAGATTACACAGAAAACAAGAAAGAAAATGTAAATTAAAGATATCATGCGATTAGAATATTTTCAACAATGTTCCTATTGTTTCTTGTTGTTTTAATTAGGAAAATTTTAGAAATAATAATAAGAAAAAACTTCAAAAGCTCATTGTTGTATTGTGGTACATGCTGACTCCTTTCTTTTCATTCATCACTTGCTTCTTCTGATTAAAATTAATTCTCACCTACAGTCACATAAAATTACCGTTCAATTACTGCTACGAATATGTGTTACACGGTAATTAATTCATTTTCATTGATATTGTAAGGGAAAAGCAACAGACTAGAAAATCTACGCTGTCATTTATCGTCGAGGAAGGAGACTCATGGGAAGAGAGAAAAAGAGAGAAATGAATTACTGAAATAGCTTTAGGCCATGTGTCTGGGTGAAATAGACAGCGTAACTTTCACTTGACTCGTCCCCGTGCTTTGCAGAACATTGCCCCTAATACTTGTTCAAAACAGGCCACTAAACTATCTACTCAACCTGTCTGCTGAAGTAATAATTAAAACTTATATAAATTCCCGACGAGCTAATTGTCAGATTGTCATTTTTAAAACGTAGTTTAAATATTTGTTTTATAAATGTTATTTGTTGGAAAAACGTACACTAAAATATTGTCAAATGCAACAATAGGAGAAATTAGAAGTATTATAAAGAATGAGAAATGACGTCATCAATTGTTAGATGTCTTTCATTGTTGTGTTTCACGATGTATTTCATTCTTTCATTGTTGACAATAGAATAAAAGAAATGTACAATTTAAAAAAAAAAACTTTCTAATCACTTGCAGAAGTTGCGATATTTACGACTACGGTAAAGCAAAGTCCAAAAGGTTCTGAGAGAGAGAGAGAGAGAGAGAGAGAGAGAGAGAAACGAGCTTAGAATAGTCTAGACTGCAGCACTTAGTGCCACGTCTCCGCTTGGTTTAGTGTCCCTCTTTACTTCAGTGTCCGGGACGCCTTCTCCCTTCTCCGCATGTTACTACTACACACACACCTGCTTACATTTCTTCTTCTTATTTAATTATTCATTCGCCCGTTTTTGAGTTCTCATTGTACATTATATGGCAGGATTATTTATTTATTTATTTCAACCGGACCCACGGTATAGGCGGGAAATGGTTCGTTCCGGGTCAGGTACTGTCCTCGCATCTGTTAAAACAGATCCACTCAATTACGTTCTTCCGCAAAGTCTATATTTAATCAATTGTTTAGGTAGCTTGTATGACAGTATTGTGGTCACTTGGTCATTCATTGTTCGAATCAACTTACTTGTAGGGCTACGCATTGTTAGAACCGATCTCAGAAACATCATTATGATACCGGTTCGAACAAGCTCATCCGTCTCTAGTAGGACAAATAGTGCCCTGAGGAATTCCAATGTATATTTATTTAAATTATCGTATAGTAGTTTGAGATTTACTTCATGGAAATGTCCTTCCCAATAAGCCTGATATTATAGAGTAAATTAAGGATGAAAACTATAAATAAATTGAAAGAAATACAGATAGGTATATAATTTGTATAAAATCTATGTCATTTGTGTATAATCTCTATAATATTCATATCTATGTCATGTCAAACTTACTAAACACTTCCTATATGCTTTTAACGTAACATGTTTTATATAATACTCAGCAGAAGTTATTTATGGATATCCAACTATAAAATATGGAAGAACAGAGTCGTATTTAAGTCGCTCTGCGTCAAGGGAAGGAAGATTTCATCAATCTTCGATTTCTCTCATTGTTTTCTAGGAAATTGGATAGATATTTTAAAAATAACAATAACCTATGCTAAAAGCATATGTTGTAGATCTAATTTCATAGTATTTTGTTAGTGCATTTCGTTGACGTTAATAAGATCAGATTTGAAGAAAATTCAAATAAGGAGCAGGGTAAAGGAAGAGAATTATTATTTTTTTTTATCATTTCATTTCTTAAATGGTTCTTTGTAGAAAATAGTATGATCGTATAACAATCAGGAGAGAGCTCCTATAGTTGTATAAAAAGAAAAGAATTACAGTTGCTATTTTTTGAGGAAATGTCAGATTTCAATACCTGTTCAAGTGAACTGATAGATTTTAAAATGCTTGTTCCAGGGCCGCTACCTGGTACCGACCGGCACAACGCTTTACTAGGAGTACAAGTCCAGGTCTTGCTTGAGGCAACACAGGTATAAACAGGTTTTTGTGGATCCCTGTTGTATCTCCCGCGCCCTCTCTCTCTCTCTCTCTCTCTCGTTCGTTCGTTAGCTCGTTCATTGCTTTGCTATTTGACTTCGTATGCATCTGACCCGCCAGTATATGCTTGGCTTTCACTCTTCAATCATAGCTAATCAAAAGCCAAATAAATCAGATTATAAATAATAAAATATCTACAATTAAATTATCTCCTTCAAATAAATATAAAGTATTTCAATTTTTTTTAAAATTAATCTTTAATTACACTTGGCTTTTTTTGTAGTCTGAAAGGTTCGAAATTTCAATAAAGAAAAAACAACAAAAAATACACCCAGAAGCCCTAAAAGGATAAAATATCATTACGTGCTTGGCGTCTGCTACATATGAATAAACATGCACGCGCAGCACAAGTATTTTCTTTGTTAAAACTTCTGTGTATCCAGTATGTAGGTTTCATGCAGAGAATGACGTATTATATCTATTTTTTTTTTTAATTTCTTTTGCTCATATTAATAATATTTTTATTTTATCATTAATTGTTGTTTTCTTTTCCACTGTAAATGACGTGATTGTTTAGGGTCATTTTCTAGGAACAGCTGAACGAATCAACACGGAAAAAAAGTAGGAAACATTTAAAAAGAACACACTTCATAATATTCTGTAATTGTGAAACATCTGATCTGTTACTGGTACCAACTGTCACACAAGGACACCAAACAAGAGGACACTAAAGAAAATAATTTGTGACATATTAAGCTGGATTTTTAATGGATGGCTGTGTTACACGTACTGTACTGTCTATTTACAGCATAATATAAATACATGCGCGCACGTCTTTTTTCTTTTCTTTTTTTTTTTTTAAATTGGGATCAATTTTTTAAATATGCTTATTTGCGAACTAGTTATTTACTATAACTGATATTACAGCTGAATAAGAATTTACAGTTTTTCGTGGAAAAACGAATGATTAACTCGGTTAATATAAAAATAATGTTTTTAAATTTTAAAATGTAAACTAATCGAGATATTAAATAATAAATTACTAATTGATTACGTGTGTGTGTGTGTGTGTGTATGGAGAGAGAGAGATAGGATAAGATTTGCAGTTCATTATTTTTTATTTATTTTTGATGAAATTGACAAACTTGAAACAGTCCGGCTTTCCCGACTCAATATTTGCCAAAAGAAACTTTCATTGTTGCCATTATCGTCTGCTACAATCAAAAGTTGCCAAATGTTATTGTGACTGCTGCAAACAACATATTGTAAACGAACCAAAATATGTAATTACTGCAATCATCAAAATTGCCAAACGATAGTAGTATTCTGGAAATGACGAATATAATTACTTGGGGGGTGTTTTTCCCCACTTTTTTTTTTTCTTTCCTATCAGCAAGTAGCTACACTTGAAGTAAATTGAAACTGTTTGTCAATTTCTATACAAAGATACGAGTTCGAAGCAGTTTCTGCCATCATTCGATAACATGGTTTCTTCACCTGTGTGTACTTTGCGACGGCTGACCACAAAGATGTCAACTTCCCCTTCGAGGGTGCTTTATTTTTTCCACGACTACCTGTTAATCATGGAAAGTAATTTATTGTCCTCAAAACTCTTCAGAGGCACTCGAAAGATTCCACGTTCACAATTCCTGCTTTCTCTCGTGACCCGCCCGCAGCCTTGTTTCTCTCAAAAGCCACGTGCATCGCAAACACTTCCTTGCCGGCTACCTGGAACGATAAGTACCGTACCATTCGGTGCCACCCAGAAACCCCCGTGGATTCAGCTACTCTACAGCTGTATCACGCAGTCCCGGTGGTCTTTCCTGCTTATTATGAAGGACAACTGTGACACTATCTTGTACTGGTTATTTCTTGCCAAATACTGAGGTTATGAAATAATATGTGCTAAAGAGCGCTCCTGAGAAACAATCTCATGATTGTGGCAATTATCGCTTGCCGCAATCACAATTTGCTAAACGAAACTGATCGTCGCAATTAACGTCTGCTGCAAACAAAATTTGCTAGGCGAAATTGTCTCTAATTGTTGCATTTATTGCCTTCTATAATCAAAATCTATCCTTGATTGTTGCAATTATCGTCTGCTAAAAACAATATTTGCTAAGCGAAACTCGCATTGTTGCAATTATCGCGTTACTTGTGACAATCAATTGTTGCAATTATCGTCTGCTGATGACAATGTTTGCCAAACGAAACTGCCTCTCATTGTTGCAATAATAGCTCGTTACTTGCTACAATCAAAATCTGTTCTGGTTGTTGCAATTATCGTCTGCTACAAACAATATTTGCCAAACGAAATTCTCATTATTGCAATTATCGTCTGCTACAATCAAAAGTTGCCAAATGGTATTGTGACTGTTGTAATTATTGCCTGCTGCAAACAAAATTTGTTAAACGAATCAGTATGTAATTATTGCAATCATTAAAATTGCCAAACGATAGTACTATTCTGGAAATGATGAATATAATTACTTGTTATTTCATTTTCTCACAAAGGAAATGCAATAAATAATAATTGAAATAATAAAAGCAAATGCGATTTATTTCATTTATGGGCCTATTGTAAAATGGACGCAATGCAAATGAGCTCATTTTCATTTGATTCAGAAACAATGCTTGTTCTTGAATTAACATACGCTATTCAGTGAAAGATTACTTTTATATAACTTTATATAATCTAATCTTAATTAACCTTTATATAAAGATTAATTTTATATAACTAATTACTTTTAATAATGGAAGACTTTAATCAGTTGTCCTGAAAATATACATTGAAATGAGATTCTTTGACATGAATGATAAAAAAAAGGCTAACTTCAGGACAATGCACTCAACTTAACTTTTAAAGTTTAAGAGAGCAAGGAAAAGAGAAGGGAGTTAACTTAAAATGTGAGAAAAAGGGAAGTGGGATGGTTAATCCAATGCTTGAAGTAAAGGTGAGGGAGGGAAAAGGTGAGACAATTTATGCCAAAGTTATGCATGCATTAGGTGTCGGTGTGTTCCTCCTCCGTAAAGTAGGGTTCACCTTATGAATCATCCACGAAGTTTTAATGGCTAATTATTCTGAAGTTCCCTCACCCTTGATTTTGTTTCGTTGTTTGGCCTGAAAAAGCCATAATAAAATTCTTTTCTTGTCTCCAGCTGGATTTGGACTCAGGTCTTTTAAGGTTTCTTCATTGGGTTATGGAGTTCTGATCTGTCCCTTGATAATAACCAGCCTATGTGTAATCAATCCTTTGGCAAGACTATGTGATCTCTCTCTCTCTCTCTCTCTCTCTCTCTCACAGTGTCGGCTCGAGGGTATGTGCCGCCCCTAGGTCAGTTTTATCAACGCATGGTAAGACAAGACAGGCATCATAAAATTCTTTATTGTTAAAAGCAGTTTATAGTTATTGTATAAACTGCTTTTAACAATAATGGGTGGCACTGCTTTACCACCAACGCTTCGACTCTCTGGTCCTCTTTAATACTATTACTTTTTTTTTTTTTTTTACGATGTTGCCGCTCCAAACCCATTGCGCCCCTACGTCGGTGCCTCTTGTGCCTAAGCTTAGAGCCGACCCTGGATATCCAGGAACTTCCCCGCTCATCTTGGGACAGATGCCAGAAGGAGGAAAAATCTCTGCACTTGAGGTTAAGGATACAAAGAGCAGGAGAGTGGAAGAAATAGAGAAAGGCGAAAATAATGTAGGATCATCACAACGAACACCAGGACGGCTTGACTTATTTCAGTTTTTTATTATTAATCAAGGTTTTACTAATTTTTTTCGAAGGTTGAAATTTTACCCCGAACTATGTAGCAAAATCTGGCGCCCCGTAGTCTTAGCGCCCCTCGGCGATTGCCTAGGTTCGCCTAATGATAAAACCGCCCCCCCCACACACACAGTCTTCCTTGTACGAGTATATATATTAACGATACCTCCTCCACTTCAGAATCAAGATGAAGACTCCTGAGAATTTAGTACTTCATAATTTTTTTTTAATTTTTATCAACTTTCCATTTTTTTTATTTCTTATTTTCTTACTATTCGACATAAGACAGTAGTAGCATGTACTGCACTATAGTTTTTATAGAAAAAAAAAACATAAATCAATCGTTTTTTTTTTTTAATGTTTATCCTAAACCCTGATTAGTATAGTTAAATCCTTTTGAAGTTTAGCTTATTTTTTTATCACCCCTCCCCTCGTTAGTATTAGCATTACAAGTAGATTATCTACGTCTTCAATGATCTTAGACATTTTCTTCTGAGATATTTCATTTGGGGTATTTCCACTCTCCCCTAAATTTTTTCCAACTCTCACCTTCCAGGAAGTTCCATCTTGTATTGCTGCAACCTTGCATCATCAAGAAAAATCGGTGTGCTACTCACGTCTGCCGAGATTAAAAGTTTAGCACAAAGGTCAGCAACTATTTTATCCGGGTTACTTTCCCATGCGGACCTGTGGTACTTCCAGTCGGTTATTTATTACCCTTTTAGTTGCGTTTCGCAACAGTACTAAAATACCTGTGTCGTTTTTTCAGTTCGTCCGTAACAGATGGACAAAGAACTGCTCAACAAGTCGCTCTGCCCATATGGATTTTGATTAAATTTGGTATTTACGATGTAAAACATTGCATTTAATTGAAATGAAATAACATTTACGTAATTATATACCAGTGAATTATAGAAAATCCAAATACGTTGTTGCCATGGTGATGGCAACAATGTTTTGCTGACGTCTGTTGTTGTACAGTCTATGGTGCCACGGGTATTAGCAGAGAGGTCCTTAACAGTATTTATTCATTTCCGGGATTGTTATGTAACTATCGCGCACACGAGAGGCTCCCAAACCTATAACACATCAGAACCGTGTATGGGCAAATGGTCAAAAAGAACAAAGTAACCTGTTAACATGTTTTTGAACTAGAGGTCGTCTTTGGAAAAAATTGTGCATGGAAGGCTGTTCCAAATCGCAGAGGTAGACAGAAGGGTAATGTTTGGACTTAGACAATGCTAATTTGGATCTTTTGGGTTCAACTGGCTTGAGAGAAATAAAAGGAATGGTGGCAGCTATTTAGCGATACAGCGTCCATGAAAATACTTATCGAAGAAATATCAGGCAGAAGTAGTACATCTATGTAGTGACTGGTGACACTGTGCTAGATGATGTCGTCTTCTGAACATTGAAATTGACGAGGTTGTTCTCAGCTCACTGAAATATAACAATGCGACCAGAGTCGCCCCTAGGAATTTTGCCGCACATGCAGTAGCATACTTTGCCGCCCCTTATTTTTCGTATAATTTATGACAATTTTGCCGCCCCAAAAAACTTGCAGCCCCTTGCAAATACACGTCTTGCACCGTCGGTACAGCCGGCCGTGAATGCGATCAATCTTTGAGGCATGGATCTCATGTAGCTAATGCATGAGCACTGTTGAATAAACCTTCATTTCATTGGCAATGGTAGGATTCTGGGTAGGTGTAGATCACTTAGAAATAGGAGTAAGAGCGTGGATGCAAATAAAGGGCCATGGGATACTATGGAATTAATGAGGTGGGGGGGAAACAAAGACACCCGTATACCATGAACTACTGGGAAAGAAATTAGCAAACCATTTGCAAAGAATGGAAGGTACACAATCAGAGATTAAATTGGTAAGTAGGCTTTTTTCAGACTCGATCGAATATCTGAAAAGGTCGGGAACTGCTACAATTGGTTCACCAAACAATTCCATAACTTGTGTCCATAAGCGCGTGATGTTGGCAAGGTCAGGACCGGCGCCTAGTATTTTTTCTTGAGTGTGCTATTAATGTTCGGCGCCTTTCCAAAAAAGTTTTTTTTTTAATAAAGTGTGAATAAAACGAACAGGAAATGAAAAACAAATGAAAACCGCTTTACAGTATAATGTTACCTACGGATCAGTCCTGCTTATACAAATTTTTTCAAGTTATATAAATTTTCAAAATAATATAAAATAGTAACATAAAGGTTATATTACTATTTACCGCCCTAACAGCCCGCCAATATAACAGGCTCGAATGTCGAGATGAATGAGTCATCAGTAGTAAGCCGATTTTTAGGGCTGGACCACATGCATCCCATCCGATTAAAATTAGGATATGGCCCTTACACGGAACTCAACAATTAATCATAAGTTGATTTATGATACATCAAAAAATAAGAACTATTTTAGGTATATTTTCGTAAATTTTTATAAAAAAAAAAATTACAGTGATATATTAATCGGGTCCAGGATACAATTTCAGAATTTATTTGTTCGTTTCCGGGAAGATCTGAAGGGGCCCGAACTGAAGACGACGTACATTCATAATTATATGTACCATTCGTTGTTCGTTTAAACTCGTATCTCATATTTTTTGACATCTTTTAGGCGCCTTTTCTTCTGCGACGCCTGTGTATATTGCACACTTCGCACACGCCACCAGCCCGGCCTGAACAAGGTGATTCGTTGTTTGCCAAGATAATTTGTTTTAATTGACCAAAACGATTGTGTTACTTAGGAAACAACATTCTCTGGGAGAATTTATTGAAGTAAATTCTAACGATAGATAAACCAGCATATCTTTAATTTAGAAATAAAAATATGATTATTGAATTTTAATAAAAGCAATCACAACTCAAATGGAATGCTAGTCGTGTACATTGTTTTTAACCCTCGGGTTAAAAACAATGTACACGACTTCCATAAATTCTTTTGAGGCTAATCTATTTATTTGTTTTTTCTTTAAGTCAGTTTTCAATGGCTCATTTACCCGACCCACTATTTACTTGAGATGTTTATTTATTTATAGCAACACTACCCAATGTGCATTAAACTTTATAAAGTGTTGATTATGTTAGCTAGAAATTTACGTTTATTTCCGTTTGTTCAGTAAACAAATTGCAGTAAAAGCTTCAGTTTAATAGACTTCAGTTTGTATTAATAGTCATTTCTGTATCATACAGAGATTGAAATTTGCACTGAAACTACCAAATAAACAACTAAATAAACTAAGCCCATTAGCGCGTGCACCGTTAAATCTCAAAACACAAACGATCGTTTGGTGACATGTAAAGAACTCGTTTCACACTTCAGTGATTTCGCATTACTTTTTTTTTTTTTTTTTTTTTTTTACGTGTTGGAGCATAAATAAAACTATGCAAAATAAATATGAAACCAATTTCGAAATTGCTCAAAGGTTGCTATTTTCAAACAATGGTGATGATTAATAATAAATTTAGAATTCTTTCTGTATTTTGTGTTTTATGTTATGGGAAAGAAAATATGTGAGGGAAAAACAATGCATTTACGGAAATCGGGACTAAAGATACTTAAAGATTAATACGTAATAAATAATTATATTTACATTAATTTGAAATATATTTAAGTACGTTCCAACAGCAACAATACGGTACAGCACGAATATCCAGTCTAACGAATTTAATTCGGCCCTGGAAAATTTAATCAGAAAATCGATAAAAAAAAAAAAAAAAACAAGTCTACACGAACTCATACCATTAAAATGAGCTTGCTTGCATGGATCCAAACGTTAATATTCGTGGGATTTGAATTCACAACCTGCTGGTTGGAAAGCGGATGTTCTAACCACTGCTGGCGCCATCTTCAGAACCTCAGTTTAAAAGAACAAATGGTTACAAATATACAACAAACGTTCTATTCAATAAGATGTATTTTATTTAATACGGTATTACCTAGTTTTCTATAGAGATAAATTTTGATAACTTTTAATAATAAAACTTTTGAATGAATCTAATAATAGGTATTGTTGCGTTTTTTATATTCATATTCATTTCCTTACCATTTTTTTACAGCTAATTTGTCCATCCTCAAGTTTGCATATGGATGACACGTCTTTCGTTTGAAACCCCTTTCTCCTTCATGTCTGTATGAAAAGATTAGATGGTGTGACACCAACTACATTACCGTATTTATCACCACAGAGAGAGAGAGAGAGAGAGAGAGAGAGAGAGAGAATTGCTCTCTTTTGGGCAGCAGCATATTTTGGTGCACCACCCCAAACATGAGAACAGCATTCTAAAGTTGAGTTGATTTGGAATTTTTTAATAGTCATAGAAGTTGTACACATTAGAAGAAGCAGCATCTTGAGCAGGAAAGAATATCACGTGTTTTAGAGGCTCGAGAAGCTATGGATGTTGTGTTTGTGACATGAAAGACTAGCGATGTAACTGAGCCCTTGAAGAGAAACCGTATCTCGACTGTAATTCGGAGTATTATCAAATATAAGGAGAAGTGACGTGAGATTTCTTGAGGAGAACAACACAGATCTGTGTTTTCTCGAAGTCAAGTCCACAAGGGTGAATAGTTCCAAAAGGTTAGCAAGTCAATGATTACGCTTATTATATAAGCGTAATCATTGACCAATATTCGATCTACTGTAACTCCGGTTCTAAGCATTATCAGCCGATCTCTTTTATTGCACAGAGATATACAAACAGCTTGAAATATTTGTAGTGTTTAAGTTCAGTTAATAATAGCAACAATAATAAAATCCAGAACACTTTGAAAATAGTCAACCCCACTCCCAAGAAAGTTTTTTTTTCTTCTGTTTTATTTCCTTCCCACTCCAATACGTCAACAGTCACATGATTCAGTTTATCTTCTACATCCACGACATATTGCAGTAGCCATTCCTTCCATAATAATCATGTTCTCATGCACACACACACACACACACACACACACACATACACACACACATTCTAAAAGGTTGTTTTTGAATCGATTGTTGCAAAAGTCACATGCTTACTGCTTACGTCAGCAGCTTATGAATCAAAATTTGCATTCCAATTTCACTTATCATCCCGGATATGGTCGCCATGACCGGATGTGGCTGATTTCATACCGTACCTGTTTACGAAATCAAAAAACAACCCACGAATGATACAGATAAGATTGTTTTCAGCAATTAAACGAAACTCCTTGGTTGCAATGCCACATAACAATCGCCATTTTGCAACTTGTGCCACTTTCGGAGGTCACACAGAGTACAAGTTTCCGATGAATATTTATGGTGATAAGTATCTTGAAGAATTAACTCGAAAACATCAAGTACGAGGTGTAACTATGCCATGCGAAGAAAACATCCCCGTATTCTTTTGTAATTAATTCATGACTTTACAGAAAGGTGTAACATCATTCTTGGTTTTAAAACAACCCCACCTGCGACACCATCGGATTACTTTGTCATTTTAATGACAACAAGCACATTTCCACTCCCCTATTCTCATATGCATATCTCTGTGGGTTCGCAATAATTAAAAAAATGATTTATGAATAAAAGATTTCCACATCTGGTAACCTTTCTATTTTTTTTTTTTTTTTTTCTTGAATCAAGGCTATCTAAAGTCGTCTGACCTAGTTTGCTGTTCTGTATGTTCAAGCCAAGAGCTCTTAGACGGAATGTAGAAAGAAAACTAATACTGATAGCAAATTAAACTATTTGGTATTTCCTTAGCGGCAACTGAAGTACCTCATGGGAATTATATGGTCCTTTCTTCAGATTTTAATCACCTGTTATTCGTATATCAATATTAGAACCATAAAGGTATTCGTTATCGGTCGGTATCAGAACCATAACATTTTTAAATCTAGTTTGTTTTACTCCATACCAGCATTGTGGGAAATAAATGCCTAATAAAATTAGAGCAAGTTAGCTTCTGTTTATAGATACCGGAGTGCACTTAACTAGGATAGTATGAGCTGGACTAGAGATAATGAATAGAATTAAAATAAAATATTATACTTGATGTGCAGTGTTGTTTTAAAAAGTACCTAGTCTCTCTCTCTTCGCCTATCTTTGATTCTGCATTCAAAGAGTAGCTTTGCTAGTTAAGGTTGGGAAATTATTGATTATTTAAGTTTACAAAATATCAGCCATCCAGGAGGGAATTTTCTCAATTTTAGTAGTTGATTTTTTTGAGAAAGATTAAACAAAACAACTTTATATTAACATGAGTTAGGCTGAACATGGGTGTGGGAGATACGATCATTTCACGATTCGACTGTTAATAGCTGCAATGTCATCTAACTATGCACGTATCGTGGTCTAGTTACGTAGTTCAGTTCTTGCAAGTTCTTTCGAAGATTGTAAACCATGTTCGGTTGTGTTAATAAATGACTGATTAACTGTGTGTTTTTTTTTTAATTTTTCCAAACAAGAAGGCTGACATAACAAGCCAAAAGGCTATTTTACCGGCGACATAAGTTAAGTTTAAGGGAGATGGTAAATTCAGTATTATACTATTCTACAGCCGGGTACGAAACTCGGATCGAAATCCTAGAATTTCATGCCGAAAAAACTATCGGCGAGCCCAAGCGTAAGTAATCACTTGGGTAGTACAACACCAAGGCAACTCGGAGCAAAGGTGGAGCAAGCTCCGTCACCGTCTTTAATATTCTCTCATAATGTAAAACGCAGCTCCTAGGAGATGTATTACTGTTTTACATTATGAGAAGAGGTCACTACCCAGACCGGTTTCAACCCTTATGTATATAGGTGAAGCGAGCTCTAAAAATAAGACGATCCCGAAAGATCGCTCAAATCAGCGTTGTTCTACTCGATGACAGGCTCACCCCGTCACCGAGAAGAACTTCTCAGCATTGGCTCCACCCAGTGGCAGGCTCACCCCCACCACCAAGCAGAGTCAAAATCTCAGCGGTGGCCCCACTCAGAGACAGGCAAAAACCTACCTTCAAGTGGAGCTTCTTAAAGCCAGATCCGCCCCGCATCGGTTTCCACCCTCATTGGGGTTAAGTAGGTAGAATGGGAGTTCATGTCTTTCGTCATCGGCCTTTGGAGTATAAAGATTGCTTGAGGGTCAGTTTTATATATATATATATATATATATATATATATAAACGTGACTTAAATTAAATTAAACCAAGTGTCTGTAGACGTCTCTTGTTCCTACAAGAAAGAGAAATGAAAAACAATTTAAACTTAAATTATATAGGATTGAATTTTGGAACTTGACTAATTAGCTTAGTGCCGAATTAACATGATCCATTGTTTTGAAGGGCGACTGACTGGAGAAAATCTCCTGACTTCTGTTCTTTACAGTTTACACTGCAACATATCTGAAAGAAAACTTTAAAAAAAGGAAAAGAAAAGAAAAAAAAATTATTAATTAAATCTGGAGTTGGTCTGAGGAAAAGAAACCTGATATGACTTTGAAAGAAATCAATGGAACTTCAAATGAAACTCCCAAAATAAAAAGGGATGGACAGAGTGGGGGGGGGGGAGAACCTGGCCCGAGAGATGCAGCCCACAAGGAGCTGCACCGCCTCGATGTAAGCCTTCGCAGCTCGGGTTCTTAGGTCTACCCCCTCCTTTGTGGATTAATAATCATAAATCTGTTGGGGCAAGCGAAAAAAATTATATATATATATATATATATATATATATATATATATATTTTTTTTTTTTTTTTTTTTTTTTTTTTTTTTATATATATACTCTCTCCTGCGTGAACTAACTCAACTTTCCTAGCTGTCGTAACCCATGGAAGTATTTACGTCCAAACCACTCAGTGTCTTCTTTGATCTCTCACTCTGTTAACTTTCTGAAGGTGCTGCAGAAGTACTTACTCTCGACCTCTGTCAGGTCCAGATGACCTGTTACCTGGTTGGGCACGGCCATGGCTATCTCCTCAATATAGATATCCTTCCTCTCCATTTCTTTATTATTGCAGTCCCGTTTTTAAACATATTTTCACCCATAACTAGTTTGATTTCTTCTACAGAAAATTCTTCAGCCTCTTCCTGTATTGTTGTTTTGGTCTCCATTTCATCAGCTTCTGATGAAATGGAGACCAAATGAGGTTGTGTTATCTGGTTTTATGAACATTAAAAAATCAAACTACCTGGTTTGATTTTTTAATGTACCCTTCTTCAGGGCTTCGTGACCGCTTTTGTGTACCTTCTTCTTTAGTAGTTTCCATTTCCTCCTCCGTTTCGCATTCTTCCTCTGCTTCGTTTTCCTTCTCTGTATCTAAAGTGGTAGTTTCTTGTTGGTTGTGTTCCTTTATTTCTTCCACTGCGGTTTCCGGGGTGGTGGCTTGATCCTTGGCTGTTTCGTCTTCCTCTGTTCTTTCTTTGCTGGTCGTTTCTGCATTCTTAGTTACGGGCGCTTCCTTCTTATCGCGTTTTTGATTCCCTGTTGCTATTGTGTTATGTGCAGCCTGCAGGGTTGGGAAGTCTTCCCGTTCTGTGTCATTAATATTTACTGCTGGTGTTACTGTGGCTGGCGTGATAGCACCTCCCATCCTTTCTGCCTGGTTTCTGGATGGGCAGATGTCTACTTTGTGATCCATGGTGCCACATTTAAGGCAAGGTGCCTCACACTGAGCTAGGGCATGTCCTGCCGCCATGCAGTTCCTGCATTTGTTCTTGGGGCAGTCTTTACCTAGATGCTCCAGAGAACCGCACTTATAACACTGTTTCTTAACTCCAGGGTAGTTAACTACTACCCTGGCAGAGCCTAGAAAGACAAAATTGGGGACTTCGGCCTTCATTTCCATACGGAAAGTTACTTCGCCAGTCTTCCAGTCAGGGAAATCTGTATCGCTAGCGATTTTTACGTCGCGTACGACTCCCCATTTCGAAAACACTTTGTTGATTATTTTGGTTCCCCCTTCCAGATATTCTACAGGGAACCTCTCTATCCTTATTGTCTTGAAAACACTCCCTACTACAAAGGGAAATTTTTTTTCCCTTGACATTCTAGTCCTTTACTTAACTTGTTCCTGGTTTCCACATTCTTTACTACTACCTGGAACCTGCCTGCCCCATAAGGGGTAAAGCCAACTATATTTTCTGCCCCTACTGCTTCGCTAAGAGTTTTCGACACCGTCCTCTTCGGTATGTCGGCGTCCGCTTCGATGCCAGGGGTCCTGACTCGCGGTGAAAACGAAATCATGATTTAGAGAAAAAACTAAGTTCCAGAAAGGAAGAATCTTCAGAAACAGGGCTAAGCGATTCCTGTTTGCCGAAATCTCCTGCTAGAGGCGGTAGACTGCAAAACAAGCACAAGGCAAAAATAGACAAAAATAGAAAAAAATAGATTGCAAACGATCTTACACTAGGATCAGGGACAGGTTTCTGGAACATGGAGCTCTCTCTCTCTCTCTCTCTCTCTCTCTCAGGGTCGCTGGTGACAAAGAAGGCCCTCCTATTTGTCAATAATAGAAGAGTTCTTCACATCAGTAATACATCAGCTCAGCTAAATTAACAATTAATGAATACATCACAAAATAACCAAGGTGTTCCATGAAAATTTCAGGATTTGTGAAGTGTTTCCGTCGTAGGAAGTTTGGGAAACGCTAGATTACCTGGAATATCAAGGTTTTAAGTGAACCGAACTTGCATATACCTCTACTAACGAATTGCTAAACTGGTGTACTTATATATTGTTATTACTACGGTAACAAGCCAAAAGGCTATTTTTACCGGCGATATAAGTTAAGTTTAAGGGAGATGGTAAATCCCGTATTATTCTATAGCCGGGTACGAAACTTTCATCGAAATCCTAGAGTTTCATGCTTTTTGGCTTCTTATCGTAGTAATAACAATATATAAGTACACCAGTTTAGCAATTCGTTAGTAGAGGTATATGCAAGTTCGGTTCACTTAAAACCTTGATATTCCAGGTCTACCTACTCACTGATGAGACTTCAAAAAGGGTTCAAACCGGTCTGGGAAGTGACCTCTTCTCATAATGTAAAACAGTAATACACCTCCTAGGAGCTGCGTTTTACATTATGAGAGAATATTAAGGACAGTGACTGATCTTGCTCCACCTTTGCTCCGAGTTGCCCTGGTGTTGTACTACCCAAGTGATTACTTACACTTGGGCTCGCCGATAGTTTTTTCGGCACGAAACTCTAGGATTTCGATCCGAGTTTCGTACCCGGCTGTAGAATAATACGGGATTTACCATCTCCCTTAAACTTAAGAACGCTGACATTTTTTGTAAAAACAAATTCTAAGGGAGAAAAAAAATTATTGACAATAAATATTGTCCCTAACCAAACCATATGTAAAAAATTCCTATAATATGGAAGCAAGAAAAACTGACTGGCGATTTCTGTCATAGACAGTATGGTTTTTTATCTATTTAGAGAGGAAACTCTCTGTTAGCAATATTATTGAACGTTTTTTGTTGTTGTAAAAAAAATATTTGAATGACGTATCATTTTGTAACTTTTTGGTTTTTATTTCGATAAAGAGCTGTTATTTATTATTATTATTAGTATTATTATTATTAGGGGCCGAAGCAATTATGGCTTGAGAGCTGTATTTGGTCTGTTAATTGCGTGCGTTCTTTTGTCCGGTTTGCCTGTTTTGTGGAATAAAAACCCCGATTTTCCGAGAAGATATAAAAATGAATTTTTACTTTCTTCCATCTTCTGATACAAACTGTTTAAACCTCCTTCCAGTTGCATAAGAAATAATTATAAAAATACATGAAATAAATACAGAAGAAATGTAATATTATATGATATTGTAAAAGCTGACAATACCGTGTCATATAATACACGTTTGTGAATTTGCGTGTTTAAACAAAAAAAGTAGACGAACTGGATTTTTAAAAATGCGTGGAATGCTACAGATGACATCCGCAAATCATTCTCTTCTTTCCACGTGTAATGTTGACAGACTGGGCGTCTGATATTACAGCTGCACGTCCATCGTCCTTGGATCAAGTATGAACATTTTTTTTTTTTTTTTTAATTTTCTATAACCACTAAATAAACTGAATTGCGTAATAGGAGGGAAACCGTGCCATCCCGTGTTACCCAGGAAATCTTTTCATCAACTGCAGGTATGTTGTTATAGCTTGAACACCGCAGCATTTCCAACAACAAGCGAAGCGTGGGATTAAACTACATATTGATATCCTATCGTGGTCGTGATGAATTATGATGCGGGTAGCTGAGGCACGCGAAGCTTTTCCCTCTGACACAGTATCAAAATCGACAATAGTTTTTTGTAATTCATTTATACTAATTATTTATGTATAATTTAATTAACATTGGATTATTCCTATAATAAACAAAAATGGATGAGATGAATTCATTTTTATAAACTGCTATTTTATTATAAAATGTTAAAAGAAAATACTCGCAATGGCGCTGTGTTAAAGATAAATAATTATTGAAGTGAGAGCGATAACGCTGTTTTCGTGGAAATCATTTTAGGGAAACATTTAGGGAAAACGGCAGGAATATTGAAGAGAACGTTTTACGTTTTCTTTCTTTTTAAAGACAAGCCCTTATAAACTCAAGTAGCTATACAAGCTCGTCCATAACAGGTGTCCCATTTGGGATTTAAACCCACGACCTACTGATTGAATAGAGGTTACTTTTTTTTTTTTTTTAGAGCGAATAAACTGTACGATATTATTTTTAGCGATATTTTAATAGACTGTATCAAATAAATTTTAAAACAATGAGAGCCAAGTGGATATAACTTGGTATGAAAATCTTTGCTTTTGGATTCTGCGTAAACTGACTACATGCAATTATTCGGGGTTTCACAATCATGGGGAGATTCCCCAAATCATGTTCCTTATTAAACATGTTAAACACTAGTGATACAGGTATTCAAGATTATGTGCGCGCTAAATACTAACATTTTCAATATTATACATCTACAATGTACAGCCTATGAATAAGTCACGAAACTAGAATAGGAGAGAGTGTTGATGGGTAAGCGTATAGGATCGGGCCTCCTGGTTAAAATATAATGATTTTTATTTAGTAGTTTTTTATTTAATAGATAAATCAAACGAAGCATCTATATTTTAGGAAATTATCCCTGTCGATAAATATTTATAATACAATTTAGGATATTATTCCATCACATACAATGTATCTTCCAACCACTTTAGTCATCTTTGAGATTCTAAAATCTAAGTAATTTCTTTTAAACACAGATTCATCATTCGTAAACAAAGATGATCCTGTGTTAGATGAACCAGGATGAAAGTTTAGAACATTCAGAATTGTGTAAGATAGGACTCTGTTCTCGGTTCATCCTACTAAGGATCATCTTGTTCTATTGGAA
The DNA here is from genome assembly GCF_054136105.1 of Typopeltis vanoorti. Lineage (NCBI taxonomy): Eukaryota > Metazoa > Arthropoda > Arachnida > Uropygi > Thelyphonidae > Typopeltis > Typopeltis vanoorti. The sequence continues at coordinate 36,541,178 of NC_143571.1, read as the reverse complement.
TACCTCAGGACAGAATCAGAGGCCGATTACCAAAAAAAACCCTGCAATTTGGGTATGAACGCTATAAGAGGGTTAACAAAGGTTTGCTTTACCCACAAATGCTCATTTGCGTATGCAAATTTAAAACGTTTTACGTACAAGTGTGCTAAAAGGAACTTTTGTTGCATATTACTAACGTAACAAGTTGCAAACATAGAATATAATTACGTAATTACCGTATGTACTTTCTAGTACAATGGATACATTTGATTGCTACTTTCTATCGATACATACTGGCAAATTGCAATACTTAATAGATGAGGTAATGTTTGGTTTAGAACAAATTTAAGCATTAGTTCTACAAGTGTTGTTATGCAGCAGTTAAGTGAATGTGCAAATTCCTATTGTGTGTCGTTTGTGTAATGGAACGCTGATAATCATCTGAAGATGTCTTCATTATCAGAGTAATAAGACAATTACACGAAACTACTCTGTTTATCATTCCTTTTCTTCTTCGTGTTGGTACATCAGATAGACTAGTTGCTTCTTCATACGAACTTTAATCTCATTATAGTATTAAATTGCTTCAATGTTTTATGTCCCTTCTTCAGGGGACTAATAATGATGATGGATACCAAGCTCTACATCAATGTTATGCTATTATTATTGTTAATATTTATCGTAAAATTTGTGTTGAATATTACGCTGACAGAGACGAATATTATTTCAAGCTTTGACTATATGGAGATATTTAGATTTTTTTTTTCTTTTATTTTTTTAGAAGTTATTTCTTGCTACAATCATAGCACCAAGAATATCCATGCCACTATTTTAATTTTTACAAGTTTTTAAATTCGGTCCCTAATATAAATAGCCACACACTAACATGGCAAATCGCTTTGTATTTGAACTTGCAACATATTGATACAAACAAACGCAAATGATCAAATCAAACATCTCACCACATTTTTTTTTTGTAATAGTCTTATTGGGTCCATTCACCATACCATGAATTATAGTTCGTTAACCTCAGCGTGATAGAATTGCAATAAAAAACGAATGTTATACAAACAATTTTTAAATCTGTCTCTTAGTACTATCATATACAACCATTCTTAAGTACCATAGCTTGCATTTTAATTGGGTCTCCTAACCACCATATAAAATTAGACTACTTGTCATGATTATTTATTATATAATTATTTAAAAAAAAGTAATAAATTAACTGCTTGTGTCTCATGGTACTGTTATGGTAGCGATGACAATATGCAAATCTCATTCTCTTAGGAAGTGATGGTCTAAGTAAGTAGGATATCTTAGCCTTGGGCAGAAATACAAGATGAGGAAAAGAACAGATAAAAGTTCAGTTACCAATGCTGCATTTAAGATTAAAACCAGGAAGACTAGCTCTCAACTATCAAAATAAATAAAATAAACAAAAATGGTCTCGTTTGTGTGTTTATGGATAAACAAAAACATAGAAAACTTTGCTTAATGCAGAGGAATTCAATGAATATCAAAAGGATTAACATGTGAAGCTGTTTAAGACCACACACACACACACACACACACACACACACACACTGAAAGAGCAGTAGCACTGCATTGAACTGCAAGGTTCTTTTCCAACCTTCCAATCAATTGGTATGTCCGTTCCCATAATAACTTCCACCTATTCCTGTATTGAATTTTAAACTAAACTAAACTTCCTGATATATTGTTCCTTCCTCTCTCTGAGTGTGGCTAAAAGACGTCTTTCAGAAGATGTATATAATCCATGTTCATACAAAATTACAACACGAACTATGAGAGAAATACTAGATGGATTTCTAATTGAAGATTTCAAAATTCACATTCGTATTATTATGTACTTAAATAGACGAAAACTATCGCCTATTTTAAGTACAACATTAAATGACAATTTCGTTTCGGGCTGCTTACCTTGTTCGGAATTCAATGTATGTTAGAAATTGTTATACTTTCATGTATTTCTCTGCAGACTTCTTTAGAGTAAGTTAATGGGAAACAGACGGAAATTGAGTACTTAGTTACTCATCAGTGGATCTAAACTGTTTCTAGGAGATGGATATTGGTCATAAAATACATGACGCGAAGAAAAGACAGAGTAGATGGCCAATTACTATGAACTATGATGAGAAAAAGAATGACGCTGCATTTCTGAAAGGAGGATAAAAGAAAGTGGAAATTTCGCGAATGTTTTTTTCTTCTTCTTCCTGAATTTTACAGCAAATTGCCCTCCCCCTATAGTAATGTCTTTCTAAAATCCTTAAATTTATGTCCAATAGTTTATTATAATTACAAACTTATTACGAAAATTTTTTAAATAAACTAAGTCTTGGTGATATTTACGCATTGCACAATATTATATATGATGGAATTCCCCCCTCTCCCTTGTATCGCAAATTGTGTTCCGCTTGCTTGCTCAAAGGTAGTGTGGGAACTGTTCTATTTCAGTTTATTATAATATTGTCCTACCTTTTCTCTGTTGGAATTTAACCGCACATTCAATGATGGGTTACAGACATCGTTTATTGAAACCCAAGGACACGCCTCACCAAACAAACTCACATAGGATGATGATTTAGGGATCTAGAAATTATCTTTGTAAGGAAATGACTAATTTAGATTTTTTTAAAAGAAACTATTGGACCTATTATTTCGTGAGAATTTTAAAATTAAACTAACTTTAAAAAAAAAAAAAAGAATTCTTTGCCATTTGAAACTGCAGGGTGGCGCATAAGTCACGAAGGGGTTTAAATATTTTAATATACTTTTTATTTATTAATTATTTTTATTCTCGTTTGTTATAATGAAATACAGAATGTGGAGTTTTGTTTTATTTTATTTTATTTTGGTGAGTTTTCATTGTCGCACCGCTAGAGCCACAGTGGAACTCCTCAGGCACATTTTTGAAGAGTGGATAATTTCTCCAGGAACTGCAATTAATTAACCATCGCGTTCTCCAGATCTGATGGTTCCCAACTTCTTCCTATGGGGCTACCTAAAGAAAAAGGTGTATGCGAACAAGCCCTAAACAATCCAACAGCTAAAGGAGAACGTTCATGCAGAAATGAGGGTGCTGAAGTCAGTAACAGCTCTCATGGAACATGGCGTAGAAATGGCCGTCTTTGTCAAGCGATTAAATGATTTTGTCTGCCGAAAACTGCATGTTTTATGAATTAAATGATTCATAAACTGTGAATATTTTTCCTCAGCTCAGGAAATCTATTCAGGGAAAACATTTTTAAATGATTCAAAGATTTGATACTTCAATGACATTCTTCTTACAAACGGGAAACGTGATAGTGAAAGGATATTATGAAATGTATCAAATAATAATAACACAAGTCGTGGCTTTAGAGTTTGCTGGATTCAAGGTAGTACAATGCTAACGGCATTTAGTGGTGGAGGTTCCAGTAAGCTATGTATCTAAATTTGTCGATCAGATTGCAGTACGAACTCGAGACAACTAACTTGCTCGCTTTGTCCAATGAAAGGGACCTTCATTGGAAAGATATGAGTTTGAATCCCACCTAAGATATGACTAATCTTTATGAAGGATTTTTAATCCGAAGATAAGTTAGCCGATCTCATACGGAGGTAGATGATTTTTTCACTATTGTTAAGTCTTGCTTGTTTTCTTTTTTTCCAGACAATCATCATAGGGATCCAACGCCCAGCCGTTTTTACCATGACACCCATAGATATCCGAAAATGGGGATCCTGGTGTTGTGCACGCAATGCTTTATCGCCTGTTTCTGCAAACGAGCAGGCCTACATGGTTCAGCCATTATTAATAATCTAGTGAGCATGTCTGAAAGGATCGCTGGCGTTGTAGTGAATTTTCCTCCACATGATTTGAGGATAGGGCTCAACTCCAAGCTTGCTGCATGCTAGTATAATCTAAGGTAATGCTAGTATTGCACTTTCAAGACCATTTATTGTTGCCGGATAGTGAGCGTCCATATGCAAAGATCCTCACCCACCAGGGCGAGAATCTCTTTCGCAATCTAAAACTCCTTTGAGGCTGAATTCTTCATCTAAAAACAGTGTCCCTCACAAAACCTAACCAAGTAGGAAAACCGTAGATACCTAATTTTCTAACAAAAGTAGGGAAGAAAAACATGTAAATGTAAATGAGTAAATGTATATTCAGAGCTTAAAAACCACGGACCGAAAACAACACAGCACATCCTGCTACCAACTAGAAATATCGTTCTTATTTTTGACACATCTCTAAACCTTCTACATCCCTAAATACACTTCGACGCTTTAAATATCAGAAATACGGGCATGCTCAAACTGTCTGTCTGTCGTGAGTCTACTACCCGTGCCAGAAAGTTGCTGTCTTTCGCATACCAAGAACAACTTCGTCAGTTATTTCCCACATTCTTTCTTACTGAGAGATGGATGATGATGATCGACTTAAAATGCAATATTGTAAGTCGAACACTAATCTTATGCTATGCCATTTTCTCGTGGCGTGCCACCACTTTACCTAAGTGACCATAAAAGTATTTTATATCTATATACTACCTAATTAAATTAGTTTTCTTTATTTCCTTGTACATAAAATTTTATTTACTCCTTTCATTATTTATTTTACCTTGTATGACGTTGTAATCTTTTAGCATGGGAAATCTGGCCTTAGCTGTCCTTGTGCTAATAAAATCAAACAAACCAACTTCAGCGTTACAAATTTAACAGGATTTATTAATGGGTCAAGTTCCAGTGACGAATTAAAAAGACAATAAGAGTGATTAATTCTCCTGAGAAATCAGAAGGAAAAAAAAATCTAAATTTTAGATTTAAAAAAAAACAAACTTGGACATTTTTTAATTATAATACAAATTCTAAATTTGAAATACAAGCTCTGAGTGAAATATTGAAGTAAATCATATGAATAAAACAAGAAACGTTAAAAAAAAAAAAACTATTAGTCAATTGGTCTGCCGCTGAGAGCCCAGCCATCCCCTTCTATTCATCAGTCTCCTTTTCCTTGAAGCTACAGTTCAGATCCATCCCATGGGCATCAACGTAATACTGTAATCTCGCGTTGTATCAGCCTGACTTCTGTTGTTGTCTTCTGGTGATATAGTCTGGTGGTGAAATGGCATCTCCATTTGTAGGCAAAATGACCAACTGGCAGAAAAACTGGCGAGAATGAAGAGAGAGAGACTGAAAAAAATTATTACTATAAATATTGTGTATGAAGAGGTGTTCTGAATGTGACAGGTATCCAATACAAATCACAATAAAGTTTCGCTTCTCAATTTTATGAAGGGTTATAAGACAAACTGTCATATCGAAATAATAAGGAAGAGCGTGCATACTTTATTTATTTATTGTTTTTAATACTTCCTTGTATAAGAATATAACAACAATAATCAGACACTAATAATCAAATATCAACAATAAGGTGCATATTAACATATCGACATATAAATTAACATATAAATTATTAACACAATTCCAAAATATTAATATTAAAATGATAAAATATTAATATTTGCAAGCCTGGTCGGTTGTACGATTAAACGTGTGCGTTTTTCAACCAAAACCGAAAGCTAGTTTGAATCCCAGGATGGACAAGAATGTTTGGGATTGTCTTTAATTGGGAGATAAATTTCAACTCCAGATATGAAACCACCTTCCTGGAGGCCTGAAGTGGCTTGAAAAAGTTCCACGTTTGTTCTTTAGCACAGGGTTTCTGACGATGTAAAAATAATATTTAGTTTTACATCGGCTAGGGATTTAAAAAATCCCTAGCAGCCCGCGGTACTGATATACTATAGGTTTCCAATCTTTCCTAGTGGGAAACATAAAAAATTAAAATATGAAATATGTTTAATGAACATACAGATTAATATTTTGATATGGAAATATTACTTTTTTTTTTATCTTATTCATCTCCCCACTCCCCAGAAATCAATGTTATTCGGTCTAGAATACGCGGTTAAAATAAACTTTAAAACTTCCATTTAAATTGTTTTAAAAATGGGACGATGGCGCCTTGCTAAGATGAACTACTTGTTCAAAGGCTACAGCAACTTCAACTTAGTTGCAAACAATAATTAACTACAAACCTCTTCCTACATAACATTTTTTTTTTTCATCTTGATAAATAAAATCAACTAACAGGCCATCGAGTCCCTAAGGCTGTACAGGTTCGTGACCAGTTTAGCGACTCTCATCCTTTCGAGTTGCCACATGTTCCTTTTTTTTTTTGCTTCTTTGTGGTTTTTGCTATCAGCACAGAAAATGGTTCGTAAAATCATAACATTAATTAAGTTGATATATATTGGATTGGAGGGCAAACTGAGTAGAGAAAAGAAACGTAAAAAGGGGGTGAGGTGGGGAAAGAGAAAATAGGTTTTTCCCTAATAATAAAAATAAAGCTGTCTTACTCAGGTCAAAACAAAAACAACATAATACAAAACATTTTACTTGCTGCCAACAGTAAGTCTATGTAATTAGGCTCAGAGCATCATCATGTATAATTATTATGCCAGACATTGTCTTCTGGTATACAAGAATTCGGATGCTTCATTGCAGAATCTAATTATTTTTGGAATTGTTTTCCCATACTGTGACATAGCTGCACGTATGTTAGCCAACGTGATGTGACAGCATAATGAGAAACTATCTAAAAAAAAAAACTTAATTATCTAGAAAAAACATTAATACTACTCGCGTCTAAATACAATTCAAACAACCATTTCTAACAAAAGTTAACTTCTAGTTGATCCATACTTTTTATTATACGAAATTAAAGTATGGAAACGGAACTACTATGCCAGCCAATTCTTCTCCAATCCCTTTAATCAATATAAATCAGGAATTTTTGAATTTGGAAGATTTAAAGATGATTAAAGTTTCAGAAAATACGACATTCAGGGTTGGATTAACGAAATGTGTGGTTCTATTATTGAAATACTCAGATAGCCCTTCCGCAAAACTGTCGCCTGAACACAAATAGTTTGTAGATTCTCAGTGAACCGTTTAAAAATGTAGCAAGACAAGCTTAGATGATGTCATTGCTCCATGACTGGGTGATGCTCTCGAAAAGCCACTTCCGTAGCATGAGGTGGGAGTAGACGAGGGGGGGGGAGAAGATGAACAGAGGAAGGGGAAACAAAAGAGCAGGGGATGGGTTTAAGGGGGAAAGAACAAAATGTCCTTCTCATATCTCGGCGAACGAGGCGTTTTCTATGCTGCTTGACTTCCACGCACTGACTCACTCACTCGCACCCGTTCGGCAGAGCAGAAAGCGTGGTCGACAAATTCGGAGATCAGCAGTATACGAACAGAAATGCGAATTTCATTACGGAGAGAGCGTCTGCCTCTAATTGCCTGCGTGAAGATCATCTGGATAAATGCCACGGAGGGAAGCTCCAAAGTAGCAAAAGATTAATGAGAAAATAAATGTGATTCTTAAGTTGCTCGATGTTTTTTCACTTGGATCCGTTAGGGTCCGGTAATAGATACGAGCTTGAAAACGATGAAATAGAAGAGGAAAAGACAGTTTGGATTTTTATCTCTTGCTTCGATTTGGCGAATATTTCATTCCTTTGTGTTCCCAAAAGGTCAATGACCTCTCAGCGAACTGGGAGGGCTCTTAGAAAGAAATATGATTTTGTATTATATTTTTGATTGCTTTAGAACACCATTAGTTCTTATTGTTCAGATAATGTTTGTGGGTTCAATGGGGCAAATGTGTGCCATGTTGTGGCATTGTTTCATTGTCTATACAACAACTTGTACTACAGTGGGTATTAGAATTTCTTTGGTCTGTATTTCTTGTTTCTCCTTCTATAGCTGTCTGTTTTTATTCTTTTTTTTTTTTTTTTGTCCTGTTTCTTTGGTTGCTCTTTTCTCTTGTTTTGCTCTCTCTCTCTCTCTCTCTCTTTCTTTGATTTGCATCACGAAGAGGAGAATTATATTTTTCAGACGAAAAGATGCATTCAATAGGAGTCAAACAACACTTCCACTAAGAGGAAAGATTTCACAGTTTTTTTTGTTGTTGTTGTTTTTTTAATGTTGGTGATTAGAACGAAAAAAAAAATAATAAAAGGATCCATTTTTATTTTCCTTTCCCAAAATAATTTCTGAGAAGGGAAAGAATTTCTTAGGAAATTCTTTAAAATTTGCTCTTTCTTTAAAAATAGCTCAAAGAATTTTTAAAAATTTTAAGCAATTGTTTGTTTGCATTCTTTAAACAATGTTCATAATACCCAAGCAATTTTCTCTCAAACACTTACAGAGAATAAAAACAAAATAAATAAAATAAAATATATTAAAATGAATTAAGATATTAAATATTAAACTTGGAATTTAATTTATCAAATGAATTTATACGAATTCTATAAATCGATTTTATTCGAATTCTATAATAAAAATTTTCTAGAAATTTTTTTCTGAGGAATTGACAGTTAATAAATTTACTAAATTATTATCAATAATTTCTGTATTTTATTTTAGAATTTTCAAATAATAAATTATCACGTCTCAAATTCTGCTTTATGTTTGCTTCGATACGATGATCAAAGAACTTCCCCTCTCGAAGTCTGAATATTCCAATTGGAATATTCAGACTTGGGGGAGGGGAAAATACCTCCAAATATAGTAAAAAATCTCTGCACTTTCATTTAATATCGGTGTTAGTAATCCTGTACAAGATCAGATTGCTGTGAATCTATCATAAAGGATTTTGGGAGTCAGGGAAACATCGTTATCATTTTTACGTGCGTGTTTGAGAGACAGGGGTTGTGTTTGAAAAATAGTAATAACTGGAATTCGCTCTCAAATAAATAAACAAATAAATAAAAATGAAAACGGATGAAATTTTCTTTTAACCACCAAAGCAAAGACAGAATACCTTAAGGATTATATTATGCTTTTATACATTTTCCGGGAACCGCATATCAAACATAGATTTGCTAACATAAAGATCATTATTCAACTTATGCGTTTTCAAAAATATAATAAAATTATATAATAAAAATTATAACAAAACCAAAATATGATCATTCGATTAAGAAATTATCTATATCAAATACATCCTAGTCTCCATGTTTCTAATTTAGTACAGTATTTCTTAAAAAAAAAAACGAACAAAAAGTGCGGTTATAAAATTTGCTTATCAATAATATAAGATTCCAACTTATCTACAAAGTGACTTCAACTTTTGGTAAAAATCATTAACCTGATTATTCAGATATCTTTATGATCGTTGAAACAACAAACTAAATTAAACTACTTTCTTAATATATTTAACTTAAATTAACTACCAAGCTATTTACACAAGTCGATCTATATAGGTACTTTAAATTAAGCGTAGGCAGCCATCTTTCTTGTCGATAATCGAAAGGTAGCTACATCGTTATCTCTTCTATTTACCGAGAAATTCCATCATTAAGGAATCCTGCATTAAGGAAATGAACGATAGAGTGCCATTAAAGATCTCAATTTTCCTGTTCTATCATCTTCTGTTCAGCGACCCACTTTTGAAGTCGTGCATTTCTTAAATTAGATGGGAAGTGGTTATCCTGTCTTGTTTTGTGCTTTTGTGAGAGGTGCTTTACCCTATGATTGACCATTGAGAAGGGGGGAGGGGGTTGTTAGGGATCACTGAAGTAAAACAAAGCCGGTGCATCAAACAACTTATAAAGGTGATTTGGTAAGAACAACAACAAAAAAAAGTACTCTCGTGTCTTCATGTACAGAATACAGAATATCAGACAAGTCCGATTTTGTTTAACAACAAAATATATAGGAAAATATACACTTGTCAAGCGCGGTACACGGAAATCTTAGCACTTATTTGTTTCTTTTTTAGGAGTAACATCTTTGAGGCTAATGTAGAATGTCATAGTTGATCACATTTTCCTCCGTTATTCTTTTAAGTGTATTGCAAAGGACTGTTTTTCTTTAAACATTTTTGTTTAACTGCAAGTTTTTAAGAAGGTGGCACAATTAAAGGACATCTAGCCACATGATCTGTAGCTTCAAGGTTATTTACCCCTCGAGATGTCTTATCCATTGACAAAAGATTTCACTATTTATCATTAGAGTGGTCATCAGAGACCACTCACTGAATTTAATTTATACATCATTATGTAAATGAGTGATCTTAGCATAATACATCGCTTAAAGTGAGTTTACTTTCGGTGAAGATAGACTATTCTATTCTCTATATTTATAGGTAATTACTAATAACCCCTCCTCTAAATAAGTGGTTTCTCCTCTTCCTACTCCATTTCACTACTGAATAAAGAGTTTTAAAACTATAGTTCCATTACTTCTCTTTACCTTTGTGCAATACGATATATTATTAGGAGATTAATAAATATAAACGTTATGCTTTTAATAAATATTTATTATTCTTATTAATCCATGCACTTAGAGGCCTATGATCTGTTAAGAATGTCTGGCTTTCGTAACTATAACTTCTGGATAATATGATTAGTTTTAAGCCTAAATATATATTTTTGTGAGTAAATTGCGCGTGTTCTCTGGCCGATTTAGGGGAAGAAAAAATCTCCCGCTTCCATACGAGACCGATTAACTTACCTTTAGTTGAAAAGCTATGGTTAAGGTTTTTCTTCCTGGTGGGATTCCAACTAAAGAGTATTGTCAAAAAAGACTGAGCTACATCGTTTATTACAACTGTTAATAAATATTCAAAGATTGGTGACATTAAGTTAACTTTAAAGAAAATTGCCATTACAGGAAATACGGATTTGCTTTTGTTAACAACCATGCAACAATTTCTTGATTAAAAATCACCTTAACAACATCTGTCATAATAATAATAAACGTAAGTCTTTAGTCCTTAAAAGGACTGGCTTAAAAGGACGAAGCAAGAATGCTTTTCATATTCCCCGTTATCTGTAGAGGACAGTGTAAGGATAAGGCGTTATTGAGCTACATAAAGCTCTGATCATGGCAGGAGGGTAACAGCAATAACCGAGCCTCGGTTAGAACTTCATTGGCTACAGCATTGTCATCCATTACCCTCCCCGGGTACCCATTTTAGTCGCCTCGTGCGACATGCATGAGCTACATTGGGACGATTCTTAAGTAAAGCCGTGTATAAAAATTAGAACGATCCCTAGACCACTCAATAGTAGCCGAAAGATCGTCCAACTCAGCGTTGGCTCCACTCAGTGATCCCCCCCCCCCACCGGGCAGAACTGCTGATATTCCAGGGAAAAGCGTCCACCGACGAGGCTCCTTACGAGCCACGCCGGAGAACACCCTCCTCAGAGACTCAAAATGCTCTCTCAGGGAAAACCTCCCGAAATAAGCCCCCCCCCCCTCACCGGGAGCAAAATTTTGGAAGAAACCTGAAGCGAACTCTCGAAACTCAGCGTCCATTTAGTCGCCTCTTACGACATGCTTGGATTTGCATTGGAGCTATTCTTATCCTGGCCACCACACGGGAGTACCGTCATAATAAACGTAAGAAGGAGAAATTGTTTTAAAGTATGCAAATTTTATTAATAAATAAAAGGTGTTTTTATAAATCTTAATAAATAAGTAAAAATTAATGCAAAATAAATTTTATCTTTTTTATATTTTTTATAAAAGATCCTATCTTCTTAACTTTATTTTATAAAAGGTGTTTTTATAAATCTTAATAAATAAGTAAAAATTAATGCAAAATAAATTTTATCTTTTTTATATTTTTTATAAAAGATCCTATCTTCTTAACTTTATTTTATAAATTTCATGGACTTCATGATTTTCTTTTCTCTTTACAGGGATTTTGCTTCCTAGTTACATATAATAGACAGTATGAGCTTATTCAAAATGTGTACCGCCATTTCATAATTTTACTATTATACTACAAATGATACAAATAATAAATAAAAGTAGAAATAACAAAGATAAGGTACACTTTAAGTTTGGGTTGCGTTGTATTTCGTTAGCGATTTGTTACATGACAAATTTTAAGACGGTATTCAGGTTGCTTTCACTGAGTAGCCATTTTACAAATATACTGCACAAGCGCCTCTACTCGACGTTGCAGCAACTATGGCTATCTACGTATTTCAAAACATGAACTATACATTGTTTCATTGTTTGTAATTTTGAATATTTGTTTATTTTAAGAAATAATTTTTTCTTAAATATAAATCACACTATTTTTTGAATATTTAAGAAATGGTGTCTAACATTTTTAACAACCCTGTATTTGCTTGCTTGTTGTTGTTACCACATCTCAACAGTTAAGATGGACGGTTATTATTATTATTATTATTATTATTATTATTCTGTAGAATGAATGTCAGATGAAACACTAATCACACAGTGAGTATGATCGAAATATTTATTCAAATCTCGATATTGAGCATCCTTTTATCAATCAACTGGAGATGCGAGAGGTTGGGCGATGGAAAAGGTCAAGAAGGGCTGCTCCCTAGTTAAATGAAATATATTTATATTAAATCTAGAGTTAATTTGTGTTTCAAGATATTATTTTCAAATAAACATAATGTCTGTAAACTCAGATCAATTCACAGCGAGTATGAGTTGTAAGTTTGTGTAAGTTTGTGTATTTAGATATTTATTTTTATATGTGAATCGTACCTTTGAAAGGCTGTAAACCTAAATAAAGATAGATAAGTATCTACAGCAAATTATAATGTGACCAGTGACCAATCAAAAATACAATTTTAGTACACAGTGACTTGGTAATTGCCCAACATTGCCTTCGTAAAATGATAAATTTGCAGATTTTAATGTTAAATCTGCGATCAATTTATTCACTTGGCATTCTTACTCATGTATTGAAACTATATACGATTTTTCTCATTATTCTTAACAAATTTTCAGTGGATTCAGTTAAGAACTTTTGTTGATGTTCATGTTTACAATTAGAAATAAAGTGTAATGAACCACACACGCAAAAACTTAGCAAAACGGTACATATGGCAAAAAAAAAAAAAAAAAAAAAACCCGACCATTCCTCTTCACTTGAGTGTCAACTTTTTTTTTTTTTTGCTACATTAGTTTTGTTCTTTTAATGCTAATATTATTTCTCCGTGTTTAGTATATATATTACACAGTGAAACAAAGCTTTATATTGGACAACTTAAACAAAATATAACTGAAGCAACTATTTTGCTTAGCAGTGGCAAAGACAAAATGTAGAAGTTGCATTGATAACAAAAAAGTCAATTATTGCCAACAAATATGCCATTTCCATTCAAAGGATCGCATTTCCCTGATTGCTACACATTAGCTAAGTCAATCAATCAATACAAAAACAAACATTCAAGTTACAGTGGTGGACTTCAGATTCGTACGTTAGCGATACTACATCAATCAAGAGTTCTGATGGAAAAGTAGTTTTGCACGCACAAATGCACGAAAAAAAAAACTTCATTTATATACAGGCAGTATTATAACACAGTTGCGTAATGTTATCAACGCTATCCTCATTATTGTTATAAATGAAATGTTTCTATCTGTTCCTTTGTGTACATGCTAGTATTAAATATATATCCTTTATAATTTTATGTGGCGTAGAAAATTGCCAACTTATTATAAGTATTGAGATTTTATCTATTGAAACATATTACAAAGAAAATATGACTCTTCGAAATAATATAGAATTTTTTTCAATTTTTTTTTCGATGAATAGTATATAAATGCTAGGCTTAATCCTTATTATCAAATGCAAATGGTTTCGGTATTTAAGATTCCCGTATGATTGACTATCTGTTGTCTACTTATCAGACATAAACTCTTGTATTCGATGTACTGCAGGTGCAAGGCTACTTAATACACTTCTCTAAAACTACAAGAGAAATACGAATCCTTGTGAACTGTGTAATCGAAAGCTGGTTATTGGTTGACATCACGGAAAAGCAGCATTTCAAACTATCACATACGTGCTACTAGAGACCGTCATCGCAAAGGACTAAGATTTTAATCCTGACATCGATAGAAACAAACGTGTTTACTCAGAATAGGATTATCAAGTTCGAAGTCTTTTGAGATATTCGATAAGACAACTTGAGCCATCATGACAGAATAATTTAACAAGTAAATCCTATACGACGAAGGTATTTTTGCGTAATTCGAGTTGACGATGGTAAATCAAGAAGGAAAAGTATACTTCGCAGTGAAATAAAAAGGCTTTCAAAGGAGTTCTTTACTGAGCGTTTAATTAAATTTAGGATATTATTAACTTATCTCCCAAGGTCAATAGAATCCTAAGTTAAACATTACTCGTATTTATCTGATTCCACTTCTTCGTTGTGCCTTTGTGACTTCAAATGAATGCATATTGGTAGCAGATTATTTTGTTTTTGCTTTTTATTCAGGTGATTAATATTTTTTTTTAATATTGCGATTTTGGTTTAGATAATTATTCTATATGTTTACAGACATATATAATACATATCCTAATATATTTATTCTATATAAAGCATAGAATAAATATCTTATATAATTCCTCTTGTGCCTTTTTATTGCACGCACATCTGGCAACATATTTCGCTCACCCACCAATAGAAAGATCTGCTTTTTACTTCCTTGATAACTATACTCTTACTCAACCTCCAAGGAGGAGTCTCATTCTTTCACTTCTTAGGTGCTTAAAAATCTTTCCTCTTTCTGTCTTGTTAAGTCCCTACATCAACTTATACCTCCCCATCATATTTCCTCCTATTCTCCAAACTTTGCACTTCACCCCGCTTTAATCTATTCATATTCAACATTCCATAGTCCTGACATCACCTAAGTTATCCGCCTTCTACCGTTAAACCCAGACGATAAGCCTACACGCAATAGTCCAGTAAGGGCTGATCAAAGCTTTATTTAGAGAAACAACTTCCTTATTCTTACTCAGTACCCTTTGTTATATGCCCCCCCCCCTTAAACTTCAACTCCTCGTCCATCGCACCTGACCTGATCTCTTCAATCTCCTAAAGCTCAATTCTAATCTCATCAATATGATACAAACCTTTTTCAGTCCAAAATACAAACCCTTCTTTGCGAAATTAAATTCGGGTTAATTTTCCTCAGCATCACAGAGTTCACATCACTGCGAACTCATGCTATGTTGAAACCATTTCACTCTTCTGTGCATCATGAAAAAACAACTGTACACCTTTCAAGAAATCTACAGTATCCTTAATATTGAAGTTAAATAGCAGTGGTCCAAGATTAGGAGTCCTACAGCACACCCTTTGTCATGCTCCTTCTCCTTAACAACAAAAGATAGCATGGGATTTCTCGATTCCAAACTTTTTGATATCTGTCAGAGAGTTGCCCTCTTATCCATGTTATCAGCTTATTTATGAATCTTTTCTCAATCACCTTAATTTCTGTAATAACCTGTAGTACAATATCTCTGTTAAAGGCTTTGAAAAGTCCAGTAATATTGTCCTAGGGTTAATGCCCTTATCCAACTCAGTTGTCACTTTATTATAAAATGTAAGTAGATTTAATATAAGGTGTTAACAAAGCCATGTTGTACCCAGTATCTATCCATGTTTGAGTTATGTCATAACGAACTTTTCCGGGATTAAGGAATTTTAATCTCACTTTGTTCCCAATGTATAACTGGGTGTAAACATATATTTTCTAATTATTATATTTAAAAGCCAAGTGAATTAAATAAACGGCCAATAAGGTAAATACCAAAACAATTAATAAAGTCCACACACACACACACACACACACACATACAAAAAAAAAAAAAAAAAAAAAAAAAAAGCTGCCTAGCAACGGCAAAAACGTAACATAATTGACACTTAACAACAAAATTATGAGTGTAAGATGACGTTCACTGGCGGCGATTGAAGTTTTCCTCACATTGCCCACTGACTACTTTAACAGGCCTCCTCGCGAAAAATACTTGTCGCGTGCAGTATATCGTAATAGGAGATTTAATCCGAAGTTCAAATTAAGTTAAGAAGCAAGTCACTTACTATTAACAAAATGCAATATTGATGAAACAATTGTTCGTTATTTTAAATAATTTCTGATAGAGAAAAAAAATCGAGAAATAATTTTAAAAGTATACTTGCAATAATCACTCACAATTCAGTAAGAGGTTTTGCCAACTAAACTCTTCAACACGCTAATCACTGAACTAGGAAATTTGCGTTCTCCACAATTAGTATATTCTCGGGTGCAGATTTCTTACGTTCCATCATTAGTATAAAATTCATAAAATAGACATATTTCAAAATGACTACATCGACAAAAGTCAGTCTAAGAGTTATTAGCTATCCCTAAAGGAGTGATAGTTTTATCCAGTAGGAAGGCTCTTATTTCATATTATTCTACATTTATTGCAGTTCTTTCTTTCATCTTTCCGCTAATCAACATCTATATATTAATCGTCAAAATAGGTTTAACTGTCACTCGACATAAGTGAAAATCAGTACTGTAGAAAACAGCGCTTATATTACCTGATGTATAAATAGCGATATTTATTCACGTACAGAGTTTAGTTTATTTATTCCCAAAATCAATACTTCCGCAAAGTAAAACTGCATCACAATTTACTTTATAGATATCTTTATAGATATAAAGCTAGATTTAGTATATAGAGATACTATGAACCATAGATAACTTTTTATTTGGTTTTTATATGAAGAATTTGGACCACTCCAACAATACGTCTTATTATTAAAGTGGTCCAGAATCCTTATGCAAAAACGCATGTGGGACCAGAATGTTCCACATGTTTCAGCAGATTAAGGAAGTGTGCTTATAGCCTATGATTTATATTTAAACCCATCATGCTCTCCAACTCATTCTTGAACCTTTTTTTATCTCTCGATGAAATAATGGAGTTGTCATTCTGGGTTGCCACCGCCACTATCTTGACGTGACTTGAAAAAAAGTAGCATTTTTGGTATCTAGAGCAAGGTTTCGTAATTATCTTTCCCTAGCCCACCCACGTTACTGATGTACAATGAATTTACGACCTTTTCGTGGGTTCGATACATATCTGCAGTCATTGCATAAAAAATCAATCTACGTAATATGATCAAAGAAATTAATTATCCATTCTGCAAGAAACATTATCTTAGAGTTTATATTTTCGGAAGAATTATTTTATATCAAACGTCAACAAAAATATAACAAGTGGATTTAATAAAGAGAAAGAAACTCGCGATACTTGGTGAAGCCGATGGAGGGATAGCAATTAATCATTAGGCGTTTTTGTAATCAATTGTTCTTGTAAAAAACGCTTAATAAAAATAAGAAAAAAAAAACGAAATTAAATAATCAAAATGAAGTAAACATTACCCTGATTTTAAGAAATTACAGTAGTATTATTTCTATTATTGCGACAAGGTGTATTGTTTTACTTGAGCTAACGGTTATCAGATGGCTAACAAAACAGATGAAAAGATTCACCTGGTATGTTATCTTGGAACGTTTGCCAAGAACCCCCCCCCACACACACGCACACCACCAGCTTGAGGTGTTGCCACCCAGTATGATAGAACAGATGATTCATACTTCTTTCGCCATATCCCAGCGCTAACATTAGACTCAAACAACAGGAACCAGCATTCGTGGTACCAGGAGACCTTATCCCATTCTCAAGTGTCTGGTGCGAGTGCTTATGTTCCACTGTACTCGTATCTGCTTATTTTTAGCTGGCAGGAGGGAAAAACATGACGAGGTTGTCTTCTGTTCTATCTCATCTGTAATAGATTCCAATAGATTGTGCATTCCAACATACCCATTTGTAGACCACTCTTGTATTGTGTTGCCATTGGAACCGATTTTGACTCGTCTGTTGGTCTTCATGATTTATGTAACCCTCAATGGCTTTGTATATCAACAAACTGTCACTGGCCACACGACTGTCCGGCGAATAGATTCTTTTCTGATTGTTGGACCATTCTTGGTACATTCTAGACACTTGTTTTTCATGAACATCACAGGAGATTGTTTCTATTATATCAGCATGCCATTCTCATAAAATCAGTTAATAGAACATACTGAGTTAAGTATTCTCAATTCCTAAGAATTCTTAATTTCTTTATTTATAGGAATTAAGAACACAAAATACTTATTTATTTATTTATTCTTAGGAATTAAGAACATAAAAATATTGACGCCATTTCGAATGCTACGTACCGTATTTACATGATTAATTTAGTTTTTTTTTTTTTTTGTTTGTTATTTATTTATTCGGGTTCATGTGACCTGAAGATATGTTAAGTGTTTCCAGGAAGCCAAACGACTTAAGGAGAGAAGCAAGAAAAATCCCAGCGGTACAAGTGGCATACGAAATTAGTTGACGAATGTGTAAGCGGTGTTTATGATAAGTGTGAGAATCTGAGAACAGAATACACCCACAAATCGCGTATGATCACGTGAGAGTTCGCAGTCATTTATTCAAATATATCCGACTCCTTTTTTTAGCCCGAGGCTTGGAAAGTGTGGCCTCATAGTGCAATAGACTTGAATGTCAGGTGTCATTAACCTCTTTACTAAAAAAAGAAAATAAAATCGTTAACGAGATAAGACTTCGGTTCTATTCGAAGCGCTATCGTGAAATCTAGAAGCGTCCTATATATTTTCTTTAACCTTACAAATATTGATGCTCATGTTGTAAAGAAAGTTAACATATGAACAGACAGCTTCTTGTACTGGAAACTTCTATTAATTCCGCTAGAGTCAGACAGTTATTATAACACATAATTTGGACACGTGATTTCTTTGTTGCCCCGAATATACCTGAACTGAAAACGGTTCGATATTTTTTTGTTAAAGTTTCAACTAGCGAATCAGAATAAAATTCATCCCATAATAATTGCTGTATTGAAGTCGCATATTACTACTAGCAACAATAATAATAATGGAGCCTGCTTAGTTCAGTCGATATATACATGTATATATATATATATATATATATATATATATATAGTGTATTTGTTTTAATCCGTAACATAAACTCAAACATATACGTAACATATACTAGGTGGTAGATGACCTTCATCGCCCGGTGAAACATCACCACCACCACCCTGCTTACTGAGGGGGGGGTGAAGTGGCGCATGCTATGTTTGACCTTCAGAGCAGGGATTCCGGACTCCCCCCCCCCTCCACCTCTCTTCTCCATGCAGTGTTCGTGGCATCCTTCAAGGGCATGAATAACATACGTAGAGACTCAGACCCTCCTCCATTTCGAGGGTAATACTTAAAACGGTGTTAACGAGGCCGGTCGCCAAAGAGTATACAGGCCTCCGAACCAAGTAACGAGTCGGAGGACCACTCTGCCAGGTCGTGCCTGGAGAGGGCCTCCGAGTAGTGGTTATGTGGGAGGCACTGTCGAGGCCACATAATGGCAAGGAAAGTGGTCGCTCTCTGTATGGGTTTCATGTTCACGAGTCTATCTTCCTCCCGCTGCATGTCTCCACTCTTTCCTTTCATCTAATAACAAACCGTAAATGAAAAATGAAACAGACAAGCAATGACGGCAACACGGCGAACATAACAACCAGATCATTTAAACAATTCAAACCAAAGACAATATTCCAAATTTACCAGGATCCATACCAAAATAAAATAAAATAAAATAATTTCCACATCCACTTCACAAACATTCTCGGCATAAATTCCAACATAAACGATGTTCATCGTCATCTTACAGATATCCAAATCAGACCTCGTTCTCTTAACAGAAATCCAAATGACAGCTTACATCAACCATAGTTCACCGTCAATCCTCAAATTATATACTTCGCGATTCATTTCGCCACAAAGGTGGCACTTGCCTTTGTATGTTCTATCATTGCCTGCTGGAAAATTCCGAATTTAGAATTCCCTGCTTTTGATCTCTGGTTGAAGGTTACTTTGTCCCATTTAATAAAAACATTCATCTGCTGCATTTACCAGTCTCCAAACTCTGAAAACCACAATGATCTCTTTACTTTCCTCTCTATGAAATCGACCCAGCTGGAGTTATGGACCTGCATGTCTATAACTCCAACTGGGTCCCCTTCTCCATATTACAGATCAGACCAGTCGTAATGCGGAAGTTTTTGTTATAAGCAACGATCTAACGCAAATCGTGCAGCTACCTACCCGAATTCCAGATAATCCCCTCTACTCTTCCAATACTCTTGATACTCCTTTCAGACACATTGTAGAAGTTACTTCTCTCCTAGGTAACTCAGACCACAATCTAGTGCAAGTTTCCAGTCTCGCAGAACGCCCTCCTCTGACCACACTCAATCTGGTGTCCTCTGGCACTACAAAGGTACAAAGTGGGATGATCTCCGGAACTACTACTCTTCTTTCCCATAACATGACTATTGCTTACTCTTTTTATACATAATTGACCTACTCTCAATCATTACAAATCCCATCCATAGTTTTCCCGCAATAGCACTCTCCACTCTCACCCTATTCCTTTGACAAACTATGTAGTTCCCAGCCATCCCTTATATCAAGATAATCTGCAACCAGTGCCTTAATTTTACTATCAGGGTTAGCTAGTCTCATACTGAAGTGGGTGGGCTTTTCTTCCTTTAAACGCTGTTTTTTCCCCCCCAAAACAGACTAAAATGCATTGGTTCGGAAGAACACATGCAATCAACAAACATAGTAGACCTCGTTGCTTTGCTTGCTTCGATATAACTCAAAATTTTTTTTACTAAAAACACTTTTTAAACTAAAATTAAAACGATGTCACATATTTTTATCAGAGATCCTAAACATGATATTTCGTTAACTTCTAGAGTTGAAAAAAAAAAAAAAAAAAAAACTTAGTAGAGAATATAAACGCCAAATTGCATAAAGTTTACTCATCAATCGCTAGAGGTTTTCTTTTCCCTCTCCACCTACTTTTTATCATCTCAACACATTTTATTCCCTGGAAAACATTAATTAAACCAAACTTCGGATGACTGGAGATATTTTTATCGAGATTCCAAATTGCCTGCCTCGTTAGCTGAGTGGTTAACGTATCCACTCTCAAACCAACGAGGTCCAAGTTTGAATCCTTGTAGGCATGGATATCTGTGATTGTCTTTTAGAAAATGAAAATTTCATCGCCCGGTGCGGGACTACTGCTCCGCTTATTGGAGGCCTGAAGTGGCTTGAAAAAATTCCATGTTGGTCTGTTAGAGCAGGGTTATCGGACTGTGTAAAAATAAATAAAAAATACAAAAAATAATAAGAAGAAAAGATTCTTAGTCTGTCCACGGGTACTGATGTACTATCGGTTTACAACTTTTCGTGGGTAGGAGATACACACGCACACACACACAGTATATAGCAAATAATAACGAAGTTGCTATCATAACAGACTCAGTTAAAACAACCAGCAACAAAATGTAAGCGATACTCATTCTTATAATGTCACTTGAAAAAAGTCAAAATTCATGATAACTCTTGGGATCAATAAGTATCTTTTACATTCTGAAATGGTTACCATAGAATGTTAGTCACTAACTGCATTCCTCAAATGCCAAGTAAATGATTAAAGGAAGCAGGGCAAACCCATTGCCTTAGAAACCGGCTTTTAATACTAATATCTCGTTGTATACATGAGTTCCAAATTATGCTTTGTAATATTATTTATTTTTATTTACTGCTTTAGTTTCCAAGGTTACGATTGCGCAAAAGCTATTATCTCTTTTAAAAGGAATACAAAATTCTTGTCAATAAAGCTGTAAGACTGAGCCATTTACAGAACTAAAATTGATGGTGAGAAGAAGGTCATATTTCTTTGCAGAAAGTCTTTCTATTTTTAATAAGTTTGAGCATTTGACGATTTTATGAATTTATTTAGTATAATTTTACCTGCAGACTGCACACCAAAGTATTGTCTCGTGATTTCATTTTCTCCACGGAAGGCTTTATCAAATAATAATTATAAGAAATATGCTGGGTAATGGATACCTCCATGGGTGAATGTTTCTGTATGAGTCCCATCCCTGAGAATTTGTGTTCAAATCCTGTTCGAAAGTTTTAAGTATCTTCTAGGAAACGTTGATTTAGTCTATAGGTTTTTGTTTTCTAATTATTGCAGAAAACAGACAAATCAGCCTACGAACACACAGGTAACGGACATATTATAGTGACATCTCATATTTAGTTTCCTTTTCCGTGTTATGTGAGATATCTAACATAAGCTTCAGCCAGATTTAAAGAACTTATATTGTATCTCGTATGTAAAATGTATTTTAGCGAGTTTCGGACAATGCATAGGATTTTAATCAAATTTAGTATAATTTTTGTCGGACTATTTTAGGCAAAAATTATATGTCATGTTGTCAGAAGTAACGCGATGAATGATACTAGTAATAGCATCTCGTTTATTTCCAATAGCATCACAAGTAGTAGTATTCTTGTGTAATACATAAATCTCTATAAATAAATAGAAATACTGGATGGGAGGAAGGCATGAATGAAAAATCGTATAACCAGGAAGTTGTCACGGGCGAATGCTGGTCTTGAAATTCACGCTTGCTCTTGTTATCATTCAGAAAGTGAGAGGTGTGACTGAAGTCTGATTAACGGAATAATGAATTACTGACCATTTAAAACTATATATTTAGAATTTATGTACATTTAATCATACAAATACAACATTTATTTTACAAATGATATTCTATCTTTTTCAATTTAGCTACTTGAATACAAATTCTACCCTACTGTTCTTCTTTATGAACTGGTCAATAACATCGGCATAAAAAGTTGGTTGTAACTTAATTTTCCCAAGCAACACGCACACTTGTAAAGGCTGGCTGAAGCTCACTGGCTAGAGCTACTTTGACTGCGTATATGGCCTGTGTTTAAGACGACGTGAAGGGAGTGGAAATGGCTATGCGGATGCATGAAATCACAGTGCAGCAGTGGGGACCTGGATGCTCCTACAAACGAGCCAAGGTAGCTTTGACTAGACGAGCAAGTATCGGCCTTCGATACACAATACAAAGCTGAATTATTGCCGCGCAAGCTTAAGACGTCTTCTGTCTACAAAAATAAAAGCCTAAATGGGTTTCTTATAAATGCATGCATTTATTAACAAATAAATATTATTTGTTTCTCAATTAATGAGCTTGCGTAGCAAGCATGAAGAATTCGCCCCTAGTAGTTGTACACTAGGGGTTCTAATACACCGGACGATGAAATTCATCTCTCACTTAAAAGCATTCACAAACGTCCATGCTCACGGCGAATTTGAACCCAGGTTTATAGGTTGGAAGGCAGAGTTACTATTCACAACCAATCTTAAAACTCTATTGCTTCGATGAAATGAAGTAATAGCAAGATAAATTTAGCAGAAAAATGTCTGAAAAGTTCTTATCAGATACTTAATCCTACCAAGAATCATACGAAGACCTCCGATTCTTGAAAATAAATGGGATTGCTCAGTTCAATTTTTCCCATAAAAGCAATCAACGGTTCGTTCGGACATTCCCACCTTGTATAATGAATGGTCAGTGTATATGGAGAGGATGAATGCTTTTCAGAGAGAGAGCATGACAACTGGATGTAGCTACATGCAATCTTAAAAGGATTTCAACAACACATAAGATGCTGCATGCCAAGAAAGAGCTCCATCTTATAAATCTTTGGCAACAATAAAGAAGCATTGCCGATCGGGAATGGGTCAAGACACACCTCATCTTGACCATGAAACAATGGAAATCGTTCTTAAGGTGCATCGAGGTGCATTGTAAATGCTCTTACAATGTAATGGGCTTGTTTGCGTCTTTGGAGGATGTCGGGAAAACGCTTTATAGCTCTCTGCTGTCTCAATGATGAAGTTTTCGGGTATCGGTGTAGCAATGCGTGTGTGCTGCTTCTAATAGTATGGATTAGGTCCACTGATTCTAATTTGATCACAGTACATGGTATATTGATTTCATCACAGTACATTGATTTTCTGGAGAAATCTGTGTCCCAAATTGGAGCGATATTATGTTACTGAATTTATACGTTCCAATGCGATTTCAAACGTGATGCAAATATTGTGGTTGCCTGGAATTATGGTAGAATATATAATAAGGTTATATTATATATTCTATAAGGTTATGAAGCCAGCATATTATATCTATAAAGTGCGTGGATCATTCTGGCTGGTTCGTCTATTTTGTGAAATGAAAATCCCGAGACTTTCCATAGAAGAAACTTTGCTACCTCTCTATGAGACCGGTTAATTCACCTTTATTTGAAAAGTCCTTAGACTGAATTCGAACCCTGGTCTTTCCAACCAAGAAGCATTGTCCATGCCGACTGAGATAGAGAGATCTGTGATATGAAAAGAATAACTTTGTATTACAGTGGCTACTAGAAGAGCTTAAAATTCATAGAACATAATCAGGGAAGAACAAGACAGCCTTATCTATTTGCTGAACTAATTCAGAGGAAAAGTGGAGAAGGATTCTACCATTTTTAACAGAAATTATTAGTGAATCATCCGTGAAGCATTAAAACAACCTATTAAAATGACTTATTAGTAGGATACTATATACTAGCGGTGGCAGTATCAGTAACTTACTTTTATGATGTCTTACGATAAGTTCAGTTTGGAACTTATAGAAATCGCACTGAAAACAAACAAACAAAAAAAGGATCCAACTAATTCTTATAAAACAATTGTTTAAATACAAAGTAAGACAAGTGAATTATCTAAATTAGAATATCAGTAGGGTTGGCTGAATAAGGGCAAGGAAGCAGTAAGAGATATAGCTTTCATTTTAACACCAGCTTTCTTACTTTACAAACACAGTCATTATCAATGAACCATTTTATAATTATATGGAGTCATACTCATGGTTATTCTTCCATTTAATTAACAGAAATCTTTCTTTACATAATGCAAGTATGTAACGTACTTGAGTTTCGTTATGCTTGACGAACAAGTCAAGATTTCGCAACGAGCTCAGATGAATTCAGCTGACATGGGGAAAGGGGAGTACAACATTTCCTTTTTTCCTAAATTCGGTCACCGTATATTATTCATATCAGATCTTCCTTGTAGACAGTTTCTTATTTTACATAAGGATAATTTGAGAGGTCAAACATAGAAAAAAAGGTTACTGTTCTTATGGCACAGAAGTGAGCGACTGGAATGAGCAATGATGCATCTTAATTGGATTGTCATTCAACAAAATTGTGTTGTTCATAGTGATGAGCACGTGTTCACAATTATGCTTACTGGCAGTGATTACGAACGCCTTTCATGCACACTCAATCCAGAATGTAATAGTGAAATATGCTACGTCATCACACGCAGCATTTAATGCTATTTTAAGGTAGCAGATGATTTTCACCACCTGTTATGAGACTACTGCTCTGTTTTTCCTCTGATATTGGCTTCAAAAGTATCTCCAAATTATCTATTTTTATTCCATTCACGGTGTTAATGTACTATATGTTTGGAACCCTTCATAGTGATTAATGTAAAAAATGTTTATGTCAATCCGATATATCCCTACAGGTAGAGGTGACTGTACATCAATAGGCTCACAATGGCAGACGGAGAACTTACTGACATCTCAACGGTTGTTATCATATAGTTCCGTGGCAGTAGCCTATCCGTTTGTGGCAATGGTAGATTTTGCATTACCTGAAATCAATAGGTAACATTATCAGCCAACGAAAATGTGATGCCACTCCAGTCAAATTAAAAAAAAAAAAAAAGAAAGAAAGAAAGAAAAAGCTAACACCATATCACCAAGAGACAGGAAAGGGTAATCGGAAGCGTGATGTGGAAGTTTTATCGATATGGAAACGATAAACCAGCTGCTCAAAGAGTATAACGGGAATCAGGATAGCAATATAATATATGTAAAGAAAAATATGTAAAGACCTTCGGGATTTTTCTACAAATGCACAACTGCACGTATGCCAAACATCCACCATGGCAATCAGCCACTGTTCATTCCCATCTACAAACTGGTATATAGAACGTTTGAAGTTCCTAATATGGAGCGAAACCATAATAAACGAATTTTCCATCAGAAAGTCGAGTGTGATGTTGCAGATGCGTGGAGAATGACTTATGTGGTGGAGATGTAATGGTATGAAGTAGTTTCCATTGATATAGAGTTGGACTGTTGGTTATAACGTCTTGAAAAAATAATATTGTCGTTTAAGCGATGATGCTTCTGCATAATACAATATTTCATGTCAGTTTTTCCGACCAGACTGGTTTCACTTTCATTTATGACAATGCACGATATGCAGGTACCACCATCAAACCAGCAGAATACATTCAGATGGTCCACATCTGAATGTGTTCTGTACTTCTATACAGCGCAATAATATGACGAAATATTCAGCCTCTCCTGATAAATTCTTCTCATGATGTGTCCTGTTTCTACTAAAGAAATTCTGGCTATAGGGAGTATTCCCGCTGCAGAGGGATACCTTGCTAGATACCTTGGACCGAACCAAATGGTAAGTAACGCATTTTTAGGAGGCTTCTTGATTAACTAACGCATAATCTCGCTGTCAACTGCACCACCAGGTCATGCCTGGAGGAAGGCTGTGTAATGGTATGCGAGGGGCACTGTCGAGGTACATATTATGGTTTGGAAATAGATGCTCTATGTATGGACATGTTTAAGAGTCTATTTTTCTCCTACTGCATGTTTCCCCTTCTCTTTTTCTCTTCATCTTTTGAAACATTAAATATAAAACTGAGCCCGAATAAGTATAGTGTCTCTGCGTTAAACTAATAAATAAAACTCCCTCCAAAATTAAAGAAAAAAAAAATTCAAACTCAAAAATCTTTCATATTAATTTTACCAACATCTGTTGCATCAACAATAACTTAAATTACGTGCATTATCATTTCAGTAATCTAAACTTGATGTTCTGTTTCTAGTTGAACCTCAAATTTCTGCTAAATCAACCATAACCCATCTTAACCATCCAAATTACATCCTTTATTATTCCTTCCACCATAAGGGAGATACTCGTGCCTTTGTGTATTATGATATCCCTTGTCAAGGTATGTCTAACCTATAATTCCACCTTTTCCTCTCCTGTGACTTAAGATTTTTTTTTTGCTATAAATTGTCTCGTTTTGACTTCTTTGCCGTTCTATCTTCAAATCTCTATTTCATTCAGTCAAAATTTCGAAACCATAAAATTATCTTTTTAAGGGATTTCAATGTTCACAATTCTAATTGGCTCTTTTTTTAAATTTCACTGACCAAGCTGGAACCAACAACTAAAAACAGATCATTAATCTCCCTACCACAATTCTTGACGATCCTCTTCACTCACTCAACACGCTGGACTTTTCTTAACTTGTTCTCCTTCCAAGTACTCTCATGAGACTGCTCCTCTTGGTAATTGAAATGACGAACTCATCCAAGGTTCATCTCTGGTGGAATCCCTCTTTCATCCATTAGTTCTACTTTCCATGGCTTGACCACTGTTTTCATTCTTCCGATCCAGATACCTGTTGCAATCTCGTTACACAAATAATCCATGTTGGAATGGAGGCATTCATTCTTCACTCTGTTCAAATTTCTCAACCCATATCTAAACTGTGGTTTTCCAACAAGTGTTCCAAGGCAGTCCAAGAAAAGCAAACAGCATATCACGAATGACTTGAGACCAAAACATCAGCTTCCTATATGCTTAAACAGTTGCCCACAACATTTGTAAACAATCATCAAAAGGACAAAATCTAAATGCAACAAGGATAAATGTAGAAAACTCGCTGCTTATGCTACGGAGACAGTCGCGCTGTATGTTCTCTAGCCAAAGCTATTGGGAGCAACCTTTCTCAATCTGTGCTATCTACTTGATCTCACCCTAATGGTAGCATTGTAATTTCACCTAAAGACAACGCTGATGTCCTACCTTCATTCTCTTCCAGTTCTTCGGTAAATAAGCATGACAAATTACTTTCTTCTATGCCTAGCACATTACATTTCATGCCTCGTGTGACTTTCCCACCAGAATGATATCAAAAGAGGCGTGAATAACTTGGATACCACATAGGCAATTGACCCCGATGGAATCATGACATTGTACTCAAGAGAGAGAGAGAGAGAGAGAGAGAGAGAGAGAGAGAGAGAGAGAGAGAGAAGAGAGAGAGAGAGAGAGAGAGAGAGAGAGAGAGAGAGAGAGAGAGAGAGAGAGAGAGATGTGCTTCTAAATTAACACCTGTTCTTTGTCATCTGAAAGTCATTCAAAGTAGCCACATTCACATTTCGAAATGACCCTGCTGTACCTTAGAATTCTTCCCTAGCTCAATATACCAATAAAATAATATAATTGAAAGAATAAATTTAAAGAAAATTTTAGAACAAAATTTAAAGGCTACGGATAGGTCCTTACGCGAGACCCATGAGCCAATTAATCAACATTTATCAATAAATGCAGTTGCAACTTTATTATTAGGTGCAAAGCCTACTGGAAATTCTGCTTATAAAAATATGACACTTCAGTTTCTCCCGGCAAGAAAACCACACACAGAAAATAAGTGGCTCGCAGGTCTCAGATACACTTTTATGCATATTTTGAAACAACTGGCGAAATCCATATGAGAATAATAAGACGCGTAATAAGTGTATTGCAATTAATTGCTAACGTAGACGTTCCGCGATGAGTCTTGAACTGTAGGGAGATACCGGGTTAACAACAACAGTAAGCCAGGTAAGTCAGCATTTAGGGCTATTGAAAAGTTTGTCACCATTTAGTTCGGCGCATGTTATAATTAATCTGTTCTAGATAATGAAAATTATTAATAGACTTGAACGTGACTAAAAGCCAAAGAAGCAATAAAAATATGATAGACACTAGGGTTTATATTTAGTTCTCAGATTGGAATTAAATATAAATTGCAATAAATAATATAAAATATTATCCCAGAAACAATAAATTTCTCTGTAAGTTAAAAATTGGTTAACTTCTCAAGTAACTAACAGTATTGTTTATTAATCTGCTTAATATTTAACTGGATATTCTTAAGTTAACTACGATAAAAAGATTTCCGACAAAAATTATCACATTGAAAAAAAAAAAGAATAGTTTTTGATGCTTTATTAATAATGTATGTTATATTTTATGCTATATATTACATTGTATATTATGCTACATTCGGTATTATAAGTACTTGTAGTCGATTGAGTGTTTGCCGTGGTAGTTTAAAGTATATTGCAAAAAAAAAAAAAAAACTATAAAATTAGATACAGTTTTCGTATCATTATACACTGCTTGGAAAGAAGTCAACGGACACCTCTACGAACAAGGTGCATCGTGCCATAAAACGAGTCACGCGTTTGTGGCCGGCATAAATTGGAGGAATATGATGTTCCCAAGTGAATGCAACTGTATCTGGGTGAAAGGGCTGCCAGAAAGGAACTAATGGAGATTGAAAAATGCGTTGTGATAGGATACCATATTGAAGGCCTATACGTTGTGCAAATTGTTGACAAATTGGACCGTCCCAGGTCAATAATCAGTGATATCATACTAAGATGGTAGTACTTACAGGGATTCAACTGTAAGTACTACCCACAGTGGATGACACACCACACTCACGGAACGTAATCGTAGGGTGCTACTGAGCATCATTTTGGACTATTGTCCAAAATGATGGTCCAAAATCCCCATTGATATCGCTATCGTACGCTTGTAAGAAAGTATATTCCGTAGGACTTCTGTAGTCATCGCAGCAAAAGGAGGTCCTACATCTTATTAAGATGGGCGCCATGGCTGTTTGTTCCTCACACTGTGGTGTTGTGACTTCTTTTCAAGCAGTGTATATATATATATATATATATATATATATATATATATATATATATAAACTCTCTCGCCTCTTGGGAAGTAGAACTCCGATCTCCATAAATATATGGAGACCAGAGATACTTCCCAAGAGGCGAAGGAGTTTATTTTTCTTTTATTATTATTATTTAATTATTTTAATTCTTTATGTCTACACATTACTGTTGTGTTATAGGTTTTGTAGTCTTTCATGTGCGTGGGGGGGTTTAAAATTTTTTTTTTCCTGTGCTAGGTATATCAAGAAATCATCAGGTTTAGCAGACATAAAGAAATTAATACCCTTTGTTTTTATATCCTTTAACCCATGCCACAGTGATTTGCGAGGGGGGACCATCCATAATTTCTGGAAACCTATGTGAATAGCTCAGGACATTGGCGCACCCAGGGAGGGGGCCAAGGGGCCTTGGCACCCCCCAAAAGAAAAAGGAAAAAAAACACCAGAAAAATTTCCAAAAATCTTTTCCTAATTAAAATTCTTTTTTTTTTTTTTTTAATTTATGTTGGATCGTGTCTTCTATTTCTATGTTCGTTATATGTTCCTTATGAATTAGCGGTCACATAAGGTGGGAATACCCTATAGCGCTCGAGAATCCTGGGCGCTGTGAACGCAAGGCGAACGAAGTAGTGCTGGGGAGCTACTTCGTTTGCCCGAGTCGGGCCACAGGAGATCACGGGTATCATGTATTGGCGATCGCTGCAGATGCTCAGGCATAGCGCGTATACAATGCGTAGTGTGTATTCTCAAATCGTATACTCAACTCGATCCCCCCCCCCCCCCAAGATTAAATCTTGAGTGCTCGGCCCCCTCCAAGATCAAATCCTGAGTGCGCCACTGGCTCAGGAGAAAAAGACACTAAGTTCTAAATAATCTACAGACACCCCCCCCCCCAAAAAAAAAAGCATAGACTATTACCCTTTCTTCGATGCGAAATGTTTCACAAGTCCCTGCACAAATACTTGTATTTGTGAAGGGACTTTTATAACTGTATTAAGTGTATGGTAATTATAAAATAAAACCTCTCTGACGAAACTGTGTGTAGGCCCTATCTCTTTCTTAATAGGGGCGTGATTCACTATTTATTCCAGCCTGGTGAAGGCGTTAATGTCACTACACTTATTTATTAAATTCATATACAGATATGAGTAAACCGTGTAAGTTAGATTTCGTTTTTATAACGATAGAAGTTAGTGGATTTACTAATAAAAACTGCCGAAGAGTATACACTACACCATCAGCGAGAGAATGTAACTACTATACCTGAAAGTGCAGAATAACATACATTACTAAAGATTGGTTTAAGCACGAAAATGTCACATCTCAAAGTATTTAAATATCACATCTCCGGAGATGAAAAGAAAGAAGGTTTTATGTTAGTTTTGGATCTGTTCAGTTTCAGCGGTAAAGCATGAATGAAGAATGAAAAATATGTTGCTAGAGCTTTCGACATGACATTAAAAATTGAAAAAGTTTATCACTTGATAAATGTGCACAGCGAACACAGGCCTTGAAGTGAAAGCGCATTTAATATCCCACTCCGTTTTCCTTGAAAGTTCTTATGCGAAAGTGAATTACTGTCCAAACGAAACATCGAAAGAGGTCAAATTTGACCTACTTTAAGGTTATCTCGGTAATCTATAACATTATTATTGATAATTTATGTCGTTCGATGTACACTCATATTTCTTAATTACTCATATTCAAGATTTGTGCATTTGGTGAGGTGAAATTTTTTCTTGAACATCTATGTTGCTTATTATTTATAATAATTATGTATCATATATTTTTTGATTAAAATATTTTCACGTAATCATTCATTGTCGTAATTTCATGTTCTGCAATTATTTTTCTCGAAAAACACCTATTCCGTGAAAAAGGAATATTTTTATGTTGGGCTTCATATTCTCAAAAGATGTTTAAGAAACATTAGTCTAGAAATAATTGTTCGAGCCATTTCACAATCATCTCCATGGAATTGCCCATTTATAATAATAATAATAATTGACGCTAGAGGGAGGCTTATGAGGCAATAACCTGCAAGTATTTTTTATTTACTTTTTTTTTTGCGAAATAACTAGCCTTTTACATTTACAGAGTCGTTTTGGATTTTATTTTTATCGTTTATAGCTGAGGAAATGTACAATAAGTTTCCCATAATATAATAATACTGGCGGTAAGGAGATTAAAATATAATACATATCAAAGGTCATACGTATCACACACAAGCATGTCTGTATTCATTACAGTGTCTCTTTCATCATGAATCTAGATTACAATTCAGAATAATGCTTAGCGTAATCTAATTCAATTTATCGTCGAGCCATTGTAAATAAATAGCCTGTCTCACTGCGACCTATTTATGTATGATAGCGCTTTGTTTTGTGTCATTACGTAGTTATGATTGATTATAAAAATCTATTGATTTTTTCCATTCGCCCTTTTATTCCTAGAAAGTTCATTTACTTACCACTTTGCCTCTTTATAGTTTGTTACAGTAAGCGAAGTTAAAGAAATAATTCGTATTCTGTATTTGTGTATGAAAAGTGGCTGCGTAAGTCTCATTGAGATAATTTCCTTTCATTCATCACTGGAAGTTTCAGTAATCTAACTATGGCGCATGTATAATAGCCCTGCTTTGTGCTTTCATATAAATTCTGTACTTTTTTTTTTTTTAAAAAGAAAAAAAGATACTTCAACCCACATTGCAAAGTTATGTATGATTCTTTTCAGTTCGTATACAGTTAACATTTGTTACAAGCAATGAAGAGTGCGAGCGATTAATAGAAATTCGCAAAGGTAACATATGCTTTAAAAAAAAAAGTAGGACAATTAATCATTTTAAAAATTGAATTTGATATTTATTCAAACAATAAACGAAAAGATTTTTTTGCCCCAAAACTTTCAAAACAAGGTTTGGATCTTTAAATATATATATTTAAATATATATATATATATATATATATATATATATATATATATATATATATATAATTAAAATATATATATATATCTTAACTGAATTCAACTTCGAACTTTGTGCCCAGCATAAGCTTTAGTGTAACAAATGCGTTTGTTTTTATTAAGTCAGTTTGAATTCTTGTTAAAAAGATTTTTTTTTAAAACAAAAATCCTTCATGTAGCATGCGTGTGTGTGTGTGTGTGTGTGGTGGAAGAGAGTGCTTGCATGTGCGCACACTCCCACATCGTTGTACACATAAAAAACAGCTGCTTTGGGCTAACTTTTGAAATCTGTTGATCTGTATTTACCTTTAATAAGTAGAGTTCAGGAACTACAGACCCTTGGTGTGCAGTGTCCTAGCATAGTACAGGGACATCCGTCTCATGGCTTTCATGCATACCCTACTGCTGTTTCATAAGCTCATATTGTAATAATCTTCTACTTCTCGAGAAGTAAATCTTATCCCCATTCAAGTTGAAGCAGAATACTCCGTCTCCTTTCATCACTGGACTTAGTACTAGATTTTGCAGAGTTATCGTATATGTGTGCTAGAATGTCTAGGCTTAAGAAGAAAGTTTATGTGTACCAAATGAAATTTTTTCCTCTGATTTCTGTAACACAAAATTACACATTTCTTTCTACAAGGCATCCTTTAATTCTTTTCACGAATTAAGCTTTTTTGATTTCTTTTCGCTTCTTTTGCTTTTTGGCATTTTTTTTTTTTTCAGATTATAACCCTTATGCACTTCATATATTTTGTTCTGCCGTTTCCTGTATCTTAGTTTCTGCGTTTTCTAGCTGGTCGTTGGCTATTTAGAGGTACGATAAAAAGCTGGGTGATAATTTACGCAATTCGATATTTTGGTTAACGGTTTTTTCCGTTCAGTGTGATGTCTGTGTGTCACTGAGTACAGACTTTTAATATTATCTTTAAGATATGAGTACTTTATTTAAAAAAAAAAATATTCCATAATATATTGTAGCCATTATGGAAAGAGTTCTCACAATTTGCGAGAAATCATTCGTTAAGTCTAAGTCGGAACCTCATTATCGGAACATGACAATGAAGTGACGAATGGTTAGCGTATCCACTCTCCAAACAGACCGCGAGGTTTTTGAATTAGTAAATTCAAATTAGTAAAGACATTCACAGAATCACGGTGAGATCGAATCCACAGCCTTGATGGTGAATAATGAAGATGCTGTCCATTCGACAAACTAGGCAGCAACATTTACGTCATTATAAGATTTCGCTTATCGAGAAAACGAAAGAAGTTTCGCTGAAAAGATCAACAAATGCTTGTGACGTATTATGCCTCCTTTCTGTGCAAGTGTTCTTCTTCTTATTATTATTATCATTATTATTCGTATTGTTCTTGTTTTGTATTTGGAATATGGCGTTATTCATTATAACAAAAGTGTTGCTATATTTCGTTTCCTACACATAAGACATACACATTCATTTACAGGCAAACCCCAACTTACGAACATCACATTATGGACTCATTCCGTGAAATGGGTCCGTAAGCTGAATGTTCTTAAATTTAATTTTATTTATTTTTTCATAAGCTATATTGTTAAATTTATTAACATATCAGTGAATTTCGAACATTATAAAATGTTCCTAAGCGTGGGGTTCTGTGTTCGTTAAGTGAACTAGGGGGTCACAATTTCCTAGCTAGTGCGGTGTTCGTAAGTATGAATTATTCGTATGTTGAAAGTAAGTAAGTATTTATTTTTAATCTAAAGGATTTCCTAAATAAATTTATAATTTTTAATTATAAATTTATTTAGGAAATCCTAAATAAATATATATATATTTATTTAGGAAATCCTAAATATATATATATATAGATTGAAAATTAATTTTTTTTTCACTTTCGATAAATTTAGATTTTATTTTTCTTTAAATAAATTTAGAATTTAAATTGGAAAATTTAGATACATGTTTTTCAATTTGTATTTTAGTCTTACTGAATCTCTCTGCTTCAGGGACTTATGAAAAGTGCCGCTCATCCTAAAGAAAGTTTTTACCTTAGGCAAATAACGCTTCTGGCGACGATGTATCCATCTATGGACTTATTGATACCCTATTCTATAAACGTTTACTGTTAGAACCGAAGGTCTGCGAAGAACGAGGATACATCATTGAGCAAAAAGTGGTACTAAATGGTCAGACATAGACCTCACACAGAAACTTGTCGAATGAGATTTGCATTCGAATAGCTTAGCATTACCTAACTTTGCAACTCTAATTTCAAAAAAATATGTCCATATTGTTCATGATTACACAAGAATTTTTCATAAATCAGAAATTATTTACACAAGCCTTTGATGATATAACGCATAACTGAAAATTTCGCGCCACCTATTATTCTATTCATAGAAAGTTCTTTTATCACGAACAAGCCATATATTTCCATGAGACTTGGTTCATTAAGCAATAGTCTCACACTGGGCGATGAAATTCACCCCCCCCCACCCCCACACACTTAACGATATTCATAAACATTCATGGTCAAAGAGGGATTCGAATTCGAATTGTTGAAGACTGGATAAGCTTACCAGTCTGCCAACCAAGCCGAAAATTTTACCATTATAATGAATACATAAATACAAATAAAGAAAACAGTCTACGATATTTATACGATATGAACCATTAGTTACAATTTTTTTCTCAGCGCGCTTTGAATTTAAGACAGCTAAATATTCATATAAATATATTAAGTAACCCTAATGAAAATGATGTCAGCTCAGCAAGGCTCAGTTTAGAACCTTTTCTGCTCTTGATTTTCATTAGTGATATCGATATGGAAGTTAAGTTTATAATCCAAGTTTACATATGGATAAAAAATGAGCAACAAGGATGACTATAAATATTCTATAAATGGATTTAAATAACCTGAAATTATGAATTTCAGGTTTAAAAAACGAAACAGAATTTTAATACTTCAATGTGTAAGGGACTCTGCAGTATAGGCAGGGAATAACTCCCAGATCAAAATATAAGTTAGAAGTATTCAACTTGATGATATTCTGGAATAACTGGACCATTAAATATATCGGATAAACATGGTCTGATCATACGTACCCTTTTGAACAGGACAGCATCGTTTTTTTTTTTTTCCCCATATTTCCTGGCCGTCCGGTCGTTTTAATAAAAATGCTAATTTTGTCCTGTTTTTAATAACAACTATAAATATTCATAAATTATTGGTCAATCATAAATTATTATTCATAACCTATAATCGTATATCAATATCATGGATAGCAGTAATTTGTGTAACCATGGTGTCGCATTGTTCGATACCAAATATCGATATCTGCAGTGATTTATTCAGAGAAAATAAAAACTAAATGTTGGCAACACTTGCGCCTCAGACGCGGCGTCTGTTATGCTGTAGCGTTAGTTTTTGTTTTGCCTGTATGTTTACTGGTGGCTTTGTTATTCAATGTCGGTGGTTTAAATTTCATATTTTTTTAGTTTTAAGTCTATCCTTGCAATGTCAAAGAGGCGAAACTGCAGTTTTAATGAAGATCTCCAGAAAGAATTCAAATTTATTAAACTGGACAAGATGAATGGAAAGAAATACAGGACAGCCTGAACGAGGAACTCATCACACGCACAGAAACAGAGGAAACTCGTGTATTCGATCAGTGAACCCTCATAAAATCTATATTATGAGGAAGTTGGATACATGGAATAAAGAAAACATTCTTGTATCTGATAGATGGGTACAGATTTTGTTTTCTGAAATGAACGAAAAACGCCTAGATTTT
The DNA here is from genome assembly GCF_054136105.1 of Typopeltis vanoorti. Taxonomy (NCBI): domain Eukaryota; kingdom Metazoa; phylum Arthropoda; class Arachnida; order Uropygi; family Thelyphonidae; genus Typopeltis; species Typopeltis vanoorti. The sequence continues at coordinate 36,504,681 of NC_143571.1, read as the reverse complement.
AAGACTTTTGTAATATTGTAGAGTTTATTCTTTGTCTTCCATGAAGTAGAGCACCTGTTGAGAGAATATTTTCTGTTATGAACAGTATGTGGTCAAAGGAGAAATAGATTAGTGTTGAGACAATGAGGCTATGTTAGTTGTAAGACAAAATTGTGTCAATCAATGTGAGAAGTTTTATGATAAGGTGTCGAAAGACCGAAATTTGCTGTGTAAGATCACTTCATCGGAGATATATTCATGATACGATCGTGGTGAAATACAGTACTCCTCTACGTCTACCTACATTTTTGCAAGAGTTCTGTCACTGAAGAATAATGGTAAGCTCAATATGTTTATGTACAATAATAAAACTTTTTTTATCGTCTTACTTTTTCATGAATAGAGAATATTCCATAAATCCCGTCCCTAATGTCCCATTTTTGTCTCAAGGAAATATGGTCAGCCTAGATAAACAGTAAAAAAAATCTACAAAATCCCAATGGAATGAAATTTTAATTTCATTCTATTGGGATTTAGTTTCAATCTAAATCCTGTGACATGGATGTTTGAAAGTCTTTAAGTGATAGTTTTCATCGTCCAGTGCAAGGCTGACGTTCTACTTACTAGAGGCTTAAAATTGATTTGAAAAATGACTATATTTGTTCTTTAGAACACGGTTCCAGAATTATCTAACCCATATTCTACCTACTGTACGTGGTAAATTATGGGCTTTTTTTTAATTTTTTATTTAGTTGTTGTAGTATTCGCATTATGAAATTTGCATCTCGGTAGAGAGAGTCTCAGTCTTTATCGACGATGCCCTTTGGAGTATTGATAAGATTGGAATTCGAATTCCGTATTGGAAACACAGAACTTTTATAGAAGATAGCTGGTCTCAAAAAGGAGATTTTTTTTCAATCTCGGCAAAAGAGATTTTCATGCCGTAATCCAGTTAAACCGACATGAAAACACACACACTTTGAGAGCGACGCACAGCAAACAATATCGATAGGATTTACCGCCTATCCCAACACGAACTGGTTTATATGATGCCAAGTTACTGGATCGTGAGCGTAACACGTTTAAGATGATGGTGGAGGCATTTCGACAGAAAGAATTACTCTAGTCAGCTGAACTTGGATATGATATATGGAGACCGTTATGGGAAGGATGTAAATTTGTTAAATTTAGTAGAGACTAATTGGAAGTGGGGCATGTCCTTGTCTGCACGGGAATCCATGGGCATCGAGTCTAGGTGTATCAAAACAAAATAACAATGAAAAACAAATAAGAAAAGGAAATAAGAAACAAATTAAATTATGGCGTATGCATGTCCCTGTAGATATGGTTTTGCTTTTACTGTTTATGCCATTCAAATAGTCCATTTACAGCTAAAACACTAAACATTATTTCAAATCGTTTTGGTAATAAAAATGTAACTATACAAACCTTATTATATACTATAGTAGTGTTGAACATGGATTAGTTCATGGGTGATGCATAATATACAGCCACTGCCGTTGAAGTCGACATCACCTTCTCGATGTGTAGCCTGTTTCTACCAAAGGAGGACTGGTGACTGCACCGATCATCCCTGCTGTAAAGGATACCTCGTAGTTGAAAGAAATGCCAACTAGATTTACTAAGTAGTAGAAGATGATCTTAAAACACGCAACCACCTCTTGAGGACTTGAATTGGCTCTTGCCATGTCTGGTTCCCAGAGTAGGGGTAGATTCAAGTTTCTATCCCCTAACCTTTCCAATATGCTATGATACCCAGCATAAGTAACACCCATCAAAGGTATACCAAACATACTCTAGAGTCTAGAACCTCTCTAGCAGTTCAGTAGGCTGGGTACCAGACAGCGCACTGAAACAAACCAGTGAGATTATGCTGGCGCATAATCTCACTTCCATCTACGCTGCGATGTCCTGGCTGAAAGAAAAACGTGTAATGATATGTGTGTGAGGCAGAAGTCTAAAGTCTATCTCCTCTCGTTGTACGTTCCTCTGCTCTTTTTCTCTTGGTCTATGAAATATTAACATCACTTTAAACCCAAATAAAATCGCCGTGATTAAAATAAAAAAAAAAACTCCTAAATATCCCCCTAAAAATTAACAAGATTCCCCTAAAAGATCCCCTTAAAAATTAACAAAAACTAATCAAAATTTCAAAAAATGTCTTCCACATTCACTTTGTCAATATTCGTATTATGAACACAATCTAAATCGGGAGCACCGTCATATGCAGATAACCAGATGTTTTATTTTTGATGGAATCTCTGTTACAACAACCACGGTGCATCTTAACTTTCAAACTACCCTCTGTATGAGTCTGATATCAGATAAAGCCGATCTCATATTCCTTACCAGTTCGTTTTTTTTTTTTTACCTTCTAGCTTAGGATTTCCTTGCCTTGTTATGTATCGTTCGTTCATCTGCTGAAAATCAGATGTTTAAAATCATTCTGACCTCTTTGACTTCTTATCCGTGGAGCTTGATTTCCTGTAATTCAAATTCCCTTACAATGAAATCCTTGATAACTTTAATGTCCACAATCGTTAATATATTCCCTTTTCACAACATCCACTGACTCAACTTAAAGAGAAGCGGAGGTACTTGCCGTAAGCAATGACCTAAAATAAATCATTCATCCCCAAACCAGAATTCTAGACAATTCTCTCCACTCAGGATCTTTTCTTTACCGGTTCTCCTTTCAGGTACACTGTTCAGGTGACTATTCATGTTGGTAATTCAGATCCCAATCTCATGTAAGTTTCATTTCTAGTACAACTCAAACTTTTTATAACAATCCAAATGGGAATGGGAAGATCAGAATTTTTGCTCCTCCTTTCTCTGGTTAGACTACTGTTTCCACTGCTTCTTCTCTAGATCATGATGCATGCTGTAATCTTGTTACAGAAGTTATCCATGCTGGAATGAAGGCTTTCATTCCCATCTCAGTTCAAAATTCTCGTCTTATATTCAAAAGACCTCAAAAAAGGCTAAATGTAGAAAACTCGCCACCTGTGCCAATGGCAGTCATGCCTTCAGGTCCCTTGCCAAAGTTGTTTGGTGCAATCTTTGTCCATCGGTGCTTCCACCTCTTCATCGTTCATTTTCTCTAAATAGTCATATTGCAATATTAGCTAAAGATAACGCTGATCTTCTGACGTTAGTTTTCTCCTCCAACTCCAGAATAGATAACCAAGGCAGATCGCATCCTTCTTTAGCTAGATCATTACGTTGCATGACTCATGTGACCTTCTGCCAGAAATATATCAAGAGAATCTTGAGAAACCAAAAAGGCTTCTGGTCCTGATAGAATCCCATTACTTGTGCTGAAGAGATGTGCAATTATCATCTGTTCTTGTTCATCTATACATTATGTTATACTGATGTGACATTAACCAACAGCATGAAACAAGCTCATATGTAGCCAATTCCAAGAAAAAATAATAATAAGATATGTGTATAGAGGTGTATAGTGTGGATGGTCTGAGAGTAAATGCCATCAACCTATTGTTCTAACCACAACGTTGCGTGAAGTAATGGAGATCATCACTAGTCAACTTCTCTGAAACCCGGAGAACTGTCAACTAATCAGTAGTCACCAATATGGATTTCAATAATCAAGATCAACAACAAATATCCTCTCTTATATACCTACCATTTCCAAGGCATTTGATAAGGTTTGGTATCGAAGGCTTCTCTACTAATTGCCATCTTATGGTCTGCCTTTCTCCTTTCGTAATTGGAATAAAATTTTTATCCCAGTTCGTGTAATGGTGGAAGATATTCTTTCTTTACAGATTTTCTTATTAATGCATGCATTTCCCAGGTTTTTTTATTTCTTCCATCCTTTTCATCATATACATAAACGCCATGTGGACAATTCTCATACTTCTGTTTGGTCCTAAAACCATTCCCTAACGATGTGCGTGCGTACATGTGTGTCTGTGTCGCATTATCCTGCTGTAATGGTAGATGGATCAACTGTGAGCCTGCAGAGACCTGTTTGGTAACAGTGTTTAATAAATTGTGATATTCACAGCACCAATATCAGGGGTTATAATTTGCCAAGAATGCTACCTGAACGCAACCACCAGTACCAGAAGCGATCACACATATATTTCTATTCTGCAGTTATGTTTATTTTTCCAGTACTTGGACAAATGCACCTAGTCCAGATCAGGAGAATTATCTCAACCCTAACGCTTTCAATGTCATACTTAACAGAAAACATGATGAACTGTGGTATCGGTAGCGATGTAATGTTCAAGCACGTCTACCTGATTCGCACTCGGTATGAGTCTTCTATTTACCATCTCTGATCGTAGTGAGCTCTACATCGTATTTCAGGTCGGATAATTGCTTGGAGTTATGTTGGGTGTGTATGCAACACCCCCTCCATAGAAACCGAGGATATGAATTTCAATACGTAATGTTCGGATTCAAAACCTCTACAGTTGTGGATATCCTGAACTACTGGATTTGATAATGCGCATCAATAGATTATCAAATCGAGAAGTTCAGGATGTCCACAACTGTAGAGGTTTTGTAATTGTTCTTGTCCCTTTTTATCAGATTTAGTGGTGGTTTCTCTGATTTTTTTTTTTTTTTTGTGTTCATTTCACTGCCACCTTTTTTCCATCTTTTAATGAACTGTCACAATTAATCTCGGATGTTGTAATTGTGCAGCATTCGGGAGCGAGCTGATTAATGACTAATATGGCATTCTACGATAACATCTACCCGGAAGTTCACAGCTCACTTGTGGTATTAATTACAACGCTAGTCATTTAGACCTCTAGTGTAAGGTTCCAGATAATCCAACCATTAGTCTGCCCACGATACTATGCAAGACAGGTTTACAACCTTTCATGGGTGAGGATTATTATGTGTAATAATAATAATAATAATAATAATAATAACTTAACATACCACTCTTGTCTTTACACTTTATTGTATCATGTGATTTATGACATGCAGTATTCGTGTAAAATGAGGATATCTGTATTAATTTCGTAACAAAGTGTACATAGCAAACTTCTCTACACATACAGGCTTATTTATTATTTCAGGTAATCCTAGAAATCGATGGGAGCGGGGTGAAAGCGATACTGGCAAGAGTTACAAGAATTGAGATTTTTGTGAAATAAAAGTTCTATTAGATTATTTAAAAAATAATTCGCAGCAGGTATATAAATTATCTGGAATGGGATGTTCGGTTGCTACACTGGAAGATTTAAAAATATTTTCCACACAGATTTGCAGCCTTTTAAGTGGATGTAATAATTTTGGCATATAGAACAACTTATGAAATTCCCATTGTATGATCTCTCATTGACAGTTTCCTCTCAGGCCGTTCAGTGCTTGTCGGTGGACTTCCTTTCTTCAGATTTCCATCCCAATGCTGGAGTACTCTTTGGATACTCCAAGAGAGCATTTATGAATAGGAGGAAGGGTACTCCTATTCATAAATGCCCTTCTCTCTAACCTCAAATCCTATCTACTGTTTTGACGATGACAGTATGCTTCGTCTGTTGGTAAATTTGTAGTGCCCATATATTCCACGCTACCACATCTTTCATAATCTTCCAAAAAAACTTGCCTATCAGAACTAAGTAGATCAGGGCTGTCCACAGCACTACCCGCGGGCAGGATTCGGCCCGCTGTGCGATTTTTTGCGGCCCGCCTGTGGGTTTTGATTTTTACGAGCAAAAAAATAAAATAATCTGTATCAAATGCGTATTAGATACTTTAATTCTATCACTAATCGATAATCTCGATGTTGGTTACTTTATTTGGTGTTTTTACATCACTATATACCCACATGTTTTTCAAATATTCGATGAGTCAAAGAAGCGTTCTTACGCTGTTTCGTTCCAACGCGCATGCTACGGGCGCTCACGGGGAACTTGAGCGCGCAAATAGTGTTGTTCGTTTGTTCGGCTATTGAGGTTGTGCCGCTGCTGCTCACCAAATTACTAGATATGCATTGTGATGCGGCCCTCGGATTAACTAAGGTTGGACAGCCCTGAGGTAGATGATGTATCTATATCTTCAGTCTGTGAATTACCACAGATTGGAGATATAACTTTAATACTATGAATGAAAGGAAATACTTAGCTGTTCACTGATGATGCAAAACTGTAGTTACAGTTAAGTAAGCTGATGTATATATCTTGCAGAATTATTTAAATAGACTGACAGTATGGGTAATGGATAATCACTATCCGTTTAATTTGGCAAAGTGTAAGGTTGTGAATTTTAGGATGAAAAAGATTACAAGCTGTGTATTAAATTTATGGAACAGGACTGCAGTAGATTCAGGACTTAGTTGTGATGGTGGGCAGGGAGTTGAAGTTCTGAGGCTATTCATGATCGATAGTTTGATGCATTTGAAGAGTAGAGTATTTTGTTTGTTTTTCAATATCAAATGGCTTAATTTTTTAGTAGTAATATTAGATTGGTTCATTTTATAATCCTAGGTTAGTAGTCTTAGTAACATGGCTTACAACTCATTCTGTTTTTGTTTGCAAGTTTTTAATTTTTATTTTGAGATTTTTATTTATTTATTTATTTTACATTTTCTCTGCATCATACTCAATGACGTATAAGTTTTTTCCCCCCTTTTCTTTCGTTCTTTTCTTTTTTCGTGGGCGTTGGAAAAAAAAAAACAACAACCCCGTAATACGATATTAGTATAGGGATGTTAGTTTTCGGTTTTGCACATCATGCCAAGAGCTTAGTACATCTACGATAATATGGCTTTTCAAAACAAACAAACAAACAAACAAAATAAAAAAAAACAGCATGTGTAAGGGGATTTTTGTTCATAGACATATGTAGATAACATGCACTTGGAAAGAAGTCAATGGACACCATAGTGTGAGGAACAAACAGCCATGCCTCCACCTAAATAAGATGTACGATTTTCTTTGGCTGCGATTACTGCAGGAAAAACGGGACCATACCATCACACCGCCATCCGTGAATTTCCTAGTTGGGGTTAGTTATGCACTTGGTAAGAGACGGTCACCGGGTATCCTCCATCTTCTCAGTAGAGGATGTAGCGTGATTCGTCGCTCCATAATGGGAAGTGTGTACAATTGAAGACGACGCTGTACGTTGGTTCGGGTAATGTGGGGATTGCATATTGCAGTCCTACCATGGAAATCCATGTTCTGAGGCTTGGTTCTGAATGTTTTTGTGCAGATTCGTGTTTCAGTCGATGCCCGGGACTCTGCATCCAACGTGTCGGCAGACGAATGGCGGTGTTTGCATATTATCCTTCGTAGCACCCAACGGTCATGTGTGGTTGATTATCCACTGTTGATAGCACTTGCAGTTAACTTCCTGCTCTCAGTATGGTATCACTGATTGTTGACCTGGACAGCACAATTTCTCAACAATTTGCCGAACAGATAGGCCTGCAACATGGCATCCTAAACGCCTCTTGCAAACTCAGTCAATTGCCTTTTCGCAGCTGGACATCATATTCCTCCAATTTATACCGCTTACAAACACGTGAATCATTACGTGAACACTGCATCTTGCTCACGGGGATGTCTGTTGATTTCTTTCCAAGCAGTGTATTCAGAATGGTAAACGTCCATCATTATATATCTTTGCATAAGAATTGATATACTCATGTTAATAATGTGATGCAAGCAATATATTTTCCCTTTCAAAGTCTTATAAACTTCATGGTTTCAGGATTCGCTATATTAATTTCCAGGACTTGGAATTCCAAAAAAATAAGCATTCAGTAGCTAAATTGTGCTAAAATTATATAATCTCATTGTGGTACTATTATCACTAATAATCGTAATAAGACTACAAAATGTTGGCATTCGTGTTTCCGAAACTTTCAGTACTCGCGTAATCCTTATGAATTTTAATAGCACGGGAGTATTCCCTCTCAGACTAAGGCAACTTGGGAGAAGTTATATTAGTATTTCATTCGAATACGAATAATTTTTAAAGTATTTTTTTCACATTTGCGTTATAATAAATTTCCAATACGTGAAACATTTAAAAAAAATATTAAACATATTTTAGTTATACGAATACAATACACAGTGTAGAAACAAAAATTATGAAATTTAAATTTGATAAAAATAAAAATCTTGAATTTTTGAAAACTGAGCATAACTACCATACCAAAACTCGCAGTTGATGGATCTAAGGTCGGTGCAAGTCGTTAAAGAGGACTTTAATTTATTTCTTGCTACGGGAAGGGTAAAAGTAGTACTTGCAGTACAACACAGTTATTGTTTTATATGGTTTTAAGTTTGTTTGTTTTTTCTCAGTATTGGCACGAATTTGCTAGCATCACTAGGTATACATACGAAACATACTGCCATGCTTCCAATCTGTGCCTAAAAATGTACCGAAAAAAAAAAAAAAAACTGACATTGGTGCTTATGTTCATACATTTTCATATAAAGATGGTTGCTTATTAGGCGGAGCAACAATTTATGCCTGGGTAAGATGATTAAGAAATACTACTAGGTTTTAAATATTTTATTAATATAATTTACTTCAACATCTCACTACTAGTGTTTATTTAAAGTTTTCATCAATATTCTATTTTAGAAAAGCATATAAATGTTTCATTTTTGTTATTTAACCGAAAATTCAATATTGTTTTGATTTCTCGAGGAGAAAAGCGATCACATCTGTCGTTTTGCACGAATTTCTGCAAATAAAAATACAATATGTATATTATTTTTTTCGATAGTCGCTTAATACTGCAGCCTAAATTAATATTCATCAATAAATATTAATATATGCCGAACTTTAAACTATTTTTTTTTTAAGTTTGTGAATGGTTTTGATATATAAATGACAATATCCGAACATTTAAAAAAAAAAAAAAATCGTAACACAGCATGTGCGTAATAACATATGATAAATATCGCCTCAGTCAGTGTATAATAAATGTGAAAACTTCAAACACTCACAAAACCATGTGACTCCGAACTTCACAATGGCATAACAGCGAGTACAGATTCTTTATAAATCCAGGCTAAGTGCGGAACTTCAAATAATACAAACTTACACAAACAATGGCGTTTTAACGATATATGTGATATATTGAAAATTTGACCACGATACAGATATAAAAACATTCCCGGAATAAAATCTCGCTTCGAGTAGCCTTTAAACTAGCGGGTTTGTGAATGACAGATAACTGATTGTAGTAAAAGACTAGTAAAAGAGAGAAAGAAGAGATTTAACTTATGCACGATCCTTGGCCAGCTTTGCGCACTGTGAATGCGCACTGCCACGCCACCGTCGATTCTCCGATCGCCGGCTAGAGAACCTGTTTTGTGGTTGCAAGTGTGTAACCTGTGCGTGACATCGTACCTGAAATGTTTACTGGTCGATAACGTGGAGGTAGTGATGAGCTGGATGAAATCTTTATATGTTTGAAGTGTGGTGATGTTTTGTGATCGTGTTTGCCACCTGTGACCTGTGATTTGTATATTGTGTTGATTGCAACTGAAGAATGTGTCGAAACTTGTGGAAATTTTGGCTTTTCTTAACAATATTAACTATTTGGGAATGTAAAATACTCACGGATTCAACGGGATCTGGTAAGATGTTAATTTTGTCTCTGTCCTAAGAATGTATATAAAGCTTAGCCGAGAAGTGATTATTATTAATATGATCGATATATTGTTGACTCTTTTGTAAGAACAATTCGAGGAAACCTTCTTGAAACAAAAAAAAAAAAAAACTTTGACTTTAGATACATTAAGAGATGTGCATTTGTTCTCATTTTTTAAAACATTAATACAAAATTGAATCATAGGTGATTTTCAAATGCAGATATGCTACTGTCATACTGTATTGTATATGTTCCCCCTCTCTAAAAGAAAAAAGAAGAAAAGAAAAACAAAAACAAAAACAAAAAAACGCCGAAGTGCGTTTGTATGATTAACTTTCTGAGATGATACTAGCAACGTTACCTGTGACAAACGCTGTGGACACGTGGTTGCGTCCTAACTGATATAATTACTTGGATCGCGTGAATGGCATCTGTGAATCCAGCTTAGTATAGTGATGAGAGTGGTTTCACAAACAGGAACTTAATGATAAATATGAGAAAATAATTTTTTGTGTGTACAACTTTTCTTTCACAAAAAAAAAAAGAGAAAAAAGTAATTACATAATTTAAATATTATCGTACATTGAGGTCGGTTAAAGTATTACATTCCATAAACTATTTACATTATGATATAGATTCTTCTGCAAATGGCAATTGTTTTTTCGTTTATTTTGAAAAAAAAAAAAAAAAAACAGATTCCGTGTGTTATAATTAAATAGGCTCAGAACATGGATTATTTCTATAGTATGCTTTATTTATTGTTTATTTCTGATTGCCCTCCTCGATGAGTCTTTGGACTTTTTGGAGGTATAATAATAATAATAATAATAATAATAATAATAATAATAATAATAATAATCTAATGCGCTCCTAACCAGCAGCTTTCATATTGCCCGGGCAAAAATAAAATAAAATAAAATAAAAATAAATAAATAAAATAGAAATAAATAAATAACATAAAATAGAATAGAAATAGAAATAAATAAATAAAATAAAATAGAAATAAAATAATAATAAAAATACTAAGAAAACCATTTTTTAAACGTGACTGGCATTATAATCATCCCTTTATTTGATATAAAATGTATTTATTTTTTGTTCAAAGAGGCTAACAAAACCTTGACTATTTAGCATTTACCATATTATTTAATATATTCGTATCTCACGCAATCATTATTTGAATATGAATTCTGTCAAAACTCTTTTTTACATCTTTGTATTCTCATTCCCTTTGTACATTTATCCATTCTGTCTTCCCTGTGAATATATCCCAGACGTGCTAGGTTATTGTTTGGCAGTTGCGTTGCTGCTGTTATTAATTCGTAAGACTTGCTGCGAGAAGGGCTTTGACAGTCCTTTCCGTTTCATCTTGATTTTTTCTCTCTCACTTCTTTCTCATTTTCCTTATCCTCTGTCCTTTCAGATCATTTGCTCTCCCTTCTCCTTTTCTACTCTATAGAAGACACTTTAAACTCCCCCCCCCACAGAGAATTAAACTTTCTTCTGTTTTCTTAGTATGCTTAATAACATGTTATATATATATATATATTTATTTATTTATTTATAAACTCACATTTTAAATAATTACCAAACACTACGAGTCGTTTTTATAGGTCTTAAGTAATAGATAAATCAGATTTTGTTCCGGCAGCGGTAGATGATGTCATACTAAATTTGGACCGCATTCCATCAGAAATTTGGCAAGTCGTTGTTATTCATTGGTTAACTAATATTCTTTCTTCTGGTTTCGGTTTTCCTGATGCAGTAATTAACAAGTAAAATCAATGTAATTCACGTTATGTATACTGCAGATAATAATAGTAGCTTGCGATGCGATATGTTTTTTTTTAGTGGTTTGTGATTACTTTGTTGTTTGATTATGCAACATAAAGGCACCTGCCAATTTAGATATTGCGTTTGATTCCATAACTGGAATTAGTCAATAAAAACTTATATTGTATGCTGCGACACGTTAATTGTGCTGATTTTTTTTATTTATTTATTTTATTATTATTTTTAACTGAAGGCTTGTTTCTTACACCTGATATCGCTTCTTTCAGTCGACTATTTATGGAACCTGTTGGAATACTTTTTAAAGTATGAAATGGGAGTTTTCCTGGAGTCACTGAGATATTTCTGAAGTGAGAAAAGTCGATATTTTTATTTGGTTCACTTGCATCCGTCTAATCTTACCGGAAATTAATTTGCCAAAGACTGCTAGCAAGTTTATAAACTTCCATGTTCATAACCATTTTCATTCAAAATTGCTTTATTTTTACATATATTATTGATGTGAATGATTTGGTGGAACACCTGGAATGGAGACGAATGCTAGAGGAAGTATAAGTGAAAGAATCGGAGGCTTATGATGTGTTGAGTGGGTTAGGGAATGGATATTATCACCATATATTTTTAGGGAAAGTGTTGACTGTGCCTTTGACCTTGTTTAATGAGAGTCTTACAATGGAAAGAAGACAAAATAGCTGCTACTCATTGGTAGTAGTAGGACACACGATTCCAGTTTTTATAGACCACTCACATTTTTCACATATCTGCAGTTGTATAATGTTAAGAAATTGGAGCATTTTGAGACAGAATTTGATTGATAGACATAGGATTCTGTTAGCATGGATTTGTAAAAGACAGGAATTGCTTTAGTAGCTTACTTGCATTTTATGATCCAGTGATTGAGTGTTAGATAAGGAAAATGTGGTGATATACGTGGTGATATTCTTTGCAAAGGCATTTGAGAGATTGCTTCATTTTAAGTTGGTGTACAAACAGAGTAAGATGGGGATGGATAATAGACTGGTCAAATGGTTGAGAGATTGGCTTTCTATATGATGCATGCCATCAAGTTGTGCATGGAGCAACAGTATCCCAAACAATAATGATAATCAGGTTCTGTTCTTGGGTCCCTTCTGTTTATTTTATTTCTTAATGATATTCCACGTGGATTGACAGTATATTCAGTTTATTGTGGATGATATAGAATTGAGAATTATAAGGGAGGGATGCTGATGTGAACTCCTGTGAGGAATTTAAGATAGATTTTTAGCTTGGATGAATGAGTGGAATTGCAGTTTTTAATGTTATATAAACACAAGATACAGGAAGTACAAAGGTATAGGGCATTGTACGTTATTGAGGGAATAATATGGTGGAATGTTTTTAAAATATGGATGAGATTTGGGACGTGGGGAACTGATGTCTTACAATTGCCTGAAGTTCAGAGAACATGTGACAGCATTGATCATACATACTACACATGGACTGTGGTGCTCAGATTTGGTTGATTATTTTTCTGTTGTGATGTGGAAGCTCTGAAAAGAGTTCAGGGATGCTCAACTAATTTAATATCAGTACTCAGGATATGTTGGTTATGGGGAGAGGTTCAGGAAATGTAAATTGCAGAAGTTAGTGAATAGGTAGAAAAGTGACGATGTGATAGAGATGTTTAAGTTAGTTTTGTGGATTTTATTGGATTAATACAGAATGCATTATTACACAGGGCAGAGAATGAGAGGCCATTCAAGGAAGTTATGTAAAGGTAGTAAAGAAGGGACTGAGGAGTAGATTTTGTACACAGAGAGTGGTGAGCAAGTGATTAGAATACCTTACTGGAATGAATAAAAGTGTGAAGGAGTTAAACATAATAGAACCTTATCATTGCATGACATCGTCATGATAGGAGGTTTTGTTATAAAACAAATGATTATAGCAAACATCAATGATAGTTTGTTATAACGATAATAATAATGATTCCATGGAGGTCTGAATAATGATAATAACAAGTAAAGCTTGAAATATCAGTTTGATGGTTTGAATGATAATTATCTCAGTTTTTAGTTATATTTTGCAATGTGAATTCTAACTATGAATCCCATCTTTGCTTCCCAAATTTTAAAACCTTACACTATGCCATTGAATTGGTAGTCCCACTCATTTGCCCATCTACACAGTCTATTGAAGTCTTCTTGCAAGGCTACATCATCTGTTCTACTCTTCGAAATTCTTTCCAACTTCACATCATTGCCAGCTATATATATCACCTTTCATGCCCTTTCCAGTATTATTTACATACAGATTAAACAGCAACATCCCCAAAACCAACCACTGAATCACACCACTAGTGACTTTCCTCTTCTGGGATATTGCTCCTCCATATACAACTTGCTGACCCATCAGACAGCCAATCTCCAATCCAACTACCATTCAACCTCATCTGTTTTCAATTTTGGAAAATATAAATAGACTACTATGTATGCATCACCTATGTCCAATGCATTTGTCACCTTGTTATAATAAGTAAGTAGATTGCTAAATCCATGCTGTCCATTAGTGAGAATGTGGGCCTCTAAAACCTTGACCACAATCTCACCCATATAGATCAGCCTATAATTTGGAATAATTTTGCTTTCTTTCCACTCCTTTATAAATTGGATCAATCTGGGACTCATGTCAAAGAGGTACATTAATGTTGTTGTTAATTCTGTGGAACATTCCGTCAAGCCACATGGTGATATACCATCAAGCCCTACATCCTTACTGACATCAACTCAATTCCTTATATACCTCCTGCTCACTGACCATCAGTGGCTCCTCCTCCCTTTTCACTGCTCTCTCAAGTTTGCATAATGTTACATCCAAGAGGATGAAATGCCTTTATGAACTGATCATTCAACATTTCAACTGTATCCTCCTCAGTTATCATTTTACTGTTTTTCAATAACCAATATCATCATTCTTTCTTCCTTCTACTTCCTTTTACTTTTTCTGCCATTATCAAGTGATTCACCTTTCTTGCTTGCTTTTTTTGTACTCTCATACATCCAGTGGTGAGCTATGCTATAAGGGGCTCGCACGAGCCCTTTTTTAAATTTTTCTCAAATTTGCGAGCCCCTTGTTCTTCTTGTTTAATAATCTTGTAGAACTAGAAAATACCACCATGGAATGTATACATGCTACTATAATTGCTACTTTAAATTCATATGGATTTTCTGATAACTATATAAATAATCATTTCATTGCATTTTGTTCAGATGGAGCTAGTATAATGTTAGGAAACAAATCAGGTGTTGCAATCATCGTTTACACTTAGCATTAGACGATTTGATAAAAAGCATTAAAGAAATAAATCATTTTGAAATATTTATGGATAAATTATATGCTTTTTATCATCAATCACCAAAAAATCAACGAGAATTAAATACGATTGCAAAAGACCTTGGTATTGAAATTTTAAAGATCGGCTGTGTTTTTGGACCACAATGGGCAGCTTGCAGTTTATGAACGGTTCTTGGTTTGTGGAGAAATTACCAAGCTTTATGCAAGCATTTTGCATCAAATGATAAATATAAGAGCTTTTTAAACCGGCTTCTCAATTTGGAATTTTTAAAAGATCTAGCTTTAATGATTGATATCCTACAGGAATTATCATATCTGTCAGAAGCTCTACAAAGTCGCAATATAAGTATTATAAGGGCTAAGTCAGCGATGATGCGAGCCCTTTGTTAAAATTTCCACAGCTCACTACTGCATACATATGACTATTACCACTCATCTTGTGTTGCCTCCATAGTGCCTTCTGATTCCAAATTACATGCCTCACCTCTTCATTCATCCATTTCACACCTCTCCTATCGACCTTGAGAATGTATTCAGGTATAGCTTGTGCTGGACAGTTCATGAGTAAATCTCAAGCAGCACCTTACCATCCAATTCTTCATTTCATGATATAGCTACAAGCCATCTCTTGAATTTATCATAATCACCAGCCTTATGGTTCCACCTATATCCCTTTCTCACAGAAGAAGTCCTCATATGGCTGGTCACCACCCAACTAATCACTTGATACTCACTTCATCAACTGCAGAAAATTTTGACACGTCATTGACAATAACATCCTCTGATGAGATAATAAAATCCAAGATATTTGATCCTTGCGTAATCTCTGTTACATATTGCCTAAGGTAATTGTCTCTCAGAAACTCAAGAAATTCATTCTCTTTGCCCCCCCCCCCCCAGATACTGCTTATTCATTCCAATCAATGTTACCACAATTAAAATCACCTATAATGATATCACTTTTTTTTTTTTTAGCCAGATCAATTTGCCTATACATTTCCTTCTCACTGTCCTCCACATTACTAGTTCTGTCTAACGATAAGCTTAGATGTTGATGGTTATTCATGACTTATTTTTAATGGTGCTAACAACACCAAACTCACTAGTTTATAAAAAGATGTTTTATTAACTTGCTTATATTTTGCTGAATTTCAGCAAAATATAAAAGCACAACACAACATGTATTTGTTAAAGTGAGTAAGTGGAACAATACAATTGTAATGGACAAAAGATCTAAAGTCCTATTTTGGTGCCCTCTAATATTGTAAGGGGAAAAAATTACAGCTATGTGGGAGTTGCTTTTAAGATAACAGTCTCCCAAATTTTTAACAAATTAATGCAACCATATTTGTTCAGGTTAGGAGAATTCTTCATAGCCATGGTTGACTCAAAAAATAATCTTTTGGATCTGACGACTTCTAAATAGCACATTGGTTTTCTTCCATCTAATTCTGTGTGAAGGGGTTTCCAAAGCGTGGTCTGCCAGTCCTGACTTGCCATAATAATGATAGTGAATGTATTTTTTATGTTCTTCCAGGTGGATGTTAACAGATCTTCCTGTCTGCCCATAGCAGGCCAAGTCACAGTCACAAGGAACTTCATACACTCCAGGGGTGCTAGAGGATGAAGTTTATCCTTAGGCGAGCAAATCAGACTTGCTTTGATTTGCTCTGGCTCTGTGTGTCAGAGTTTAAAACATTTTAAACTCTGCTTCCCTTTCTCCCCTGTCTGTTTTCATGAAAAAACATTATATCCCTTCATCTCTATCTGTCAGGATGTCATCTTCATCCAACCACTTCTCACTTATTCTGACAATTTTTGGGTGACTGTTCTCTATCAATACTACAGTTTCATTCTCCTTATATGAACTTGAGGTTTCAATGTAGTGTGAAGGCCATGTTTCATTCGTGCTTTGGCTATCTTTTCTGATGTACCTCTGACATAATGAATAGATATGGTAACGTTGTGTTCTGTCTATTAGAGCAGTGCTTCCCAAACTTATGGATTTAATTTTCCAAACTTATGGAAAAATTTAATTTTTCCAAAGGCCAATTCCCCCACCCCCTTTGGAAAAATTAAAATATTTCACAGCCCACATCGAAAAAAAAATCCTAATGCAGACATATATTATTGTAATATTTATTGTATTTATATTCAATACAATTTATATTCAAGATTTTGCATTTGTAAGCTTTTTTATACTTCTTATCAATACCATTGAAATGAAACTTATATGAATAAGCATATATTTACTAATATTCATTAAGCACACCGAAATATGCAGGAAGCAAAATTTGTGAACCAACACCAATGTTGGATTTTTTACATTAAAATATTAACAACAACATAAAATAAATAATAAAAATTAAATACGTTTCTTTTAAGATTAAAAAAAAATCTACTTAGTCTTAAAACATTTAAAATTTGTTTTCATTATTTCAAGCCCCCCCCCAAACAAAACTTATGGCCCCTAGTTTGGGAAGCACTGTATTAGAGGAGGGAGAAGTAATGTGGACTATGTAGTATTTTATTTATTTTGTAGGAATTGTAGCCGTTGGCCAAGAAAGTATGGTGAAGATACTTGAGTTCTGTGGACAGAGCTGCATCGTTAGAACAAATGGCTGTGGCTCTGTGTGTAAGTGTTTTTAAAATGCCATACTGCTGGACTGGATGATGATGATGTGATTGTTTATATAGATATCTTCCTGTGTGTGTTTCACTTACTTACTGTTGCATACACATGTTATGTTCTGCTCTGATGATGCTGGTTTGAAATTCAGTGAAATATGACCAATTTAATTTTTATAAAATAGTGCATTTGATGTTGTTAATACCATTAAAAATAAGTCATGAATACTAGTTCTGTATTAACACCAAACTACATATTTCATCTTGTCCACCTCTACCTTACACCATACTGCTTCAAAACCAGTGCCATATGTGCTCTTTACATCTCTAGGCCATAATTCCTCTGCTACTATTAAGAGTACTCTGCTTCCCTTTCTCTCCTGTCTGTTTTCATGAAAAAACATTATATCCCTTCATCTCTATCTGTCAGGATGTCATCTTCATCCAACCACTTCTCACTTATTCTGACAATTTTTCGGTGACTGTTCTCTATCAATACTACAGTTTCATTCTCCTTATGTGAAATACTTCTGACCTTCATAAACCTAATTACTAAATCATTTCTGGTTCTATAACAAGTCTTACTGATTCCATTTCTCGGATATGACTTCTCCATATTCTTTCTCTTCCCTCCCCCTCCATTCCTCTCTATCATCACTGATCTTACCTTTCCTCAGACCTAAATATTGTCCCACATCCCTAGTCATCTCAATCCTTTCTTTTACACTCACACATCCACTCCTGTATCCATTATCTACACTTTCCACACAGTCGCCATATCTGCCCTATTTTCCTGTCTGTCTTGTATGCCTTTACTCTCATTTTCTTCACTCATGCCACTTCACCTCTCTATTCCAAATTCCCTCTTCTATTCATTTCAGTCATTACTCTCTTGCAGCAACAATTTATCCAGCTGACTTACACCAAATCCATTTATATGTAACTCATCTATCACTTATACAGCTTCATCTGTCTCTCAAATTTATCCCATACATTCATGAAATGAATTAATTTCTTCTCACATAACTCTGCTGACATGTCCAAACATGATCCAAATATACAGACACGATCAAATTTCCCTTCTTTACCTGACCTATACTACCAACCTTACCTAATAACAAACCATTCATAATCTTTGCTAACTGTCTCAACTCATCACTATTATACTTGGGAAACACACTGCCTACCTTTTCTATCAAGCTCTCCTCAACAACCTGATTTCCATCCTTAAATTCTTCTTGTTACCAACCAAATCATTTGTGCCTACTACTTCTACTACTAGCAACTCTTTTGCTCGCATAATCCTCGTATCCATTGCTTCAATCACTCTGCTCATTCTGCTCCCAGAAAAGGAAACCTTATTCAAAACCTTGAGCCTCCATAGTTCAGTTAGTACAGACGAAGCCCTTTGGTCAGAAAGACCTAGGTTCGATTCCTGTCAGTGACGTGAGGAATCTTTATCTGGTCTCTTTCGTTGAAAGGTGAATTAGCCTGCCTCATACAGAGGTGGGAATTTTTTTCACTCGGAAACTCGGGTTTTCATCCCCCAGAACAGGCAAATCAGCCCCATGAATACACACATACACACGGAGTACAGTCATGAATACATCCCAGCCATATGCCAGTCCTGAGCCTAGATAAAATTAGGGGGTTGGGGAAATCAATGGTGAACTACCCTGCAAAAATCTCACTAAGAACACTTTGTGGGCATTGCCTACAAAGTCACTTAGGTTCAGAAATGACTGAAAGGGAAAAACCACTATCACCATACAAATTCTTATTAACCACACCTCTAATAATTGAATCCCCATACATAGTCACTCTCGAATAATTTGTCACCTCTTTCACACTGCCATCTTTTAATCCAGTCTTTCTCAATCTTCTATATATATATATATTTTTTTTTTTTTTATTATAGTATATATATATATATATATATATATTATAATAGTATATTATACTGGTGGTAGTATATATAATAATATATATACTATATATATATATACTATAATATATATACTATATATATATACTATATATATATACTATATATATACTATAATATATATATATATATATATATATATATGTATAATATATATATATGTATAAAAGATATATATATGTATAAAAGATATATATACAGTATATATCTTTTATCCTCATCATTTCACTTTGTCTAATTATTTCCTTTGTTTCCCCAAAGATTTTTTTTTTGTTTACTGAGAGTTTCAATTTTCTTCTTTGTTCTGTTACTTGAAGAGCTTCTTCTGACAGCCATTTACAGTGATTTAATCAGATTTTCTGTGCTTTTATTATTATATATTTTGTTTCTTCTCACAGTTCTTCCATTTCTTTTCCTGTTTTATCCAAACTTAACTTCTTTCTTCCAACTTCTACTTTAAATGCTTTATTTATATGATTTAAATCAAATTTGATACAGCCCTTAATTTTACTTAAACTTCAGCAATTAGTAATTAATGATCAGTTCCACACTCTGCACCAGGCAGTGTTTTTGCTTTGATAGCACTTCTTTTACTTCTGTTGCCAACAGTAATATTTTTTCCATTATTATGCAACACCTCCAAGGAGTTCAAGGACTCATCATGGGAGCACATACTATTCCATTATCCAACTTACCCTCTCCTCTACTTAATCCTATAACTACACAATGACACTGCTATCATCAACACATAACATCATCTACTGCCCACCACCTCAAATAGAATTTGTTGCCTGTATCTCATGGCCAGTTTGCCTGTATGTGGGATGAAAATCCTGAGTTTCTAGGAGAAAAAAACTCACTCTATTTTTTTGCTACTTCTGTATGAGATTGACTTACTCATCTTCAGTTGAAAAAGCCCACATAAGGATTCCTCTCATCACAACGAGAATCAAACTCGGTTCCTTTCCAATCAAAGGATGCCTTGTTCTATTGTTCTTCCAATTGCACTATGGAGGTATTTCATGAAATGAACTCCTTTCTCCTCACATAACTCTGCTGGCATGTAAGCATACTATTATACCTGGGAAACACACCACTGCCTACCTCTCCTACCACACTTATCTTTCTCTCTCTCTCTCCTCAACAGCCTCCTGATATCCATCCTTAAATTCTCCTTGTTACCAGCCAAATCATAATCTATTTGATTTCTGTATTCACTGTTTGGTGAAGTATATGTGTACTACCTTCTTTTATTATTATTATTATTATTATTATCATTATTATCAGAGACCTTCAAGGAATCAAGGACGTATCGAAAGAGGCTGTACATCACTCATACAAGCTGTGATATCTTCTCTTAAACTCATTCACACTAGATCTAACCACTTTAACAGACAAACTGTTGCACTCACTCACTGCTCTATGAGAGAAAATTGCCTCTTTCTTTGCTGCACACAAATGCAACTTCAACAGATCTCCCCTTCCTTGTCTTCTCCCCACCTTCCATATAATGAAAAAATTATGAAAAAGATGCAGTCTTGTGAGTTACCACTGGTCACCTTCAAT
Organism: Typopeltis vanoorti; assembly: GCF_054136105.1. Lineage (NCBI taxonomy): Eukaryota > Metazoa > Arthropoda > Arachnida > Uropygi > Thelyphonidae > Typopeltis > Typopeltis vanoorti. Next base: position 36,483,814 of record NC_143571.1, on the reverse strand, counting down.
CTGGCAGATTCAAACTTCCCATAAGGGGAATATACTTAAAGTTTTTTTTTTCTATGTGACCTTGGAACTTCAAATTCCTCTCCATCATAATTCCAAGATTTTTAGCCTCATCAGTTTCTCTAAGCATGATCCCACCAGTATAATATGCCACTTGATTTCTCATTATACCAAAGTGCAAAACTTTACAGTTAACTAATTGAGAGCTGTTATCTTAGGCCCACACTTCAGCCTATTCAATTTTTTTTCTAAGTACTATATATGAGTAGCAATCTTGATTGCCCACTATCTTTGCATCATTATCAAATAATTGAGCATCATTTCTCCTGTCAGTTTTTTTTCCAATAACATTAATGTATAGGTTGAACAACAATGGTTCAAGGAATCACAGTACACCACCGGTCACCTTCAATCTGGCAGATTCAAACTTCCCATATACTACTTTCCGATACCAGAGTGTCAGCCATATTGTTGAAAGAAAGTGATTGCATTAAAGAAATTGTTCTCAATACAGAATTCCAATATCCTTTCTTCTGCATCATTCCTTGGCACTAAACTAGATTTTCCAGGGATTCCATATTCTTCTTTTCTCTCACTTTTATATTTTAATCACCTAAGCAATAGAAAATCTGCCTTCTTAATACTGCACACTACCTGTTACAGTCTGTTGTTAAATTCTTCTATCCCAGTGCCCCAGGGCTCTGTACTGGGAGCACTACTCTTTAATTTGTACATTAATGATATATCAAAAGATTTGAAGGGGAATATTCACTTGTTTGCCAATGACAACTATACTGTTCAAAACAATTAGGGATATTTTGATTTTCTTGTAAATTATAAAGTTATGAAAATAATTTACAAATGTAACACATTTATTTTAAAATACTCTTAATATACAACAGTGTAGAATACGCAGCTGCGGCTAAGACTTGTCGAAACATGTCTTAGCCGTATTAGCATGTGGAAGGTATAAAAGCGTGGCTTGTTGCACTCACTTCCACAGTGCATAATTATCACTTCAATTGTAAACTTGTGTCACCTACCACCCATTATTTTGTTAAAAATGGTAGAGCAACACGATTGTTGTTCTACCATTTGGTCGATTAGAAGCTGGACAAACACAGCAAGTTGTCGCTCAAGCATGTCGTGTATCTTAAAGCGTAATTTGTGACTTTGGAATTGCTTTCTGGAGACGGGAAATGTTCGAAATCTTTTCATTCCATAGGTTTATATGCTCGAAGACCGATAGTTTGCATTCCACTTACTGCAAATCACAAAAGAGCCCGAAGATGGGCACAGGAACACCACAATTGGACAACGAGGATTGGGCTCATGTACCTTTTAGTGACGAGTCCAGGTTCAGTCTGCAACCAGATAACTGACATATCTTGAGATGGCGTGAAAGTGGAACAAGGAATAATCTACAGCTTTTTCGTGAACGACCTCAACGTCAAGGTTGTAGTTTGATGGTATATGCTGGAATAAGCATAGGTAGCCATACTGCTCTCTATTTTATCAGAAATGGTTCCTTAACAGCCCAAAGGTATTGCAATGAGATTTTGAAACCTATATTTTGTCCATATGCTGCTGCAATTAACCAAGAATTCATTTTTATGGATGACAATGCTCATCCACACCATGCAAATTTGGTGCAAGAGTGGTTTGAGGAAGAAGGTATTGAACGAATGGACTGGCCTGCCTGTTCACCGGATTGTAATCCAATCGAACATGCCTGGGATGCTTTAGGTAGGTGTGTTTCTACTAGATTGGTGCTGCCACGATTGCTTCAAGAGCTCGAAATTGCTCTCACAGAAGAGTGGGGAAATATCCCACAAAAAGTGTTTGATCATCTTATCCAGTCCATGAAATCAAGATGTACCTCTGTTTTGGCTGTTAATGGAGACCATATGCCCTGTTAGAAATTAACAAAAACATTTTTGGCTATTCTTGTTGTTATTCTTGTTAAACTTATTTCATACTGAAATTATAATTTGTTAAATTTGTAATAAATATTGATTATTTAAACAATATATCATCAATTACACCCTATCCATAAGTAAGAAATATTGATTCATGTATAAAGTACCCAATAGTTATAATTATTTGCAGAAATTTATAATTATCTGACAGAAACTAAAATATCCTCTAATTGTTTTGAGCAGTGTAGATGGGAGGGCTGTAGATGTCTTACAGGATGATTTAAATAAATTGGCAGTATGGGTGAAAGACAATGGTTGTCAATTCACTGTTATAAATTGTAAGGTAATGCACTTTGGGATGAAAAGATTACTATAGTGATGATACTAGTTTACAGGAAATTGATAAGACTTTGATCTAGGGGTGATGGTGGATAGAGATTTGAAATTCAGAGGACATATTTTTAGCCAGCCTGGTTGGTCGAGTGGTTAGCATATCTGCTCTCCAGCCAAAAGGCCATGGGTTCAAATCTTGTCGTGGGCATGGACCTTTGTGATTGTCTGTGAAAATACTAGCGGTGGTGGTAGTGGCCAGTAGATGGTGTTGGAGCAGTTGCAGTTCATCATAGTTGGTGGATTGAGTGGTGGAGACAGAGAGTTGTAGAGTAGGTGACCTACCTCGATGAGTCTTTGGACTCCCTGCAGCTGTCACATAAAAAATATAATAATAATTATAATGATATTGGATAGATTGGCAGACTGGGCAAAGAAGAATGGATGTCAATTTAATGTGGCAAAATGTAAGGTTATGAATTTTGGGGTGAGAAGATTACAAGCTGTATACCACATTGATGGAAGTATACTCCAGGAAATAGATGAAGCCATGGGACTGGATAGGGAGTTGAAGTTTAGGTGGCATATAGCAAAAGTGTCTAAAGCAGCTCATCCGATCACTTAGTTACTGAAGAATAGATATTTTGACGGGTAGAGACAAGCAGGTTATTGTTCCTCTTTATCAAACCTTGATAAGACCCCCATCTTGACCACTGTGTACAGATCTGGGTACCAGAGTTTCTTGGAAATGAGTGACCAAGATGGTAACAGGTCTATGGAATGAACCTTACAAGAACAGGTTGAAGTTTTGTGAGTTACAGAAACTGATTGATAAGCGGAAAATGGGTGATATGATTGAGGCATACAAATTACTGAAGGATTTTTACAAGATTAATTCACAGGAAATTTTTCAGAATGGGTCTGGTGGTGGGAAAACTACGTTCCATCCATGGAAACTGAGTAAGAGTGTAGTTAGCGAGGGTGGTAGAACTAGGTTTTTTGCTTGGAGAGTAGTGAATGAGTGAAATAGGTTGCCAGAGTCTGTTGTGGGTGCGATGACTGTGAATGAGTTCAAAGCAAAGTGATGCTTTGAACACGATGTTTAGGACCTCCCTTGATGAGTCTAAGGACTCCTTGGAGTAGCTCATAATAATAATAATAAAATTGCAAGAGTTGACAGAATAGCTCAGAGGATTACTTGGATTCCAAAGAACACATCGACAAGTAAAGATAGGGAGATTATTATCCCTCTTTATAAGGCTATGATTCGAGCACATGTGGACTATTGTGCACATGATCACGTGCGTTTTTGATCACCATTTCTCGGTGAGTGGTGGAGAGGATTCAGAGACGAGTGTCCAAACTGGTGACAGGTCTGTCATTCTGTGGAATGTTCCCTGTGAGGATAGATCGAGAGTGTGTGGGTTGTAGAATTTAGCTGACAGGGAGGAGATGAAATATGATAGAAACTTATGAATTACTAAAGGGATTCTATGAGATTGACACACACAAGAAATTTTCAGTGCATGGGGAGTAGGAGGATAAACAAGTCGTCATAGTTGGAAGTTCTCTAAGAATGTGGTTAGTAAGGGTGTACAGACTATAGGTTCTTTACTTGGAGAGTGGTGAATGAGTTGAATGGATTTCCAGAGGTGGTTGTGAGCTCCCTAACAGTGAATAGGTTTATCATAATGTGTGATAGGTATTGTGTTAATGGATAGAGTGGGCGTCCCACAGTGAGTCTTTTGACCCCATGGAGTGCCCATATAAATAATAATAAATAATAATCTTCTGCATTCTTAATACCGTTCCCTCATACACAACACTCTGATATCTATCAGACAGCCAGTTCCCAATCAAGTTCACAAAACTGACATCTAAACCCCCATCTGTTGTAACTTAAATATCAGCTTATCATGTGGCACCCTGTCAAATGCCTTTGTAAAATCCAAAAAAAATGGCAGGATATGCCTTTCCCTCATCAACCAATCTTGTTACTTCGTTATAAAAAGCAATCCGATTAATAAAACAAGAAAAGTACCCCCTTAACAAATCCATGCTGACTCTCACAGATAATAGGACTCTCTCATCTGCCCAATGTCGTAAATGAACCCTCACTATTTTCTCCAAAATCTTAACACCTGCTGATGAAATACAAACTGATCTATAGTTTGATGCTTTAATTCTACTACCACCCTTATGCAATGGCACTATCTTGCCCTCCTTCCATCCCTTGGACACCTTTACCATAGCCAGACCCCTCACTGAAAAGTCAGGTCAGTGGAGCCATGAATTCTTTAGCACATTTTCTCAAACCCATTGCAAAATCCCATCCAATCCCATTACTTTATTGACATCCAGAGTATCAGTATTTGAAACACACTGTCTTCTTGCACTTCTAAAACTCAAACCAGCCCTGTCCCTCTAGTATTAAAATTTACTTCTCCATGATGAAATGTCCCAATAAAATATTCATTGAACAACTCCACTATGTCCTTTGCATCAGTCATTCCACTCTCATTTTTATCCACCAATGTTACTCTTCCACAATCATTCCTCCTCTTACTGGCCACATAATGAAATAAGTTCTTAGGATTTTCTTTGGATCTCAGGACCAGATCCTTCTCATATTCCAGTTTTGCCTTCCTTACCATACTAGTTTATCTCCTAGTCTGAGTCTTAAATTCTTCATGCATCTACTCTCTTTATATCTATTCCATAATCTCTTTTTTACTTGTAGTTCCCATTTGATATTGTTTGTCATTCACCAAATTGTGTTCTCTTTTTCACATTTGAGTCAAATGTGAAAAAGAGTCACAAAAAGTCACATTTGACGGGTGTCAAATGTGACTTTTTTTTTAATCACAAGTAGTACACTGTGAATAAAAAAAAAGTCACATTTGACACCCGTAGATGCCATATGTTCACTCCCATACCTCACCAAGTTTTGAGAGTGAAGTCTTGCTAGAAGAAGTGGTAGAGTTGTAGATTCCCTTTCCACACAGAGTTAGTAGGACAATCACAAACATCCATGCCCATGGTAGGATTCGAACGTGCAGCCTGTTGGCTGGAGAGCGGATACGCTAACCACTTGGCCAACCAGGCTGGCAACCTCTCCTGCTCCTCTCATCTCCTGCTCTTCACCTTCTAATTTCATGGCTTATAGGAACACCCTGCTAAATATTCTGTCCTGCCCACCTCCACCTCACACCATATGCTCTCAAAACTATTAGTATCATTGCCCTCCAAATCCTCAACTCTGAAAGGACACAACTTATGACTACTTGTGATTGCTACTAATAAATATTTCTTCACCAACTCCCAAGCACTGATGAGATCTTACCCTTCCAATTCCTCCATTCATGGAACTGCCCCAGGGTGATTATAGTAATCTTAGAAATCAGCTGGGGCAGTTCCATGGATTCCACATACATTCCTATCTCTTTGATAGACCTGCATGTCTATTTATCTTCCAAGTCAAACCATGTGGCCACTCTTTCCAACCAGGGACACAGATGCTATCTCAGTTACAATCAAATCTTCCAATGCTATGACAAAATTCAAAACTCTCAAACCTCGTGTTCTTTCTTCTACATGCTGCCTAAGACATTTGTTCCTCCTCCTACCAATTTATACTATAGTTAAAATCTCCCATAATGATCATTCTTTTTTGTACTTGCCAAGCTTCACTGCCTGAACATCTCCTGCTCTTCACCCTCTATACTCCCTGGCTTATAGGAACATTCAGCTAAATATTCTGTCTTGCCCACCTCCATCTCACACCATAGGCTCTCAAAACTATTAGTGCCATTGCCCTCCAAATCCTCAACTCTAAAAGGACACGATTCATCAGTTATCATAAATAGTACTCCACCACCATATTTGTTCTTTCTATCCTGCTAAAAATGCTATACCCTACTACTTGTATTCCTGTCAGTATATCATCTTCTGTCAACATGTCCCAGTGATACCAATAATCTTTGGATATGCTGAGACTATCCACACTACCAATTCACCTCCTTTATTTTGGATGCTCCTGGCATTATCATAAAGAATCACCAAGGCATCGTCACTGTTCCTATATCCCTGTTATTATGCTGACATAGTATTCTGTACACTGCTTGAAGATACATATCAGGACTTTCATTTGATGATGATGTGATGTACAGTGGCTTGAGAACAAACAGAATCTAGTTTTGCACTCGGCCTACACTGTAGCTTACAACACAAATCAGTAAATCAAATTTCAACTTTCAAAAGGCAAAGTTCTAAAAACTTACTTTTTGCTCAAATAACATTTGGGCATTCTCCTCCCTCACCAGGGCCATTGGATCCGCCTTCTAGTTTTCCATAGTTCCATATTACAGCATCATCCAAAGCTTGAGGCTGATATCTGAGACATACAAGTAGAAATAGTGAGGTTATTATTACTCTTTATAATCTGTGATATGATCACATCTTGACTGTGCACAGATTTGATCACCTGCATTTCTTGGAAATGTGTATATGGTGGAGAGGATTCAGAGATGAGTAACTGTGGTATGATAGATTTGTTATATAATAGAAGCGATTATATAAGATTGCTACAAAAGTAATTTGTGAGGACTAGTTTTTTTGTTTGGAGAGTGGTGAATTACCAGAGGTGGTTGTGAGTGAATGAGTTTAAGGAGCAGCATGTTAGGTATTATGTGAATAATGGTTAATGAGGTTCTCCTGCGATAAATCGTCTGACTACATGAACGTGCCTATAATAATAATAATCTTATGTATTTGGATTCACCATAAAACATAAATAAAAAACCAATAGCACTCATTAAACAATTAGTTCAAAGGTATTTTTAATTTTCTTTAAACATATAATAGAATCACATCCCTTTCTCATAATATTATCAATATCTAGAATAAATTTAGTTTAATCCTTTATCCAAGTGTGAGCAAACAAAGTTTGCACCTGAAAATATCTTGAGAACTGGGGTAAGGTAGTACAACACTGGGCAACTCGTAGCAAAGGTTGACCAAGCTAACATCACTCCTATCTCAGTATCTCTCATAATGCAAGACACATCTCCTTGTGGATATGTATAATGTTATGCATTAAGTTTAGCCCTTCCCTTAATGTCAGACGATTTATTGTAGGAGAACCTCATTAACCATTATTCACATAATACGTAACATGCTGCTCCTTAAACTCATTCACTCACAACCACCTCTGGTAATTCACCACTCTCCAAACAAAAAAACTAGTCCTCACAAATTACTTTTGTATCAATCTTATATAATCTCTTCTATTATATAACAGATCTATCACATCACAGTTACTCATCTCTGAATCCTCTCCACCATATACGCATTTCCAAGAAATGCAGGCGATCAAATCTGTGCACAGTCAAGATGTGATCATATCATAGAATTATAAAGAGGAATAATATCCTCACTATTTCTACTTGTCAGTCTCAGATATCAGCCTCAAGCTTTGGGTGATGCTGTAATATGGAACTATGGAAAACTAGAAAGTGGGTCCAATGGCCCTGGTGAGGGAGAAGAATGCCGAAATGTTATTTGAGCAAAAAGTAAGTTTTTAGAACTTTGCCTTTTGAAAGTTGAATAACCAACATTGTATACTCCTGAAACCATCTTTGTTATCTGCCTCTGTACCCTTCCCACAGGTAATTTATCCCCTTCAAATCCTGGGGACCAAATCTGAGAACACAATAGTCCAAGTGTGGTCTGATAAGGGCTTTATACAGTGGAATGACAACTCTTTTATCTCTGCAGGTCACCGTCCTTCTCAGTATTGCAACAATCCTCGGGGTTACTTTCACCACCTTTGCAATATGTTCCCTGAATTTCAAGTTTCTATCAATCACCCCCCCCCCCCACCGATCTCTTGTCTTCCTTACTTCCTCCAGTACAGCTCCTCCAACAGAGTATGCTGCATCCCATCGATGTATCCCAAACTTCAAGACTTTACATTTTGCTGCATTAAAGTGGTTCCCCCCTTTCATTTGCCCATCTCCAGTTTATTCAAATCCTCTTGCAGGGCTGCCACATCTGCACTATTACTAATAACCCTTCCTAGCTTCACATCATCTGCAAACAACTGAATATCACCCTGCAATCCACTGACAATGTCATTTATATAAAGGTTAAACAATACAGGTCCCAGTACTGAGCCCTGTGGGATCCCACTTGTAACCTTTTGCCTCTTTGATATTGCTCCACCATACACAACTCTCTGATACCTATCAGATAGCCAATCCTGAATCCAGTTGACTAACATCTAAACCCATTTGCTGCAACTTAAATATCAGGTTATCATGTAGCACCCATCAAATGCCTTTGCAAAATCCAAAAAAAAAAAAGGCAGAATATGCCTTTCCCTCATCAACTTGCTCTTGTCACATTATTATAAAAGGCAATCATATTACTAAAGCAAGAGTGCCCCTTAACAAATCCCTGTTGACTCTCATAGATAACATTACCCTCATCTGCCCAATGCTGTATATGGTCCCTGACTAATTTTTCCAAGATCTTAACAACTACTGATGAAACACAAACTGGTCTGTAATTTGACACTTTTAGTCTAATACCGCCCTCATGCAATGGCACATGCATCCTTCCATTTCTTGGGTACCTTTCCCGTAGCAAGACTTTCATTGCAAAGCAAGGTCAACGGAACTGTTAGTTCTTTAGCACATTCTCTCAAAACTCGTGGTGAAATTCCATCCAGTCTCACTGCTTTTTTGATATCCAGAGTACTCTGTATTTGAAACACGCTCTCCTCCTGCACCTCTAAACCTCGAACCTGCCCTATCCCTCTGGTTTCAAAATTTAATCCTCCAGTAGGAAATAAAGGTGTTCATTGAACAACTCCACTATGTCCTTTGTATCAGTCACTATTTCCATTTTTATCCAACAATATCATTCTTCCACAATTATTTCTCCTCCTATTGGCCACATAGCTAAAAAATTCCCTAAGATTTTCTTTGGATCTTAGGGCCAATCTCTTCTCATATTCTAGTTTTGCATTCCTTACCATACTAGTTACTCTCCTGGCCTGAGTCTTATATTCTTCATTCTCTTTCTTTGCCAGATTGGCAAGAAAAAGACCCAGAAGGAGACCAAGATGTAGGTGGATTGATACAGTGAAAAGCATCTTAGAAGACAGAGATATAAGATCTTATAATGATGGCAGTCTTGACAGATAGCAGGTTAATTTGGGGGACAACGATTGTTGATTGGAAGTTACTGATGATGTAGCTTTTTCATGTAGAACCTGTGCACTCTCCCCTGAGGGTACAAATCAGGAATTTGATGATGATGATCTTTTATTCAAGTGTAAGCAAGCGAAGTTTGCATATGACGTTTCTTCATTACTAAGCTGCCTGTATATAGAGGCTAATAGCTTTACATTAATTGCCTTAGTATGCCATAATGCAATGCATGCATCCTTTCACATGTGTGTATTTCTATGCATTATAATAAGAGCCTCCCCTGAACAGTTTCTGTCATTATATAAGTAAAGGATCATCTCCAAAAACTAGGCTATTCCTCAGATCACTCTAACCTCAATGAGTGACTTGAAACATCATTTTAACTTATTAACTCTCGATCATTCACAGATACTCAGTGATGGTTCTACCCAGTGACAGACATACACTACCACTAAGTAGAACCATCTATCTCTGAGAGCAAAGCATCCACTGAAGGGTCCTGATAATGGCCAGGTCTGTAGAAGCCATACCATAGGCAATCATCTAATGGAACGCTGTTATTGGGCAGACATCCCTTCTCTATGGAAAACCACATTAGTGGAAGCCAGACCCAGATGACATATCAAGGATTAAAGTAATGCAGATGTCACATATATATCCCATATACGACTAACAAAATGGTGTAGCATTTTATTATTAAAATACTGTGGATTAGAGCTAGTTGTAGAAAGTTTTTTTCACATTATAAATTAAATTAAAATGCCAAGAAATTATATTCTTATTTAACACTTTATCTGAGTGTAAGCAAACAAAGTTTGTGTATAAAATTTCTTCACGAAAAAACTGTGCACAGTAGCGAGATGCAGCTCTATCATAGCCTTATATCTACTTGCCACTGTGTTCTTCAACATCCAAGTAAGCATTTGAGCTATTTTTCCAACTTTTCAAACATGTCCCCTGGACTTCAACTCTCTGTCCACCATTACCCCCAAACCCCTAGTCTCATTAGTCTTCCTGCACTTCAGTGTCATCAAAGTGATACACGGGATATAACATTTTCAATCCAAAATACATTACCCACAAAGTGAACAAGGATGTAATAGTTGTCAATTTATCATGCTAGTCACCCATCTTGCCTGTGCTGTGTGTTGCTCATGAGAATGCTGATACCTTTTTTTTATATTCCCTCCACAGTGTTTTCTTTCTTTGCAACCCTTGCTTTATATTGCTGCTTATCCATTTAACTCCTGCTTGGTTTATCTTCCTGATACTGCTTCCCACAAACAATCACTGACAATTTTTCTTGCACTATTGACATTCATCCCTTGTAGTTTCTTATACCAAGGCACTACTCTAGCTGTCTTCTAAGTTTGCCATAATTACCAGCTTTGCAGTTCCACATAATACTATTGCTTGACAGAGAATTTCATATGATAAGCAATCTCTCAGAACAAGACAGCATGGTGACATTCTCTGATCAGAGGCAGATTGGCTATCTTGATTATGGATGCATTTTCTGATGCTATTACCAGATCTAGCACTCTCAAACTCCTGGTCCCCTCCATCACATAAGATTTTTGTCTTAACCAACCTCTCCAATACTCCTACCATCACCACTCCTGAGATGATGATTGGTCGATAATTTGCTACCCAAGTCTTGGAACCTCCTTTATGCATTGGAACTATTTTCCCCACTTTCTACCCCATTGGGAGCAATCCAGAGTTGAAACTTAAATTAAAACAATGTAGTTAAAGGCACTGCCAGTTCCATAGCTGTATTCACATTCAAGTTCCATAATATGTTATGCACCTCCAATTCATCTATTTCCATATTAGCCCCCCCCCTCTCTCTCTTTTGTTGTTATTGCAGTATCACTATCTGGATGATATACTCTTATAAAGTGCTCACTTAGTAATTTAACTATTTTGTCTGCTTCAAGTTACCTCTCTACTGCATTCATCAAAATTACTTTTCCATAATCATTCTTCCCTTTACTTCCCACATACTGAAAGAACTCTGTTAATTTCCTCTCATACTCTGATGTTGCATATCTTACCATATTTGGCACCCTTTTGACCTATGCTTTGTATTAATCATGTGACTGCTGGTCACCCTCCTCTTTGATCAAACTAATCAGTTTAACTTGTTACTCCCCTCAAACACTCCTTTACCACCTCCCATGTACTTATTTATTTATTTAGCATTTGGCTAAGAAGAATATATGCATATGCCACCATACACACTCAAAAAAGGACATACAAGATATTAAAATGTAAAAGAATACATTAATGTGAAGTGACACTGTAGTCATATATACATATAAAAATATACAAATAAACATAAAATTAAAATTGAATGTATAAGTTCAATAGCCAATCAACAGCATGTGTAGAAACTGTTATAAAGTCAGTTACTGGTCCCATGTAGGCTCCATGAGGACAGTCAAACATGATATGTTATATAGTTTTGTTATCCTCACCACAGTCGCAAGATGAGTTTGGTCTTATTCCCCAAGTAAATAAGGAAGCTCAAGTTTTGGCCCTAATGACTCATATAGAATCTGGTTTTGAAAAATAAAATGCCTTTAAACTGGTGCAGTCTTTATAGACTTGACAGCTGCATATGACACCATATGGAGGAACAGCATGATCTACAAACTCCTTAAAATACTGAAATGTAAAAAAAGATCCATCTGATCAATGCCATTCTATCAGTTCTGGCCCTCTTCTATTCAATTTGTATATTTCTGACCTTCCAAGGACAATGTCTAGAAAATTTGCATATGCTGATGATCTATGTATCACGTTCTAACACTAGATCTTCTGCACTAAAGAGCACGTATTAATTAGTGACCTAGATAAGCTAAACCACTTCTTTGAGAAGTGGTGTCTTATTCAAGCACTACCAAGACTGAAATGCTGTTTCCATTTGAACAATAGCATGACATGAGACATCTTTAAGAGTGCCACTAAATGGGAACATGCTACTGCACAATTTTAATCCAAAGTATCTGGGCATAACCCTGAACAGAACCCTCTCCTTTAATAGACATCTCTCCAATACTGCTGCCAAGCTCAGAACTAGAAATAACATGTTGCATAAACTTGCTGGAAAACAACCTGGGAGGCTTGTGCTCCACATTAAAGACATCTGCTCTGGGCCTCGTTTACTCATCTGCTGAATACTGCTGTCTGTCTGAACAGTGCACATGTTAAATTAATTGATACTGTGTTGAATCAGACAATGCATATCATTTATGGAACAATAAAGACCTACTCCATCATATTGGCTACTACCAGTTCTGAGCCACATACAATCACCACAAGACAACCCAATATAACAAAATTTGCCAGAATCCACTGCTTCCTATACACTCTGATATTGACAGCTTTACATCACAGAAGCTTAAGTCAAGACACCCACCTATTGTAACAGCATGATGACTTGCTCATCATAGCGTTATAATAGTGACAGAATGGACTGCCAAAGCCCTGGTAATCTGGCAGACTGTCTTTAACCAAATAGCCCTCCATCGGGGTTCAACCTACCTCGAAAAATATGGACCTCTCTAAATAGGGTTCGCACCGACCATGGTAGATGCAGAGCTACCCCATGCACTATCAACATGTAACCCTTGCAGTTTCTCATACCATAGCATTGCTTGCTTCCAGCAGTCTTCTGAGTTTGTTATACTTACCAGCTATGTAATTCCACATATACCTCATATTAACTGACATGAGGAAAAGAAATTTAACACATTTAGACACCTCACCTCCATGGTCAAGACCACATGATCACTCTCACCAGCTGTTGGAAATGTGGTCAACTTGGTTATAGCCAAATTCTCTGATGCAGTTACTAGATCTAGCACTCTCATACCCCTTGTACATTCCATCACATGCTGCCTCAGATAATTATTTCTTAGTAACTGCATAAATTCCATTTCTTTTCTCTCGTGTCTTTTCCTCCTTCTAGTCTGTGTTCCCATAGTTGAAGTCTCCTATAATAAATATTCATTCTCCACTCATTGAGCTTATTTATTGATACATGCTATCCCATCATTCTTCATATCCCCTGTCTACAGCAACAAGCAACTGTATTTTGTCTTACTGGCCTCTTTCTCATACCAGATGGCTTCAATGCACCATTTTCACTGACCTCTAGTTGAACTCTTGCTCTTTTTGGCTGTTCATCAACTATCATCAACAGTGTCCCTGTTGATGATAAACCTGGAAAACCGCCCCAGGAGGCAAAAAGTTATAGACCTATCGCTTTATTCAGTTGCACCTATAAAATGTTAGAACTCCTTCTTTACAACAGATTGTCCATACCTATCATGCAACACGTCCCATTTGAACAAGCTGGTTTTAGAGAAAAATGTGTTGCTGTGATCAAGTGCTTATTTTAACATCATACATAGAAGCTGGATTCCAGAAGCAAGAAAAACATTAGCTGTCTTCCTGGACCTAATAGCAGCCTATGACACAGTATGGCATGAAAGTCTTATATATACATTTTTTAGTATTGTTCCATGTAAATGGACTGTGCACTTAATTTCCTCTATGCTCACAGAATGTTGCTTTTAAGTTATATGAGGATATAAAATGTCCCGACAACGAAAACTTAATAATGGTCTTTCACAAGGGTCAGTATTGGTGCCCTTACTTTATAATCTATACACATATAAACTTGCCGCTACCATCTCATGCAAGTTCTGTTATGTTAAATATTACAGAAAATGGAGGCTACAGCTCAATCCAGACAAAACAGCAGTATCAAGCTTTCACCATAATAATCACATGTCAGATCCCATTTTGCATATCTGCTTTGAAGGATGTTTACTATGACACAATAAGTTTCCAAATTACTTAGGTGTGACCTTGGACCGCATGCTCTCTTGTAAGCAACATCTAACAGACATTGCTGCTAAGTTAAGAACCCCTAATAACATAATACAGAAACTAATAGGCACGACACGGGGTGCAACAAATGATAATCTATGGATTACAGCTCTCGGACTAGTTTTTTTTTTGTTTCCGAATATTGCTGACCAGTGTGGCTAAATATTAAACATGTTAAACTTGTTATTATTATTATTATTATTATTATTATTCAGGCCTCCACGGAGTCAAAAGACTCATCGTGGGAGGTTAACATGCAATAGCCCTTCTATGTCCACCACTATCCTTACACGTTATACTAACTATCCCATTCTAGTTTGTAACTAGCAGTACTAACTTAGACATTTTTTGTATGTTCTCACACTTAATCACTCCATTGGTATCTGTGGACTCACTCAACAACCCCCCCACACACAAATAGCTCTTTCAGACTCTAAACACCAGATTCATTCAAGTACAAATCATCTGCCTTATGAGTTGCCAAAAGGTGTCTCACCTTATTATTAAGCTACTCTGGATTAGAGAGAAAGATGTTGAAAGTTTTTTCCACTTGGTTAGACTATAATAAATTTAGTTTAATCCTTTATCCAAGTGTAAGCAAACAAAGTTTGTGCCTGAAGTATCTTCAGGACTGAGGCAACTCGTGGTAAAGGTGGACCAAGCTCTCATCACTTGTCTTAGCATCTCCCATAATGTAAAGCAAATAGAGGTAAATATAAAGGTTTATCTCATATAGGTAAATATGACTTCTCCATTACTTCCACCTTAGTATCACCACCTCTGAGTCTGGCTCCCACTGACAGGACCTCGATAAAGGTCAAAACCAGTCTGGGTAGTGGCCTTCCCTTAATGCATAGCATTATACATGTCTGCAAGGAGATGTGCTTTACATTATGGGTGATACTATGACAAGTAATGAGAGCTTGGGCCACCTTTACCACGAGTTGCTTCAGTCCTGAAGATACTTCAGGCACAAACTTTGTTTGCTTACACTTGGATAAAGGATTAAACTAAATTTATTATAGTCTAACCAAGTGAAAAAAACTTTCAACAGTTAATTACTTAAGAGTTCATCAGTAGTATCAACATTGCAGTGTCTTCTACCATCTGGGTGCACACTGTCTCAGGGTTAAATGCTTTAACTGCTTGAGACTAGGCTATTTTTTAAGGGTCATGCAGGAAATACAGAGTAGCATACACAAAGTCAATATCTGCCCTCAAAGAATTTATGCATAGAAAATTAGAGGCTCAGTAGAACCTTCCAAACAAAGCAGAAATCCTATCCTTCAATCTGCAAACATATTCTGAACTACAAAAATAATAGAATAAGAAAATACATTTCTAGAAGACCATGCTGAAGAGTATTAAAAAGAAAACTTCTCTATCAAGTTATTATTATTATTATTACACCCTCCATGGAGTTGGTAGACTTGTTGTGGGAGGTTTATTCAGCTGACAACATATCTATCATTCCATCAGTGGCTCTAACAGGCACTTAAGAGCCCACGGCCTTCCAAGTATCCTTGGATTTCCTAACTGTCATATGAGGATAAGACAGTTACCCCCTATGCCTCTAAGTATTCTTGTCTCTAAATTGCATGTGTTCTACTGGTCGGTTTGCCTGTTCTGAGGGACAAAAAACAAAACCAAGTTTCTGGGAGGAAAAACCATCTACTTCTGTATGAGACCTGCTAACTCATCTTTAGTCGAAAGAGACCAAATAAAGGTTCCTCACATCATGGACAGGAATCAAACCCAGGTCTTTCCGACCAAAGGGCTTTGTCTATTCCGACTGGGTTATAGAGGCTCTACATCTATCATACTGAATCTTAAAATTCTTAACATTCTGTGCATTTCTCCATGTAAAAAAAATCCACTCTTCACCACATTCTTACATAACTTCCAAGAATGGTCTTATATAATCCTCTCTGGATTAATCCGATAAAATCTCCTCACCAACTTAAACATCTCTATCATATCACCTGTCTTCCTCCAATCCACATTTCTTCAATCACTCTCCATAGCCAACTTTCCATAGTCCTGATATTGCCTTAGTCACTCTTCTCTGTACCCTATCCAAAGTTTCCACATCACATTGAAAACCCAGTGACCAAATTGGAGCACAATAGTCCAAGTGTGGTCTGACCAGTGCTTTATACAATGGCACAGCCACCTCCTTATTTCTACCTGTTAGAGCACTTCTTATCATAGCGGCACTCTTGGATCTCATCCACTTCCTGCAGTACAGCACTTTCAATATAGTACACAGCCCTATATTTCTGCACTCCAAAATGCAGCACCATGCACTTGTTAATACTAAAACTACAACCCCTAGTCCAAGTCAAAAGTCTGTTCAAATTTTCCTGAAGGGAATTAACATCAGCTGTGCTACTTATAATTTTCCACAACTTTGCATCATCAGCAAACAAATGAAGATTCCAGGAAGTCCACATGATATATCATTTACAAACAAGTTAAACAGCAGGGGCCAAGAACAGAACCCTAGGGCATATTCTGTGGCCATATTGCATCTAATTGGTGAGAGAGTGATCTTTGCAGTCTTGACCTGCAGGTGGTTAAACATATGGAATTTTCAGTTAATTAGGGAATGGTAAAGAATTATTTAATAGCAGACTGCCCACTGAGAGTTGGGGAAAGGGATAAATTGGGAGTTAAATTGGGATGAGTAGGAGTGGTATCAATAAACATGAGCTACAAAAAAAAGAAGTTTGTTGAAGGATTTAAGGAGAAAAGAGTTCAGCAAGAAGCACATGAGTAGTACAAAATGCAACCAGTATGATAAGGAGGACTGAATCAGAGTATGAGTAGACAGGCAATCCTAATGAGTTCTTTCAATATGGCAAGTAAAAGGAAAAATGACTTTGATGAATGCTAATGATAAAAACAATAAAGGTAGATTGGAGAGATAGAAGGCTCATATTTAATCTTTACAAGCATCAAGAAGCCCTAATAGAAATAGCCAGCAATACAACAAAAACCGCAATAGTAAAAATACGTAGAGGTGTAAGACAGGGGCACTCTCTTTCACCCATATTGTTTAATCTGTACATTGAAGATGCAATAAATAAACTGAAAGAACTAATAGAAACCGGAACTAAGATAAATGGAATTGATATTAACTGGCTACGGTTTGCAGATGATATAGCAGTTTTAGCTGATAACGAAAACAAACTGAAAGCCACCCTAACAAAGATGGAAGAAATCTTCACACAGTACAGCCTAAAAATTAATTATAAGAAAACAAAAATATTAATTACAAGTAAAGCAAATCCAATGAAAATAAACCTGGAAATAAATGATAACCTACTACAACAGGTATCCTCTTTTAAATATCTTGGAAGTCTTATCACAGAAGATGGAAGAAACCAATCAGATATTAAAGCACGAATAATCCTAGCCAAAAAAGCATTCTATAACAGAAGAAACATTTTTACCAGTAAAGGACTTAGCATCCAGCTCAAAAAAAGGCTAGTGAAAACATACATATGAAGCATTGCATTATATGGTTGTGAGGCCTGGACTCTAACAAAACAAGACATGAAAAAGTTGGAGGCATTTGAAATTTGGTGCTGGAGAAAGATGATGAAAATTAGTTGGACAGAAAAGAAAAGTAATGAAGAAGTTCTGAATATAGTTCATGAAGAGCGGTCATTAATGAAACACATCAATAAGAGAAGAAAAAGTGTCCTAATTGGACACCATTTGAGGCATGTGGGGACTGATTACAGAAATAATGGAGGGGACTGTAGAAGGACAGAGGCCACGAGGCAGACCGAGAGTTTCATATATAAATAACATAATGATGCTAACTGGCACTAAGAGTTATGAAGAGATAAAAAGGAAATCACAAGACAGGATGTCGTAATGTGCTGCTATATTTACCAATTTTCGGATTGATGCACCGAAGAAGAAGAAGAGAATGCTAATGGTATGGAAGTTACTCCAGCTGGCAGTTGAATTACCAAGTGAACACTTTGCAAAAATGTATCGTATCATCTGAAAATATTGCAGCAACAGGGGATCTTACAGAACCTTGATGTGAATTCCACTGTGGGATTAGATAGTTTATTAGCTAGCTTGTTGTGAGAATGTGCCTTTGACTAGGTTGTTTAAGTCTTTGCTTTGGGTGGATACCAATGCAGTGGAAAGAGGGAAAAAAATAGTTTCATTGCATAAAGGTCACAAAAGAGAAGAAAATTATTAATCAGGCATTAAAGTTGGTTAAAGCAAATTTCTGGAATGGTTGGATAGAAACTGAATATTCTAGTGGGGGGGGGAGAGCATGGTTTTGTGGCAGGTAATTTACTCATGTTTTATAACAGGTGACAGCTGAGTTGGATAAAGGGAATGACTAAACTATGATAATGCTTGAATTTGCAAAGTTGTTTCACAAGATACCACACGAAACTTTTTTACATAATTTGGACAAATGAGTATGGATAAGAGGCTGATGATTTTTGATAACAGGATGGCTGATGGAGAGACACTGGATAGTAATTTATGGAGGAGTAGAGTCCAGGAGAAAGCCTGTTACTACTGGTATGTTGCAGGGCTCTTTGTATCTTTGCAACTGTTCTTTAATTCTTATTATTAACATCTGACTTTCATGATGTCAAAGGACTCATCACAGGAGGTCTATACTTTCTCATGCCACAATATCATTGAATCATGCCTTGAGCCCATTCACAGCAGAAACTGTGAATGAGCCTATTCACAGTTTCTGCACTCACCACACTTTCAGGCAATACATTTCACTCATCAGTCACTCTATATGCAAAGAATATACTTCTTACTCCACTGGTCATACCCTCCTGATACAGCTTCCATGGATTAATTTGGTAACAACCCCTCACCAACTCAGTCATATCCCCTCTTCTTCTTATGTTCAAAGCCTTTGTAAATTGCATTCCCTCAGTCTCTCCTTATATCTGAAATTCCATAGACCTGACACTAACTTAGTAAACATTCTCTGGACCTTCTCAATACATCATCATTCCCCTGGACCAGGTGACCAAATCTGTGCACAGC
This sequence comes from Typopeltis vanoorti, assembly GCF_054136105.1. NCBI lineage: Eukaryota > Metazoa > Arthropoda > Arachnida > Uropygi > Thelyphonidae > Typopeltis > Typopeltis vanoorti. Next base: position 36,464,403 of record NC_143571.1, on the reverse strand, counting down.
AGTCCATATGTGGCCTGATCAAGCCTCATACAAGGGAACCATAACCTCTTTCCTTCTGTATGTCAATGTCCTCCTCCTCATCATTATTATTACTATTATTACATGACACCTCCAGGGAGTCCCTGGAGGTGTCATGTAATAAGTAGAGAGTAGGTGTAATATGTAAAGAGTAGGTGACCTCCCTCATCGAGGGAGGTCACCTACTCTACAACTCTCTGTCTCCGCCACTCAATCCACCAACTACAGTGAACCGCATCATCTACTGCCCACCACCAGTATTTTCACAAACAGCCATGCCACGGTAGGATTCGAACCCACAGCCTTTTGGCTGGAGAGCAGTTATGGCAAATTATTGCCATAATCTGTTGGGATGTTCTTACAATTTTAGCAGTGTTACCCCTAAATTTCAAGTGTCTGTCTACCATCACTCCCAGATCACTCATTTCCCCATCAGTCAGATACTCTGCATCCCAACCTTGCCTACCAAATTTCAAGACCTTCACTTTGGAACATTAAACTGACAACTCCACTAATTTGCCCACTCATATAGTCTATTCAGATCTTGCTGCAAGGCCACACCTGCTCTACTTCTCATAGCCCCTCCCAACTTTGCATCATTGGTAAACAGCTGCATATCCCCAGTTAAGCTAGTCCCAATGTCATTAGTATACAAGTTAAACAATAATGATGCCAGAATAGATCCCATTTACTAACTTCTCTTTTGGGATACATGTACAACTTGCTGATACCTGTCCGACAGCTAATCAGCCATCCAACTTACTAGTCTGTTATCTAATCCCCATCTGTTTCAGTTTAGCTGCTAACTTGTCATGTGGCAGTCTGCTGTATATGCATCTCCTTTATCAAGTGAATTTGTCACCTTGTTGTAATACATAAGTAGATTGCTGAAACATGACCTCCCCCTAACAAACCCACACTGATTATCATAAGGAATACTACTATTATCAACCCACTTCTGAATTCTAGTCTTCAGCAACTTCTCTAATACCTTAACAACAACCCTAGACACACAGATTAGCCTATTATGGCCTTAGTCTTATTCCCCTGCCCCTTATGAAGTGGAACAATTTTTCCCGCCTTCCATTCCTTTAGGACTCGCTCTGTTTCAAGACTCATGTTAAATAGTTGTGCCAAAGGTGCCATTAATTCCATATTCCATAGAACATTCCCTCAAGTCATGGCAATATACTGTCAAATCCTATTGCCTTAATAATATCAAGTTTACTTAATTCCTCATACTGCTGCTTATTTACCATCGGTCCCTCCTCTGCCATATGCAATGCCACTCCAGCTTTTCCTGATGTTGTCATCACAAGGATGAAATACACTGATAAACTGATCATTGAATAATTCAGCTATATCCTTTGCTGGTTACTAATCTGCCAGTGTCATCAACTAGCATCATCCTCCCACAGTAATTTTTCCTTCTACTTGTCACATATCAAAAGAACTCACTAAGATTTTTCTTAGCTCGATTGGCTAATTTCTCATACTGCACTTTTGCTGCCTTTACCAGCTACCTTCCTTCCATGCAATGATCATTACCATCATTTATTAATTTGAACATTAATGATATAAGAAATGATCTGAAAGGAAATATTCAGTTGTTTGCTAATAATGCAAAATTAAGTAGGGAAGTAGTTAATAAAGATGATATAGAAATCTTGCAGGATGTTTTAAATAGACTGAACTGACAACATGGGCAAATGAGAATTGCTATTATAAATTAAAGATAACAAGAAATTATATACTTGTTTTAATCCTTTATCCAAGTATAAGCAAACAAGTTTGCACCTGAACTATTACACTTGGATAAAGGATTAAACCAATTATATAATTTCTTGGTATCATTACTTTATAGTATAACCAAGTGGAAAAACTTCCAACAAGAATGGCTATTGGTTTAATGTGGCAAAGTATAAGGTTATTTGAGATTCAGATGATTGAGATGGCACTTTGAGATTCAGAGATTACCAGCTTGTGCTATATTGATGGAACTGGGAAGTAGGAAATTTATGAGGGCAGGATTTTGGGAAATTGCTGGTGTCCTGTGAGTTAAAATTCAGAGGGCATGTTGCAAAAATGGCTAAAATAGCTCATAGGGTAACCCACTTATTGAAGAAGATACTGATAAGCATCTATAAGGTGGTTATTATATCTCTTTATAAGGCTCTGAAATAGCCCTATCTGGACTATTGTGCAGATTTGGTCTTCTGGGTTTCTTTGGGCAGAGGTTGAGAGGATCCAGAGGCAAGCGACTAAAATGGTGGCAAGTCTATGGAATGCTCCTAATGAGGATAGGTTGAAGATTTATCGGTTACAAAAATTGGTTGATAGGCAGAAAAGGGGAGATATGATAGAGACACATGTAAGTTACATGAAGGTTTTTATAGGATATTTTTAGCAATGTGGCCAGTAGACGGAGAAACAATTGTGGAAGAATGACATTGTGGGATAAAAATGAGAAATAGAGTGACTGATGCAGAGGACATTGGAGTTGTTCAATGAGCGCTTTATTGGAGTATTTCATCCTGGAGGAGGTTATAATACTAGAGGGATAGGGCAGGTTCAGGATTTAGAGGTGCAAGAGGAGTGTGTTCCAAATACTGAGTACTCTGGATACCAGTAAAGCTGTTGGACTGGATGGTATTTCACCAAGGGTTTTGAGAGAATGTGCTAAAGAACTGACAGCTCCATTGACCTGACTTTTCAATAAAAGTCTGGCTGCGGTAGCAGACTGGAAGTGTCTAATTATAGGCCTGTTTGTGTGTCATTAGTAGTTGTTAAGGTCTTGGAGAAATTAGTGAGGGACTATATACAGTGTTTGGCAGATGAGGATAATGTTATCTGTGAGAATCAACATGGATTTGTTAAATGGCACTCTTGCTTTAGTAATGTGATTGCCTTTTATAATAAAGTGACAAGAGTAGTTGATGAGGGAAAGGCATACACTGCCTTTTTTTTTTTTTTGATTTTGCAAAGGTGTTTGACAGGGTGCCACATGATAAACTGATATTTAAGTTGCAGCACATGGGTTTAAATGTCGGGATAGTCAACTGAATTCAGGATTGGCTATCTGATTGGTATCAGAGAGTTGTGTATGGTGGGGCAATATCAAGGAAGCAGAAGATTACAAGTGGGGTTCCACAGGGCTCAATACTGGGACCTGTATTGTTCAACCTTTATATCAATGATATTGTCAATGCATTGCAAGGGGACATTCAGTTGTTTGCAGATGATGTGAAGCTGTGAAGGGTTATCAGTAATAGTGCAGATGTGGCAGCCCTCCAAGAGGATTTGGATTAACTAGATAGATGGGAAAGTAAATGAATGAATGCAGCAAAATGTAAAGTCTTGAGGTTTGGGGTCCATTGATGGGAGGATGCATACTCGATTGGAGGAGCTGTACTGGAGGAGGTAGGGGAGACAAGAGATCTGGGGGTGATGATTGATAGAAAACTGAAATTCAGGGAGCATATTGCAAAGGTGGTGCGGGTAACTCAGAGGATTGCTGCAATACTGAGAAGGACGCTGACCTGCAGAGATAAAAGAGTTATCATTCCATTGTATAAGATCCTGATCAGACAACACTTAGACTATTGTTCTCAGATTTGGTCCCCAGGATTTGAAGGGAATAAATTGACTGTGGAAAGGGTACAGAGGCGGATAACAAAGATAGTTTCAGGACTGTAGAATATGAGTTATGTGGGTAGACTGAGGGAATGTGGACTGCAGAATTTGGTGGATAGAAGAAGGAGAGGTGATATGATTGAGACTTTTAAACTGTTGAAAGGCAGTTAGTTACAGGATAGACATTGAAGAGTTCTTTCACTTGGTGGAACGGTGGGAAGGAGCGATGCCAAGGGGCCATCCCTGGAAGTTACGAAAGGAGGCTGTGCGCAAGAGGGTGAGGAGTGGTTTCTTTGCATGGAGAGTGGGTGAACCTTGAAATGCATTGCCTGAAAGAGTGGTTGGAGTGGGAATGGTCAATGGGTTCAAGGAGTGGTATGATAAACTTTGTGTTTCCTAAAAACGACCTCCCACGATGAGTCTTTTGACTCCATGGAGGCCTGGATAATAATAATAATAATATTGAGGAAATTTTTCAGTACACGACTAGTATTAGTAGTAGTTGTGTGTGGGGGAGGAAAGAATTATCGGTTATCGCTGGAAATTGAACAAGAGTGCAGTTAAGTTAGCATTGCTCAAGGACTAGACTTTTGCTAGGAGAGTGATGAATGAGTGGAATGGGTTGTAAAAGTCAATTGTGAAGTAAGCTTGACAAATTATGCAAAACCTACTCACCATGCAAAAAATATACCTCCCCCCTCCCTTTTTTTTTAATCATATTTCCTAATAACTCAATAGAAGTTCCATTGATTAGTGATGCTGCATCTGTGTTTTCTTTGAACAAAATATTCTCTTTTGTTGAATCTGCTGCTTCTCACCTGCTGGCAAAATCTATTTACCGCATACAAGCGGGAAAACATATTTATTGAGCCCAGTGAGTGCTTTTCCATATTAAATAAGTACAGAGCAAAATATGATGGGTATTGCATAAAAATGGTTAGTATATAATAAACTGTGGTCTCTTTGAAGATTCCTGTATAATAATAATACTAATAAAAACAAAGATATAAATCACCTTCGAAAATTAAAACAGCAGCAACAGTTATTTGTTATGCAGTGACTTTGGTATGGGGGTCATTTTCTCTGTGAGAAAAGGGTATATGTGGAACTACAGGGGGGGGTATGAAGAGCTCAGGAGACAGCTTGCGGGTGTAGCGTGTAATGAGGAGTTAGCTGGAAAAGAGATCAATGCAGCTTGGGGGATTTTCAAAAATGTTTAGTAAATGGAATGTCTAAATGTATTCCAAGGGTGAGAAGGTTAAATGAGGTGGGTGTGAGATGGATGAATAAAGAGATTAAGCATGTGATACAGAGAAAAAGGGCATTGTGGAGGCAGCATAAGAGAAGTGGAAATAACCAATTCCATGACGTCTACAAAGACCAAGCAAGGAGGGTGACTTGGTTGGTGAGGGTAGCTAAAGAGAGGTATGAACAGCAGTTGGCTAATGAAACCAAAAAGAATCCTAAGGAATTCTTTCGATATGTAGCCAGCAAAAGAAAGAATAATTATGGACGGATGACATTGATTGGAGAAAATGGTATAAAGACAGCTGATGCAGAATGCTTGGTGGCGATACTTAATGAACAGTTCATAAAGATCTTTCAATCTTGTGAATGTGACTTCATGGAGGGATTGAGAGCAGTTGATGATGGGGAGGAGAGACTGACTGTAGGTGAGCAAGAGGTGTATGGGGAGTTGAGTAAACTAGATGTTAATAAGGCTGTGGGACTTGATAATATATCACATTGTATTCTGAAAGAATGTGCCAGGGAGTTGACACCTGCTTTGACATATTTTTTTAATATGAGTCTTGCAAGTTCCTAAGGAGTGGAAGGAGGGCAAGATTGTGCCACTTCATGAAGGAGGTGATCGAACTCAAGCATCAAACTATAGGCCTATCTGTGTGTCAGGTGTTGTGATTAAGTTGTTGGAGAAGCTTGTGAGAACTAGGATCCAGAGTTGGGGTTATAACAATGGTATTATCTTTGATGGGCAGCATGGATTTGCTAAAGGGAGGTCATGTTGTAGTAATCTACTTAATTATTACAATAAAGTGACTGCTTCCTTGGACAGAGGAAAAGGATACACTTTTCCTCTGTCCAAGTAATATACTTGGATTTCGCAAAGGCTTTTGATAGAGTACCTCATGATAAGTTGACAGTCAAACTAGAGCAGATGGGGTTGGATATTAGATTGGTGCATTGGATTGGAGACTGGCTATCCGATAGGTATCAACAAGTTGTGTATGGGGAGAGCGATATCCAGGAAAAGGAAAGTCACTAGTGGAGTGCCTCAGGGGTCTGTTTTAGGTCCATTACTGTTTAACTTGTATATTAATGATATAGGTGAAGATTTGGATGGAGATATTCAGTTGTTTACAGATGCAAAGTTGGGACGAACCATGAAGTGTAGTGAAGATGTTGTGGCCTTACAGGAAGATTTGAATAGATTGAGTGATTGGGCACGGAAATGGGGATGTGAATTTAATGTTGCAAAATGTAAGGTTTTAAAATTTGAAAAACAAAGATGGGATGCAGAATTTATGCTTGGTGAGAATATATTGTTGGAGGTAGAGGAAATAAGAGATCTGTTGGTGATAGTGGATAAGGATCTAAAATTTAGGGGACACATCGCCAAAATTATGATGAATATGATGAGCTGTGTGTGTGTGCAATAAAAAGACCTCCAGATGAGTCTTTGACTCCATGAGGTCTTGGGGTGGTAATAATAATAATAATAATTGTGAAGACAACACAAAGGCTTCTGGGAATGATGCAGTGGACACTGACGTGTAGAAGTAGGGAGATTCTTGTTCTGTTGTATAAGGCTTTGATTAGGCCACACATGGACTATTGTGCCCAGATTTGGTCACCGGGTTTTCAGAAGGATGAAGAGATGTTGGAAAGGGAGACTGACTAAGGTAGTTTCTGACCTCTGGAATGTCGAGTATGAGGAAAGATTGAGAAGATGTAATTTGCAGAGTCTAGTGGACAGGAGGAAGAGGGGAGATATGATAGAGACCTACAAGTTGGTAAGGGATTGTTATTGGACCAATGCTGGAGAAGTTTTACAGAGAATAGTGGGACATCAGGGGAGAACCAGAGGTCATCCCTGGAAACTGTATAAAGAGGGTGTGAGTAGGGGAGTGAGAGGCAGGTTTTTTTTGTGCAGAGTTGTGAATGATTGGAATGCCTTGCCTGAGAATGTGGTGTTTGCAAAGAGTTTGCATGTGTTTAAAACACGGTATGATGAGCTGTGTGTGTGATAAAAGGACCTCCCAGATGAGTCTTTGACTCCATGAGGTCTTGGGGTGGTAATAATAATAATAATATGGTTCCCTTCCAGTCAGCTGGATAAAATACCTCTTTAATAATCCACTCTATAATGTATGTAACTGCCTTGAAACAGTTGAACGCCATTTATTTATTTTTTACTTCTGTCCTTCAGCTCACTCCCTCTGGCTGTGAATAGCCCATACGTTACAAGTTCTTTTCTTTATCTTGGATATAGTCCTAATCTAGTTTTGCTTTTCTTATCATGCTAGCCACCTTTCTGGTAAAGAATGTAAAAAATGCACTTTGTACTGCTCATAAGTTTGCTGCTAACATCTCACTTTTTATTCCCTCTGCAATTTTTTCCCCTTCCAGATTCTGCTGAATGATGCTATTCATCCATTTTACTTTAACTTGATTTATCCTCTTATTTATCCTGGATATACAGTCTAATGCCACTTCCCTCAAATGCTCCTTGATCGTTTTCCATTCACATCCTTTCCTTGCAGTTTCATATGCCATGATATGACTCAGACTCACTTCCAGAGTATAGGCATATCCCAGTCATATGACAGTTAGGTTCCAAACCACTGTCTTATAGCAAATTAATGCCTTTTTTTTTCACTTATAGATACATGTAATGGTTTAATAATGTTTTTAAGAAGTCATATACATAAATAAATGACATTGCCAGCCTGGCTGGGCGAGTGGTTAGCATATCCTCTCTCCAGCCAAAAAGCTGCGGGTTCAAATCCCGCCATGGGCATGGATGTTTGTGATTGTCTTTGGAAATACTAGTGGTGGTGGTGGTGGTCAATGGTAGATGGCATTGGTGTAGTTGCAGTCAGTTGGTGGATTGAATGGTGGAGACAGAGTTGTAGAGCAGGTACCCTCCTTTGATTAGTCTTTGGACTCCTTGGAGATGTCTAATAATAATAATAATAAATATAGCATTTATTTATGTTAGATATGCAAACAAAAATTTTAAATTTTCGAAAAGGAAAAATTTTGATTTTGAAAAACTTGGCTTCAGAAACATGGCAACCAATTTGGTCATTAATCTATACCATTAAAAGTTTTTCCATTGCAATAAGATTGTCACATTTAATTTATGGATAACTGTAGTAATAACTAGTATAGGCACTTTCCACTTCTTTAAGAACTTTGCTTTAAACACTATAACAACAGTTGTGTGAGGTAAATTTAACCTATGGTCTATCTCATTGTTCATCATCAGTAAATATAATAATTTTAACCTTAGTATCTAATATAATCTGTTGACGTGCTTTTTCATCTGGAAGCAACAGCATCCTTACTTTGAATTCTATCTGCCATTATTAGCAGCAAAAATAAAATAAAATAAGAATTATAACCAGCTTACAATTCATAGCAAAATACAAAACACAGATGTAGTGAGCAATGATGTTGTAAGTAGTCATGAAAACTCTGAAGCATCATGTCACTAAAAATGTCATAAAATTTAACCTTAGTATCTAATATAATCTGTTGATGTGCTTTTTCATCTGGAAGCAACAGCATCCTTTTTGAATTCTATCTGCCATTATTAGCAGCAAAAATAAAATAAAATAAGAATTATAACCAGCTTACAATTCATAGCAAAATACAAAACACAGATGTAGTGAGCAATGATGTTGTAAGTAGTCATGAAAACTCTGAAGCATCATGTCACTAAAACTGTCATATGAACGAATGCAAATCATCATGTAATTGGCAAAAAGCATTGTATGAACAGATTGTCTCATAAACTGAAGGGTTATAATGCAGGATATTACTGTGTATAGTCCGTGTGGTTAGCCTAGTGGCTATGCACTTCGCAACCATATGCCTGGGAAAGGAATGTCCTGGGTTCGATTCCCATCGCCAACGTGAGGAGCTTAAGGATCTTCCTCAGCCATAGCCAAGTTAGCCGGTCTTGGGCGTGGACAGCAGGATCCCCCCCCCAGTTTATCTGGGGTTTTTCATCCTGCAAGCAGGCAAACCGGCTCCCATGAACACACGGATCTACAGCTATAAATACTTAACCCCCATGAGGGGGCTCAACTCGCCCCAATAGGGACGGGGGAGAAAAGGGAGGAAACTCCATATGAATAAATAAATAAATAACTGTATATATATATATATATATATATATATATATATACATACATGTATATTATAATTTTATATATATATATTTTATAATATATATATATATATATATATATATATATATTTGAAATAATTAAAATTTTTTTTGTATTTTTTATTTATTTAAAATCCATTTTCCACTTAAAAATAATCACAAACATCCATGTCATAAGCAGAATTTGAACTAACATCCTGTTGATTAGCAAGCAAGTATGTTAAGCACTTGACCAACCAGGCTGTGACATATACATATATTGCTTCTTATATGAAAATTTCACATCTTTATCTGTCTTTCACATCAAAACCAGATGATCATTTTTCCCCATTCGGATACCAAATGGCTGTGTTGGTTAAATCCTCTGGTAGTATTACATGGTATCACCATATCAGGCACTCTTAAACTTCAGGTCTCCTGCAATTATATGTTATTAAGATAACCATCTTTCAGTAGCTGAATAAATTTCATTTCCTTTATCATGATGTGTCCCCCCCACTTCCAGTATTTAATCATAGCAGAACTACTATCTGAAAATATCATTAAAATATTGAACTTATACCATGGAGAAACCATATAATTAATTATTATTATTATTATTATTACGAATCAGGCCTCCATGGAGTCACAAAACTCATCATGTAGGGCCCATCCTGGAAAACACAAAGTCTATCATACCACTCCTTGAACTCATTGACCATTCGTGCTCTTGTCACTACATCAGGCAAAATGCATTCCAAAGTTCAATTCCCCCCCCAGCAAGAAACCACTCCTTTCCCTGTTGTTCACAACTTCCTTTCATAACTTCTAGGAATGTTCCTTGTCTTTGCTCCTTCCTTCTGTTTCTGCCAAACGAAAGAACTCCCCCAGTGTCAACCCTGTAACTGCCTGTCGACAGTTTAAAAGGCTCAGTCACCTCTTCTATTTACCAAACTCAGCAGTCCACATTCCCTCAGCCTATCTTTATATCTAACATTGTACTGTTCTGATACCATCTTTATTATATCCCTCTGCACTCTTTCCATGGTTAATTTATCCCCTTCAAATCCTGGAGACCAAATTTGAGCACAATAGTCTAGGTGTGGTCTTATTAGAGCTTTATACAATGAAATGACAACTCTTTTATTTCTGCAGGTCAGTGTTCTTCTTAGTATTGTGGCAATCCTCTTCACCACCTTTGCAATATGTTCCCTGAATTTCAGGTTTCTATCAATCATCATCATCATCTCCAGATCCCTTGCATCCCCCACTTCCTCCAGTACCTCTCCTCCAGTAGTCTTCCATCGATGTACCCCAAACTTCAAAACTTTACATTTAACTGCATTAAATTGACACCCACATTCATTTACACATCATTATGTCAGCTTCATATCAGTTGCTAACAAATGAATATCCCCCAGCGATCTATTGATAGTGTCATTGATATAAAGGTTAAACAATACATGTCCCAGTAATGAGCCCTATAGAACCCCCATGTGTAATCTTCTGCCTCCTTGAAAATGCTCCCCATACACAACTCTCTGATACCTATCAGATAACCAATTCACTAACCTGGCATCTAAACTGATGTACTACAACTTAAATATCAGCTTATCATGAGATACCCTGTCAAATGTCTTTCTAAAATCATAAAAAAAAAAAAAAAAGCAGAATATGCCTTTCTCTCGTCAACTACTCTTGTCACTTTATTATAAAATGCAATCATATTACTAAAACAAGAGCTCACCTTAACAGATCCATGCTGGCTCTCACAGATAACATTACTCTCATCTACCCAATGCTGTAAATGGTCCCTCACTAATTTCACCATGATCTCAACAGCTGCCGATGAAATACAAACTGGTCTATAGTTTTACACTTCCAGTCTGCTACTACCCTTATGCAGTGGCACTATCTTAACCTCCTTCCATTCCATGGATATCTTTCCCATGGCCAGACCTTCATTGAAAAGACAGGTCAAGGGAGTTGTCAGCTCTTTAGCACATTCTCTCAAGACCTGCGGTAAAATTCCATCCGGTCCCATTGCTTTATTGATATTCAGGGTACCCAGTATTTGAAATACATTCTCTTCTTGCGTTTCTAGACCTTGCACCTGCCTTATTCCGCTAATATTGAAACCTTCTTCTCCAGGATGAAATACTCCAATAAAGTGTTCATTGAACAACTCCACTATGCTCTTTGTATTGGTCACTCTATTCCCATTTTTATCCAACAATGTCATTCTTCCACAATCCTTTCTCCTCTTACTGACTACATAGCAAAAAAATTAATTAGAATTTTCTATGGATCTCAGAGCCAATCTCTTCTTATATTCCAGTTTTGCCTTCCTTACCATACTAGTTACTCTCCTGGCCTGAGTCTTATAATCTTCATGCATCTGCTCTCCACTCCTCTCCTTGTATTTCTTCCATAGCCTATTTTTTAACTGCAGTTTCTGTTTGATATTGTTTGTCATCCACTTTAAACCAAATTATACTCTCTTCTTCACTCATGGTATACAGCTTGCCATTGCTGCTAATAAATTTTCACAAGTTCCCAAGCATTGATGATATCTCGCCCTTCCAATTCCTCCCTTTATGGAACTGCCCCAAGTTGATATTTAAGAATATTATAATCACCTGCTTTATAATTCCACATACATTCCTTTCTCTTCGATATTCCAGTATGTCTATTCATCTTCCAAGTCAAAACCACATGGTCACTCTCTCCAGTGGAGGGCAGAGATATATCTCATTTATAATCAGCTCTTCTGATGCTATGACTAAATCTAAAACTCTTGAACCTCATGTTTCTTCTATTACATGTTGTCTAACACATTTGTCCTTCAAGAATTTCAGAAATTCCACTCCCTTGTTACTATATGCAGTTGTGTCTTCCCAATTTATACTGCTACAGTTAAAGTCTCCCATAACAATCATTCTTCTTGCACTTGCCAAGCTCAACTGCCTAACATCTCCTGCTCTTCACACTCTGTGCTCACTGGCTTATAGCAACACCACTAAATAATCTGTCCTGCTTACCTCTACCTCATACCATATGCTTTCAAAACTATTAGTGCCATTGCCCTCCAAATCCTCCACTCTGAGAGAACATAAGTCATCACTGCATTTTCCCTTCCTGTACAGTCAAAAAATACTATACCCTGCTACTTCTGTTCCTGCCAATATATCATCTTCTGTCAATCATGTGTCAGAGATCCCAATAATCTTTGGACAGGCTGATGCTATCAGCACTACCAATTCATCTCCTTTATTCCTGATGCTCTTGGCATTAGTATAAAGAATCAAGGCATTGTCACTGTTTCTATGTCTATCATTATCCCCCTTCCAGACTCCACTGGATTCAGCATTGTCTGATGTATTCCCCCTTCTCCGAAGCACCTATTCCCACAAGAGGCCACCCCTGCTACCATCCATACTGATAATTCTAGTTTTCCTGCTTTGATAAACTGACTCGTTCAGAGAACAATCCTTCCTCATTCAAACGCAAGCCATCTCTTGCATACAATTCCTTTCTGTTCTCAAATGCCCTACAAGCATCCACATAATCCAAGTCCCCTCTTTAGATATGTTCTGACTTTTATACTATTCATTATTGATGCTCTTTTTCCCAGCTCTGCATTATCACACCTGGGCAACACACTATCTTCCTTCTCTCAGTCTTGTTCTGTACAACCTCTAGCATGAACCTCAGATCTCTTGCCACCTGATTCACACTGCCTCTCAAGTCATTCATGCCCACCGTTACAATCATCTCATCCACCCTTTCACCTTGCTTAATTGCCATAGTCACACTGTGTATTGTTCCTCCAGGAAACATTCCTCAGACTTTCTATTTTGTACACCATGGATCATTTAGTCTCCATACATCACATCTCTTACCTCTCTGTTTCTTCCTTGCTCACCTGCATCTCTCACTCTCTTTCCTCTAACGTTTTCTTTCCTTGTTCCCCTATTTACCTATTGTTCTGTCATCTCTCCATCTCTGGTACCAACATTCTCTCTCTCTTGTGATTTTCTCATTCCCTCTCTTTTACTGGTTCTCCTATTCTTTCCCCCTTCTATCATTCCATGATTCTCTCTCACTCCTACTCTGATTCCCCTTGCATTTGTTGTTTCCAGTCACCTAATTTCTTCTTTCAGTGCATCTATCTCTTTCTGCAAGCTACCTACTCTTGCCTGTCATATTAAGAATATTCAATTTATTGCTTACTGAAATACAATAACCCAGATTGTACCTTATGTCAAATTGTTAACTGTAGATACTGGTACTTTTGTATAGCTAAATACTTACCTATCTTCTAGACTCCATTATTAGTCATTCAAGAACATATTAAAAGCACAGCTCATTTTAACCAGAAATAAAGGACATAAAATTTAAGCTTGAAGAAAACAATGTTTAGCTTTGACATCACTTCCCTTTTTCACAAGTGTTTCATTAGCAGATATGTTACAGTTTCTCATGACTTTTTACTAGACATAAAATTATTTGAATTATATCTCTATAAAGAAGTTGGATAGCTGATGTGACCTGCTCTCTTACATGGGTAAAAGACCTTGTTTCATTTCTCATCACTGATGTGAAGAACTTTTCCCTAAAAAAAAAAGGCTATGAACCCAATAGAATTATCAGGTTTTTTCCCTTCCAAGATGATGTGGGTTTTTCATGATTATCTAAAGAACATCATAAGCATTACTTTTTTTAAATACTTATTTTCAACATGAAATAAACAACATCAAGAATATCTAAAATGGTTAGTTAGTTATCCAGAAAATTGTAGACTACTATGTCCTTAACCTGATTAATCTCTCAGGAAAAAGAAGAGTTCCAATTTCCTACATAGCATAGCTGGATTATCAGAACATATTGTGCAGATTCTAAAAAAAAAAAAAAATCATCTGTTAGCCACATTCAAATCTATCAACAATCTTGCTGACATTGTGCTACCAGTTAAGAGCAGATTAGCATTATTGCCATTCACTAGAGTAATCAAGTGCTGTAGTCCTGTAATCTCTTGCATTTCAGTCAAACTGACTGTGCTGCAGAAAAAATGTTGATGCATCCTTTTTTCCACATGTGTGAAAAAAACGGATGGCTCAGACAGTCAGCACCATAAACTTTTTTTGTCTTGGTACACTTCCGTAGCAGTTTTTCCTAATTTACAGTAAAATTTTTTCCACAGAACAGGCAAACCAGTCCTTTGAACACACACTTCTACAGACATAGAACACCTCCAGGAATAAGGAGTAACCAACCTATTCCGTAGGATTTCGGTTCCGAATGGATACCTACATGGTAAAATGTGTAGGTCTATGAGTGAGCATAAATTAGGATAGGAATTAGGATAGTCTTATAACCTCCCTTATGCAAGGGAATTATTTTTCCCTCTTTCCACTCCTTTGGAAATCTACCAGAGCTTAGCCAGCAACATTGCTAGTTCCCTTGCACATACTATCAAAACCCAAGCTGATATCCCATCTAATCCCACAGCTGTATTTACATTGAGATTCTGCAATATCCTAAGAAACTCCAATTCATCCACCTCTTTTCTCACATTAATGTCTGTCACATATGTTAAAGCAGTAATCTCACTAGGATGATATACCCTTGCAAAGTGGTCACTCAGTAACATAACTATTTTATCTGCTTCTGTCTCCTCGTGACCATCATCATCTCTCATTAAGGTTAATCTTCCATAGTCATTCTTCCTCTTATTTGCCACATAATGAAGGAACTCTTTGGGATTTCCTTTGACCTGCTTGGCTAGATTCTTCTCATAATCTGATTTTGCCATTCTGGTCATCACCTTTCTTGTCTGATCCTTGTACTGTTCATGAGTGTGCTGGTCATCTTTCTCTTTATATACCCTCCACAGCATTTTCTTCTTCTGCAGCTCGTGCATATTACTTATCCATCTAACTTCTACCTGATTAATCCTCCTTACCTTAAGTATACAGCTTAATATTTCTTCCCCTAGATCAGTGCTTCCCATACTTATGGATGTAAAAGCCCCTTTGGAAAAATTAAAATATTTCACAGCCCCCATTGGAAAAAAATTGTAATACAGACATATTATTATAATATTTATTGTATTATAATATTCAATACAATGCAAAAATCAAATGCAAATATTACATTTTTAGCATCTTACATACACATTTGACATGGCACACTTAGTCCTAAACCATTTTAAATTTGTTTTCATTATTTCATGGCCCCCTGAACAAAACTAACAGCCCCCAAGGAGGCTGTGGCCCACAGTTTGGGAAGCGCTGCTCTAGATAACCCTTAACTATATCCCATTCACTACTAACATCTTTACCCTGCAGTGTTTTATGCCATGGCACAGATTTAAGCTTCTTCCTGAACTTGTCATAATCACCTGCTTTGCAGTTTCACATATACCCCTTCTTGACAGAATATTCCTCATGTTTTACAATTTCCCAAATCAAGGCCTCATGGTCACTTTCACTAATCAGAAGTAATGTGGTCACTGTGGTTATGGATAGCTCTTCTGATCCTATGACCAGGTCTGATACTCTCCCCTCCATCACATGCTGACTTAAGTAATTATCTCTTAGTAGGTGTATAAATTCTATTTCCTTCCTGCAATGTGATCTTTCTTGCTTCCAGTCTATATCTGCATAGTTGAGTTTCCCCCCCCCCCCATAATAATCACTTAATCTGTATTCATTGTACTAATTTGGCAATGCATGTCTTCAGATCGTCTGTGGAACTTCCTGGCCTATAGCAACAACCAACTGTATATTTTGTCTTACTGTCCTTAATCTCACACCAGACTGCTTCAAATGAGGCAGCCACCATCCGACCTATCTCCTATTCTTTTTGGCTGCAATTCATCTGCTGTCATCAGCAGTACTCCTCCTCCTTCCCCTATCCTATCTTCTCTATCTTCCCTGAAAATACTAAACCCTTCACATGTAAATGATGTAGTTACAGGGAATAGCTCCCTGTAACTACATCATCTATTGTTAGCCAATTCTCACTAATGCCTATAACTTTTGGTGAGGTTGTACTAACCAATGCCAAAAACTCCTCTCTTGTTTCTGATACTTCTGGCATTAGAATACAGAAACTGCAGCATCCCTTTATGCTCTCGCCCACCCAACTTTACTTCCTGAATTGACTACCCTATTAAATTTTTTTGCTTGAGAAACTAGATTCTGCACTTTCCATTCTCACACTCACTCGCCTCATGAGTACCTTCACACAAAGTCACTGGTTTCCACCCTAATTGCTTAAGTTTTCCTGAATTTGCACTTCAGCATGTTTGGTGAACAAAGCTCTCTCTCTCTCTCTCTCTCTCTCTCTAACACCAAAACCATTTAGATGCAGTCCATCAACATTGTACAAATTTTCAAGCATTGTCAAACACAGATCACAGATAGACAAATCCTACATCATTCCTTCTGTACAATCTATGTATAGACTCATTCACTACCAATGTTATCCTTTTCAGTTCACCTCTGTCATAGCATGGTGGAAGACTTGCATTCTTCACCTTTCTTTTTAGTTTTGCCTCTTCTAATAACTCCTTTACATCCTCCCTCATAGAATATTTCTTGCCTCTCAAATCATTGTCTTGATTGGTAAATCAAGACAATCATTTCCTTGGACTTTCCTTTTTACATCTGGATGACATGGCTGATATGGTGAATTTTTGCACCTGTTTATATTAAGATTGATTATTATTATTATTATTGTTATCCCAAGACCCCATGGAGTCAAAGACTCACCTAGAAAGTCCTTTTATCATACACACAGCTCAACATACCATGCCTTAAACATACTCAAATTCTCTGCAGACACCACACTCTCAGGGAAGGCATTCCAATCATTCACAACTCTGCATGCAAAAAAAACATGCTTCTCACTCCCCTGCTCACACCCTCCTTATACAGCTCTCAGGGATGACCTCTGGTTCTCCTCTTATCTCCCACTGTTTTCTGTAGAACCTCTCAAACATTGATCCTATAACAACCTTGTGTTAATTTGTAGGTCTCTATCATATCCCCCCCTCTTCCTCCTATCCACAAGACTCTGTAAATTGCATCTCCTCAATCTTTCCTCATATTCGACATTCCAGAGGTCAGAAACTACCTTTCAGTTTCCTTTGGACCCTTTCCAACATCTCTTTGTCCTTCTGAAAACCAAGTGACCAAATCTGGGCACAGTAGTCCATGTGTGGCCTAATCAAAGCCTTATACAATGGAACAAGATCTCCTTACTTCTACAAGTCAGTGTCCTCTGCATCATTCCCAGAATTCGTTGTGTTGTGTTGTCTTCACAATTTTGGTACTGTGTCCTCTAAATTATAGACCCTTATCTGTCATCACCCCAAGATATGTTATTTCTTTCACGTTCAACAATATATCTCCACAAAACACAAATTTTACATCCATTCTTTGTTTCCCCAATTTTAAAACCTTACATTTTGCAACACTGAACTGGCATCTCCATTTTCATGCCCATTCACTCAATCTATTCTAGTCTTCTTGTAAGGCCACAACATCTGCTCTACTCATAATAGTTCATCCCAACTTTGCAGCATCTGCAAACCACTGAATATCCTCATCCAAATCTTTGCCAATATTATTAACATACATATTAAACAGCAATGGCCATAAAACAGATCCCTGAGGATCCATGACTTTCCTTTTCCTGGATATTGCTTTCCCATACACAACTTGTTGATACCTATCAGATAGCCAGCCTCTGATCCAATGCACTAATCTAATATCCAATCCCAACCGCTCTAGTTTGACTATCAACTTATCATGCAGTAATCTATCAAAAGCCTTTGCAAAAGCTAAGTATATTACTTTATATCCCGCTCCTCTGTCCAAGGAAACTGTCACCTTATTGTAATAAGTAAGTAGATTAGTAAGACATGACCTCCCTTTGGCAAATCCGTGATGTCCATCAAAGATAATACCATTATTGTCAATAGTCACACCAGCCTCCAATCCAATACACTAATCTAATATCCAATCCCAACTGCTCTAGTTTGACTATCAACTTATCATACGGTAATCTATCAAAAGCCTTTGCAAAATCCAAGTATATTACTGTGCATCCCTCTCCTCTGTCCAAGGAAACTGTCACCTTATTGTAATAAGCAAGTAGATTACTAAAACATGACCTCCCTTTAGCAAATCCATGCTATCCATCAAAGATAATACCATTGTTGTCAACCCAATTCTAGATCCTTGTTCTCACCAGCTTCTCCAACAACTTAACCACAACACCTGACACACAGATAGGCCTATAATTTGATGCTCGAGTTCTATAACCTCCCTTATGAAGCAGCACATTCTTGCCCTCCTTCCCTCCTTTGCAACTTGACCAAGTGCAAGACTCGTATTAAAAAATTATGTCAAGGCAGATATCAACTCCCTGGCACATTTCTTCAGAATACATGCTGATATATTATCAAGTCCCGTGGCCTTATTATCATCTAGTTTGCTCAACTCCCCCATGCACCTCTTGCTCACTTACAGTCAGTCTCTTCTCCCCATCATCAACTGCTCTCACTCTCTCCATGAAGTTACATTCACAGGAATGAAAGACCTTTATGAACTGCTCGTTAACTATCTTCACTATATCTTTACAACAGTTGTCCTTATACCATTTTCTCCAATCAATGTCATCCTTCCGCAATCATTCTTTTTTTTTTTTTTTTTTTTTTTGCTGGCTACATATCGAAAAACTCCCTAGGATTCTTACCAACCAAGTCTTGCCTGGTCTTTGTAATCCTCATGGAATTGGTTATTACTGCTTCTCTTATGCTGCCTCCATAATACCCTTTTTTTCTTTGTATTGCATGTTTAATCTCTTTATTCATCTATTTCACACCTACCTTATTTAACTTTCTGACCTTTGGAATACATTTAGATATTGCTTCTACCAGATAGTTCTTGAATATCCCCCAAGCTGCATTGATCTCTTTTCCAGCTAACCCATCATTCCATGCAACCCCTGCAAGCTGTCTCCTTAGCTCTTCATAATCACCACCCTTGTAGTTCCACATATAACTTTTGTCACAGAGGTTCTCACATTGCTGTCCCCATTTCACCAAACTAAAAATGCATCTTTTAAAAACTAAAAGTTTTTTTATAGAATTGTTATATATTTTTTTTTACTTTTGTAAAAAAAAAATATAATTATCAAACTGAAGTGTTTGAATAAAATTAAAAAAACAAACAAAAGAAACTATTCTTAGAATTTATCAGGCTTGACACTATCCTCAGTGTGATATTTTTGTTGGACATAATTCAATTGTGTTTAAATGTTGTATACAGTGTTTTATGTAGCAAGATGATGAAAGTAAAACACTGATGAAATGTAGGTTGACTATATTTATTTCATTGTCCTGTATTTATTCTCCAAAATTTTGGATTGTCTTAATGTAGAAATCTTAGTCAGTGTGCACATACAGGTGTTCCATGAAAGAATACGAGTATTTTAAGTGCAGAAATTTTTCAAATCAAATTCTTGATTTGAAAATCCTTGCCTTTGTTTTGTGTGCATGCATGCAATCATCCCATTGTAATCAGTAAATATTAATATGGTTAGCAGTTCACCAAAAATGGTTAATGTGTTTTATGGTATGAAAAATTTGAGTCAGTGATTCCTGCAGTGAGAATTTCAGGAAATTTATCTGACCAACCAATCTAATGATAAATGATTATTACCCCCCCCCATTTGGTTATGTAAATGATAAAGTGTAAACATCAAAAGTGATGATGGCTTCACTGCATAAGTTAAAAATAAAATTAGAGATGTAATTACAGTTATGCTAGAAATTTATGCTATATAGAGGCCATCCCTGGAAGTTACGAAAGGAAACTGTGAGCAAGAGGGTGAGGAGTGGTTTCTTTGCATGGAGGGTGGTTGAACCGTGGAATACATTGCCTGATGGAGTGGTGAGAGCGAGAACAGTCAATGAGTTTAAGGAGTGGTATGATAGACTTTGTGTTTCTTAGGAAGGACCTCCCACGATGATTCTTTTGACTCCATGGAGGCCTGAATAATAATAATAATAATAATAAAAATGAACAATGATAAATAAACAATACTTGGATACCTGTGTAGGTCTGTGGAAATGGCATCGATAGTACTATGCTACCAAAGAGAAAGACTGTCGTAAATTCTGCTGGATTCCAAGATAGATAGTTGATCACTAGCAGAGGCAAGTGGGGTTTCCCTTCCTAAAAAATTGGTTTTTTATCCCATATATGTTAAAAATTGACTGTAGAAGTCACACTAATTTTTATTTATTTATTTATTTTATTTTTTATGTAAAGCTCACTCACCGATGGTTGTAACCTGTAGTACTGCATACCGTGGATGGGTTAAGGATTTATTTTTATTTTATTAATTTTTTATATATATTTTTGCTTTGGTAACATAGCATTAGATGCAAAAGACTTATCATGAGACATTACATTGTCACACACTTAGCTCATCATACCATGTCTCAAATGCATTCACTCTCCATACTCACCACACTGTCAGGTAATGCATTTCAATCACCTATCAGTCAATGCAAAAAGTCCTTCTCATTCCCCATCACTGCTCACACCCTCCTTATGCAGCTTCCAGGGATGGCCTCGTTCTCCTCCTGTTTCACCCCATTCAATGAAAAACCACATCCATATTAATATGGTAATAATCCCTTACCAACTTGTATGTCTCAGTCATATCACTCTCTTCCTCCTCATATCCACTAGACTCTGCAAATTGTATTATTATTATTATTATTCAGGCCTCCATGGAATCTAAAGACTCATCGTGGGAGGTCCTTTCTAAGAAACACAAGTCTATCAAGACTCATCGAGGGAGGTCCCTCCTAGGAAACACAAAGTCTATCACACCACTCCTTAAATGCATTGCCTGTTCTCGATCTCACCACTCCATCAGGCAATGCATTCCATGGTTCAACAACCCTCTATGCATAGAAACCACTCCTCACCCTCTTTCTTACAGTTTTCTTTTGTAACTTCCAGGGATGGCCCCTTGTTATGACTCCTTCCTGCTGTTCAACCAAGCAAAGGAACTCCCCAGTGTTAACCATGTAACCACCTCTTAACAGTTTAAAAGTCTCTATCATATTGCCTCTCCTTCTTCTATCCACCAAACTCTGCAGTCCACTCTCTCAGCCGATCCTCATAACTAACACTGTACAGTTCTGACACCATCTTTGTTATCCGCCTTTGTATCCTTTCCACAGTTAATTTATCCCCTTCAAATCCTGGGGACCATATCTGAGAACAATAGTCAAAGTGTGGTCTGATCAGAGTCTTATACAACGGAATGATAACCATTTTATCTCTGCAGGTCAGTGTCCTTCTCATTATTGCTGCAATCCTCTGTGTTACCTTCATTACCTTTGCAATATGTCCCCTAAATTTCAGTTCTCTATCAATCATCAACCCCCAGATCTCTTGTCTCCCCCTACTTCTTGCAGTATAACTCCTCCCATAGAGTATGCAGCATCCCATCAATGTGTCCCAAACCTCAAGACCTTACATTTTGCTGCATTAAACTGAAACCCCCATTCATTTGCCCATCTGTCTAGCTTATTCAAATCCTCTTGTGGGGCTACCACATCTGCACTATTACTAATAACCCTTCCCAGCTTCGCATCATCCACAAACAACTGAATATCCCCTTGCAATCCACGGACAATGTCATTGATATAAAGGTTAAACAATATAGGTCCCAGCATTGAGCCCTGTGGAACACCACTTATAAAACCTTCTGCCTCTTTGATACTGCTCTACCACAACTCTCTGATACCTATTAGACAGCCAATCCTGAATCCAGTTGACCAATCTGACATCCAGACCCATGTGCTGCAACTTGAATATCAGCTTATCATGTGGCACCCTGTCAAATGCCTTTGCTAAGTCTAGGAAAATGGCAGTATATGCCCTTCCCTCATCTAATGCTCTTGTAACTTTATCACAAAAGACTGGCATATTGCTAAAACAAGAGCGCCCCTTCACACATCCATGTTGATTCTCACAGATAACATTACCCTCATCTGCCCAATGCTGTATACGGTCCCTCACTAATTTCTCCAACATCTTACTAACTACTGATGACACACAAACTGGCCTATAATTATACACTTCTAGTCTGCTACCGCCCTTATGCAATGGCACTATCTTACCTTCCTTCCATTCCATGGGCACCTTTCACGCAGCCAGACTTTCATTGAAAAGACAGGGCAAAGGCACTGTTCAGTTCCTTAGCACATTCTCTCAAACTCGTGGTGAAATACCATCCAGTCCCACCGCTTTACTAACATCCAGAGTACTCAGTATGTGGAACACACTTGCCTCCTGCACCTCTAAACCTCGAACCTGCCCTATCCCTCTAGTATTAAAATTGATTCTTCCAGGATGAAATACTCCAATAAAGTGTTCATTGAACAATTCCACTATGTCCTTTGCATCAGTCACTCTATTCCCATTTTTATCCCACAATGTCATTCTTCCACAGTCATTTCTCCTCCTACTGGCCACATAGCCAAAAAATTCCCTAGGATTTTCCTTGTATCTAAGAGCCAGTCTTTTCTCATATTCCAGTTTTGCCTTCCTTACCATACTAGTCACTCTCCTGGCCTGTCTCTTATATTCTTCATGCATCTTCTCTTCACCTGTTTCCTTATATCGCTTCCATAGCCTCTTTTTTGCATGCAGTTCCTGTTTAATATTGCTTGTCATCCACTTTACTCCAAATTGTGTCCTCTTCTTCACTCATGGATTACAGCTTACCATTGCTGCTAACAAATATTCCTTCACAATTTCCCAAGCATTAATGATATCCCGGCCTTCCAATTCCTCCCTCCACAAAACTTCACCAAGTTGACATCTAAAACTTCATCAGCATGTTTTCATACACTACATTCTGACCAGAAACTACTTCAGTCAGTTTTCTCTGGACCCTTTCCAATATTCTTCATCCTTATGTAAACCAGGTGACTAAATCTGTGTGCAATAATCCATATGGCATGTGATTATAGCTTTATACAAGGAAGCCATAACATCCATATCCATTCCAATATTCTTCATCCTTCTGAAAACCAGGTCACTAAATCTGTGCACAGTAATCCATATATTGTCTGATTAAAGACTTATACAATGGAACCATAACATCCTTACTTCTATATGTGTGTCATCCACATCATTGGCATAATCTGTTGTTGTCACAATTCTAGCAATATTTATGTTTTGTAAATAATCTAGAAACCCTGCTATAGAGACTGAACATGGAACCTTTTCAAGCCACTTCATGCTTCTAGTAATTAGAGTGGTGACTTTACACCTGGCAATGAAGTTCATTTCCCACTTAAAGACAATTACATATCAATGCCTAGGGTGGGATTCAAACTTGGAGTGGGTACATTAACCACTCAGCCAACCAGACTGCAAATTACAGACAGTAACACGAGTGTTAAGGTTTAAGGCTATACTTGCAGTTGTATGTTGTACTTTCTCTCTCTCTCTTGTAAAGCTTTGATTCATTGAAAGCTTGAAGGATGAAGACTGGCTACCCATATGTCTTCAGAAAGTTTGTTAAAGGATCTCCTCCTCCTACTTCTTTTAGAAAATAAAATGTTAGAGGATTTATTTTATTTATTTGTATGATATTTGTTTATGATTTATTTATTGTTGTTTATTATTGAAACCTATCAAGACACGTCTAACACATCAGAATACAGAAAATGAATCTAAATGCCACAAAGTATTATAGAGAGAGATCAGTACTTCTATGCCAGTGATACCAGGGATTATAGAGAAAAATACTCCTACGATCAGTCTAGTGACTCCACAGTGTTCTTGAAATAATAAAATACAGTCTTCAACTTATGACAAGGTTCTCTTCCAATGATACTTTCATAAATCAAGAAGCTCGTAAGTCAGAAATCACTATATGAACTGTATAGATGTATGAACATTCAGTAACATTAATACATCCCTAAATGCTAAAATGCATAGATCTGTTTTGTTATAATTTTGGCTAATTTTACTCCTTGTTTATAGTGAAATAACATCATCATCATCATCATCAAATTCCTGACAGGTACAGGATATTACTACATGAAAAATTTACATCACTACTAACTTCCTATCTACAATTTTCCTCCAAATCATTCTGTTACTTGTCAAGACTCCATCATTGTCAGATCTTATATTTCTATCTTCTAAGGCACTTTTTATCGTATTAGTCCACCTGGGATTAGCTCTGCTAACACATTCCTGGATGCTAACAATGTCAAGTTCTTTCCTAATTTCCTAATTTTTAATATGATATTGCCATTGATGCCATCTGTTCACATTCCTAATCTTTCTCAGGACTCTCATGGTCTTGTATACAGCAAATTTAGTGTTTTGACTAATTTCTCTCTTATTCCATATAAATTTATTCAGTTGACTTCCTACCATACCAGCTTTGTTGATTCTGTTGTCTATTTCCATATTACTGAAATGTTTTACTTGTTCTGTAGGTTCTCCATTCACAATGCAGTTCATATTTTCAATGCTTCTGCCTATTTTCATTGATTTGTCTTGTTATTGCTGACCTTCATACCATATCTATTACAACAGTTATTCAATTTAGTCAAGGAATCTTGCAGACTTGTAGCGGATTTATTTAGAAGTATAACATCATCTGCATCAAGCAAAGAGCTGTCAGGTTTAATTTTGATACCAGGTTTAATACCACTTTCCTTTATAATGCCATCTATATAGATAATGAATAACAGAGGGGATAATGTAAATCCTTGTCTGACACCAGATTTAACATTAAACCATCTTCCTGTACTTCCTTCGATTCTAACTGCTGATTTACAACTCAAATAAAGACTAAGTATTGCATGATATAATGCCCTACTGACACCATACAACTGCAGCATTTTGAATAGCTTCTCTCTTAGCACCTTGTCATATGCTTTTACAGATCTACAAAACTTAAATACAGATATTTGTTATATTCTCATGACTTCTCAACTATTTCTCATAAAATGAAAATCTGATCCTGACGGTCTCTATTTGGCCTGAATCCAGCTTGTTCTTCACCAAGCTTCCACAATCCTTCTCAACCATTTCTTACCAGGAACACTCAGTAGAAAAATTCCTCTGTAATTCTCACATTCAGTTTTACTTCCCTTTTTATATTTGGGTACTATGAGAGCTCTACTCCAATCATCTGGAATTCGTCCCTATGTCCATGCCTTCTGAACTATGCAGTGCAGTCACTGTAAGACTTTTATACCACATACTTGAGCATATCTGGTCGAAAACCATCTACTCCAGCTGTCTTTCCACATTTCAGGCTTTTGATGGCTTTTTCTACTTTACGTTTGGATATATGTATTCCTGATTGCATGCCTGTTGAGTTTTTTTATGACTGTGCTGTCACTGATTGTTTCATTTAGCAATTTTTCAAACTAATTATTCCATACTTCAAAGCTTTCTTTTTCTCCAGTTTTCATGCCACCTTTATCATCTCTAATTCCTTTTACAGCACTCTTTCCTTCATTTCTGAGTTTCTTCAACAACCTCCAGAATATCTTGCCACCTTCTTGATATTTATTTTCTATGTTCTTACTTCCCATGACTTTTGTTTAGCTAGTTTTACACAGTGTTTACCTTTCTTACATTTGTCTCTGTATTCTCTAAGAGCACAAGCTGATTTATTTGCCAGGAACTTTTGATATGCTTTCTTCTTTTCCTTCACTGCCTCTTTAACTTCCTGTGTTCACCATGGAGTTCTGATTTTTCTATCCTTGTAGACAACCTCACCACATGCCTCTCTGGATGAATCAATCAACATTTTCTTCAGGGCTGCTTGGCACTGAATCTCCAAGGTTTTCTTCCTGTTCCCGAAGTCTTTCATTTTTTCTTGAATAATGTTTGTGTATTTTAGTCTACCATTCATGTCTGAGAGCTGCTCAACTTTTATTCGCTTTAAAACTTTCTTACATGTTATTCTTTTCAATATGAAATTCAATTTTATCCTGCTCAAGACCAAACGATGATCACTTCCAATTTGAAATCTTCTGTACACTTTGGTGTCCTGTGCCAAGGAGAAAACATCACTATGAACAATAACATAGTCAGTGAGACTTTTCTTATTCCTTGCCTCTTCTCTCCATGTGAATTTGTGGACATTTTTATGTTAGAACATGGTGTTAGTAATAACCATTCCATACCCTGAGCAGAAATCCAACAGGTCTTTGCCATTATTATTAGCTTTGCTCTTTTCTCCAAATTTTCCCAAAACATCTTTGTATGTCTGACAATCATTTCCTACTCTGCTGTTTAGATCCCCGACAAGGACGAACTTTTCTTTTTCATTGTGTCAGTTGCTTTCTCTAAAGTCTCAAAAAATTCATCCACTTCTACCTTAGTAGAACCTTCTGTAGGACCATAGGTACAAATAAGTCTCATTGTCCAGTTCCCCATTCTCATATTTGCTCACATCACTCTACTTGATATTGCCTAGCGAAATAACTCGGTGTTCAAATTATAACATAAAATTTCTGAATAATAACAATAAAATAATCAGCTGAAACAATTGGAGCAAGAGTGATTCTTCAAATTTCTCTATTCTTTAAATAGAGAAAGATGTTGGAAGTTCCACTTGGTTAGAATATTAATTATATATTTAGTTAAAGGATACTTCAGGTGCAAACTTTGTTTGCTTACACTTGTATAAAGGATTAAACTAAATATATAATTTATAGTCTAATATATAATTTATAGTCTAACCAAGTGGGAAAAAACTTCTAACATCTTTCTCTAATCCAGAATAATTTAATAATAAGGTGTGACACCTTTTAACAACTGGCATATGGAAATATGACTTCTGCATTGCTTCAACTTTGGTATCTCCTCTGGGTCTGGCTCCCGCTGAAGAGACCTCAATAAAGGTCGAAACCAGTCTGGGTCGTGACCCTTCCCATCATGCATAGCATTATACATGGCTGCAAGGAGATGTGTTTTGCATTATGGGATACCAAGGAAAGTGATGGGAACTCAGTCCATCCTTGCCACTAGTTGCCCCAATCCTGAAGATACTTCAGGTGCAAAAATATTTTCACATGTGTTACACTTGGATAAAGGATTAAATTAAATATATAATTTATAGTCTAACCAAGTGGGAAAAAACTTTCAATAAATTAAAATTTGAAAACTTTTTAAAAATCAAAATTAATCAGAAATCAAAATAGTGTGTTATTTTGCTCATATAGTTATGACCCAAAAGTTGAATAATGAACATACTCGTCTTTACATTTGTCAGCTTGAATATTGTTTTACCATTTCCTATTTTATCCTCCATATTTCATACTTATAATGAGGATGAAATATGGGAGGCAATAAATCCATTTTATTCCTACATATATTTTCACATGTGTTGATCATTTACTTTACAAAAAATTTTGTTGGTAGTAATTCTACTGGACACACTGTGTTGAAAGAGTAGTTTACATACTTTTGGTAACAAAATATATATTGTTTTTTAGAAGAGCCAAAATGTTCACCCGATAGCTTTCGCTGTAATAATGGTCGATGTATACCAAGGCGATGGGTTTGTGATTATCAACGAGATTGTGAGGATGGGGAAGATGAGCATCAGTCTTGTCGTAAGTAATGTAAACCCCCCTTTTTTTTTAATCAGCATTTTCTTTCTGTAATTTTGTTGCTCTGTATTATAGATGATGTGTTAGAAATGCTAAAAAAAACAAATTTTTAAAAAATTCAAATTTTACTATCTCTGAAGTTGATGTGAGGTTAACATTTGGAAGATCTGAGAAAATATACTGTATATGTTGGGGTATAAGCTGATATCTGATGTTAGGAAAAACATTGCTGAAATATGGGATCATCTTATACTCTAGGTATGCGGTACAATCTAAACTTTTGAATTTGACATGGAAAACATTATCTAGCTCCTACAGTCAAATATACTGTACTCTAATAAGGTTTTGCTTTGATATTATTAATTTGAATATTAATATATTGATATTAGTATATTAATATATTTTGTATATTGTAATTTGTATTTTGTAAATATTGTATTCAATAAATGTATTCATAGTTTTTTTTTTTTTTTAAATCTTAATGAAATTTTACTCATGTGGTGACATGAATTACAATATATGAAACCAAAGACTGATATGAACATAATAGTAGTTTTAATAATTGTCTTGTGCCAAAAGACATTGTTCATAAATTACAGTAAAGAAAATACCAGCTGTGATTATTTTTATTTATTTACATAATTGATACACAGTCAAAACAAGTTTTAAACAACAATTTGACTGGTGATACAGAACAATTCAGATTCTACCCAAGAATCTAAGAATAGTCTTTCAGGTAGCGTCATAAAATATGGACTGTTCCAAGTAATGCTGTTTTTTGTAGGTCATATGGGGTCACTTTATTGATGTTTAATTGCTGTAAATAGTTGAAGAGCTTCTTGGGATACCTTTAGTTTGTTTAAACCACAGCCTGCCAACTTTGTTTGCCAGATCTCGATATTTAATAATTTTTTCCAGTTCTTTGTTGTTAATGTTGTTATCACTGGGTACTGCAATATCGATAATCCAAACCTGTTGATGTTCGATAATTGTGATGTCAGGTCTGTTGTGTTCCAAATGCCGATCAGTTTGTATTCGAAAGTCCCAGAGAATTTTTGCCGTTTCGTTTTCCATTATTATTATTATTATTATTACAGCATCCTCTATGGAGTCAGCAGACTCATAGTGGTAGGTCCACTTGCATGCACATTATATGCAACATACATATCATATTGAATCTTGAACTCATTTACACTCCCTGCACTTACAATAATACATTCTGGCAAAGTGTTGCATTTGTCCACCACTCTCCATATAAAAATTCTACCTCTCAAATCCTTCTTTACCACACTTTTACACATCTTCCAGAGATAACCTCTTGTTCTTTCCTTCTCACTCTCCACTCCTTATATAACTCTCTCTGTATTAATCTAGTAAAATTCCCTCACTAACTTAATTGACTCTATCTTATCACCTATTTATCTCCTATTCACCAAACTTTGGGATCCACGTTCCTTCAACCTCTCTGCATAACCAACATTCCAGAGTCCGAATGTTATCTCAGTTCTTTATTTCTGGATTGGATCCTCTGCAATGTTTCTATTATCACCGTGAAAACCAGATAACTAAATTTGGGCACAGTAGTCTCTGACCAATGCCTTCTACAATGGCACCACTACTTCCTTATCATAGCAGAAGTATGATGCAACACTTGCAACTTTAGTTCACTGTCTACCATCACCCCAGATCTCTTTCAGCACAACTCCACCAATACGATACACAGTTTTGTATCTCTGCACTCCAAATTTTAATATTAATATTAAGTATTAAATGAATATTAAATTTATTGTTAATATTAAATGAATATTAAAACTACAACCCCTCCCCCCACTCATTTGTCCAGGCCAAAAGTTAGCTCAAATTTTGCCAAAGGGAATTAACATCAGCAGCACTCCTCATAATTCTTTTCAACTCTTCTTAGAAATATACTCAAGAATTATGAAATTAGAAGAAAAGAAGGCCTTCAAATCATATTTTGTCATATCCTCCAAAATGGATGACTACTCAAAAGAAGTTACTAGTTACCAAAGAAACTCTTATTTTTTCTGATAAACTGTCTTGTGTTAACACCCAGTAATTAATTAGGACATGGTATGGTCTCCTTACCATATGTTGGCAACACACACACTCACGTGTGCGCGCACGCGCGTGTACACACACACACACACACACACACAGAGTCCAATTATTAAAATCAGTCAATCAGAATAGCCTTCGAACCAGTTAATACCTTATGAAGTTTCTGACATTTTCTGCCACATTCCATTCTACAAACATGTTGTGGGTATACACGATTCTTTGTTCTTGCAGTAAGTTGTATGTGAGTTAAACTGGCAGAAGTTTTGAAATTTGTAAGACTTGTTCTTGTTAAGACCTATGCAGTAGAGTAAGAAATGAATTCCAGACTTACAGAAATGTTCTAAGAAAGAAAAGGGCATTTCTGCCAGTAATTTAATTACCTGCTGGATTTCTTTTCTGGACATGGACTAGTGTGATTACGAGCACTATGCTCACAGAAAGCTGTGCATAGCTTCACATGCAGAAATCTGCATGAAACATGACAAGTCTTATTCATTATATCATTGGCAATATCCAGAATGGAAGAGATCTAATTTCAGAATGGTAATTTGAAATAAGAAGTGATCATCGCCTGTTTCCCTGCAGGAATGAATGTTGCAGTGAAAAGGCAAATTTATCAGAACAGTTTAAAGATGTAAGTTTCAGCTGAAGATAATAAAATATTATATATATATATATATAAGTGAAAGAATTTCAAACTAAGAACCAATCTAAATTGAGAGACCAGTTGACAAAATCTGAAGAAAGCATTAGTATATATGCCAAAAAGTACATGGATCAGTTTTAAGAGCTGTAGCTGATTTTCCTTATCCAGTGTGAGAACATTATCCTGCTTGTTAGAGGGCTGAAGTAGCTTGAAAATAAGAAACGATAACTTTGTGGGATTGACTTTTTGTTGCTGAGCTGAAATTTGTATTTTAAAAAGAAAAATAAAAAATAACAGTAGCTCTGTAGTGGATTCTCAAGAAAGTAGAGAAATCGATTAGGAAAGGAGAAAGAATCATATAGAATATTGTGGGCAAGTAAATCAGCATGTGCAGGGAACAAAGAAAACTATATGTGAATGCTAAGTTACGTATAAAAGTAGCTAATGAAAATACTTGAGAAAGGAAACAGAAAATAAATACCAGGCATCTCAGGATTGAAACTTATGTAAATAAATTCCATTTACAGAGCACTTTGTTTAATTGCAACTTATGTTTGTACCATGAATATATAAAACATATTACAAACACACACATATACATATATTCCTCAAGTGTCTTTAGCTTATTTATCTCATTTTTAATCAGATTCTGACATGGATGCTATCTGTTCATTTCTCTAATTGTTTTTGGGACTCTCATATCTGAGATCTCCAGTATTTGATTAAGTGTTATATTTCTAACCCAGCTCTCAGATTCATAAGTTAAAATTCGTTTCAACACTGTCTTGTGTTGAAAGTTTAGTGTTTTGATTAACTTTTCTCTTATTCTTATAAATTTATTAATTTGACTTCCTACCTAGCTTTGTTAATTCTGTTATTTATTTCCATATTTAATTTTCCATATTCACTAAAAATTGTGCTTAAATAATTGAAATGTTTTACTTGGTAGATTCTCCATTCAGAATGCAGTTAATGTTTTCAGTGTTACTGTCTATTTTCATAGTCTTTGTCTTTTGTTTCTAATTTTCATACCAAATTTATTAAGTGTTTTTATTCTGCAGGCTTCCTGGATCTGTTTATAACATCATCTGCATAAAGTAAAGAACTGAGTTAAATACTTCCAGTTTTGATATCAGTCTTAATGCCACTTTCCTTCAGAATGTGATTCATTATACATGATGATCAACAGTGCAGATAATGTGCACTCTTGTCTCATACCTAATTAACATTGAACCATCTTCCAGTACCTCCTTCAATTGTAACTATTGACTTACAATCCAAATATAGACTGTATTGCTTGATATAATGTCCCATTTCCACCATTTAATTGTAGTGTTTTGCCATTTATCCTATGCATTTTCCAGATGTACAAAACTTATTATTATTATTCCTGATACCTCCAAGGAGTCCGAAGACTCATCGCGGGAGGACATCTTCAACTGTCTCTACACCTTACCTTTACTACGAATCAACGCCATCTACTGCCCACCTCCAACACCACCACAACTAGTAATTTTTGTCTGTAAATTGCGTGTGTTCTGAAGGGCCGATTTGTATGTATGCGGGATGAAAAACCCGAGTTTCCGGGAGAAAAAACCCTGCTAACTCCATATGAGATCGGCTAACTCACCATCGATTGAAATCGACCAGATAAAGATTCCTCCCGTCGCGACGAGAATCGAACTTAGGCCTATTCCAATCGAAGGGCGCAATGTACCGTCGTTCTTCCAATTGCGCTACGGAGGCGCTCCGTTATTATTATTACAGCAGTCTCCATGGAGTCAATAAACTCATCATGGGAGGCCCACTCAACCAATAACATCTATCATATTGAACTTTGAAATTATTTACAGTGCCTGCATTCACAATACACTCTGGTAGTTTGTTCTATTCACCATCTCTCCATGTTAAAAATCTGCTCCTCACACCCTTCTTTACCACATCTTCATACAACTTCCAGGGATGGCCTCTTGTTGTTCCCATCTTAATCCTCACTCGTTTTATAATTCCTTCTGTATTAATCTGGTGGATTCCCTTAACCTCATGTCAATATGAAGGTCTCTATCATATATTTTCTTTTCCTCATATCCACCAAACTGTAATCCATCTATTCTTCTGTATAACCAACACTCCGGAGTCCCAATATCACTTTGGTCATTCATCTTTGGACCTTTCTAGTGTTTCCACATCACAATTAAAACTAAAGCAACCAAATTTCATGCATTCACCACTCTCCAAGCAGAATCTTGTCCTTGCTAACTGCATCTTTACTCAATTTCCAAGAGTTACTCCCTAATTTTCTCTAGGGAGTTGATAGATGGAAAATATGGGATATCATAGTATATACAATACAATTAAAGAGGGTTTATAGGTTTGACACTCAAACTTTTCAATACGTGACAAAAAGAGAGAAAACTAGGGAGTGACTCTTGGAAATTGAGTAAGGATGTGGTTAGCAAGGACAAGATTTTTTTGCTTGGAGAGTGGCAAATGCATGAAATGGATTGGTTAGAGTTGGTTATGAGTGCTTTGTCAATGAATGCATTCATTGATAAAGCACTTATGTTTGAATAATGGTTAGTGTGTGCCTCTTCCATGATGAGAAAAATACCCATTGTGGAGATGCATCGAACATATACATTGGTTTCCAAAAGCTAAGGATGAACTACATTTTTACTTGTATATAAAACCATTTTCATTACTACAACCAAATGTGTATATATAACTTTATTGCCAGCATACTAATAAATTATATTACATAAAAATGTGTTATAAATTTTGTACAAATTAAATTACAATATGTTTTTGGCAAAAGTTACTAATTTCCTAAGGATGTAGTTAATGAATTAATGTATAGTGCTTACAGAAAACTATGTGGAGAGGCATTTCAGTAAGGAATATGTCCACCCGAACTGCAATGCAGCTCTCACAATGTTGTACCATGCTTAGCATCAAGTGATCCAGGAGTGCTCGAGGCAAACTGGCCTACTCTTACTTCAGAGTAAAGATAAGGCCTTGTTTGTTTTCTGGAGGGGAATTTTGAGCGGCAATCTGTATCAATATTGCGTCCCAAACATGTTCTATGGGGTTGAGATCTGGGAGTGTACTGGCCACTCAATTCAATTAATATCCTCAGTCTCCAGAAGTATCTCCACTGCTTGTGTACAATATGGTGTGGCATTGTCATCCACAAAAATGAATTCTTCTTCTGCATTGCCACAGAACAATCGAACATGACGTAACTTAACTGCAATATCATTCACCAGTCACAGTCCCTTTTTTCAGCACTTGTACGTCCATTACTTCCATTACTTACCATAGCTTGGTATATCCATCAACCCTGCATTAGTAAGGTGGGGGTGTCACAGTTGTAGTCAATTTAAAATCTTTGGGGTCTCTGATACCCCCACCTTACTAATGCTGGGTTAAGTGTAATGCCTCCCAAAACCATGACCCCAGCACTGCCATATCTATCCCTTTCAAGAACATTCTCTCAATAGTAAGCATTAGCACTTTCATGGCAGATCAAGTGTTGTTAGAATTGGAGGAAAGACTAAAATGACTTTCATCTGTAAAGAGTACATTAACCCATTAGTGTTTTGTTAATTTTTATGGATACTACACCACTGAAAACTTGCTCTACGTTGAGCTGTGGATAAAGGAATGCAGAACACCTTTGGACGCATAGGACTACTTGTCGCAAATGTCTTACCATAGTTTGTTGAGATATTCATGTAACTGAGCTTGAATGGAGATGACTTGTAAGATGACAGCCATGGTGCATCGATTATGTATGCTCTTATAACTAAAAATCTGTCCAAGCACCGTGGTAGAGTGAGGGTGACTTCTTTGGGACCATTGGTTTCAAATTTTCTGGGCAGTATTTCAAACCAAATTGGTTTGAAACACTGTGTGACAATCCAAACTCTGGCAATATCAGTAATTCTATCAGTAATTCTTTCTTCAAGCTTTCCAATAATTCTTCTCGTGTGAAATCATCTTGATGATGTCTTTGAGACATTAGAAGACACTCGAGTTTGCAACTTTATTTCTTCACGAAAAGAGCTTCATTCAAACACAATTCGCTTAGAAGCCCTTTGCCTCTTTTTATCCTGTTGAGTGCTACCATAGTAATCCCTTTGCACGTGACTCGAAAATTTGAATGTCTACTTGATATCGTCAGTTATACAAATTGCAACAAGCTGATTCAGCTGAATTTGCAGTTGTCATTTTTAGAAATATTTTCCGTCCTTAGGTTTTGGACACCAGTGTAATGATGGCATCATCTGCATAAACTAAAAAGCTGGGTTGAATGTCTCCAATTTTGATATTAGTTTTAATTTTACTTTCATTCATTATGTACTCCATATAGATGATGAATTACAGTAAAAATACTGTCTTACACCTGATTTTACATCAAGCTGCCTTCCTTCCTTCCTTTATATCCTTCAGTTCAAACTGGTTATTTCTGACTTAAATATAGGATAGGTCAGCTTTTCTCTTGGTGCTTTACCATGACTTTTCTAGAGCTAAGAAAAAAAAAACCATATACAGAGATTCTGGTTATGTTCCCATGATTTCATGAATCACTGTTTTAACATAAAAATTTCGTCTTGATAAGTCCTATTTGGTCTTAATCCAGAACTTAGCCACCTAAGTTCTGGTTAATTTCTAGTCTTAATTCTGACAGTGAAATGATGACCTTGTAAGCTCTGAGATGCAAATTCTCTTTTCAGTGGTCTTACAAATGTATCTAAATTGGTTTTCTTCAAGTTACCGCATTGGTTTGACTTTTGTATTCTATTTAAATTGATGAAATTTAATATGCAATAATAAGAACAACTTTCTTCTTTCTCACATCTCCATTCAGAAATCTGGGATAAAATAGCATTATTATTATTATTATTATCATTATCACCCAAGACCCCCATGGAGTCAGAGACTCATCTAGGAGGTCCTATTATCATACACGCAGCTCATCATACCGTGCTTTAAACATACTCAAATTCTCTACAGCACCACACTCTCAGGCAAGGCATTCCAAGCATTCACAACTCTGCCAAAACATCTACTTCTCACTCCCTTGCTCACACCCTCTTTATACAGTTTCCAGGGATGACCTCTGGTTCTCCCTTGATCTCCCACTGTTTTCTGTAGAACCTCTCCAACATTGATCCTATAACAACCCCTTACTAATCTGTAGGTCTCCATCATATCTCCCCTCTTCCTCCTATCCACAAGACTCTGTAAATTGCATCTTCTCAATCTTTCCTCATATTCAACGTTCCAGAGGTCAGAAACTACCTTAGTCAGTCGCCTCTGGACCCTTTCCAACATCTCTTCATCCTTCTGAAAACTAGGAGACCAAATCTGGGCACAGTAGTCCATGTGTGGCCTAATCAAAGCCTTATATAATGGAACAAGAATCTCCCTACTTCAACAAGTCAGTGTTCTCCACATCATTCCCAAAAGTCTTTGTGTTGTCTTCACAATTTTGGCAATCTGTCCCCTAAATTTCAGATCCTTATACACTATCACCCCAAGATCTCTTATTTCTTCCACCTCTGAACAGTATATCCTCACCAAGCAAAAATTCTGCATATCATCTTTGTTTCCCAAATTTTAAAACCTTACATTTTCCAACATTGAACCTGCATCTCCATTCACAATCATTCAATTTATTCATGTCTTCTTGTAAGGCCACAACATCTTCTCTATCTTCATGGTTCATCCCAACTTTGCATCTGCAAACAACTGAATATCTCCATCCAAATCTTTGTCAATATCATTAATATACAAATTAAACAGTATAATAAATTTAGTTTAATCCTTTATCCAAGTATGAGCAAACAAAGTTTGCACCTGAAAGTATCTTCAGGACTGGGGCAAGGTGGTACAACACCAGGGCAACTCGTTGCAAAG
This sequence comes from Typopeltis vanoorti, assembly GCF_054136105.1. NCBI lineage: Eukaryota > Metazoa > Arthropoda > Arachnida > Uropygi > Thelyphonidae > Typopeltis > Typopeltis vanoorti. The sequence continues at coordinate 36,428,013 of NC_143571.1, read as the reverse complement.
GTGGAGCAAGATACCAACACTCCTCCAACACTCCTATCTCAGTATCTCCTATATAATGCAAAACACATCTCCTTGCAGTTATGTCTAATGTTATGCATTAAGGGAAGGGCCACTACCCAGACTAGTTTCGACCTTTATTGATGTCTTTTCAGTGGGAGCCAGGCCCAAGTTGAGATACCAGGCAGAAGCATTAGCAGGTCATCTCTACCTATAGGAGTTGCCAAATGGTGTGCCACCCTTTTTTAATAAATTACTCTGGATTTAGAGAAAGATGTTGAAAGTTTATTTTTCACTTGGTTAGAGTATAATAAATTTAGTTTAATCCTTTATCCAAGTGTGAGCAAACAAAGTTTGCACCTGAAAGTATCTTCAGGACTGGGGCAAGGTGGTACAACACCAGGGCAACTCGTAGCTTGCTCCACCTTTGCAACGAGTTGCCCTGGTGTTGTACCACCTTGCCCCAGTCCTGAAGATACTTTCAGGTGCAAACTTTGTTTGCTCACACTTGGATAAAGGATTAAACTAAATTTATTATACTCTAACCAAGTGAAAAATAAACTTTCAAAATTAAACAGTAATGGCCCTAAAACAGTCCCTTGAGGCACACTGCTAGTGACTTTCCTTTTCCTGGATATTGCTCCCCCCCTTACACAACTTGCTGATACCTATCAGTTAGCCAGCCTCCAATCCAATGCACTAATATAATATCCAACCCCATTCGCTCTAGTTTGACTATCAACTTATCATGCAGTAATCTATCAAAAGCCTTTGCAAAATCTAAGTATATTACTGTGCATCCCTCTCCTCTGTCCATCAAAGATAATACCATTGTTGCCAACCCAATTCTGGATCCTAGTTCTCACAAGCTTCTCCAACAATTTAACCAGAACACTTTACTCACTGATAGGTCTATAATTTGATGCTTGAGTTCTATCACCTCCTTTATGAAGCAGCACAATCTTGACTCAATGCAAGACTCATATTAAAAAAATATGTCAAGGCAGATGTCAACTGCCTAGCACAACATTCCTTCAGAATACATGATGATATATTATCACGTCCCACAGCCTTATTATCATCTAGTTAGATCAACTCATCGTACACACTTGCTCACTTACAGTCAGTCTCTCCTCCCCATCAACAACTGCTCATTAAGTATCTCAACTACATCTTCCACAACAGCTGTCTTTATATCATTTTCTCCGATCATTGTCATCCTTCCATAATCATTCTTTTTGGCTTCATTAGCTAACTGCTGTTCATACCTCACTTTTGCTACCTTTACCAAACAAGTCATCTCCTTGCATGGTCTTTGTAATCATCATGGAATTGGTTATCACCACTTCTCTTATGCTGTCTCCACAATGCCCTTTTTCTCTGTATTGCATGCTTAATCTCTCTATTCATCCATTTCACACCTACCTTATTTCACTTTCTGACCCTTGGAATACATTTAGCATTGCTTCTACTAGATAGTTCTTGAAAATCCCCTAAACTGCATTGATCATCTCTTTTCCAGCTAACTCCTCATTCCATGCTACACCTGCAAGCTGTCTCCTGAGCTCTTCATAATCATCCTCCTTGTAGTTCCACATATATCCCTTTCTCACAGAGGCCCTCACACTGCTGGCAACCACCCAGGTAATCACTTCATGGTCACTCTCACCAATTGGTGGGTGATTAGACACCTCATTTATGATTACATCCTCTGATGAAATGATCAAATCCAAGACCCTCAATCCTTCTGTGCTCTCTGTTACATACTGTCTGAAGTAGTTGTCCCTCAAAAACTCAAGAAACTCATTTTCTTTACTTCCATTTGCTATCTCATCCTTCCAGTCTTTATTGCCATAATTAAAATTGCCCATAATGATCACCCTTTTCTTATTTGCTTAGATATCAGTACAAATTTGAATGCCTATTTAAAGAGAGTACTGAAGCCTTGTTTCACCTCTCTGACTTGAATTGGAATTACTGTCTATCCTTATCAAAAATTTGGGAGGTTTGATTTAAATAACATATCATTAAAGTTTTTTTTACTAATTAAGACCAATAATGATATATTATAAAGACATAAGGTCTTAAGAAACCAACTAGATACTACATCTATCTGATGATCTGTTTGGTATGATATTATAAATTATATATGTGTGTGTGTGTGTGTGTGTGTGTGTGTGTGTAATTTTTTTAGGCTTTCATGATTAACCTTTTCTTGAGTGAAAGCATAACATTATTGGCAATTTAACATCAAATGGCTCGTTCTATTTCGAATAAATCAATTGTTTGCATTCTACCTTGTAAAAATTACTTTTAAGCCACTGACGATAGTCTGTTAATTTGAAACTGAAATAGATGGCAGTCTATTTAATAAGTAATACTTTTACCTTATGTTTTCGTGAATATATTGTATATCCATTGAAAGGATTAAACCATGATTGACTATAAAATCCATGTTGCCAGTTTTACTAAGTCATATTTTATGTCACTATGATTGTCTAGATCAGTGGTTCTTAACCGGTGTTTCACCAGCGAAAGATGTCACATGACACAGTTTTGAGTACAGTTGGCTACTCTGATCCTAAAAATTGAAGACTGCTATGCCCGTTGATTTCTACACCAATAGACTGCTAGACTGTATTAAAGGATTTGTTAGAGTCCCTAGTTTCAAAAACATTACCAGCAATATTAAAACCTGTATTAGACCAAGTTGTAAACATGGTAAATTACATCAAGTTAGCATGCCTTTTTAAAAAACTTTGCATATCTATGGAAGCCAAGTACGAATCTTTGCTTTGGCACACTGAAATAAGATGATTATCCAGGGATAAAGTGCTATTCCGAATTTTAGAACTTCAGAATGAATTATTGGTCTTTTTTCAAAACGAAGGTACAGATGCTTTTGTAAAATGTCTTCAAAATGATATTTGGTGTGCTAAAATGGCATATTTAGTCGATATTTTTAATTACTTAAATAGCGTTAATACAAGAATTCAAGGGAAAAATGAAAATGTTTTGCCATCCACCGACAAATTGTCAGCTTTTCAGAAAAAAGTATCTCTTTGGAAAAACCGCATATCGGAAAAAAAAACAGTGGATATGTTTCCCTCGCTCCATAATAAAAATGTCGAGGGAATTATTTCTGTTATGACAGAACATTTAACAATATTGGAAGAAAAGATTTCAAGTTATTTTCCTTCCATACGAAATCCATTTGGCACAGTCAATACATCGAGTTGTGAATTTTCGTCACACGAAGAATAATTAGTTACCTTGTCAACGAATCGTACTCTAAAAATGAAATTCGCTGAAATAACTCTTGAGGAATTTCGGATTTTTGTCCAAGCCGAATACCCAGCTCTCTCCACAAGGGCACTGAAAATTTTGTTACAGTTTTCAACATGATATTTGTGTGAACTCGGTTTCTCAATTATTAGCGAATGTAAAAAGTAAAAAGAGTGAAAGACTTACCAATATAGATAAAGAGATGAAGGTAGCTATATCATATGTTAGACCTAATATTGCCGACATCTGCAAAAGCCAACAAGATCAAGTATTGCATTAAAATAAGTTCCATTTTTTATAAAAGGCAAGTCCATGAATATTTTTATTTTTAGTTTTATGACTCTAATGCTTTCAGTGTTCCCCAAATTTTTCTTATAATCAAAAGTGTTCTGTGACTTCGAAAAGGTTAAGAACCACTGGTCTAGACACATACTTGCAGCAAAAATTTTGTTTCTGCAGTAGGTAATTTGATAGATACTTTGTTCACATTGCTGTACTGAGAAATTTATGGTGTGTCAGCTTCCAAGTTGAATTGACACACCAGCTTGTTTTCTTTGTGATCCTTTGGAAAATATTTTATAATTAGTTGGAAAGCCACATATTTCGTTGTTGATGTTGTAAAGTTCTTGTATTAATGCTAATCCTATATTTCTTCTGTTTATGAATTCTGTTAGGTTATATACAGCCTTGATGGAGTGCTGAAGATTTATTTGAAGGCATGCCAGGGAAGCAGTGCTGTTTTGGCTAGCTTCATTATTCCTTTCCATAATCGATGTTTTTAATTTTGAGCTGTTTGTAGTAGTTGAATGTTGGGCAGTCTTTTAGTGCCATGTACTTGCTGTCATTTTTGGTTTTGGCATGTTTGTTGATTTTGGCGCTTTATACAGTTCATCTCAGATTTATTTTGTGGGCACTTGCTTAGCTTGTGTTTCTTAGAGAAGAGAGGCACCTCAGAATGTTTATGTAGTCTGTACAGTGGCAAATTCTCTACAGCATTTTAATACTGGTTTACAACAATTTTATTATTATTATTATTATTACAGTGGGTGTCTCTATGGAGTCAGGCGCCTCATCACAGGAGACCCTATATTGACATACTAATCATTATTCACACAGTATCTGTCATAATTCTCCTTAAACTCATTCACAGACGAAGCACTCACAACCACTTCTGTCAGTGAATTCCACCCATTCACCACCCTCCAAGCAAAAAATCTAGTCCTAACACCTGTGTTAACCACACTCTTACACAATTTCCAGGGGTGAGTGATCCCTTTTATTCTCAACATTGGATTGACTTCAATAATTAGGTTTCTGTTGTATGTTTTTTTATTTGTTGCGATAAAATTTTGTGATATCTTTGTATTCCCAGTTAAGAGTTCTTTGTTCTATAAGCATATTGAGTCATTTTCATTGTTTGTATCAGTTTCACTGAGAATATCATATATAATTAGCCTTGGAAGATGTTTATTAGTGGGATTTGTTTCTAATGTGTCTTTACATGTAGTAAGTCAATGTCTCTCTTTTCTTTAGTTGAATTAAGACTCCATTATTAATACGTTTGCTATTCCGATTTTGATTTTTCTTGGATGTATTTTATTTTTTATGATATTTTTAGTTTCTTTGCTGTTTAAATAAGCTATTGGTTTGACATTTAATTTAAGGCAAGGTTTTTTATCTGCTTCATGTTTGTTTTCATTGCTGTTTAAATTAGCCTGTATTTGTTGTTGTAGATTCTTCCTTGAATACTTTTGTTTCATTTTTCATTTTCTTGAATACATTCATTAGTTCACTCACTGCAGTTAGTATGCCCATTTTTTAAATCATTTTTTAAATTACTGCTTACTTTGGCAACATTATGCAGAAAATCAAGGGCTCTCTCAAACTTGACCTCACAGTGTGCCACCATCGTAGAGTTTCTTTCTTTATATGCAAGATTGCAATATGATGTTTCAACTTGTTCTCCTAAGTTTATGTAAGGTACAAAGTTTTAGAAAAATATATTTACAGATATGCTGTGTATTCCTAGAAGTGACACTTCCATTGACTTGACCTTCGGAGGACTGTTCCTTGTGATCTTTGTCCCTCCAGAGGTAGTAGCATGTGTGTGTGAGTGTGAGGGAGATACTGACCATTGCTATAGCAGTTAATCATATGGTGAAAGGGACGTTGTCTTTAAGGTTAGCTGAACAATGGATACAGTGTCACCAGCTGTATTCAGACCAAATGGGTAGAATAAAAATCACTTATACACTGTTTGAATTATGATACTGCAAAGTAAATTACTCACTGTTATAAAGGACATGGTATAGCTATCAGTCACTACTAGATATATCCAGTTTTCCTGTTCGAAACCACACAAAATCAGGTTTAAAAGAGTATTGATCAGAGGCACGTCTGAGCAATGTGTGAGTGTGTGTCATAATGCACTTTTATATACTGAGAAGAGAAGTTTATGAAGGTTTAAAGCTCGAGTTTTAAGTTTTTTACTGGACAGTAATAATGATTCAGGAGGTTTCAAGCCAAAGTTCAAGCTTACCCACAACATATTGATACCTTTTGAGTGATAGTGATATTTCAAGGAGTATCTGCTGTCATCAATCTCTAAGAAGATAGATGTTCAAGAAATATCTTCCATTCTGAAAACTTGAGGTCTACAATCTGTACCTTTTTAGAAGTGGCAGTCCTTCCACCAAACTGAACTCTGCTGGTTCAACCAGTGAATCAAATCATTTCAGTTTTCAAGTGCTTCTACCGTCCGTGCATTTTGCCTAGTGGCTGTGCACTTCTCAACCATATGCTTGGGAAAAGAGTGTTCTAGGTTCAATTCCCGTCGGTGACGTGAGGAGCTGAAGGATCTTCCTCAGTCATAGCCAAGTTAGCCAGTCTTGGGCGTGAACAGTAGGGTTTTTCCCTTAGTTTATTCTGGGGTTTTTCATCTTACAAAGCAGGCAAACCAGCCTTGAGAACTCAACACTACGGACATAGGATAAACCACGGCGTAGGGCTGACCACCTTATCCTGTGAACGGTTTGAGGTCTGATGATAAATAATCCTCGACACCACAAGGTAAAAGAGGGAAAAGAAAGATGAGATAAGATGATATGAAGTGCTTCTACCAGTGATCCATCTTTAAAAGGAACTAGACAAGGAGACAGATGGTAAAGATAAGCACTTGGTCAGGGATTGGTGGAAGCTTTTGGACATAATGAGGACATCAAAAACATTGGCTGGCTGACTGAAGTTAAGTGCTTCTCCATAAATACTCATTCATGGAGAGGCCTTGTTACATTGCCCTGATTTAAACTGCAATGATGGTATTAACTGAAAGTTTGGGAGATTCTTATCTGATGCAACTGCAATTAGGTTTTTTTTTTCTTTGTCTTGTTTTGCTTAGTCAAATCTCTGAAGCAGTTATCTCTGTTTATTTTAATTTTTAATTTTCTCAGCATGCAGCACCTGCCTTAAATGGTTGGCTGATTGTTAAATGTCTGCCTTGTTTGAATTATTTACTTTTACTCTGAAGATGGACTACATGTAAGATTCAGTGCAAAATACTTGTATGATCTTTTATGTACCATTAAATAATTTGTTTTTACTACTGTGGTAACGTGTATTCACTTGATATTATTATTTTGTTATGTTTGTCAATCCTTATTTTTATTGCTTATTTTTAGCTCCACCTCAGTGCAATTCTAACCAGTTTTCATGTGGTCAATATGTATTTAATCGATCTTATTGCATTCCTCATTATTGGCGCTGTGACAGAGTTGTTGACTGTGTGGATGGTACTGATGAAGGAGAAACATGCAGTAAGTATATTTGTGTGTGCGTGCGTGTGCGTGTGTTTCGAGTGAAATGCAGTTTATATAAATGCTTAATATTTTATGCAACATACCACTGAATGTGGGAGGGAGGGTGCATGCTTCTCCAGTTTCCTATCATACCATCAATTATCTAATTTATATTGTATTATAATTATACTGACAGTTATGTATGATGTTGGAACCACTTATATTCATATTTAATACATTGATTCTGATTCTGGCTGGAATTTTAGTCCATAAGCTTGAATTATCATTTTGGTTATTTGTTTTTGTTTATTATGTAAACAAGGAAAAGAGCAGAGAGAGAGAGAGAGAGAGAGAGAGAGAGAGAAATCACAAAAATACGAGGACAACACTCTATGTTAGTCAGGAGTAGACAGTCTTGATATCTTTTGACAGTGGATTTGAAATTATTCAGTATTTGGCTTGTACTATACATTGGTCATATATGTAACTGGCCTTCATCACTTTGACCAGTTAAGTAAATGGCTGGTTTGTAGTATGAACTAGATTTGACCATTTAAAATATTGATCGATATGGGTTTTCTGTCCACCAGTGGACATTTTAGGAATGGAATTTGGCGAAAATGTAAAAAAGAGCCAAGCATAAGAAGACATTCATTTTCATTTTGATCTTTGCACTAATGTTTTTATTTATTTATTTTTTATGAGACTTCCACCCATGAAAGGTTGTAAACCTTTCATTAGTACCATTAGTACCATTGATTAGCTATGGTACTAATGGTACTAAGTACATTAGTACCATTGATTAGCTATGGATTTTTTTTTCTTTCTGATTTTATTAACACATTCGCTGCCAACTACGAGTATACTCATAGTTCATATATGAGCTTTACAAGCCAACTACGAGTATACTCGTATGTCGATTTACCGACCTCTTATGTCAAACACGAGTTAACCCTTAATATATTTACCTTAATTTGGACCCTTGGATTCTGAATAAAGCAGAGAGCACGTCTAGGGGCTTGGTAGGAGGGAAATAATTTCAACTAAAATATTGTATATTATATGTGTGCCTCAGAAGCCAACTACAAATATACTCGTATGTCGATTGCCAACCTTCTATGCCAAGTGCGAGATAATCCGTAGTATAACACGTAATTTCTAAATCAATTTAAAACTAATGAAATCAGTAAAAATAAAAATCAATCAATAAAATAAAAAAACAATTTATTCAAATTAAGAATGGTACATTTTAAAACAATTTTCCATGCACAATGGTGGTTTTTCCTGGCAAACAGGACAATAATAATGTGTTTCGCATGTTCGTTTGTTTCGTGTACACACACGGCATGGCTTTGTCCGGCGATTCTTTTTTTCTCTTGGTTGTAAAATTTCCAAATAATGAAAATCCTGATATTCTCTGATGTTGTAAGCTCATCCATTCCAACAAAAACTGAGATAAATTGATCTCTAAATTTTAACGCAGTCATTGCATTTCCAGTAATCGTTATAAAATTTATGCGCATTTTGAATGTATACCTCAAAAATGCGTATTGCCAATTTCTTTGGCAATTCGCATCGTAAGGTGGAATAGTAAGAAAGCATTTGATCAGAAAGATCAGTGCCTGACATCCCCAAATTATAATCCCTAACGATGTTTGGTTTTAATTGAAATTTACCATTCTGATTTTGCATTTCAACCATTTCAAATTTGTGCATATTTGAAATGGAAAGAACTTCCCTCTTATCCTTCCATTTGCTGACTACAACAGGACCTCTTCTTTGCCAGACAAATTCCCCTTTCTTTAGTTTCTTCTGAATAACATCTGGCGGAATGTTTTTCCTATTATTTATCAGCGTTCCACACACGTACGATTTTCTGTCGGTAAGCGATTCCGTCAGAGCTACAGAATTATAAAAATTATCCATATGCAATACATAACCCCTGTCTAAATATTCTTCCATCAAGTGGAATACAATATCATATGCATGACCCATTTTCGCTAAAGAGGATTCAGATTTTTTTGTATAAATTTTTATTTTTATCACCAAGCCATTCTATTCGCATAGTTCATAGAATTTCACGGCATATTTATGTTTGTTGTTTTTTATGTATTGCTGAAATGCCAGTCTATTGCACCACAACACCATTGACTCATCAATACGAGATTACTCGTAGTTGGTGTATGAAACAAAATTCGTCTGATAAGCCGGCTACGAGATCACTTGTAGTGACCTTGAAGATGCAAAAAGGGCTTGGCGTGTGGGAACAAACTATGCCTGAGGAGCGTGTCAGCGAACATGTTAATTTATATATATATATATATATATATATATGTTTTTTTGTATTTTTTAAATTCATTTTTACTTGGTATAGAAACTCTGCTCTAGGACCAAACATGGAACTTTTTCAGGCCATTTCAGATCTCCAGTAAGCGGGGAACTGGTCTCGTGTAAGTGTAAATTCATGTAAGTAGAAAATCCTAGATAACAAAGTAGCTGACATATTGACCTGTAGTTATGCTTAAACATAGTCCAGCCATGGCAGTTAAAATATATATCAACCATCTTACATTCCATGTCTGTGGAATATGTCAGTGATAATAATGTTAGTGTCAGTAGTACACATTTACTAGCCATGATAATTATTTATATTGTGGCCAGTAGGAAGGTTAATGACCTATAGATCACGAATCTGGGAATACTCCTGTTTTCTTTAATGAAAAAACACCTAAGTTCGCTGCTTTTTTTCTTGATAACATTACCAGGGCAGATCTGTGCAGAAAAAATGCATGATTAGATAGCTTCACTGAAAAGAATAACAGTTGTTTTTTGAAACAAATAATGACTTGTAGGTGAAATCAGTTATTACACTTGATGCATCTCCATATAATTCCTTGCTTCAAATAGCTCAGATATGACAGCTGTGCTTCAAGACTAGATAAAAATTTCCAAGTATTATGGAAAATAACTGGATGGTGTTTCACCACAAGTTTTGGGAGAGTGTGCTGGGGAGCTGACAGTTCCTTTGACCTGGCTTTTCAATGAAAGTCTGGCTGCTGGAAAGGTGCCCATGGAATGGAGATGGGGGGGGGTGAGATAGTGCCATTGCATAAGGACGGTAGCAGATCATCAGTGGTTAGTGAGATCTTGGAGAAAGTAGTGAAGGACCGTATGCGGCATTGGGCAGATGAGGGTAATGTTATCTGTGAGAGCCAACATGGATTTGTGAAGGGACGCTCTTGTTTTGGCGATGTGCTAGCCTTTCGTGATAAAGTTACAAGAGTATTGGATGAGGGAGGGGCATGTGCTGTCATTTTCTTGGACTTGGCGAGGGCATTTGACAGGGTGCCACATGATGAGCTGATATTTAAGTTGCAGCACATGGGTCTGGATGTCAGATTGGTCAACTGGATTCGGGATTGGCTGTCCGATGGGTATCAGAGAGTTGTGTATGGTGGGGCAGTTTCAAGGAGGCAGAGGGTTACAAGTGTAGTCCCACAGGGCTCAGTACTGGTTCCTATACTGTTTAACCTTTATATCAATGACATTGTCAGTGGATTGTAGGGGGATATTCAGTTGTTTGCAGATGATGCGAGACTGGGAGGGATTATCGGTAACAGTGCAGATGTGGTAGCCCTGCAAGAGGATTTGGATGGGCTAGATAGATGGGCAAATGAATGGGGGTGTCGGTTTGATGCAGCGAAGTGTGGGGTCTTGAGGTTTGGGAGGCATCGATGGGACACTGCATATACTCTATGGGAGGAGTTATACTGGAGGAAATGGGGGAGACAGGAGATCTGGGGGTTGATGATTGATGGAAACCTAAAATTTGGGGGACATGTTGCAAAGGTGGTGAGGGTAACACAGAGGATTGCTGCAATAATGAGAAGGACACTGACCTGCAGAGATGAAACGGTTGTCATTCCGTTGTGTAGGACCCTGATCAGACCACAATTGGACTATTGTTCTCAGATTTGGTCCCCAGGATTTGAAGGGGATAAATTAACTGTGGAGGGGATACAAAGGTGGATGGCAAAGGTGGTTTCAGGACTGTACAATGATAGTTATGAGGATCAGCTGAGGGAATGTGGACTGCAGAGTTTGGTGGATAGAAGAAGGAGAGGCGATGAGACTTTTTAACTGTTGAGAGGTGGTTACAGGGTTGACACTGGGGAGTTCTTTCGCTTGGTTGAACAGCGGGAAGGAGTGATGACAAGAGGCCATCCCTGGAAGTTACGAAAGGAAACTGTGAGCAAGAGGGTGAGGAGTGGTTTCTTTGCATGGAGGGTGGTTGAACCATGGATGCATTGAATGCATTGCCTGATGGAGTGGTGAGAGCGAGAATGGTCAGTGAGTTCAAGGAGTGGTATGATAGACTTTGTGTTGGGGGGGGGGACCTCCCTTCTTCGATGAGTCTTGATAGACTTTGTGTTTCTTAGGAAGGACCTCCCATGATGAGTCTTTTGACTCCATGGAGGCCTGAATAATAATAATAATAATAATAAAGTCTCTACTTCCTTTTCACACTGTTATGTGGGCAAACTACTTTGCTACAAGTGATGGATAGGAAGTTATTGTTGAGATAAGGCATCAAACCTATAGACTAGTCTTTTTCGTAGTGGTCTTCAGAGTGTGGTGACTTCTGACATATCTCTTTGATTGTGAATGATGTCAATATAATGTTCACTCTCCCAATTTCATAATTTTTTTCACTTGATATGTGTAAATTGTCAACAGTAAATTTTATACAATCTGGATATTTCTCGAAAGGAGTTGTGTTTTTGGGAGTATCTTAATAGGTTTTAAAGTTTTTGAACTGATTTATAAGAAAATTCCAATGTATGTCTTGTAGTATAGAAGTAATGACAAAAAATTGAATTATTGTATCTTAACTTTGCAATGTGTTGCATGGTGTTTCTACTCTGCATAATAATTTATGAACAGCTATTTTTGAATAACTGATCAGAGTGAACAGTTTGTAGAGGTCAAGTTTCTTTTTCTTCATATCTTTATCTTCTCTTGAAGTACAAGTTGCTTTAAATTATACTTTACAAGAAATTATATTCTTGTTTTTTTAAATTTTCCATAGACTTATTTTCCATAATCTCATTTTTAATCTAAAGCATAAGCAAACAAAAATTTACCTTTGAAATTGCTTCATTACTAGGTTATATGTATATAGAAGCATTTGACTTCATTTCAAGTTGGCCCAGTATCTCATAATACACAACATGCTCCCTTCTCGTGTGTGCTGTTGAGTTTGCTTTCAATGTCCCCATAAGTCTTGCTCCCATTGTTACAGCCTCAATAAAGGTTGAAACTGCATAATAATCTGTTTTTAAGAATTACTGATGTTGATTTTTATAAACATAGGAGTACTCTAACTGAGATATGAGAACAATATTCTGTGGTGGAGTGGATTTGAAATTTGTGCAGGGGTGGTATATAATTATTATATACCATCCCTTATTGTTAAAAATTAGCAAAAGAGAAAACCTAGTCTCTTAGATCTGAGGAAAGAAATATCTAAGAAAGCCTGAGGTTAAAAATGATCCTGAGGGTATTATGGAAAATCAAAATGCAGAAATAAGACAGGATTGAGATTAACAAGTGAGCATCATCTTCCACTCAATTTTTTTGTCAGCACTTCTAATGATGTTCATCCATTGTATGAGAAGGAGGCATGACTATTATGTTTTTTTATTTTTATTTTATTTATCACAAATGGAAGATGTGCTCAGCAACTCTGATAATGTATTCAATATTGGATGCTGACTCAACATGGCCCATTTGCTACAAAATCAATAATCTACTGAAAAGTTTTTATAACTGGCCAAACAAAGTTATTGATTGGCTGATTTCCAGACATCTAATGGTACCAAGGATTTACAGCACTCCCAAGGTACTCCTAAGGTATATCTTTATGTCCCATTGGAAATGCCAGGGACTCACTCGCATCTAACCTGTGCAAGTATTTATCCTGACTGGTGATTCATATTGACAAGACTGAGACATATGTAAAAAATTCCCTTCATTTCATTGAAAAAACAAAGGAGTCTCTGCAACCAACTTTTTTTTATATGAATCCCCCCACCAACGCACATATACAGCCCCTCGTAGCATATCAGTGCCATGTGTGAGTTACTGGTAAGCCCCAACATTATTAACTTGATTATGGATGTTCCCATAGATGACACCTTACAGCTTTTATAGAATCTCTTCCCACCTGATAATGTATCATCGTTCCGCTTGTTTTTTTTTTCAGTTTCGTGACAAACAATGAACTGAAATAAGGGTGAACTATGTGCTCATCCTTTTCTCCTATAGTTGGTGTACTTATCGCTGGAAGATTTTGCAGTATAGACTAAAATGGAAACTCTGACTGTGATTTGTTGACACAATTTTTATCATTTGGCTGAGGCCCAAACAACTAGGAAAATTTTATTATGGAAGATCAAAATATTGTCCTTGAACAGTCTACACATTACTGCAGAAGTAGAAAACAACAGATCTCCCAATACTCAGTTCATTTGTGTATTAGAGAAGGCCAGCTCACATAGAGAGAGAGATACTTACATGCCCCTTCCTACCACCATTCAGCACAAAAAAGTGATATAATCAAGACCTTTACATGACAGAGTGTACACCATCTCAAATGATAAATCAAGAACTTGAGCACCTTTGTACAACATTGTCATAAATTGATTATGATTATAAAACTAAATAAAATAAAATAAAATAAAATCTTTCAAACAGCTAGGACAGCCAGTACTACAGAAAAGCCATAACTTTATCATATCTTAAACATGTAGCAGATACAATAGCAACTATTTTTATACTGCAACAAACATGTGAGCAATGCTTAGTGGATTAAATATTGCTTAGTCTGGAATACTAGCTAGGAAAAGTGCCCCTATGTAGGCACTAGAAGGAAGCCTAGATTATAACTTGGGGTGTGTAAGAATTGTTTCTCATATTTTGGGAAGTTTAACATAACCTTTTTTGTTTAAGTTAGATTGGTTTTCAAGGGCAGCTATAGCTCTGCAAAAAAAAGTCCATTTGAATTTGCTGTAAGAAGCATGGTTGTTTTTTCCCCATTTGTGGATGATTCCAAGATGTAGTCCAGACTGTCTATAGTCTGATTGGAGATGTATTTTTTATGTATTTCAAGGAGATGTTGGCTGATCTTCCATTTGCCTGTACTAGACCAACTTGCAGTAACAAGAAACTCTAGATACACCAGGAACTGAGATAGAAAGGGGTTAGTTCTTCATCTCTCAGTCCAGGAAAATGGATAAGAATAGCCAGTTTCTAGCAGGAATTTTGAAGCAAGTGGAGTTTGTATTCTTTAAAATTCTGGTGATCCCTGGACATAGGAAATAGTGATAACACTACTGCAATATGTATGTAGAGAAGTTTGGTGATTGAGGGGAGGATTAAGTACTTTGCTAATCCATTTGGAATCTTAGATAGCTATTAGATAGTCTATCCATAGTTAGAGCAAGCTATCTAATTTTTGTCTTATCTAAGATTCTGATGAAATTAGCAATTACAAACAGTCAGATCATGCAGATCATGTTTTGAAAAAAAAAAAAAGAAAAAAAGAAAACTATTTTTTTTCATAGTACTTCAATTATGAGCAACTTAAAAAAAAAAAAAATGCAATTGCCCTCAAAAACCTGCCTAATTAAAATAAATATGGGTTTTGTTAAATTTAATTGTGTTAAATTCTCCAAAAACAAGAAACAGTAATTTGTAGACATTGTGAATCACAACCTGGGCTACTTACTAATGCCCATAGAGGATGATCGTCTTAGCTATAAATCTAGACTTTACTCTTGGAACATTAAAGTGTTGTTTAATTCAACAATTTAATGCTTCCATTATTTCACTGTTTTAATTCCATTAAACATCTAATATGAGTTCTAATCAGCACCCAAGCTTTAACACACTGACATTGTAGTCCTTCCTCTAGGACACTTAATCCACCCAAAGTGGAAATGTTATAAATTCACCAATTCTCCAAATTTACACTTCCCACCTTTCAGTACATATAATTACTACTACTACTATCAGATGTTTTCAGTTTTATGTTTGACAAGACCTAACTGTTTGCATTTAACATGAAACAGTAATAATAATGATACTAAGTATCTTATTATTTTCATTATCATTATTATTATTGTTATATATGTGGATATATTTTTGTCATAATAATTATATGTTTTGTAACATTATGTAATTTATCCTCTGATCCTGATTTATGCTCATGTGTAGACCCACATTTTACTGTGTGGGCATTCGAAACCAAGATCCGTATGGAATGGGTTGATTACTCCTTATTCCAGGAGTGTCTTATATCTGTAAAAATGTGTACTCACATGGCTGGTTTGCCTGTTTCTGAAGGACGAAAAACCTGAGTTTCCAGGTGAAAAACCCCTCTACCTCTATATGAGACCGGATAACTTAACTTTAGTCAAAAGAGACCAGATAAAGTCCCTCACTTCATGGATGGGAATCAAATCCAGGTCTTTCTAACCAAAGGGCTTTGTCTATACCGAATGGGCTACAGAGGCAACATTTATCATATAGACTTCTTTTTTTTATCTTTTTTATCTATATTTCATAAGTAGTAATATTATTACTTATAAAATTGATCAACATGATTTTATTTTATTAATTCACTAGTTGGATAAAGCAGTACTCATTTATCTTCACTGTATGCTCCATTAAATGAGCAGAGTTATGATCAAAACATTATTTTATATTATCTCAGATAAGCATTTCATTAAATGTGAAACAACTTTTATTATAGATTATAGGCATTGTCAGCCCAATGATCATAAATGTGGAAGTGGTCTCTGCATAGCAGCCAGCAAAAAATGTGATGGATATTATGACTGCAGAGATGAAAGTGATGAGAAACAATGTGCACAAAGTAAGTAACATGTGCATGCACATACACTATATACATGACTTTAAACAGGTTCATTACTAAATATACTGTACTTAACAAATTTTATTTAAATTTATACAGTTAGCAAAGTCTAAAGCATATAAAACAGCAGTATTAGTAGACCATGAAACATCTCCTTATTTATATGTTCTTAGATATTTATTATTATTATTACCCTAAGACCCTCATGGAGTCAAAGACTCATCTAGGAGATCCCTTTGTCATACACATAGCTCATCATACCATGCCTTAAACACATTGAAATTCTCTGCAGACTCCACATTCAGGCAAGACATTCCAATCATTCATAATTTTGCATGCAAAAAACCTGCTTCTCACTCCCATGTTCACATCCTCCTTATACAGCTTTCAGGGATGACCTCTTGTTCTCCCCTGATATCCCACCATTTTATTAAAAACCTCTTCAACATTGATCCTATAACAATTCCTTACTTGTAGGTTTCTATCATATCACCTCTCTTCCTCCTATCCACTAGACTCCGTAAATTGCATCTTCTTAACCTTTCCCCATATTCAACATTCCAGAGATCAGAAACTACCTTAGTCAGTTCCCTCTGGACCCTTCCCAACATCTCTTTTTCCTTTTGAAAACTAGGTGACCAGATCTGCGCACAGTCCATGTGTGGCCTAATCAGAGCCTTATGCAATGGAACAAGATCTCTTTACTTCTACAAGTCAGTGTCCTCTGCATCATTCCCAGAATTCATTGTGTTGTCCTCACAATTTTGGTACTGTGTCCTCTAAATTATAGATCCTTATTGACTATCACCCCAAGATATGTTATTTCCTTCACATCCAACAATATATCTCCACAAAACATAAATTCTATATATCTTCTTTGTTTCCCCAATTTTAAAACCTTACATTTTGCAACAGTGGACTGGCCTCTCCATTTCCATGCCCATTCACTCAACCTATTCAAGTCTTCTTGTAAGGCCACAACATCTGCTCTACTCCTCATAGTTCATCCCAACTTTGCATCATCTGCAAACAAATGAATATCCTCATCCAAATATTTGCCAATATCATTAACATACATATTAAACAGCAATGGCCATATAACAGACCCCTGAGGCACACCACTAGTGACTTTCCTTTTCCTGGATATTCCTCCTCCATACACAACATGCTGATACCTATTAGATAGCCAATCTTTGATCCAGTGCACTAGTCTAATATCCAATCCCAACCACTCTAGTTTGACTATCAACTTATCATGCAGTAATCTATCAAAAGCCTTTGCAAAATCTGAGTATATTACTGTGTATCCATCTCCTTTGTACAATGAAGCCATCATCTTATTGTAATAAGTGAGTAAATTAGTAAGACATGACCTCCCTTTAGCAAATCCATGATGTCCATCAAAGATGATACCATAGTTATCAACCCAATTCTGGATCTCACCAGCCTCTCCAACACTTTAACCACAACAACTGACACACAAATAGGCCTATAATGTGATGCTTGAGTTCTGTCACCTCCCTTATGAAGCAGCACAATGTTGCCTTCCTTCCACTCCTTTGGAACTTGACCCAGTTCAAGATTTGTATTAAACAAACATGTCAAGGTAGATGCCAACTCCTTGGCACATTCCTTCAAAATACATGGGGATATATTATCAAGTCCGACAGCCTTATTAACATTAAGTTTGCTGAATTACCCATATACCTCTTGCTCACTTACAGTCAGTCTCTCCTCCTTATCATGAACCGCTCTCAAACTCTCCATGATGCAACATTCACAAAAATGAAAGACCTTTATAAACTGTTCATTAAATATCTCAACAATTTCTTCTGTAGCCGTTGTTCTTATACCATTTTCTCCTATCAGTGTCATCTTCCATCATAATCTTTTTTTTTTTTTGCTGGCTACATATTAAAAGAACTCTCTAAATTTCTTGTTGACTTCATTATTTAACTGCTGCTCATACTTTGGTACTGTTACTAACCATCACCCTCCTTGCCTGTCTCACCTATCTTATTTAGCATTCTTACCCATGGAATACATTTAGACATTGCTTGTAATTGTATATAATGCTATAGATTTAACCTTTTGTGGGCAGGAGACAAATGTACACGACAGCATAAAAGGTTTTAAAATAACGAAGGTAAGTTTTCTGCTTTCGTAAAAGAAAGAAACTGCTTAGTGGTGTGCTAAGAGATGTTAAAAAGATATAGGTGCAGTGGTGAGCTATAAGGGGGCTCGCAGGGGCTTGTGCGAGCCCTTTGTTAAATTTTTCTTAAATTTGCGAGCCCCTTGCTCTTCTTATTTACTCCTTTATTTTTTTCAAAAAAAACCCTTTTTTTTTTTAAACATATTAAGCGACAAACTCATACGGTAACCTAACAAAAATGAGTCTATTCAGCAGTGTATAGATTATTTGAAATTATTGTTTCAACTCCTCTATAATGAATGTGCCCAAGTTTAAAAATAAAATAAATACATGCGTGTCTTTATCCTTCTCTCTTCTGGTAGCCAACGTATGGAAAAACCAGTAGCCAATCAAATGTTTTATAAAAGATTATAAAAGATTTCATTATTATATTTTGATAGTTAAAAAATGTTTTTCTTATGTAAGAAAAACATTTTTTAACTTGCACACAATAAACTGTGCTGTGTTAAATTAACACAGCACAGTTGATTGTGTGCAAATATTTCATGTTTAGATCATGAAATATTTGTTTAAAAATGATAGCCTTTAGAGATTGATTGTCCTCTCATTGTACACAAGCTGTATTAATAAGTTTTTGTGTGAAATATGTTTTTTTTTTTTTTTTTTTTTTTTTTTTTTTTTTTTTTTTTTCCCCCACGATGCGAGCCCTTTGTTAAAATTTTCATAGCTCATCACCGTATAGATGCATCGGCAGAAATGATTTGTAAGTGAGTGTGGACCATATTTCCTGATCTGAAAAAAAGAAGATCCAAGTTGCACATTCAAATTTGAAGCAAGTTATAGGTGGTCCAGGATTTTTAAAACTAGAACTCTGATCAAACCAACTACAAGGCATGGGAAAGCAGCATCAACAGAAATTTTGTAGAACTTTTAAGTTACTCACTTTCCTGAAGTGCTCATCTTCTACAAAATAGTCTTTTCTGTATGAAAAAAAAAAAAAAAAATGCAAAAAACATATGATGAACCAAAACTACGAGAAGACAAAGCATCCAGAGATAGTCTAATATTGTTGTTGGAATCAACTACCTAGGGAAACTTCAAAATGAAGCAATTTTCTAATATTATCTATCCGGGTGATTCTAGTTCATCCCTGATGTCTTTTAGCAGAAGTCAAGTCCTCCAGTGCTAATTTAAGTAAGCTATTGGATCTAGCTATATGGCCCAGCCACCAGAGCTGTTTCTGATGTATTTTAGTGATGATATTTTCTTATGTTGTAGTGAATTTTCCTTCTAACCTCATTATTTGTTGTGTGTGTGTCATATATTATCTCCAAAGGTTTTCTGTAGAATTTCATCTCAAAAGCCAAAAATCTTTTCTCATCTTTCTTTAGCAACATCTGACTTTCAAATCTATATAGTTTTTTATTTCGTATCCAAACACAAGTGGGACAGTAGTAAGTAATTGGTACAACATTATTTACAATAAATTAGGATACATTACAAATGAGAACAGCTTAAATTTAGTAGTAGGTAAATTATACATGGAATAATAAGTAAAATATGAAGGAAAAAGAAACTATACATAAGTTATATACAATAAATATGGTCAAATATAATAAGCCGAAAGGCTATTTTACCGGCGAATTTGTTAATTAAGAGGGAGATGTCAAATCCCGTTTTATTTTATAGCCGGGTACGAAACTCGGGTCGAAATCCATTAACCTCATTAGAGTTTCAATGCCGAAAAAACTATCGGCAGAACCAAGTGTAAATGATCACTTGGATAGTACAACACCAGGGCAACTCCATGCAAAGGTGGAGCAAGCTCCCTCATTAACTTTAATATTCTTTCATAATGTAAAACCCAGCTCCTAAGAGATGTATATATATTGTTTTACATTATGAGAAGAGGTCACTACCCAGACTGGTTTCAACCTTTTTTGAGGTCTCAGCAGTGAGTAGGTAGACCTGGAATATCAAGGTTTTAAGTGAACAGAAACTTACATACCTCTACAATCGAATTGCCGAAGTGGTGTACTATATGATTTATCATATGTTGCAAAAGAAGCATAGTCGTACCTGGCTATAAAATAAAATGGGATTTAACATCTCCCTCTTAATTAAATATGGTCAAATGTTCCTCCAAAGTATGTGCAATCAACTGTTCTTTCTGTGTAGGATATAAGGTCCTCTTTTGTGCAAGGTGATTGAAGAAGGGGACAAGAAAGAAGGTGTTCCATGGACTGGGTTGTCCACACACACTCACAATTATCTGGTCCAGTGAGGTAGCCCCCATTTGTTGAGGTTTTGTTTACAGTGTCCTGTCGTTCATAGTCTGTTGAGGGTTCCACATTTTTAGGTGGTTCAACAGTTGCTAGGAAGTTATGTCAGGATCTTAGTCTTTGGGGCACTGTAGTCTGGCTAAACAGTGGGTGGCACTCATCATTCATTTTTCTGCTTCTTTCATCAGTTGAGAATGCAGATCTTTGAATTGAAGGGGGAGGAGTGCAATACCAGCTAAAGTATACAGGTCTCTTAGTGGTGTTGGTTTCAGGCATCCTGTAATTAAGTGGCAGTTTTCATTCAATGCTGGGTCAAGTTTTTCAGCATAGCAGGATCTGGACCATACAGGGCAGGCATATTCAGCAGAAGAATAGCAAAGGGCCAAGGCAGAAGATCTCAGTGTGCTAGGGCAGCACTTCCCAAACTGTGGGCCACAGCCCCCCTTGGGGGGACCTTAGTTTTGTTGAGGGGGCTGTGAAATAATGAAAACAAATTTAAAATGTTTTAAAACTAATAAGATAGATAATATCTGTCTATATAAAAATATAAGATAATGTGCCATGTCAAATGTGTATGTAAGATGCTAAAAATGTAATATTTGTATTTGATTTTTGCAATATTCGCTGTGTATGTTTTGTATTGAATATAAATATAATAAATATTATAATATATGTCTGTATTACGAATTTTTTTTCGATGGTGGGGCTGTGAAATATTTTAATTTTTCCAAAGGGGCCTTTACATCCATAAGTTTGGGAAGCACTGTGCTAAGGTATGCACCCCATTTGGAGGAAGTAAGCTTTCTTAGTATGTTGTTTCTTGCATTAACTTTTGCCTTTGTTTTTTTCTGTGTTTTATATGAAAGAGTGTGATCGAGAGTTATACTGAGATAAGTTAGATTCCAGGAATGTTCTATATTAGAGTCTTCCCAAGAAATCTGTTGTTTCCTGTTGGCTTCCTTATCATTAAGATGGAAATGACCAGTCTGGGTTTTCAAGGGATTTGGTTTTAATTGATTACTGCTATAATATGTGGTTAAACTATTTAAGGGAAATGATAGAGTAGTTTCAATGGATTTGAAATTTTTTGATTGAGTAGCTATGTCAAGATCATTAGCATAGATAAAATTTCTAGTTCCTGGAAAGATGGGGAGTTCATTGAAGTAGATTTTTATTTCTGAGTATCAGATGGTTTATGGTATCATATGCTGCAGTTAGGTCTACAAAGACTGCTCCTCTGGCTGCTTTTTGCTCATAACCATTTTCTATATATTGAGTGAGGTTGAGAATTTGTGATGTACAGGATTTGCCTGGTCTAAATCCAGCCTGCTCAGTAATAAGATGGGGTTCTATTAGGGGTTGTAGCCTATTCAGAATTAATTGTTCATAGAGCTTAAAGAGGTTGCTGAGTAGTGATATAGGCCTGTAATTTTTTTGCTTCAGTTGGAGTTTTCCCTGGTTTCAGAAAGGTCACAACTTTAGCATGCCTCCAGATAGTTGGTATCCTTAGGATTTGGAGACAAGTGTTGTATAGGTTTAATGACCACTTTTTAGTCCTGGATCCAAAATAACATTTTGGATCCAGATATCATCAAGGCCTGCAGATTTTCTAGGTTTTAACAGGTTTATGGCAGCATTGAGTTCAGTGATTGTAAAATCTGAGTTAATCATATTTTCTTCCTCATTTGGGGTTCTAAATATCTTATTTTTTGGGTGCTTTTTAGGGAATTTTCCATTCAGCAGCAGCTAGTGAGCAATTTGATTAGCTGTTACCTGTGGATGCTCATATGAAATCCTTCCTAATTCTGTTGATAAAGTTCCATGCCTTTCTGCTACTATGAGTCATATCAAGGGCTTCTATTTCTTTTTCCATGAGGAATGCCTTTCCTCTGCCATCTTGTTGCATAATTTTTCTCCTGCATGGATAGTCTCCTCTGAGAAGGGGTTGGTGTTGTAAAGTTGTAAGTAAATAAATAAATTCCGTATGATGATACAGCATTCCCCCCTTTTTACGGGAGTTCATGGTACTATCTAGTCCCCCCCAAATTTTATCTGGGCTCCGGAACTGGCATAGGCTGACGAATCAGACCTATGGCTGGGTCAATATGCCTGACTGTAATCCATGTGTGTCCTTGGACCGGTTTGCCTGCTTGAGGGATGAAAAGCACCAGATAAACTGGCGGAAAAAACCCTGCTGTCCAAGCCCAAGACCAGCTAACTTGGCTATGGCTGAGGAAGATCCTTGAGCTCCTCACGTCATTGACGAGAATCGAACCTAGGATACTCCTTCCCCAGGCATATGGTTGCAAAGCGCAAAGCCACTAGGCTAACCGCGCGGACAAGTTGTAAGTAATTAGCATACTGGGCTTGTATATCACTGACTGGAAAGTAGTTTGTGTGACATCCTTGGGGGATGTGTTTAGTGGAGATTTTCCTCAGTATTTTTATGAATTGGGGATGCACTTGAAGATTTGGAGGGACTGGCCCTATGAAGACATCAAGATCTTCCATGAAACTCTTCCAATTAGCTTTTTTGAAATTAAATCATCATGTTAAGCATAATGGCTGGGTTAAATGGTCTATGTTGAGTATGTGGAATGGGATTTAAAACCTTTTTAACACAAATGTTGGATATTTTTGTGCTAACAAACATGAGGTCCGAGTTATATCCCCGCTTCCATCTGCCACTGTTGAAAGATGCAGGAGTTTTGGATTATGGAGAGGTTTAGAGAAAAGATTTCAGCCCATTTTTCATCAAGTTCTCCATCTTCATTGGACTTTGTGCAACCCCAGTTAATATTATGGCTGTTAAAGTCACTTAATGCAACATTAGTCATGTATGCGCTATTATTGAGGAGGATGTTGGGGAAGGAGGAAGCTTCTTTTGGTGGTTTATAAACTGAGGATTGAGATATTATTAAATGTGATTGTAATAATCTCAATGTTTCTTTGTTCGTTGGGTCAGTGGATGATGGAATTAAGTTTTCTTTAGTAAATATTGCACTGCCATGTTTATCATGGGGTATCTCTTTGAGGAATTTCATGCCAATGATGTAAGGTGTGGTGGCACCTTCCCCTCTGTGAGGTTCTTGCAGGCAGAGCACATCGCAGTCATTATCTCTGCAAATATTTGCAATGAGATCTTGCTTGACACTGGAGAAACCTTCAGTATTAAATGATATTATTTTAGGCCTGGCCCCAGGTGGGATCCTTTAGGGCAGGAATTTGGGAATATTTTAGTTTGATCACTTGCATTTGGTTGGTAGCAGCTTTAGCTTCCCCTAATGGGTAGTCACAGGGTGCAGGAACAAGAACCTAACTGCTGTGCACCCCAATCTGTATAGTAAGACAGATTTACTAAGGGTATTGATGAGGTAGAGTCTTGTAGTTTGCTGTATTTTATTGTCCTTGCAAAGGATGTAATCTCTGAAGGACAACAGTTGCTTTGACAATGCATGCTTTAATGCCATGTTTAAACCAGCCATCTCTGTGTTGTACACTTCCCAAGTAGGTGAAATTTTCTACTTCTTCAAATTTTTCATCATTAACTGAAAATTTTATAGAGTTATTGCCTGAAGACATCGTTTTTGATTTGTGAATGCTGATCTTTAATCCATAATCATTAAGTGCCTTAGAAACTCTCTCTGTTAATTCTTATAACTGATGTTCATTCTCTGCCATTAGGTCACTGTCATCGTCGAATCTGAGATTATTGATTTTTTTTGCCACCAACTGTAATTCCAATACCACTGTTAATCAATGGTAACTACAGCAAGCCTTTCAAAGTGGAAAGAGGTGTGTGTCAAGGCTGCATAACTTCACCAATGCTTTTTAACCTTTATTTGGAACATATAATAAATTTAGATATATGTTGATTGATAACTTAGATATAATAAACTTTTCTTGTGAAACTGAAGAAATCCTTGAGGGAAACTTTTCAATTATTGACTGAGGCTTATGTGGAAGAGTGCATGCCTCATGCACACGTTTTTGAATGGCACAAACGATTTTTGGAAGGCAGAGAAAGAGTGAAAGATGATGATCTCTTAGGCTGCCCACACACAGCAGTTACCGATGACAATATTAAAAAAAAAGTGCGAGATGTGATTCGAAAAGACAGAAGGTTAGGTGTTTGAGCTGTAGCTGAGAAAGTTCATTTGGACAGGAAAGGTGTTCGCTGCATTTTAACAGAAGAATTGAACATGAAAAAGGTTTGGGCAAAAATGGTTGTCAGATGAACAAAACGAACGTCTCAAGGAACTGTGTTTGGACCATTTGCAACGCATTAAGGATGAACCAGATTTGTTGAATTCGGTAATTGCTTGTCATGAAACTTAGATATTTATGTGTGATTCGGAAACCAAGCAACAATCAATGCAGTGGAAGTCAGCAACATCTCCAAGACCAAAAAAAAAGCATGCATTAGTTGTTCGAAGTTCAAGGCCATGTTGACTGTTTTCTTCAATATGCAGGGTATTGTGATAGCAGAGTGAATTTCCAGTGACCAGACAGTAAATCAGCAGTATTACCTTGAAGTCTTGATGAAATTGCATGAAAAGATATTTATGTGTGATTCGGAAATCAAGCAACAATCAATGCAGTGGAAATCAGCAACATCTCCAAGACCAAAAAAAAAAAGCATGCATTAGTTGTTCGAAGTTCAAGGCCATGTTGACTTTTCTTCAATATGCAGGGTATTGTGATAGCAGAGTGAATTCCCAGTGACCAGACGGTAAATCAGCAGTATTACCTTGAAGTCTTGATGAAATTGCATGAACGTGTGAGAAGGAAACAACCAGAATTGTGGAGAAACGGTTGGATTTTGTTCCAAGACAACACGCCAGCCCACAATGCTTTGTCTATGAAGCAGTTTTTAGCTAATCACAACATCACTGTGCTTGAGCACCCACCCTATTTGCCAGACCTGGATCCCTTCGACTTCTACTTCTTCCCAAACATTCAAGTCTGTGCTCAAAGGAACCCATTTTTGTTGGAAGAAGATGTAAAAGCAAAAATGATGGAGATCCTTAACAGCCTTTCAGAAAATGATCTGCAGAATTGCTTTGAACGTTGGCAGCATCGTATGTAGCTCTGTGTCAACTCAGAAGGGAACTATTTTGAAGGAAATCATAGTTGATTTTCTCAATTTGTTAATTAAAAAGAGATAAGGCATAGTCTCATTTTTTTCTGAGCACTGTGATATTATTTTGCAATTACTACTGGAATTTCCAAATTAATTCTGTATATGTTGTAATAGGTTTCATGGTATGATAAGAACACAGATGGTTAAGAAAATAACTATTTATTAACTTAAAAGCTAATATTTCTTATCATACCGTGAAACCTATTACAACATGTCTGACGAACACATAAGCCTATCCATGCGTATAAATAATTCTGTATAATTTAGTAAAATGCAGCAATATATTTGATTTGCCTTTATTGACATTGTTGACATTGTCTTTATATTTAACAGATGAAACAAATTGTCACTTAAATGAATTCCGTTGCTCAAATGGGGTAAAATGTATTGATGAAAGCAAAAAATGTGATCATTGGAATGACTGTGGCGATAATTCTGATGAAAAAGACTGTGGTAAGTAGCTGAAAGTAGAAAATAGACCAAAAATTAGTTTATTTATGCATAAAAATGAATGCAAAAATTTAGATTTAACATTATCACAGAATTGTACATGGAAGAGAGAAAGAATTGATGAAATATGCTGGTAATTGTGATTGTGAAAAGTATTTGTAAGTTGATGTCATTTGATAGTGATTTCCTAGTATCTGGGTACAGAAATGTTTAAATTTTAGAAATATTTAAAAATTTCTTAATTCAGTCTTGTAAAGTTGTATGGTTAATTACTACTTCTGCTGATTCTTTAAATCATTTTTAAAAGTATATATAGCTTTATGAATTACTCAAGTTTCTTTCCGTAGAAGATATTGGCTTTTTTGCTATAGTCCACTATGGCAGGAAAAAAATAGTCTTTGGTTTCTATACTGTGCTTTTCTTATATGTGGAGAGAATGTTCATAATAATATTGTGTGGATGTTGCTAATAAAATATTCCCCTAAAATTTTAGGTTCTTGATTTAGAAGGTTTTTCATTTGGCATCAGCACCTGAGCATCTAATAATGACATATTTTAGGAAAAAGTGATGGAACTTTTTATGTAAGTGGCTTGCATAAAAAGTTATGTTATAAAATCATGTGAAAAATCGGGTATGTACTATCAGTGAGAGACCATGTGGATACTTTCATCACCATCCATGTATGTTAAGTATGAAACTGTTCACCCCCCCCCCTCTCTCTCTCTCTATCATTTAGCATACTTCATTCAAACACACCATGATTTTTCTCAGAACATTGTCATTAATCTTGGATGAAATGCCAACTATCCCTACTTCTTCTTCATCTTTTCCATCCTCAAGATGGGTTGAGTCACCCACAGGTAAGAACCTTTCATTCTTCTCTTTTCAAAGCAAGCTCTTTCATATGTCAACAGCTTTGAAAGCCCAGTGCAGTTCTAAGGACTTTATGCATATCACTTTTGGTCTTCCCCTTGGTCTTGTATCCTCCATAGTGCCCTCAAACACTAGGTGAGGAAGTCCCTCCAGTTCCTTTCTCACAATGTGACTAAACCAATGGAGTTGATGCTTTTTAACTGTGTTAAGAATTGTTGAATTAGGGATATTCAAATCTTGAAGCACTTGTGCATTAGTCTTATGTTCTGCCCAATGAGTTCTGTTTATTTTCCTGAAGAATTTCATTTTAAAAGCCAACAGTGTCTTCTCTGCTTTTTAAAAAAATTTTTTTTAAGACCTCTTAAGTTTCTGCCCCATGGAGAGCTGTTGGCAGTATTATACTTTCATATAATTTTATTTTGTTAGTTGTAGGATTTTTGTTATTATTTTTCAAATTTCATTAAGTTTATTCATTGTTGACCATGCTATAGAGAATGTATTTTATTGTTGTTATGTCATTTAAATTTGAAAACAAGTATGGTCCTAGATAATCCTCATTGCCTAGTGAGATCTGTACTTACATATTGACACTAACAGAGAATTGTCATCCTGTGATGTCTTCTTTCTCTCTCTCTCTCTCTCCTTTTACATGCAGTATAAGAGATATCATCCATGTGGAGATAATGCAGTTATTGATATTACAAAAGAGATAGCATGAAATAACAGCAGAGATGATAGATGAACTTCAGGTACTCAGGATATTAAAACATCATCATGTGAATTTGGTAGTGGGCTTAGATGCAATATCTGTGCATATATTATGAAAAAGTAGAAGAGAATTGGCAAGGCTTTGACCAAGTTGCTTAAGCCCCAGCACTACAAAGTACCGAAGAAATGGAAAAGCAGCAAAATAGCTTGATTATTTAAAGAAGACTCTCCCAGCACAGTTATTTGAAGGAAAGGTCATCTTGCCTTAGTAATGTCCACTTGCTATCTGCAAGTGTCCGTTAAGTTAGATAAGGAAATAGCTATGCCAAGTTTTGCTGGACTTTGCAAAAGCATTTGGTTATCTGAATCCATTGAAGAATGGTTTGGAGATCTGAATTTGGGATTTTAGAAGTTGATATTCTGATATCTTGATTTGTGTAGTGCAAGATTTGCCAAATGAGAAAGAAGAATGCAGTGTGCTATCATAAGGAGAGGTAAAAAGAGAGATTGTATGTACAGTCAGTTGAAGAGGATTGTTGATATATAAAAAGAGGAAAGTAGCTACCTCAAAATTAATTGTTAAGTTTGAGAAGAAAGATATCCACCATCATACATAAGGTACACCCAACAAAGAATCCAGCATCCAGCTTGCTCTTCCTCAAGTTTCTCTAAACATTTCCATTTGTTTAAAGTGTGTCAGATAATTTACTATCTAGAAGCCACACACAAAACTCTTTCAAGCCATTTCTGGCTTCTAATAAGTAGAGTGTGATCACATTAGGGATTGAAAATTTTCTACTACTTAAAGACATTCACAAACTCCATGCTCTCAGTGGGATTAGAACTATGACTCGCTGATTGGAGAGTAGAAGCATTATCCACCAGGCCAGTCATGTCGATCAGTTTTATTATTATTATTATTATTATTACTAAACAAGACCTCATGGAGTCAAAGACTCATCTAGGAGGTCCTTTTATCTTACACACACATCTCATCATACCGTGTCTTAAACACATTCAAACTACTTGCAGACATCACGCTCTCAGGCAAGGCATTCCAATCACTCACAACTCTGCACGAAAAAAACCTGCCTCTCACTCCCTTACTCACACCCTCCTTATACAGTTTCCAGGGATGACCTCTGGTTCTCCCCTGATCTCCCACTATTCTCTGTAGAACTTCTCCACCATTGATCCTATAACAACCCCTTACCAACTTGTAGGTCTCTATCATATCTCCCCTCTTCCTTCTCTCCATGAGACTCTGCAAATTACATCTTTTCAATCTTTCCTCATACTCAACATTCCAGAGGTCAGAAACTACCTTAGTCAGTCGCCTTTGGACCCTTTCCAACATCTCTTCATCCTTCTGAAAACCCGGTGACCAAATCTGGGCACAATAGTCCAAGTGTGGCCTAATCAAAGCCTTATACATTGGAACAAGTATCTCCCTACTTCTACATGTCAGTGTCCTCCGCATCATTCCCAGAAGTCTTTGTGTTGTCTTCACAATTTTGGCGATGTGTCCCCTAAATTTTAGATCCTTATCCACTATCACCCCCAGATCTCTTATTTCCTCTACTTCCAACAATATATTCTCACCAAGCATAAATTCTGCATCCCATCTTTGTTTTCCAAATTTTAAAACCTTACATTTTGCAACATTGAACTCACATCCCCATTTGCTTGCCCAATCACTCAATTTATTCAGGTCTTCTTGCAAGGCCACAACATCTTCACTACTCTTTATGGTTCGTCCCAACTTTGCATCATCTGCAAACAACTGAATATCTCCATCCAAATCTTCACCAATATCATTAATATATAAGTTAAATAGTAATGGCCCTAAAACAGACCCCTGAGGCACTCCACTAGTGACTTTCCTTTTCCTGGATATTGCACCCCCATACACAACTTGTTGATACCTATCAGATAGCCAGTCTCCAATCCAATGCACTAATCTAATATCCAACCCCATCTGCTCTAGTTTGACTGTCAACTTATCATGAGGTACTCTATCAACTCTATCATTTTGCTGGACTTTGCAAAAGCATTTGGTTATCTGAATCCATTGAAGAATGGTTTGGAGACCTTTTCATTACTAAGTTCAAGTGATCTTGAGCAGTTAAAAAATGATATCCTTACTGAGCTCGAGTATACTGAAGCACACTTTTACATTTAAAAAATCTCCACTAAAACAAATTTTAAACAATTTGAATTTCTAAGGCATGTGGAAACATCTATTTTGAATGTAACTCAGTTAAACTCAAGCATTTCTTTGTCTTCATCTGCTTTCTGTAGGAAAATATTTGCATTTTCTTATAACAGAAGTTTTCAGTGTTTCCCCATGTATAATGAAAATAGTAAGAAGTGTGCATACTGACTATAAGTCATAAAAATTGCATGAAATCATCAGAGAAAGGGAGACAATTAGACTAATCAGCTAATAATGAAGTCCCACCATGGAATAAGCCTATAGTACATCGGTAATGTAGATGGGCAAAGGATTATGTTAATTTTTTTTATTAATTTTATATTTTTTAATTATTTTTACATAGTTCAGAAAATCCTGCTTCAAAGACTCAACATGGAATGTTTTCAAGCCGCTCCAGGTTCTTTAATAAGTGGAATGGTGGTCTCATACCTGGCAGTGAAATTTGTCTCTTATCTAAAGACAATCACAAATTTCCATGCTCACTGTGGGATTCGAACCTACAGCCTGTTGGTTGGAGACAGCAGATACACTAACAGCATTCGGCCAACTAGGCTGACAATTTACTCAATTCCCATAATATAACTCCTTTATTTGAGATATGTTAAGAGAGTTTTGTATTGTTATAAAATGAGATGGTACATAGACTAAGGTGCATTATTATTTATATGTGCTGAAAGATTCTGATGGTGCATGTCAGAAAATCTTATGCATATCAAAAAATTTTCATATCTTTTAGATACTTTATTGTTAAATTTTAAATAAAAAAATGGACTAGTTTATATCTCATTTTTAAACACTGTTGGAAGAATTCTTTTGAAATATTAATATAATTCTTCATATCAAAATGGGTTCCTAAGATTAAAAAAAAAGTATTTCTTGCAGAAATTATTATAATTGAATTAAAAGTTTTTAGCATGATACATAAATAATACAAGCATTAATGAAATGTGTTTTTGAACAGATTTTCCACCATGTCATGCCGGCCAGTTTCGTTGCTCAAATGCGATTTGTATTCCAACTCGTTGGAGGTGTGATGGACATGCAGATTGCACAGATCAGTCAGATGAAATGAATTGCAGTATGTGAAACATATATTTACATTATAATTTCTTTTATATTATCATGAAATCATCATAATAAAATTTAACTTATTATTCACTTGGTTTTATACATATTGATTATTTAATTAATTATTATTGTTTTCAGTTTAATGAGTTATTATAAAAGCATAAGTTGAGATGAGCACACAGCCAGCACTGTTGAACATGTTGGTAGTAAAGTTATTAGTATTTTTAGTTATTATGTTCATTTCGATTGTTAACATTGAATATCATGATTATATTATCATGATAGTCATAAAATATTGCCCAATATTATTGCCTATTATTAATTCATTAATAATATTTATAACCAAATCTAAACTTACATTTGATCACCTGCATTACTGTGTCAAGCATGTGTATTGATCTGTGCACCAAGATCAATAGTTTGCTTCCTTTCAAAAAGATGGGAAGCAAAATAAGACAACCACTTGTCATTTTGATCATACCATTTTGATCATTTATGTTTGCTATGTCAGAAATTACTTGTAAGAATGAATATATCATTTTTCAAATAACAGAAAATGAAGCACTGTAAGAAGCTGATAACTTGTTACCAGCAATTATTGATTTAGCATAAAAAGTTATCAACAGAAAAAAAAGCTAAAAAGTCTTTAAACTCACTGAACTTTTTGATGATTTTTGTTTATTAGTGTGAATTTTTCCTTTGTATTTTAATTATTGTAAATATGATCTTAATAAATTAACATTAAAATATACTTAAAAATTTATTTAATTTGGAAACTAAAATTAAATTTTAAAACTGTCATAAAATTAAGACATCAGTTTTTGAATTACAGAAATTTATGTATGAACTAGGCATTTTTAAAATTACTTCTATGGTAATTGCAAAAATCTGAAAACTTTGTGACATGTATGCTTTGTTTAAATTTTTTAGCATTGATATCCTGTCCAGATACAAAATTCTTGTGTCCATCAGAGAAACGTTGTATTGAGAAAGAAAGATTATGTGATGGTAAAAAAGATTGTGAAGATGGTGCTGATGAGAAAGATGCTTGTTGTAAGATTTTCAGATGTATTAATTTTAAAAAAATTTTATGAAAGCAATTTGAAAAGTTTAAAAAAATGAAAAAAAGTATAAAAATCTGTAGCATCTAAGTAAAAAGGAAATACTGTATATTGTATAATTATTATTTTTTTTATGTTTTAAGTTTGGCTCTTGATATTTTGCTCAGGAAGCCTGAAAGTGATCTACTTGGATAGGGTAGTATAGTGCACATCTCACTTTCTGTTGTGGCCTCAGACTTTCAGTTAAGCATCATCTTGCTTGTTGGAAGCTTGAAGCAGGTAAACTATGGGAATGAGCTTCAGCATTGTGAACACCTTTAGGGTAACAGGAAAGTTAAAAGGAGAAAGAATGAATTTTAAGTAATAATTTCATCATTCAAGATATTTCATTGTACATGTATCAAGAATTGTATACAGTGATGCATAAGTCACACCACATAGACCATTAACAATATTCAAATTATTGGCCATACACTTTCAGATGCTTTATGCAAGATTATTATTATTATTATTATTATTATTATTATTATTATTATGGGCAACTTCAAGTAGTTGTTAGACTCATCGACAGAGACCCTAAAGATCATGTCAAAAACTATTCAACAGTCATGGCATCCACAATAGACTCTGACAAACAATTCCACTCATTCACTACTCTCAAGCAAAAAACCTAGTTCTAACACCCTTGCTAACTACGCTCTTACTCAGTTTCCATGGATGGCCCCTAGTTCTCCCACCACCAAACCAGTTCTGAAAAATTTCCTCTGAATTAATCTCGTAAAAATTTGTATTTATATTTCTAAAAAAAGTAATTTGTATGCCTCAATCATATCATCCCTTTATCACCTATCAACAAGTTTCTGTAACCTGCAAATTTTATCCAAGATTTATCCAAGTGTAAGCAAACGTTGTTTGCTAACACTTGGGTAAAGGGTGAAACCAAGAATATAATTTCTTGGCATCTTTAATTTATAGTTTAACCAAGTGGAAAAACTTTCAATACTGATGTATAGCTTGTATAAATTGCTGAAAATTAAGCAATATTCACAAAATGTACAGTATTTTCTTTAGTCTGAAGTTTAAATGAAAGTTATGAAACATTTTTAGGTAGCAGCTCATTTTATATTTGAAAAGCTATCTATGAGGTAAAATTATAAATTTCTGATTTAGAATATTTCAGTTATTGACCTAATTTTCAATCTGAATTGTAAAAACCAAACTTTTTTACAGTCTGTGCATATTTACATTAGCTTATTATGTAGATTTCAGATAAGTAACATTAATTTAACCTAAAATGTAAACCTTTCAAAATTTAAACCTTAATGCCAGAATTTTATAATTTCTCAGACTAGTTCTTAGTTCTGATATTATTGTTTGCATTTGTACTTTTCATGTTATCATTCTCTGTGCTTTATTTATGGTTCCTTCATGGTCTGTCCTAATGTTCGATTTCCATCAGTATCATTTGTTCTGTTTACCATGATTTTTATTATTTTTTTAAATTTTTTCCACAATTTTTTACATTTCCTTTTATTTTCTTTTGTTATATTTCCTGCCATTTCCTTTATCTCCTCATTTTGATTCCATTTTCTTGGGAAATTCAGTTTGCTATAGTGAAGATTTTCAGCTTTTACTGTTTGTAATAGTCAGCTTAAAATAGCATTAGTCCTATGGGAATCATACACCAGGACTGTTCCATATTTCATTATAAGCACATCATTTGTTATAGTGATTTTCACTATACAAGTAGTGTATATCTGCTGAACTTGATCTCTCAGTAGGTGTTTTGTTGTTTTTTACCGACTGATGAAATCATAAGCAGAGGTTATTCTTGAGTGCTGCTCATCCATATCTTTTGCCTTTTTATTAGTACATGATGTCTCTGTACTACCACAAAAAAACAAAAAAAAAGTCAGTATAGGTAAAACTAGTGACCCATGCTGCTATGTAATCAGATTCACTCTCCCATATCTTTGGAAATTGCTCATTCTGGAGGGCTGTCATTGGCTGTCATTCAAAACATTACTTTTCATCTGTCCAGCTACTAATTCTTACAAATCCTAACTCCACCCAACTGTGGAATATTGCTCACACATTTTTGGCGTCTAAAACATCTAAAAATTCTTGATACTGTTCAGAAGAATACTGCTTAGCTAATTACCACCTCTTTCGCAGACTCTTACCAGTAGCGCACTTTCTCACATATGATAAAATTGTGCATTGTGTCTCTTCTACAGATATTTATTTGAGTACTGTTCAGTAGAGAACCTACAGTAACACAAGCAATTGCTGACCATCATCCTTTTATAATTGAACTATTGACTCACTGAACGTGCAACCACCATTCATCTTTCAGTTCATCCATTTCAGTTTTGTAGAACAGACTTCTCGTGTAATATTTCCAAACAAAAGACTATAACCTTCACCTCTTTTAAAAGAATACTAACAGATTACTCTTCTCTTGATCCCTGTCAGTGTATGACATTGGTTTACTATGGGTTTTGTAGTTTGGTGTGTCGGAATGACATATGTATGTATATATATATATATATAGATATATATTTTCAGAATTCATTTTTACTCGGTTGGAATATTATGAAAAAGCTTTAATGACTGATACTGAGAGATAAAAAGATGACATGATATATTTGAAAAGATACTACTAGTTTACTAATTTCGTTGAATTGATCAACATCTTCAGGTATCACAATCAAAGAAGTATATAAAGAATTACAGAGACTTAAAATTGTAATAACAGAACAAGTACAAAAAGACAGTAGCGTGTTTGAAAACAAAATGCGAGCTTGAGTTCCAAACAAGCGTATACTACGTGCTGTCGCGAGTGCATCAGTACTGAACAGAGGCAACGTGTGCATCAGAGAGATTAAACCTCAGGCTGTTGTTGATATGAGAGGAATCTAGAGAAATTTCCCTAGATTCGACAATCTTTCTCTCGAGTTCATCATAGCACACGTGGATGTTAGAAGTTTGAGTCCAGTTCACAATGTGTTGGCAGCCTTCGTCTGAAAAGAGAACATGGCTAGAAAGAGTGCTAGCTCTAGTCCTGTTATATGAGATATCTCGACGATGTTCTTCCAAATGTAGAAGGATGGATTTAGCAGTCTGGCCATAGTATGGCTTTCCACAATCACATAAAATCTTGTACACTCCTGGAAACTGAGTTGGAAGATGTTTCTCTTTAGGTTTGCTAAGTATTGAACGAAGTTTTGGAAGCGTAGTGAAGCAAGTTTTGAAGTTAAACTTCTTGAGGATCTTTGACAGTTTTGGTGAAATAGAGCTGATGTAAGGCAAAGAGATGAAGGCTCTTGGGGAAGAGGGATCTTCTGAAGTAGTTGAGTGACTGGGGGAAAGAAATTTGTCAATTTTCTTAGGAGAGAAACCATTATTAATAAAAGTTTTTTTAAGAAAAAGGAGTTCATTTTCAATTTCTGTTTCTTCTGTAAGTAATGATTTGGCTCGGTGAGCTAAGGTGGAAATAATACCAGATTTTTGTGGGGGATAGTGATGGGAGTCAAGCATGAAGGTATCTATCAGTATGAGTAGGCTTTCTAAAAATTGAGATTTTAATACTCTCAGCACATCTGGTAAGTTTCAGGTCTAAAAAGGGAAGGCAGTCATCTGATTCCAGTTCGAAGGTAAAAGAGATTTTTTCATGGCACTTGTTTAGGTGGTCTAAAAATAAATTGAGGTTGTTGACACCATCTTCCCAGATGAGGAAAATATCATCAACATAGTGATACCAGAATTTTGGTTTAAGATGGAAGGAGTTAATAGCTTTTTCTTCAAAATCGTTTAGAAATATATCTGCGAGAATCGGAGAGAGTGGGCTGCCCATGGCCAGACCTGAGTTTTGTAAGTAGATCTTATTGTCATATTTGAAGTATCCTGGCTTTATGCAATGGGAGAGAAGAGCAAAGAGTTTTTTTGATAATTTGTTCTTGAGAAGATCGAGGACTTCTTGAGCAGGTACATTTGTAAAGAGGGAAACAATATCGAAATTGGCCATTAAATCTGTTTTTTTAAATTTGATATCCTTGATTTTAGAAACAAAATCTGCAGAGTTTTTAATATGTGAAGAGGAAATTCCAGAAAGATTTCTTAGAAGCCTTGCGAGATATTTGGAGAGGTTATAGGTAGGAGAGTGTATGCCCTCAACTATAGGTCTGAGTGGGCAGTTTGTTTTGAGAATCTTGAGGAGACCATACAGTCGTGGGATTAAGGGATGAAGTGACCTAAGAGAAAGACGAATGTTTCATTGTAACTCCAAGGTGGTTTTTAATAAATTATTAGTTCTATTGTGTAGTTCAATCATAGGGCCACTATTAATTTCGGAGTAAGTATCACTGTTTAAAAGTTCCAAGATTTTATTATGGTAATCAGACTTGTCTAAGATGACAGTCGCATTCCCTTTATCTGCAGGAAGAATTACTATGTTATTATTATCTTTTAAAGACTTGATAGCTGTTCTTTCAGTGTAAGAAATGTTGTCTGGTGGAGATCTAGCTTTATTTATGGTGAAAATTGCTTCCATACGGAGGAGATTAGCTTCTTTGTTTGGTAATAAAGAAACTGCCTTTTCTATCTTTGTTAAGAGATGTTCTTTAGAGATGGATGTAGGAGCAGTGACAAAGTTGAGACCTTTAGCAAGTATGCTTTCTTCTGCCAAAGATAGTTGATGGGATGACTTATTGATAACAACTTTAATAAATTTAGTTTAATCCTTTATCCAAGTGTGTGCAAACAAAGTTTGCGCCTGAAAGTATCTTCAGGACTGGGGTAAAGTGGTACAACACCGGGTGACTCCTTGCAAAGGTGGAGCAAGATACCAACACTCCTAACTCAGTATCTCCCATAATGCAAAACACATCTCCTTGAGGATATGTATAATGTTATGCATTAAGGGAAGGGCCACTACCCAGACCAGTTTCGACCTTTATTGAGGTCTCTTCAGTTATGGGAGTACATTATGGGAGATACTGAGATAGGAGTGTTGGTAGCTTGCTCCACCTTTGCAAGGAGTCGCCCGGTGTTGTACCACTTTACCCCAGTCCTGAAGATACTTTCAGGCGCAAACTTTGTTTGCACACACTTGGATAAAGGATTAAACTAAATTTATTATGGTCTAACCAAGTGAAAAATAAACTTTCAACATCTTTCTCTAAATCCAGAGTAATTTAATAAAAAGGTGGCACACTGTTTGGCAACTCCTATAGGTAAAGATGACCTGCCATTGCTTCTTCCTTGTATCTCCACTTCTGGGCCTGGCTCCCACTGAAGAGACCTCAATAAAGGTCGAAACTAGTCTGGGTAGTGGCCCTTCCCGTAATGCATAACATTATACATATCCTCAAGGAGATGTGTTTTGCATTATGGGAGATACTGAGATAGGAGTGTTGGTAGCTTGCTCCACCTTTCCAAGGAGTCGCCCGGTGTTGTACCACTTTACCCCAGTCCTGAAGATACTTTCAGGTGCAAACTTTGCTTGCACACACTTGGATAAAGGATTAAACTAACTTTATTATAGTCTAACCAAGTGAAAAATAAAATTTGATAAAAACTTTCTTTAAGTAGGTAGAGTCAAAATGAGAAGTTTTGCTATCCTATATATATTTAAGAGAATCATATTTTCTAATGAGGTTGATTTTATTTAAATTCTGTATTTTAGAAGCTTTAAGAGTGCTAATTTCTTTTAAATAGTTCCAAGATGAACTGTTTAGAGAATGAGATAAACGTGTTTCATGATAGGTCTTCTTAGAGAAATAAGCGGCAAGACAATGTTTGGTATTCACTGGTCAAAGAATATCAGAAGAATCTCAGAGCAATTGGATTATACATCAACAGATTTGTATTTCTCAAAAGATGTAAGTGCAATTCTCTTATTTCACGCTTCCTTAATTTTAAAGAATCGATAAAAACCGCTAGAGCTGAAAGGATTTACAAGAGAACAAAACTAGATCTTTTATCGGAACGCATTTGTGATACCAAACGTTGTCTTGCCGCTTATTTCTCTAAGAAGACCTATCATGACACTTCTAACATCCATGTGGGCTATGATGAACTCGAGAGAAAGATTGTCAAATCTAGGGAAATTTCTCTAGATTCCTCTCATATCAACAACAGCCTGAGGTTTAATCTCTCTGATGCACACGTTGCCTCTGTTCAGTACTGGCGCACTCGCGACAGCGCGTAGTATATGTTTGTTTGGAACTCAAGCTCGCATTTTGTTTTCAAACATGCTACTGTCTTTTTGTACTTGTTCTGTTATTACAATTTTAAGTCTCTGTAATTCTTTATATACTCCTTTAATTGTATCTTTTCAAATATATCATGTCATCTTTTTATCTCTCAGTATCAGTCATTAAAGCTTTTTCATATATATATATATATATATATATATATATACATACAGATACATACATACATACATACATATATTAGGTCAAGTACCTTTTGTCTACTTGTATATGAGATATATATGATTTCTGCACTGCATTACTTCAACCTTGATATCTCTCTCGGGTCGGCTCGTACTGATGAGCCCTCAAGTTGAAACTGGTCTGGGTAGTGATCCTTTCCATTATGCATTGCATTATACATGCCCAAAAGGGGGGGGGGGTGCTTGCATTATGGGATACATAATGCAAAATTTCATGTGCAGAACTTTGTTTTGCTTACTTGGGAAAAGGATTAAAACCAAGTATAAAATTTCTTGGTATCTTTAACATATATATATATATATATATATATTTATATATATATATATATATCTTACTCAGTGGAGTGTTTGAGATCACTTTTCTTCTGAAGTTCTAAAGGTTTTGGTTTTGCATCTGTGAGTGAAACTGTATGATTATTTATGTTGCTTTATGACATATATAATTTTCACATGGCATATTCCGGTAATTGGACCACATTTTTTTAATAAGCTATATAAAACACAATGAATTAATAAAAGACCTGACAAGTTTCGTAAGTCGTTTGACTTGCATCTTCAGGGGTAAAAGGTAACTGAAAGTTAAAACAACAAAAAAGAGATTAATAGTTCATACTATACAGTTGTAGCCGTCTGACTATTCATAAAATTAAAAATCAGAATGCAGATTCAAAGCAGTGTTGGGTTTAAACAATGCTGGATGATGCCACGTTCTGTTGTTCACGTTCATAATGTCTGAGGTATATTTTTTATTAAAGCTGACCAAACTTGGTGGAGAATTAATCCTTGATTTTTCTTGCTTTGTGTTGGTATTTTAAGCATGTTAGCAGCCTCTTTAAATTTCCTTATGTAACAGTTTTTTTCTACGTACGATGTTTGTATTCTTCCATAGTACATTGTGGCCGGTGAAAGTGGTATGGAAAGCTAGACCTGATTTTTGTTCTCTTCTGATTTGCACATCCTTTTGGTGTTTGTTCATGCGAATTTCCCCAGATCTTCTTGTCTGTCCTACGTAGCAGATGCCGCAAGAACAATAAATTTTGTAAACACTGGTTTTTTTAAAGGATGATGAGGAGGTTTCGGGGGATGTAGAAATCTCGAAATATTTTCCAGCGGCAGAAAGGCTACTTTGATGTCATATTTGTTAAATAATTTAGCCATTTTGTCTATAACATTTTTGATATATGGAAGCGCGATAGCGTTTTTGAAATCTTGTTTCTGAGAGATGTTTGTAGGAGGTGTGTGGAGGATTTTTTTGATAGTCTTGGTTTCATAACCATTCTGTTGAAAGATCTGTGTTAGATATTCTAATTCTTCGTTTCTCTGTTTTTCTGTGCTGGAAATGTTATACGCTCTGTCCCTTATGGTTTTTATTAGACCTATTTTTTGCAAAGGGTGGTGGTGGTGTGAGGCCGCATTTAGAAATCTTCCTGTGTTGGTGGGTTTTCTATATATTGAGAAAGAAAGTTCATTATCCTTTTCATTGACTTCTAATCGAATGTCTAGAAAAGGCAGTTTCCTAAGTTCTTCTTGTTCTAAAGTTAATTTTATATTATTATGCAAATTATTTAGGTAATCTTTGAAAGCAATGAGTTCATCTGTTGTTCCTGGCCATATGATGAATATATCATCGACATAGCATAGCCACATTTTTGGTTTTTTATGATAATTGTTTAAAGCATTATTTTCAAAGTTTTCCATAAATAGGTTAGCTAAAGCCAGAGAGAGGGAAGTGCCCATAGCCAATCCTTCTTTTTGTTCCCAAAATTTGTCTTGATACATGAAAAAAGTATTATTTATACAATGTTTATAAAGATCTATGATGTCCGGAGGAAAAAGGTCTTCTAGGAGATTCACAGTTTCGTTTCTTGGAACATTTGTAAATAGGCTGATAACATCCAAACTTGCTAAGA
The DNA here is from genome assembly GCF_054136105.1 of Typopeltis vanoorti. Taxonomy (NCBI): domain Eukaryota; kingdom Metazoa; phylum Arthropoda; class Arachnida; order Uropygi; family Thelyphonidae; genus Typopeltis; species Typopeltis vanoorti. Next base: position 36,387,679 of record NC_143571.1, on the reverse strand, counting down.
TGTCTGAAGGTCCAATATAAATATCTTTTACTTTTGAACATGAACAACAGAACATGGCATCATCCAGCATTGTTTAAACCCAACACTACTTTGAATCTGCATTCTGATTTTTAATTTTATGAATAGTCAGATGGCTACAACTGTATAGTATGAACTATTAATCTCTTTTTTGTTGTTTTAACTTTCAGTTACATTTTACCCCTGAAGATGCAAGTCAAACAACTTACGAAACTTGTCGGGTCTTTTATTAATTCATTGTGTTTTATATAACTTATTAAAAAAATGTGGTCCAATTACCAGAATATGCCATGTGAACTTCTAAACCACAGAAACCTCCACTTACAATATATCATTTCGTTATCGTTATTGTTTTTGATATTGTAATATCTTCTTACTTTACTCTATATGTGTATAGTATGTTTTCATAATGATCTTTTCCTCACTTATTCCCTCAAATAAATTCCTTATCCTAACTTCAATAAAATACCTTGTTCGGTGCATCAAGTTAATATACCTAAATTCTTAAGCAGTCTCAATATTCAATCTGGGTCTACTCTTAAGAATGGTTCCAAAAAGGAACCATTCTTAAGAGTAGTGTACGTGGATAGAAGACAAATTGATTGCTGTTGGACAACACCTATTCCTTTGTTTCAATACTGGCGGTGATTCCTTTTTCGGATTCAGGGAAAATTTCTGTTATACTGCACCACCCTGAATCCTAGATTATTGAACAGTGCAAAATGAAGTAACCAGGACTCAGTTTAGCACACTTTCTTAAATCTCTTAAACACTTTTGGTAAATTCTAAACCTTATCTAACAACTAAAACTTAATTCACAGTCGTAGCCTCCCTTGTAATTTACCTCACGCCGTGGTCCGAACTTAATGAGCGGTGCAATAGAAAGGAAACAGGCAAGTCATCAATTAAACTTTAAAGAAAAACATTTAATCAAAAAACAGACAGTTTACACATTACGAACAAATACTGACATATATTTGCACTAACTTTAAGGAATGAGTATAATTATGCAACTGGTCAAATTCTCCCATAACATGTATAGACATCAATTCACGTAGGAAATTCTCTCTAAGGTCCATCATGCAATTTATACACTACAATGCTAAAGGTTATTCACTTATCAACAGCACAGTTAGCTCTATGTACTTCCACACTAATTCCTTCATTTAAATCTTAAGGTTCCACTACTTTTTTAAACACAATCTCTAGTCCTTTCATTAATCGTAGCCTTCAAAACCCTTTTACAATTACAGATTTCCTTCTTTAACACAATTACTAAACAAACCAAAGTTTCTACATTACCAAATGCTGGGGAACTATTTGACCTTCACATACATCACAACAGAACTTCCGATTCTTGGTCCCTTCTCTTTGGTAGACTGGCTCGGCAATCTCCATGGCGATCGGGAACTCTGCTCTGTTTGGCTATTCGTTGACCCGCGATCTACCCATTGACATTTCACCGTGCTCCAACAACCTCCGAAGGACCTTTATCTCGAAGCCCTCTCCAATGCAGGGGGAAGAAAAAAAGCTCTCGAGCTGCCTCTGCAACGTCTTTTAAATCCCATGCCTGATGCTTCCTTTCTACGTCATCATTCTCTCTCCCTTTGCCCACGATACCTTACTTCTCCCAGCACAACTCTCTCCTAGCGTGCCTTACGGGGGGGGGGGAGAGAACTGCATGCACGTCCTACTTGGTGCACGTGTTTAGCTTCTGGCCATCAGTATCTAATCCAATTATCTTTCTCCCAGCAATACACAAGAATTTACACAAAGTTAACATAGCTTAAACATTAGAAAATTTACACTAATTATTTACAACCCAATATACGGGTAAGTATTTTCTCAAATTATTAGTGTTGCTGATAAATTACAATTAACTTTATTCATCTTATATATCAATATTAGCCCCAGAAACATTAATGCATGTTAAGTCTGAAGGAAACAAACTGTATTAAATTTCAGTTTCATTCAGAACTTAACAATATGCAGTATTTATTGCCTTTTCATTTATTATTTTTTGATTACATAACATTTATTGTTTTTGTGTATTGTTTTTGATCGTATTGTTTTACTATGTTGTTTTCAGTGAACTGATATGTATGATTTTTCTCCCTCAGCCAAAATTTTATGTCCATCTCTACATTGTCATTTTAAGTGTAGAGCTTCTTTAGAAGGAGGAGAATGCTACTGTGATTCTGGTATGCAGGTTGATCCAAATAATAGCCACAGCTGTACAGGTAATTTTAATATTTCAATTTTATGTTTTGGTGTTCTTGTTACCGATACATGTATCATTTTGTTGACATTTTTTACTGCATTGATATGTTACTGCATTGATATGTTTCTTATAAACTCATTCAAATCAGTCGTTTTTTCAAGCAGAATTTTTAGATCAGACAAATTTCTGTTGGATCTTGCAGTGTAAGACCTACTCTCCAAATTGATGATTGTAACTGATGTTGGACAGTCTACATAATGATGTATTGAACAAGTCAATATTTATTTCAGCACTATTTATATCCTCCTGGAAAAACCATTTTATGGTACAGAGACTGGGATTATCAAACAGAAAGAGATTGAAAGGCTATGAAAACAAGTTTTTTCACTGTGTGGCATATAAAAGCAGGGTGTATATTCAGTGTTAGGTGTGCAACACATCAGTAATATTCATGACGTAGAATCTTTGAGCAGTTATTTATTTATTATTTATGTTAGTTATTTATTTGAAATAAATAGTCATGAACTGTAACAAATCAAGACATTCACAGTGTGAATGTAAATCAGATAATAGTAGTGTGTTGCAGTCGAAGCACATACATTCTGTCTAGTCATATATGAAGTGAAAGAAATGTGAAGTCTGCAGCAAGGCATTAAGTATGCATTCTTAATGGCTAAAGGTTAGCAGTGATTTTGCAGCATGTGTGCTCTCTCTCTCTCTCTCTCTCTCTCACACCACACAAAATTTGCTCATTCGTGCTGGCACTTTCTCTCCTTGCTCTCCCACTTACCTGATTTCCTGTCATCTCTCCATTCCTGGCTCTTGCACTGCTCCCGCCGTCCTCTCATTCCCTCTTTTCCCTTGGTTCTCGTATTCTTTCCCATTACTCTCACTTCTACTCTTATTTGCTTCACATCTGTTCTTTCCAGTCTCCTAATATATTCTTTCATGCTTCTTAATTCATTCCTTATACATTCACTTCATTTTTCAGTGCGTCTCTCTCTAAGCAGCCTACCTACTCCTCTTGCTTGACATTCACCCTGCCACCCAACACCAACAATAGTGGAATGTGAATAATTTTATATTCTTATTCACATTCCACTTGTCTTCTTCTCCCTTGATCATGCTCCTCATCTCTCTTGGTTAGCATTCACTCTGTCATAACACTGCTGAAGTCTGTGATGCTAATTTCAATATTGTCAAGTTCTTCCCATTCTGTACATTTTAAGCTGACATGCACTACCTGGTCTCTCAACTGCCACATTTCTAACATGATGCAAACATACTGCAAGCACTACATACCACAAAATCCCATAATATGCTGTGTAAAATGTAGTTTTTAATTTCCTTAGATAATTTCCTTATCTTTACTTGTTAGCCTGTTTTTCAACATCCAAGTAATTTGTTGAGTTATTTTACCAATTTTTGCAATATGTCCTCTGAACTTCAACTCTTTGTCTACCATTATCCTCAAGTCCCTAGCCTCATCGATTTCCTGCAATTCAGTACCATCAATATGATAAACCATATGCAAATGTTTCAACCCAAAATGCATAGCCTTACATTTTGCAACATTAAATTGACAATCATTATCCTTTGCCCACGATGCAAATTTATTTAAATCATCCTGCAAGATATCTATCCTGCAGGATATTTAAATCATCCTGCAGGATATCTACATCACAACTATTGCTCTTCCCAGTTTTGCATCATCAGCAAATAACTGAATATCCACTCTTAAATATTTCTCTATGTCATTGATATACAAATTAAAGACTAGTGGCCCTAGTACCAAGCTCTGAGGTACTCCACTAGTCCCCATCATTCTCCTAAATTCCACTCCACCATATACTACTCTCTGGTGTCTCTCCATCAGCCACCCTTCTATCCATGCAACTAGCATTATAGCTATTCCCATTTGCTTCAGTTTTTGTAATAGTTTTCTATGTGGTATGCTGTCAAATGCCTTGGCAAAGGCGAGCAGTATCATGGTGTAGCCATTACCTTTATCAATTTGGTTAGTTCTGTTGTCACTTTATTATAAAATGTGAATAAGTTACTAAGACAGGACTTACCCTTTATGAAGGCATGTTGTCCACTATAGAGCATTGCATCCCTATCCACTTACGGTTGTATTTTACCTTTCACCAACTTTTCCGATATTTAAAAACTACTCTGGATATATTAATTATTCTGTATTTTGCTACCTCTGTCTTGGAGCCACCTTTATGCAATGGTACTATTTCATTCTCTTTCCAATCCTTTGGAAAGAGCATGATAATAATAATAAATTTCATTATTTTTAAATTATGCATTTTTATAATTAACTGTTTAGAATCAATTAATTCTTTTTGAATTATGCATTTTTACACACTAGTCAATTTATTTCAAAACTGCATAAACAAAGGTAATATATTATGAAAAAAAATTAATTCAGCTTACTAATGAAACACATTATATTTGTAAGTTGGAATGTGCCTGCACCTGGTTTTAATACTCCTTTCCTTAGGGAAAATGTTACATATAGATAATATAGTCCATATAGATTATAAATAATTGGAGCAGTAAACAGCTCTGCCATACATTCATAGTATTATTTAACCATCTTGTTGTACATCAGTCAATTCTTCCTGCTAACGTTCAACTGAAGTTTATAATTTAGCATTTTTACTTTATAACTGGAATATTTTGGACAGCCCTTCTCTTCTCACCTTATCATTTGCTTATCCAGATCTACAGAACTTGAAAAATACAGTCAAGCCTTTGTCATGTGTTGCAATGTTTTTTTTTTTTACTGTTGTCTTATAAATCTGGTCCAGACAGCTCAATTTGGTTAGATTTGACCACCTTGTATAATATTTTTTAGACTCTTTATGAATTGAGAAATTCAGTTATAATTCTCACATGTAGTTTTATTTATCTTTTCTATAGATGGGTATTATGAGAGCTCTGATCAAAAGGCCAAACATTATACAGTGTATCCACTAGAAGTTTTATAATTTCAGCCTATATTTGGTGATTTATTTTCAAATAACAACTACTTCATCTATATTTCCATATTTTAGATTTCTGACTGCACCGCTTTTTCTACTTCCAGTATCTAAATATACTCATGATTGCATTCTTCCTAGATGTTTGTTACCACTATTTTGAGAAATTCTTCTTGTTTAATTCAATAATTAAACTTCATTAATTAAAATATTAATTAATAATTAAAAATAATTAATTCACATCTTGTTTAATTTAATAATTTTTGAAATTAATGCAGACATCTAGAATATCCTTACCTTCAGTTTTTATCTAATGTTTATCATCTCTGGTTCCTTGTAAAATACTCTTTCTTTCTAATCTTTTTCAATAGAAAACACTTAAAATTTGAGAATATTTTGGTCATAGAACATTTTGCCTTCATAATACTTATCTTCTGTGTGTGCTTTTTGAACTCACATCATGATTTTTGTGTAGCTGTTTTGCTCTGTATACTTCAAGAGCAAATGCCAAATTACATGCTAGGAAATTTCAATAGTTAGGCTATTTAGACACAATTTTTAATGAAGATGCCAAATTAAATATGGAAATAGATAACAGGATTAGCAAAGTCGGCATGGTAGGAATGTTTAATAAATTTATATGGAATAAGAGAGAAATTAGTCAAAGTGTAAACTAGCTGTATACTAGACAGTGTTTAAATCAATTTTAACATATGGATCTGAGAACTGGATTAGAAATAAAACATTTGATCAAAGACTGTTGACCAAACATGTGAGAGCTCTGCAAAAGATGGGGGGGGGGTGAATAGATAGCATCAATAAGAGTATTATATTAAAAATGAGGATATTATGAAAGAACTCAACATTATTATCATTCAAAAATGTGTGACAGAGCTGATCTCAGTTGGTGTAGTCATTTAAACAGAATGAGAGAGAGGTAAGGTTAGCAAAACAAGTGTTTTTTTTTTTTTTTGTCAGGATGGCAGGGAAAAGACCCAGAGTAAAATCATGATTGAGGTAGACTGATACAGTAATAAGTGCCTTAGAAGATATATCTGATGATGTTGGAGTCTTGACAGAGATTACTTTGGATGAAAAGTCTCCAAAGGTTAGTAAAGATGTAATTACATAACCCTTTTATGAAGTACACTACCTTAGAGTACTTGCTGGAATTGGATGATGATGATGATGAATTTTCAGTATGATTTCTTTTCCATGACTGACCATATAACTTCTTGAATTCACTATGAATATCTAATATTTAGCCAGTTTTTCTAAGTTTAGTTCTTGTTTTTAAACGTTTTCATTCTGTTTACTCCAATAATATTTGTGTACTGGTGAAAACAAGTAGACTTTGAAAACTGCTGCCTTCAAAACTTATATATGATACTCACTTTTTTTCTTGCTGAAAACTGAATGGTGATCATTTCGATGGCCCTGAACCAGTGTGAATATACCAGTATCAATAATAACATTGAAAAACTTTTCTCCATGTGAATTTATGCACATATTTATGCTTAAACATGGTCTTAGTAATGAATAGTCCAATAGTCCTGAATAGAAATCTGGCAAGTACTTGCTTATTGTTATTAACATTAATACTACTGAAAAATTGATTCCCCAAAAAAAGTTTTGTAAAATATTTCTATATTTCTGGTATTCATTTCATGCTCTGTGTTTTTTAGGCCTCCAACATTTTTGCTTTTCCTTCTATCATCTCCACTGTAATTACTCAAAAAATTCTACTTCTTCCTTGCTGAAACCTGGTTTGACCATAAACACAAATAAGTTTTTTCATCCGATTTCCAATTTTGAAATTGTCTACATCATTCTGTGTTTGCAATCTCATTCCATTCAAGGAATTTATCTTTGTATTAAATATTAGCTACTTATTCCTTTTCCTGATCACTGTAGACCAAATGTAACATTATATACTTATAAGTATCCCATCTATTTGTTTTGTTTTGGTAACAGTAGCACTTATATCATCATGGGATTTCTGTGATTATCGATGCAAAAGTTTGTATTATCATATTAGTTCCATCTATATTTCACCAATACTCTGATGTTAATAGTGCTGCCTTTGGTTCTGTTGATTTGCTAGTTGTTTTAGTTTTAGTAAGGACTTTTTTTTTTTTTTTTTTTAACAAAATCTCTCTGTTTTCATCAGGGAACAAGTAGCTAATTCCCTGATGAAAACAGGACTTTGTTTAACTGGGTAATGTTCCATCTTGCATCATTTGATTGAGTACCATCGTATTTGTTTGTGGTTTAAGTCAATACAGAATAGAGTTTGGTAGGATAAGTCTCAAGCTGAAAATTACCATTATCCTTCTTCATTTGGTAACCAGGTGAAAACCTAATAAGAGGATAGACCATGAGAAGTTAAGGACCAGACTTCAGATGCTCTCATCACTTTGTTTGCATTCTTTACAGGGAATGTGGAGGTCTCTTCAGTTAAGTAGCTTTGACTGAAGTAAAAGTATGAAATAAGTTTCAATTTTATATTGATTTTGTGTATGGCAGAAAGGAAAAAAACTGTTTGATGAGGTTTTATTGCAAATTATTCGTCATATGCCACTCTTTTTTGCACATATAAGTCTTTTTGTTCTATTTGTTTTAATAAATCTTTTGTATTATCAGATTATGTGATTGGATTTATATTATTGTTTTAGATATGGATGAATGTAAAGAATGGGGCTATTGTGACCAAATCTGTGTAAATACAATGGGGAGTTTTTTATGTTCATGTGTGGCAGGATATAGTTTGGTGCCACCTCGTCATTGTCGAGCTGATAACAGTAAGAAGAACTTGTTCATTTTGAATATTATTAAAGAAAAGAAAAATATATTTTTGCAATTTAATATAAGTTTTATATTTATCTCTACTAATTTCACATGTATGTTTCTATTGAGAAGCATTATGTACATATATATGATATTTTTTAGCTTAAAGGCTGATTTTTTTTAATGTGAATTTCACCTATAACACTTTATCAAATCTATCATAATACTTAAGTACTGTGATTTAAGTAAGCCATGTGTTTTGTAATTTGGAAACCCTACTTCTGAGACTAAATATAGTAGTTTTTGAGCCAAGACAATTCATTGTCTTGGCTCAAATTGTCTTGGCAAATTGTCACATTGTCTTGGCTGCCACTGTGGGATTTGAATATAAAAGCCTTTAGGTTGGAGAGATGTTATATCTAGCCAAACAGGCTAGCAAAATGTTTTTTTTATTTATTTATTATTTTTATTATTATAATTTTTTTTATATATAAATCTCACACATGAAAGGTTTTTGACTTATAGCAAATTTATATTAGTACATTTGTGTCAGTACATTTTGGCCTATAGTACATTTCACCAGTAGCAGCTTGTGTGTTTTCACCAGTAGCAGTTTATTAGTTTGAGGGAAAGTAGTGGAATCGTGTCAGCCAGTTTTGGTGGAACAGTAACCATGAAAATACCTCTATAAGAACAGAAACAGTGAAATAATGACTGGAATGAGTCTTTGAGAGAAGAGTCATCAATTAACCGAATTGCCCTTTCTGGACCACACAAGTATTTTTAGAGAGGTTATGGTGCACTATCCCATTTGTGAGAACAATATTCTAAGGTAGAACAGATTTGAGATTTATTACTATTATTATTATTTGACACCTCTAGGGAGTCCAAGTACTCATCGAGGGAGGGTACCTGCTCTACAACTCTGTCTTCACACCAACTGACCGCAACCACACCAACACCATCTACCGCTGCCGGCCACCATTCGGATTTCCACAGACAATCACAAACTTCCATGTCCACGGTGGGATTCGAACCCACAGCCTTTTCGCTGGAGAGTGGATATGCTATCATTATTATTATCATTAATTATTATTAGTATCAGTATTAGTAGTAGTATCTTCATCATTATCTGAGATGCCCAGGAAGTCAAGGACTCATTGAAGGTAGCCACATGTCACTCCCACATCAGCTGTCATACCTTCTCTTAAACTTGTCCATACTTAGTATACTATTTCGTTTTTATTACAAAAGAAACATTAATGCAAAACGATTACATAACAATATTAACACGTTCGCTGCCACGCTACTTTGGCATGGTCTGTTCCCCTACGCCGAGCAGTTTTACTTCTTCAAGGTCAGTACGATAATCTCGTTACCGGAGGTAAACGTCCTACGAGTATACTCGTAGTTGGCTTGTACAGAGCATATACGGTCTATGAGAATACACAGTTTTGATGCTAGCCCCACAAGCCAAGGATTTTCACTTCTTCAAGGTCACTACAATAATCTCGTTCCCTGCGGTAAGCGTCATACGAGTATACTCGTAGCTGGCTTGTGAAGCAGGTTTAGCCACTACGAGTATACTCGTAGTTGGCAGCGAACGTGTTAATTAAATGTTTGCTCTATGGGGATATCGCTCACTAAAACTGTTTATAAGCTCTTCTAAATTTAAATTATATGCCTGTCCGCCTCTATCAATATAGTTGCTAGACCAACCAATCTTTCTTGGCCATTGCTGTTCACAAATAATTTTTAATCAGTTTAAGCTTGGAAAAACTTTTTTCTGCACTTGCTATGCTAACAGGAAGTGTTAGTGTAGCAACGGTGCCTACTGCAGTATGGCTGAACGAGCTTCCTTATTAAGCTGCACCATGAGGCAGGCTGCCTCTATGCTACCCCCTGTTGACAGTGCTGCAGGTTGATAAATCTTAGCAACGTGAATACTCATTATTTGAATAATCTCGTTAGCTTCCGATCAAGAGTATCATCTTCATTCATAAAGTTATTCTTCTACATTCATTCTTTCTTTTACTCACATCATAATGATAAACTTCTTTTGGGTTGCCTTTAGCTTGTACAAGTGCTTTCTAAAAAAATTGTGATAATCACCACAAAGGAAATGAGGTAGAACCATGTTTTAGTGTTTATCAGAACTTTTCAACCTCCCATACAGCCAATGTCTTTTTGATGCTCCTACTTAGATTTCTGTAAGATGCTTGTAACTTTTGTATCATGAGCTTTTTATGTTTCATAACTCTTCTCTCCCTTATTCTCACAATACTCCTTCCACATTATCTCTTGCTTAATAAGGTTGCAGGTCCGCGCGGTTAGCCTAGTGACTATGCACTTCGCAACCATATGCCTGGGGAAGGAGTGCCCTAGGTTCGATTCCCGTCGGTGACGTGAGGAGCTGAAGGATCTTCCTCAGCCATAGCCAAGTTAGCCAGTCTTGGGCGTGGACAGCAGAGTTTTTTCCTCAGTTTATTCTGGGGTTTTTCATCCCGCAAAGCAGGCAAACTGGCCTTGAGAACTCAACACTACAGGCCATAGGATACACCGGGGCATAAGGCTGACCACCTTATCCTGTAAACGGAGTGAGGTCCGATGATCAATGGACCCTTGACACCGCAAGGTAAAAGAGGGTATAAGGAAGATGATGATGATGATGATAATAAGGTTGCACATCCATTTCACTTGCATCATATTTGTTCTTCAAACTCAAGGGACATATTCGGAACTTTTCAGAACTTTTCAATCCCCCCCCCATACAGCCAATGTCTTTTTGATACTCCTACTTAGATTTCTGTAAGAGGCTTGTAACTTTTGTACCATGAACTTTTTATCTCTCCCTGATTCTCACAATACTCCTTCCACATTATCTCTTGCTTAATAAGGTTGCACATCCATTTCACTTGCACCATATTTGTCCTTCAAACTCAAGGGACACATTTGGATACTATATTATTTAGCATCTTTTCAAACTTACCATGCACTGCTGATCCATTCAGTAACTAAATAAATAAATTCCATGTGATGATACAGCTTTCCCCTTTTTATGGGAGTTCGCGGTACCATCTAGTCCCCCCAAATTTTATCCGGGCTCCGGAACCGGCATAGGCTGATGAATCAGACCTACGGCTGGGTCAGTATTCCTGACTATAATCTGCGCGCGTGTGTGTCCTCGGACCGGTTTGCCTGCTCGCGGGATGAAAAACCCCAGATAAACTGGCAGAAAAAACCCCGCTGTCCACGCCCAAGACTGGCTAACTTGGCTATGGCTGAGGAAGAGCCTTGAGCTCCTCACGACGTTGACGGGAATCGAACCTAGGACACTCCTTCCCCAGACATATGGTTGCAAAGCGAAAATCCACTAGGCTAACCATGCAGACATTCAGTAACTGATACCATGGGATTGAACATTGTATTCTCCTGAGAATGTCATTATTTCCAGCTTTGTAATTCAGCATGTAGCCTATACTAACTGGAACATCCGTATAGTTTGCTACTTCTCAGTTCAGTATGGCATGATCACTGTCAACAACTGGTGGCAAAGAGCAGTCACACTCTTAACTGAGCCAGCTTCTGATGCCATGATCAAATCTATCTTTCTTTGGCTTTGAGTTGCAGTTTGTAGATATTTGGGATGGCGTTTGTAGATAATCAGGATGTGTTTGAGTTGCATTTGAATGAGCATGAAAATTTGCATTTAGGGGAATTATTTTGGGCAGGATAAGGAATGGAAGCTAAGAACAAGGTTTGATTTTCTTTTCTTGACTACTTGTATAATAAACTATAACACTTTTTTATGAATATTAGTCAAGTGAGTTTTAATTTTTCGTCCTACTAGTTTCATCGATTTTTTGCTATCGGCATCTTCAGGGATACAATTGTAAGCGATATGAACGTAACAGACTAGGTTTTAACTGACAGTTCTAATTCATACAAAATTAGTATTGTGCGAAACAATGCACGTTTCTCGGGAACATGATTTATTTGTTACGAGACATAATGTAATTGGCGTGAAAGTTCATTTCTTTGATGTTTAGTGATCTAATTAAAGTTTTCCAAATTTCCGGTAGGATTAGACCTTGATTCTTATTTAGGTTTCCTGTTGAACGGGAAACCATAGCAGCCTCCTTGAAGGTTCTGGAATGGTAGTTTTCTTCTATATAGGGCATATGACGCTTATCCCACTCAATAAGATGGTTAATAGAGGCAAAGTAGGAAAAAAAGCCTGAAATATCTTGTCTGTTGTTTCTAACATAGCCTATGTGCTCCTTCAGACCTCTAGAAGCCTCGTTTTGAGGCTTCTAGAGGTCTGACCAATGTAACTAACACCACAGGAGTAAGGTATATTATATACTCCAGAGTACTTGTAGAAAGGATGAGGGTCTTTCGGTGATCTTAAAAATTTTCGAATAGTATTGACCGGCTTGAATGCTACTCTAATATTGTGTGGTTTTAGAAGGATAGCCACTTTTTTGGAAATGCTGTTGACAAATGGAATAGTTATAGTACTAATGTATTGGGTGTCATCACGTTTTCTTTGTGGTATATCCGAAAAGAGAATCTTGTTATAGAGTCTTTTAGGATAACCATTTAAGGATAGCTCTCTCTGGATATTGTAGTTAATTCTTTTTGTAAGTCATCCTGGTCTGTGGTGTACTGTATAGCTCTTTTCTTAAGCATATGGATAATGCTAAGTTTCTGGGATATATGATGTGACGAGTTGAAATGGAGGCAACGTCCAGTATTCCTAAGTTGAAATGGAGGCAACGTCCAGTATTCCTAAGTTTTCTATACACAGACTGGTTGATACTGTTATTGGTTTGTTTCTTTATTAGGATGTCTAGGAATGGAAGTTTTTCATCTTTTTCAATTTCTAATGTAAATTTGATGGTATGGTGGAAACTATTGATTTGGTTGAGATAATCCATTAATTCTTCTTTCGTATGATTCCAAATGATAAAGATGTCATCTACATATCTGTACCAAGTTTTCGGTACCAGGATGACTTACAAAAAGAATTAACTACGATATCCAGAGATCTATCCTTAAATGGTTATCCTAAAAGACTCTACAACAAGATTCTCTTTTCGGATATACCACAAAGACAACGTGATGACACCCAATACATCAGTACTATAACTATTTCATTTGTCAACAGCATTTCCAAAAAATTGGCTATCCTTCTAAAACCACACAATATTAGAGTAGCATTCGAGCCGGTCCATACTATTCGAAAATTTTTAAGATTACCGAAAGACCCTCATCCTTTCTACAAGTACTCTGGAGTATATAATATACCTTGCTCCTGTGGTGTTAGTTACATTGGTCAGCCTCTAGAAGCTTCGAAACGAGACAGAAGAAGCATATAGGCCAGTGATGGCAAACCTTTTTACCCAGGTGTGTCAAACATCTTTTTTTTTAAAAAAATATTGACATTGTTGCATTATAAATTTAACTACTTAATCATAGATGGTGACTTATACATATCGTATTAGGCTATTTATTTACTAGGACATTGATATACAATCTATGAATTCATATTATACAATTAATTTAATAAACTGAAATTATTGAAATTAGTTTTTTCATCAGAATACCAATATTTTTCAACATCCAAGGTGTGTCACCTGAAACCCTCAAGTGTGTCAGTGCTGACATGCGTGTCGTAGGTTCACCATCACTGATATAGGCTATGTTAGAAACAACAGACAAGATATTCAGGCCTTTCTTCCCACTTTGCCTCTACCAACCATCTTATTGAGTGGGATAAGAGTCATATGCCCTATATAGAAGAAAACTACCATTCCAGAACCTTCAAGGAGGCTCCTATGGTCGCCTCTTCAACAGGAAACCTAAATAAGAATCAAGGCCTCATCCTACCGGAAATTTGGAAAACTTTAATTAGATCACTAAACATCAAAGAAATGAACTTTCATGCCAATTACATTATGTCTCGTAACAAATAAATCATGTTCCCGAGACACGCGCATTGTCTTGCACAATACTAATTTTGTATGAATTAGAACTGTCAGTTAAAACCTAGTCTGTTACCTTCATATCGCTTACCAATTGTATCCCTGAAGATGCCAATAGCAAAAAATTGGTGAAACTAGTAGGATGAAAAATTAAAACTCACTTGACTAACATTTATAAAAAAGTGTTATAGTTTATTAAGAACAAGGTTGTTGAGAGGGAAGATAGATTGGACGGTTTTGGAGTTGAAGTTCTAGAGGAGGATTAACATTGGAAAACATGTTGTATAATTTGGTCAAAACTTGAGTGAGAATAAGTAATAGTATTTTATTTATTTATTTATTTATTTTATATTTATCCCCCCCCCCCCCACATGAGACGTACAAGACCTGTAGCACATTAGTGCCGTGTGTGAGGTGAAATGAGGATTGAGAAAGAAGAAAACTTATTGACATTCTTCTTAAAGAGATGTAAGTTGAAATTACTGGGAAACACATCATGGGGATGGCTGTTCCAGAGGACAGAGGTAGATGGAATAAATGAGGAAGAGGAGAGGTGCAATGATTTGCAGTATTTTGGGATTTTGGACAGCCACTGCTCTTGTTTTAACAGACCTAACAGCATGTAGAGGAATGATATGGAGCAGTGACCATGTAAGTACCTGTAGAAGAGACAGAGAGCTGAAACATTGCATCTCCAAGACGGAGGTTGAAGTGAGCGTATGAGGGAAGGGTCATCTATGAGTCAAATTGCTCTCCTGTGAACAGTATCAAGAATTTTTGAGGAAGTTTTAGGTGCACCACTCTAAATGTTTAAACAGTATTCTAAGGATAGGCAGATTTTGAATTTATATAGGGTTTCCTGTTGCTAACATAAGCAACAGGAAATCTGAGATATGTGTTGTGGTATTCTCTTTTCTACCGAGCATCCAGTTTGTCTGAAGTAAGAATGATGACAGTCACAAGGAACGTGTTAAACACCAGGAAGAGCCAGAGGAGAACATTTATCTTTGGAAGATGGAAATCATAATGATAATTTGTTGATAGGGAGAAAAGTAGCCACTAAATTGTATTTCTTAAGAATTCTTGAAATGGGTTTTGAGATGCCAGAAACGTATGGGATTGGGACTTGGCATACTGTTTCCTTGTTATTTGAGCTAGGATTATAGAAATTAAAAAGCTATTGTGTAATCCTATTTGAGAAGCCATTGAGTTTCATGTGGTGTTGTTTGATGTTTAAGAGTTCTTGCTGTAATTGTTTAGGTGTAGAAGAAGTAGTGCGAGCACATTATATTAAAGTTTTTATAATTCCTTTTTATTATATGGTATGAAGGTGATCAGATCTTCTGCTCTACTCACCATCAGGTGAATTAATTACTTCCATTTCTCGAAAGCCAACTTTCGCTGGATGCTACATTCAACAGCAATCTGCTTACCATGTCCTCACAGAAAACTGGAATTATAAAAACTTTAGTATGACATGCTCACTATTTGTGCTATGTCTCAACAATTACAGGAAGAATGCTTAAGCATCAAACAATACATGAAACTCAATGGCCTCTCAGAAAGGACCACACAACCGTTTTTTAATTCCTATAATCCTAGCTCAAATAATAAGGAAACAGTATCTAGTCCCAATCCTATACATTTCTGGCATCTCAGAACCCATTTCCAGAATTCTCAATTTCCACAATTTAGTGGCTCCTTTTCTTCCTATCAACAAATTATCATCATGGTTTTCATCTTCCAAAGATAGACATTTTCTTCTGGTTCTTCCTGGTGTCCACTAAGTTCCTTGTGACTGTCTTCTTTTTTTCTTTGGACAAACCAGACACTCAGTAAAAAAGAGAGTTCAAGAACAAAAATCTTATATTAGCAACAAGAAATCTGAGAAATCTGGCTTTGCATCACACTGAATAGATACAGACCACTATATCCTATGGTCTCAAACATGCTTACTTTATCTGTATCACTATAAATTTGAACATTTGGTTAAAGTAAGTGTTGCGGTCATATTAAACCATTTGAACTTAAAAATCAGGATAACTGCTTCTCACTATCTAAGTGAGATATGGGATATGGGATAGTCCTATTCCAATCACTCATCACAAATTTTTTTAAAAAATAGATTTAATGAATAATTAATGCAATGTTTCCTCAGTTATACCATTGTGTTATTTTATGTATAACATCACACAGCTCTTACTGTTTCAAATCAATCAATTGCTTGTGTTCTATCTTGTAATTAACTATCGCTGATGATGGCCTGTAATATTCAAGCTGAAATATAGCTTTAAATAAATATTCTTACTTATTCCTTATGCTTTTCATGTGAATTAAATAATTTTTAGTTAAGAAAGGATATGTGAAATTAACAAGCAAATTATTATGACTGCTCCGAGCTGGCTCCTTCAATCTGAGGAGCTAGTGTGGCAGTGCCGTGGTATATGAATCTGGATAGAAAGATGTTGGCCATGCATGAGAGATAGTAAAGGAGTATTTGAAGAAAGCAGCATCAGACTATATACCCAGAGTTAGTTGGATAAATCATTTAGATAGATGAGTATTATTGTTAAGCAAAACTCGTAGAAAAAGAAAGATTCATGGAGGATATATAAAGAGAAAGTTGATAAGCTAGATCATAAGAAGTACAAATCACTGGTATGAAGTGACTAGTACGGTTTAAAAAAAGGCTAAGGTGGATTATGAGAGGAAATTAGCTTGGCAGGCAAAAGAAAATTGCAGAGGGGGTTCTTATACTGAGTGAAAAACAGCTATGGAAGGATAACTTTACTGAGTGCTGATGGTAAGGGGGCTAAGAGAATCAAATGGAATGGTTTAGTTGCTAAGTGATTGTTTTGCAAGTATGTACCATCTAGGTAGAGATGTTGCAATGCCAGATGTGACATTTACTGATGTGAGAATAGAGATAGATGAATTGGTGGTGTTTACAATATTGCAGAACTCTAATGCAAATACAGTCACAGTATTCGATGGGATATCATCTTGTGTATATGGAAATGTGTAAAGGAATTGAGAGCTTCTCTGGCCAAGCTGTTTAGTATCAGCTGTGGGGAAATGCCACAGAAGTGGAAAAAGGGCAAAATAGTTACATAAAGGGAAACTCCAAGACAGGTAGCAAATTATAGACCACTCTGTATCTCAGAGTGGTAGTTCAAGTATTAAAGTTGGTAAAAGGCAGAGTTCAAACTGATGGGGAACGGTACAGCATGGATTTTGAGAAGGGTAGGTCTTGCCTTGGTAATTTACTCACTTCTTGGAGCTTCCCTTTATGTAACTGTTTTGCCCTTTTTCCACTTCCTTGGCATTTCCCCACAGCTGATACTTAAACAGCATGGCCAGAAGAGCTCTCGGTTCGTTTACACATTCTCACATAATCAAGCCAGCCTGGTTGGCCAAGTGGTTAGCATGTCCACTCTCCAGCCAAAAGGACGCAGGATTCGAATGTGGGCATTGTTTGTGATTGTCTGTGGAAATGCTGGTAGTGGCGGGTGGTAGATGCTGTTGGTGTAGTTGCGGTTAGTTGTAGTTGGTAGATTGAGTGTTGGAGACAGAGTTCTAGAGTAGTGCCCTCCCTTGATGAGTCTTTGGACTCCCTGGAGGTGTCTTGTAATAATAATAATAATAATAATATTTTAACAAGCAGGGATAGAAAAGTTATTATTTCTCTTTATAAAGCTTTAATAATAGCATAGCATATTTTGACTACTGTGTATAGATATCGTCACCTGAAGATTCTGACAGATCTGTGAAATTCTCCCTGTGAGGATATACTGAATGCCTCTGCATTACAATGGCTAGATGATGGGTTGAAAAGAGGGAATGTGACAGGAAGATATTATCAAAAGGGGTTATTGAAAAGGCAGAGGATGAGGCTTTTTTTTTTTCAATACATGGCAGGAAAGCAGAGGATGAGGGTTATCCCTGGAAATTGAGTAAAAGTGTGATTATAAAGGGTGTGGGCCTCCCACAATGAGTCTTTGACTTCATGGAGATACAGAGAAAACACTAATAACAATGAAATATTTCTGGTTATATATGTCACTATGGATGAAATATATTGCTCATGCACTCTGTGATCACCATATATTTTAGTGTAATATCAATGGTATGTATTACAGTTTTAATATGCATTTTACATCCATGGCAAACTTTGATATGCATACCTACCAAGGCCAGTTCAGTAGTTAACAATGCTGCTTAGAAAATTTGCTTTTCAGCTTAATGGCTGAAAATAAAACACAGAATCATCACAAAGCAATATTTTTGCCATATGTCTTCCAACTAAAACCAGCTTAAAACCATTTCTTTGTATATTTTCATTTCATTTTTTTCCCCAATAATTTTTGTTGTGTTTCTTATTGTTATTGACAAAACACTACCTCTTATGCTTCTGATAAAAATGGTAAATACATTGAAATTTTGAACTGGTGAAGATCATCGCTATTATATTTTATTTTCATAGGTACCTCCATGAGATTAATATTTGCCCATCATAGTACCATTTTTAGGATTGATTCTGAGGGGCTTGTATTAGATGTAGTAACTAATGCTACAGCAGCTAGTGGATTGGATTATCATTATGACCGTAATCTGCTTTTCTGGTCTGATACAGAAACTAGAAAAGTATGTATGATTATATTATTTGTGATTATTGATTAGATTCTTTTAAATGCACATCATATTTATTTTTGATACCAAATTAATTTTTTTACTCCATGAAAGAATGGATTTAAACATCTTTGTGTCATTAAAATGTGATTAAATGAATTTCATTAATGTGTATTCATGGTGCCACACATACATTAGACACTTGTTATAGTAAACGCTACAATAATGAAATGCTGCATTATAATTTACTAAAAAAAAAAACCCTGTCTGAAGTTTCCTAGCAACATTACTATTATTGTTGGAATTGCAAAATTCAAAGACATTCACTATTTTTAATTGCAATTACTAGCAGATGATCTAATTCATGCTGAAATTGCTGATTTGCTGAATGCAATAGATATACTTTAAACCAGGGATCAGCAACCTTTTCAGACTCATGGGCCACATTCAACTTTTATTTTTAATAATCGGGCCACAAGCGTTTATTTAAGAGAAATAGTGAGTGGAAAAAAAATACTTAAGTTATCAATTTTTATTATGTCAATCTTAAAAAACACCGAAATATTACAAGATATGAAACAAGCATGAAAATGAAACACAATAAAAAATTATGATCACGTAAAAACAAAGTAATATAGTGTATCCATCACAATATATACATATGTCTCCCTGCTTAATGTGACTTTTGTGATTGTTTTCTCTTAGCCAGATTATCTAGATCCACTTTATAACATGAGGGTTCAAATTTGAATCGAAGCATGCAAATGTTCATCATTCAGTCGAGAAGAAATTTTATTTTTTCTAAAACACATGGCAGAAAATGCTTATTCGCAAATGTAGGTGCTTCCAAATGTGACTATCATCTTTGCGAAACTGATTAATCCTTCAAAATTTTTTTTTTGGTAAGCATTGATTAATGTCGACATTAAAAGCATTCAAACATAATCACATTTCGATGCTATTTTTTATGAAAATCCACAAATCTTGTTGAAAATTCCATTTGTAAATCTTCAATAATATCAGCAAAAGTTTCCTTTTGTTGGTATTTCCAAGTTGCATGGGAGATATCACAAAGTATAGGTATAAAATTATTTTTAATTTATTATTCATTATTATTTATTATTTAAATAATACATTATAAAATGTATTATTTAAATAATTCAACATACAGGACACATGGCATATAAGTATGGTCAACCTTTTATGGGCCACTAAAAATGCACATTTGGGCCGCATGCAGGAAGCCGGTTGCCGACCCCTGCTTTAAGCTCAAATCTTCCCAGCCTGTTACTGCATCTGAAAGATGAGTTGCTATGGCCACAGATGTGAAAGGAAGTCACCTAGCTTTAGATGTTTCGATGTTGAAGTTTAATGGAGAAAATACACATCTAGAGATAATAATTATTAGCTAAATTTATTTTGCTAATAAATTACTCAGAAGCTCAAAGCTGTGAGCTTGGAGGTGTTGCTTGCTGATCTGTTTGGTTTTCTTTTACTAAGATGAATCTGTTTAAACAGAATAACAAAAATAGGAAATGATTTATAAAATTATTGTAATTATCATTAGTGAGATTTGTTTAGACATTCTTTCATGTAATTTGAAATACAGATTTTAGTTCCAACTAATTTTTCTATTTTTGCATTGTTTGTCTTCTGAGTATTTTTATATGATAATTTTGTATTTTGTGCTATAATTGCATGACATCATCATAAAATATTGTTTAAGTCCAATCATAGTAATTTTTTAATGGCTTTGATAAAATATGTAATTATATTTTAATTTTTCTACATTCAAAGAGTTTAGAGATTAAAAAAAAACTAAATAGAGAAATATAATTTCTGTGTTTTTTTTCTGATATAATTTACATTTTCATATGGAAGTAGCAGGATTTTTTCTCCTAGAAACTCAGGTTTTTATTCTGCATACAGACAAATCAGTCTTCAGAAAATGCAATTTACAGAAAAAAAATACTAGTGGTGGTGGGCAGTAGATGGCATTGGTGTAAATAATTATAGCTGTGGTTCGTTGTAGTTCGTGGATTAAGTGATAGAAACAGGAAAGCTGTGAGTAGGTGCTCTTCCTCAATGAGTCTTTGGACCTCCTTGGAGGTGTCACATAGTAATAATAATAAAATTTACAGACCCTGTCTCTTTATATGTAATAAATAATAATAATATATTTTGGTGGTATTTTCCTTCTTACTCCAACCTGTCCCTTTATATGTAATATATAAATGCATACTCTTATAAACAATGTTTTTTTTTTCTTCTTTTTTTCTTATGCATATGATAGCACTTACACTTATTAATTATATTTTTAATTTTTTTTAGATATATTCTATTCGGTTAGATAGTTGGAGACAACCCAGAGTTACTGGAGATATTACAGTTCCTTTTCCTTGGAGTCCTATATCTTTGGCAGTAGATTGGGTAGGAAATAAATTGTATGTTTGCGATGCACTTGGACAAAAGATTGACATTTTAGAATTGGATGGAAGGTGGCATGCTATTCTTATTAGCCGTAATTTATCATCTCCTTTGGATATTGCCCTTGATCCTACCATAGGGTATGCTTAGTAATTAATTCTGATTATGCAATTATTGTATATTTTATTTTTTCCTGATTGAAACTGTTACATTTCTTTATATAATTATCAACTTTAACTCTGTTTTTAGGTATATGTTCTTCAGTGATGCAGACAACATTGATCGGGCACACATGGATGGGACTCAAAGAAAAACAATTGTGAATACATTCATATATAAAGCATCAGGGATTGCAGTTGATTTTGTGACAAAGCGACTGATATGGTGTGATTCCCAGCTTGACCAAATAGTCACAGTGGACTATGATGGCAATCAGAGGTAAATATATAATTCAATCTTTTTTGTTTACTATAAACAGAATCTTTATTTTTGTGTAGTTTATGTCATACACCTAATCATATGCTTTTGTCTAGACACACTGATCACTTACACGCATGTGCACAATGGACACTAAATTAACATCACTGTTGTGACAGTGATGTTAATTCAGTATGAAAGCATTTCTATATGAAATCATATAGAAAACTAATCTAAAATAATGCACTAAGATTCCTCTGATATATCCATGAAATGTAAAAATCTACTGCTAGATATTTACTTGAGAAATTGGATTTGTTATTATTATGGACTTAATAGGAACATGTGTCATGACTACTCATAACAATAAAAACAAAATTTCAGTATATCATCCCTTTTATGAGGGTGCACATTAAATGTATATAATATAATTTTCATATGATTTATTTAGCCCAAAAAAACTTTTGCCCTACTCTTAAGGGCAAAACTTCATCTGGTGCATGTGTGCGTGCGTGCATGCACGCACGTGCACACACACACACACACACACACACACACACACACACACACACACACACACACACACACACACACACACACACACACACAAAATAAACATTAGAAATAGAGTAATTATTATTTGAATTGAATTGTCGGCGATGAATTGTCCGGACACAGATTAATGTTATGAATGGCTATTTAATTTCAACAGCGATGACCTCGATTGACCTAAGTTGTAAATGTAGCATGCATTTTTATTGTATGTTTATCTGTTTTGCCTGCATGCACTTTTTTCAGGACTTGTTTGAAATGATAGTACCACATTTTTTGTAGTTTTGGAATTTCCTGCAGGAAAAATTGAAAATTATTTTCTTTTATTTTTATGTTATCAATATATACATGCTGCAGTTTTTAATCTTTGATCATTTAATGCATTGTCTTTGTGCCAATGAAATAGCTCTGAATTAAATGACATATAAAATAATTATATTTATATTCTTATTGAATTTATTAAATCTTATTTACTAAGGGTGATGGATGAAATATACCAAATAATACCAAATCAAAGTTTGTTTCAGGCATTCTTTTTTTACTAAGTGTCATTGAATTAAATTGAGTTATATTATTTATTTATTTATTTATTTTTACAGACATTCCATTGTTCGTGGCAGTACTCGTGTCCCATCACCAAATAAGTTAACAGTATTTGAAAATAAAGTTTATTGGACAGATGGCACAAGACAAGGAGTTGTAAAAACAGATCTGTATAATAATTCACAAAGTTTGTCGATAATTTATAGAGATCGTAGTCTGTTAAAAGAGCCAAAAGCAATTACTGCATACCATCCACTTCGTCAACCTTTAGGTAAGATTATACAAATAACAAAAAGATAAACTGATAGCCAGTCTTTTTTATTGACTCATAATTTTATATTTCTGATTAAAGTTTCATTTTAGTAATCCAAATTATTACAGTGAATTCTCATTATAGCAAACTTGCAAGAACCACTGGAATAGTTTATTATTATTATTTTATTCACATAATTGATACACAGTCAAAACAAGATATCATTTAAACAACAATTTGATTGGTGATACAGAACAATTCAGATTCTACCAAAGAATCTAAGAATAGTCTGTCAGGTAGTGTTGTAAAATATGGACTATTCCAAGTAATGCTGTTTTTTTTTGGTCATATGGTGTCATTTCGTTGATGTTTAATTGTTGTAAAATAGTTGGATAGCTTCTTTGAAGTTGCACCAAGTGCACCGATAACTATTGGGATGACTTTGGTGTGTTTAAGCCACAGTCAGCCAACTTCGATTGGCAAATCTCTATATTTAGTAATTTTTACAGTTCTTTGTTGGAATTTTTTTTTTTTGTCTACTTGGTTAGACTATAATATATTTCATTTAATCCTTTATCCAACTATAAAAAATATGCTTAATGCATAGCATTATACATGTCCGCAAGGAGATGTGCTTTGCATTATGGGAGATACTAAGACAAGGAGTGACGAGAGCTTGGTCCATCTTTACCACGAGTTGCCTCAGTCCTGAAGATACTTCAGGGGCAAACTTTGTTCTTATACTTGGATAAAGGATTAAACAAAATATATTATATTTCCAGTTCTTTGTTGTTAATGTTGTTATCACTGGGTAATGCGATATCAGTAATCCAAACCTGTTAATGTTCGATAATTGTGATGTCAGGTCTATTGTGTTCCAAATGCTGATCAGTTTGTATTCTAAAGTCCCAGAGAATTTTTGCTGTTTCATTTTCCAGTACTGTCTCTATTTTATGCTGCCACCAGGTATCAGAAGTAGAAAAGTCATATTTTCTGGATACATGCCAATGAATTATTTTAGCCACTTGATCATGGCAGTATTTATAGTCAGTTTTAGCTATTTTGCTGCAGACACTGATTGGATTAGTCTCACCTTCTGATCGCATAATCTGCATTTGCTGTTATTATTGATGTTCAAAATTTTTGCTTTCATTGCATTGTAATGGCTGTTCGTGAGCTGCTAGAATAAATCCTTCTGTTTCTTTTTTAATATATCCATATTGTAGCCATTGCCACATGTTGTTCACTTCAGTTTTGTCGTCAGTATCTCGAAGAAATTGGCATGCAAGGGTTTATTTTTCCAGCGCACATATCGGTTATTTTGTTTCCTTTTTGTAATCGGATTTGTTTTCTGTTGCTTTTAGAAGGCTCTATTGTTGATGTAACTTCTTAAACTAATTTCTTCTTCCACAGTCTGTCTCACTTGCAGCAGACCCTGTCCACCTATTCTCCTTGGTAGGTACAACTGGTCACACTTCGTGGATGTAATGCATGATGCATAGTCATTAATTTTCTAGTTTTGCGGTCCAGTTTGTCGGTCTTCTTTGTCCAGTCTATTATGCCAGCTGTTTATTGGATCACTTGTATAGCCCAAGAATTTATTGTTCTAATTGTGTTTAATCCATTTAGTTTTGTTTTCAGAATATGTCTAACTCTTTTGATCTATTCTGATTCTTCCTGTTGTTTAACTTTCAAGTGGAGAATATCACTGGCTTCTGATATTCCTAGGTATTTATAGTGTTTGTCAGCTGAAATTGCTTTTATATATTTCTCTTGATCAAAATTAAAATTGCTAGTGTCATTAATTTTTCCTTGTTTAATAGATAAAATTACGCATTTATCTAAACCATATTCCATTTTGATGTCCTGACTGAAAATAAAACTGTGTTCACTAAAGAGTCTATTTGCTAGGCCGATTTTCCATACAAGATCAAGTCATCCATATACTATGGATGGAAAATTTTAATATTATATTTAGGAATTTCATATCCAGTTTTGTTTTCTTCAGAATCATAGACAAAAGTATCAAAGAAATGTTGAAGAGCAATGGTGACAAGGAATCACCTTGGAAAATTCCACGTTTAATGCTAATATCTCCGAATCATTCATTATTCACTATTAAAGTTGTTTTCCTTGATTTCATAGCAGCAGCCAGAAACGAACTATGTTTTTGCTAATTCCAAATATTTGTAGTGATTTTAGGATCCAGGAGTGTGCGAGGGAATCGAATGCTTTCTTTATATTGGAAGTTTTTTTTACCACAAGTTGCCTCAGTCCTGAAGATACTTCAGGTGCAAACTTTTTTTGCTTACACTTGAATAAAGGATTAAACTATAAGTTAAATTTATTATAGTCTAACCAAGTGGAAGGAAAGAAAAAAAAACTTCCAACATCTTTCTCTAAATCCAGAGTAATTTTGATAATAAGGTGAGACCAGTTGCACTCCAGACACCTTTTGGCAACTCGTATAGGTAAATATGACTTCTCCATTGCTTCCACCTTAGTATCACCACCTCTGGGTCTGGCTCCCACTGACGAGACCTCAATAAAGGTCTAAACCAGTCTGGCTAGTCGCCCTTCCCTTAATGCATAGCATTATACATCTCCGCAAGGAGATGTGCTTTGCATTATGGGAGATACTAAGACAAGGAGTGATGAGAGCTTGGTCCACCTTTACCACGAGTTGCCTCAGTCCTGAAGATACTTCAGGCACAAACTTTGTTTGCTTACACTTGGATAAAGGATTAAACTAAATTTATTATATGCTTTCTTTATAGTCTGTCCATGCTATGTTTCTTTTGAATTTCTGAGAATCATTTTAAGGATCTGGTCTTTTGTTCCTCTAGATTTTTGAAAACTGCCTTTTTGTTCATTCGGATAAGTCTGATTATCTCTCTTGATCTCTATAAGTAGTGGTATGTGGAGTTTGCTATGATTGCAGTGAACAGCTTAAGCATAGTAGGTAGGCATGTTATTGGATGACAGTTACTTGGGTCTGCACCCTTATCCTTATCCTTCATGAAGAGAAAAGTGCACCCAGATATCATCCAGTCTTCCACTGAGCCTGACTGCAACAAATAATTAAATTGTTCTGACATTCAATCATGTAGACTGGTTAGATGCTTTAACTAAAATTCATGTAGTTCATCTTTGCCAGTTGCACTCCAGTTTTTTAATTTTCTAGCTTGTGCACTGACCATTTTTTAATGATAATGACATTTTGCATTTGTTTAATTTCTGATTCTATTTCTATCCATGAGGTATCTTTATTGTGTTCAATAGGATTATCCCAGATGGACTTCCAAAATTTGGGTGTTCTTCTTTTTCTGGTGGATGATTGTTTGCATTTGTATTTCTCTAGAGATACTGAAAGAACTGACGTTGGTTCTGTCAAAATTGCACATTTTGTACATATTGGTTTATTCTTGCTTCATATCTTTTAATTTTCTGTGCTGTCACTATAATTCTTTGTTTTAGCTCTTCGGTAACTTCAGCAATTGTTTTGTTGACCAAATTATGTGGTAATCAGTTTTTGATGTTATTTTTCAGCTGTCCTCCTTTAAAACTCTTTAAATTGCTTATATCAGCTCGAAGTTTGTTGACATTTCAATCGAACTGGATTTTCCATGGTGCAGATTGTTTCATCCTCAGCTTTTGCTGTTTGCAACCAAGCTTCACTGTAATGATATAGGCTGTGCTGTGTAGGATCTGATTTGTTTCCTTTATACTGTTAGTTATGATGGTTTTAATCACAGCATTTCATCTAAGAGGGGCTGTTTTTAGTAGATTTATATAAAGCTTTTAATGGTGGTAGTCTTATGTGGTCATTTATGGAGTTCATATGTTCCAATATCCCTGACCTCATTATAGCAAACTTGCAAGAACCACTGGAATAGTTTATT
Source organism: Typopeltis vanoorti (assembly GCF_054136105.1). Lineage (NCBI taxonomy): Eukaryota > Metazoa > Arthropoda > Arachnida > Uropygi > Thelyphonidae > Typopeltis > Typopeltis vanoorti. The sequence goes on along the minus strand of NC_143571.1, from coordinate 36,360,953 downwards.
ATTATTATTGCATAGGCACCTCCATGGAGTCCTAAGACTCATTGTGGGAGACTGAAACTATCAACACCGAAACGCAAGTATGAAATTTCTGTGGGACACAGTGTTTTCTCTCACCCTGTCAGATAGTTATGGTGACAGCAAGGGAGCTATGATTGCCCCGGTGTGAACATGTTAATATTGAGTCGAATAAAAGAGTAGTCAGAACTGTGTGAGATGGATGGAAGTTCACAAAAAAGACATGCTTTAATCAGTTGTAGGAGTGACCAGTTTATTTGGAACTTCATGGATAAATTCATAAAGTTCCATGTACCTATAAACATATAGTAGGACCTACGATTTTTGTAGGTTTTACTACAGATATTAAACTATTCACTGCCATTTCATGTAAAAAGGTCAGTCATTGTCAAATTGTAGTGCTTATTATCGAACTATGGAATTGAACAAAATTGACACACTGTTGTTGATAAAGATGCTTTTAAAGATGACTAGTGAGGTGGACACAATTTTGTTCAGTGCAAGGTTTTATTATTATTATTATTATATTTATTACACCCTCCATGGAGTTGACAGACTCATTGTGGGAGGTTCATTCAACTGACAACATATTTATCATATAAAATCTTAAAGTTCTTAACATTAACAGTTACATTGTTAATGTTAAGAATGCATTAACAGCACATTCTGGTATTGCATTCCATTCACTGACAATTCTACATGTAAAAAATCTACTCCTCACACCCTTCTTCACAACACTTTTACATAACTTCCAGGAATGACCTCTGGTTCTTCACCTCTACTCACCTTCTCCCCTCACCTTCTACTCTTTTTATAATCCTCTCTGTATTAATCTGATAAAATCCTCTCACCAACTTAAACATCTCTATTATATCACCTCTCTTCCTCCTATCCATGAAACTCTGCAATCCACATCTCTTCAACCTTCCTCCATAGTCAGCATTCCAAAGTCTCAATATTGTCTTAGTCACTTGCCTCTGGATCCTCTCCAATGTCTTTACATCACATTGAAAACCAGGTGACCAGTTCCTTATACGGTGGCACAACCCATCATAGCAGCACTATGATGTACAACCTTTGCAACCCTAGCAATATGCCCTCTAAACTTCAGTCTACTGTCAACCATCACTCCCAAATCTCATCCACTTCCTGCAGTATGGCACCATCAGTATAGTACACAGCCTTATATTTCTGCACTCCAAAATGCAATACCTTGCACTTATTGATTTTAAAACTACAACCCCTCTCTTTTGTCCAAGTAAAAAATCTATTTAAATCTTCTTGAAGAGATTCAGCATCAGCAATGCTACTTATGATTCTTCTCAACTTTGCATCATCGGCAAATAACTGAAGAACCCCAGTCAGTCCACATGATATATCATTAACAAACAAGTTAAACAGCAGGGGACCAAGAACAGAACCCTGGGGCTAGCCACTGGTTACCCTTCTTTTTTGAAGGGTAACCAGTGGCTAGTTCATATTCAACATACTGGTATCATTCAGAGAGCCAATCTCTGATCCATCTAACCAATATGCTATCTATTCTCATCCTCTGCAGCTTGTACCCTTATCATGTGGTAATCTATCAAACACTTTTGCAAAGTCTAAGAATATCACTGTATATGATTCTCTCTTATCTAACACACTCGTCACCTTATTATAAAATGCAAGTAAATTACTGAAACAGGATCTACCCTTTACAAATCCATGCTGATCTTCATAAAGAATGCCATGTCCATCAACCCAATTCTGTATTCTATTCCTTACTAATCTCTCCAACACCTTGACCACAACTGCAGTTATGCAGACTAACCTATAGTTGGAGACTTCTGTCTTAGAACCATGCTTGTGGAGTGGTACTATTTTACCCTCTTTCCACTCCTTAGGAATCCTACCTACTGCAAGACTTTCATTAAATAACCAGGTCAAGGGCATAACCAACTGTGGTGCACATTCCTTAAGCATACGTGGTGATATGTCATCCATTCCCACACCCTTATTCACATCTAACCCAACCAACATCTGATACACCTCTGTTTCTTTCACTTCTAATTCTCCTAATACTTGCATTTCTTCTCTATATTGTACCAGTCATTTATACCAGTATGATATACGCTGATAAAGTGATCATTCAATAATTCCACTATATCCTTTGCAACTGTTAGTCTTTTGCCATGACTATCCACAAATGTTAGTCCGCCATAATTATTCTTCCCCTTGCTTGCTATGTAACGGAAAAATTCCCTTGAGTTAACCTTCGCCCTGACCAATCAATCACCTCTCATACTGCACTCGATCACCACCAACTGTCTTGTACTTCCTCCATAACATTTTCTTATCTAGCACAGCTTGCTTGATTTCGCTGTTCATCCATTTCACTCCCAGTCTATTTACTTGCTTAACCCTCGGTATGCAATTATACATTACTTTCATCAGATACTTCCTTATGAGTTTCCAAGCATTGTCAACATCTTTTCCGCTCAGCTCATCTACCCAACGTACTGATGCTAACTGGCTACAGAGCTTCCTATAATCACCTGCTTTATACTTCCACGTGTATCAATTTTTGGCATTGACTTTTTCTTGTTTCATCACTTCCCAAACAATCACTCTCACCAACTGGAGGCAGTGTCAACATCTCATTAACAACTACATCTTGTGAAGTTATCACCAAATCCAAAACATTAAAGCCTCTAGTTGCTTCAATCACGTGCTGCTTAAGATACTTATCTCTCAGAAATTCCACAAACTCACTGTCCTTGTTCCCATACGCTATCTCCTCCTTCCAGTCTATATTTCTGTAATTGAAGTCTCCCATCAGGATCACCTTCTTTTTACATATCCAACTAATATTAAACATTTCACAATCAGTATTCTCTACATTCCCTGGTCTATAACAGCATCCTATCAGATATACTAACCTGTTTATTTCAACTTCGCACCATACAGATTCAAAATTTGTGCATGTACCATCAACTTCCACTCTTTGCAGACATAATTCCTCTGCAGTCATTAACAGCACTCCCCTTCCTCTTTTCACATCTATGTCCTTCCGGAAAATTATATAACTTTCTAATTCTATTTCCGATATCACATCCTCTTCAGATAACAAAGTTTCACTTATTCCAATTACTTTAGGGCATACTAGTCTCAATCAATGCCACAAACTCAGCTCTTTTGTTTTGAATACTCCTTACATTTGTGTATAAACATAACATTTGCTGTGTGTTTGAGGCCATCCTACCAGCACCAACATTCTCTATTCTGGTTGCTATACTACACCTCTGTCTTCGGTTTGACCACTCCCATTTCCCTGATCCTGACTGTGAACTTTTAGGTAAGCTAGTTTACCTCTCAAAAAAATAATACTACTATGAAAGAATATAATATAAAGCTAGAGAGTGACAGTTTCATTCTTTAATTGGTGAATATAGGAAAAAATAAAAAATCTGCTTCATGGATTTGAAATTTAAAGCTTTTGATCAATTAACAATACATTTTTAAAGATGGCAGAAGTAATTTTAAAAACCAGAAGGCTCTTTATGAATTCAAAACTGGAGAAGCACTTTTTATTAGCTGTGGATAAACAGTGTTTTTAATAAGGAAAAACAATTTTGTGATGATAGTCAATCTTCTCCTGCTTGTACAAAGTTTACAGAATAAATGGGTGCAAGTTTATTTATATCACCTGTGTAGCTCAGCGGATGTGGCATTTGTACACCGCCGCGCTTGGCCGCACGAAGGAAGACTTGGTTTCGAGTCTAGTCGGCGACTAGAAGAAATTTTTCTAAGCCTTTTTTCGACCGGTTCCCGAGTTAGTCGATCTCTGGCACGGGCAAGCAGGTTTTTCCTCCCGGAAACTCGGGTTTTTCGTCCTGTAAACTCAAGAAAATCGACCGTAGAACCCACATTATTTCAGACATTAAATATATTGTGTTAGGGTTAGGGACCACGAGATGGCGGCACATTTGAGCCGTCTCTCTTCACTGCGTACCGCTTAATTAGTGATAGCCTTGGGCCATCTGTCTCTGATTGGGTACCAGTGGAGATTGAACTGCCCACTCAGTCTCCAAAAGTTAGATAGGGCTAAATGGCCTCGCCTACTCCCGTATACAGGAATAAAAAGGCGTTAGCTGATAGCTGAAGTATAAGCAACTTGTTTGATTATTCTACACTCATAGTAGATGAGAGTAATAGTATCACGGCAGTACAGGAGTTAATTTGTGACATTCATAGTACCTTTGCCATAGCTGATTTGTGTAGTTTGAAAGAGAATAAGTGAAGATTTTTTCATGAAGTAATGAAAACATTGCTTCTTTGACATTGGACTAAGAAAAGTGGAAAGGATAACAATAAACAATGCCAAAAATGTGTAGTTCTGAGGCTAATTTAATGTGGATTTTCGAGGAAGTTTACGTTAGTTCTTAAATCTTGTTGGTTTCTCACTAGTATCATTCATCAGGCACTATGCTGCAAAATCTATTCATTTATGGATGTTATGGACATTATTAAAGATCCTTAAGAAAACACAAGGATCTTTTAGATGTTGTTAAAGAGAAAATGGGAGTTAGAAAACAAGAACTCGACTTCAAAGACTCAGTGTAAAAATCTGAAGAAAACACTGATTGATTCAGTCAGGGAAGCATGTGGTGAAATTGTTTGCAAGGATAGAAAAATTCAAACTTCATAGTGACCTCAAGAAGTAAAAGAAGCAGTCCTAAAAAATAAGAAAGAGCATATAAAAATTCCTGGTAAGTGAGATAAAGAACGAATAGAACAATGTGTTCTGGAGGCTATAGCCGAAACTGTAAAAGGAATTGCAGATGATAAGAGTGACATAAAAACTGAAGATAAGGATATTCTGGATATCTTGACTAATTCCTTTGACAGATGGTTAAATGAGATAAGTAGTGGAAAATATTAAAGATGAATGCTGTCAGGAGTTCATATCAATACTTAATTTTTTATAGTACTTGAGGCATAGTATCAAGATAGCTAAACACGTTAAATCCAGTAAATAACTTTAATAAAAATAACACAATTATATCTTACTGAAATTAAGAGCAGCAGCATAGGTAGACTTTTAGCTCTTGGAAAATTTGTAGATATGTGCCTTTTATAGTGTGGCAATTTTGATAATTGATAAAATATCCTGCCACTGGTGCCTTCTAATACTCTTGCCCTTGGTAACTGCCCCAATGCCAAAGCATTCCTATGCCTTTGTTTAACAGTATATCATGTGACACTAACAAGCAATTCAAAGAGAGAAGAATAAAAGATAAATGCAATAATCAGTTAACCACTGAAATGGTTGTCACTTGCTAGCAGGATCATAATAATAAATTTAGTTTAATCCTTTATCCAAGTGTGTGCAAACAAAGTTTGCACCTGAAAGTATCTTCAGGACTGGGGTAAAGTGGTACAACACTGGGCAACTCCTTGCAAAGGTGGAGCAAGCTACCAACACTCCTATCTCAGTATCTCCCATAATGCAAAACACATCTCCTTGAGGATATGTATAATGTTATGCATTAAGGGAAGGGCCACTATCCAGACTAGTTTCGACCTTTATTGAGGTCTCTTCAGTGGAAGCCAGGCCCAAGTGGAGATACCAGGCAAAAGCATTAGCAACTGGGGTAAAGTTGTACCACTTTATCCCAGTCCTGAAGATACTTTCAGGCGCAAACTTCGTTTGCACACACTTGGATAAAGGATTAAACTAAATTTATTATAGTCTCACCAAGTGAAAAATAAACTTTTAGCAGGATCGTATTAAATTTATAAAAAAAATCTGCTTTTACGTAGGATGAGAATCACCCAAACTTTCAGGAGGAAGAGGCAATCATTTAATTCAAACTAGATGTAAGAAGGCTTGAAAATTTTCTTTGAAGAGATGTTTATAATTAAAACTACTTCTATGGAGAAGGTGGGCCTCATTCCAAAACATTTTTTCAGAGACAGAGGTGAAAATTTATCGTTTGTACATGGCAGGATATTAGAAATTTTGTTGATAGGAAAATATATAGGTATGAGGTGAATCTCCTTTGAATTTTTTTTTTAAGACAAGCCTTATAAACCCAAGGAGCTATACAAGCTCACCCAGAGCAGAGGCGTAGATAGGGGAGGGCGGAGGGGGCGGCACTTTGAATCTTTTTGAACTTTTGTAGTTATTTCTAAGATACAGTCTCGAGAACTCAGTTCCAAATATTGTAATACTACTGCGAATTTTCCTCACAAGTGCTGTAAGTGTTGCTAGTTGTGAGAGGAGTTTTTCTAAATAAAATTGATTAAGAATTACCTACATTACTATAAAATAGACTTCGCAATGTCATCGACAATTTTGCTAACAGAAAAGGAAGAAAAGTAACATTTTAGAATGTTGAAATTAAAGTTTTACTTCAAAAATAAGCATAGTGTTTTAATTTATTTCCCTATACATCATTTTGACTTTTTGTAGTATTTGAGAGTGGCGGCAAACTCAGGGACCGCCCCGGGCAGCAAAAGCTCTAGCTACACCACTGACCCAGAGCAAGCTTTTACAAACATCCCTGTCCATGGTTGAATTCGAACCCATAACTGTTAGTTGGAGAGCATGTATGCTATCCACTTTGTCAACCAGGCTGCTATTTTCATTAAAATTCTTCAGAGCTGTTTGAAGTTACAGTTATTTACTGCATTTAATGTGTTTTGCTATCACTTGAGGTAGAAAATCCCTTTAGAAACAAGTAGGCGATATTCTACCAGAAATGCATGATGCTCCACCTATATACTTATCATATCTCTCGTCGAACACATTTATACTCACAACTTTTAATGATAGTACATTTCACACACTCACCACACATGCCATCAGAACTTGGGCCTCACATTCTTCTTAACAACATCCTTATTCAGCTTCTAGAGATGACCCCCCCACACACATTCTGCCTCACCCACCATATGCTGAAAAATCCCAGTTGTGACTATACTGTACAATATAGTGAATTTTTATGTCACTTCCAGTCTTAACAGAGTGGGTGTGTCTTTAAAGTGCTTTGATAATGATAGCTTGAGCTGGTGGAATGTTTGGGGTATAAATATTTATAATAATTATAAATAGTTTTTATTCCAGAAACATTAACATGAATCACTACAATAGCTATGGAAATTTGAATATGAAAATATCCCTTTCCTCTCCTTTTTAATAAAACATAACAATTAAAACAATTAAAATAAAAAACAATTGTAAAGCGGATGACTCATGTAATGAAACAGGAACATGGATGAAAAAGAGGTTCCATAAAAGGATAAAGCAAGAAGTGGAAAGCACTTGCATGAGAAATGTAACACTCAAGCCAGAAAAGTAACTAATATAGAAACGAAGACAAAAATGGAATATGAGAAGAAAAATCCTAAAGCAGGCTTTCATTATATGGCCAGTAGGAGGAGAAATAATTAGTTGGACAAATGTCTCCCCTTGGTTGGAAATGGGGAACAAGTGACCAATACAGATGATCTAATGGAGATATTTAATGATCACTTTATTGGGGTATTGCTGGCATGATTGGCCGAGTGGTTAGCGTATCTGCTCTCCAGCCTAAAGGCTGCAGGTTCAAATCTGCCATGGGCATGGATGTTTGTGATTGTCTGTGAAAATACTAGTGGTGGTGATGGGCAGTAGATGCTGTTGGTGTTGATGATGCGGTTTGCTGTAGTTGGTGGATTTCAGTGGCAGAGAGTTGTAGAGTAGGTACCCTCCCTCAATGAGTCTTTGGACTCCTTGGAGGTGTCACATAATAATAATAATAATAATAATAATAACAATTAAAATAAAAACGTTAATCATTAGGCCCTTTCTTGTTCTTGTATTTCCACCTTGGTTTTTCTGGTCTCATAAAAAAAAGTAATAAAATAAAATATGATCTATGCCAGTTAGATACTAAGATATTGTATAGATACTAAGTATATTAAAATAAAAACATTAATAATTAGGCATTTTCTTGTTCCTGTATTTCCACCTTGATTTTTCTAGTGTCATAAAAAAAAGTAATAAAATAAAATATGATCTATGCCAGTTAGATACTAAGTATATTAAAATAAAAAGATTAATCCTTAGGCCCTTTCTTGTTCCTATATTTCCACCTTGCATTTTCTGGTCTCATAAAAAAAAGTAATAAAACAAAATATGATCTATGTCAGTTAGAATACTTGATAATTTCAATAAAATATTTTTATTCTCTAAACAACAGAATGAACACAGCAACATTGTAAAACTGTTTTGGAAACATTTCATAATTCTATAAGAGCAATTGTATTATTGATATAATAATTAGTTAATTAATGAATGGATTTTTGTACCTTTTAGTAACAAATCCATGTAGAATAAATAATGGAGGCTGTCAGCATATGTGTGTTGTTACTATTTCTGCAGATGGATATGGGTTAGGATATAGATGTCTTTGTAATATAGGTTATGAGCTAGCAACTAATGAAAAGGACTGTTCAAGTAAGTTTCATATATTATCATATACATTTTTCTTAAATATATTGATTATATATATATATGTTCTGTATTTATTATATATTCTCCATTTATTAAAATCACATTTAATATAGAATTTTTATTATAATACTATTATATATATATATATATATAGTTACTATAATACTATATATATATATTCTTCTTCTTCTTTCACTATGCATTCCTATGCAGGGTCTGCGTGTTACTTAGATACGACTACTTGTTAGTACCACTCCCAACCGACCTGTTGCCTAGTCTGCCACTGGGGGATATATTTTTGACTGTAGAAGTGTATGTTCACAGGGCTGGGTTGCCTGCTTACGGGATGAAAAATGCCAGATAAACTGGTGGAAAAAACCCTACTGCCCGTGCTCAAGACTGGCTAACTTGGCTATGCCTGAGGAAGATCCTCAAATTCCTCACAACGATAGGTCTTATTGGAGAGTTTAATTTATGGATCTTAGGAGTCCATATAACCTAGGGATTAGAGGATGAATCAACCTAAGGGAAAGACGGATGTTTCTTGGTAACTCTGAGGTGGTTTTCAGTAAATTGTTGGTAATTCTGCTTTTATTAATTGAATCCTTCAAGTAGTGTAATAACTTGCACATGAGGAAACTTGGTGGGAGTATTGTAGCCAAGTCATCATAGCTGATATTAAAAAAAAAAAAAGAACATAAAAAGGAGGGAGTAATTTCTGGATAATTAAGAGAGATTAAATATGTTGACTGTTCATATTATCAGTTATTTTTGGCCATAGATGTGAAATCAATTATGAAAAGAAATTAACTAAACAGCACTAAGAAAAGGTGAGAGAATTTTATCGTAGCAAGTAAAAGAAAGAATGACCGGGAAGAATAACATTAGTGAATTTGGATGGTAGGTCAGATACAGTAGAAATAGCTAGGTTATTGTTCACTTTTAATAAGGTATACATTCTGGGCAGATCCATTATCTTGCTGGATGATGAGAGAGAGCTAAACAAAAGAATAGAGGGAGATGAGTTAGAGGTATAAAAGCTATTACAATAGCTTAACACGTTCCCTGCCAACTACGAGTATACTCGTAGTTGGTATATGAGCCTCACAAGCCAACTACGAATATACTCGTATGTCGATTACCGACCTCCTTTGCTAAAGCATAAGTTAACCCATAGTATAAGCACCTTAATTTGGACCTTGGCTTGTGAGTAAAGTGGAGAGCACGTCTGGGGGCTTGGTAGAAGGAAAATAATTTCAGCAAAAGTATAGTATACTAGGGGGATCTTTCCTCCCCCTGACACCTACGGCACCCAACCCCCCGAGTTCTGGATGGGTAGGCTGGTTCTCCTTGAATTCTGATGACTCGAAAGGGGGGTCTCCCCCCTCCCCTGGTGCCTACGGCACCCAATCCCCTGAGTTCCGGACTGGTAGGCCAGTTTTCCTTGAATTCTGATGACTCGAATTTTGAAAACTCGAAAGGGGTGGTCCTGCCCCCTGGTACCTACAGCCCCCCCCCCCCGCGAGTTCTGGACTGGTAAGCCAGTTCTCCTTAAATTCCGATGACTCGAATTTTGAAGACTCAAAAGGGGGTCCTCCCCCAGCGCATATGGTGCCCAACCCCCTGAGTTCCGGACTGGTAGGCCTGTTCTCCTTGAATTCTGATGTCTCAAATTTTGAAGACTCGACACTCAGGGTAGCCACGAGTTTCAAAACATTTCAAATAAGTGACACAAAAACGTTACAAAAAAAGCTTATCATTTTATATTATAGAGTAGATTATATTGGAGCCTCACAAGCCAACTACGAATACACTCGTATGTCAGTTACTGACCTCCTATGCCAAGCACGAGTTAACCCATAATTTGTAAATCAAATTACAAATGGTACACTTTAAAACAATTTTCCATGCACAATGGTGGTTTTCCTGGCACACAGGACAATAATAACATGTTTCCCGTCATTTATTTATTTATTTTTATTTTAATTTATGCACTACGAGATTACTCGTAGTTGGCGTATGAAACAAAATTCTGTCTGATAAGCTGGCTATGAGATTACTCGTACTGACCTTGAAGAAGTAAAAGTGCTTGGCATGCAGTAACAAGCTATGCCTGAGGAGTGTGGCAGCGAACGTGTTAATTCAAATGCAGCAGTTAGACTGGATGGGTTATTGAAGGAATGTGCAAGAAAGAGAGTTAGCAGTGCTTCTAACCTAGTTTTTTAACTTCAGTCTCAGCACATACACGATTCCTAATGAATGGAAGGAAAGCAAGATAATTCCATTTTTAAGATTTGGAACTAGGATTGATGCAGTTAACTGTAGACAGTATCTCTGGTGTGCATCATGAGGTTATTGGAGCAGCTCTTAGATTAATTGGATAAGGGACATGGATACACCATAATACTTTCAGATTTTACTAAGGCATTTGACAGGATTCCACATTTGAGGTTATTATAGAAACTCAGAGGAATGGGCATGTGAATTAAATTCATGACATAGTAGAGTGAATGATGAATTGAAAGGAGGGCACACATTTTATTAGGAAATAATTTTTTTTTTAACCTTAGTTTGTGAATTTTCAGATAACACCAACATTCCGTTATCTGATACTATTAAGTTTACTATATGATGCTCAGTCGTGAAGTTATTTCACGTGCAAACTTTGTTTGCATACACTTGGATAAAGGATTATTAAATCAAGAATATAATTTTTTGGCATCTTTAATTTATAGTATAACCAAGTGAAAAAAACTTTCAACATATTATTATTATTATTACATGATACCTCCAAGGAGTCCAAAGACTCTTTACGGGAGGGAATTCCACTCCACTCTGCTACACACGCATCTCGCCTACTACTCAATTCACCTACTACACACAACTATCATCAATGCCATCTACCACCAATCACCACCATCAACTGATGGCCAATTTATCTGTACATGGGATGAAAAACCTGAAATACTGGTATAGAGGTATAGAGGATGATATCCAGTTATCTGCTGATGATGATGCTAAGTTGGGGAGAGTGATAAGAGACATGGCTGATGCAGAATTCACTCAGGTTGAATAATTAAATGGTCCTAATTACTGATGCCTCTAAATTAATCTATCTCCCTGTTCTTTTTTTCTATAAAGTTTAAATTTATTTTTATTTTCATTGAATTTTTTTGTGACAATCCCATCCAGAAGGGGTGGTTCAGAGATGGCATTAGATTAGTGCTGTGGATGGGCAGAGAGAAGAAACTTGTTAACACTGGATTGAAGGCCTGAAGATCATATTTTTTTAGAAGAGTGAATGAATGAAGAAGAATAAAAATTGCTCTCTGAGTAATTTGTAGATGAATTGTGAAAGGATGTTGAATAGCTGCTGCTTCATGTATTTTAACAGATTTAGAAGAGATGTGAGGAATTATCAATGGGAATATGATGAACAGTATCCATGGAAATATTTGTAGAAAATTTTATTATTAATAGGTCATTTCTTCTATACCAAGTCAGGAATTTTTGGGGATCTTTTAGGGCACTATTCCAAATGTAATATTGTGTGGAGATTTATTTGTTGTCGAACTTAAGTGTCAAAAGCCAGATCTCTGAACTTTATGACAAATAATAGACAGTGTTGACAGGAAACCAGTAATGAAATATTTTGTTGACCATGATAATATTAGCTATATCCCTTGAGGTTAGTATTCCAGCAAATCATAATGATGTCTATACTTGTCTTTTATTGAGTATTTTTTTTATAACTTACAAATAGATTCACTTAAGCAAACTTGACTTTAAACATAAAAAAAAAAACTGATTGTCCTGGCAAGTTTCCTTTCATAATGCAGACAATTTAAGTCATATCACTGAATGACATAATTTTTTGAAATATTTTATTTGTATAATTATAAAATTATATCATTTGTGTAAATTAATTTGGAAATTTTCCTGTCATTGCCTTCTGTTAGGGAGTTATAAAACAGTGCTTCCCAAACTTCTGGATGTCAGGGCCCCCTTTGCAAAAATTAAAATATTTCACGGCCCCCCCTCAAAAAAAAATCGTAATAGAGAGATATATTATTATAATATTTATTGTATTTATATTCAATACAAAATATACACAGCGAATATTGCAAAAATCAAATGCATGTATTACATTTTTTGCCTCTTACCGTTTGGTTCTGAAAATGATGCGGGCTGTTCTGGTAAAATATGAAATACTGTCCTTTTTTTTTGAGTCTGTTTCTGCTTCTTCTGATTGTTCGCGGATTTTTTTTTATTTTTTATCAGCCACTTCTCCATCTCAGGGTTAAATTTTTTAACGTAGAATAGATCAAATAATATCACCACTTACCGATACTGACACACCACAGACTGATAACATGAAATTAGTGAATATTACCTGAATAAGGGAATTCCCGGACCAGGAACATTTTTCTCTTTTGTGACTTTTCTCCCTTTAAAGAATTAATCCTAACGCGAAATAGACAACAAAGGCAGGTTATTAAAACGTGCACGTGATTGGTGCGGTATTAACAAAAGATCGCGCAACCGAAAGATAAAAGCATAGCTGACAATTGAGTTGAAATGCTAACTCTCTTCAACGGAATTCCATATGTGAAACTGCCATAACATTCATTATATATATATATATATATATATATATATATATATATATATATATATATATATATATATATATATATATTACTTAGTTTTAACACTTTTACGAATTTTAACACGTTCGGTTAAATTTTATTGCTGCCTTGGGAAATCGAACTCACACACATCTAATTAATAACAATAGTTTTTAGTTAGATACTGTGTTTGCCCATGCAACATATGGTTTTGTTTCAGTCTATACAGCATAGTTTCTGTATGAGGGGACATGTGATTCATTAATTAGTGTGTTTTTATCCCAGTTGTCTCTAATTGCACTATTTGTTGAGAAATATATTACACAGACTCCTCATACCTTATTCACTGGCATAATAAAAGTACTTGTTTTTATTGCCTCTGCAGTATAGTGGTTGTTAGGGAGGGGTGTTGTTTACCACTGCAAGCGAGTTACTATCTCCCTACATGAACTTGTTTAAGCTTTTTTTCATGTGTGAAGTATATGCGAAACTTTTATTGGTAACAGAAAACTAACTCGGATGACAGTGATAATATAAAACGAGTTTTGATATGTATATAAAGTCAATATCAACAGTCCCTGATTACGAACGTGTGATGAAAGGGACAGGAAGATTTGGAGCTTCCCTGGAGAGCATTCGAAGTAAATACAATTAACCAATGCTTTGAAATTAAACATATGAATAAACAATATTTACTAATATTCATTAAGCGCCGAAATACGCAGGAAGCAAAGTTTGTGAACCAACACCAATGTGTGAATTTTTGCATTAAAATATAAACAAAAAAGACATAATAAATAATAAAAGTTAAATAAGTTTCTTTTAAAATAAAAAAAATCTACTTAGTCTTTAAAGCATTTTAAATTTGTTTTCATTATTTCACGGCCCCCCTCAACAAAACCTACGGCCCCCAAGGGTGCCGCGGCTCACAGTTTGGGAAGCGCTGTTATAAAATATGCACCAGAAAAACAACAACAACAAAACCATGTACCTCTCAAGAACTGCATTTTTTATGCAACAGTTCTCTATTTTATTATTAAAATAATATTATTTTCATATTTTCTCTGATGTTATGTTGAATTTTTACCACCCTTCTCAAAAGTAGAATATACCCAGTCTGCTGCAGTACAGGTGTGCTAACCTGATACAGTTAATTATATAGTATTTAAAAAGCTATATTATGGAGTTTGAAAAGTGCTACTATCTTGAATTCAGCATTTCTTGTTTGCTTATAGTTCAGAATGGTTAAGGTTGTAACACAATAGTACCAAGCATACATACAAAACCCTCTTTCGAAATTGTAAAGGAGCACAGAAAATGCATTCCAGCATTCCAGATGACAATGCTGTACATCCTCACTTAATACAGTTTCCAATGTTGAAGATGGTTTTGAATGTCTGACAAAAGGTAAATTACTGTGTGTGTATATTGTTAGAGTGTGTATGTGGTCTAACCATGAAGGTAATAATCCTTTATCCGAATTCAACACAAATAATTTTTCCAATGTAGCATGTGTAGAATCTATTCAGCATTCTGCAAAAGATAATGCTGCTAAAATATGTCCGAAATCTGTGTTAATCTGGCAGATTGAAGATCATGAGATATTGAATGTGAGTCAGATTTGAAATGAGGGCACAAATGGGATGTTGTGACAGGTTGTTATGCATGCAAGAAGGAAAGAGAGTACTAATAAAAGTATTATGGTGGTAGCAGTGCAAAAGACATAGAAGTATGTGTCTTTTGCACTGCTTGAATGGAAATATGAACGTAGTGGGCAGGGGGAGATTCAGTACAATGTTTACAAAATTTTGAACTGTCAGTGAGTGCTTCACAATACCATACACGAGTTGGAGAGACTAGAAAAGTGCTTGGCAAATAGCAGAAAAGTTAAGAAAGGAAACCAAACAACGAAAAAGTTAAAGAAATTGATGAAAAAGGATATTATGATATACTAATTCCATTAGTTGGGATGTATTATATGAATGAGTAACAAAAGCATGTTTTCTGGAAGTCAAGATTACTGATGAAACAGAGGCTATATGTAAACAAGTAGAATGAATGGATGATGTGATTGTGTGTATTGGAATGAATGATTTGAAAAGAGACAAGTATGTTATGAGAAGATATCAAAGAATTGTATAAGGAAAAAGAGC
This sequence comes from Typopeltis vanoorti, assembly GCF_054136105.1. NCBI lineage: Eukaryota > Metazoa > Arthropoda > Arachnida > Uropygi > Thelyphonidae > Typopeltis > Typopeltis vanoorti. The sequence continues at coordinate 36,345,675 of NC_143571.1, read as the reverse complement.
ACAAATGTCATGATAGTCTGTAGCCACACTATGATGAGAATAAGCCGAGCTAGAGAGCTGAGATTGTGAATGCTTCACTGAGTAGGCTATATAGGAGAAATTGCATGCACAAAGCTCAATCAGCATACGTGTAATTGACCATGCCCAGACAAATTGTGTGATCATACTTTATAATTTGATAGATTTGCCTCTCCATGTAGTCATTAATAAGCTAATAGTGTATCAACGGGTGCTTAAGGGTCAAAGCTTATAACTGAGAGGAGACCTTGACATAGCCTTTAAGGGAATGTGGAGAACCGACCAAGGCTTGACCTTATGTCCAATCCTCACTTACTCATGGTGCACCCTGTTAGATATCTACCTTATATTCAATGAACGAGGAGTGGGCTGGCAGTTTGGGAGTTAGCTGACCAAATTGTATTCTTATTGGCTTAAAACACAATGTAAAATGATGGTACAACATCATTTTACATTGTGACAGAATTTCATGCCAGCTTGGGCATCGCTCAGTTAAACAAGCCACCTGTTGTTTTTTCCAGGGAACCAGGGTGAACAGCGAAAAGTCAGCTACTGGAACAAATCTTAAAACACATCCCAACTCAACATCACCAGAGTTCAAGATTGGTACTATCAACATAAGAAGCCAAATGGCAAAGAAATGGAACTAAACAAAAGAATTGAATAAGTACCAGATGAACATAATAGGGGTGACTGAAACAGAAAAGACAAAAACTGGTGAGATTTTTCTAAGCAATAAATACAAAATGTTATATTCAGGCAATAACAATCAGAGAAAAGGAGTGGATATAGTATTCAGCACTAAATACAAGGAAAGTCTTCTTGAATTGCTTCTTGAAATATGAGTTTTTGTTACATTTTATGGCTATTGTTTCTGAACAGTGCTTAGAATATCGAAAACTATAGTCATCACAAAAACTCAATAAACGTTCACAACCCTATATAATCTCCAAGAGTTGGAAGCTCCAAAACATAAAAAGTTGGTCACAACTCCGACCAATAGAAAACAACACAGATACACCAAAGACAAAAACACTAAGCCGACGCGACATAGCCTCCACTTTTCCCCAAAACTCCGAAGATGACACAGTTGAAATGCCTCACACCCTGTTACTCCCGCCCCTAATCTTGTTTCATCATTTTCTATCCTTTCTCCAAAAATTTCTATCTTTCACCTTCCCAAAGAATTCACAGCCCACCCTTGAAACCCAGGTTTTAAATTCACATACCTTTGTACCCACAATTCTCCCACATCTCTCTATCTCCACATTTCCAACCCCCCCCCCCCTTCTTTCAGTCATACTTCAGTAATATAAATGGTTATCACCATACACTAGATGCTGCTCAATGTGAAGACAACCAGGAACATCCTACAAAGATATGTCCAAAATTATTCCTTCCTTATATTCTTCATGTATAACATCAGTAATGCCCTAAAAATTATTATTATTATTATTAAGAGAGACCTCCAGGAAGTCAGGGACTCATCGAGGGAGGCCACATACTACACACACCAGCTATAATACTTATTCTTGAATTCATTCACCCTGCTTGCACTCACAACATCCAATAGCAATCCATTCCAATCATGCACCACCCTCTGAGAGAAAAATCTAGCCCTCACACCCTTCTTGGTGGCCTTCATTCTCAGCTTCCAAGGATGCCCTCTTGTTCTTTCCCCACCCTCCATAAATTGAAAAATTCCATCAATTGAAATCCTGTATGACCCTTTCATACAGGGAAGGATTTGACAAGCGACATACAGTTCATTTCAGCATTGCAATTATCTTTTGAGTTGTATTTGCAATCTTTCCCACATAGCCCCTAAACTTCAACTTCCTATCTATTAACACTCCAAGATCCCTAGCATCATCAATTTATTCCAGCCTAATCCCACCAATATAATACGAGATTGAATATCTAATCATGCCGAAGTGAATGACTTTACATTTACTAACATTAAACGGACACCCATTTTCCCATGCCCACAATTCCAGCCTATTCAAATCATTCTGCAGAGACTGCATATCAGCAACATTCCTGATTACCCTACCTATCTTTGCATCATCAGCAAATAACTGTATCTCGCTTGTCAAATCCTTCCCAATATCATTGATGTACAGATTGAATAACAGTGGATGGACCAAGCACTGATCCTTGTGGTACACCACTTGTTACCTTAAACCTTGCAGACTCAGATCTCCCCGTATACCACTTTTTGATATCTGTCAGTCAGCCATCCTCTTATCCATTCTAATATTGTATAACCTAAATCCATTTTCTCCAATTTATGCAGCAGTCTGCCATGCTGTATTCTGTCAAAAGCCTTAGCAAAATCCAAAAGTATCATGGTGTATCCATTCCCCTTGTCTAGCTCAATGGTAACATTGTTATAGAATGTGAGCAAGTTGCTAAAACATGACCTTCCCTTAGTAAACCCATGTTTTTCATTGCAAAGTAGAGATTCACTGTCAATCCATTTCTGTGCAGGCCCTAACCAATTTTTCCAAAATTTTCACCACCACTCGTGAGATACTAATTGGTCGAATGTTGGATACATCAGTCTTTGCACCACCCTTGTGCAATGGAATTACCGTACATTCCCGCAGAATCTTCCCTGTTCTGAGACTCATATTAAACATCTTGGTCAAAGGAATGGCCAGTTCAGCTGAACACTCTTTTAGCACCCATGCTGATATTCCATCAGTCCCTATTGCTGAATTCTTATTCAGTTTCTGCAACAGCTGTAATACCTCAGCCTCACTCACCTGTGTTTCTTCATCTAGTGAAGAGGTAACAGTGAGCTCAATGTTGCGTTTACCAGGTTGATGAGCACTCATTAACTGAACAACCTCTTCTGCATCTGTAACCCTCATGCCATCTGGATTTAGAAGAGATATTCTTTCATATTCATTGTTTCTTTTACTTACAGCATATCGATAGAATTCTTGTGGTTTATCTTTAGCATGCAGAGCCAGTTTCTTTTCATAATCAGAGTTTGCTTTCCATACAACAGTTGTGACTATTCTAGCCTATTGCTTATAACGTTCATAACGGACATCATCCTTATGCAAACAGTATTCCTTCCACATCATCCTTTTCTTACGAATCTCTTGCAGAATAAGATTACACACCCATTTGATTGACTCCTACTCTGTTTATTCGTTGAACTCTCGGTACACATTCTGATATCGCATCATTTTAGTATTGTTTAAATGCTTCCCATGCACTGTCGATATTCTTTCCATCCAGCAACCGATCCCATTCCACTGAACTCAGTTGGGTCATAATTTCCTACTTTGTAGTTCAGCATGTAACCTTTTCTGAATATGAATTTTTTGAATTTAATAAACTCAGTCACTTCCCAAGTGAGTACTGCATGATCATTGTCACCAACTGGAGGCAGAATAGTTATGTCTTTAACTGAAATGCCCTCTGACACTATAATAAAATCTAACACTCTTTGAACTCGAGTACTTTCTGTCACATGCTGCTTGAGGAAGTTGTCCTGCAACAACTCAGTAAATGCATTTTCATTCTTCTCATGAGATTCTACTGCTATCCAATCAATAATTGGATAATTAAAGTCGCCCATTATGATTACTCTTTTCACGCTCATCTTTTCTATTTGGTGATGCATTTCTTCATCACCAGCATCCAATCCACCAGGTCTGTAACAACACCCCACTATGTAATTTGTCTTGTTAGATTCCATCTCATACCAGATTGAATTGAGTAAAAATCCAATGACATCATAAAAGGGGTACTCCTAAAGAAAAATAGGCAAAATAGCCATAAAAATTAATAAAGAAACAATTTTGTTTGTTTCATTAAGCTATTTTTTTATTGAAAATTTAAATTTCATAATTTTTGTTTCTACTGTATGTATATTGGATTAGTGTAGCTAAAAATGTGTTTAGTAACTAGTAAAAATGTTTCACATGAATTTATTATAGCACAAATTCTAAAAAAGAAATACTTTTATAATTATTCATGCTTGAATGAAATACTATTAGAATTTCTCCCAAATTGCCTTTGCCTCAGAGGGAGTGGGCACCTGTGTTACTGAAATTTTTAAAGGGGTATGCGGTAGTACTGAAAGTTTGGTAAACATTGTAATCCCATGAATGACAAGACTAGTTGGTTAAGAAAGGAAAGCATAAACTGTGGAAATATAGTGGGAGATTTGATTAAGGAATCAACTTCAGCTTCCTATTTGAACTAGCCACGTTTGACAGTTATCAGAATACTCATCAGCTTGGTGGTTGCCTTTATTTCTAATGCCAGAAAAATTAGGTATAGAATAGTGGTAAGGAATTCTTAGCATTGATAAGAATTCCTTACCTTGGACCGTGTTTGGTCCACTAGCGTAGGGACCAAAAATCATTGGCATTTATGAGATCCGGCTGACAGTAGGGAATATCATTATATGATTAGAATGTGATGGATTCAGTTTATAGAGAAGACAGACAAAACAGGCTGGGTAGGAAAGTATTGCAGAGGAATTAAATCCATCCAGAGTGTATATATATATGTGTGTATATATATGTGTGTGTGTGTGTGTGTGTGTGTGTGTGTATACACACACACATATTATATATATATATATATATATATATACACAGGTAGTCCTCGACTTACGCCGGGGTTCCGTAATTTTGTATTTTGTATTTATATGTACATATAAATACAAAATTAAGAAAGAAAAATTTAAATTTGATACTTTAATTTGAAATTCCTTTTGAAAAAAGTTAGTAATGATGTATATTTTTCATCTTGTATTATCATAATGTCCTGTACACTCCCTTAGGGTAGTGAAATCAGGGATTTGAAGATGATGATCAATTTACACCTAAACTCTATAATTAGGTTTTGTATTATGTTATAAATTTGTAGTCTTCTAATTGGTATAAATTCGTTTTATATGAATCAGCAACTGCTCTTTGGCAAGAGGTTTTAAATAACTTCTTATTTTTGCATTTCCCCTTCTTACTGTGATATCAAACTTTCATATTAGTTATTGATTATGATTTTGTCGCATTACAGAAATATTGAAAAAGTTATGGCATTGTAGTTATTTTCCTCACTCTGATATATATTCACTGGTTGTATACATATCAGCGGTAGTTGCACAGGTTGTGGAAATATTTGGTAACAAGTATTTCCACATATGTAGATCAGTACATCAGAAGTAAAAGAAAAATTTTATGTTTTCCTCTCAGAAATTGTTGTCAGAGGTTATCATTAAATGTATGGCATGAGAATTAGTAGCTCTGCAGTACATGTAAATATCTACAAACATTTTTATTCAGCATATATCTGTTCAATATGTGTGTATGTTATCTATTCAGGCCCTTTTTTTTTCTTTTTTTTTTTTTTTTCTGAACATGCTAGTGATATTTTAATATAATTTTATTATATGAGATGTTTTAATTTACAACTAATTTAATGCATTTTATGACTTAGGAATTGAAGAGTTTCTTCTTTATGCTCAACAAAAGTTTGTTAGAGGAGTTCTTTTATCACCTGTGAATGCTGAATTTAGTGATTCTATGGTACCAATTGTTAGCAAATCAGCTCGTTTCGTTGGACTTGATTTTGATGCCCGTCAAAAGTATATTTATTATTCAGATGTTATTTTAGATGTCATATACAGAGTGAAAGTTGATGGCACAGGTAAATAGACTTTAGAAATAAATAAATCTTATTTTAATTATAACGATTAACTGCAAACATTTATATTAGTTTCATGTCATTATCACAGTGTCAAATTGTGGCAGTCTAATTTAGCTTTCCATACTACTCTGTGTTTAGGTTTATCTTAAATGTATTCCATGTCTGAGAATATATTCCTTATTTCAGTGATTTTTTATGAAAACAAACAACTTCTTTTTCATTTCCTCATGGTTCTCTTGCATGAATGACCTTGAGTCTGGCTTTCATAGCATAATCTTCTCAACAGTTTGTATGCAACTGTCATCTCTTAGCCTCTGCTGATCTCCATGAAATCCAAGTACCAAAATCTGTGAGCACTAATATGGATGTGTTCTTATTATAACAAGAACAGAATTATTCCTTATCTTTGCATATCGGCATTCTCTTTATAGTTACAGTAATTCTTTGGGAATGCTTAAGGGTCAAAGCTGGATGAGTGGGAGGAGACCTCCACATAGCCTTTTAAGGAATATGGAGAACCAACTAGGGCTTCTGACCTAATGGCCAGTTCTCACTTCTTGTGGTGCACCTGTTATCTATCTAGCTGGATCTAAGTGAACGAGGACAGACTAGCAATTTGGAATTTAGCTGACCAAATTGTATTCTTATTGGCTTAAATCATAATGCAAAATGATGGCACAACATTACAGAATTCAATGCTGGCTGGGGAATTTCCTGGTTAAGCAAGGTCCCACATTGTTTTCATTAGTGAACCAGGGCAAACAGTAAAAAGTCAGCTGCTAGAACAAACCCCAACTCAACATCTTTTTTTAATTAATATTTTAGTATACATTGTCATTTCCTGAAAAATTTAAAGTTATGTGTAACCAATGTATAAGTTTATCTACAAGAAAAACTCAACATCAGCAGTTCAAGACTGGCCCCCACCTACATAAGAAGCATGAATGGAAAAGAAATGGAACTAGCAGAAGTATTCGATAAGTACCAGATTAACATAATAGATGTTACTGAAATAAATAAAACAAAAACAGGTGATATCTTTCTTAAGCAACAATTACAAGATGTGGATTTCATACTTTGGTGGATAGGAGGAAAAGAGATGATATGATAAAGATGATTAAGTTAGTGAGAAGATTTTATCAGATTAATCCAGATGGGATTATAAAAAGAGTAGAAGATGAGAAGAGGGAAAAACCAGAGGCCATTCCAAGAAATTATGTAAGAGTGTAGTGAAGGAGGGGTGTGAGGAGTAGATTTTCTACAATTGTCAGTGAATGGAACATATTACCAGAATGTGTTGTTAATCCTAGGAGTGTTAAGGATTTTAAGATTCAGTATGATAAATATGTCATCAGTTGAATGAACAACCTCCCACAATGAGTCTGCCAACTCCATGGAGGGTGCAACAATAATAATAATCTAACATAAATATGTGCACAAATTCATATGTAGAGAAGATGCAAAAAACAAGAAAAGTCATGTTTGTTAATAGCAATGTTTTCCCACTTATAGAGGATTTGAAACTGGAAGTGATGGCCTTTAGTGTTGAGCAGGATAAGATTGAATTTTCATATTTAAAAGAGATCATGAAGAAAGTTTTAAAATGAGTTTTGTTGAATAGCTTTCAGAGATGAACTATAGATTTAAATACACACACACACACACACACACACATTATTCAGAAAAAATGAAAGAGATTGAAAACAAGAACAAATCCTTGGAGATTCACTGTCAGGCTCTTAAGAAAACATTGATTGATTCAGCTAGGGAGGCATGTGGTGGAGTTGTTTGCAAGGATAGAAAAATCAAAACTCCATGGTGGACTCAGGAAGTTAAAGAGTCAGTCAAGGAAAAGAAGAATGCATATTGAAAGTTCTTGGCAAGTAAGCCTGCTTTTGCTCTTAACAGAGAAGAATGTAAGAAAGCAAAATACTGTATAAAACTAGCTAAACGAAAGTCATTGGGATATCATCTTTCATTTCTTGTTTAACGTCACAAACCATTCATTTGTTTAATAGCATTACAAGCTTGGTTGACATGATCATCTACAACTTTAACTTATGAATAATAGATCCCAAGTATATGAAATGATTTACTGCTTTGACTTTACCAACGGAGATATAAGTCTCTGTCTTCTCTACCAACCACTAAATATTTTGTCTTTGTAAGATTAACTTTCTGGTCTCCCATTTTGTAAACATCAACCAATTTTCTCATAATAATAATGTCATCCTGATCTTGAGCAATTATCTCTCGATCATCAGCAAACAGTAGTGAATGAATGATGCTGCTGTCCCTTATCTCAACTCCCACACATTCTTCTACATGAAGTATTCCAGTGTGCAAACACTGCATCAGGATGGATCTTGTGACATCCCACAATCCTTGTCCACCAGACTTAGCAGTAAACTTGTTACCAGTCCATCAGATTTAACGAATGCTTTGAAACCTGTATAAGGAATTAAAATAATCTGGAGGCTATTGAAAATGGAGGAAACAGTACTGTAAAAGGAATCAGAGATGATAAAGATGGCATGAAAACTGAGGATAAAGATGTTCTAGATGTTTGGAATAATTACTTTGAAAAATTGCTAAAAGAAACAAGCAATGACAGCATCTTGGTAGAAAATGCTCAAAAGGAATGCAGTCAGGAATAAATATCAATACTTGAAGTAACAAAAGTCATCAAAATCCTGAAATATGGAAAGGCAGCTGGAGTAGAATGAAATTCAGTCAGAAATGCTCAAATATGGAGGTATGAAAGTTTTACAGTGGCTGCATTGCATAATTTAATTCAGAAGGCCTGTTCAGAGGGTCGAATTTCAGGTGATTGGAGTAGAGCTCTCATAGTGACGATCTATAAAAAGAGAAATAAAACCGAGTTCTCCTGGTAAGATTTATGCAAGTATACTTGAGCAACAACTAAGAAAACTTGTTCTTCATGTTGGAGGCTTAATGGATTTTTTACAACACTCACAAAGAATTAAAATAGAATTTAATACTCCTATATTTCGTCCTAGTCACTAGGACATCTACGGGGATTACAAAATCAATTAATGTAACATATGCACAAATAACAAACAATACTAAGCCCAACCACGTGGGTGACACTAAAGTCCTATCTAGGTAGAGCGCCCTCTAAGGGCAGTAGTAGGTGGCCTGGAATGTAAGGTGGGAACTCTGGTGATGAGTGTTTCCCAAATCTTTGGAAGCTTAATGCAACCATATTTATTGAGATTTGGTTGGTTTTTGAGAGCTGCTGCTGCTTCTAAGAAAAGTCTCTCTTTCTTGAATTTGCTGTGGTGGAGCATGGTGGTTTTCTTCCATGATACTCTGTGGGTGGTGTCCAAAGCATGGTCAGCCAAGCCTGAATGGATAATTCTTTATGGATAATATTTCAGCCAAGCCTGAAAAAATAGCCAAGATACTAAAACAGTACAATCTACACACAGCATATAAGCCCTACCGCAAACTGGCTACCCTTATCCGTTCTACGAAAGATCAGCTCCCTCCTCTCTCTCTGCCTGGAGTTTACAAAGTACCCTGTTCCTGTAAGCTGGCGTACTTTGGACAGACAGGCAGATCAGCATCCATCCGTCTAGAGGAACACAAGTCTTACATCTTCAAACACAACTATGGCCATTCAGGCTTGGCTGACCATGCTTTGGACACCACCCACAGAGTATCATGGAAGAAAACCACCATGCTCCACCACAGCAAATTCAAGAAAGAGAGACTTTTCTTAGAAGCAGCAGCAGCTCTCAAAAACCAACCAAATCTCAATAAATATGGTTGCATTAAACTTCCAAAGATTTGGGAAACACTCATCACCAGAGTTCCCACCTTACATTCCAGGCCACCTACTACTGCCCTTAGAGGGCGCTCTACCTAGATAGGACTTTAGTGACGTAGTTGGGCTTAGTATTGTTTGTTATTTGTGCATATGTTACATTAATTGATTTTGTAATCCCCGTAGATGTCCTAGTGACTAGGACGAAATATAGGAGTATTAAATTCTATTTTAATTCTTTGTGAGTGTTGTAAAAAATCCATTAAGCCTCCAACATGATGTCCTCACAGCACTTAAGCCTCTACACACGTAAGAAAACTTGTGGAAGGGAAGTTGGAAGAGCTGGATTCAAGCCAAAAAGTAGTTGCAAGGATCAGATTTTCAGTTTAAGACAAATACTTCAGAAATCAGGAATATCAAGTTTTGTAGCTCTGGATAAGGTATGTGGCAAATTGCCAAGAAAAAAGCTGTTCAAAATGTTACAGTTATATGGTGTAAATGGGGCATTATATCCAGCAATTCTTAGTCGATATTTGAGTTGTAATTCAGTTAGAATTGATGGAGTTACAGGAAGATTGTTTAATGTTAAATCAGTTATGAAACAAGGGTGTACATTATTTCCACTGTTATTCATCATCTGTAGGGATCACATTGTGAAGGAAAGTGGTGTTATATGAGGATGTGTTGAAAAGTTGTGATAATAACCATGAAGGAATTGAAGTAAAACCATGAAACTTACACATTATTCTGTATATTTCCAACGAAGTGTTATACACTTTGCTGTTACAATGCTGCTGCATCATTTGCAATCCTCTGAGAAAAAATCTTTACCTTGTTGCATAAACCAGTCTTCAGCTGCAGGTGTGACTTCATTATCTGTGGTAAATTTTGTTCCTTTCAAGAATTTTTTTAAATATGGAAGTAGGAAATAGTCAGATAGGGTCAGATCTAGCAAATAGAGTGGGTGAGGCAGACATTGAAAGCCCAAGTTGTCTATTGTCTGTTGGGTTTCATGAGTAGTGTGAGCAGGGGCATTGTCCTGCAAAAGCAACATGCCTCTACTCAGTTTCATGCAGTGTTCCTTCAGTACCTTGTTCAATTCCTTCAGAGCTGTTGAATAAACTGCTGCTGTAACAGTGTCACCTTTTTTTGAGGTACTTGGTAAGGATTACACCATCCATATCCCAAAAAGACAATGGCAAGAACCTTCCCTGCTGACATTTGAGTTTGGAACTTCTTTGGCCACGGAGAACCTTTGTGTCTCCAATCATTGACTGTTGGTTGGTGTCTGGGTCATAGTGATGATGCCATGTTTCATCAACCGTCGCAATACAAGTCAAAAAATTTGCACCTGGTTTCTCAGAAATGATTCAAAATCCCCTGAGATGACAGCACACATTTTCTGTTTTGGTCAGCATTCAAACATTTGGGGAACCCACTTTGCTGAGAGCTATTGCATGTCCATATGTTGGTGGATGACTCCAACTCATATCCTGAATATCCCCAGAGTCTGCAATGGTTTTGGCTGGTATTTGTCTATCATCAAGGATCATGGCATGCACTGTTGATGTTTTCAGGTGTGATCGCTGTGGAAGGTCTTCTTGACCTGGAGGCATCTGTTTTCTCAGGATGCCCAGTTTTAAACTTGGCCACCCACTGACAACTGTTGAATATGCTCTGTCTCATGCAAAGTTTCATGAATCTCAGTGCAGAATTTTCTTACAGAACAAAAATCTTGATGACGGCCTGCAACTCCACATCTTCAAATTTCTTCAAAACCTCTGACATGTCTTCTTATATATCCTGAAAGAAAAAGAAGAAATTATTTGATGAAACATGGGGATTAAAGGGTTTTAATATATGTTCTTTCTTGTGGTATCAGTTGCTGTAATATAATTTTTGTTCTAGGTGTTTATCAGAACTTTTCAGCCCCCCCCATATCTGATATCAAAATTTGATATGTTAATCTCTCTTTACTTATTTATTTTCTTATTTATTTATACATCTAAATAAATCCATTTTATTCAGCCAACTGTTTTCTCAGGAGTAAAAAATGAAATGCAAATTACAAAAGAAGAGATATTTGGTATGTTAGCCAAAACACTAAATTAGCTGTACACAAGACAGTATTCAAGCCAATTTTAACTTATGGATCTGAGAGCTGGGTCAGCAGTAAAACACTTGACCAAAGACTAGAGACCACAGATATGAGAGTCCTGAGAAAGATTAGGGGCATGAACAGATGGCATCAATGGCAGACTAGATTGCAATTACCACTCCTAAAGGCAAACTATTCCACTCACTCACTGCTATGTGAGAGAAAAACTGAGCTCTTACCCCTTTCTTGACTGCAGACAAATTTAACTTCCATAGGTGACCCAGTGACCCAGTGTTCTCTCCCCACTTTCCATATAATGAAAAATTACATCAGATGATATCCTATAGCATCCATTCCAATGTTTATAGATCTCTTTGCACCCATTTCACAGCTTCTTTATCCCCTTTGAACCTGGAAGACCAAATCTGCACACAGTAATCCAGTTGTGGTCTTATCAAAGCCTTATAAAGAAGCAAAAAGACTTACTTATCCTTACATGTAAAGGTTTGCTTCAACATTGTAATTATCCTCTTAGTTGTATTTACAATTTTGCTATGCAGCCTTTGAACTTCAAATTCCTATCAACTATTATGCCAAGATCCCTAGCCTAATCAGTTTCTTGTAGCATAACCCTGCTAATATAATATGCCGCTGGAAATCTCATCGTGCCAAAGTGGTGCATAACTTTACAGTTACTAACATTAAACGTTTTGTTTGCCCAAATTTCCAGCCTATTCAAATCCTTTTGTAAGCATTCCTGATCACCCTGCCTAGCTTTGCGTTATCGGCAAACGATTGCACATTTCCTATTAGACCCTTCATAATGTCATTAATGTATAGATTGAACAACAATGGCCTAAGGACTGAACCCAGAGGTACACCACTAGTCACCTTAAATCTGACAGATTCACTCCCAATACAACTTTCTGATATCTGTCTGTCAACCATACATCCAATAAAGTTATTCTTCCACATTCATTCTTTCTTTGATTGCAGCATAATGATAAAATTCTTTTGGATTACCTTTAGCTTGCATAGCTAATTTCTTTTCGTATTCCCAAATTTAGCTTTCCTCACAATACTCGTTACTTTTCTGGCCTGATCATTATATTTCATAACTTCTCTCACTCTTTTCTCATGATATTCTTTTCACATCATCTTCTTCTTATGGATCTCTTGCTTAATAAGGTTGCTTATCCATTTCACTCTATTTATTTATTTATTTGTTTTTTTTTTTACATAAAAAAAACCCAGTACATTTTGTATATAACTCACCAAAAAATAAAGTGCTCAGCTTGAGATTAACACACTTATGATTTTTAATGCGCTTTCCTGACAGAAAACGAAGACAATTTTCAACAATAAATACTTTATACAGTAAACAATTGACATACATGCGTGCTAAAGGATATTTCCCCCTAATATAAATTCGCTACTTATAATCACATGCGAGATACAGGCAGACACAATTTTAATGAAGATAAAATCTGATTTTTAAGTCACACTTTGAAAAATATATGAAAAGATGAAGGGTTACTACAGTTTATAGACCGTCTTATATCGAAACTGCATTGTATAAGTACCGCATTATACGAGAGTTACCTGTATTTCTTTTCTCTTTCTCTTATAATATTTGTTTATTGTTTCTCTGAAGTTTACTTGAGATAATAACAGTGTTTTTATAACTTATGAACATATTATGTAATTTATATTAAAGAATATAAATACCGATGCTTTTTTTTTACAGATATTAGTATAATTATTTCCTTCACAATTTATTCCATTCAGGTAAAGAAAATGTGTTAGCATCTCAAAATGAAGGAGTGGAAGGTCTAGCATTAGATTGGGTATCTAGTAATCTCTATTATATTGATAGCCGTAAAGGAACTCTCAATGTTATAAGCATTAATAATTTTCAGTATAGAAGAACTCTTCTACGAAACTTGAAACGACCAAGAGCTATTGTTGTTCACCCTAATAAAGGGTAAGTGAATTTTGCTTTATTGTGAAACTACAAATGATTCTTTTCTTTCTTTTTTTTTTATTTTTTGGCAAAATAGATAATGTCCTATTGAAGGTGATATGCAATACATAAGATATTGTAATATGTACAATGTACTATGTATTGTACATTATATGGAGAAGAACATATTATATGTTCTTCTCCAATGACAGAATTATTTATTATAAGCCTTAAGTCTCAAAAACTGCTCTATTATCAGAGTAATGATCTGAGACAGAACAGAGATACATAGAAGTGCAAATGCAGAATGAAACGAATACAACTTCTGGTTATTACTAGGGAAGATGGAGTTTTTTTTTATATAAATAATGTTTGTTAAATAATTTAATGGTTGCAACATTAAGTTACAAAAAATATTGGAAATGTCTTCTGCTACATATATAATGTGACTCTTTTTTGTAAAGCTTCCCAAGACTTTCCTCAAAATTTGTGAAGTAATTTTATTCAAACATTGGATATAAATATTGATCATTTGTCCTTCTCTTTCCTCAGTTATGTATGCGTGATTTTGGTAAACAAATTAAGTGATCTGGGAGTTCAGAGATCATTAGAAATGAATGTGCCATCAAAAAATTCATGAGTATCAAATTGTAAAACTTTCATTAAAAATTAGTGTGATTGTACACCATATTTATGAATATAGCTTTGTTTCACTTCATTATTATGCAGTTATTCAATGTATGCCACTAGAACCATTCTGAAAATGCCTGTGTAGTGCAATCATCAGAGTTACTTGCACCTTGGTTAGAAAGATCTGGATTTGAATCTTAAAACATGATGAACATTTATAATGGTTTTTCAAATTAATGAGTTTCTTATATAGAGGGTTTGCAGAGCTTCCCCCACCTTTCCAGAAACTTCCAGAAAGGGGGGCGGTTCTGCAACCTTGTTCATGCGCACACAAAATACACAGACAAATGAAAAATATTCTTGTTCAATAACAGAGCCAACAGTATTATTAGGATTATGAAAGACATTTCAGATTTAATTAGGCAAGAAATTATGTAAGATTGCAAGAAAGAAAGTTGTTGGTAGAATCTAGTTATGAAATCCTAGCGCCTATGTGGATAGATTTTAGGAAATGATTTGTATGCCTCTGGAGTCACTTGCTATAATGCTGAACTATAAAGCAGGAAATTATGACCAACTGAAGAGTATACTGAGCTCAATGGAAGGGTATCAGTTGCTGGATGGGAAGAATATCAACAATACATGGGAAGCATTTGAAAAATACTTAAATGATGCAGTATCAGAATGTGTCCCGAGGTTCAAAGAATAAATAGGGTAGGAATCAAATGGATGTGTAATCTTAAGCAAGAAATTTTGTAAGAAACAGATGATGTGGAAGGAATACTGTGTACGTAAGGATGATGTCTGTTATGAAAATTATAAACAGCAGGCTAGAATAGTCACAACTGTTGTATGGAAAGCTGAGTATGAAAAGAAACTGGATCTACAACCCATAAGAATTCTATCGATATGCTGCAAGTAGAAGAAAGAATGAATATGAAAGAATAACTCTTCTGAATGGTGTGAGGATGACAGATGCAGAAGAGGTTGTTCAACTAATGTACCCATTTTGCTAAAAGCTATCAACCTGGTGTATGCAACATTAAGTTCACTGCTACCTCTTTACTGAATGCAGAAACTCAGGTGTATGAAGAGGAGGTATTAGAGATGTTGCACAAACTGATTAACATTTCATCAATAGGGACTGATGGAGTATCACCACAGGTGCCTAAAGAGTATTCAGCTGAACTGGCTATTCCTTTGCCCAGGCTATATAACTTGAGTCTCAGAACAGGAATAGAAAGAATGCATGGTAATCCTATTGCACAAGGGTGGTGCAAAGATTGACCAATCAGTATCTCATGAATGGTGGTGAAGAATTTGGAAAAATTGGTTAGGGCTCACATTCAAAAATGGCTTTACTAAGGGGAGGTCTTGTTTTAGTGACTTGCTCACATTCTATAATAATGTTACCATTGAACTAGACAGGGGAAATAGATACACCATGATATGTTTGACTTTTGCTAAGGCTTTTAACAAAATACAGCATTGAAGACTGTTGCATAAATTGAAGAATATGAGTTTAGATTATAAACTCATATTAGCATAGATTAAAGGATGGCTTACTGACAGATATCAAAAAGTGGTATTACTATATGAGGTATGTGAGCCTGCAAGATTAACTAACTGGTCTAATGTTATTCAATCTGTACATTAACAATATTGGGAGGGATTTGACAGGCAATGTACAGCTATTTGCTGATAATGCAAAGATAGGTAGGATAATCAGAACTGCTGCTGCTGATATGCAGTATTTACAGAATGATTTGAATGGGTGGAATTGTGGGCATGGGAAAATGGATGTCAGTACAACATCAGTAAATGCAAAGGCATGGTGCTTTGGCATGATTAGATATCCATTGTTGTATTATATTGGTGGAATTATGCTAGAAGAAACTGATCAGGCTAGGGATCTTGGAGTGTTAGAAGATTGCAAGTTGAAGTGAAGGGGCCATGTTGAAAGATTGCAAATACAACTTGAAGATAATTGCAATACTGAAATTAACTTTCACATGTAAGAAAAGGATGTCATTTTGTATTTTTACAAGGTCTTGATAAGATCTCACTTGGGCTGTTGTGCACAAGTCTGATCTCCTGGTTTCTATCGTGATTCTGATACAGTAGAGAGAGAGTGTGCAAAGGCGAGTGTTAAAAATGATATCAGGATTGTGGAATACTGATTATCAAGACAGATTGAGAATTTGTAGACTACAGATACTAGCAAACAGGAGAAAGAGGGATGATATGATTGAAACTTAAAAACTTCTGAAAAGATCATACATGATTTCAGTTGATAAAATTTTTCATTTTATAGAGGGTGAAAAAAGGACAGGAGGGCATCCTGGGAAGCTGAGAATGAATGCTGCTAAGAAGGGAGTGAGAGGCTAGATTTTTCTCTCATTGGGTGGTGTGTGATTGGAATGGATCACCATTGGATGTTGTGTGTGTGCAGGCAGTGTGAATGAATTCAAGAATAAGCATGATAGCTGGTGCATGTAGTATGTGATCTCCCTCAATGAGTCCCTGATTCCCTGGAGGTCTCTCTTAATAATAATATTAATAATAATAACAAGACCCTCAATAAACTCACAAGTAAAATACTAAAACAAGCAAAAACATACCAAACTAATGACATCTTCTCCGAAGAATTTACACTAAGTGAACTAAATTCATCAATAGAGAAAACTGCACCTAATAAATCTCCTGGTAATGATCTTATCTTTGGTCATATGGTCAAACACCTTGGCAAAAATGCCAAAGAACAACTTCTGGACATTCTCAATACTGCCTCTTGGCGAACAGGCAAACTTCCAAAAGACTGGAAAAAATCAGTTATTGTACCCATCCTGAAACCTGACAGAAATGCTGCAGAATGTCAAAGTTATAGACTTATCCCATTAACTAGCATACTTTGTAAAATTACTGAAAGAATCATACACTCCAGGCTTATGCACTGGCTGACAAAAAATAAGAAAATGAACTACTACCAAACTACCTATAGAACCTGTCATTCGACAACAGATCAATTATTCCACTTCTGCCAAACAATAATAATAAACAAGAATACTCATTTCAGGAAAAACCAACAAAAAAGACAACTGCCATATTCCTTGATATGACTGCTGCTTTCGATCGTGCTTGGATCAAAAAATTAATACAAACAGTACATGATATTGGAATTAGAGGAAACACTTTAATCTGGATTGCTGATTTCATTAGAGGAAGAAAGATCAAAGTCAGAATCAATGCAGCAATATCAAAAGAGCAGAGAACATGGGCTGGTGTTCCCTAGGGCTCAGTACTCAGTCCCTTACTATTTCTTCTATGTGTTAATAACATTCATCCCTACCTTACAGAAGACACAAAAGTAACTTGCTATGCAGATGATATAGCCATCTGGCACACTAGTGCTAAAATCAAAGAATCAGAGGAGATTCTAAACAAATCCATGAGAGGATTAGAAAAATGGTCAGATGAACTTAAACTCAAAATCAACCCAGACAAAACAAAACTAAGCACCTTTAGTACAGACAGGAAAAATAGACATTCCTACAATCCCAAAGTCATGATCAACAACAAGCTAATTGAAAAAGTCACAAATCCAAAATACCTTGGTATTACGCTTGATCAGGAATTATGTTTTGCCCAACAGAGCTTTAAAAAAATTAAATATACTGAAAAGGCTTTGTGGAACAAATTGGGGCGCAAAGCCAAAAATCTTCAAAACTACTTACACTACACTAATAAGGCCAATGATGGAATATGCAGCACCTATCTGGTCACCTTTGGCCTCATCGGTAAAGAAAAAATTAGACAAAATACAAGCAAAAGCATCCAAGATTATCATTGGTGCAGTCTCATCCACTAACAACATCAGAGCCCAACAGGAATGTGGGCTTGACTTGCTGGAGGACAGACGAAAATTTGCCACTATAAAATTCATAAATAATATCAGAAGCTACCAAAGCGATCATATCTCCCTAAAAACTTATGAACATTGGAATCAAAATTGCAGACTTCACAAATCATCAACTTTACAATATGATGACACTTTCAGGAAAGAAATAGGTCTTGATCAGCTAAATGACCACATAAACAAAGAACCTCTATTTTCCAGTCTTAACCTTCAAATACTTCCATAAATCTAAACCTTACCGAACTCTGTACAAAAAAAGAACCAAAAGAAATGCTCAAAGAAAATGGTCTAAATACTCTCAACCTTCTTTCATCCTCCAAACAGGTTATTTGTTATACCGATGGATCGTCAGACACCAATATGAGTAATGGAGGCGCTGGTGTTCTTCTTCTACTCCCGAAAGGTGAAAAACTTTCAATAAAAGTTGGATCTGGGAGAATCGCTTCCAATTTTACCAGCGAACTGTACGCAATAAATAAAGCACTTGAAGCCTACTTAAAACTATCATCATCTCAACAATCTGAAGGAATTATAATTTACAGTGACTCAAGATCAGCTCTGGAGGCAATCAGAAATGGCAATACCAAGCTCATACAAGACATTCATAAACTCTTAAATCAACTAAAGTGTTTAGGAAAACGTTGCATTTATAATGGATTCCTGCTCATGTAGGCATTGATTACAATGAAGCAGCTGATAAATTAGCAAAAGAGGCCAGAGAACTCAACCAAGAAACTCACATGATAACTCTTGCTGATGCCAATGCACTAGCAAAAGCTAAACTAACTCCACTGAAATCAGTGATACAACATCAAATTCCCGAAATCAGTGCTGACAGAAAGACCTCCACCACGATAGCAAGACTACGAACAGGACATTATAGAGGAATGAAGATCAATACAGATGATACGAGAACATATAGAAACTGCAACTGCCCCAATACTGAGCTGACACCCACTCACATCTTTACTTGTCCAGCAATTACAGCAGCCTTGCAAGAAATGGATCCTAATCCTGAACAACAGCTCTATACAAACAAAATCATCGGCATAGCCAAAGCAGTGCAAGGAGCACACGGAAACATAAGACTCTTCAAAGGACAAGACAACAACAACAATAATAATAATATAATTTAAGTATAACATGTGTATTCCATAGTGCCCTTGTTTTCAATGCAATTTACAAATTTACCCAACTCCCTATGTATGTTAAAATTCTACACTAGTACAACAGAGGATTATGAAGCAAAATACAGTAGTTAATAGTTCATTATAGAACAACAATGTAATTCTGTTCTCCACTGTTTTTCATAACCAGTTTGTTCTATTAATTGAATTAATTTCTGTGTCTTTAGGAAGTCTTCTTAACCATTTCTTGGAGCTAATGCGAAATAAACAACTCATGATACTATTCTTATTCTGCTTACACCAAAATTAATGCACTGGAACTGAAAACACATGTAATAACTGAGATATCATTACTTAAGGTAAATACCATCCTGGTTGGCCAAGTGGCCAGCAAATCTGCTTTTCAACAGAAGCAGGCTTCAGGTTTGAATTTCCTCATGGGCATGGATGTTTGCAATGGGCTTTAGGGTGGAGGAATGAAGTGACTTGGAAAAGTTCTATGCTTGGTCTCTACAGCAGGATTTTAGCTTAATTTGTGAAAAAATCGATAAAAAATTAAAAATTGGAAGAAAATAAGCTAAAAGGGTCAACTACATTTACAGAATACAAATAATCTTATTAAAGAATTCTTCTTCTTCCTATGGCCTTATAGCCCAAATCGTGCCTTGGATTCTTGCATTTGTTGCCTACTATCCTGTCTGTCCAAAACTTGCTTCTCCGGTTTGGTGTTGCAATATGATGTGTTATTAAGTAATACTATCTATCCACCTTGTTCTTGAATTTACTCTTGGTGTTATAATCAAGAATTTTAGTATATATAATCTTCTTAAGAATATTTTCATTTTCCATATGAAAAAGATATCCTGCCCACTACAACTTTTTTTGAACTTGATTAAACTAGATATTGTAGGTTCTTTATGGAGTTGATATAACTCATGGTTGTATCTGATCCTCCAGAGACCATTATCATTCACTGGGCTAAATATTTTTCTAAGGATTTTCCTTTCAAAAGCTGAAATCATATTCTCTACCCTTGCCATAAATATCCAGGTTTCACATCTGTAGGTGAATTATCAATTTATATATTTGTATTTTGGTCTTCCAATGTATTATAGTAATTTACAGTAACATAAAAAACTAAGAGTCAGCTATATTCGCAAAAGACAAATAATGCTATTAAAAAATTCTACAGCAGCATCAAAAATACTAAGGTCAGCTATATTACAAACATCTTGTTCATACCAGGGAGACAAACTCCTGAAACTTCTCTATACCTGATCTTAACTGCTCTTAACCTGGTCTTAAGTACTGGTAAGTTAGTGTATGCGAAAGTTGCAGTGATAGAGAGGAATTGAGAAGGAGGGCAATGATAACTAATGAATGAATTAATACACAGGTTGTTAGAATGATGTAGAATTTGTGGACTGCATGTATGAGTATATATGCATTCCACAAACAAAAGAGGGTATATTTATATATGAGTCAACACTCATCACAAATTCAGTTACACTGAATTCAAAACGTGTCATTGACTATTGGTGGTATGTTTACTCTACTCTGCAATTTATTGTTTATTAAGTTGCAAATATTTTGTTGTCCTGATTTATATTTTTGTTTAATATGGAGAAGTTTTTATTTAAATGTCTAAGGTAAAGTGGCCAAAGGGAAGATGCTCATTGTGAAAATACAACTGGCATTCCTTCAGGCCAAGTAATAGAGTCATGGTACCTTCCCAGACCGATTCAACATTTGGTGCTGTGCGCAGCTATCATAATTGTTATTTAAGTTATGGATTTACATATACTGGATCTGAAAATCATCCACTTCCTGAGTGTGTTGTATGCAGAGAAAAATTGAACAATCAAAGTATGGTTCAAAGCAATCTGAAGAGACACTCTTTAATACTAAACACAATAATTTAATAGGTAAAGATACAGCCTATTTCGGTTATTTGCTCTCTTCTCAGGTAAAGCAAGTCAAGTAATGAAAAAAATAGCAACAATTGCAGGAAAGGCTCAAGTAGTGAGTTATAAGCAGTGATGAACTATAAGGGGCTCGCAGGGGCTTGCCCGAGCCCTTTGTTAAATTTTTCTCAAATTTGAGAGTACCTTGTTCTTATTGTTTACTTTTTTATTTTTTCAAAAAAAAAAAAAACACAATTTTTTCAAATATATTAAGCAACAAACTCATACGGTAACCTAACAAAGTGATTTTATTAAATAAAATATTATATTTACTGTTACCACCATTTTACAAATAAGAATTCACTTTTGGTAATCATATATAAATAAATGGGACTATAAATAATGCCCCTTGATTGGTACTGTTGATTATCATGTGAACTATAAAAACAGAAGAGAAATACAACGTATTTCAATATTATTGTGTTTAGATGATATTTATTTATTATTTATAGATTGTTTGTCATAAAAACTTCTATCGCAAACAAAACAAATTTATTTTGTTTATAAAAAATGCGGATTATTGCATATGTGCAATTAATAAAGATTTTATTCTTATTATATTTTGATAGTTAAAAAAATGTTTTTCTTATGCAAGATAAATTAACACAGATGATTGTGTGCAAATATTTCATATTTAGATCATGAAATATTTGTTTAAAAATGATAGCCTTTAGAGATTGATTTTTCCCCTCATACTTTTTGATTAAGGAGTACACAAGCTGTATTAATAAAAGTTTTTGTGTGAAATACGGCTTTTTTTTTTGACGATGCGAGCCCTTTGTTAAAATTTCCATAGCTCACCACTGGTTATAAGGTAGCTAAAATAATTGCCAGGAACATGCAGCCATATTTATACAATTACATAAACTTTGATTTTACCTGCTTGTTGTAAAGAAAATAGTTAAATCTGTTTTAGGAGAGGCTGCTGAGAGGGAGATGTTAAATTTACCTCTGTTGAATGATACTATTTCTCGCTGCATAGAAGACAGGTCCTCTGACATTCAGAAATGAGTAGCCAAAGAAGTATATGGCAGTGAAAAAGTTTCACTTCAACTGGATGAGTCAACAGACATAAGCAAAAAATGCCAACTACTGAATTACATAAAATTTTTGGACAGAGAACTGTTCAACTGTTGTTGAACAGTTCTTATCATGCATTGAATTACCTGTTACATCAACTGGATCAGACATATACAATTCTATGACAGCCACATTGGAAGAAAATAAGCTATGTTGGGAAAAATGTATTTCAGTGTGCACTGATGGTGCACACTGAAATACATTTTTCACTGAAATACAATGACTGGTCAAATTAAAGGTTTTATTTTAAGATTAAAGCAAGATTTTCCTAAGGTAGGGTCCACTTGTTGTTTTATACATCGAGAAACTTTGATAGCTAAAACGATTCCTGAAGCTCTGAGAAGCTTAATGGGCTCAGTAATTGTGATGGTTAACTACATTAAAACTATATCAGTTAAGACTAGATTTCTCAAAGTCACGGGCAAGGAAGCAGGAAATCGTCATGAAACACTGGTCCTTCACACTGATATTCGCTGGTTGTCCAAAGGTAATGTACTCTCCAAGTTTTGCTGAGGAATGAGTTATTAGAAATTTTTGCTACAGAGACCTGAGTATGCCACCCTGATTAAAGATGAGACAGGTGTTCAAAAGTTGCTTACTTGGCTGATTTTTTGGACATTTAAACGGCCTGAATGCAACTATGCAGAGGAAGGAAGAAAACCTCTTTACATCAAGTGACAAGCTGAATGGATTCTTAAAAAAATTAAAATATGGAAGGCAAATATGGAAACAATGATCTTGAAATGTTTCCTCTCACAGATGATACTGATCCAGAGATTACTTCTTGCTTAATTTTAGAAAATCTCTCAGTTTTGGAGAATAAACTACAGCATTATTTTCCTTCCCTCAATGTGACTGAGTACAATTGGGTCCATAATCCCTTTGCTGTTACTGTTGTAGTGGGCTCAGTAATTGTAATGGTTAACTATATTAAAACTATATCAGTTAAGACTAGATTTCTCAAAGTCATGTGCAAGGAAGCAGGAAATCAGCATGAGACACTGGTCCTTCACACTTTATACAAAACATCTATCATTAAAAGAGGCAAAAGAGTTAGCAGAACTTCAGGCTGATTGAATTTTTCAGCTCAAGTTTAGGGAAACAACAACACTACTTCAATTCTTGAATTTGGCAAAAAAAAGAGTTCTCAGTATCTACACCACTACATTTTTTGACAACTTACTTGTGCGAGCAGGGATTTTCTGCATTGGCCAACATTAAAAGTAAGAAATAGGAGTGACTTCTTAATCAAGAATTACAGGTGTGTTTGTCTGTGATTTGATCCCGTATTAAACAATTGTGCAAAAGTGAAAAAGTCTATATTTCTCAATAAATTATAAAAACGATGTAATTATTAACTCATTAGTTTTAACCATTCCAGTGCATATTACTTACAATTTACTTGTTCCTTTTGTATTAATAAATAACTCTGTTGAAAATATTTAATACCCATTTTATATTTCCTCATATATTCCCATTTTAATAAAAATACTTTTTGCTGTTTTTTTCTTGCAGCACAGTAACGCAATTTCATGGCACACTCTTGGAGAAACACTGTAATACAGTGACAACTGAGTTGGATAAAGGGTATGGCTACAGGATGATACTGCTGGATTTTCCAAAGGCCTTTGACATGATATCACACACAACTCTGTTACTCAAACTACAGCAAATTGGGAAGAATATTACACTGGTGATATGGATAAAAGGGTGACTGATGGAGAGATACCAAAAAAGTAGTATATGGAGGAGCAGACTCTATGATAAGGCAGATGACTAGTGGTGTGCTACAGTGCTCACTGCTTGGACCACTGCTGTTTACTTTCTACATAAAGGATATAGGAAATAATTTGAGAGGAGATATTCAGTTGTTTGCTGATGATGCAAGGTTGGATAGAATAATAGTCAATCAAGATGATATAGAGAGCTTGTAGGATGATTTGAATAGGCTGACAACATAATAGATGTCAATTTAATGTGGACAAGTATAAAGTTATGCATTTTAGGATACAAAGATTATAAACTGTGTATCACATTGAGGGAACTGCACTTCAGGAAATTGTTGAATGCAGGGATTTGAGGGGTAGTAGTAGTAGTAGATAGAGAGCTGAAGTTTAGAGAGTATATTGCTAAAGTTGCCAGGATAGCTCACAGGAGTACTCGATCATTGAAGAACTCACTAACAAGCAGCGATAAGGGAGTTATCATTCCTCTTTATAAAGCTTTGATATGACCACATCTGGATTACTGTGCTCAGGTCTGGTCACCTGGGTTTCTTGGGGATGAGGAAGTGGTGAAGAGGATCCAGATGTGAGTGACCACTCACTAGGAATACTCCCTATGTCACAGTGGTGTTCAACCTTTTTTACTGTGCAAGCTACTTTTCTATACTAAGTTATTCGGCGATCTACTCTCTTATATAGATCACGTTACCCCAACTTGATATCTGATTATGCACAAATCAAACAACATTTTCCATTTACCATTGTAAAGAAATAATCCATTTCCCATTCCTTGTGAAAATGATACGTCTTCGATTTCTTTGATACACTCATGATTATCCTCAAATTAAAAAAAAAAATAACTTTTAAATATTTTATTAAAATAAAAAATGTTTATAACTTATCAATTAGCAAACAAAATAATGGTAAATCCAACGATAAATTTAGAGCAACTGAAACTCAACTGAAATTCTAACAGTGGGTAGTGGGAAGTGTGTGATGTAGTTACGAGTAAACACAATTATAAACGAAACGCATAAGATGTGCTTTGCTTATAATCGTATATTCACTCGGCTCACTGTTTGATTTCCACTGATCCAAATTAATTCATTTACCTAACCTTATAAGAAAACTACTAATTTGACAATTTTAACGAAAAATAAATAAACAATAGTAATACACTTAAAGAGAATTAAAAAATAATACAAAATAATCATCATCATCATCAAATTCCTGCCATGTACCCTCAAGGGGTGTACAGGATATGATAGTACAAATGAAAAATTTACATCATTTCTAACTTCCTATCTACAATTTTCCTCCAAATCAGCCTGTTACTTGTCAAAACTCCAACATTATCAGATCTTATATTTCTGTTGTCTAAGGCACTTTGTACTGTATCAATCCACCTATATCTTGGTCTTCCTCTCGGTCATTTTCCTGCCAACCTGGCAGAGAACACTTGTTTGGCTAATCTTTCCTCACCCCATTCTATTTAAGTGACCATACCATCTGAGGTTAGTTCTGCTAATGCATTCCTGGATGCTGATAATGTCAAGTTCTTTCCTAATATCCTCGTTTTTAATATGATATTGCCATTGATGCCATCTGTTCATGCCTCTAATCTTTCTCAGGACTCTCATATCTGCGGTATTTTGTCTTTGGTCAAGTGTTTTACTTCTGACCTAGCTCTCAGATCCATACAAAATACAAAATAATGATAAATAAAATATTATGTTTTCAGTTTTAATTAAATTTGTAAGTAAGGAGGAATATACAAGAGATCGACCAAAAATCGCTTCGCGATCGACGGGTTGAATATTACTGCCCTATGAGGATAGATTGAAGGTTTGTGCATTGCAAAAGTTAGTTAATAGGCAAAAAAAAAGGGGGGGGGATATTATAGAAACATATTCTGTTACTTAAAGGCTTTTATAGGATTGATAGAGGGGAAATGTTTCAGCACAGAGCGGTTAGCAAGGGCATGAGGACTAAATTTTTTACCTGGAGAATGGTGAATGAATGGAATTGGTTGCGTGAGTCATTTATGAGTGCTTTGCCTTTTTATTATTATTATTATTATGTGACACCGTCACAGAGTCCAAAGACTCATTGAGGGAGGGCACCTACTCTATAACTCTCCATCTCCATCACTCAATTCACCAACTACAACGAACCACATCATCTACTCCAATGCCATCTACTGCCCATCACCAGCACCAGTATTTTTCACAGACAATCACAAACAACTATGCCCATGTCAGGATTTGAACCCACAGCCTTTTGGCTGGAGAGCGGATATGCTAACCACTCGGCCAACCAGCCATCTTTTAATGGTTTCAAGGAGAGGTATGATAGATATTGTGTTGGTAGTTTTGGTCTCCCACGATGAGTTTTAGGATTGCATGGTGGTGCCCTTGCAATAATAAAAATAATTATAATAATAAAGCTGTTAAACCTGTTACACATTTATTACTGTAGGTGTGTGTACTTTATTGATATGCCAATAGTTAGATCACACAGTACTTTATTAATATATTATGACAGTGTTGATTAATATGATCATACAATAATTTATTAATACATTATTATATTATATAATAATATAATATAATTATATCATGCAATAATATAATAAAGTAAGTATTATATTATATAATGTAATTTCTTCAGTTAGTTACTGATATATATAATGTGTAATATTAACTGCCTTTATTTTATTTCTAGATATGTGTTTTATTCTGAATGGGATAGACCAGCAAATATCAGCCGAGCATATCTTGATGGTACTAATGTAATGGTGTTTCGTGGTGTTTTGTTGGGTTGGCCCAATGGTTTAGCAATTGATTACCAAAAGGATCGTTTATATTGGTGTGATGCTCTTTTAGATCATATTCAACATGCTAATCTTGATGGTACTGATGTTCAAACAATTAACTCACCTCGTATCAAACATCCTTTTTCTTTGGTAGTTTATGGTGGTAAGTAGTTAGATGATTTTATGTTCATTATTGACAGTGTTAAATGTGTTTCTTAAGAAAATGTTTAGTGTAAGAAGGTAATGTAAAGTATATATAATATAGTTATGTCTAATTTCACATTCCTTTTATATATTAGTGTTAATTGCCTGCTCTGTAATCTTCAAAGAAAGTATCACACATTATCATAACAGCAGAATAGCAATATCTCTAAAACTGTTGGCATAATCCTGACACAAACTACCATATTTAATTTGCCATCTTCATTGAAAATTGTGCCTAAATAGCTGATGCATTTTATTCAATAAATTTTCTATTGAGAATACAGTCAAAGTTTTCCATGATCCTGCCTAGCTTCATAGTTGTGATGTTTATTGCTAATTTGCATGCAAAAGTCGTTACAGCTGTTATTCTGAAGATAGCATGGTTGGCCAAGCCAAGTCCTGTTTTTTTTTCAGCAGCAGAACAACCTGAGTGGCCTAAATAAGACAAGCCACAAGACTAAAGAATTTGGTAGGCATCTGGATAGTTGAGTGGAAGAAGCTTGTCTTTCTCCACTCAACTTTCCAGAGGAAAGGGTACAATTTGTTGAGAAGCCTCAGAACTTTCACAATACTTTCTGATATTCCTGTAGCATAAGGAAGAGGAATGCAATTTATTCCTTGTGCACAGAGGCAGGGAGCCTAAAACTATTAAATTCTTTGGTTATAAAGGACTTGTTAAATTTCTTTGTTAATAATGAAACTTGCCTATTATGGACTTTTTTCACCTCATAAACAGAGGCACATGTCAGAACATGTGCTTGAGACTTCCTTGAGATTGCTAGTAAAGTCTATTATTAGCTGTAATAATACTTTTCAGAGGAAACTACCTTATTCTAATCCATCATTTCCTGAATTGAAAGCTCTTAAATTTCTAAAGAAAAATAACAATCCTGTTATCATAGGAGCTGACAAAGGAGGCAAAGCAGTAGTTGCAAGGTGGAAAAGAATATTTTAAGAAGGTTTTCTTGCTGCTATGATTTTTCTACTCATCGTCACCTCTTGTCTAAGCCTACCTAGTCTAGCCATAAATACTACTACAACTTGAACAGCAATAAATCTTTAATCTATCAGTAAATCATTTACCTTTCAGCACATACAAGTTGCATTTTGAACACTGAGTTCATATATCAGCACTCAGTGTTCAAAATGTCCCACTTTTGCCTTCACGCACGACCAAAGTCTGTGAGGACATATATCAATGGCAACATGCACAACATCCAATGGAAATGCTGCCACTGCTCATTCCAAATCATCCACCTTCAGACTGGCAATGCAGGGGTGTTGTTTCTTGCATGCTACTCTCTCAAACTCTGACCATAATTTGAAACCCAACGAATTCAGATCAACACTTCCAGATAGTCATATGTGGTTGGGCACATCCACCTCCAACCACTGTTGTGTGGTCCTTGCCTTGTATGCAGAGGCTTAATCTTGTTGGAAAGTCCACTGCCAACGAAACAAGGTATTGTTCAGGTGCCAAACCACAGGTTCCAGCATGGTGTTTTGATACACTTTGGTGGAGGTTTTGACCCCTTGCTCTCAGAAATGCAACTTGGATACAACTGATACATCACCCCACTAAATCATCACTGATCATCAACAATTGTTTTGGTGGTTAAACAACTCTTCATTGATGAAAATCTTTCATCTGTAAAGAGGATATCTTTGTCTGTTGTTCACATATTGCCAGAAAAGTGCCTTTGATTTTATCAGCATCTGTCATATAAGTTGTGGTGTTAGAAAGTGTTCAGTAAAACGATGATAGGCTTTCATCTCCCCAGTCATCAGTTAGTACATGTGATATCGTTCTCTGCAAAACGTTCATCTCTTATGACGTCACTTTCTGCTTTCTCAAAGGATTATGGTGGAGGCATGCCTTCACAAGCTGTTACATTCTAATGCAGTTGTTTATTTTTTAATGGTATATATATTAGAATACAGAATAATGAGTAAATAATTATTTATTAACTTATTGCTGATATTTCGCTGGTATTATAACCAGCATCTTCAGAGCACAAAAACACAGTTTGTCACAATACGCGAGACTATAACAACATGGGGTAATCAACGGACTAGTTAAACAAAATTGTAGCAGCAACACAAAAACTAAAGTCCTGATTTTGGCACCCTCTATCTGAAGAAGAAAAAAATTGCAGCTATCACACAAGACTAGTGTCCTAAACAGAGAAAAAACCATACTAGTTTTTTCTTAAGATGACTGTCTCCCAGATTTTAGGCAAATTTATACAGCTATATTTGTTGAGATTTGGAGTGTGTTTCAGGGCTTCTGTTGCCTCTAAGAACAATCTCTCCGACTTGTAAGAGCTTCTGTGCAGTACTTTTATGTTCTTCCAGTTGATCCTGTGTGCAGGGGTATCCAGAGCATGGTCTGCTAGGCCCAACTTGCCATAGTGATAATGCCGGATGTATCTTTTATGTTCACTAATGCAGATGTTCACAGTTCTTCCTGTTTGACCATAGTAGGCTTGATTATATGAGCAAGGTACTTCATAGACACCTAGATGTGATAAAGGAGGAATGCTGTCCTTGGGTGAACGGATAAGAGTTGCTAATATGACGGTCTAAATATGGTGCATAGTTCATGTTTATTAAGAATTCTAGAAATCTTTTCGGATGTGCCTTTAATGTATAGGATGGTGACTGTTTTGTTGTAGTTCTCTGTGGTGGATAGTGGGAGGGATTTCTTAGGAGCGTTTAGTATTTTGTTTATCTTATGGGGATTATAGCCATTGGCCAAGAAGGTGTGGCGTAAGTGAGCCAGTTCAGCAGCAAGAGCATTGTCATTGGAACAGATTGCTCTTGCTCTGTGGGTTAGCGTTTTTAAAATGCCATACTGTTGAGAAGGGTGATGGTGTGATTGTTTGTGTAAATATCTCCCTGTATGTGTGGATTTTCTAAAAACTGAAAATGACAAGGAACCATCTGGAAGACATGTGATAAGTGTATCCAGGAAGGGCAGACAGTTATTAGCTTCCAGTTCCATTGTAAAGTGGATTTTTGGATGTTGGCTATTTAAATTCACTAAGAATGTTTCCAATGTCTCTGGGCTATGTGGCCAAATAGCAAGCACATCGTCACATAATGTAGCCAAAGTGTTGGTTTGAGAGTGGCTGTATTGATAGCTAGTTTTTCCACGTGTTCTATGTAGAAGTTGGCTAACGGGGGAGGGGGAAGCCCATGGCTGTCCCATCTATTTGTTTCTATATTTTCCCTTTCCATGTGAAACATCCTGCATGTATTGTGAATTTTAATAGTTCAAATATATCGGGGGGGGGGGGGAGTGTGACTTCAGTAGATTGTGGGTTTCTATTAGTGGTACATTTGTGAATAGTGAGGTGATATCAAATCTTACCATTAAGTCTGAGCTTTTTAGGGTATGGTGTTGTAAGATGCTTTTTAGGTGGGCTGAATTTTTGACAAAGGTGGGAGAATTGTTTGTGAGAAGAAACTAGTAGAGGTTGTTTTCTCTGTTTAGGACTCTAGCTTTGTGTGATAGCTGTATTTTTATTTTATTTTTTTCAGATAGAGGGCGCCAAAATCAGGACTTTAGTTAGTCTGTGTGTTGCTGCTACAATTTTGTTTAACTAGTCCGTTGATTACACCATGTTGTTATAGTCTTGCATATTGTGACAAACTATGTTTTTGTGCTCTGAAGATGCTGGTTATAACACCAGCGAAATATCAGCAATAAGTTAATAAATAATTATTTACTTATTATTCTGTGTTCTAATATATAATCATTAAAAAATAAACAACACGTATGACGAAACACATAAGTCTGTCTACACATTTAAGGATTCTTTACGGAAATGATATCGTATGCAAGACACGACAATATGGTAAATGGAAGTTAAAATTAGCGCGGCAGGTTAGCCTTCTTAAAGAGGTGCCGAGACACCAATTTAATACTGAACTGTGTAAAAATCAAAAACAAGTTCCACTCGGCCAAAGCCCAACGCATTTATAATTGAGTGAGTATTGCGCTATTATGAGAACAAATTAACGCCACTCGTCTGGAGTTAGCAAAATCAAATTCAACCATCAACGTGCTACGTGAATTACTATATTATATTCTGAATACGGAACTATGGGAGATTGTAGACAACATTACCGACGCAACGGCTAAAAAAGAATTCAACATAGTCAAAAACTGGCACCAAAAAAAAAGTTTGAAAATCTCCAACAATGCAGCGCTATGCAATGACTGCAATTACAACAAGATTGCATTGTCATGAATTTATCATCTCTCACCTTTAGCAAAGAAGCCGCTAGTGCTTTAAGTCGAGGGCACAATTTTGCTGTGACTCCGAAACACGTTCCAAAAGCCGAAATAATGGCGTCCATCGAACGGGGAATATACGACCTGCCTCCAACAATAGCTAATAACATACGTTTAGATGTGGCCAACATCCTAATCAAATCTAAGCCTCCCAATCATTGCTGTAAAAGAGCTACAGAATAATAGCCAGATTATCATAACAAAAGCAGACAAAGGGAATGCAACTGTGGTGATGGACACAACAGAATATGAAAACAAAATGCACACTTTTACAAGATTAGTCAACATACAAAATTATAGATCACAATCCCACCAACACACAAAAGAATAAGATACGTAAATTATTGAAAAAAGTCACTTCCTGGTCCAAAGACACAGTAAACAAACTCAAGCCCTTCCATGTTAAAACACCTAGAATTTATGGAGCACCAAAAATTCACAAACAGGGTACACCCTTACGCCCTATTGTGGATAGTATAAATAGTCCCACATTCAAACTGGCTGGACATTTAGCTAAGCTACTAGCCACTCTCGCAAACAATTCTCTCTCCTTTGTCAAAATTCAGCCCACCTAAAAAGCATCTTACAACATCATACCCTAAAAAGCTCAGACATAATGGTAAGCTTTGATATCACCTCACTATTCACAAATGTACCACTAATAGAAACCCTCAATCTACTGAAGTCACACTCCCCCCCCCGATATATTTGAACTATTCAAATTCACAATACATGCAGGATATTTCACATGGAAAGGGAAAATATACAAACAAATAGATGGGACAGCCATGGGCTCCCCCTCCCACCCATCAGCCAACTTCTACATAGAACACATGGAAAAACTAGCTATCAATACAGCCACGCTCAAACCAACACTTTGGCTACATGACAATGTGCTTGCTATTTGGCCACATGGCCCAGAGACATTGGAAACATTCCTACCGCATTTAAATAGCCAACATCCCCAAAAAAACCACTTTACAATGGAACTATAAGCTAATAACTGTCTGCCCTTCCTGGATACACTTATCACACGTCTTCCAGATGGTTCTTTATCATTTTCAGTTTTTAGAAAATCCACACATACAGGGAGATATTACACAAACAATCACACCATCACCCTTCTCAACAGCATGTCATTTTAAAAACGCTAACCCACAGAGCGAGTGCAATCTGTTCCAATGACAATGCTCTTGCTGCTGTACTGGCTCATTTACGCCGCACCTTCTTGGCCAATGGCTATAATCCCCATAAGATAAACAAAATACTAAATGCTCCTAAGAAATCCCTCCCACTATCCACCACAGAGAACTACAACAAAACAGTCACCATCCCATACATTAAAGGCACATCCGAAAAGATTTCTAGAATTCTTAATAAACATGAACTATGCACCATATTTAGACCGTCATATTAGCAACTCTTATCCGTTCACCCAAGGACAGCATTCCTCATTTATCACATCCAGGAGTCTATGAAGTACCCTGCTCATGTAATCGAGCCTACTATGGTCAAACAGGAAGAACTGTGAACATCTGCATCAGTGAACATAAAAGGTACATCCGGCATTATCACTATGGCAAGTTGGGCCTAGCAGACTATGCTCTGGATACCCCTGCACACAGGATCAACTGGAAGAACATAAAAGTACTGCACAGAAGCTCTTACAAGTTGGAGAAATTGTTCTTAGAGGCAACAAGTGCCCTGAAACACACTCCAATAAATATGGCTCTATACATTTGCATAAAATCTGGGGGACAGTCAACCTAAGAAAAAACTAGTACGGTTTTTTTTCTGATTAGGACTCTGGTCTTGTGTGATAGCTGCAATTATTATTATTTTATTTTTTTTTTATTTTTTCATATAGAGTGCGCCAAAATCAGGACTTTAGTCTTTGTGGTGCTGCTACAATTTTGTTTAACTAGTCCGTTGATTACACCAGGTTGTTATTGTCTCATGTATTGTGACAAACTATGTTTTTGTGCTCTGAAGATGCTGGTTATAACACTAGCGAAATATCCGCAATAAGTTAATAAATAATTAGTTACTTATTATTCTGTGTTCTAATATATACCGCTAAAAAATAAACAGCATGTATGGCGAACACATAAGTCTGTCTACAAATTCTAATGCAGTGTGGTCAATCTGTTCTTTGACTATTAGATGTGTCTTCTGTATCTTTATAATGGTTAGCAGTCTGATACACAAACATCCTACCGATCCCATGTGTTTTTAGCATGTTGAAATTAATAGGTGGTTGCATCCCAGCCTTGTGAAGTGCTAGTACAACTACACAGTTCTCATAATCTACTCACTTCATGTTAACAAGTACAGCTAGACAACTCTCTCCCTTCTGATGAATATGTGAATGTTGGCTCTGTGACACTAACAGAACTGGGCTCACACAATTCTGTGGGCAGCGCGGGGGTGTGTGAAATTGTAACAGTATTTA
This sequence comes from Typopeltis vanoorti, assembly GCF_054136105.1. Lineage (NCBI taxonomy): Eukaryota > Metazoa > Arthropoda > Arachnida > Uropygi > Thelyphonidae > Typopeltis > Typopeltis vanoorti. The sequence goes on along the minus strand of NC_143571.1, from coordinate 36,311,918 downwards.
TGGCAAGGCTATATATTTAGCCATATCACACTTAATAAATAGATTGATAATGTCTCCAGTTGGGGTGAAGATTTAAAGAAAAAACTCAAAATCTTCTACTCTCATCCTCCTAGAATATATGGTCTTCCAAAAATCTTTTAAGACCTGACATCAGTTGTATTCGCTGTCCTATAATATAAAGTTTCTAAATATCTGTCAGTGTTGCCATCTACATTAGAAACTTTATTATGTGGGGACAGCCAACCCATTCTGAAGGACCTAAATGATGATCACAAAGAAACAACACTATTTGAATTTCTTACAAAAATAAATTCCTTCCACCAGAAAATACAGTTTACGTTAGAGCTTGAAAAGAATAGCCAGTTGCCTTTTCTAGATACACTAATCAAGAAACAAGAGGATGGACAAATCCAGCTCACAATCTACTGCAACTGGACGTTACCTGCACTTCAAATTGACTCACCATATTGCACATAAACTCAGCATAATTCATAAGCTTAAGAATAGAGTGACCAACATTATCTCAAAAGAAAAAGATCTCCTTGATGAACTCACTCTCATATCTCAGACCCTGGTAAACAACGGTTACCCAGGAAATATAATCAAAAAGATTCTTCATAGAAACCCTCCACAACAGCAACCTTCTGTCATACAATATACATCGTCCATCGTCATCCCTTATGCAGGCTCAGTGTCAACAAAAATTGCAAAACTCCTTAAGTCCTTCAACATCAGAGTTGCTCTTAAACCAATCAAGACAATATGCGAGATTTTAAGATCACCAAAGGACATTAATGCCTTCTTCAATAAATATACAACATTCCATGTTCCTGTGGATTAAATTACATAGGGCAAACATCGAGAAGCATGGAAATTCGAAAAAAAAGAACATGTAGGAGATGCGAACAACAACAACAACAGAACAGAACAGAACAGATACTTCAGGATTAGCCCATCGCTTCTCGATCACTAACCACACCATTGATTGGGATAAAAGCTCCATGCCCTATATAGAAGAGGATTTACAATGTAGAAAGTTTAAAGAAGTTGCTGTGGTACTCTGCTCTGGAGAAAATGTAAACAGAAATCAAGAATTGATTCTGAAAAACATCTGTAAAAGCCTAATAAGTTTGCTCAGCTTACCAGAATTTCATTTTGCTAAAAACTATATAACGCACTCAAAAAACAATGACTAATACACCATGTTCCATCCTTATGATGTTACGCATCAGTTTAATTTATTTCATAGTGTTACTCCATTCTTTTTTACTAGCAAACGTTGAGTCCCATGTACTGTTACACATGTCCTGAAGAAGCCGGACAGAACTGCTGGCGAAACTTGTAGACAATTGTATATATTTTTGAAAAAATCTCTGGTCAACTAATAAAGCCAATATAAAGTTCAAGTTTAATATTTAATAAGTGACCAAATACAGCATAGAGATAAAATCCGTAGTTTCATTTAGGCCTTTCAGATATTATGATTAGCTTAGATATAGTCTTTTTCTCACCAGCATTCTTTTTTCCTTCTAACATCATCAAGCTTTCCAGTGTTGTTTCCCATTCTAGTTACTTTAATGTTCAATCTGTTGATAAATTATATCAACAGGTTGAAGGTATAATGTGGAAAATCCTCATTCTTCCATGTTTGCAAAGTACTTTATGGAGTGCTATGAAGGTCATCTCCTTATTGATGATGCACCTAAACATACACTCTGGTACAAATATATTTGCTGTGTATATTATAAATGATAAAAAATTATATTATTGTTTTAATCCTTTATCCAAAAGTATGAAAACCAAAGTTTGCACATGAAGTATCTTTATGACTAGTTTACTTGTACAGTTATCTTCTGTATACATTTTTTAGCAAATAACTATAACTCTTATAAAATAGACAAAATGCACTCTCCCTTCCTATCCCCCAAACCTGACACAAAAGCTCATAACAAAATCATTCCTACCTCTTGTATCCAGGGTGCATCTGAAAAGATAGCTAAAATTATTCATAAATGCTATCTTCTTGCCACTTTCAAACCCCACATCTAGCCTGCTACCTTCATTTGTTCTCCAAAGGATCAGCCTCATCTTCTCATGTATCCTGGAGTGTATGAGTGTATAGAGGTCTTTGTACCTGCAACTTAGCCTATTTTGGACAGATAAGTAGATATATTAACATTTACCTTGAAGAACATAAGAACTACATTTGTTTTCCTGTTTGTGGCAAGTTAGGACACACAGACGATCTAGGTACTCCTAACAGAATTAAATGGAAGAAGACAGCTGTGTTGCATAGAATTTGCTATAGGTTTGAAACGCATTTTAAGAATCAACATTGGCTAGAAAATATCTCGAACCTCAATAAGTATGGCTACATTAATTTGCCTATGTTTTGTGAGATAGTCATTTTAGGACCACATTTAGCTTGATGTCTCTGAATTAGCTTTGATTTTTTATCTGATCCCAAGAGGACAACTTAATAGTACATTAGTTCCTTTTCAGATTGTCTCTGTAATATTCTGGTTGAGTTCTGTTTATCAGACCACAGTTGTAATTTGTGCTCTGAAGATGCTTAACTCAGTGAATTATTTATTTATTTTATTTTTCTGCTGGTGGTTATACCATAAAAGCACTATTATGAAGAAATTTGCACTCCTGGTGCTAATAAGTCCCATTATTTAGGGCACAAAATTCAAGTGGTTCTGATTATTGTTAGGATAAATTTCAGTCTCTGATCATTTAATTTCTTTTTGAGAGGGCTGTTGAAAAGGAAATTGCTATAGCGAAACTTCCTATAGCAAACATTTAGCATTGCTTTACTCCTTGCATATTTACATTATTTTGAAAGTTGATTGTAATAATAAATGACTTATTAAAATATTTGTTCTGCTACTTGAAGTTGAACATGAAATTATATGTATTATATAAAAAAATTCAAAATTCTTATAGAATGGCTCTATGTAACGGATTGGCGGTTGGATGCTATCCTTCGAATGAACAAAGTTACAGGAGAACATGAACAAACTGTTGCCAGTGTTGAGGAAGGTAGTCGCCTGTATGGAATTAAAGTATTCAGTCATGACAATCAAAGAACTGACAGTAAGTGAACATTTGGTCTACTATCACCATTTTTCTCTCTCTTATCTTCTGTCTCTCAGAGATATAATGCAGTATGAAATGCAACATTCAGTTTAAAAAACAGAGGAAACCTCAGATTTCCTGTCTCTTTCTCTCTCTCTTAATCTGTGAGTCATATTATTGCAGTTTATAACTGAATAGTATGATTGATAGATCACTTCTCTCTCTCTCTCTCTCTCTCTCTCTGTGTGTGTGTGTGTGTGTGTGTGTGTGTGTGTGTGTGTGTGTGTGTGTGTGTGTGTGTGTGTGTGTGTGTGTGTGTGTGTGTAGGAGAAACTTTCTATAGATAGCATAATTTATTTATTTATTTAGCATTTGGCTAAGAACACACACACACACACACAAAAGAAGGACGTACAAGACAATAAAATATATAAGAGATCTATAAAAGGATACAGTGTGAGGTGACACTATAGTCATATATACATATAAAAATAAACAAGTAAGCATAAAATTAAAATTGAATGTCTAAGTTCAACAGCCAATCAACAGCATCTGTAGAAACTGTTATAAAGTCAGTTACAAGTCCCATATAGGCTCTGTGAGGAGAGTCAAGCATGATATGTTATATAGTTCAGTTATTTTTACCACAATCACAAGATGAGTTTGGTCTTATACCCCAAGTAAACAAGGAAGATCAGTACCTACGATAGTTGTTGCTGATCCTATTTAGGGAGGTCCATATTTTTTGAGATAGGTCGAACCCTAATGGAGGGCTGTTTGGGTTAAAGATAGTCTGTCAGATTACCAGGGCTTGAACAGTCCATTCCATGTGCCATGCCTCAGTGACAAGTCATTGTGCCATTATAATAGGTGGAATTATAAGTTGTGTAGAGGCCTAAGTCTTGACTAAGCCTCTGTGATGTAAAGCTGTCAATATCAGACTGTATAGGAAGCAGTGTAGATAGCATAAGAAAAGATTCATCTAGTAGTATGGGTCTGGTGATGAAAATGTTTAGAAATAGGAAGCAGTGATTATTTTCAATTTCTACTGTAAATTTTATTCTGGGGTAAGGCTATTGACTGCATTTAAGACATACCTGTGTCCTGGTCCTGTGGCCATACCACAAATATATCCACCTGTATCCATTATAAAATTATTTACACAGGGCATTGATATCAGGTGGAGATTTTTTTTCTGATTATGGTGGAGTTACTTTTAGTGGGATATTCCTGAACAGTGGTGCCATGTCAAAACTCACAAGTAAGACAATTTTTTAAATTATTTTGAATTCCTAGTAATGGTTCAAAATGTAGCGAATTTTTAACACATGAGGAACTTTGATTTCTGTGTCGTGTCAGTTTGTTCTAAATATTTGGCTAAATTAAAACAGGGCTATCTGTATTATTAGTTATGGGCCAAAGTGGTTTATTATTTTATGGATCAATCTGTACATACATACAGGGAGAATGGTGTTAGTATGGAGATAATTTACTTGTTATCTATTCATTAGTTGCTGCCTTTTTTTTTTTTTTTTTAAATATTTAGTGATTTTATTCCATTGAGAAGAGATAGGATTTCTCTCCATTAACAGATATATATATATACTTTCTTAAAAGAGTTAACATTTTATTTGTGTGTATGTGTGTGTGTGTGTGTGTGTGCACGCGTGCATCAGTTAAGTTGTTAGTGACTTGCTAAGATGTTATTGCAAATTAAACCTTTACTGAGGAGTTGAACTGATGTTTGGAATGACCGTGAACAGTATTTTCATTTGTGTTGTGATGTGTATCTTCTTGGTATAATATTTTATTTTTATTTTTATTTTTTTCAACATACAACACAGAGGATATGTTTTTCTTATATAATCACTCATTGAAACGCATTGATATTTTGCACCCCTACTCAATTTTGCATTGTGTGCATTTCTGATTTTTCAAACCAAAATACTCTTTCTTTTCCTATTGTGTTGTGAATAATAAGCATAATTATTAAGACAATATGCATAGCCTTCAAAATAATATGTGCAGTCAAATATTGTTAAAGTTTAAGGACTTATTTGTATAGCTTTAAGAACAGTAGATAAGAAGGCATTTACATTAAAATTATTTGACACATAATTAAGTAATAAAACGTGTTCATTCATAAAATATTGACTTATTCAGCTGCAGTTGATGTTGCAATTACTTATTATAAATAGAAACTTTAATTATTAAGAAATATCTATATACAGCATTAAAGAGAAATATTAAAATTGGGTTTATATAATGTGTTTTATAATTGCTGTATTGCTAGATTACTTTTGTAAACATTACTTTCTTTTTATTATTAGGTCGTCATCCATGCAAAAACAACAATGGAAACTGCCAAAAATTTTGCTTTCCTGTTCCTTCAAATACTAGTCAAGGTCCAGATTTACAAGTGCATTGTGGTTGTCCTTATGGTGAAAGGCTAGGAAGTGATAACCAAACCTGTGTTCCTGATCCTGATGCTGAACCCCCTGTTAAAGCATGCCCCAATACATGGGATTTTACATGTGATAATCAGAGGTGTATTCCAAAAACATGGGTATGTGATGGCGATGATGACTGCCTAGACAATTCAGATGAAATGCAAAACTGCACACGTGAGTTAATTATTAATCCTAAATCAAAATAATGACTTTAGTTAGCTTAATTTTTATTTAAATAAATGTTATCATGAAATGCTACTGATATCCAGCATTTACAGGATGATTTGAGCAGGCTGGCAACGAAAATGGCTGTCGGTTTAATGTTAGTAAGTGTAAAGTTATGCACTTTGACATGATAAGATTTCCAGTGACATATTATATTAGCTGGGTTATGCTACAAGGAACTGATGAGGCTAGGGATCTTGGTGTAATGGTGGATAGGAATTTGAAGTTCAAGGTCACATAGCAAAATTTGCAAATACAACTCAGAGGATAATTGCAATGTTGAAGCGAACCTTGACATGCAAGGATAATTGCATGTCAAGCAAATATTTTGTCTCTTTATAAGGCCTTGATGTTAGCCTGTGTAGCTCAGTGGAAATGCCACCTTGTATCATCTGCGCTAGGCTGTACAAAGATAGACTTATGATTCAAGTCTAGTCATTGACTGGAGGAACTTTTTCTAAGCCTTTCTTCTAATGGTTCCTGAGTTAGTCAATCTCTGGCATGGGAAAGCAGGTTTTTTCTCCCAGAAACTGAGGTTTTTCATCCTGTAAGCTCAAGAAAATTGACCATAGAACCCACATTATTCTAGACAGTAACATATCCTGTTAGGGTTAGGTACCAAGCGATGGCATATCACTTGGTACCAAATCCTAATAATAATAATAATAATAATAATAATAATAATAAGCTAACACCTTTTATTCCCTTATAGGGAGTATAGCCTTTTGAACACTGAGTGGACAGTTCAATCTCCACCGGTAGCTAATCAGAGATAGCTGGCCCATGTCTATCACTAATTATAGATGGCCACTGATGAAGAGACCAGCAAACAAGCCACTTATAATTAGTGATAGACATGGATCAACTATCTCTGATTGGCTACTGGTGGAGATTGAACTGCCCACTCAGTCTTCAAAAGGCTATACTCCCTATAAGAGAATAAAAGGTGTTAACTTATTATTATTATTTTTATTTTTATTATTAATGTCTTGATAAGACCACACCTGAACTATTGTGCACAGATTTGATCTCCTAAGTTCCAAGGGGAATAAAGAAGCTGTAGAAAAGATGCAAAAAAAGAGTAACAAAAATTATACGGGATTATGGGATTTAGATTAGGACTAATTGGCAGTATATGGATTACAGATTCTAGTTAACAGGAAAGAGGGGTGATTTGATGGAGTTCTATCAATCATCAGGAATTCGTCCCTCTGTCCACACCTTCTGAACTATGCAGTGCAGCCACTGTAAGACCTTTATACCACCATACTTAAACATTTCTGGTCGAATATCATCTACTCCTGCTGCCTTTCCACATTTCAAGCCTTTGGTGGCTTTTTCTACTTCAAGTATGGATATGTATTCCTGACTGTATGCCTGTTGAGTGTTTTTTACCACTGTGCTATCACTGCTTGTTTCATTTAGCAATTTTTCGAAGTAATCACTCCATACTTCAAGGATATCTTTTTCTTTCATTTTCATGTCATCTTTATCATCTCTCACTCCTTTTACAGAACTCTTTCCTCCATTTCTAAGCTTCTTCAACGACCTCCAGAAAATCTTACCACCTTCTTGATATTTATTTTCTATGTTCTTGCCAAAGTCCTTCCCATGACTTTTGTTTAGCTAGTTTTACACAGTGTTTTGCTTTCTTACATTTGTCTCTGTATTCTCTAAGAGCACAAGCTGACTTATTTGTCAGAAACTTTTGATATGCTTTCTTCTTTTCCTTCACTGCATCTTTTACTTCTTGTGTCCACCATGGTGTTGTGATTTTTCTATCCTTGCAGACAACCTCACCACATGCCTCTCTGGCTGAATCAATCAGGGTTTTCTTCATGGTTTGCCAGTGAATCTCCAAGGTTTGGTTCTTGTTCTCAAACTCTTTCATTTTTTTCTTGAATAATGTTTGTGTATTTTAGTCTATAGTTCACATCTGAGAGCTGCTCAACTTTTATTCGCTTATAACTTTCTTACATGTTATTCTTTTCAATATGAAATTCAATTTTATCCTTCTCAAGACTAAATAGTGATCACTTCCAATTTCAAATCCTCTGTACACTCTGGTGTCCTGCACCAGGGAGAAAACATCACTATCAACAATGACATAGTCAATGAAACTTTTCTTATTCCTTGCCTCTTCTCTCCATGTGAATTTGTGCACATTTTTATGTTGGAACATGGTGTTAGTAATAACCAGTCCATGTCCTGAGCAGAAATCCAACAGGTATTTGCCATTATTATTAGCTTTGCTGTTTTCTCCAAATTTTCCCAAAATATTTTTGTATGTCTCATAATCACTTCCTACTCTGCTATTTAGATCCCCAACAAGGACCAACTTTTCCTTTTTCATTGTGTCAGTAGCTTTCTCTAGAGCCTCAAAAAATTCTTCCACTTCTACCTTAGTAGAGACTTTTGTGGGACCATAGGCACAAATAAGTCTCATTGTCCAGTTCCCCATTCTGATATTTGCCCGTATCACTCTACTGGAGACTGACTACCATTCAAGAAGATTAGCCTCATATTTAGTGTTGAATACTATGGCTACACCTTCTTTTCCTTGATTGCCATTGCCTGAGTCTAACATTTTGTATTTATTGCTCAGAAAGATCTCACCAGTTTTTGTCTTTTTTGTTTCAGTCACCCTATTATATCAATCTGGTACTTATCTAATTCCTCAGCTAGCACCATTTCTTTGCCATTCAGACTTCTTATGTTGATAGTACCGATCTTTAACTCTGGTGATATTGAGTTGGGGTGTGTTTTAGGGGTTCTTCCAGTAGCTGACTTTTCGCTGTTCACCCTGGCAAAAACAACGGGGACCTTGTTTAACCGGGCGACGCCCCAGCCGGAATGAAATTTTGTCATGTTGTACCATCATTTTGTATTTTGGTTTAAGCCAATCAGAATACAATTTGGTCGGCTAAATCCGAAATTGTCAGCCCACCCTCGTTCGTTCAGTATCCAGGTAGATAAGGTGAGGATTGGACATTAGGTCAGAAGCCCTGGTCGGTTCTCCGCATTCCTTTAAAGGCTATGTGGAGGTCTCCTCTCAGTTATAAAGCTTTGACCCTTAAGCACACCTAATAATAATAATAATAATAATAAATGCATTTCTGTGGTTTAAAAATACTTTAGTACTACATATCCAGGAAAATTTCATTAATGAAAAGGGAATTCAAGAACACAAACTTTGAAATATATAGATTCAAATTAGTTCTTTTTTTTCAAACAGAAGGAATAATAGAGTTGTATTATGAAGGAATAATACAGTATATAAGATATTATATGCTAAACTACATAGCTGGAAATTATGAGAAACTCAGGAGAATACTAGAATAAATTTAGTTTAATCCTTTATCCAAGTGTAAGCAAACAAAGTTTGCACCTGAAGTATATTCAGGACAGAGGCAACTCGTAGTAAAGGTGGACCAAGCTCTCATCACTCCTTATCTCAGTATCTCCCATAATGCAAAGCACATCTCCTTGCAGACATGTATAATGCTATGCATTAAGGGAAGGGCCCAGAAGCCCAGACCGGTTTCGAACTTTTTTGTGGTCTCATCAGTGGGAGCCAGACTCACAAGTGGTGATACTAAGGCAGAAGCAATGGAGAGGTCATATTTACTTATATGAGTTGCCAAAAGGTGTACCACCTTATTATTAAATTACTCTGGATTTAGAAATTTAGAGAATATAAACTTCCAACAGGAGAATACTAGCTTTAGTCCAATGGTATTGTTTACTAAATGGGAAGGATATTAGCAGTGCATGGGAAGTTTTGAAAAAATAGTGCTTAAATGAGGCAGTATGTGAATGTGCCTCTAGAATTTGAAGAACAAATAGGGTGGAAGTGAAATGAATCTATGTTCTTATTAAGCAAGAGGTCCATAAGAAGAAGATGATGTGAGAATATCATGAGAATAAGATTGAGGGGAGTTATGAAATATATAAAGTGCAGGACAGAAAAATATTGTGTGGAAGGTATTGTGAGAAATCTAAATCAGAGTATGAAAAGAAATTGGCTGTCCATGCTAAAAACAACCCAGAAGGATTTTATCACTATTCTGCAAGTAAAAGAAAAAATAAATGTGGAGACTAACTGTAATGAATGCAAGTGGTACCTTTTTAGTCAGAAGCAGACAACATTATTAAAATACTGAGTGCTCACCTTGCTTCTATCTATCAGCCTGGTATATGAGGTAGGTTCCAAAGGTTTCTGGCCTGACATAAAAATTAGTGCCAATTTTAAAACACTGTGCATCTCAGATAGCATCATCTGTGGGTAACTTAGTGTATCAGTTTCAACTCTGTACCTACGTCATTCAGTTGGAGGTATTCATTTGACTAACACATGACACACTAAGTGGCTGTAATGTTAAATATTGAGAACCATGCTGTGATGTGATGCTGTGAAGTTTTTCACCAAAGAAGGGCTTTCTCCAAGTGCTATATAAAAAAAATGGTGCTTATGGGGGAGCTTCTCCTTCATATTCAACCAAACTGTTTAGTGGCCTAGGAAGAGACATAATCGAAGATGATCCTTGTGATGGTCGGCCTGTGGAAGTGATGACTGAGGAAAATGTCTCTCTTGTTGAGGAGGAACTGATCAATGACAGATGACTGAAGCTCAAAAAAATCTCAGCAAAGTTGGGGCTTTCTATAACAACTGTGTTTCACATCATTGACGAGAAGCTTCACATGATGAAGGTCAGTGCAAGGTGGATGCCCCAACTTCTCTCTTCAATTCAGAAGGGACATCATGTAGCCTGTCCCCGCAAGTTTTTAGAGCTGTGCCAAGGGACTTAGAGAGAAGTGATGGAATCCATTGTCACTGGAGATGAAACCATGAATTACGATCCTTTATTATGATCCTCCTTCCAAAAGGGAATCCATGGAGTGGCGCAAACCAGGCGAAGCACCACCGAGAAAAGCCAAAGTTATTACTCAGTCCACCAAGAAGATTATGGCAACAATCTTTTGGGATTGCCAGGAAATTCTCTTGATTGACTTCAAGGAAAGAGATACCACCATGAATGCAGAATATTATGCTTCACTCCTGCACAAACTGAGTGATGCCATAAAGGAAAAGAGACAAGGAATGCTGAGTTATGGTGTTCGTCTGCTTTATGACAATGCTCCAGTTCATTAAGGCTGTTGTTGCGAAGGCTGCAGTGAAGGACTGTGGCTTCCAGGAGATTGATCATTCACCCTACCGCCCAGATCTAGCATCAAGTGATTACTATCTCTTCTTGAAACTGAAGAAAGATCTTTGAGGAAGAAAATTTGCAAATGATAATAAGCTGAAAGATGCAGTTTCAGGCCATTTTGCAGACAAAAGTACAGACTATTTTTTCAAGGGCATACAAATGTTAATTCAATAATATGATAAGTAAAGTAAAGGGAGATTATGTGGAAAAGTTGCACAGTTGTTTTCTTTCTATCACCTCTAAACGTTAGTCAGGCAGGAAACTTATGGAACCACCCTCGTATGTAATATGCTGCACATTGCTACCACTACACTGAATGAAGAGATAGAGATGCATAAAAATGAGATTTAATAGCTGTTGTGTAACCTGGATATCAGCATGTGTGCTAAAGAAATGTTCAGCCAAAATGGCTTAGCCCCTGACGTGTTTGTATAACTTGATCTCAGCTCAGAAAAGATCCCACAGGAATGAAAAGAATGCATGAAGGGTGGCTGAAAAGTTCTGACCATCATTTTTGTTCTAAGTGTTTATCAGAACTTTTCAGCCATCCTTTGAAAACAAGGGAAAGAGTTTTTTCTCAGAGGATTGCAAATGATGTAGCAGAATTGTAACATGTGTATAACACTTTGTGGGGAATATTAGAATAATGTGTAAGTTACATGGTTCTACCTCAATTCTTCATGGTGATTATCATTCCTTCTTAGCCTCTCCCCCCATAATAGATTGGTTGTACAAGGGTGATGCAAAAACTGATGTGTCTTATGATTGACCTATCAGTATCTCTGGAGTGGTGGTGGTGGAGATTTTAGAGAAGTGCTGATAAAAATCTGCACACAGAAATTGACGGGCAGACAAGCTATACTCTGCAAAGAACATCATCGGTTTAGTAAAGAGAGGCCACATTTTAGCAGTTTGCCATGTTTTATGGCAATGTTACATCTGAGTTGGATAAAAGGAATGGATATAGTTGAATGTTGCTAAGACCTTTGATGGGATATCACATGAAAGGCTGTTGCATAAACTGGAGAATATGGGTCCGGAATATAAACTTTTGACTTGGATATTTGAATGGTTGACAGAAAGGCATCAAAAAAGTGGTATATAGTGGGTGTGAATCTGCCAGGTTTAAGGTGACTGGTGGTGTATCCCAGAGATCAGTCCTTGGACTATTGTTATTCAATCAATACATTAACAACATTAGGAAGAATCTAACAGGAGATGTTCAATTGTTTTCTGATGATGTAATGATAGGCAGGGATATCTAGGAGTTCAAACTGATATCTAGCACATCTGTACAGAATGATTTGAATAGGCTGGAAATTTGGGCAAATTATAATGCTATGAGTTCAATGTTAGTAAGTGTCAAGTTATGACTTGGCATGATGAGGTCACCAGTGATATGCTATATTACTGGAGTTATGCAATGAAAAACTGATTGGGCTAGGAGTCTTAATGTCATGGTGGATAGTATTACTTACTATTATAATAACTGAACTCATGTAAAATATTCTTTATTAGTAGAATTTTTGCCTGAGTATCACAGGCATCATCAGTACAAGTACAAAGGCTAATTAAACAATAACTGATATATTCACAAAGTGCCATCTAAGTAGCTAAGGTTAAATTTTCTAAATTTATTAAAAAAATAATTAAATTAAATTAAATAAATAACAGTTACAAAAGTTAGGAAAGATTTGCTGATTTATAGAGTACTATCTCCCATAAGGGGGGAAAGATAGACCATCGGATCTGTTTAGGTTAGGGGAGTGAAGTAACGTTTCACGTTTCTTTGTAAAGCCGTTCCATGAGGAACCTACTTTTGTGAATGACTTTTGTCTTTTTCCAATGAACTCTATGTCTAGTGTTGATGGCATGCTCTGCAAGTTCAGAATGTTCATGTTTCCTGTTTGTCCGAAATATGATAACCCACAAGAGCAGGGAATCTGACAGACACGTGGATAGCTGAGATGTGGGAGCTTGTCCTTTGGAAATGTGAGGAATGTAGAGATTTTGGTTTTGTCAAAAGTTCATAATTTCGGCATTGCTCTGAATAAGGTACCCATAATAGATTTTTTCCATAGCATAGACAGAGGTATTCGATCCTTATCCCAAAAAAACAGCTAATAGGACAAGATTTGAATGTGGAAAAAATCTTTTTAATGCCAAACTTTCTCAGCCAAACCTATTGTACGCTGAACAAAAAGCACTGAAATCAATGAAGAATAACAAGAACCTAATTATTACGAAAGCTGACAAAGGGAAGGCTGTAGTCATTCAAGACAGAAGAGAATATGAGAGAAAAATGTTACTGATACCCTGAGACTATTCAACTTATAGGCTCCTCACTTCGGATCCTACTGGTAGTCAAATAAAAAAGAGTTAATGCTCTTATAGATAATATATCGATATGGGATGAAGATAAAAAGAAAACACTAAAATCCTCCTATGGGTGCCCACCTAGATTATATGGTCTTCCAAAAGTACATAAGCCAGGAATTCCATTAAGACCTGTTGTAGACTGTATAGGTTGTCCTACTTACAAAATTTCAAAATTTCTATCAAATTTACTCACCTTCTTCAACTAGAAGAAATGCTACGTATATAAAAAATTCTTTGGATTTCAGAAATAAAACTTCCGATCTTCATCTAGGCGATTCAGAGATTATGATTAGTCCAAATGTTGTTTCTCTATTTATGAATGTTCCATTAGTGGACAGCATTGAATTACTGCACCAAGAATTTCCTCCAAGCATAGTCAAATTATTTGAATTTGTAATAAAGTCCAGTTATTTTTCCTTCAAAAACCAGTATACCAACAAATCGAAGGAACAGCAATGTGTAATCCTATATCTCCTGCTATTGCCAACCACTTCATGGAGCACTTCAAACAATGTATTTTTGACAACATTTCACCCAGACTTAACCTTTGGTTCAGATATGCAGATGACATTTTTGTCATATGGAAGGGCACTTCATAAGAAACAGTTTCTCTCAAAAATAAATGCACTTCATCCAAGGAATCAGTTCACCCTAGAAGTAGAAGTAAATAAGCAGTTAGCCTTTCTAGACCTCTTAATTCTTTATCAACCAGATGGTAACCTACAATTCACAGTCTATAGGAAGGAGATTCATACAAGCCAGTACATCCATGCTGAATCACATCACCATCCCAGTCAAAAGTCAGGTACTATAAAAACACTGGTTTATAGAGCCCAGCCCACTCCTTTTGTTCTTCAGAAGAACTATTACAAAAAGAATTACAATATATTAATTCTTCCCTCTTATCCAATGGTTATAAGAATTCCTTCATAAAAAGAGCTTGAAGTAGTCATGCCTCAGTATTCTCTTCAAATACAGAAGAAATAACGCATATACCTATCTCCTATGTGCAAGACGTTAGCAAGCGCATAGCTAAAGTGTTAAAACCACTAAATATTTGTGTTGCCTTTCTACCCATCAGAAAAAAACCAAAGAAAAATCTCTACATTCCTCACGTCTCCAAAGGACAAGCTCCCACATCTCAGCTATCCAGGTGTCTACCAGATTCCCTGCTCTTGTGGGTTATCGTATTTTGGACAAACAGGAAGATCTGCTCTGATCCAGTTAGAAGAACACAAGTCGTATATTCAGTACCTTAAACCTGAACAGTCTGGACTTGCACAGCATGCCATCAGCACTAGACATAGAGTTCACTGGAAAAAGACCAAAGTCATTCACAAGAGTCGGTTCCTCATGGAACAGTTTTACAAAGAAACGTGAAATGTTACTTCACTCCCCTAACCTAAACAGATTCAATGGTCTACGTCTTTCCCCCTTGTGGGAGATGGTATTCTATAAATGAGCAAATCTTTCCTAACTTTTGTAATTGTATACACATATATATAAAATTTTTTATTTATTTATTTAATTTAATTTAATTTAATTTAATTTAATTTTTAAAAAAAAAATTAATTTAGGAAATTTAACCTTAGCTACCTAGGTAGTGCTTTGTGAATATATCTGTTATTGTTTAATTAGCCTTTGTACTTGTACTGATGATGCCTGTGATACTCAGGCAAAAATTCTACTAATAAAGAATATTTTACTTGATGGGTTAATTCCGTCATTATAATGGTAAGTAATATGTCTACTCACGGTATTTCCTTACTAAAACTTATGGTGGATAGTAATTTGCAGTTTAAAGATCACATACCAAAAATTGTAAATGAAAGATACAAATACAATTTCTAATACAAATCAGAGGATAACTGCAATGTTGAAACGAACCTTGACATTTTTCCTTTTTACACAGATTTAGTAATGACCAAAAGAATGGTGACACGGATCCAAGCGGCTGAAATAAGGTTCCTCTGAGGGGTTGCTTGACTGACAAGACTTGATAGAGTCAGAAGTTCTGCAATTCGGGAAACCCTCAATACCCAACCACTGCTTCTCCGTGTTGAGAGATCACAGTTACGATGGTACGGCACCTGGTCAGAATGCCACAAGAGAGGTTCCCCCAGCAAGCCCGTTTGGCCAAGCCAGAGGGTGGGAGGCCACACGGAAGGCCAAGGACTCACTGGATAGTTATATGCAGAGCCTTGGTTGGACACGTCTGGGCGTCCCACCAGAACACCTGAGCTTGGTGACGGAGGATCGTGACCATTGGAAGTTCCTCTTGCAGCTGCTGCCCCACAACCCAATTAGGAAAGGTGGGCCTTGAAGATGGATGGATGGACACAGATTTTAATAATACTGCACCTGGTCTTCTGTGTTCAAAGGGGATAAAAGAAGCTGTGGAGAGGGTGCAAAGAACAGTTGCAAAGATTATATTGAGATTATGGAATGTAGACCACCAGGACAGATTGAGTGAATGTGAATTGCAGATGCAGACACTGTAATCAAGAGAAAGAGGGAAGATATGATACATACATTACATTAGCCAGGCACTGTCAGCCGGAGGGGGGACTTTTGGCCTTAAGCACCACATGTCGCCACTGGGCATGGTCCTCTGCGACTGTCTGCCACGTTCTGGTCTCCAGCCTGACAGCTTGCTGGTCTTCCTTCTCCTGATCTGCCCATCTCCTTCTCGGTCTCCCTGATTAGGGTCGGGCCTCCCACACTTGTCTCGCAGTACTTTCGAGGCCCATACGGTACAGATGTCCCAGCCATGGAAGACGCCGGGCTCGCAGCTCCATCAAGACGTCTGCCAAGTTGTATAAAGCGTGTATGGCAGCATTGGACCACCTCCTCCAGACTCCGTCTGCCATGACCCCTCCATAGATACGTCGTAGCATCTTGTTCTCAAATACTTTCAGATGATCAACTTGTCTCGCCATGAGAGTCCACACTTCAGAACCGTAGAGGAGAACAGGCCTGATCAAAGTCTTGTATAGTCCCAACTTTGTAGTCCAAGACAGCAATTTTGAGGCGAAAAGGGGACGTACCTTATAATAGGCCACATTTGCAGCATTTACCCGACTCTGGACATCAGCCTCAACTTTGTTGTCTTCAGTCACGAAAGAACCAAAGTATCTAAATACCTTCACCCTCTCAAACTGTGCAGCTTCCTCTGGATCTTGAGCATTATGGCGACTCAAAAAGGTATTTTGTCTTCTCAGCATTTATCTTCAGGCCAACTTCTTCTGCAGCTTCTTCAATAGCAGTAACCAATGCCACTGCGTCGTCCCATTGATGCGCCATGACGTTCAGGTCGTCCGTGTAGCCAAGAATCCTAACTTGCACACCCATGTCAACTCCACCTGCCACTTGCTGTGTGTTTCTAATTACTTTTTCCAACACTAGATTGAAGAGAATCGGAGAAAGCCCATCACCCTGCTTCACACAAGTCTGTAATTGAAATGAGTCTGACAGGTCACCTTTTGCTTTCACTCTTGCTCTCGAACCAGCTACGCACACCTGCACCATTTTTCGGAGTTTTCAAGGAATTTCCAGCTCTTCTAACACCTGCCATATTTTTGGGCATATTATTGAATTATAGGCATTAGAAAAGTCTATGAAAATATTATGAACTTCCCGGTTATATTCCCAGCACTTTTCAAAAACTTGGTGCAACATGAAGAGTTGGTCTATTGTAGAACGGTTCCTCCTGAAGCCCATCTGGTAGTCACCAAGGCACTCTTCTGCATATGGTGTGAGGTGCATTAGCATGATGTTAGACAGCACCTTGTAGCCAGTCGACAGCAGTGAGATACCCCTATAGTTGATGCATTTAGCCTTATCTCTTTTTTTATATACTGAGTTGATCAGTGATTCCTTCACTCATCCCGCAGCCGTTCTTCTCGCCAGATCATCAAGATGAGCCTTTGCAGCTGCTCCAGCAGGACGTCCCCACCATTCTTCAGGAGCTCCGCTGGTATGCAGTCCACTCCTGGAGCCTTATTATTTATCAGCATGCGGATAGCACGAGTAATCTCACTAAATGTCGGCTCTTCAATAAATGGTTCAGCAGTTTGATAAGTATAATCCTCTGATATTGATGTTCCGGCATTGACATTCAGCAAGTTCGCGAAATATCTACGCCACCGAGCGAGAGCATCTTTTGAGTTTGTTAATAGATTTCCACTCTCATCTCTTATGGTTGGCGCTTGTGTCTGGGCACCTTGCATGGCTTTGATCATCCGGTACATCTCCTGTCCATTATTCTTCACCCTATTTCTCTCTCTATACTAGCCACTTTCTCATTAAGATACTTCTGCTTTTCCCTGCATAGACATGTATTCACCACTCTTCTCTCCCTCACATATGCAGCTTTATTCCTGCTATCTGCTAGGTAGTTCAATAGTGCTTCCCTTCATTTCGCTACAGCTTCTTCACACTCTCTATTAAACCATGCTTTTCTCCTCTTCTTTCTCTTTCCTACAGTTCTTGAGGCAGCTAACGCGACCGTATTTTTGATGGTGTCCCACATCCCATTCAGATCATCCTCTTCCTCCTATAACTCCCCAAAACGATTCTGCAACTCTAACTGGAAAGCCTGCTTGCCTTCCGCTGTTTTCAACTTGTCCAGGTCCCATGCCGATCGTATGGTAGGACATGTGGGCTTCTGAACTGCAATTCTATGCTTGAAATCATAGGCTACCAGATAGTGGTCGCTGTCTCCATCTGCTCCTCTGAAACTTCTCGCATCCGAAATGGAGCTGTGGTGACGTACATGGTCTATTTGGTTAGCTGTTCTACTGTCCGGTGATCTGCAGGTCTGCTTGTGGATGTCTTTATGCGCAAACATAGTGTTCTTTACAAAGCATCCCGTAGCGGTGGAAAAACTCGCAAGTCGGATCCCGTTATCATTGCACTCCTCATGTAGGCTCTCACTACCCACGAAAGGGCGCCACACACGTTCTCTCCTCAGCTTCATGTTGAACTCTCCCACTACTAGCTTGACGTCATGGGATGGTAGATTAGCACAAGTACGCTCGAGCACTTCATAGAAAAAATTTTTAGCTTCCTCCGAGCTTTCTTCCGTAGCGCATGACAGTTCACAATGGACACATTTTGAAAACATCCCTTAACTCTAATAGTGCACAGCTGATTGTTCACAGGTTTAAAATCTAAAATATTACGCAAAAATTTATCACTAACTAAAATCGCAGTTCCGAATACTTTTTATCCTCTGTCGTCACCACTATAGTATGTGTATGTGACATTACAAGATTGCGGCGAGCCATGTCCCAACCATCGCGCCTCTTGTACAGCACAAAGTCCAATTTTATACTGTCATAAGACATTCATCACATTAAAAAGAGCTCCTTCTTTCACCAAACTACGTATATTCCAGGTCCCAAAACGATTAATAGTCATTGTTGCAAAGGTGTCCGAATTCCGGGGCTTCTGTGGTGTTTGTTTCGTAACCAATAGGGTTTTTACAGGAGGGATGGTTGTTCCCTTGCTAACCCTCCCCTTATATTAGGATTCCTTAACTAAATTGAGCAGCATAGTACTAGCGACAGAAATCCTTAAGCAGTTGCATAAGGATTTCTGTAATAAGAAATCCTTATGCAACGATTAATAAGCTTCTAATCAAATTAGACTTAGTTGCTCACACATTCTCTACCATTACAGTTTCATAAAGTATACTCACTAAAAACCAATAGACAATTTACACCAACCTATATGCAATGTGCTTAACCTAAACATCATAATTTTAAAAGAAATACTCCTCAACAAAAATATTTCACTAAAACGTATAAACAACTTTATACAGCAAAATCAACCACCAGCCACATGTCACAGGATGGCTACAGATGAATGATATGATAGAGGTCTATAAGCTTCTAGAAGGGTGATATAGATTATCAACTGAAGAAATTTTTCATTATATGGAAGGTGGGGAGAGGACAAGGGAGCATCTGGCAGTTAACTTAGTGTGTGGTTAAGAAAAGAGTAAGAACTAGATTTTTCTGTGGGGAGTTAACTTAGTGTGTGGTTAAGAAAAGAGTAAGAACTAGATTTTTCTGTCAAAGAGCAGTGATTGTTCAACTTATTTCACTCATAGGGAGTGGAACAATTTATCTATTGAAGTAGTGAGTTCATTCAGTGTGAATGAGTTTAAGAGAATGTATTCCATCTGGTCTGAATGATGTACAGTTTCTCTTGATGAGTCCTTGACTCCTTGGAGGTTCTGATTATGATGATGATGATGATAATATAACACCAGGTCACATGATCTTCAGTAGCTGTCCCAAATATCAGTCTTCATACATCCTAAAATGGAGGGTATGGAGGTGACACGTGCAAATAAAATAGTTGACTTACTAAGTGATCTGTTTTTGGAAGTTTTTCCACTTGTTATACTATAAATTAAAGATGCCAAGAAATTATATTCTTGGTTTAATCCTTTATCTAAGTGTAAGCAAACAAAGTTTGCACCTGAAGTATTTTCAGGACAGAGCAACCTGTATATTGAAGCTAATGACTTCACATTAAGTCATTTGCTTTAGTATCCCATCATGCAAAACACATATCCTTACAGACATGTATAATGCTATGCATTATGGGAATATGGAAATATGACTTCTGTATTACTTCAACCTTAGTTTCACCTCTGGGTCTGACTCCCACTGATGAGACCTCAATAAAGGTCGAAACTGGTCTGGATAGTGACTCTTTCCATAAGGATATGTGCTTTGCCTTATGGGATATTAAGGCAAATGATGCGAAATCATTAGCTTCTACATATGAGTTGCCCTATCCTGAAATTATTTCAGGTGCCAACATTGCTTACACTTGGATAAAGGATTAAAATTAAAGAATATAATTCCTCTTTAATTTAAGTGATCAGTTTGTAAGGGTGTTTCATCTGAGAATAGATTCATTGGAGACACTTAGGATTTTGGAGAATATCAATGTGAATATGGCTATGGGATTAGATGGGATATTGGTATGCATATTATGAGAATATGCAAAGAAATTGGTATTGTCTCTGACTAAGTTATTTTAATTAATCCTGAGCATTGGTGAGGACCCAAAGAAGTGAAAGGAGGACAAAATAGTTCTGTTGGATAAAGGAGGCTTTAAGACAGAGATCACTAATTATCGATCTTGTGATTGGTTGTAAAGGTATTAGAGAAGTTAGTCAGATTCAAAATTCAGGAATGGGTGGATATAACGTGGCTTAGTAATTCCTGATATATATACACTGGTGTCCAAAAGCTAAGGGGGCACTGCGTTGCCGACCTCTGATCTAGATGATGTCTTTGAGACATTACAAGACATCTAAGTGTGCAACTTTATTCCTTCGCGAAAAGTGCTTTCTTTAACACATTTCATGTAATGCAGTCTTTTTGCCTTTTATCCTGTTGAGTGCTACTACGTGATACCTTTGCATGCGATTTGAGAATTTGAATGCGTACCTGCTTTCTACTTAAAATCGTCAGATATACAAATTACCACAAATTGATTCATTTGAATTTGCAGTTGTAATCTTCAGAAATAGTGTTCTTCCTTAGGTTTTAAACACCAGTGTATTTTGAAGGGGATATATAAGATACTGTGTTAGTGCTACCTGAGAAGTTTACATTATTACTAACTTAATGCCAGCAATTTTCTTCTGAATTTATTTGTTACTGTCAAAACTTTGGTATTGTTATATCTTACAGTTTGGTTCTTCTGAGGAACTTCTAACTGCATCAACCCGACTAGATATTATTTCTGTTTAATTTTGTTTAAGCTACCATACCACCTTTGATTAACTCTGCAACACATTTCTGAGCAGTGTAGCTTTGCAAACGTATTCCTGAATCTAGCGGTGTTAAGTTCTAACAGTTAAATTCCTTCCTGTTTTCATTTTCAGTATGATTTACTCTATTCTTTGATGAACTGTTTTATTTCTAACCAAGCTCTCACATGGTGCTGTACAAGAATCCAGTTGACACACTTACCCAATTGAAAAGTCAGTTAATTTCAGGTTCATTGATTTGGAGGTTTGATAATTGAGATATCACTATATCTGCATATTTTAAACTGAAGTTGTTTGACTATGATTCTTTTTTAAAACTCAAACATTTTCCTTTTCAATGTGTTATGCATTTTCTTAAATAGCATCATCTAATAAACAAACTTAGGTGTTAAATGTTATTCATAACTTATTTTAACTTATTAAAATTTGGGAGACTGTTATCTTAAGATCAACTCCTACATAGCTGTAATATTTCTTTCTTTCTTTCTTATAACATTAGTTGGTACCAAATTAGGACTTTAGATCTTTTCTTCATTTCAATTGGAATTGCTTCACTTACTCGTTGCATGTTAAGTGTAACATGTAATATGCTCTAAAGATGCTGGTTTGAAATCCAGTGAAATGTAAGCCAATTAATGAACATCTTTTTTTTATAATTTTAGTAAGTTTGGTTTTGTAATACTGTTAAAATAAGTTATGAATAGATGATAATTACTTTCTTGAAATCTTTCCATTCTATATTTCTAGAATTTATTTTCTACTCTCCTGTTTAATCACTAATTAGAACTTATTTCTCTTTTTATATTTACAACTTCTCAGATGACTCAAAATTTTTGAACTGCTTATTTACTAGAACTTTGTGGAATCATAAGTGTAAATCAGTCTCATTATCTAATTTCCCCTTTTTGAAATATGTCCATATTACCACTGAAAATTGACTTTATTCAAGAATTATATTTTTATGTTTAATGATGAATACTGTAAGATTTTGAAACACTTAAATGCAGATACCAAAGAAAACAAAATTAAACACAGAATTTAAATTAGAAGAATTTTTAAATTACTACACAGAATTGTGGACAGACAAATATTTTAAAAAAAAAAGACAACTGGCAAACAATTAACGAAAATGAAAAGGAAATAACTAAAGAAGAATTAGAAATCAGCCTGAAAGAAACAAGAAACGGAAAATCACATGGAGAAGATAAGCTAGGTTCAGAACTATATAAATACGCAGGAACAAGATTCAAAGAAAGACTCTTATTATTTTAAAATAAAATTTATTCAACTGGTATCCCCCCAATAGAATGGAAAAAAGCAATTGTGATTCCTATCTTTAAAAAAGGTAATAGAGATGACCCTAAAAACTATAAGAGGTATCAGTATACTAAATTCCTATTTTACAAAATATATAGCAGAAGTTTAAATAGCTTAAATAGCAAACTAATGAAATATTCCAAAAACTTATTTTAGAAGTAAAGAATGAATTTAGAAAAGGATGATCATGTATAGACACAGCCTTTTGCCTAAAATTAATAATAGAGAAAAGAAGAGAATACAATTTAGAAACACATATTGCATTTATTGACTTTGAAAAAGCATTCGACAAACTTAAAAGAAACATATTATTTAACATATTAAAAGAAAGACAAATACCAAATAATATCCTAAAAGCTATCACAAGTATATATGAAAATAATCGAATACAAATAAGATTAAATCACGAGCTATCCTATACAAAAGAGATGAACCAATGGGTCCGACAGGGATGTCTCCTCTCAGCAACTCTTTTTAATATTTACTTAAATGAAATAATAATAAAATGGAATAAAAATATACATCAAGGAATTAAACTTTCTCCTACAGTGAACTTAAACACTCTCCTTTTTGCCGACGACCAAATAATAATTACAAATTCTGTAGATAACTTACAGAAAGCTATTTTAGATCTAAATGAGAAAGCCAAAGATTATGGTATGATAATATCAACAGAAAAATCAAAAACTATAGCCTTTAAAGGACAAGATCCAGCAAGAACTAAAATAGTAATAGATAACAAGATCTTAGCACAGGTGAATTCATTTAACTACCTAGGATGTATGATCACATATGAAAATGAAAAAAATATAAACGTAAAAATTGCAAAATATTTAAAAATAACAGGTGTA
Source organism: Typopeltis vanoorti (assembly GCF_054136105.1). NCBI lineage: Eukaryota > Metazoa > Arthropoda > Arachnida > Uropygi > Thelyphonidae > Typopeltis > Typopeltis vanoorti. The sequence goes on along the minus strand of NC_143571.1, from coordinate 36,288,607 downwards.
ATTAACTCTATATTTAAACCAAACCTAGTTCAAAAACAAACCAGACTAAAAGTATACAATACATTAGCCCTTCTAGTCTTAATGTATGGAAGCGAAATCTGGACAATAAAACAAAAAGAGACAAACAAAGATTAATAACAGCAGAAATGAAGTTTATGAGAAAAAGTGCAAAGTATACCATATTTGATCACAAAAGAAATGAAGAAATAATGAAAGAATTAAACGAAGAACCAGTAATAGAAAAAATTAAAAAATATAAACATAAATGGATGGAACATGTTCAAAGAATGAAAACAGAAAGATTACCAAAACAAGCCTTAGCCATTAGGAAAAAGAAAACCAGGACGTCCTCTTAAACGATTCAACGATGACTTCTAAGGAAGAAGAGGCCATGCTAGGCCTAAATCCTTGATACGCATGATGATGATGAATACTGTAGATGCTCCACTTTTCTCTGATTGTAGGTGTCTGAATAAATTACTTTGTGCTGTTTATTAAGGTAGATCTAATTTGTTTCGATCTTCTGTCTCATTAACACAGATTCAACGTGGAATTTCTTTATCTGTCTGTTTTCTGTTAATGGTATGTATCTTTAGTGTTGTTAAGGCTGACCTTTCAGTTTTGTCTTATTTCCCTGATGGGAAAGTGGGGGATACCTACACGTGTCGTATGACGTGGTACCATCATATCATATGTGTATGTTCAGAAGAATAAAATTTTGTTAGGTAAGTTCCAAATGGTCAGTTCATCAGTATTTCCAGTGGATGCCTGCCGATCCCTATCATGAGAAAGTGAGTATTGAACATTTGGTCTGAAGTCCTTGTAATTTCTCCACATTCCTTATATGAGAGTGACCTGAAAAGTTCTTAGCCTTGACCATAGATGGCAACACTATCAGCAAGATTTTTTTTTTTTCTAAGTTGGTACATCTGTCATAAGCATCCATGTGAAACTGCAAGTCATTCTATCAAGTAGTTTGTTTTATACAGCTGTCTGAAGCAAAAGTGTTGTCTGTATCCCTTGAAATGGATAAAATTGAGTATCGTGCAGTTATAAAATCTTTTGTAAAAGAAGGTTTAACTGCAAAATATGGGAACTCTTCTCCTTCGTTTTCGACAATTAAGAAACGGGCTGCCTAGTTTAAATGTGGCCTTACCAGCCTTGAAGATGATCCACGTGAATGATGTCCAAAAAGTGTAACAACACCAGAAATCATTGATCAAGTGCACAGTATGGTATTGGATGACTGGCAAGTCAAAGTCCGTGAAATTGCTGAGACTATAGGCATTTCAAAAGAACATGTAGGATATATTTTGCCTGAACAATTGCATATGAAAAAGCTTTGTGCAAGATGGGTGCCGTGCTTGCTCACAGCAGATCAAAAATGCACTCGCATGAAAATATCTGAACAGTCCTTGGAGCCTTTTAACAAGAATAAAACTGATCTTGTGCATCGATTTATTACTATGAATGAGACTTGGATTCACCATTACACACCAGAATCCAAACAGCAGTCAAAACAGTGGACAGAAGCCGGTTGTTCAGCGCCAAAGAAGACAGAGTCAGTTCCATCAGCAGGAAAGGTCGTGACATTGGTGTTTTGGGATGCTAAAGCATTTTGTTTATTAATTATCTTGAAAAGAGTAAAACAATAACCAGGGAATATTATTCCAATCTTTTAACCAGACTAGACGAAAAAATTCATGAGAAAAGACCCGGTTTGCAGAAGAAAAAAAACATCTTTCTTCAGGACAATGCACCTGCCCACAAAAGTGTTTTGACAGTGGTTAAAATCACAGGAATTGTTGCACTATGAATTGTTGGAACAGCCACTCTATTCCCGAGATTTTGCTCACTCTGACTTCTATCTCTTCCCAAAACTAAAACTCTTCCTTGCTGGTGCATTTTTCTTCAAATCAAGAGGTGATTGCAGCTGTAGAGGGCTATTTTGCAGATCTTACTGAGAACCACTACAGGGATGGGATAATGGCGCTGCAACATTGCTGGAATAAATGTATTAGTCTTAAGGGAGATTATGTTGAAAAATAAAAATAATTTTGAAATTATAAATTCATTTTTTCATTGTTAGGCCGAGAACTTTTCAGACCACCCTTGTATATGAAAGTATATGCCTACTTCATGTTATTTACCTTTAACCCTGTTTCAATAAATAATGCAACCATTTTGATACACATTGATTCTTTCTGAAGAAAAAAAGAAAATGAAATCTTGAGTAAAATTCTGTGAATTTACATTACAAAATTTAAAAATAGAAATGTAATTGTTTTTACTTTCTATTTTATATTTTTCTATTACAGTATTATTTATTATTTGAAATTTATTATGCTTTTTTTTTCTCCTAAAATTTTCATATGGACAGGATCTACTTGTGGACCCAGAGAATTTCAGTGCACTAGTGGACGTTGCATTCCTTTATCATTCAAGTGTGACTCAGATAATGATTGTGGAGATTACTCAGATGAAACTGGTTGTGGTAAGTTTGAAATAGGTAATGTGATTTTTTTTTATTTTTTAAACAGGTGTAGATACTCTCCAACAAAATATTTTAGGTGGTAATGTTGATTTTGTCACTTAAGGGTCAAAACCAAATAATAATGGGAGGAGACCTATTACAACACTTTTTGAACGAATGAGGATGAGCTGGCAATTTGGGACTTGGCTGACCAAATTATACTCTTTATTGGCTTAAACCACAAATACATATGATGGTACAATATGATAAGATTTCATGCTGGCTGAGGCGTTGCCCAGTTAAACAAGACTGTTTTTGTCAGGGAATGCAAACAGTGAAAAGTCAGCTACTGGAACAAGCTCCAGCTCAACATCTAGTAGAAGAAGAATCAATCTAACATCAGAAGAAAAGAACTGAAGATAGGAACCTTCAGTATTAGGAATATTAGTGGAAAGGAAGTCGAACTTGCAGAAGAATTCAAAAAGTACTGTATCCATACAATTACTTTTTTGTAATTGTATTGTTACAATTGGCATTAGTGAGACAAAAATTGTGTCACTTGTGAGATTTTACAAAGTAATAAGTACAGGATGTTATTTTCAGGCAATAATGATCAAGGAAAGGAAGGAGTAGCGAACATGAAGACAAACTTCATGAAGATAAACTTCTTAACTGGAAGGCAGTTTCAAGCTGAATTTTGTGGGAAAACTTCAAAATGGGGACATGGACAATGAAACTTATTTGTGCCTATGATCCCGAAGGTTCTCCTAAGGAAGAAGTGGAGGAATTTTTTTGAGTCATTAGAACAGGCAGCTGACATAAGAAAATGGAAAAAGTGGTTCTTGTTGGAGACTTGAACAGCAAAGTAGGAAATTAATCCCACCAGGTATATAGAAACATTTGAGGAAAATTTGGAGAATAGGGCAAAGCTAATAATGGTAAGTATTTACTGGACTTTTGCTTAGGACAGAGACAAGTCATTACTAACACTATGTTTCAACATCTTCTGCTTAGGACAGGGACTAGTCATTACTAACACCATGTTTCAACATAAAGATGTGCACAAGTTCACATGGAGAGAAGACACAAGAAATAGTAAAAGCTTCATTGGCTACATCATTATTGATAGAGATATCATCATGCTCATTCGAGATACAAGAGTGTAAAGAGGATTTGAAATTGGAAGTGACCATTACTTAGTACTAAGAAGGATTAAAATGGATATCACATTAAAAAAAAAAACAATATGTAAGAAAGTTTTAAAAAGTATTAAAGATGAGCAGCTTTTACAAGTAAATTGTAGACTGGACCATAGAAACATTATTGAAGAAAAAATGAAACAAACTGAAAACAAGAACCAAACCTTGTAGTCTCAGTGGCAAACTCTGAAGAAGACATTGATTGATTCAGCTAGAGGGGTATGTGATTCTTGTAGAAAGGCTTATACGCTGGTTAAACATGATAACTAAATACTTGAGGAATTGACAGCGTACACTAGAAATATAAAATTATTTCTAGGGGGCCTGAACTTTAATATATATTTTCCGATATTTCGGCAATGTCATGTTGCTATCTTCATGGAAACTTAAGATAAAGACACGTGCATGCAAGTACTACATAACAGCAAATGATAAACGAAGCGAGGAAACTACCGTTTTCCTAAAGTCCTGATGGTGCCTACTGGTGGACTATATTTGGGCTGAAGTTCTTCTGATATATGTTTCCCAAATTAGGGACAGTCTCATACATCCAAATTAGCTGAGGTTTGGCATGTTCCTAAGGGCTGAGGCTGATTCCATGAATAGTCTTTCATATTTGAACTTGCTACGGTGTATTACTGTGGCTTTCTTCCACCTTATTCTGTGGCGAGTATCCAGAGCATGGTCCGCAAGGCCAAAGTGGCTGTACTGGTGAAATCAGATGTAGTCCATGTGTTCTGAGATTCTGATATTTGCTATCCTACCTGTTTGGCTAAAGTAGGACAATTTTCAGCTGCAAGGGACCTGGTATACACCAGGTAGGTCTAGGGGAAGTGGTTGGTCTTTAGTTGAGCGGATAAGGGATGCCAATTTTCTATATGGTCTGTAATAAGAGGTCAAGTCATGTTTTTTTAGGATTTTGTTGATTTTTTTCCGAGGCCTCGGATGTAGGGAATGGTGATGGATTTAGAGTAATCTTTTTTGTGAATGGGGTGGGGGAAGGTGGGTTGTGGATAACTGGTTTTAGTATTTTTCAGATTTTTTTTGGGGGGGGGGGAGTAGCCATTGGCTGAGAAAGTGTTAAGGATGTGATTTAGTTCAATAGTTAGGGTTTGGTCATTTGAACAGATTAGTTTTGCCCTGTTGAATAGTGTTTTAATAACTCCATATTGTTGTGAGGGGGGGGGGAATTGTTGGTGAATGTATCTGCCTGTATGGGTGGGTTTTCTATAAACTGAGAAAACCAAGGTTCCATCAGTTTGGTGGGTGACTAGTGTGTTTAGGAAGGGGAGGCTATTGTTTTTGTCTTTTTCCAGGGTGAACTTGATTCTAGGGTGTTGGTTGTTTAAGTGTGTTAAGAAGGAGAGGAGTGTATCCGGGCCATGTGGCCAAATAGCGAACACATCATCAACGTAGCGAAGCCATATGGTAGGTTTTTGTGGGGTAGAGTTTAAGGTTTTTCTCTTCAAAATCTCCATAAAGAAGTTGGCCAAGGGTGGGGAAAGTGGTGAATCCATGGCTGTCCCCTCTATCTGTTTGTAGAATTTTTCCTGCCAAACGAAATAGCCTGAGTTCATTGTGAACTGAAATAGGGCTGAGATATTGAGAGGAAATTTAGCTTGGATTCTCTAAGGTTTCTTTGAGGGGGGACATTTGTGAATAAGGAGGAGACGTCAAAACTGACCATTATGTTGGAGTGTAAGGTTTTCTATACTGGCTTTGAAGTGGGCTGAGTTTTTTATGTGTGAGGGTGTGTTGCGAGTATAGTGTGAGAGTGCTTTGGCTAAATATTTAACTAGTTTGTAAGTGGGAGAATCGATGCCATCCCCTTTCGGACGTAATGGCATATTTTCTTTATGTATTTTTGGGAACCCATATATACGAGGGGGGTCTAAAGTTATATGGTTTTAGTCTGTTAGTAATCTCCACAGGCCAAGAAGTGACCTTCTTAAGGAGCCTATGGAGTTTTCTAATTTGTGAGTTGGTGGGATTGTATTCAGTGGGGAGGTAAGTAGCTCGATCTAATAGTAAAGCCTTCAGCTTACCTGTGTAGTCATTATGATTGAGTGCTTACAAAGTAGCTAAATATTTAGCCAAAGTGCTCTCACACTATACTGGCAACACACCATCACACAAAAAACTCCACCCACTTCAAAGCCAGTATAGAAAACCTTATACTCCAACATAATGGTCAGTTTTGACATCTCCTCCTTATTCACAAATGTCCCCCCTCAAAGAAACCTTAGAGAATCCAAGCTAAATTTCCTCTCAATATCTCAGCCCTATTTCAGTTCACAATGAACTCAGGCTATTTCGTTTGGCAGGAAAAATTCTACAAACAGATAGAGGGGACAGCCATGGATTCACCACTTTCCCCACCCTTGGCCAACTTCTTTATGGAGATTTTGAAGAGAAAAACCTTAAACTCTACCCCACAAAAACCTACCATATGGCTTCGCTACGTTGATGATGTGTTCGCTATTTGGCCACATGGCCCGGATACACTCCTCTCCTTCTTAACACACTTAAACAACCAACACCCTAGAATCAAGTTCACCCTGGAAAAAGACAAAAACAATAGCCTCCCCTTCCTAAACACACTAGTCACCCACCAAACTGATGGAACCTTGGTTTTCTCAGTTTATAGAAAACCCACCCATACAGGCAGATACATTCACCAACAATTCCCCCCCCCCTCACAACAATATGGAGTTATTAAAACACTATTCAACAGGGCAAAACTAATCTGTTCAAATGACCAAACCCTAACTATTGAACTAAATCACATCCTTAACACTTTCTCAGCCAATGGCTACTCCCCCCAAAAAAATCCAAAAAATACTAAAATCAGTTATCCACAACCCACCTCCCCCCCTTTCACAAAAAAGATTACTCTAAATCCATCACCATTCCCTACATCTGAGGCACCTCAGAAAAAATCAACAAAATCCTAAAAAAACATGACTTGACCTCTTATTACAGACCATATAGAAAATTGGCATCCCTTATCTAAAGACCAACCACTTCCCTTAGACCTACCTAGTGTATACCAGGTCCCTTGCAGCTGAAAATTGTCCTACTTTGGCCAAACAGGTAGGACAGCAAATATCAAGGACTACATCCGATTTCACCAGTACAGCCACTTTGGGCTTGCAGACCATGCTCTGGATACTCGCCACAGAATAAGGCGGAAGAAAGTCATAGTAATACACTGCAGCAAGTTCAAATATGAAAGACTATTCATGGAATCAGCCTCAGCGCCTTAGGAACATGCCAAACCTCAACAAATTTGGATGCATGAGACTACCCCAAATTTGGGAAATATATATCAGAAGAACGTCAGCCCAAAGGCTAAGAACTCCTAATATAGCCTGCCAGGGGGGGCCCCATCAGGACTTTAGGAAAACGGTAGCTTCCTCTCTTCGTTTCTCATTTGCTGTTATGTAGTACTTGCATGCACATGTCTTTATCTTAAGTTCCCGTGATGATGGCAACGTGACGTTGCTGAAATATCAGAAAGTATATATTAAAGTTGATTTAATTTATATTTCTAGTGTATGCTGTCAATTCCTTAAGTATTAGTTATCATTATTAGGGAGGTATGTGGCGACATTGTTGGCAAGGATTGAAAAATAAGAATGCCATGATGAACACAAGAAGTTATTGATGGATATCTTTAACTTCTTCTGTCCACCATGGCAGATAGAAAGCAGTCCTGGAAAAGAAGAAAGCATACTGAACGTTCCTATCAAAGAAGTTGGCAGATGCCCTAAAAGAATACAGAGAAAAATGTAAGAGAGCTAAATTATGTGTAAAAGTAACTAAACAAAAGTCATGGAAATTACATTGGTAAAAATATAGAAAATAAATATCATGAAGGTGGCAAAATGATCTGGAGGTTATTGAAGAAGCTTAGAAATGGAGGTAAGAGTACTGTAAAGGGAATCAGAGATGATAAAGGTGATATGAAAACTGAAGATAAGGATATCCTAGATGTCTGGAGTAATTACTTTGAAAGACTGTTAAACAAAGCAAGCAGTGACAGAACCATACTTGAAAATTTTCAAGAGGATTGCAAAGCAGAGTATATATTAATACTTCAGGTAGTAAACACTGTCCTAAACTTGAAATGTGGAAAGGTTTAGATGATATTTGACCAGAAATGCTTAAGAATGAAGGTATAAAAGTTTTGCAGTGGCTACACTGCATAATTCAGAATCTTGGATAGAAGGTCAAATTCCCAATGATTGGAGTAGAGCTCTTATAGTACCCATCTATAAAAAAGGGAATAAAGCTGAATATGGGAATTACAAAGGAATTTCCTCTACTAAGCATTCCAGGTAAAATTTATGCAAGCATACTTAAAAAGAAGTTGAAAAAGATTACGGAACAGAAACTTTGAGAAGAAAAAGCTGGGTTCAGGCCAAATAGAGGTTCTCAAGATCAGAATTTCACTTTACAACAAATAGTTGAGAAATCATGGAAATATGACAAGGATTTGTACTTAAGTTTTGTAAATCTGGAAAAGGCATACAACAAGGTGCCCAGAGAAAAACTTTTCAAAACACTACAATTATATGGGGTGAATGGCACATTATACAGAGCAATGCATAGTCTATATTTAAGTATATATCTCAAGTATAGTCAGTCAGCAGTTAGAATTGAAGGAAATACAGGAAGATTGTTTGATGTAAAATCAGGAGTAAGACAAGGATGCACATTATTTCTACCCTCATTCATCATATATATGGATCACATTATGAAAGAATGTGGAATTAAGCCTGATATTAGAATTGGAGATGTCAAACTTAGCTCTTTGTTTTATGCAGATGATATTGTACTCCTAAATCCATCTAATGCAAGTGTCAGGATTCATGGGAGACTTGCATTAAATTGAACAATAGCTATAACAAATATGGCATGAAAATTAGCAATAAAAAGACCAAAACTCTGAAAATAGTCAAGCATAGAAAACTTCAGCTGCATTCTGAATGGAAATCCTATAGAACAAATATTTCAGCTATTTAGGCACAGTTTTTAGTGAAGATGACAGGTTAAATTTGGAAATAGACAACAGAATAAGCAAAACTGTGTGTATTCAGGTGGGTAGCCAGCTGAATAATTTGAAAGTGCCTTAGAAGCATGGAATGTTGGATATAACAATATTGGAGTGTTTACAAGTAATAGATTGATTTGGAGAAAAATTGTTGATACAATTTCAAATTGTATCAACAAATATTTCAGCTATTTAGGCACAGTTTTTAGTGAAGATGACAGGTTAAATTTGGAAATAGACAACAGAATAAGCAAAACTGTGTGTATTCAGGTGGGTAGCCAGCTGAATAATTTGAAAGTGCCTTAGAAGCATGGAATGTTGGATATAACAATATTGGAGTGTTTACAAGTAATAGATTGATTTGGAGAAAAATTGTTGATAGGATATGTCAACTTAATCATGTAGTGCTGTCATAGCAACCTGAACACCCTTTGGAGTTATATATCAGAAAATTGATGATGATTTTGTGTACCTTGCATTATTTATCTTTCAATTTGTACAAACTGTTTTGCCCAGATAAAGGATGTATGGCAGAAACTTTGAAAAATCATCACCATCAGGGCCCAAACTTGTTGTTCTTAACAACAAGTTTGGGCCCTGATAGTGATGATTCAACAAGTTGAATTTTGGTGGGTTGGTGAACAATTTGTGCTAAATCATTACTAATAGCAAACAGTTTGTATTTTCTTCCAAGTTGGTCTGGAAAATATTAAAATGGCAACAAGTCTGTATCATGGATGGTGAAATCATCATGGAAGATTATCTCACGGTTAAGGTAACAAGACTGTATTATAAATAGGTTATTGAAGTCATAGGAGTTAGGAGAAAGGCAACAAAGTGAGGTATGGAAATCTTGAGCCAAAGTAGATCATATAACGTGTCTGATACAGGGAATATCAGACCTGACAAACATGCAAATCCAATCCTTCTTATGAAAGGCATCATGGAAGATGTAATGAAGAAAGTTGAGGTAGATGTTGATGCAAAAGATGCCTGGTGTGGTTCAGTGATGAATATCAGGTTTGGATGTCTAGGTGGTGGTGCAAATTATTGATATTAGAAATCAGACCTGGATGTTAATAAAATCAATCTGAAAATTTTTTATTATATGGAATTCTGATATTTTGCTAAATTTTTGGATGTGTGTATATATCATCATTATCAGCCATTGTCGATCCACTGCTGGATGAAGGCCTTTCCCATGTCACTCCTGCAAATCTGATGATATCATCAATCCACCGTGATTTAGGTCAGCGTTGTGGTGGTTTTTCCTCTCATGGAATCCAATCCAGTACTTGATCTTGTCTTCAAGCAATATACCCAGCCCATTGCCACTTCAGATGTTTCACTCTTCCTATGGCGTCAGATAAAATGTTTTGGTTTAGTTTCTTATCTACGTATTTCTTTTGTGATCCAGTCTTGTGATACCAAGCATATTTCTTTCCATACTAAATTGTGTTGTTCTTAATTTCTGAATTTCTTTTGAATTTAGTGTCCATGTTTCACAGCCATATGTCAATATAGGAAGAATACATTGGTTAAAAACTTTTCTCTTCAGGCATAATGGTAGTTGGCATTTGAATATTGAATGTAATTTTCCAAATGCTTTCCACCCAAGCATCGTGTGTCTTTTAATTTTGTCCATGATATTTTGTTCCATTGATATCTGTTGTCCTAAGTATATGTAATGGTCTACTTGTTTAATTTTCCCATTATTGATTTTTATTATTTTTGGTTGGACATAGCTATTGAAAATAACTTGGTTCTTCTTTAGGTTTATCTTTGGGTCAGCTGTTTTGCTAGCAATTTTGAGTTCATGGATACAAGTCTGTCATTCCTGTGCAGTTGAAATAATCTTTACTTCATCTGCAAAGTGTAAATGGCGTAAATACCTTCCATTTATCTTCAGACCTTTTCCTTCCCAATCAAGAAGTTTGAATATTTCTTCTAGGCATGCTGTGAATAATTTTGGGGAGATTGTGTCACCCTGTCTTATACCTCTCTGTATTTGCTGCTGTGGCATTGGTGTATGCTGACTTGATGGTTCTGATGTATGGCTCCTTCACTTGTTGGTTTCGTAATGCTTTAAGTATTACACAAGTTTTTAGTGAATTTAGCTTTCTCATAATCAATAAAACCAAGACATAATGGTAACTGATATTCATTACATTGTTCAATAATCTGCAGTACAACTTGAATATGGTGTGTGTGTGTGTGTGTGTGTGTGTGTGTGTGTGCATGCATGCGCGCGCCTACAATGTTTTGGTACTCTTTTGATATTTTAAAAGATTTTTTGGTGATTACTGTGGGAGATATTTTATTAACTGCAGCAACTCAAGAATTATTTGTTGTCTGTCATGGGTGAGAGTATAATAATAGCAAAATTTATAGATCAGGGGCATGCAGCATGGTTAAGGACTTGTAGTCATCACCACTCTTACACATAGAGTGTCCAGATTCCAATCCAAATGTGGCAACAGCTATACTTGGACTCCTTCCACACAACCTGGAAAATAAGCAGCAGCAAGATTATTTGCCAGCTGATCGAGAAGCCTCCTGAAGTGTTACCAATTAGTTCATTCATTCGACTGGTTCATGGTAGTTGGCCTGTGGAAATTGCTTTACTGCTGCACCCTCCAGTGGAGGAACTACTGGCTCCTTAGTTAAATAATTACAGTGTAGAGAGCATGAACATACAGGCTTTCATCCACACTGTATATAGAAAGAAAAGGGATTGGGCAGAACCATAAATCCTACTCTAGAAACAAAAAAAATGGCAATTGCCACTTCATCTGATAGCAGGACTGTGGCAACACTGGGAGGTTAAAAACATCGACCTTCTATTACGTCATTCTTCTCTGTTCTTTCACTTTGTGCTATTTATCTGAAAGATTTTTGGTATCTGTTCTATAAAAAAATATTCTCTAACTTTAACAGTTTTATTATTATTCTCCCCTTCCCACTTTCCCCCTTTCCGTTTATCAATTTTTTTGTGATTTATGTTCTCTTAGTTTATTCCAATATATCTTTGTGTATTTGCCTATGCAATCTATCTGCCACCTTCTCATAAAATAGAAAAATGTAGAATCCTAGCAAGAAATTTCCCAGTAAGTTAATCATTATGTATTTGCAAAGCACATGCTAATATTAACTTGCTAGGAACTTTTGATATGGTGTAAACTCAGCATGTAAATCAGAAAATCAAGTGACATGGATGTTACATCATCTCCCCCCTCCTAGACACACACACACACCACCACAACCACTTGGGAACAGCTTTCATTGAATGCTTTATTCAATTGCTGCAAACAGGAAGTTCTGTTTGTCCATACAAGCCTTCTCAGACAACAGTATCTTGTACTTGACAGACTGTCTTAGGACCACAGTTATGCCTCTTAGACAAGCAATATGGGCTATTTTTCTACTGATTAAATGCCCAGGATATCTCACCTTTTGAGAAATCTCTCAGCTCTGCTGTTTTAAAAACCATGGCTCTAGCCAGACATGCACCCACAGTAAGCCCTTTATTATTATTATTATTATTATTATTATTCAGGCCTCCAAGGAGTCAAAAGACTCATCGAGGGAGGTCCTTCCTAAGACATAAAGTTTGTCAAGACTCATCGAGGTGAGGCCTCCCCCCGAGAAACACAAAGTCTATCATACCACTCCTTAAACTCACTGACCGTTCCCGCTCCCACCACTCCATCAGGCAATGCACTCCACGGCTCAACCACCCTCCACACAAAGAAACCACTCCTTACCCTCTTGCTCACAGTTTCCTTTCGTAACTTCCAGGGATGGCCTCCCCTCATCACTCCTTCCCGCTGTTCAACCAATCGAAAGAACTACCCAGTGTCAACCCTGTAACCACCTCTCAACAGTTTAAAAGTCTCAACCATATCACCTCTCCTTCTTCTATCCACCAAACTCTGCAGTCCACATTCTCTCAGCCGATCCTCATAACTATCCTTGTACAGTCCTGAAACCATCTTTGTCATCCGTCTTTGTATCCTTTCCACAGTTAATTTATCCCCCTCAAATCCTGGGGATCAAATCCGAGAACAATAGTCCAAGTGTAGTCTGATCAGAGACTTATACAACGGAATGATAGCCCTCTTATCTCTGCAGGTCAGTGTCCTTCTCATAACAGCAGCAATCCTCTCTGTTACCCTCACCACCTTTGCAATATGTCCCCCAAACCACAGGTCTCCATCAATCATCAACCCCAGATCTCCCGTTTCCCCAACTTCCTCCAGTATAACTCCTCCCATAGAGTATGCAGCATCCCATCGATGTTTCCCAAACCCCAAGACCTTACATCCTGCTGCATTAAACTGACACCTTCCCCCATTCATCTGCCCATCTATCTAGCCCATTCAAATCCTCTTGCAGGGCATCAATTTATTGCACTTTGAAAGATCCTTTGTTTTTCTCATTGCGATCAACACTGTTGACAATTACTAACTAGCAGCATTCTTAAATAGTATCTAGAGCAGCGCTTCTTAAGCTTTTTACACTCGCAACCCCTTTTCACCCGAGAAATTTTTACACGACCCCGGGTATATAGGTATATAAAATAGGTATACAAATCAAATATTTGCTGATAATAAATCATAAAGAAATTTATTTAAAAACAATTCTTTGGTATACATGTAATTTTACATTTACATAAAGAATTACAAAGTATAGCCTCAAATCTGAATTAATTTTTGGTCATTGCATGTTCAGAAACTTTTTACTGTTGCCAAAATTTTCGCGACCCCCACATTCGGTTACATGACCACATTTGGGGTCACGACCCACAGTTTAAGAAGCTCTGATCTAGAGCACATGACCAAGTATTTTGCATATATGCTGCATGAGTGACATTTACATGCATCTGCATAAAGGTTTCTAATTCAGTGGTCAGTATGTGTATTACTACTATAGGCACTAAACTAAATCATTAGAAACAATTCAAATCATAACTGAAACAGAACTAATGCCCTAACAAATGGGAGATCTGGGAGATAGATCTCTCAGTTGATTTAGAGAAGTCAGGCTAGCTGGTCTCAGAATGAGTCCATCAGATCTTTAGCAAATTAATGCATCCATACTTGTTGAAGGTGGAGGAGTGTGTCATACAGATCCTGATTCTAAAAATAGTTTTTTGGACCTGTAGTGAGTTTTATGTAATACCAATGTCTTCCTCCATTTAATCCTATATGAAGGAGTATCCAGAGCATGATCTGCTATTCCCAACTTGTCACTCAGCCATAAAGATCACAGAGGTAATTTTTGTGTTCTTCAAGGCAGATGTTAACTGATCTACTGGTCTGTAGGCAAACTGCAAGCATATACTCTAGGATGTGTTGCAAGAGGATTAAGTTGATCTTCAGGAGAGCAGATGATGGCAGCTAGCTGCATGAGCGTTTTAAAGGTGGAATGGAGATCATATTTATAGAGAACTTTTGCTACATTCTCTGATGTGCCCCTTATTATATGGGATGGGAATAGTTTTGCTGAGATCCTGTGTATTGTTTGCAGGAGGGATGGCAGTTGCATGTAGTATTTTATCTATTTTACATGGGCTGTAGCCATTGGCTAAAAAGGTGTTGCAAATGTTCCTGAGCTCTGTTTCAAGGGCTGTATCATTTCAACAAATAGCCCTGACTTGGTAAAGTGTTTTGAGGATGTCATGCTGTTGAGATGGCTAATATGCTTTTCATATGCTTTATTCTTTTCTGTGATCATGGCTTAACTGTTTGCATCAATTTTGCAGGGTAGAAAAATCAAAACTTAAATTTTCTATCCTGCAGACAACTTCAGTCCATGCCATCCTGGCTATGTCAGTAAATGTTTTCTTCAGAAATTTTCAATTAGTCTCCATGGTTTGGTTCTTGTTTTCAAAAATTCTCATTGTTTATATTCAATAATATTTATGTAGTCAAGTCTACATTTCACCTGTAAAATCTATTTAATTTTAATTCTTTTTTAAAACCTTCTTACAAAATCTTCTTTTTCAATGTGATATTTAGTTTTATCTTTCTTAAAACTAAGTGATGATCACTTCCAGTTTCAAATCTCCTGTATACTCTTTTTCTCTTAAACCAACATGAAGATATCACAATCATCAATGGCATTGTCAATGAGACTCTTCTTATTTCTTTTGTCTTTTCCCCATGTGAATTGGTGCATGGTGTTAGTAATGACTAGTCCATGTCCAGAATAGAAGTCCAAGCTACTTACCATTATCATTGGCTTTGCCCTTTCCTCCAAATTTCCCCCAAACATTTCTGTAATGTGTGGGATTCATTTTCTACCCTGTTGTTTAGATCTCCAGCTTTTCTGTTTAATTTTTGTCAGCAGCCTGTCTTCACTAATGGCTGGAAAAATTCTTCTACTTCTTCCTTATGAGAACCATCTATTGGATCATAGGCACAAATAAATCTCACTTTCCAGTTTCCCACTTTCAAATTTGCTCACATAACTCTACTTGAAATTGTCTGCAAATGAAGAAGTTTATCTTCATGTTTGTAGTTGAATTCTGCCACTACTCTTTCCTCTCCCTGATCACTGTGCACAAATATAACATCCTATTATTTATTATTTAGAATGATCTCACCTGTATTAATAATAATAATAATAATATTATTATTATTATTTATGGCATCACCATGGAGGCCCGAGACTTATCATGGGAGACCCAAATCAACCACCATACACACAAATCCTATCATCCCTCTCTTTGAATCCTTTCACTGTCAGGGAACTCACAACCAATTCTGGCAATCCATTCCACTCACTCACCACTCTCCATGTGAAAAATCTAATCTGCACACCCCTACTAACCACACTCTTACACAACTTCTGTGGAGGACCCCCTTGTTCTCAATTTGTCATATATTGAAAAATTTCACTTACATGAATTTATAAAACCCCTTTAATATGTTAGAAGTTTCTATCATTTCCCCACTTTTCTGCCTATCAACTAAACTTTGTAACCCACAAACCTTGAGCTTATCCTCATAGGTAGTATTCCACAGACCTGACACCATCTTAGTGACTCATCTCTGCATCTTTTCGACCACCTCCTGGCCCCAAGAAACCCAAGTGATCAAATTTGTGTGCAGCAGTCAAGATGTGGCTGAATCATAGCCTTATAAAGAGGGATAATAACTTCCTTATCTTTCTTGTTAGCGTGTTTTTCGACATCCAACTAATTTGTTCAGCTATTTTACCACCTTTTGCAATATGCCCTCTGAACTTTATCACATTGTCTACCATTATCCCCAAGTCCCTAGCCTCATCAATTTCTTGCAAGCCAATACCATCAATTTGACACACCATATACAATCATTATTCTTTGCCCACAATGCCAATTTCTTTAAATCATCCTGCAGGATATCTACATCACCTTTATCAACTATTTCTCTTCTCAGTTTTGCATCATCAGCAAACAACTGAATATCCTCTCTTAAATCTTTCTCTATTTCATTGATATATAAATTAAAGAGTAGTGACCCTAGTACCGAACCCTGAGATACTCCACTAGTCACCATCATTCTCCTAGACTCCAGTCCACCACATACTACTCTCTGGTGTTTGTCTGTCAGCCATTCCCCTACCCATACTACTAGCCTCATATTCATTCCCATCCTTTCTAGTTTTTGTAATAGTTTTCCATGTGGTATTCTGTGAAATAACTTGGCAAAGGCAAGCAGTATCATGGTGTAGCCATGACCTTTATCTAATTCTGCTGTGACTTTATTATGAAATGTGAATAAGTTACTAAGCCACGCTGCCCACTATAGAGTATCACATTCCTATCAACCCACTGTTGTATTTTACCTTTCGATAACTTTTCCAATACTTTAACAATCACTTCCGATATATTAATTGGTCTGTAGTTATCCTCTTTCCATGCCCTTGAAACCTTGCCAGAGCTGTGACTTAGATTGAACAACTTTGTCAGAGGCAATGCCAATTCTCTTGCATATTCACATAGTACATGGGCTAATATGTCATCCAGTCCCACTGTTGTGTTCACATTCCTAGTTTTTAATATGCTGAACACCTCCTGTTCATCTATCTCAATGTTCATATGCATCTCTGTAACATCTGCAACTGCAAAATAACCAACTGGATGATACACCTTTGCAAAATGATCACTCAGCAAGTTTAATATAACTTTAATATTTTCTGGATGTAAACAGAAATTTAGATCAAACCAGTAGCTTGCAATTTTTTGAAGGTTATATTTTGTATATAATCATGTTGTTTTATGGAAGATGCATGACTTCAAATTTTCATAATTACATTGAAAGGGATACATTTAAATAAGACTATTTATTAATTAATAGTCTCACATAAATCATCCAATTTCAAATAAACTCTATGTTAGCATTGCTCTCAGACCAAGAAGATGTTTTATAATGCAACTGTGAATGGCACTTAATGGATGAAATGTGATTTTGTTGTTTTGTCTTATTATTATTATTATTTTCTTTTGCAACAAATATCTAAATGTAGGCATTTAAGAATTTTCTGAACTTTAGGTTCAGGATGCTCCCATTAAGATCTACAAGTATATATATAACAAGCTTAGTATTTCATGGAGAGGTGCTCCATAAAACACTGTGCTTGTTATATATATACTTATAGGCAAGTTTATCTTTTAAAAATGGATGTATAGTGAAGATTTTGATCATTTAATGATAAATAAGGACAAAATTAATTAATGCCATGAAATGTTTATTTTTCAGCAAATGTTACATGTGAAGCATCTGAATTTTCATGTGAAAATGGACGTTGTGTGCCAAAATCTTGGAAATGTGATTCAGAGAATGACTGTGGAGATGGGTCAGATGAAGGAGAATTTTGCAGTTAATAATTTTATTATCTATTTAAAATAAGAATTTTAATATTGCATGTTTGTATTTAGTCAAAGATCTCCTACATATCTATGATAATTTACATCAATATATAAATCAAAATTTTTTGATTAGCAGAAATTAGCAGTCTGCAAAATTTAATCACCTAAGTAATTTATTATTATTACTACTACCCCAAGACCTCATGGAGTCAAAGACTCATTTGGGAGGTCCTTTTATCACACACACAGCTCATCATACTGTGTTAAACACACTCAAACTCCTTGCTGACACCACACTCTCAGGCAAGGCATTCCAATCATTTATAACTCTGCACGAAAAGAACCTGCCTCTCACTCCCCTACTCACACCCTCTTTATACAGTTTCCAGGGATGACCTGGTTATCCTCCTATCGCCTACTATTTTCTGTATAACTTCTCCACCATTGATTCTATAACAACCCCTTACCAACTTATAGGTCTCTATCATATCTCCCCTCTTCCTCCTGTCCACCAGACTGCAAATTACATCTTGTCAATCTTTCCTCATACTCGACGTTCCAGAGGTCAGAAACTACCTTAGTCAGTCATCTTTGGACACTTTCCAACATCTCTTCATCCTTCTGAAAACCAGGTGAACAAATCTTGGCACAATAGTCCATGTGTGACCTAATCAAAGCCTTATACAACGGAACAAGAATCTCGCTACTTCTACACGTCAGTGTCCTCAGCATCATTCCCAGAAGCCTTTGTGTTGTCTTCACAATTTTGGCTATGTGTCACATAAATTTCAGATCCTTATCCACTATCACCCCTAGATCTCTTATTTCCTCCACCTCTGACAATACATCCTCACCAAGCATAAATTCTGCATCCCATCTTTGTTTTCCAAATTTTAAGACCTTACATTTTGCAACATTGAACTCACATCCCCATTTCCATGCCCAATCACTCAATTTATTCAAGTCTTCTTGTAAGGCCACAACATCTTCACTACTCTTCATAGTTCATCCCAACTTTGCATCATCTGCAAACAACTGAATATCTCCATCCAAATCTTCATCAATATCATTAATATACAAGTTAAACAGTAATGACACTAAAACAGACCCCCCTGAGTCACTCCGCTAGTGACTTTTCTTTTCCTGGATATCGCTCCTCCATACACAACTTACTGATACCTATCAGATAGCCAGTCTCCATTCCAATACACTAATCTAATATCCAACCCCATCTGCTCTAGTTTGACTGTCAACTTATCATGAGGTACTCTATCAAACGCCTTCGAGAAATCCAAGTATATTACTGTGTATCCTTCTCATCTGTCCAAGGAACCAGTCACTTTATTGTAATAAGTAAGTAGATTACTAAAATATGACCTCCTTTTAGCAAATCCATGCTGTCCATCAAAGATAATACCATTGTTGTCAGCCCAACTCTTGATCCTAGTTCTCACAAGCTTCTCCAACAACTTAATCACAACACCTGACACACAGATAGGCCTATAGTTTGATGCTTGAGTTCGATCACCTCCTTTATGAAGTGGCACAATCTTGCCCTCCTTCCACTCCTTAGGAACTTGACCGAGTGAAAGACTCGTATTAAAAAAATATGTCAATGTGGGTGTCAACTCCCTGGCACATTCCTTCAGTATATGTGGTGATATATTATCTAGTCCCAAGCCTTATTAACATCTAGTTTACTCAACTCCCCATACACTTCTTGCTCACTTACAGTCAGTCTGTCTCTCCTCCCCATCATCAACTACTCTCAATCTCTCCATGAAGTCACATTCACAAGATTGAAAGACCGTTATGAACTGCTCATTAAGTATCTCCACCCATTCTGCAACAGCTGTCTTTATATCATTTTCTCCAATCATTGTCATCCTTCCATAATCATTCTTTCTTTTGCTGGCTACATATCGAAAGAATTCCTTAGGATTCTTTTTGGCTTCATTAGCTAACTGCTGTTCATACCTCTCTTTAGCTACCCTCACCAACCAAGTCACGCTCCTTGCCTGGTCTTTGTAGACCTCATGGAATTTTTTATTTCCGCTTCTCTTATGCTGCCTCCACAATGCCCTTTTTCTCTGTATCGCATGCTTAATCTCTTTATTCATCCATCTCACACCTACCTTATTTAATCTTCTCACCCTTGGAATACATTTAGACATTACATCTACTAGACAGTTTTTGAAAATCCTCCAAGGTGCATTGATCATCTCTTTTCCAGCTAACTCCTCATTCCATGCTACACCCACAAGCTGTCTCCTGAGCTCTTCATAATCACCCCCCCCCCCCTTGTAGTTCCACATATACCCTTTTCTCACAGAGGTCCTCACACTGCTGGCAACCATCCAGGTAATCACCTCATGGTCACTCTCACCAATTGGTGGATGATTTGACACCTCATTTATAATTACATCCTCTGATGAGATGACCAAATCCAAGGCCCTCAATCCTAGTGTGTCCTCTGTTACATGCTGTCTGAGGTAGTTATCCCTCAAAAACTCAAGAAACTTATTTTCTTTACTTCCAGTTGCTATCTCATCATTCCATCATTCCAGTCTATATTGCCATAATTAAAATTGCCCATAATGATCACTCTTTCTTATTTGCTTGGCTAATTTGATTATACATTTCATAGTCACTACCATCCACATTTCCTGGTCTATACCAACATCCAACCAAGTATTTCATTCCATTCACCTCTATCTCACACCATACTTCTTCAAAACCACTGGCACTATTTCCCTCTTGCATCTCTACTTTGTATGGACATCTCTTTGTCTATCATCAATAGCACTCCCCCTCCCTTTTTATCCCTTCTATCCTCACGAAACACGTCATACCCTTCCATCCTCTATTCCTGTCAGGATGTCATCCTCTTCCAACCATGTCTCACTTATTCTGACAATCTTAGAGTGAAGAGACGCAATTAGTGCAACCATTTCATCTGCTTTGTTTCTTATACTTCTAGCATTTGTATACAAACACAACAGCTCATTTTTGGATCTACATCTAGTTCCACTGATACCACTCACTCGATGTGATCTCTCCATGCTCGACTTATTTATTTAATTAACGTATTTAATTTATTTATTATTTTGTTTTGTTATTTTTACTTATTTGTTTATTTATTTATTTATCCATTTTTTTTACTGTATGTATACTCTGAATAGTTTTTTGGGGGGGGGGGGGGGATGGATTTTGCTCATGCAGTGGTCTAGTCAGTAATATATTATTATTATTATTATTATTATTATTGTATGGATATCTCCATGGAATCAGAAGACTCATCATGGGAGACCCATTTTTCACATACTAGCCATTAATCACACAATATCTATCATATCTCTCCTAAACTCATTCACCACTGAAGCACTCACAACCACCTCTAGCAACCCATTCACCACCCTCAAAACTAAAAAATCTAGTCCTAACACAGGTTAGTACTACATTTTTATAATTTATAGTTGCTAATCACACTCTTACACAATTTCCTGGGATAACATCTCTTTCTCACTGTTCCTACCATGTTCTGAAGCTTTTGATAGACTCAATTATTTAGATTTTAAGAAAAACTTGTGTTTTGTATTAAAGTAAATTTGTCCACATAGCCAGTGCATAGTAGAACAATGGCAGCCAAGGCATCTTTGTTTGGGGAGTTTAATATGTGAGATTTTGTTTGGTGCAGTTTGTGTGGGATTTGTTTGTCATGAAAGATGAAAGATTTGTGGAAGGAGAGTGAACTTCACAAGCAAATATATTAGAAGTCTTTGGAAAGTGAGTGCCAGTTGTGTATGGAGAGTAAAACATGTGATATTGGTATATGCAACATTGAGTTCATTGCTGCCTCTTCACTGAATGAAGAAACTCAGGTGTATGAAGAGGAAGTATTAGAGCTGTTGCACAAACTAAATAAAATTCATCAATAGGGACTGATGGGATATCATCATGGGTGCCAAAAGAGTGTTCAGCTGAAATGGCTATTCCTTTGACCAGGCTATATAATTTGAGTCTCAGAACAGGAAAGATTCCACAGGAATAAAAAGAATGTATGGTAATCCTATTGCAGAAGGGTGATGCAAAGACTGATGTATCCAACTATCGACCAATATACCACCTTATTATTGGATTACTCTGGATTTAGAGAAAGATGTTGGAAGTTTATTTTTCACTTGGTTAGACTATAATAAATTTAGTTTAATCCTTTATCCAAGTGTAAGCAAACCAAATTTGCACCTGAAAATATCTTCAGGACTGGGGTAAGGTAGTGCAACACGAGGCAACTCCGAGCAAAAGGTGGACCAAGCTCTCATCACTCCTTGTCTCAGTATCTCCCATAATGCAAAGCACATCTCCTTGTGGACATGCATACTGCTATTCATTAAGGAGTCGCAATAATAAGGTGGTACACCTGTTGGCAACTCCTATAGGTAAATATTATTATTATTATTATTATTATTCAAGCCTCCATGGAGTCGAAAGACTCATCGTGGGAGGTCCTTCCTAAGAAATACAAAGTCTATCAAGACTCATCAAGGGGAGGTCCCCCCTAAGAAACACAAAGTCTATCATACTACTCCTCAAACTCATTGACCATTCTCGCTCTCACCACTCCATCAGGCAATGCATTCCATGGTTCAGCCACCCTCCATGCAAAGAAACCACTCCTCACCCTCTTGCTCACAGTTTCCTTTCGTAACTTCCAGGGATGGCTTCTTGTCATCACTCCTTCCCGCTGTTCAACCAAGCGAAAGAACTCCCCAGTGTCAATCCTGTAACCACCTCTCAACAGTTTAAAAGTCTCAATCATATCACCTCTCCTTCTTCTAGCCACCAAACTCTGCAGTCCACATTCCCTCAGCCAATCCTCATAACTATCATTGTACACTCCTGAAACCATCTTTGTTATCTGCCTTTGTACCCTTTCCACAGTTAATTTATCCCTTCAAATCCTGCAGACCAAATCTGAGAACAATAGTCCAAGTGTGGTCTGATCAGGGTCTTATACAACAGAATGATAACTGTTTTATCTCTGCAGGTCAGCGTCCTTCTCGTTATTCCAGCAATCCTCTGTGTTACCTTCACCATCTTTGCAATATGTCCCTTAAATTTCTGGTTTCTATCAATCATCAACCCCAGATCTCTTGTCTCCCCTACTTCCTCCAGTATAACTGCTCCCATAGAGTATGCAGTGTCTCATCGATCTTTCCAAACCTCAAGACTTTACATTTTGCTGCATTAAACCGACACCCCATTCATTTACCCATCTATCTAGCTTATTCAAATCCTCTTGCAGGGCTACCCCATCTGCACTATTACTAATAATCCTTCCTAGCTTCGCATCATCCGCAAACAACTGAATATCCCCTTGCAATCCACTGGCAATGTCATTGATATAAAGGTTAAACAATATAGGTCCTAGTACTGAGCCCTGTGGACCCCACTTGTAACCCTCTGCCTCCTTGAAACTGCTCCACCATACACAACTCTCTGATACCTATCAGACAGCCAATCCTGAATCCAGTTGACCAATCTGACATCCAGACCCATGTGCTGCAACTTAAATATCATGTGGCACCCTGTCAAATGCCTTTGCTAAGTCTAAGAAAATTGCAGTATATGCCTTTCCCTCATCTAATGTTCTTGTAACTTTATTATAAAAGGCTAGCATATTGCTAAAACAAGAGCGCCCTTTCACAAATCCATGTTGTCTCTCACAGATAACATTACCCTCATCTGCCCAATGTTGTATACAGTCCCTCACTACTTTCTCCAAGATCTTAACAACTACTGATGACACACAGACTGGCCTATAATTAGACACTTCCAGTCTGTTACCACCCTTATGCAATGGCACTATCTTACCTTCCTTCCATTCCCTGGGCACCTTTGCCAAAGCCAGACTTTCATTGAAAAGCCAGGTTGAAGGCACTGTCAGTTCCCTTGCACATTCTCTCAAAATTCGTGGTGAAATACCATCTAGTCCCAAAGCTTTACTGACATCCAGAGTACTCACTATCTGAAACACACTCTCCTCCTGTACCTCTAAACCTCGAACCAGCCCTATCCCTCTGGCATTAAAACTGACTCCTCTAGGATGAAATACTCCAATAAAGTGTTCATTGAACAATTCCACTATGTCCTCTGCATCAGTCACTCTATTCCCATTTTTATCCCACAATATCATTCTTCCACAGTCATTTCTCCTCCTACTGGCCACATAGCTAAAAAATTCCCTAGGATTTTCTTTGGATCTTAGGGCCAACCTCCTCTCATATTCCAGTTTCACTTTCCGTACCACACTAGTCACTTTTCTGGCCTGTGTCTTATATTCTTCATGCATCCTCTCTTCACTTGTCTCACTATATCTCTTCCATAGCCTCTTTTTCGCATGCAATTCCTGTTTAATATTGTTTGTCATCCACTTTACTCCAAATTGTGTCCTCTTCTTCACTCGTGGTATACAACTTACCATTGCTGCTAACAAATATTCTTTCACAATTTCCCATGCACTAATGATATCCCGGCCTTCCAATTCCTCCCTCCGTGAAACTTCCTGAAGTTGACGTCTAAGACTCCTGCATGTCTATTCATTTTCCAAGTCAAAACCATATGGTCACTCTCTCCAACTGGTGGGAGAGATGTCATCTCAGTTATTATCAACTCTTCTGATGCTATAACCAAATCCAAAACTCTTGAACCTCTTGTTCCCTCTGTTACATGTTGCCTAAGACATTTGTCCCTCAAGAATTTTAGAAATTCCATTCCCCTATTGCTACATGCATCTTCCTCTCTCGAATTTATACTACTGTGGTTAAAATCCCCCTTAACAATCATTCTTCTTGCACTTGCCAACCTTAGCTGTCTAAACATCTCCTGGTCCCCATCCTCTGTGCTCCTGGGTCTGTAACAGCTCCCCACTAAATATCCTGTCTTGCCTACCTCTCTCTCACACCATATGCTCTCAAAATCATTTGTCTCACTTCCTTCCAAATATGACCTCTCCTATTGCTTCTGACTTAGTATCTTCATGGCTGTGTCTGCCTCCCACTGACGAGACCTCAATAAAGGTCGAAACCAGTCTGGGTAGTGGCCCTTCCCTTAATGCATAGCAATATACATGTCCGCAAGGAGATGTGCTTTGCATTATTGGAGATACTGAGACAAGGAGTGATGAGAGCTTGGTCCACCTTTGCTCGGAGTTGCCTGGTGTTGCATTACCTTACTCCAGTCCTGAAGATGTTTTCAGGCGCAAACTTTGTTTGCTTACACTTGGATAAAGGATTAAACTAAATTTATTATAATCTAACCAAGTGAAAAGTAAACTTCTAAGAAACTAACAGAAATAGCCTTGTACTATAAACATGTAAGTAATATGGTGGAATTAATGGGGGGGGGTTTAAATCAAACTTCTTTAGCATTGGTTGGTACAGTCTTGCTAAAAGTTAGATAGACACCTATGAGACTGGGTTGACAGCAGATGATGTAGCTATGGGAATTGAATGTGAGGGATATAACATTTTTAGGGATGATATAAAAAATAGGATGGGGACAAGGGATACTGCTGATAGCAGATGAATTGCTATCAAGGAAACTTTTGAGATCAGTAATGCAGATGTGTAATGCCAGTTCATTTAAAGCAAACCAATGTGAGATTGTGTCTAATATAACCAAATATACAGTTTCACTTTCACTTGAATGTGAAAGTGAAACATGGTTGTTGTTGTAGGGGGGGGGGGGGAATGATGTGGAAGACTTGCATCAACAAATTACCAGAAGTGTAGGCAGACAGCAGAGGGTTTTTTCATCTTACAAAACAGGAAAACCTGCTGGTGAAACATTATAGTTGACAAACGTAATATGTTGGCTACATAGCCTTAGTTACTCTAATACTAGTCAAACCCAATCACACTTATTAATTCTAATATGTAGGTTTTTATTATCACTCTTATTACAGAACACCTTCAAGGAGTCCAATGACTCATTGCGGGAGGGCCCTCTCCTCTGCTATTTAATCCTCCAACTACACATATCTCACCCCCTCCATTACTCAGTCATCAACTATACTACCACTACTATTATCCACCACAACCAACAACAGTATTTTTTGTTTGTAAATGGTGTATGTTCTCATTGCCGATTTGCCTGTATGTAGGGAAAAAACTCTGCTACCCCCATATGAGATTGGCTAACCCACCTTCAAACAAAAAACCCATATAAAGATTCCTTTCTTTATGACAAAAATCAAACTCAGGTTAATATTGCTTCCCTCAAACATCTCATAATTTATAACATTTTTCCTTTACAGTTTTCACCGCTCCATTCTCTCTTCAAGTTTTTCATAATCACTGGTTCCAGAAGTCCACACATATCCCTTTTTAACTGAGAAATCAACATACTTAGGATCATGCAGATTAACTCTGTATAATCACCTAGTCGGATGCAAAGTGGCTAACTTGGTTATTAACAAATTCTCTGATTTTAATCTCATTGAACACTCTGAAATTCAGGTCCTAAAAGCAGGAAAGAAAATGAAGTGGAATGGGAGCATATAACTACCTGTTTTAGGTAATTATATGCTGCCTATGTTGTTCCCTCCCATTTCCTTTTAATTTATATTCCTACAGTTAAAGCCCACCATAATAATTACTAAATGTGTGCCCATTAACTAATTGCTAATGCATACCATGTACATCTTTTGTGCTCCCCCTACACTTTTATCTACAGTACACGTATTTGTTCTGTTAGCCTCTGTCTCACATCAGACATCATCAGGTGTGCTGTCTTCCACAATCTTGCCTTCTTGCTTCTGTTCTTGTTTGCTATGTGTCTTCTACTGATCTCAGCACCCTTTCCCCATATCTATTTTCCCATTCTGCACTCTTTTCTTCCTGCAAATATACTACCTTCTTACATTCTATCACTATATCTTACCAACACCAACACTTCTTGCCTTTATTCCTAATATTTCTCACATTAGTAAAGATGAATTAAAATGTTCCCTATGACCCTCTTATCATTTTCTTTTCATTCTGTGCTTATCACTCATTTTTTTTTTTTTTTTTTTTGTACCAGTCAAAACTATGAAGTATCTTTCTTTCCTTCTTTGCCATCTAACAGCATCTTCGTTAATCTTTAAAGTAACAAAACACAACATTTGTATGCTCTCATCAAGCACGCTCCTTTTCATGGAATTACTATGACAATACTGTTTCTTTACTCTCCCTCTTTCATATTTCTCTCTTCTTTCTCTGCATTCTCTTTCATCTCTCCTTTCTTTTTTTCTTTCTGTGTGATAATTCATCAAACACTTCTCCAATGTTTTTCATATTATACTTGACAAGAAATTATATTCTAGTTTCACTTCCAGATCTTAGTATAGCATAAAATAAACACAAGAATATAATTCCATGTCAAGAATAATATACTTTCCAACCTGGTGTTTTTTTGGGGGAGGGAGGGGGGGGGGAGGGAGCTATACTTTTTTGTAAGATGGTGGGGAGCCAACATCTGTAGTTGGAAATATAAGGAATGAAAAGAAATGTTGCACCTTTTGGATTATAGAATTTTTTATAAGTTTAAAAATATCTATAATCTTATAGTAATTGACTTGTGTGTTTTTGGATACTTGACTAGATTCTTTCTTCTTGTTTTGAGCTTTCATAGCTCAGTTAGTTTTTTGATAAAACCCGTTGACTGGAAAGATCTGGGTTGAATCCTCTCTAGGACATAAAGGTCCTTTATCAGGACTTTTTTTAATTTGGAGGTTGGTTAAGTAGTCTCATATGGAGGTGCCAAGTTTTCCTGAAAACTTTTTTTTTTTTATGTTGTGACCAGCAAACCAGTTAGGAGAACACATGCAATTTACCCATAAAAAAATATATTTAATTATGAGACTAATCACCATATCCTGAATTTCATGACCAATGAAATCCAATCTTGGCAGATCATCCTTTTAAAAGGCCTGTTTGGAATTAATTTTTTTATGTGATTGCCACCTTTGAAAGTTTTATACCTAAAGCTCATTAGTACTGTGGATGGACTAAGGATTTTTTTGTATTTTTATTTATTTATTTATTATTATTATTATTTTATAATCTGGAAACACTGCTCTAGAGACCAAACATGGTACTTATTCAAGCCATGTCAGGTTTCTTGTAAGCTGGACACTGGGTGATGAAATTCATCACCCAGTGTCCAGCTTCAGTTGAAATGCCTTCTTAAACATTCATATTGTCATTATAATAATACTTTTTACTTTTATAAATCTACTACAGGCTGCATCATATACTTCTTAACTAGTTTTGCAAAGTTGTAGTTATTTTTTTAAATTTTTTATAAATGTTTTTAAATGAAATGTGCATGTTCTCTTTATTCCTCAACAGAATGAAGAATTATAGATTTTACAGGCATGACAACAAAAACCTCTAGAGAAATGGTATAGCCAAATTTATATTTCTAAACCTTACATACAGGAAAAATATTCTATTATTATTATTACTGGATACCTCCAAGGACTCACTGTGATAGGACATGCTACACCAAATAGTATTTTGATATATTTATCAAACTTTTCATATATTTATCATGAATCCCATAAGAAGTAAAAGATACCAGAAAGAATATAAACAAAAAAAAGCTTATAAGGAGCTTTTTTAAATCTTTTATTATAAAAAATATTTAAACTGAAATACTAATTTGATGGTCCCGCATCCCACTTTCCCTCACATCCAAAGGATTGAAGAGAAAATGGAGTAGTTGAATCACTGAAGGATCAGTTCTTTATAAGCTATTTTTTAGTCTATACTAACTACCCCTCAGTAAATTTTCAAATGAACTTTTTAATTTAAAGATTTTTTTTATTTATTAGCACATTTATGGGTATTCATATTGTTCATGTGTATATAAAATTTATTTATTTATTTATTTTACTATTGTAGGTGGGGTTTGGACCATCAAATTAGTATTTTAATTTAAAGATTTTTTATGATAAAAGATTTAAAAACACAACACTTCTTAAAAGCTTTTTTTTTTTTGTTTATATTCTTTCTGGTGTCTTATACTTCTTATGAGACTTCTTAAATATATGAAAAATTTGATAAATATATCAAAATAATATATGGTGTAGGATGCCCTTCCTCAGTGAGTCCTTAGAGGTATCAGGTAATAATAATAATAGAATCTTTTTCCTATATGTAAGGATTATGGGTGTTTTATCTATATAGTAAGATAAGTCCTATAGCTTATTAAGATTTAATAACATAGAATTTCCTTCTTTACAGCGGAAAAAACATGTGCTTACTATCAATTCACCTGTCCAGGATCTGGCCATTGTATTCCCCAGAGCTGGGTATGTGATGGTGATAATGATTGTTTTAATCAAGGAGATGAGCAGAACTGCCCACCTATTGTCTGTACATCATCTCAGTTCCAGTGTGCCACTTTAAAACAGTGTATTCATGAAAGTTATCACTGCGATGGCGTTTCTGATTGTCAAGATGGATCTGATGAATTAGGATGCCGTAAGTAAATAAGAATTGTTTATTTTTCTAGGAATTGTATTGCAATTATTATAAAGTTATTATTATTATTATTATTATTATTATTATCATTATCCTAAGATCACCATTGAGTCAAAGACACATCTAGGAGGTCGTGCAGTGTCTGCAGAGAATTTGAATGTGTTTGAGGCACAGTATGATGAGCTGTGTATATGACAAAAGGAACCTCCGTGAAGAATCTTTGACTCATTAAGAAGTCCAATCATTTCCAATGCATTCCAATCATTCACAACTCTCCATGACAAAATCTTGCTTCTCACTCCCTTGCTCCCACCCTCTTTATATACGTTCCAGGGATGAGCTGTTGAAAAGCTATGAAAAACCTCTCCAATGTTGATCCTATAACAATCCCTTACCCACTTATACATCTCTATCATATCACCCCTTTCCCTCCTATCCACTAGACTCTGTAAATTGCATCTTCTCATCCTTTCTTCATATTCAACTTTCCAGAGATCAGATTCTACATTAGTCAGTTGTCTCTGGACCCTTTCCAACATCTTCCTTTTGAAAGTTTTGAAAACCAAGTGATGAAATCTGTGAACAGTAGTTGATATGCCTAAATCACGGCTTTATACAATGGAACCAGAATCTCCTTACAAGTGTCCTCCACATTATTGCTGGAATTTGTTGTGTTGTCCTCACAATTTTTGACAATGTGTTTTCTAAATTTTAGATCCTTATACACTATCACCCAAAGATCTCTTATTTCTTTGACCTCCAACAATGTATCTCCTAACCAAGAGTAAATTCTGCATCCCATCTTTGTTTTCCAAATGTTAAAACTTTACATTTTGCAACATTGAACTGTTGTCACCATTCCTGTGCCTATTCATTCAGTCTATTCAAGTTTCTTGTAAGGCCACAACATCTGCTGTACTTCTTATGGTTCATACCAGTTTTGCATCATCTGCAAACAACAGAATATCTCCATTCAAATCTTTCCCAATATCATTAACATGCAAGTTAAACAGCAATGACCCTAAAACAGACCTCTGAGGCACACCACTAGTGTCTTTCCTAGTGGTGTGCATCAGGGGTATGTTTTGTATGGGCGATATTGCCTCCCCATACACAACTTACAGTTTATCAGTTAGCCAATCTCCAATCCAATGCACTAGTCTAATATCCAATATCTCCTTCATTCAATGCAGTTGTCACCTTATTGTAATAAGTAAGTAGATTACTAAAACATGATCTCCCCTTCAGCAAATCTGTGCTGTCAATCCAGTTCTGGATCTTGGTTCTCATCAGCCTCGTTATTTTTGACAATTTGCATTTTCCCAGAACTGATTTTTTTTTTTTTTTTGTTTATTTACTTTTTATTTATATTCATACTGATATTGCTTTAATGGCAAAATCTATAAAACTTAGAGCTATATTCCAAGTTATGTTAATTCTCTACAAATTCTATATAATAAATTAAAGATGCCAAGAAATTATATTTTTGGTTTCATTCTTTATTCAATTGTAAGCAAACAGTTTGCCATGAAGTCACTTCACGACTGGGTTATGTCTCTATAAGGATATGTATATCATTATACATATACTTACAGACATGTATAATGCTATGTATTATGGGAAGGGATTGAGGTGAAAAAGTAAAGGGGTACAAGAGAGCCTAATAGTATTAGGAGAAAGAAAAGGTAGATAGTATGAGAGACAGAGAAAAGACCACAGCCCTTTTATATTATAATATAGCCAAAGGCTATCAGTTTTTCTTTTTCACCAAACTCGTGTAGATGAACAACCAAAACTCCACTTGAAACTAAAGTGCAAAAATAACTGATACTGAGGTGGTTAGCCTTATTTGAGTTAAGCACCTTGAGTTGGCCTCCTCTGCCTGGGATTGCTCTTCAGTCATCCCTACAGTTGACCATAAGACCACATTGAATTAAGAGGATGGAACCATTTAAAAACCTCTCATAGCAAAAATAGACAGAATTTTATCTCCCCCTTGTGAATATTGCATAACATGGATGGTCTACAACACCTAGCCATAAATATGATATCCCCTTGATTGCTTCTTTCTAAATACAAAAATCATCTGACTGAATAATAAAATTTCAGCAATACAATATTATATCATCCTACCACTATGCATTTGGATGTCATATTGCTGGTTTTCAAATCTGTGTTTCTTTCTAACCTTCCATAAATGGTATTTTAATTCATTAATTGTAAAAATCAAAATTCTCTTCCCATTGCTAACAGCTGGTGGCACTACAAAACAATAACTTGTTCTGTTGTAAGTAATTGAATACCCGATATGTTACATAATTTGTTCTAAATATGCAGGACAGGAGGGCAGCTGAAGAATGTATGTTCCACTGTTTCGAATCAGTAAGAGATATCACAGATTGGACCTCCGATGTTAAAGTATCTCCATTTGATGGTATTGACTGGAAGATGACCATATGCAATTCTCTGAGCAAGATCCCTCCTGTTAGGATATTCTTGGAACTCAATAAGTTATGAAACAAAGCGTTGTTGTCAATACCCAACTGAGAAAGTTGAATAGTCGAATAGATCAGCAAAATAGATTAATGATTTCTTTATACTAAATTTTTCTTTTTTTTAATGGAAATAATCTAAATGCTAGAGTGTTGTAGCAGTCTTAGAGTTAAGCACAGAATGTTGTAGTATTCAGGAACAATCTCAGCTTTTGGACCTTAATAATCATTTACTTCAAACAGGGGAAGATGAAAATGCAAGTAGTACAGGAGAAAGTCTGCACATGTGTGATTGGTCTGCAATATTTTATGGGTTTTTAAAGCTGTACTGCTTAAATAGCAGAATTTTAAGACTGAAAGTGCAAATCCTTTGTGCTTTTCTGATAGTTGAAGAAATTCCTTTTTAAAACTTCTTGGTATTGGCTGGACTAAAAAATTTGCATAGACTTACTATATAATTGCTTTTCTTCAGCTTCTGTAATGTCTGTAATATTTCTTATGTACAACTGAGCAGGGAAGATTATGGTTTTGAGTACTATGGCTTTAGAAGAAATGGAAAGTGGCCCTATTTTCCAGCATTCTAAGATTTCAATGTTCTTGTATATAAATTCTTGAACTGGTACTATTGAGTAAGTGGAGAAGGGAATTTCAAGTATAATTGAGAGAACCCCAAGTTCTCTCTTAGGGGTTATTCCAAAAGGAATGCCTCCAAGATCCCACTTTCCAAAAACTTTTAATTTTGTCTTATCTGCATTAGTAGTTAATCCACTGATCTTGCTGAATTTTTCTGAAATACCAAAAAAATATGTATATGGAATCATTATCCTACAAAGTGTCCACTACATCATTGGCATATGCTAATACCTTCTTTTCCTTCATAGTTGAAGGAACTGTTATTCCTTGCACAGCACGTTTATTGTCAACTTCCTGTAAGAAAGGGTCAAGAACCAATGCAAAGAGTAACGGACTAAGAGGGCAACCTTGCTTGACTCCTTTTTGAATTTTCACTGGGTCTGACAGGGACCCATTAACTAGGAAAGGGGATAGTTGAATTGGCATAGGCTCATTTGATAACAGATAGCAGCTTTTTACCCATACCAGTTTGCTGGAGGATGTGTAACAGAAAGGGATGCCTAACATTATCAAATTGCTTGAGTAAAGTCTACTCATGGCACTGCCTTTGACTGCTTTTTCGTATTAACTAAGCAGAGTAGATCATGTAGCAGAAACAGGTTAAATTCTAATGCTTGACCTGGAACTCCATACACCTGTGTGTGCTTTTATTTATGTATCTCATTCTCACTTTGAGCCTGTTATTGATAATGTGGAAAAATATCATGTAGTTAGTATTAGATAGAGAAATAGGTCTCCAGCTGCTGATTAAGATCTGATCTCTATTTGGGTTTTGGAATGAGGATGGTATGGTAGAAATTCACTTGGTATGTGTCCTGACAAGAAAAAATAATGAAACAGTATAAATAGAATGGAAAGAATAAAATCTCAGGCCTCGCTGTAAAGTTCTATACCTAGACCATCAGTTCCTGGGGATTTTCTTGTCTAGCATTCTTTATAGGCTGTGGTAACTTCAAATGCTGTAATGGGTCTGTCAAACCCATGTTGGATATGAACAGGAAAGCCATTAATTTTCCAAGAGTTATAATTTCCAATAGTACTATTGGAAAGGAGTCAAGGATGTCTTGAGTGGTGGACATGTCATTACTGATCTTTATTGAGGTCTCATCAGTGGGAGCCAGACCCAGAAGTGATACTAAGATTGAAGTAATGCAGAAGTCATATTTCCATATACAAGTAGCCAAAAGGATAGCACCTTATTTCTAAAATACTCTGGATTAATAATAAATGTCAAAACTTTTTTCACTTGGTTATAGTATAAATTAAAGATGCCAAGAAATTATATTCTCTGTTTTATCCTTTATCCAAGTATAAGCAAACAAAGTTTGCCCATGAAGTCACTTCATGACTGGGTTATTTGTATAACTCATCTTTTTTTTTCCAAAAGCAAAAAATAAAACAAAATAATACACACACACACACACACACACACACACACACACACACACACACACACACACACACACACACACACACACACACCATCTCTTCTTTTTTTTATCTCTATTTCCATAATTAATTAGTTAATAATTATTTCCAGCCGGTCTGGTTGGCCGAGTGGTTAGCGTATTAGCTCTCCAGCCAAAAGGCTGTGGGTTCGAATCCCACCATGGGCATGAATGTTTGTCATTGTCTGTGAAAATACTAATGATGGTGGTGGACAGTAGATGGCGTTGGTGGCGATGATGCGGTTCACTGTAGTTGGTGAATTGAGTGGTGGATACATAGAGCTAGAGTAAGTGCCCTTCCTCAATGAATCTTTGAACTTCTTGGAGGTGTCACATAATAATAATAATAATAATAATAATTAAAAACATTCACACTTATCACATTCCTTATATTCACTAAGCCAGTTTGCATAAACAGTTCATTATGATTGCACTCTTCATTTTGAGGCATATGAAATATATTCCACTGAATTTTTCCACCTGTTATCTGCCTTCATACCATACCATAAGATACCACGCTGCCTCAAAACATGTTCACTGTTAACTAACTAGTCTGATACTTGAGAATAGACTTGATAATAGTGGGATGAAAAATCCAAAATTTGGGTTTTTCATGTGACAAAATAGTCACACCAGCTGAAGAACACTCACTAGTCTCATAACCTTATATGCATCTCCCATGTATCTCCAGAGTTGCCACACTTCTACAGCAGTAATCCGGTGGGGGAGGACATTCGCCCATACACAATTCCCATCAGTATATCTTAATCCAACCATGTTCCATTTTTCACCAATGACTTTCAGGTATATAACCAAATAAATTTCTTCCTTTCTGACTATCTGCAACATTTCAAACCTACCACATACACATACACCAAACATCGAAACAGCCAACTATTTTTATTTTTCATGTGATTCCCACTTGTAAAATCTTGTAAGCCTTTAGTACCGTAAGTGGGCTAAGGCTTTTTCTCCTATTAATTAATAAAATTTTATAATTATTTGGTTTTTTTTTTTATTTTTTACATAATCTGAAAACCCTGCTCTAGAGACCAAACATGGAACCTTTTTCAAGCTGCTTTAGGCCTCCAATAAGCAGGGTGGTAGTCTCTCACGGGGCAATGAAATTCATCTCCTACCTGAAGACAGTCAGAAATATCTAAGCCCATAGTCGGATTCAAACCCATGACCTGTTGATTGGAGAGCCGATACACTAACCACTTTGCCAACCAGGCCAGCGTACATGTTCTTTTTTCCACAGACTGAATTGATCTTCATATATCCAGCTCATCTTCACACTATTCTTATAGATTTCACTATTGCTTCCAGTATTCATGCTCCCCACTCCATATCTTCCCCCACTTCTTCTGTTTTGTTGTCTTTGCATGTGTGTTCTTTTATTCTTACTTATCTTTCACTCCCCTTACTGGTTTTTCACTGCTCTTCTCTTTACATTTCTATCATCACACATCTACTCTATTTTTTTTTTTTCATAACTTTAACCAAGACCTCATTTCTCTATCTCATATTTTATCCATAAAATATTGTTTTATTTTATTGTAAAATAAAACACTTTTATACTATTTTATATTTTAGTTTATGCTATTATATATTTTATAACTATCTCCCATGAATGATTATATTTAAGAAAGCATGTTTCTCTTATTCTTTTATTTAGATTTTATTTTATTTTGAATAAATCATTATGTTTAACTTATCATTTAAGCCCTTTGTGTTTGAAATAAATCTCTCTCTCTCTCTCTCTCTCTATATATATATATATATAAAGGATGTCCCAAAATTCACGCAAGATTTAAATTTAGTGCCATTTGTGCGGTAAAGTGTTGCCAACGAGAAAAAAAAAAAGCGTGAAAGCTGACAGTTCAGGGTTATTAAAAATGGAGCGCTACACGAAAGAACAACGCATTTTCATTGTTGAGCAATATTTTAAAAATAATGAAGGTTTGGCAGCTACAGTTCACAATTTTCGTACAAAATATGGTCGGAATAGTGATTTAACTTCATCAACTGTGAAAAGATTAATTAAAAAATTCAAGGAAACTGGATCAATTAGTGATCTTATACACTCTGGCCGTCCTTCAACAAGTCATTGAACAGAAAACATCGAAGCAGTTTGTGAGAGTCCGGGAACATCAATTCGGCACTGTAGTCTTGAATTGGGCATTTCAAGAAGCTCTCTACAGCATATTCTCACAAAAGATTTGCATCTTTATGCTTACAAAGTTCAATTGACTCAAGAACTGAAGCCTACTGACCACACACAGCGAAGAGAGTTTGTTGAATGGATTATGGAACAAAAACAACAAGTGGATGCTTATTTTTCGAACAAAATCATCTTCAGCGATGAGGCTCATTTTCATCTTGATGGCTTCGTTAATCGACAAAATTGTCGCATTTGGGGTTCAGAAAATCCATGAGTGATTGTTGAGAAACAAATGCATCCACAACGTGTCACTGTTTGGTACGGATTTTGGGCTGGAGGCATCATCGGTCCATTCTTCTTCGAAAATGCGGCTGGTAAGGCAATAACAGTTAATGGTGCTCGCTATTGCGACATGATAATCCAGTTTTTTGTGCCTAAATGGCAAGATATGGATTTGGACGACATGTAGTTTCAACAAGACGGTGCCACATGCCATACAGCCCGAGAAACAATTCAATTACTGCATGAGTCATTTCCTGGTCGTGTACTTTCCCGTTTTGGTGATCAGAATTGACCGCCCAGATCATTTGACTTAACAGCGTTGGACTTTTTTCTTGGTTTTTTGAAGTCTAAGGTTTGCCAACAAGCCCACGACCACCCACGCCTTGAAGGAGGAAATTGAGCGCTGTATCAACGAAATTTGGCCACATTTATGCAAAACGGTCATGGAAAATTTCGACAAAAGAGTACATATGTGCCAGCAAAGCCGTGGAGGCCATTTACCCGATATGCTATTCCATGCATAACCCTATACTGTATACTTTATGAATCAATAAGAAATTACAATTTTTAATTAAAAACCTGTGTTTTCTATCAAAATTACTTCTTACGTGAATTTTGGGACACCCTGTATATATATATAATTCTGATACACTACTTATGAATTCATTTTAACCTTTTTTTTTATATTTTGAAGCATCTTTGGCACCAGACCAGTGTGATAGAGAAAAATCATTTCAATGCAAAACTTCTCGTATATGTATCCCAAGATCGTGGTATTGTGATGGGAATGCTGACTGTGAAGATGGAAGTGATGAACCGAACACTTGTGGTGTGTGGTTAAGTTTTTGATTTTCAAATTTTTTAAAACTTCATTTAAAAGATTCTTTATAAAATTTTATAACACACACACACACACACACACACACACACACACACACACACACACACACACACACACACACACACACACACACACACACACAGTCACTTTATGAGTTATAAATCCTTTAAAAAACATTTATTTTGACACAAGAAAACAAATTTTTATCACTGTTTTCATCACTTACTAAACATTATTTTGAAATAACTGTTAGAGAGTTTATTCCTGAGGTCTTTGACTGTTTAAGAGCTTACTTTATTTTTCGAGGAGCATTTATTCAAGCATTCTTTGTAAAGAATGCTTGAATAAATCGAATGTATGCACAAATCGAATGTAATATACAATTCAATTGTATGCTTCTCTACTCTACAGTTGATAATGTATTGAATACATCATAATTAATTCACGATTTTCTTTGCATTTTTTTAAATTTTATTTCAGCCTTTATTCTCATTATTTTTTGAATTTTGTCTAACACTTAT
This sequence comes from Typopeltis vanoorti, assembly GCF_054136105.1. Classification (NCBI taxonomy): domain Eukaryota; kingdom Metazoa; phylum Arthropoda; class Arachnida; order Uropygi; family Thelyphonidae; genus Typopeltis; species Typopeltis vanoorti. The sequence goes on along the minus strand of NC_143571.1, from coordinate 36,251,110 downwards.
TGGGAACATTTATCAGGCCATATATTCATCCTACTGACAAACAAAATGGGACAAATATCTTGAATTATGAATCCTACAATGTTCCCATTTCCTCTTAAGGCAAGGTGTGTCAACACTGTAGCAATTAACATTGTTCTTTAAAGTTGATGATTATGGTAGGTGAATTTCAGTAATGAGATGATAAGTCTGTAGTAACTTTTATACTTCTGCACTATGTAAATAACTCTTGAAAAAATAGCTGGAATGATGACTGTTTTCATAAAATTAGACATCGGAAGTTTGAAGTGTTTTTTTTTTTTGCCATGTATTCATCGTCTTTAATTATTTATTTGATAAAACAAATAGGTAATTATGCTGGACCAAAGGAACTTATTTAGGCTTTTTTTTTTTTTTTTTTGCAACCACTTTCTAAGTTAGTTATTATTATTTTTTGCTAACCTCCATGGAGTCAACAGACTCATCATGGGAGGCCCACTCAAGCAACATGTCTATCATAATGAGCTTTGAAGTTATTTACACTACCTTCACTAACAACACACTCAGGCAATGCATTCCACTCACTAATAACTCTTCATGTAAAAAAAACTACTCCTCACCACCTTCCCTATACATCACCCAGGGATGGCCTCTCGTTCTTCCCATCTTAACATCCATTCTATTTATAATTTTTTCTATATTAATCTGATAAAATCCCTTAATTAATTTGGATTTCTCTGTCATATTGAAAAGCATGCTAACAATAAAGATAAGGAAATTATTATCCCTCTTTATAAGGCTATTTGGCCACATCTTAACTTTTGTACACAGATTTGGTCACCGTGTTTCTTGGGGGACCAGGAAGTGGTCAAAAAGATTCAGAGATGAGTGACCAAGATGGTGACAGGTCTGTGGAATACAATCTATGAGGACAGGTTGAAGGTTTGTGAGTTACAAAGTTGATAGGCAGAAAAGAGGGGACATGATAGAAACTTTTAATATAATAAAGGGGTTTTATAAAATTGATGCAAGTGAAATTTTTCAATATATGACAAATAGTCAAAGAACTAGGGATCCTCCATGGAAGTTGTGTAAGAGTGTGGATAGTATGGGTGTGTGTGTGTGTGTGTGTGCGTGCGGACCAGATTTTTTCTATGGAAAGCAGTGAGTGAATGGAATGGATTGCCAGAATTGGTAATGAGTTCCCTGATGGTGAATAGATTCAAGGAGAGGTATAATAGGATTTGTGTGTATGATTATTGATTTGAGTCTCCCGCAATGAGTCTCTGTACTCCATGGAGATGCCATAAATAATAATACCTACTACTTCTATCAATGCTACAACTCAGCTCTTTTATTTCTGATACTCCATACATTAGTATACAAGTATAACAATTCTCTACTCTTTGAGGCCATCTCATCAACACCATCACTCTTTACTCTCTCTCTCTGACCATACCTATTTCCTCTGATTCTGACTCTAATTTTCATTTATATTCCTATCATCCCCACTATTGTGCACTGCATCACTCTGCTCTGTCATAATCACCTCCTCACCTTTGTATCCATTTTCTTCCTGTCCTTCCACAACCTGCTTCACAACCTCTCTCTGATTCTTAGTGGTACTAATTTTATATGAATCCTGTGCATTGTTACCAAACAACAATCGCTCCAAATGACCAATACCAAACCCATTCAAATGCATCCCTTCAGCCTTGAACCATTCCAACTTCCCTTCAAATTCATTCCATACATTCACAAACTGAACACTAATTGATCATTGACTTATTCATCATCATCATCAAATTCCTGCCATGTATCCTCAAGGGGTGTACAGGATATGATAGTACTACATGAAAAATTTACATCATTACTAACTTCCTATCTACAATTTTCCTCCAAATCAGTCTGTTACTTGTCAAGACTCCAACATTATCAGATCTTATATTTCTATTGTCTAAGGCACTTTGTACTGTATCAATCCACCTATATCTTGGTCTTCCTCTGGGTCATTTTGCTGCCAACCTAGCAGAGAACACTTGTTTTGCTAATCTTTCCTCGCCCATTCTGCTTAAGTGACCATACAACCTGAGATTAGCTCTGCTAATGCATTCCTGGATGCTGACAATGTCAAGTTCTTTCCTAATATCCTCATTTTTAATATGATATTGCCATTGATGCCATCTGTTCACGCTTCTAATCTTTCTCAGGACTCTGATATCTGCGGTCTCTAGTTTTTGGTCAAGTGTTTTACTTCTGACCCAGCTCTTGGATCCACAAGTTAAAACTGGTTTGAATACTGTCTTGTATACAGCTAATTTAGTGTTCTGACTAATTTCTCTCTTATTCCATATGAATTTATTCAGTTGACTTCCTACCATACCAGCTTTGTTGATTCTGTTGTCTATTTCTATATTTAATTTACCATCTTCACTAAAAATCGTGCCTAAGTAGCTGAAATGTGTTACTTGTTCCACAGGTTCTCCATTCACAACACAGTTGATGTTTTCAATGATTCTGCCTATTTTCATTGTCTTTGTCTTTTTATTGTTGACCTTCATACCATATCTATTACAACAGTTATTCAATTTAGTCAGTAAAGCTTGCAGACTTGTAGCGGATTTATTTAGAAGTATAACATCATCTGCATAAAGCAAAGAGCTGACATTAACATCTCCAATTTTGATACCATGCTCAATACCACTCTCCCTCACAATGCGATCCATATAGGTAATGAATAACAGAGGGGGATAATGTACATCCTTGTCTCACACCAGATTTAACATTAAACCATCTTCCTGTACTTTCACTGCACTGCTGACTTACAACTCAAATACAGACTAAGTATTGCTTGATATAATGCCCCATTGACACCATATAACTGAAGCGTATTGAATAGCTTCTCTCTTGGCACCTTGTCATATGCCTTTTCCAAATCGACAAAACTTAAATACAGATCTCTCACTGATTTTCACTTTAGAACTTGGTAAAATCAACAAACTTTCACAGGTTTACACAATAATACCACTTTGAATTAAGAATATGAGATAGTAACAGTTTGTCTGTTTAATCTTGTCTACATATTGTTAGTAGAAGTGGAAACCAGCCCACTGGGTTTCTAAACTTACAGTTGAATGTGTTTTATGTACTTCCTGTGGAGAAGAAAAATTCATGAGAATTTTTTTTTTTTTTTTTTTTTGATAATGTGTATTCTAAGTGACATTTATCAATACTTTTTTCACTCTAACATTTGAAACTTATCAAAAGAATGTTATATCTTGAGCTCTATTCTAATAGAGTGGGGGTGGGGATATCGTTTTGGCCTCAGAATTTTATCAGTTTACTCATATGTATACCATATTTCAGTTTATATGCATTACTTTAAAGTGTTCTAAAGTCTTTCCCAGTGCATGATCCCCATTAGCTGTAGTTACCTATTCGTAATAGATGTTCCCTGTACTGAATACCACTGTAATGAAATGATTTTCTAATAAGGTCTACTAAAAAGTTCTAGCCTAATTTCTATAGAACCAGTGCTGTTTTAAGCTCGCTATCGCAAAAGAGTAAAAACTCAAAACACTCATAACAGTGACTGAATTTCTCAGCAAATGATGTCACAATTAGTAGACAGAAGAAATTATGGGAAATTCTATCTCGACAATAGAGCAATTTTTATGTTTGACAGGAAGAACTATACGTAAACAAAATTAATATATTGTAGGTATTATTTCTGGGAAAATTACTCCTCTAAGTAAAATAGGCTAAATAGCCATAAAAATAATAAAAGTAATATATTGTTTTTCCAGGCAATACAAAAACAATGTAAATAAAGGTAATGGTGTAACAGAACAGTGGAAATTGTAGGATATAGCAGAAAGCCAATAGAAAAAACAGCAGAAAATAGAAAAAAGGAAATCTTTTACAAGAAATTGTACATTGATGACAAAACACAAATGATTACATGTTGTAATCATTGTAAACAATTTGTAATGATTGATTTGTCATCAATCATTACAAATGATTGATGACAAAACACCAATACAAAAACAATGCATAAATAAAGGTAACGGTGTAACAGAACAGTGGAAATTGTAGGATATAGCAGAAAGCCAATAGAAACAGCAGAAAATAGAAAAAAGGAAATCTTTTACAAGAAATTGTACATTGATGACAAAACACAAATGATTACATGTTGTAATCATTGTAAACAATTTGTAATGATTGATTTGTCATCAATCATTACAAATGATTGATGACAAAACACCAATACAAAAACAATGCATAAATAAAGGTAACGGTGTAACAGAACAGTGGAAATTGTAGGATATAGCAGAAAGCCAATAGAAACAGCAGAAAATAGAAAAAAGGAAATCTTTTACAAGAAATTGTACATTGATGACAAAACACAAATGATTGGCAGGAATTAAAGAGCCCAGAAAAATAACGTGAAAAAGTACTAATGCAAACAATTTGAAATAAGATATAAGAAAGATCTAGAAGATTATGAAATTATAAATATGAAAATGCAGAATTAGTGTTTAAAATTTGAAATGTTATGTTAAATTAAATTTAAAAAAAAATGCTACATGTCAGAAATCTTCATAATAAATTAATAACATGCAGAGTTTAGCAAAGTTTAACTTGGAAAATGAAAAATTCTACAACTGAATGTTGTACATAATTTTTTTTACCTTATTATTATTATTATATATATATATATATGTGTGTGTGTGTGTGTGTGTGTGTGTGTGTGTGTGTGTGTGTGTGTGTGTGTGTGTGTGTGTGTGTGATTATATGCTTCAACTCGGTTGTTGTGATACATTTTTAAAAATAGATTTAATGACTTAAAAACCGAGATTACTTATAAAGATTTAATAAGAATAATACAACTAGTTTCGGCTTATAATAGCCTTCATCAAGTATTCTTAAAGGAAGATAATAATAATAAACATTGAAGTATCTAAAAACTGAAAATACAGGTAAAAAATCGCCACACATAATTGATACATAAAAAACGTTGTATTTTTTCAAGTTGTTCTAACAGGCGTGCCATTGTTTATTGCAAGTATGTGTGCAGACTCACATGAATGCTAATATTGAATAACTGCAGCATGGCTATCTGGGATGTTATAACTCAAATTGTTATTTAAGTGGACAGGATTCAGAAGGATTTCCCTTGATTCTATAATTTTTCTCTCAAACTCATCATCACAGCGAAAAATATTTTCTGATCTATCCCAGCAAACAGAGTGGCTTTGTTACTCATCATTAGGATTATTTGAAAAAAGAACATGACTGGATAACGCAGTTGCATGTGATCTTTTGTAAGAGATGTCTCTTTTATGCTCTTCTATACGTTACTCAACAGATTTGTTAGTTTGTCCAAAATAAGGGATATTGCAATCGCACCATAATTTATATACACCTGGATATTTTAGGTTGTGATGAGGAGGCTCTGGATGGCTGATTAGAGAACGGATTTTAGGAAGTGTGGTGAAGAATGTCTTGATGTTATATTTTTTAAGGACTTTTGCTAATTTGTTAGAGACTGTGCTAATATATGGGATGGAGATGCTGCCTTTAAAATTAATAGTTTCTGTGGTGCACTGTCTAGGAGGATCCAGAAGAAATTTCTTAATCGTTTTTTTTAGAGTAACCATTTTGTTTAAAGATAAGAGAGAGTTGATTTATTTCTTTTTGTAGTTCATCTTGTTCATTCAAGAGAGAGTGCTCTGTGTCCTAAGGTAGATATAGTTCCAAGTTTTTGTGGTGGAAAATGATGAGAAAGATTATGCAGATATCTATTGGTATGAGTAGGTTTTCTGTATAGAGAGATTTTTAATCTTTCAGAGCAACGTGTAAGCATGACATCCAGGAAAGGCAAGGAGTTATTATTTTCTAGATCAGCAGTAAATTTTATATTAGGATGTTGGATGGTAAGATGATTAAGAAAATCTATGAGAGATGTGTGCCTGTGATTCAAACAATGAAAATATCATCAACATATCTTTTCCAAACTTTCGGTTTAAATGAGAAGGAAGATATGGCTTTCATTTCAAAATCTTCAAAAGCTAGAACTGGGGACAAAGGATTGCCCATTGCCAGGCCTTGTTTTTGTTGCTAACATCTTCCTTGAAGATGTTAGCAACATCTTCCCCCACAAAAAATGCGTCCCTAAACAAAATAATATATATATATATATATATATATATATTATTAATAGTAACCCAAGTTTCCAAACTTATTTTCCCGCTTCAAAACACACCCCCATGTTCCTTACCCCCCTCCCCTGTTTATAAACAACCTTCAGCAGGATCTTGGAATTGGAAGGCATCATAGAACCAAAAACAAGGTATGTACAAAATGTTTCCACCTCTTTTATTCTGCCATAATTGCCTTCTATACTCACCCATAATGCCCTAAAAATATATATATATATATATACCCCTTTTTTGAGTAATGTTAGCCAATGTATTAAAATAAGGGACACTCCTAAACAAAAACAGCCTATAATAGCCGTAATTATATTAATAAAAAAAATATATATATATATCAAACCGGTGTCATCCTCAGATAAGCTTCTTAAAAAGCTTCGAGGATGCAAGCAGAAACATTACATCTCAACTAAGATCAACAGAGAGGGAAAAAAAAAAAATTAACAGACACCTCCAGGGAGTCAGAAACACATCAAGGGAGGCCACATACTACGCGCACCAGCTATCATACTTACTCTTGAATTCATTCACACTGCTTGCATTCACAACATCCAATAGTAATCCATTCCAATCGTGCACCACCCTATGGGAGAAAAAATCTAGCCATCACCCCTCTTCTTATAGTTACTTTCTTAGCGGCATTCATTCTTAGCTTCCAATGATACCCTCTTGTCCTTTCCCAAACCTCCATAAATTAAAAAATTCCATCATTTGAAATCCTGTATGACCCAATGTATTATACCCTTTCAGAAGTTTGTAAGTCTCAATCATATCACATCTCTTTCTCCTCTTTACTGGTGTTTGCAGTCTACAAATTCTCATTCTGTCTTCATAATCACTATTCCATAATCCTGATATTATTTTTAACACTTTCCTTTGCACTCTCTCCAACATATCAGAATCACAGTGGAAACCAGGAGACTAGATCTGTGCACAATAGTTCAAGTGAGGTCTTATCAAGGCCTTCTAAAGACGCAAAATGGCATCCTTATCTTTACATGTGAACATTAATTTCAGCATTGCAATTATCTTTTGAGTTGTATTTGCACTCTTTGCTACATGGCCCCTGAACTTCAACTTCTTGTCTACTAACACTTCAAAATCCCTAGCCTGATCAGTTTTTTCTTCTAGCAAAATCCCACCAATGTAATATTAATCATGACAGAGCGAATGACTTTACATTTACTGACATCCATTTTCCCATGCCCACAATTCCAGCCTATTCAAATCATTCTACAAGTACTGCATATCAGCAGCATTCCTGATTACCAAACCTGTATTTGCATCATTCATCAGCAAATAGCTGTATGTCACTTATCATTATCAATATTGTTAATGTACAGATTGAATAATAGTGGACCAAGCACTGATCATTGTGGTACACCACTGGTTACCTTAAATCTTGCAGACTCACATCCCCCTTTTATACCACTTTTTGATATCGGTCAGTCAGCCATCCTCTTATCCAAGCTAATATTTTATAACCCAAATCCATGTTCTCCAATTTATGCAACAGTCTGCCATGCTGTATTCTGTCAAAAGCCTTAGCAAAATCCAAAAGTATCATGGTGTATCCATTCCTCTTGTCGAGATCAATTGTAACATTGTTATAGAATGTGAGCAAGTGGCTAAAACATGATCTTCCCTTAGGAAACTCATATTGCTCATTGCACAGTAGAGATTGACTGTCAACCTATTTCTGAATGCGAACCCTAATCAATTTTTCCAAAATCTTCACTACCACTCCTGAGATACTAATTTGTTGATAATACATTGGTCTTTGCACCACCCTTGTAATATGGAATTACCATACATTCTTTCCATTCCTGCTGAATCTTCTGTGTTCTGAGACTCATATTAAACAGCCTGGTCAAAGGAATAGCCAGTTCAACTGAACACTCTTTTAGCACACATGCTGATATCCCATCAGTCCCTATTGCTGAATTCTTATTCAGTTTGTGCAACAGTTCTAATAAATCATCCTCACACACCAGTTTCTTCATCAAGGGAAGAGGTAGCAGTGAGCTCAATGTCACGTACACCAGGTTGATAGCTTTTAACAAAATAGGCACTCATTAGTTGAACAATCTCTTCTGCATCTGTAACCCTCATGGTATCTGCATTTAGAAGAGTTATTCTTTCATATTTATTCTTTCTTTTACTTGCAGCATGTCGATATAATTCTTGTGGGTTGTCTTTAGCACGCAGAACCAGTTTCTTTTCATATTCACACTTTGCTTTCCTTACAACAGTTGTGACTATTCTAGCCTGCTGCTTATAATGCTCATAATGGATGTCATCCTTATGCACATGGTATTCCTACCACATCGTCCTTTTCTTACGAATCTCTTGCTTAATAAAATTACACATCCATTTGACTCCTACCCTATTTATTCTTCGAACTCTTGGGACACATTCTGATATCGCATCATTTAAGTATTGTTTAAATGCTTCCCAAATATTGTCGATATTTTTCCCATCCAGCAACTGATCCCATTTCACTGAACTCAATATACTTCTCAGTTGGTCATAATTTCCTGTTTTGTAGTTTGGCATATAACCTTTTCCAAATGGAACATTCATACTTAGTCATTTCCCAAGTGAGTACCACATGATCACTGTCACCAACCGGAGGCAAGATAGTTACAACTTTAACTGAAATGCCCTCTGACACTATAATGAAATCTAACACTCTTTGCTCTCGAGTTCCTTCTGTCACATGTTGCTTGAGAAATTTGTTCTACAACAGCTCAATAAATGCATTTTTTTTCATTCATTATGAGATTCTACTGCTACCCAATCAATATTTGAATAATTAAAGTCTATCATTATGATTACTCTTTTCATGCTCATCTTTTCTATTTGATGGTGCATTTCTTCATCACTAGCAACTGATCCACCCAGTCTGTAACAACACTCCACTATGTAATTGATCTTGTTAGACCCCACCTCACACCAGATACCTTCAAACTCACTGCTACATGAAATGCTGTTAGTAGTAGTACTACTACTACAATGATAGGTCTCAACTCTAACTGGATTCAAGTCATCCTATATCATTAGCAGCACGCTCTCTTCTATCCTAACCTCGCTATTCTGCCTAAAACTGTACTTTATGCTCAACACCAGTTAGTATGTCTGATTCTGAAAGCTGGTCTCACTAATGCCTGCAATCTGAGGACCCAGCATATTGACTAAGGCAACAACCTCTACCCCTTTGTTTTTCTGATATTCCTAGCATTGGTGTACACACATACTCATATTAAACTATGCTGCTTAATATGAGTCTCAGAACAGGGAAGATTCTGCAGGAATGGAGGGAATGTATGGTAATTCCATTGCACAAGGGTTGTGCAAAGACCGATGTATCCAACTATCGACCAATTAGTATCTCAGGAGTGTTGGTGAAGATTTTGGAAAAATTGGTTAGAGCTCGCATTCAGAAATGGGTTGACAGTGAATCTCTACTTTGCATTGAACAACATGGGTTTAATAAGGGAACCTCATTTTTTAGCAACTTGCTCACATTCTATAACAATGTTAAAATTGAACTAGACACGGGGAATGGATACACCATGATACTTTTGGTTTGTGCTAAGGCTTTTGACAGAATACAGCATGGTAGACTGTTGCACAAATTGGAGACAATGGGTTTGGGTTATAAAATATTAACATTGATAACAGGATGGCTGACTGACAGATATCGAAAAGTGGTATACGGAGGATGCGAGTCTGCAAGATTTAAGGTAACAAGTGGTGTACCACAAGGATTAGTGCTTGGTCCACTGTTATTCAATCTGTACATTAATGATATTGGGAAGGATTTGACATGCGACATACAGCTATTTGCTGATGATGTGAAGATAAGTAGGGTAATCAGGAATGCTGCTGATATGCAGTCTTTTCAGAATGATTTGAATAGGCTGGAATTTTGGGCTTGGGAAAATGGGTGTCAGTTCAATGTCAGTAAATGTAAAGTCATTCGCTTCGGCATGATTAGATATCCAGTGTCGTATTATATTGGTGGGATGAGGCTAGGGATCTTGGAGTGTTAATAGATTGGAAGTTGAAGTTCAGGCCATGTGGCAAAGATTGCAAATACAACTCAAAAGATAATTGCAATGCTGAAACGAACGTTCACCTGTAAAGATAAGGATATTATTTTGTCTCTTTACAAGGTCTTGATAAGACCTCACTTGGACTATTGTGTGCAGGTCTGGTGTCCTGGTTTCCGTTGTGATTCTGATATATTGGAGAGAGTACAAAGAAAAGTGTTAAAAATGATATCAGGATTGTGGAATACTGATTATGAAGGCAAATTGAGAATTTGTAGACTGCAGACACTAGCAAACAGGAGAAAGAGGGGTGATATGATTGAGACTTACAAACTTCTGGAAGGGTCATACAGGATTTCAATTGATGGAATTTTTCAATTTATGGAGGGTGGGGAAACAACGAGAGGACATCCATGGAAGCTGAGAATGAAATATGCCAGGAAGGGTGTGAGAGCTAGATTTTTCTCTCAGATGGTGGTACATGATTGGAATGGATTGCCTTTGGATGTTATGAGTGCAAGTAGTGTTAATGAATTCAAGAAATAGTATGATAGCCGGTGTGTGTAGTATGACTGACTCCATGGAGGTCTCTCTTAATAATAATAATAATAATAATAATAATAATAATAATAATAATAACCGAAACCTGATGCATGTTTAATACATATATCAATGAAATTAATTTACTTTAATTAAAGGCAGTTTATTAAATTAAAAACTGTATTTTGTCTTATGTGCATGCCTTTTAACCTCTTGACATGAATCTGAAAAATTGAATTGAAAAATTTAATTGGGGGGAAGTTGCTTAATTGGGGTCCAATTATGCTGTTCCTGATGTTGCCCAATCAACTGAATCCACTGTGTGTGTGTGTGTGTCAACTTGTCATAAACCAGAAAATTTCCAATTTTGCACTTATTTTTGTCTAAGATTGCTGAAATGGAGTATTGTATTATAATATATGAATCATAAAGTTGGCAAATAGTTATTTTTTTTAGGTTGTAAGTAATAATATTTTTTCAGGGGAGATTGATTGTCCGGCAAACCATTTCAAGTGTAACAATTCACACTGTGTTTTTAAATCATGGATATGTGATGGTGCCGATGACTGTGGAGATGGTTCAGATGAAGATCACAGACATGCATGTGGTAAGTGTCATTTGATCATTATCAGTAACTCCTGCATGTTGGTTAAGAATAATGATATATTATTTTCTTGAATCATTTCTTTATCAGTGTGAAAAACTTTTTAGGGCTGTCATATCTTTCATTTCATTTTTATTTATTCAATTTTTATAAAGTGAATCATCATCAGTTACTTGATACTATAAGAGACCAACATGATTATTATTATATTACCAATCTCTTGTCATGATTATTATTATATTAGTAATCTAATTTTACTCCAAATTAGTCTCACTTATCTACAATTCAGTGTTCATTATCATTCATTTCCTGATATGTATCGTCAAGGCATGTTCAGGCTTCTCTGACAGTACTACATGATTGACTTTACATTATTATTAATCTCATATCAACAATTTTCCTGTAAATTAATCTATTATATTATGTCAGGTCTTCCTCTGGGTCTTTTTAACTGCCATCTTTGCATCAAACACTTGCAATCCATTCTTCATTGATTTAAGTGGACATACTGTCTTAGATTAGCACTGCTTACGCATTCAGAAATTAAACAATACCAAGTTCCTTTGTAATATATCTTCATTTTACTATGATTCTGCCATTGTTGCCATCTGTTCACTCCCCTTACCCAGCTCTGAGATTCATAACTTAAAACTGGTTTGAACACTGTCTTGTATACTGCTAGTTTAGTGTTTTGGCTAATTTCTTTCTTATTCCATATAAATTTATTTAGCTGGCTCCCCACCATACCAGCTTTGCTTATTCTGTTGTCTATTTCCAAATTTAATTTGCCATCCTACTAAAAATTGTACCTAAATAGCTGAAATATTTTACTTGTGCAGCTAAAATTGTTTATATTCTTGCCTCTTTTCATAGTTTTGGTCTTTTTATTGCTGATTTTCATGCCAAAGTGGTTACAGCTATAATTCAACTTAGAGAATCCTGGGGACTTACAATGAACGCATTTAGGAGTACAACATAGTCTGCTTTAAGCAAAGAGCTGTTAGATATCTCAGATTTAATGCCACTTTCTTTGATAACACAATCCATTTAGATGATTAATAAGAGTGGAATCAAACCATATTCCTGTATTTCCTTCAATTCCGATTGCTGACTTACAACTTAGGCTACATATTGCTCCATATAATGTTCCATTTATCCCATATGATTGTGCTGTTTTGAAAAGCTTTTTTTTTGGGCACCTTGTTGTGTGCCTTTTTCAGATCTGCAAAACTTAAGTACAGATCCCTGTCACGTTTTTTTCCCCATAAAGTGAAGATCTGATCCTTACAACCTCTATTTGTGCTGAATCAAGCTTGTTTTTCTCTAAGTTTCTCTTCCACAATTTTTCTAAACCTGTTTTCAAGTATGCTTGCATAAATCAAATCTTACCTAGAACGCTTAGTAGAGAAATTCCTCGATAATTCTCACATTCATCCCCCCCTTTCCTTTTTTTTTTTTTTTTTTAAAATTTTTTTTTTAGCTGCAAACTGTGAGAGCTCTCCCAAATCATCTGGGATTTCACCTTGACCAGACTTTGTATTTTCTTCTTAGGACCATCCCAATTTATATGCCCTAGTGATCAGTGGCAGTGCCCTGGTGTAACAGACAGATGTGTTAATATAAGCAAAGTCTGTGATGGAAAACCTGACTGTCCAAACAGTGCCGATGAAGGTCCAGGATGTAGTAAGTATCATCCAAGAATATGTATGCTTTCAATTAAAGTTTATTATAATTGTTAGCAACCCTTTCTAATTTTAGATTTTTAAATCTTTTATGAAGAGAAAACTTTATTAACATCAGCTTTCCATGGAGTCAAAAGACTCATTGTGGAACTTATTTCAGATAATTAAATTGTTAATTTAACTAAATATTTGATTTGTGGTTATATAGGGGGAAAATGTAAATGCTGCTCATTTTATTAAACCTAGAAAAGTAAAATATACAAACTTATAGCATTGTATATTGTTTAAGGAAATTAACAATGTAGACTTGATAATAGCTAAAAATATTTAATCATTGCTTACTATATTTTGCCATGCCAAAGTTGAAGCATCTTCAGGGATTAATACACTGTTATAAACATGTGCACAAGGCACACTTCAGTAATAAAGAAGAAACAGAAGAGATACAGGAAGACCTAAAGTCCTGTAATTATGCCACCTATTGGCTTTGGTTGGGTGTTCTTGGCCATTGGGCAGACAGTCAGCCCAATGGCCAAGAACATCTAACCAAAGCCAATAGGTGGTGTAATTATAGAACTTTAGGTCTTCCTGTATCTCTCCTGTTCCATCTGTATTACTGAAGTATGCCTGCTTGCAGGTGTTTAATACCAATGTATTAATCCCCAAAGATGCCAGTTTAACTTTGGCAAAATATAGGAAGTAATAATTAAATACTTTTAATTATTATCAAGTCTACGTTGTTAATTTCCTTAAACAATACATGATGCGGGAGAATCAACGTATAAGCCTAAATACCAGGAGTACAAACTTATAGTACTGTTTTTAAATATAATTTTGTTCCAAATACATGTTAAAGGTCTACAAGTTTCTTAATGGTGTCTGAGAAGAACATCTCAAAATTATTAATATTGAACTTTTTTATTTTTGGTAGCCATAGAGACTTGCAGCACCAAGAATGTCGGATGTACATATAACTGTACAGAGACCCCCACTGGACCAATATGCTTATGCCCAGTTGGAAAAATCTTAAATGATTCAACCACTTGTATCGGTAAGTTATCATTTGATCATCATTTAAATTAATGTCATATATTCGCTTAGCATAACATGTTCCTTTAAGATAGGTTTCCAATAAGGCAAGATTTAAGTTCATTAAAAAAAATCATATATATATATATATATATATATATCAATGGTGTCGCATGCCCATTTCGGTTGGGTGTGCTGTTATGACTTATGCAACTGGTGCTACAAAATTCATGTCTGTTTGATCATGATTGTTTTTATACATTTTTATTGACGTATGAAAGTTTTAAGCGTATATAGCACATCAGTTTACTCTTTGAATTGGTCTGATGCAATTAATTGTAGGATAACTTTGAATACTGAATTTTAATTTATCAATTAATTTAACCAAATCTGCACAGAGTTGGGGCAATGTGATTGTTTTAAGATACTATATATTAGAAAACAATGATGGAGAATACGTTTTGCCCATATTTACAATGGGAAATAGTATTGTAGTCAAAGGATGTAAGCCTTGTCCTACTCTTCCAAACTTTGTATTTGGTTGGTATATTTGAATTACTCAAAGGAATAAAATTTGGAAGAGGAGCTTGAGGCAGGCGTATCTCCTTCAACTATAATACTATTTCCCATTGTAAATATGGGCAAAAAAGTTATACATTTATCGAAAATTATATATTAAAAACTTGTCTATATTATATATAAAAACTTTCCCATCAGCCCACACTTCAAGCATGCAAAACTGATGAAACTCAGAAAACAAAAACAGCAACTCATGATTAATGACAACATTCAATTGGATTGGTTGACACAACCAATCACAGACCCTAGGTACTATTGTCTTAGAACTCACCCAGCCTCGCTTTCTGAGTGGTTTAAACTTCTTGAACTCTAAGAATTTGACCTGCTGCACCATCTTTTCAAAGGGCACAAAGGTGTATGCATTTTGAAAGCACACACACACACGGGCTATAAACGCAAATGTGATGGAATGTTTATGCATCAAAAAGTGTCCTCTTCATGAAGCATTAGTCTATTGTGTTTATTTACTTTTAGGAATCATGTGAAGTCTCGAAACAAAAAAAAACTTGATCAAAACTGCCTGAATGCAATAAATGCAAAAATATAATATCAGTGATATTGCTATTCGGTGGATGAGCAATGCACACCTGGAATATCCTGATATATATACAGGGTGGTTCAAAATTCCACGTACAAACTTTGAGGGGAGGTAGAGAATATCAAAATCAACCATATTCACATAGGAAAGCATGACTGGAAACGCCACCTGAAAGTGATAGGTGGTGCTGTTCACCAGCACTCCAGGTGAGCAATTGGGGCTTCTTGTTCAAGCTTTTGACATTGTACGAAGAACATGCATCGTTTTACTAATGCTAAGATGGTAGACATGCACTTCATTTACGGGTTAGCTGATGGTAAAGGACAAGCCGTTGTACGAATGTATCATGAAAGGTACCAAACAGATGTGTACCGCATCGCTAAATGTTTGCGCATTTGCATCAGAATTTGTGTCACTATGGATCATTCAGGGATCGCAGGCATGATAGTGGGTAGCCACAATCGACATAAAATCCCGCCATGGAAGAGGTGTTGCATGCGATGGACAGTAATCCAGAGACAAGCACACATGACGTTGCCTCTGATGTAGGAGTATCTTGATCCAGTGTATTGCGCGTTTTGCACTCTGAGTCCTTACATCCATTTCATCTGCAATGGGTCCAGTGACTGATGGTTAAAGATTATCCTCGACATGTGGAATTCGTGCAGTGGTTTCTGCAGAAAAGTGCCTGATTTTCCAACTTGTGTTTTGTTCACAGATGAAGCTTCATTTACCCGTGAAGGGGTCTTCAATCACCACAATGCTCATGTGTGAGCCCATGAAAACCCACACGCTATGCTATCATATGCTGCACAACAATGCGTCGCCATTGATGTATGGACAGATATCGTCACTGACTGTTTAGTCAGCCCATACCTGTTACCACCCTGACTGGACTTCCAGAAGTTCTGCCAGATTTACTGAACAATGTTCCGATGACTGTGCGTTGGCAGATGTGGTTCTAACACAACAGGGCTCCAGCCCATTTTGGCATTTCTTTGCATCAGTATTTGGACAGGTCCTTTGGGACTCAATGGATTGGGCGTGGTGGACCCGTCGCATGACCCATGCTCACCTGATTTATCGAACATTGGTTTCTTTCTATTGGGGAGGCCATTAAAGCCATGGTGTACAAAACGTCTGTTGCCTCTGACATGGACCTTGTGGCAAAAATCGCCATCGCTGCTGCTAATATCTGGGAAACTGCAGGTATTTTCAAAAATGTACTGCAATCAATGCGTCATCGGTGTCAGGCATGCATCACTGCTAATGCTCATAACTTTGAGCACCTAATGTGAAACCATATTATGTATCCAACTACTATTGAACTGTTCAGTTATACCTAATAAAGTTTTTTTACACTACTTACTGCCTTGTGTTATTTCTGTATCTTTGTGTCCCTGTTAGTACCTTCCGATGGTGTTTCCGGTCTTGCTTTCCAGTGTGAATATGGTTGATTTTGATGTTCTCTACCTCCCTTCAAAGTTTGTATGTGGAATTTTGAACCACCCTATATATATAAGTAAAGGTTAAGGCATGGGCTGTACTAGAATTAGGGTCAGTAATGAAATAAACACAAAGAAAATTTTGAATTAAAAATTCAGTAAAATTTAAGGTTAAATATAACTTACAATTAGATTGTAGAATTTTACAAGTATTTGAAATGCTTAAATTTTTTAAAAGCACTGTGACACATTATTATTATTTTCACCATATTTTTTCTGTTATTGTTTTGGATAACAAATATTTCAATTCAGTTAAATTAATTTGTGTTACCTACTGATAAAATTTAGTAAATACAGTGTGTGTCTGCATACTGTGATACTGTTCACTATATTTGTGCTACTGATTTTTTCTCCTGAAATTTAATATTTGAATATTTAATTTTATGCATTTCTCCTGAAATGCATAAAAAAGTAAAAATTAAAAAAAAAACTTGATCAAAACTGCCTGACTGTGATTTTCTAAGACAAAGGAACAGAATTTTTCTTCGGTTCCAAATGAGTAAAATTTGATGGTAACTATTAGTCCTTGGGACAAACAAACTATATATTTGTTTGGGTAAAGGATTAAAACAAGAATATGTATATATATCAAAAAAAGAGGAATACCAAAACAAGAATTTCTTATTTAGTATAAAATACAAATCAGTATTATGCTTCCAATTTAGTAGGCAATCTTGCACTTATTCCTATTGTTGTGTTGGAAAATGTGATGAGTCATCTCCTTTTTCCGACCCAACATAGAGTTAGCTCAGAGGGAGTGGATAAGGACATACTTATTCCTCCAAACAGAAAATGTGCTCATTAATGACCCAAGAACATGTGTATATCCAGATTAGTAAATTCTAAGCTATGTTAAAGTATCCCATAAACTAAATAGAGAAGGTTTGTTAAATCTATTAAGGTAGAAAATCATGTATAAATTCTAAAAGGATGTGTACAAGCTAATAATAATTTTAGGCCATGTCAAAGATAGTTCGTGGCCACGGTATCCAATCGGCAGCCACTGTACGTATGACGACACCACCAAGTGGGGGCGCTGTTTTGGAGTATATAGGTTTCGGCAGGGATTTGAATCTCTCTCTTTTTCTTCTCGTTTGGTCGGTACCTGGTTTCCTGTGCGGAAGGCTGTATAGCTGTGAAAAGCTTGCCACCATGCATAGCAAGAATCTCCCCTTGCTATGTGTGCTACGTGGATCAAAGCTGCAGCTATAGTGCATCCAGATTCCTAAGAAGAAATGGCCACTGATGAGTTAACGTCAGTGTATAATTCAGTGTAAGAGTGTTTCGTTTCATGTGGAACAAAGGAATAGTGAAGCCGCCATTAAAGAAAGTACAGTAAAGAGATCCGAATATCCAGATAAAGCAAGAACGGTAAGCAGAAATCTTTTCATATTAATATCGGAGTAACTGTGGAGTAAGAAGAACTATCCTTTAAGAACACAGCCCATTTCCGTGAAGTGTTACGAGGACTGTCTGCAGTTTGGACATTTTGTCTATATCTAAGGAAAAGGCATTTTAGGCTTGAGCCAAGTAGGAGACCGAGGCTACGAACTGTTTGTGTCTAAAGGATAATAATGTTATACTGTTAAAACCTAATTGAATGTTAACTAAAATTTTGGGGGAGGATTAAGTCTAAAATATAAGAAGGAGCATTGCCTCAAGAAATCTATGTCAGAGTTACTGAATTGACTTGTATATATATGTAATTAGCTTGTGTGATAGTAGATTGGTTATTTAGTATATGCTGTCAGTCTGAGGATAGTTATATATATATAAGTGAAGGAATTTGTGTCAGTATAGAGGATTACAGTGTAGAAATTTTGGATGTGTTAAATTAAGAAAAGGGAGGGAACCCAGACTCTTTTAATTTAAGGATTAACTAACTTGTATCATTGTGTTTTGTGCTAAAATTGGCCTTTGACAGGATTCCACATGGAATTCTAATCAGTAAATTGCAGCATATGGGAATGGACATAGGGTTGGTGAGATGGATAGGAGGGTGGTTGACGGAGAGATATCAGAGAGTGGTTTACTCGGGAGTAGAGTCCACAAGACGGCCTGTGACTAGTGGTGTGCCACAAGGATCTGTTCTTGGACCACTGCTGTTTAATTTGTTCATAAATGATATAGGAAATGATCTGAGAGGAACGGTACATTTGTTTGCGGATGATGCGAAGTTGGGTAGGGCAATAGTGAATGCAGATGACGTCAAAATTTTGCAGGATGATTTGGATAGATTGGAGGTCTGGGCTAAGGAGAATGGATGTCAGTTTAATGTGGCAAAATGTAAGGTTATGCATTTTGGGATGAAAAGATTGGCGGCAGTTTACTGCATTGGTGGAATCCTGCTCCAGGAAATTGATGAGGCACGAGATTTAGGAGTGTTGGTGGATAAGGAATTGAAATTTAGGGGACACATTGCAAAAGTGACCAAAATAGCTCATCAAATCACTTGGTTGCTGAAGAATACGTTGACAAGCAGAGACAAGCAGGTTATTGTTCCTCTCTATCGAGCCTTGATAAGACCCCATCTAGACTACTGTGCTCAGATTTGGTCACCTAGGTTTCTTCTTGATGGGGAGGAGGTGGAGAGGATCCAGAGGCGAGTGACCAAGATGATAGCAGGTCTGTGGAATGAACCGTATGAGAACAGGTTGAGGATTTGTGGGTTGCAAAAATTGGTTGATAGGCGGAGGAGGGGAGATATGATTGAGACATTCA